>NC_135754.1:23792500-25095000 GCF_041903045.1 Epinephelus lanceolatus | reverse complement strand
ACTACTAAACCCCCTGTAGATCCAGTCGAATAAAAATGACATCTTGATGGCTTTTGACTGAAACAAGAAAGAAGTCAGATTCCTGTTACATAAAACTGCACTAAGTGGCCAGAAAAATAGAAATGCTTTCTTTGACACTGCATATTTTTGCTCCTACTTATGTGTAAGTAAGGTGTACAGAATATTAAAAACATCCATCATAATTAAAGCAGAAAATTGTGCCATAGAATTGGATGGACATACATCAAGTAGTGCGTTTAATAAAATCAGACCTCATCCCAGAGGAAAGGAAAATTCACAATCTCTTTTTTTGTCTTGTTTATTTCTCCTAGACATAACTGAGCTCTGTATGACACCATGTATGATGTTGACCATTTTCTCATACTTCTTAAATTCAGCTCCTGAGGAATAGCCTTCCTCTCGCCTCAGCCAGATCCTAATTTAAGATATTAAAATGCTCTTTTTCCTCTGTCGCTGCAGTAATCTTTATTTGTCTGAGATAATCAGCTTGAGATAATGCTAAAATCCAAAAGACAACTTGATTAGCTTACATATTAGCATGCACAATTTCAGAAATTTGTCTCAATGACCAAAATTAAGTGTCAAGTCTGTGTATTTTATCAGTTTTCACTGTTGAGCAACCTCTGAGCGCAGCAAAAGAACTCCTGCTGATTCATGCTTTTGCTCCTTATTTCTCCTCAGGGGGTTAGGAGAAACTGATCAGAATTTGATAAACTCCAAATAAGAAGCTATTTTATTTCTGGGGAGAGTAAAAGAAGACTAAAGTGAGCAGCAAAAATTTCTTCTGGGATAACCTGTCAAAGCAGGAAAAGCACAGATATAACATTTAAAACAACAACAAACATGGCAGAGAAAATCAGCTGCTCTCTGCCCTCCCTGGAGGACACCTCCTGCTCCCAGTGCCTCTACATTGCCAGGAACATCATACAGGACCCCTCCCATCCTGGCTACTCACTGTTCGCCTTACTGCCATCCAACAGGCGGTACCGGTACACTTAAAAACAGTTTCTTTCCTTGGGCCATCAGAACTCTAAACTCCCATACCTCATAAACGGTCCTAATCTTTAATCCTAGTCTTGGTGACATTACATACATTAAGTGACAACATCTGCCTCTTACTATTGATTATAATTTATTTTATTTGTATTTATTGGTGATGTGATGAAGGTTTTTACCTGGGTTGTCACTTGTTTGTACCTTTTAACTTGCACTGCGTACAGCTGTAGCTTTTAAAAATGCCATTGTAATTGGATAATTGGTGGTTTTTGGACTCAGCTTTTTCGGAGTAGTTCCCGAGAACATACCTCTTCCTAGACACTATTTGAATGCTCTTGCCTTTGGTTCCTTAACTGCTAGATGCCTTATGAAGTGGAAGCAGGAGGCGTCTCCCATACATGTCCAATGAGTTTTCTACACTTGGAGAAAAAAAGGTGCATGCTGGGTGGCTCTGCGGATACATTTAACAGGACATGGCAATCATTTCTGACATATATGGAAACTCTAAAACTGTGTGATGTTTCATAGTTGATTCTTACTCAGAGCAAATTACAATGTAGATTGGCTATAGACAACTTCTGGATATTACAGCTGTTATGTTGATGAAACAAAAATAAAATTTAAAAAATGACAATAAAGGACTCCTATTCTATTCTAATTCATGTAGCTGATCCTAAATCTATTTCACCTGTGTTTCTTCTACTATGACAGGTCAAGATGTCTGCCGTGATAAAGGTCTGTTGCTACATTACATCACATCACACAGGTGTTTATCACATCCTGCTCTACATAGATGTGACATGACACTACAGCTGTACACACAGCTCAAACAAATGGCTGGTAACCTGTAAGTAAAATGTTATTTTCACTGAACTTGACAGATCCTGTAGCTCGAACTTAGCTAGCGCCTCCACACACCTGTGTTCATGATCACCGTTATCGGCGGCTAACTTAGCTAATGTTACATTCTTATCTAACAGCGCTCATTTCTGCTGTATTGTTACATGACAATTACATTCGCCTATAGTGTAATGTTCAAACTATCACAACAATAAGTTGTAGTCGTGTCTGTTGTATTTGGCTTGTTTCAGCGTGCTAGCAAGCCGACATAACGGTAACGTTAGATGACGTTTTTTTTTTGCTAGTTAGCATTAGCATGTTAGCTTAACGTTAAACCTCTGGTACATTCTAGAGTCTGGTCTCGTACATCAGGGCAGCGTTTAACGGACTACCGACTCCGCTCTAACCCACTATGGGCTGAGGTAACGGCACAATATGTTCTATTGTGTCTTAACATAGAAACTGTGCGCTAACTTTAACGTTAGCTGACTTACCTCTCGCTACTGACCAGCAGTCCAGCACTCAATAGTATCAATGGTCTCCTTGGAAACAGTCAATCAGAGTTCCGCTTTTTCTTCTTCGTGCGTTAGAATTCCGCAGCTGGTGTTCAATGTGGTGCATTAGCGCCCTCATGAGACTTTTTGCTGAACAGGAAGTGCACACCAGCAGCTGCTTCTTAATAGGAGGTCAAGTGTCAGTCAGTACCATAAATGAAAAATAACTAAGTACATTTACTCAAGTGCTGTAGCCTACTTAAGTACAACTTTAAGGCATTTGTACTTTACTTTAATACCTCCATTAATGCTGCTTTATATTTCTGCTTCACCACATTTCACAGAGAGATAGTGTACAAGCCTACTTTCATTTCTCGACAACAGGCATATGTGTATTCTCTAAGTGTTCCATTATGTTTTTTGTCATTACATTTTTTTTATTTTTCAAATTTGTCAAAAATATCCTGCAACATAAATATACAAAACATTCACATGGTAGTCTGCAGGTACAAAATCCACGCGCCACCGCTGGTAGAACAAATTTGTCTCCAGGAAGGCAAAAACATGCCGTATTTGACAAGGGCTGTTCCAGCCACACTTCGATTACCCCAACCACTCGGGTCCAAAATGGGGAAACCAGGGGACAGTCCCACATGAGGTGTAGAAAAGTACCCTAAGAACCTTTACATTTCCAGCACTCATCGCTTCAGTCAATTCAATCAGACCAAGCTTTTTAAATCTGGCTGGAGTCCAGTAATATCTATGAATTATTTTAAAGTGTATAAATTTACTTTTACTATCCCTTACAGGCCAGCCTGTGTTATTAATCGTTCCATTATAGAGAAAAATGTCATTCGGTCATTAAAGGAACAGTGTGTGAGATTTTGGGGGATTTAGTGGCATCTAGTGGTGGTGACTGTAGATTTTAACCAGCTGAAATTCTTCCAGATTTTCTTCAGTGTTCATTGTTGCCGAATTATCCACAGAGGTCTCGTCTTCTCCAAAACAAACAGACCAGGTGATTAAAACTGGTAAAAACACTGATTAAAGCAGTTTAATGTTATAAACAGGTGTTTTTGCTACCCTGTTTGGCACATCACAGACAGGCCATTAGCCCATGCTCCTGAGTTGTCTCTGAAAACTACATATGTGCTCACTTTATTTCTGATCCAGACGCTCAGGAAGTTTTTTACCATGAGCCGAATTCTCAGCAGAAGTCCCTCGCTCACAAAAACAAATGAACCCAGTTATTTAAAGTGGTGAATACACTGAGTAAAGCAATTCATGTTACAAATCAGTGTTTTTCCGATGCAGTTTTGCATGTTGCAGACAGGCCGCTAGCCCAGCACCTGCTCACCTTTTTCTATGATAACTTCAGATCCAGACATTCGGGAGGTTTTTACCTGGAGCTGAATTATCTGCAGTGGTCTCTTCCTCTCCCAAACAAATTGACCCGCTGAATTAAACCGGTGAAAACACTAAAAAAAAAGGAATTTTACATTTTTAAAAATCAGTGTTTTTTTCAACACTCTCTTTATGGAGGGTCTGTGAACTACGGTGGCCAACACGAAAACCTGAATGACCCTACCTAGAGTCAGTGTTTGGTTTGTTAATCCACTCCCTTAGCAGATATAAACTGCTCATTCTAAGTTAATGAATACACAAGGATTCTTATTTTCAGGTGATTACACACTAAAGAAAACATACTTACTGTATTATATTCCATTTCTGCCAATATATCCCCTTAAACCTTCCACACCAAACCTTTAAAATGCATCACTTTTATCCTTTGAAAGCAGTCGCATCAGGCAGTAATTAAAATAAATTGTCATGCAGTTACAGCAGGTGTAATTTCAGCAGGAAAACAGATCATGTTTTTATCCTGCTAGCTATAAAACAACAATTTTATCAGTTGTAACCATATTTTCTCTCCACACTGTGAAGGCCTCTGTTGGTTGTTGGAGCCTATTGTTTAATTGCAGCCTACAGAAGCACCCCATGGGGATCATCCTCTCACAGCCACGGACTTTAATAACCGGTAATTTGTACTGTTCAGTAGCTATTACATTTTAGGAACAATACATCATTTATTGTAATTTCCCATACGCAGTAGTGCAGTTAATTCTATTGTCTACATGCATTATTGGATGGAGGACTGTACAGAAATGAGTGTATGTATTTCAAAGGCTGCAGACACTTGAGATCCATATTCTGGGGCTCAAGCCTTATGTGATAACGACAAGAGGCAATAAAATCAATACCCTGGCTTTTAGCATGGTTTATTGTGATGTTCTGTCAAGCCTGAAATCAGGCTGCTATCCAGTAACTTAAATGTAATACGGTGCCACAATCACACAACAGCATCAGACATTCAAGTGTGAACAAAGAAGCGAGTAAATGTGACATGAAATATAAATCCAGTCCACTTCATGTGCTGCTCTGATGTGTTGAAACCAGACGAATGAAGGGATGAAGGTTCCTGCTCGGGCTTTTCTTCTTACTTCTCATAGTAGAACCATTTGTCCACTGAAAAATAATCGAGTATATGTGTGATTTGCACAAGTAGCAACATAAAGTAGCTGCGATACAACAGGTAAATGTGCAAACACCCACCTGAGCTTGGAATGGGATCTTCGTCTCCAAAAGCACACGCCTGTAAGAGATATTTTGGCTTCATAAATGCAGCTGGGAGGCAATGAGCAATACACATGTGCTGCTGAGATGTTTTGGACTAATTAACTGCTGTGATATATCGGGGGTCTGTTTTGCATTTTGTGAGAGGGATGAAATGCTGGTTTCTATCTGAACTGAAAACCAATGACCTGATGTTGCCAAATGAATCAGTTAGCGTGAACTGCCTCACTAATGATCCTCTCTCTTTGTCTGAGGGCTTTGTGTGTCACCAGGTTATCCAGCACACTGTTATGTTTGTCATTTCTAATCTCATTAAAGTAAGGATTGAGCTGTTATGTGAATTTAATAATAAAAAATGGACTTACAGACTTAACCACAGCCTCTGCGTCCCCAGCGGAGCAGCAGAATGGACTGTCTGACACACTGGTGTTCATGCTGATTCAAGTAAGAGTTAAAACAAAGAAAGTTTCAGAGAGGCAAATATTTACAACAATAAAAAAGTATTAAACAGCCCATTAACTGAGCAGGATTATGATTTAGCTGACTCAAACTCAGCATCCTTGATATTTATCTCAAGCTTGTTATGGCAGGAAATATCACAGATAGAATTTATAGCCTTTACTGTCTGTAATGGAGCGTAAGTCCTCACCAGTTTAACTCGCCAGCATCAGTCTTCTTAGAAATCAGTGCCTTCCAAAACTCGTGGGTGCTCTTCACTGTTTTAATGGCAAAGTCCTGGAAAACAAAAGTCACAATAACCAAATGACAGATTTTTCTCATCTCTTTACTCCAAGAAAGTATCAATATATTGGGTAAAAACTAGAGTATATTTGCTTAACAAACAAATTAAGCAGTCTAAACATTTTATTTCTAATTTTCACCTTGAAAATGTTTCATTACATTGATATAACCTGTTCTTGTGGAAGCCCATTTCCACCAAAAAAATCCTTTAAGTTATTATAATGAAAAGTTTTCTCGAAAAAATATCTTAATTATTTCAAAATTATCCATTTGTATCTCAGGTAATAAAAAACATTCTCAGAATAATGACTTGGTATCTCAAAATAATAAGAGAGTACAAAGTTGTCATTCTTATTATGCTGAGATACTAAGTCATTATTTCGAGAAAGTTTCTCATTATTTTGAGATATTAAGTCATGTTTTAAGAAAGTTTCTAATTATTTTCAAATACTAAGTCATTATTTTGAGAATTATTTTGAGATATTAAGTCACATTTTGAGAAAGTATCTATTTATTATGTCATTATGTTATTTTGAGAAGGTTTCTGATAATTTTTCAGATATTCATGTTTTGAGAAAGTTTCCCATTATTTTCAAATTCTAAGTCATGTTTTCAGAAAGCTTCCCATTATTTTCAAATTCTAAGTCATGTTTTGAGAAAGTTTCCCATTATTTTGGAGATATTATGTCATTATTTTGAGAAGGTTTCTTATAATTTTCAGATATTAAGTCATGTTTTGAGAAAGTTTCCCATTATTTTTGAGATATTAAGTCATGTTTTGAGAAAGTTTCCCATTATTTTTGAGATATTAAATCATGTTTTGAGAAAGTTTCCCATTATTTTTGTGATATTAAGTCATGTTTTGGGAAAGTTCCCCATTATTTTCAAATTCTAAGTCATGTTTGAGAAAGTTTCCCATTATTTTCAAATTCTAAGTCATGTTTGAGAAAGTTCCCCATTATTTTCAAATTCTAAGTCATGTTTGAGAAAGTTTCTCATTATTTTCAAATTCTAAGTCATGTTTTGAGAAAGTTTCCCATTATTTTTGTGATATTAAGTCATGTTTTGAGAAAGTTTCCCATTATTTTTGTGATATTAAGTCATGTTTTGAGAAAGTTTCCCATTATTTTTGTGATATTAAGTCATGTTTTGAGAAAGTTCCCCATTATTTTCAAATTCTAAGTCATGTTTGAGAAAGTTCCCCATTATTTTCAAATTCTAAGTCATGTTTGAGAAAGTTTCTCATTATTTTCAAATTCTAAGTCATGTTTTGAGAAAGTTTCTCATTATTTTCAAATTCTAAGTCATGTTTTGAGAAAGTTTCCCATTATTTTTGTGATATTAAGTCATGTTTTGAGAAAGTTTCCCATTATTTTCAAATTCTAAGTCATGTTTGAGAAAGTTTCCCATTATTTTTGTGATATTAAGTCATGTTTTGGGAAAGTTTCCCATTATTTTCAAATTCTAAGTCATGTTTGAGAAAGTTTCCCATTATTTTCAAATTCTAAGTCATGTTTTGAGAAAGTTTCTCATTATTTTCAAATTCTAAGTCATGTTTTGAGAAAGTTTCTCATTATTTTCAAATTCCAAGTCATGTTTTGAGAAAGTTTCTCATTATTTTCTTATACTACGTCATTATTTTAAGATACATAAGTCATTTTGAGAAGTGTCTAATTTTAAGGACTCATAGGCTCTTTTTTTATCACACTGGTGGAAATGGGCTTCCATACTTTTCATTTCTTTGTTTAATCATTTTAAAAATAAAAAGATCAGTCAAATCAATAGTCTAAAGTTTAAAAACATGTCCTAACATTTGAAAAAATAAAGCACAAATATTGTAGTACTAGTGTAAAAGGTGTACCCTGTCCTTGAACTCTCCGTTGAAAGCAAACTGGTTTTCAGGTTTCCCATCTGGGACTTTGTATCGTTTGAACCAGTCAACAGTTGCCTCCAGGTATCCAGGTTTAAGTCGTCTTACATCATCAATATCTGCAACATATCAACAGTAAAGGAGAGCTCTAAAATCCAGAATAACTGGTGGAAGTGATGGAAGATTTTCTTCCTCTTTTGTTGCAGGTTATTTATACCATTAAAGTCGGTGGCTTCAGGGTCCTCAGTATTGATCACAATGACCTTCCAGTCTGTTTCACCCTCATCGATCAAAGCCAGAGTTCCCAACACCTTCACTTTGATTATTTCCCCTCGAGAGCACACCTGAGAACCACAGACACATTTCTGGAAAAGCTGCAAACCGTTGAACTTAAATCTGGTAGTCTCTTCAAAGCACCTCACTGGAGTCGTACCTTATTCCCTATGTCACATATATCAATAGGATCATTGTCTCCACAGCAGCCTGTGTCACTGTCCTTGTGGTTTGGGTCTTCCCACGTCTGTGAAAACAGAAAGCTCATGTTTGATGGAGCAGAGACAAAGTCTGGTTACCTGTTGTTTGAATATAAATCATACCTGTGGAATAGCTCCATAGTTCCAGATGTAGCCTTTGTGAGGAAACACATTGGCTACGTAGCGAAGATTCCCTTTCTTCACATCTTGTTTCAGTGGATTGAGAGGATCCTTGGTGGCAATCTGATCAACAGACAGTCACATCAACTTCAACTGAAACATTACAGGGTGGCTATTTTTTATTACTATTATTATTATTTGATAATGTAGGGCTCAAATCTCGAGATTAAACATAGCTCTATGACCATATGCACTTTAACAAGTACAGTCAGTTACTATTAAAACTATTGAAACATTTCCAATGTATGATCTGAATATCAGGAGGGACCATGCATTGACATAATAAATGAATACAGTGATAATTTGTAAATATATGTATATATACCTCCATTTTTGCATTCGTCCATCTTGGGACCTCCACAACGGCGTGAAAAATATTCTGCAAGATGATCAGAAATACAGTTTTGTTAAGCCAAGGATGAATTGTATTTCCTATTTTTAAATATATTTATACGAAACTTAGTTATGTCAGACCTACGTAACAGTGACTGATAGCTGATTAAAAGACAGGCCTAAGCTTTGCAGCGCTATATCTGTACAAACCCTGAGCTTGAGCAGGTGTTGAAAGGAATGGAAAAAATACCGGATTGCTAATATAACACTCTAAAACCTGGGTCTTCAACAGGGGGTCCGGGACACCTAGAGGGTCCATGCAGCTACTGCAGGGGGCCGTCAGATTATTGTTTGATAATTTAAGTTTGTTTTTTTTTCCACAAAATCCAATGTATTATTAGCAAAGATAAATTGGCCTATACAACAAACAAAAAAAACCATTGCATTTACAGTACACAACCATGATGATAGGCTGTCACCCATGTCATGTGAGCTAGCTAACACTAAATCATTGCACTTATACATAACAGTGAGGTGAGCTATAGCTAACAGTTATGTACTATTGAAACTATTGGTGTATCGGTTGCATTATTATTCCAAGTGTACAGACATTCTTGTGAGCCCTAATGAGTATTTCTGTAACGTTTTGAGCAAGAGGCTCTGACACACCGTCCACCTCAGAAATAACTAGCGAAAGTGCAGAGGGCGAGGCTAACGCACATAGCCATGCTACAACTCTTAAGGTCTGGACTATGAAGCTGGTTCAACTTACCCAGGATATCTTTTCATTATCTGGTTTGACTAACCCTATTATCAGCCGTCTGGATAACCGGAACTACAAAGTTGGTTCTCAACTAGTTCAGTCAACTCTGGGTTTTCCTATCCAAGCACGAGCATGTTCATGTGAAAGAGGCAAGGGTGTTATTACGAGCGACATCATCAGAACCATGAATGAAGTAGGTTACTTTATATCATATGAGATGAAACGGTGCCAAAAGAGACGTTGGATGTAAACAATACTCTTAATCTTTTAACAGAAAATGTAGAAACATTGTAAATACTATCCTCAAATTACTTGTAGGTATCACTAGGCTCCATGTGACATTATTACAGAGTATTTTTTGCTATTTAGTTGGATGATGATGAAACTAGGGCGGCACGGTGGTGTGGTGGTTAGCACTCTCGCCTCACAGCAAGAGGGTTGCCGGTTCGATCCCGGGCGTGGGAGCCCTTCTGTGCGGAGTTTGCATGTTCTCCCCGTGTCAGCGTGGGTTCTCTCCGGGCACTCTGGCTTCCTTCCACAGTCCAAAGACATGCAGACTGGGGACTAGGTTAATTGATAACTCTAAATTGTCCGTAGGTGTGAATGTGAGCGTGAATGGTTGTTTGTCTCTATGTGTCAGCCCTGTGATAGTCTGGCGACCTGTCCAGGGTGTACCCCGCCTCTCGCCCGATGTCAGCTGGCAGATGGAATAGGCTCCAGCCCCCCCCCCGCGACCCTCAAGAGGATGAAGCGGTTAGAAGATGAATGAATGAATGATGAAACTACTCTAAATATGTCACATTAAACACTTTAAAGTAACACCAGTCTGTTTCTGCCACCAGAGTAAAGGGTGGAAAAGCAGCCTGGTTAATGACTGATGAGGTCTATCTGACCCAAATGTTGCATGTATAAAAACGAGAGCCAGTTAACAGTGTGTGGATTATTATGGTATTATGAGCTGCAGTGATGGAATCAGAGTGTAAAAGTAGCAGCGCTTTCACTGCAGATTAAAAAAAAAAACTTAATTCAATAATTTCAAATAGTGCTAAAATCAAGTGTTTGTAAACAATTTCGCAATTTGTTAGAAGCTCTGTTTTATAACCTGTGGAAATAGAGCCTTGGAACAATGAAATGACTACTGACCTATAACAACACATAGGATCCTCTTTTTTTAACTCCGAACATTTATCCATGGATACTCTTTTCTCCAGTGATCTGATTGGTCAGAGGTCGGGGTGTTGATCCGATACTCTGAAGTTAACCTGCTTTGGAGCAGGTTAGCTGTTCTGCATAAGTTACCACGGTGATTTATCCCGGTAAAAACAGAACCAGCTTCCTAGTACTGAAAACCCAGAGTTAACCCTGAAGTTACCTCGCTAACCCCAAATCCTGCTTCTCAGTACAGGCCTCGGGTGATTTTAGCAGCTACAGGCAGGTGCAAATGAGCAAAGACCCAAAGTCAGTTTTCTACAATACATGTAGTAGGGGGTCCCTGCTCAGTCTTCTTTTGACCTAAGAAGAACGTTGAGGTCTTCTGCTCTAGATCTGTGACAGGCAAACAATGGCCTTTTTTCACCACTGGCCCACTGCTGTCGTCTTACAGTTACGAAAGGTCAGTTAAGGATGCACACTGACAGTGCACTCATGTTTGGCCCTCAGGTGTTACAGGGTCAAGCATCTGTCCACCATTGCAGATAAAATCAATAAAAAGATTAACACTTTGAGTAGAGTTTTGGGTGGCTGGACATCATATTTACACTTTTGAAACATCAGATAGTAGGTAGGCAACTATTAATTTGCAAGATTTGAATGAGCATGTACATACTGTAATAGTACAGCACCAGCAAATAAAAAAAGTTACAAATACAGCTCTACTTTTTAAAGACAAAACATGCAGTATTAAGTGTGACACATGATGCTCACCTCTGCTTCATTTGCGTAGATGGGTATGTCATGGAACGGAGAGATGTATTTGCCCTCAGAGTTTTCTATGAGGAGGAGTAATGCAATTTTAACTCTGTGTTTTTCGATTTATCACAATGAGGAACTACAGAGTGTGAGATTCCTTCACAAAGCTCTATGATAACTTGACAGCACAGCTATTACAGTTGCTACATAGCCACAAGTTAACGAGCACATAAACACTAATGTTCCCCATTCACACACAGTTGATTCAAAGAGCTGCACTTACTGAAAAACACCCTGTAGTCCAGGGTGTTGGGCCTGCCCCTCTCCTCGATGGTCACGCTCATGTCTATTGTTGCTGTCACACTCTCCCACTGTGGTCTGTGCACTAATCCAGCAGGACTAAGAAGCTCCTGACTGACAGGCAGTCATTGAAACAGAGGGAGCAGGCATGCGCACTGCTTAAGCCAAGCGACCTGACAGCCACATGCATGTGACAACAGGAAGTGTGAAGGCCAGATGACAGAGCTGCCTCCTGTATGTCCCTCTGTGAATTCAGATCACATCCATCATTGGCATCTGTACCTTACAAGCGTGAACAAACAGAAACAAGCAGAATTGCCCAGAATAGCAATCAACAGCTAATCCCTCTCCATGGCTGCCACATGCTTTCTGCAACATGGCTGTGAAGTTTGCATGTGATTTGTTTTCCCGGTAAGCTGTGGCTCTCCAGAGCTCTTTTCAGACATAAACAGATGGAGCTGACTGGCGTTAGCTGTAAACCAATTAACGAGGCCGGATTAGGTGGCGTGCCCGCGTTGTGACTTCTTGACTATTTGATAACACATTCACGGGCCTATTTTTAGAAACATTATGTATAGAATTATGTGGCTTGAAATTCATCCTTCAGGTATTTTGATGGTAATGAATGGCATTTTATTGCACTTGTCATGTTACAAACGCTGAATAATACTGTAACCAAGTACCATTTGTGAATCTATGACTGCAGGCTTCCATTTTGAGCTTTTGTACAAAAGAATTTTGTCTGTTTTTGTATTATATGGGACCCATTTATACAAAACCTGATGATATAATATAGAGTCTCAGATGACCTTGGGTGCTTTCAGACCTAGAGTTGTCTTGCTTTGGTCTGAATCAGGGACTTATTTTGTTACAAAGTTGCATAATTGCCTGTTCTCACGGCAGCATTTACAAGCGGAAGTAAAACAAAATGTTGAAGAAGAGTACACTTGCAAGATAAATGTGACACTTTCTAATGTCACAATGGAGGGACAGCTACACAGGTTGATTTTAGCGCTGCTCATCGTGGACTATATTGCTGTCATTGTTCATTTTAGTCAAACCATACAGTTTGAAAACGAGGCGCGGCTCCAACTAGAAAACAATGTTTTGATGCATTGGATGTGCTGAATGTGCATATTAAGGCAGTACAGGAGGAGGTGCACATTAATAATCCTCCAGGACTGTAACATGCTCATGTTTAACCCAAACAATGTGTCATGTGACTGCAGTTGGTTCAGATCCAGGTCGGAACATGTTCTCACCACAAATGATCCGCACCAGAGTTCTGGTGTTGTTGGATCTTAGCACAGCTTTCAATACTGTGGATCAAAGTATTATGATTGACAGGCTCAGACAGTGGGGGGTGTCTCTGGGAGTGCACTTGACTGGTTTTGCCCCTACCGTTCAGATAGAAGTTTCTCTGTGTATTTTGGTTCTTTGAGCTCTCATACTGTTGCTCTTTCCTGTGGTGTGCCTCAGGGCTCTGTCTTAGGCCTATATTATTTCCTATATTATTATACATCCAGTATATCGTATTCACTATTATGCTGACGACGTTCAACTGTATGTGTAGTTTAAGCCTGTTAGCACAGACAAACTTGCTGTTCTTCAAAACTGTTTGATTGCCATCGAGGACTGGATGTCAACAACAACTCCTTATAATAAAGTCCCAATGTCCTCAAACAAGACAATAATCAAGTCCTGATGTCTTGAAACAAGACATTAATAAAGTCCCAATGTCCTCAATCGAGTACTTACTATCTTGTATTCTTATCTTGTTACTGTTGCTAAAATTGGTCAAATTTGTTGCCATATCAAACTAAAAACATTATTAATCATAAATAAACAAGTTTCAACCATAAAATGTGATGAGGTTTTGGACCTTGTCCACTTTTGTGTCGCAGACTTGGCAGAGGTGGCTGCCATCTTGTGTTTACATGGATTACTGTATCGTGCTTTTACTACCACTAGATAGAGCAAAAAAGTGTCCACAAATGAGGACAACAGGTCTAAGTTAAATAGAATGAAGTATAAGTTTAAGTAAACCCAAAATGTGATGTCCTCATATGAGGACACAGGATCTCAGGAGGATATTGCCTTTTTTTTAATTGTTTGGGAGTTTTATTGTTTAATTGTTTGATTGTGATTTGTGAAGCACTTTCTGAACATCATGTCTGTGATAGGTACTGTACCAAATAAATTTTATTGGTAGTAATATAGTGTAAATGTAGCATTTATTCGATCATGTCGAAATTATTAACAATGAGCTGTTTATGTGGAGAAACTGTACAATGAACATAACTACCGACGGAGAGCCAGATATATACATCTGTACACTAACAGTGTAACAGGAACAAAAATAAAATGACTGTAGTTTCCTCTAGTTTATAGATGATCAGCACCATCAGTCAGAGAGCAGCTTGATGCACAATACAAGGTCACAGCCTGGGCAGCAGAGTAGTCACCTGACGCTGTAAGCCTGCCACCTTGCTAAATATTTCTCTTGGCCAGAAGACATCAAGAGTCTGGCATCCTACCTTCGCATAAAATAGACCATTTAAAAACTCTTTGCAGAGAAAATGGATGTGCTCATGCGTGAATCCCTCACATATCATACTGCTGCGTCCCTTTATATGCTCCTCTGTGGTTGACATCAGCTTATAGGCGATCCAGACTCAGCAGTGTTGCTATTTAAAGTATTCCTGAAAAGCCTGAGCAACCGAAATACTTTTAATACTGTGGATCAGTCTCTGTCACCTGCAGCCTTGGTTACAGATGGAGGGTTTGGGAGCTTGATCAGTGTTTATGCTGCTGTGTGTACTTTCTCTGTAACCTCGCTAAATCAAGTCTTGGCGGTGCCTCGAGCTTGAAACTAGTGATAAGATAGTTTCAGAATATTTTGCTTGTCTTTCCAATTCAGATTCAGATCCCTGTTCAGTACCCTGAAGGTCAAACTCAGGAAAACACATCACAGTCACTGGTTCCAGCTTCTCAGATGTGATGATGAGCTGCTCTTTTTTTGTTTCGCATTCTGGGTCTTGGCCTGTTGGTCTGACAAAACAAAGTATTTCGAAGACATCATCTTATCGGAAATTATGGAAGCCAAGAACAGCCGTGGTGGAAATTATTGTTCAATGTTGTTATCTCGATGTTCGCGGGTTAATTATTTCAATATCTTGAGATAACGAAGCAGGTTAATTGATGTTGGTTCTTGAGAAAACCAAAGGTCGACTAGTCGAGATAACGAGATAATTTATTATCTTTGTTTTCTCGAGATCACGGGATAATTGGAGAACTTGAAAATGAGCATCTAGTTCATTTGATTCCATCTGATTTCAGCCTTCAAGATCACCGTTGTGACTGTCAGGGAGGATTCATGACTGAACCTTGATTGAAGATGTCGGTGAAGACTCTCAGTCATCCAGGTCATGGTAATCTCAAGTGCTATATTGAAGGCAACTGGAGTTTCTTGAAGACGTTTCACCTTTCATTCAAGAGGCTTCTTCAGTTCTTACTAGATGTTCTGTCATATTCCCATACCAGTCGAAGGGTATTCTTCCCAAACTGTATAGCAACATGTTGGTGAAGATTCTCAGTCATCCATATCATAGGCACGTGGACTTGCTTGAGTTCTTGAAGATGGCTTCTTCAGTTATGACTAATCTGACAGTTCAAATACGGACATTGTTGTCTTCCATAGAAATAATCGTTAGCTGCAGTCCTAAATGTAACAGCCTTTTCTTTTTTGTGTTTTTAATTTTACTCTAGGCTGTGAAAATTGACTTTAAAAGATCTAAGTCTTGTCTATTAACTTTGTGATGGGCCAACCTCCCACTGACTTAATTGTTTTTCTTGAACAGCATACATGATATATGTCAGAGGTAAGATCTGATGGAATTGATGTCTTACAGAGTTGACAAAAAGTTATATATTTATTAATTTCACAGCAGTTGTAGTGAGTAGCCATTTTATTTTTCAAATTTGCTAAGAGTTTGCTGGATGTTAATTAAAATACTCAATTTTAAACACAAATGTTTACTTAGTTTTGATTTAGGACGGCTACAGAGTTGACCTGTTATGGTTGAGACCCTTCTGATAACCTATTACTTAATGAATTTGTAAATAAAATAGAAATTTTACCGATACTTGAGAAGCATTCCTGCCTTTTTGGAAACCAGGAAGTGAGACTTGAGTCCTTGTGTTACAGCTAACCTCTTTTATGCCTGATTAAATTATGTTTTTGTGGAAATCTGATGAACTTGAAAAATCTGGGGCACATCTTTAAAGGGCCAACATTTTCACAAAAATATATTTCAAAACAATGATGACTATAGCAGAACATACTGTCAATTATAGATTTTTAAGGCTATTAACACATTTTTTAATTTAAGTTGTGAATTCTGGATAGGTTTACAAGTTAAAAAATGAAAGCAGATCAAAATATTTTATAAATCATTTGGATTTTATATATACCTAACATCTTTTAAAAGTAAAGTTTCACCCCAGAAACAGAATTAGTGTTTTTAAGTTATGTTATTTTTTGCAGGATATAATTTGTCCCAGTTCTCAAGAATAGGTGTGTGTTGTCATCCTGTGTTGTCTAACAAAATTAATCAAACACCATCTCAGCAATTAATCCATCACCCAGTGAAAAAATAATGACATGAGACTGCATAGTTTCCAACCCATACTCTTTAATTGAAAAAACTTCCTTATATACTATAAAAAACAATAAATAAGTCTATTAATGACTTTTGTCTCGATGGAGACGAAACTATATCAGACAGTGTAAAAGAATTGATCTCATCTCCAAACACCAACTTCAGCTTTGTGTAGTTCATACAAAGAGAACAAAGTAAAGGCCACAGGTTGGTTGCCAGCAGGACTGATTAACTTAAGTAAGGACACTAAATTTGATTGCACACCTTTTTTTTTCCTGTAAACCCATTGAGATATCTTAAGTTATATCTTCAAGTATTGTGTTTCCTCATATCTCAGGCACACCAAAGCATCCAGCTGAAGTAGTTAAAGGCACGCAGCATGCAGTCCTGTGAATAAAATACACAACTTATTTTAGGACTCTGTTTCAAAGTTGTGGGGAGATTGCAGAGCAGACTGAGTGTTTGAGTCCAAAGGGTTCGACTTCACGTTCAGCCACTTCAGTGCTGGCATGCCTGACAGCTTCTCCACTGGTATTTCTGTGGGACAAGATAGAAAAACAAAGTAAATATCAGCTCAAACCAAGCCATGTAAGAATATACAACCTCTAAGGCAGTACTTTGGATTTCTTGACGTTGGGTTGTATGAGGTCCTTATCCAGAGTCAGTGTATTACACACAGTAGATGGCGGGTTGGTACGCCCCAGTTTTGGAGACTAGGCAGGAGTACTGGCATGAAACCTCGGTAATGCACTGCTGTGGATGGGGGCAGCAGGAAAACATCCTTAAGCCACTTAAAAAAGAAATCACTGGGGATGCAAGATATTGGATTTTTTTTCCAACATCCCATATGCTGACATATTGATATTTCCACTCCAACTCGCAATATAATGGCTTCAGCTCCTTGTTGGAAAGGACTGTCTAAAGGTGCTTTCACACCTGCCCTGTTTGGTTTGGTTCAGTCAAACTCAAGTTCGTTTGCCCCCTAAGTGCGGTTCGTTTGGGCAGGTGTGAACCAAAACAACCAGACCGAGACTTTCTTGAAGAGGTGGTCTCGGTCCAGTTACAAACAAACTCTGGTGCTGTTCGTTTGTGGTGAGAACGTGTTCCGACCTCGATCTGAACCAACTGCAGTCACATGACACATTGTTTGGGTTAAACATACACTGACTATAGTTAAGTATCTCATACAACCCCACTTCAAAACATCTGAACTATCCCTTTAATATATAATTAGAATTACCGGTGATGCTGTTCCCCTCCAGGTTAATTCTCTCCAGTGTGGCTATTTCAGTGAGCTTATCAGGGAAGACGGAGAAGTTGTTGAATGCCAGATTGATGCAGGTCAAATGCTTCATTTCTCCCACAGTGTCAGGCAGCTTGGTGAGAACGTTTCCTCGCAGGTCCAGCTCTGAAACACATATGTAATATTTCAACACAGAAGATAATTGAGGGGTCGCTTCTCTGTTCACCTGTTGCAGCCTGTAGACACTCGGTCAACATTTGTGAGGGTAACAGCATACAACATCTTTTCTTCAAGATTGAAACCATGACTCAAATGCAGTGTTGTTATCCACTACCTCTCAGCTGAGTGAAGGTTGAAAAGAACTTGCTGGTTATGGCCTTCATCTCATTGTCAGCCAGTGTGATAATACGGATGTTTTCTGAGACACTCCTCAGGACCTTGAACACACCGTCTGGGAAGGAAATGAGCTTGCAGTTTGACAAGTCTGCAGAGGAGAAGAAGAGGAACAGGATTATGAGATCATGAAGTATTAACACAGCAGGGGAATGTTAAATATCTACAAATAACACCAACTATGAGATTTAAAGCTATTTCAGCAGACAAATGAAAGCCTCTGTCACCGCCTGCTGGTGGAAATCTGTAATAGCATCAACCACAATATTAAATCAAAGCTATTCATTCAAACAGCAGAGTCTTACCCAATGTGTCTTTCCCATCCTCGACGGTCGCATTAACCCTCCGGGCCACGTTTGCAACTGCCTCAGCCATTTTTTCTGTTTTAACTGCTCCTGAAAAACACATTACACTTAGACATACTTTATACATGAGACGTATGACAGCCAAATAATAATTACAGCAACTAATAACAGTATATTATTAGAAATGTATCCATGTATTATGCAGTTAACACATTTGCCACTTTGAGCCAACATTAAGTTGGGGTTGTACAGGGTGTCTATAGTTATAAATAGTTACATTTAAGACTTTTTAAGACCATTTTAATACCACCTTATATCATATTTAAGCCCAATCCTGCAATGGAAACTAAGCAAACACCCTGTTGTCCGTTCAAAATGAACAGTAAGGAAAAATAACAACAATTTGGTAAGTTTGAATTTAATGTGTTTCATGTTTATAAGAAAACAAAATCCCATCACTGCCATAAATGCTTTATTATTTCAATTCTTCTGTCTGTCCATTGATTGTAAACAGTCAATGGGTCTGTCAGGCCGGAGAAATTTTTGTGGTAATGTGACCGAAAACATTTGAGACCCATTGAATCTTAATTTAAGACAATTTAAGACAACAACTTAAGACATTTCAAGACTTTTTAAGGACCTTTTATCTCCTTGTGTATGTATCTTAGTCTGTGACAAAACTAAATGGTATTTCTCTGTCCATTTATTGCTGGAGTAATAGGATCCTATCACTACAGAACAATATTATAACAAAAGAAAATATGTGAAATTCCTTTACTCTGGGTTAATATCTGTAAACTGACATCGATATTTTCTGACATCATTCATTTATGTACGTACCAACACAGTAACGCAAATGTACCTCATTAAACGAGCCTTCATTCAAAATTCTTAAGGTTTTCAAAAGCTCAGGAAACAAGAAATAGGCCTACAACTACAACTACAACCCATGAACAACCCTAGATAATTAGTAAATGCTATGAACAAAAAATAAACTTGTGCTCCATGAAATAATTTATTGTAAAAAATTCAGTGTTGGGGAATGTTATGTTATGCTTTCAGATCAGTTGAAGGATCATTGCAGTATACTGTAATACTCTTAATATATGCAGAGGTGGAGGAGGTATTCACATTTTTTGCTCAAGTATAAACAGCAATACTATTTAAGTAAAAGCCCTCCGTCAAACCCTTACTGAAGTTAAAGTATTATTAGTATCTTATGCAGAATGACCCATTGGATTATAAATATTGATGTATGTTGCTGGTAATAAATTTGGAGCACATTTTTATTACTTGCAACATATACTGTTAGGGTTGCAGTGATACCACTTTAAAGGCATACTGTAATTTAAAGGTTGATGGTTATCATACTGTGTACTTTTGCTTATCCACTCTATTGAAATATAAAATGCAACTGGACATTGAATCTCACCTTTTTTTTTTAATAGTTATTTTCTAAGGGGAGACTTTTTACATGTACTTCGATTAGCAAAATGGTTTCAAGTTTCAATTATAGTAATAAACATTTGTTCAACTGACAATAACCCTTCCATTGTAATTCCTTTAAGAGTCATACTGACTGATAATATAAATTCTGTATTACCATGATACTATGAAACCGTGATATTTTCTAAAGATGGTTATAGTTATTGTGAAAATCTCATACCATTGCAACCCCATATACTCCTGGGTGTCCTATCATAATGTAGTCTGCAAAGTAACTAGAAACTAAATGGATGTAATGGAGTAAAAGCACAGTATCTGCATTCAAACTGTAGTAAAGTACAAATAGGAAGGAGCATAAAATGGAAAATACTCAAGTTATCTAAAGTACTTGAGTGAATGTACTAAGTTCCCACCATTGAATACAAGTTGTTGTTTTTTCTTTTCCCACTGAATACAAGTTAAATCCTTAATAACGAATGACAAATCTGCAAGTCACTGCAGTCGTTATACAAATGTAATGAAGACAGAGAGTCTCCCAAACGTTAAAAATCTTTACTAACTTTAACACCAATACATAAAATGGCTCTTCATGTTTGTTACTATTGGTTGACTTAACATTTAAAACAATGAAGGGCTGGGTAATGCCAACCATTCACACTGGACCTGAGTCAGTACAACAGATTACTTTTCTCTACGCAGGAGTCAAATAAAAGAACCCACCACAGTCCCTACATTACCAGGCTGACACAAAGACAGCCTGTTCAGCTACACACAGCCATTATCTGATTACAGTTTCATTAAAACCACACCAGGGAGCCACTTACCAAACCTAGAAGCTACTGTTACAGAGCCTGGCAGCTGCCTCAGTTAGCTAACGTTAGCTACAGCAGCTCAGCCACAGTCTAATTTGGTAAGTGTGTATTTTTAGCCCCGAGGGAGGCTCTTCACCTGAATGCTGTCCTGCTCATTACAAATATAACATTAGCGACACCTCAACGTAACGTTACGTTAAAACTAACTTTGTAAAAGTCGTTGTTGCTAAGCGACAGCTGGAAAATAAGGAACACGCTAGGCTACTAGCTAACATTGCTAGTTAACAGTCGATTAGGAAGTATGTGAATTCATGAGTGTCAGACCTGCGCTCTCACGTTGCAGACAGGTAGTTCAACTTTATTGACAAAACATTAAGCCTTAAAAGGAAATAATGTCACCTACTAAATTGTTATAATTATTATTACTAATAATCACGTTTTTCAGTCGGCCAATATTGGCAATGGTGGAGGAAGTTAGCTTAAAGTGCAGATACCGCACTGTAAAACTACAACTCTGTTCTCAGTCCTGCAATGAAATGTTACTTAGCTAAAAGTATGTACATATGATCAGGAAAATGTACTTTAAATATAACAAGTAAAAATATTCAATGCAGAAAAATCTGACAAACAAACAAAATCAACTTAAAATTATCTAAAATTTGGACATTTAAATAACTAAAAGAAAAAACAGCAAATTTGAGTTTTTACCGTTTTTTTTACACGCACACAAAAAAACTTAAATTATTAGTTAGTTTTTTTTGTCAGTCAGCTTACTGATTAATCAACTAATCATTTTCAGCTGTACTTGTATAGACTGTTGGGTTATGTAACTTATAACAAAGCATCATTTTTTAAAAAATCTGTATGTTTTATGTGCAAAAATCCTATGTTGTGAAAATATCCTCTCATTTGTGATATTTTATGTTTTTGCAAAAAAAGACAAATTTTTAGCACTATATTTGCAAATTATTATTTTTTTGTCAATCAACTAACTGATTAATCAACTAATCATTTTCAGCTACACTAGTATAGATTGTTTGGTGATTTAATCTATAACAAAACATAATATTTCTCTTTATATGTTTTATGTGCAAACAGCCTATGTTGTAAAGGAGCTAAAATATTACAAATAAAATATTCAATGCAGAAAAATCTGAAAAATTGAAATTAACTTAAAATTATCTTAAATTTTGACATTTGAATAATTAAAAGTCAAAGCAGTAAATCCTTCCCTTTGCAATGTTTTGTCTTTTAGTACAAAAATGACTTAAATTAATAGTAATATAGTTACCTTTTTTTCTGTCAATCAACTAACAGATTAATCAACTAATATTTTCAGCTAAACTAGTATAGACTGTTGGGTACTTTAATATATAACAAAGCATCATATTTTAAAAAGTCTTTGTATGTTTTATGTGCAAAAACCTACGTTGTAAAGTAGCTAAAATATTACAAGTAAAATATTCAATGCAGAAAAATTAAAATTAACTAACTTTAAATTCTGACATTTGAATAATTGAAAGTCAAAGCAGCAAATCCTCTAATTTGTGATATTTTGTCTTTTTGCACACAAAAAAAAAGACCTAAATTATTAGTGATATAGGTACCAATTTTTTTTTTGTCAGTCTACTGACTGATTAATCAACTAATCCTTTTCAGCGGTACTTGTATAGACTGTTTGGTAATTTAATCTATAACAAAGCATCATATTTTAAAAACTGTATGTTTTATGTGCAAAAATCCTACTTTGTTAGATGGATGTAGGCCTAGTTTGGTAAAAAGTACAATATTTCCCTCTGAGATGCAGTGGAGTACAAGCATACAATGGCACGAAATTACTCAAATAAAATACAAGTACCTCAAATTTGTACTTAAGTACAGTACTTGAGTAAATGTACTTTGTTACTGAATATTGGGTGACGACATGTTAATTTTATCACCATATTCACATGTTTTATATCTGAGTCCAGCTTTTTAACATCTTCTGCGTTGAGTCTGAGCCATTTAAAAGATATGACAAAAACAAAAGGACGTACCTTTTTAAGGCTGTGCTTCTCTGCTTTGAGTATCTCTACAAATATACTTTGAATTTAAACCTTCTCCATTAACATATCTGCATTAGGATTTTAAATGTTGTCTTACCTCTGGGTCCTTGTCAACTATTCCCAGTTTGACCACTGTCATGGTCATGAGTCTGGCAAATTCCTGGTTAGTCAGTGTATTTTCAAAGGATCTGAACACAATGAGCTCTCTGGCCTCAGATGAATAGTTTTCCATTGTTACAACTAACTGCCACTTTACAGTATTTGCTGGATATTCCTCTCCCATACTGTGCTGTATTTTCATTTAGTGTTGACTCACTGTGACTGAAACACTCTAAAACCAGAAAAGTCCACCTCTTTTTGTGTGTTAGTTATTTTGGGTCACTCATAGTCATTGCAGGTAAATATGCCAGTGATCTGAGTGATGAAAGGTATCTGTTTGACTGAGTTTATGACCAAACCAGGCAGCTCTGAGAAAGCTGTGCTTTTAAACTGGGGTATCCAGGGAAGTTTAAGAGAGATGTTTATAAGTTAAGTTTATTTACTTTATTGATCCCCCTGAGGGGAAATTCAATGTTTTCACTCTTGCTTGTCAATTACACACAGGTCCGAAAGACACACACATGCACAAACAGGACCTATACGTGCACAAAGTGGAGAGATGTCAGAGTGAGGGGGCTGCCCTTGGTGAGGCGCCCCGAGCGATTGGGGGGTTCGGTACCTTGCTCAAGGGCACCTCGGCAGTGCCCAGGAGGTGAACTGGCACCTCTCCAGCCACCAGTCCATGCTCCATATTTTGGTCCGGACGGGGACTCGAACAGGCGACCCTCCGGTTCCCAACCCAAGTCCCTATGGACTGAGCTACTGCTACTGGATGCAGCGTTCCAGGCAGGGCCCTGGTCATTCCCATGAAAGTTGCTCAGTGATGCATGAAGCCAAAGAGCTTTGACTTCCCACATGTAAAATTATCAGGATCTTCTGTATCTCTGGGCCCATACAGCAGGAACACTAGAGACTTAAACAACTGAGCAGCTACTTCCGACATTCGAAATGTTGTCAGACCAAATGGATCAATTGCAGATAGTGAAGCTAATTATTGTGATGCTCAAAAACATGTATCCACTGCTTTACAAATGTCTCTTTCACAACGCAAGTCTATGACAGAAAGTCTTTTTGGGTCCAGTAGCATCACATGACAGACCAGGAAGTTATGATTCCATTGTTAAGCCACAGTACTTACGGTAGGCCTATAGTTAAATTCGGTATGCTTTTTTTCCCAGTTCCACTGTGAAAAGTTGTGGATGTTACCAATGGAACGGTTCCGTACCAACTCCATTTTTGGTCACTCTTCTGTCGTGGTACCTAGCACACAGCTCTGGGCTCAGGGCTGAGCTGTGGCTGGTTTTGAGGCTCATGTAACCACTGTTCATACCGTGGAGTGTTTTACGTATGTTCGTAAACTGTAACTATAAAATGAAAGGATGTTTTGCTGCCTCTTGGAGCAGCTGCAGTCTGAGAAAAAATAATTCTCTGGGCCGACTGCCGGCAACTTTTAAGGTGAGCGTGTACTTGTTATGTTGCTCAATGTATGAGTTGATGACGCAAATCCATCAGCCCCCCCCCCCGAAATCCAATGGAGGGGGGCTCTCACTGCAGCCTGTTTTATTTTGTTCTGAAAACATTAGCGTGTAACCCGCTCTGTGGATGATAAACGAGGTGCATACTAATAAAGGAGGAAATACAGTGAGTGCTGGACAGAGCAGTGAGTGACAACAACCCAACCCACATTTCAGAGTACTGTTTGCAGTGGAAACACTAGGGTCTAGGTACCATGTCTGAAGGGTTACTTTTGGTTCCAAAGGTACCATACTGAAAGTGTTTGGTGTAAATGGAGCTTATGTCTAATTGGCTTTGAAGCCAGAAGCACTTCCTGGGGGCCTGGGTATACCAGAATGATCCCTTTTCTATACTTTAAAGGCTTAATGTGTTGGATTTAGTGGCATCTAGTGGTGAGGTTGCAGATTGCAACTAACTCAAACTTCTAACATGTACCAAGCGTGTAGAAGTACTACAGTGGCTGGTGTAAAAATATGAATGGGCCTATTTAAAGTCAGTGATTGGTTTGGCCCTTTAAGGCTACTGTAGGACAACATGGAAGACTTTGTTGAAGAAAAGGCTTGGTATGTAGAGATAAACAGTTCATTCTAAGGTAAGTAAAAACACTATTGTTATTTTCAGGTGATTATACACTAATGAAAAAAATATTATGAAAATAATATCCCATTTTTGCCCATGGATGCCCCTAAATTCTATACACTGGACCTTTAAGAATTAGATATATTTCTCTGCGGTTTCCAAACCTAAATGTCTACAAACAAGCAGCCCAACAACAACTGCCTAAATGAAATACTCGGATACTACTTAAATCAGAAAATATTTGATTAAACGATAAATGAACAAGATTATAAATCTCACAACACAACTGATGCCAGCTGTCGGTAGGGTAAGGTTTGATATCCAGCTCCAATACTTAAAAAAATCTTTGATAATACTCTTAAGTAGGTGATGTTTAGGTATAAGTATAGGCCAGCCATTATATAACTTTCTTATGCTCACGTGCCAAGACAAGTACTGTACAGCATAGGTAATAAAACATGGCAAAATACATAATCCATGCACAAAATGTACATAAATACAATCTTTTTAATATTTACAATAAATATACATTAATTTACAGTTACACAAATGATAATGTACAATAAAAACAGTGCTGGAATATTCAACAACATTGCCATTTCATGTTTACATTGATGAAATTAATAAGGGAAATAAAGTTGTACATCGCATTGTAACATCTGCACACAGCTGGACAGCTGGATGCTATTGTTGAGTTTGTATTTCAGCACATCTTAAAATAACAATGTTCTCCTTACAAACCAGAGCTCACATCACAAATTAAAATCCTATCTCTGCACATCGATCAGCTACAATCTCACAGTGCACAGTGACAAATATCAAAGAGCTTTTTTCCGTCTGGTTAAGTGTCTTGTTTTTTCTGTACAGCATTTTTTTTAAATGCTGTTAACACCGCTCAGCAGCACAGGTCATGGTTGGAGGTGGTCGCAGCTGTCACTGGCAGCCACATTCATCCACAATCATGTCTTCATGATGTCGAAGGAGCATCTCTCCGTTTTCATAGTACAGCATGCTTAACGGGCTCATTTTGGTCGGGGCACAGCAGGGCGCTGCCACTCTGTCTGGGTGGAAATGTTTCAGTAAACTCTGGCAAAGGAAGAAACAGAACACAGGATTTAGAGAGATAATAACAGTCTCAGAATACTCCTTTTTTGTCATTTATAAGTGCAATTATTCAGGTTTATGCCAGCGAGGGTTTTGTGAGAGCAGCTGTCATTGTTTGGATCTCTTTTATAGGCCTGCAAACAGCGGCACCCCCGCAAATTTTTCATTGGGATAGACAGATGCAGCTACATGAAATCTTGGGGTAGCATTCCAAAACCAAAAGCCTGTTTTGATTAATTGCTTTGTCTATAGAATACATGTATAAAATGTCCGTTTTAATTACCCACAGTCCCAAGGGGATGAAGTCAGATTAGTTGTTTTATTCAATTAAAAGTTGCAACCCAAAGATATTCAGCTTACTGTCAAATATGACAAAGAAAAGTATTAAATCTTTACATGTGAGAAGTTGTAACAAGCAAATGTTGTACTAAAATGATGAATTCATTATCAAAATGGTTGCTGGTTAATCACTGTACTGTTGTTTTTTCTTTCACTCAGCAACATTGTTGGTTTTGCAGTTGCATATCTTTAATTTTTTATAGTCTTGTTTCCCTCTGTAGTTTCACGCATTATGCTGCAGCCATGTCCTGTCATGTTTACTGCAAATGTTAAAATATGACCTTCCAAACCAACAAGGTCACGCTGTAGAGCTCCAACCTCCAGCGCTGGGACCCATTTTTATCGCCAAGACCAATAACCCCAAGGTAAACAATACAACCTCATATTTAAGGCAACTTAACATCATTTCAGCTCGCATGAAAGTTATGCTGTGAAAGTGTAAGTGCACAACGGCCGTGTTTGGTTTGAGACAACACTACCCTGTTGAAATTTGCGCAATACGCCAATAAGTACATAGTGCACAAAGTATACTACATGGAAGTGTACTAACGGAAGTACGAGATTTGAGACACAGCAAAAGTTTGCTAACAACATTAGCTTAGTTAGCTAACGTTAGATAACTCATTAGGTTAGGACAAGTTAATTGCTGCTTAACGTTATGTTTCCTAGCCTTAAACATTACAGTTATATTGAAATATTAGCTTGTATTGTTAAACTTGGAGTTAATGATGGAAGGCGTGTGGCTTACTCAAACTAATTAACACATGCTATCGTATCCTGATGATTGTCTCTGGTTGGCGTACACAATTTCAGACTTCCCTCTCCGAGCTTGGGACCATAATGGGTCCGATAGAGGAGCTGAACCCGGGCCTGGAGCTCTGCAGCTACACCCTTCTCTTCTAAACAGTGAAACTAGTTCACCATAATCTGTAAGTCATGCAGATGGGAGCAAAGTTTCAACACAAGCAGCCACCCTGATGTGAATCTACTGAGTCAACAATAATGAGTCATTTTAACAATAGAACAGTCATAGATGGAGAATCCGCACCACTCACCTGCATGTAAGCATGATTTGTTGGATTCAGGTCTTCTCCCAGGGGACTGGGGCAGGAGCCCTCGCAGCGGAAAGCGTTATATTTTTTAGGGAAGATGATCCAGGACCCCCAGCCAATTTGATTAAAGTCTACCTGCAAGTCGACTCTGCGACAGAGAGATTTTTCATTCCCTTTTTTGGACGCCTGCGGGCTTCTCACAGTTTGTTCTTTCTGGCCCCGTTTGCTCCTGCGCCTCTTCGGCCAGCGGGCCTTTTTGATTTCAGCAGGGGACAAGAACTTGGATTGTTCAGCTGTGTGGAGTAAGCTCGCTTTGACCTTTGAGTTCTCATCGGAGCCAGTTTGTGAGAAGATGACCAACAAGGCCCGGTCCCTCATGTCCTGCTCTCCTCTCGGGCTCACTACGTGAACAGGCTGATCGGGAAGCGACAGGCCACTCTTTGTCTTTACTGCCCCTCGTCTTCTCGACACTCTTTTGTATCGAATTCTGGCCGTCACCGATTTTTGTCTGAGCCAGCTCGAGAGAGGTTTTGTCATGTTGAACACTTTCCAGTTCTGTGATGATGTGACCAGCGATGATTCAGTGAGCAGCCCCACCAGCTGCTGCTCCTGGCAGCTCTTGTGCACATGGCATGCCTGGCCGTGCTGGTGATAGACCTCCACGGTGATGTTGGAAGCACTGGGTGTCCGAGGGAGCCTGATCCTCAGCTCTGCCGCCTGGATCTGTTTGTCAGCCAGCAGGGCGTGGAGGTCAAAGGTCGCAATCCAGCGCCTCTGTCTGTATGTCAAACCTAATGTAGAGAACACAGAAAGATTAGCATAGCTGTATCAGACAGCTTATCATTAGTGGAAATTATGCTAAAATCACACCAATATGACAACACACAAATTAAAGTGCCAGAAGCATTTATACTGAAATTAATGTCAACTAAATTGTGCTCTTTGTCAGTCTAGATTGTTTTGGTGTGAGTTGCCGAGTGTTGGATATATCGGCCGTAGAGATCATAAACTCAAAATAATCCACAGACCTTGTTGTGAGCAGTTTCATGTAGGAATTTTTTTTTTCTGCTAGGGATGCACTATAATATCAGCACATTATCAGAATCGGCCAACATGTTTTTTCTTATTTTGCATGATATTACACAAATTGAAAAGCATTCTATTTTGTGTCTCCATCTGCTGATGTATCTGGTATCGGTTATCGGCCAAATAAGTTGTTATATATCGGCATATCGGATATCAGCAAAAAATCCGATATCGTGCATCCCTACTTTCTAACGAAGTACACTCACTAACTGTATCACCACACAGAAAGAAAGCATGCATCTACTGCTAGCTCACCAAGCACCACTGAGCTAGCTAACGTTACAGCTCAACCAAGGAAGACGCTACTAATGTTAACATCTCGTGCAGTCATGAGCACGAGCCTCTCGTCCATGAGTAGATGCACTCTTCCTTCTGTGCAGTGATACATTTGGCAGGTGTAGTTCGGTAGACAGAGAATTATTCCTACATAAAACTGCTCATGACAAGGTCTCTGGATTATCTTGAGTAACTGGGTCATGATTTCTGGAAAGAGACATTGATGTTGAGTTTTTCTTTCCCTTTTTTTGGCACTTTGAGCACCACAAGCTGAGTGCCATCTAGTTCTCTAAGGCTGATATCTCCAGCACTCCGCAGCTCACACCAAAACAATCTAGACTGATAAATAGCACTACAGGTAGGAGGAAAGATTTGTAATTTGGATTTTAGGATAAACTGTATAACCACTGAGTGATCCGGAAAGCCACCCTGATCACTGAGGACCCTTCTCACCCCCTCCACCACACCTTCCAGTTACTGCTGTCAGGCAGACGCTACAAAGTGCCACTGGCCCACAAAAACATCTACAAGAAATCCTTCATTGTTTCTGCAGTAAGCACCCTGAACAATCTAAAATAGATGCTGCACTTTAACCTGCTTTTATCGGTTGCTATTTTAACAGTCCTTTTTATATTTCTTTCAAATTTATATTTCTTTCTTCTTGTCAAAGAAGAATTTCTGTCACTGTTGACAATAAAGTTTAACTATTCTATTCTAAAACTGTCCCTCTAAAAGATGTTTGCATTAATATGATGGACTACCTTGATTTTTCACTGATAGTAACAGCAAAGTGGTGATTAATTATGGTTAGGATTTATTAGGTCCAATCACTTATTTTGTTTTGCAAAGTGAGTTGTAAGGAGAATAGTAAATGTACAGTGTAATTCCCTTTGATAAGTCATGATTAATGCTTGTATTGATGGAGATTTCAGCAAATCAAAGCTGCTTCTTAAAACAAAATAATCCAGTCATTGTTCCGGTGTGGGACATGTGCTGCTCCTCCATCTGTAATGGGGCTCATTGTGATTCAACGAGCAGGTGTGGTTCAAATGTATCTAAAGGATTAAAGCATTTTAAACACTTAACTTGTGTATTGTCCGGTGCATTGGCCTATTCAGCTACACTGTTGATCAAAAAGTGCAAACCACCATCCACTCAAACCAAACACAGAGCCGAAACCAATCATTTAACACACCCCTGCCTCTCCTGGCTTCTGCATATCCTCAGTCAAACAAACAGGCTGAGGTAATAACTCTAACACCTGGAAGTGATGTGAAATTAGATTCAGCAGCAGGAAGGGCTGTCCTCTCTTGGCTGCTTGTGCCAGTAAATCCCGAGCTCTAATCTAATCAAGCCAAGTGTGAAGAAAGAACTAAGAGAAGTTGATTTGACTTAACAACAGATTTGTATGAGGGATGTCTGGTGAGAGACTTGAAATCCTGTAAGGATGCATCAAGTAGGTTGGCAGGTGGTTTGTCAGTCCATCACCAACACTGCTACTGTTGTGTGGAAGCAAATAAGAGACATACGTATTTTAATTCTAACACCCCCTTAATACATAATATTTATAGTTGAATGCCACTGAATTCACAGCATTGGGGTATTTTACTTTAAACAAACATGCACCTGAATTTATTTACTCTAAATTCACCTCACTGAAATTAAAATATGAAATCTCTTGATTTGCAATTTTAGAATAGAAATGAGATTTTTTTTTCAATGTCCACAGATTCAGATCCAAAAATTCAACTTTCTGAATTTTCCTTGAATTTCTGGATCTGAATTTGACCAAATGAATCTGACTGATGTTCTACTTGATTTTTTTTCTTCAACTTAAAATTTTATATCTGAATTTAATGCACCTGAATCTGTTTTTGAAATTTTGAGAGTTGAATTTCTGGATCTGAATTTGAACTCTGAAAATATTCATATATATATTCAAATTCAGCTTTTGAAAATTGCAAATCAAGAAATTTCACATTTTAATTAGAAAGAGGTAAGTTTAGAACAAAAATTTTCATCTAAATTGTTTTTAAAGTCAAATATTTCAACGCAATGAATTCAATGGTGTTCAAAATTCAAAATTAAGTATTAAGTGGTTGTTAAAATTAAAATACTTTCGTCTCATATTTGCCTCCATACTGTGACCATGTATAAACTCCATCCTTGATTCTTTGAGTCCTCTGAGCCAGCAGTCACAGCTCCAGTATTTTGGGCCATTTAATGTCAAAACAGTAATCTTAAACTAGAGATTTGGGTTAATTGTTTTACGTAGGCTACCCCCACCCACCCACCGTCATGTTAAACAAGAAAGGCAGTAATTATTATACATATTGATGGGACGTAGGGATGGGGACACATCCCCTTCAATAGTTCAATATGCTCAAAAGGTTCCTCCCAATTTACTGATAAAAAAATATAAGTTAAGAAAAGTTGCTACGCTACGACAGGTTACCACGCACTGCCCTTGGAAATAATCTATAGCAAATGTAAATATAATTAATTGCCATTATTATGGGTTTTCATATCACTCACATCAGTCAGTACATGCATTAAAAAGTAGTGTGCAAGTCAGTGCATCATTTTGCCCTGGAATTGCAATTGTGGAAATAATATTTTGCTGATTGCATGGTGTGTAAACAAATGTTTTCGGTGTAAACATGCTGATTTGCTGGTGTTAATCAATGAACCATCACTTAAAAGAACTGGTTAAGTTATCTGCAGGTAATTCCACACATTCACCCAGCGACCAACAATCTGCCCATGTATTCAACTACTGTTATTTTTTTACTACGTTATATGAAAAAAAAAAGTGTTTTAAATTTAGATTTTTTAAAACTTTTTCCCCAGACCCCCCTGGCATTGGTCCCCCGCCCTCCAGTGTTGACTACATGGCTACGGCCTTGTTAACAAGTAGCTGAGAACATCAAATCCCGAGCTCTAATCTAATCAAGCCAAGTGTGAAAAAAGAACTGAGGGAAGTTGTTGATTTGACTTAACAAGAGATTTGTATAGGGGGATGTCTGGCGAGATATCTAATCAACATCACCTATTTAAGTAAAAAGAGGTTTGCTTTGAGAATTAGACAGAATACCGGGCCTTTTCACACGCTGATCCCTGCATGGTTATTCACCCTCTGAGCGGGATGTGGATTCAGACCCTCTGAGGTCGTCTGGCCCGCAGCTTTGACAGGACGACACTTGAGCCACACAAGAACCAAACACTAACATTTCATAAGGGTATTTAAGTGGTGAAGAAGATGAATGAGCTGAGGAATAAATACATCTACTCATATCCCATCATGTTAGTGTCCCTGCTCATCCATGATGCGTAAAATAATGAACCAGCTCTTACTTTTGGCCATCACACTCTTCACGGTGTCTGCTTGCTTTGCGGCATCCTGCTCCATAGTATCCAAAGGCCTGGAAAAGTTGTACTTGAAATTCCTGTAGAGATGCATCATGTAGGTAGGCAGGTGGTACCCGGCCGATCGCTCCATGAGGGAAAACCGCTCCTGCGCCCTGGTGTAAACTCCATCCCTGGATCTGTGCGTCCCCTGGGCCAGCAACACCAGCAGAGATGCGTGCAGCGCAGCAGCCACAGCTCCCAATGATCGCATGGTTAGTGACAAATTCCTCTACTCGGAGATTAGGGGTGTCTTATATACCCTCACCCACCCCCTTTCATGTTTAACAAGTAGCTGAGAACATTAAAGGAAATTGACATGCGTCCTCAAGACTTGTTACCTGACAGCTCATCATCTATTCTGGTGCTAATGAGGCGCCTGGGTGTTTACAGGGAGCGCGGCGCTTTGTTTGCGCCATGTTATTTGGGCTTCTGCAGCCTGATTCCCCATCCTTGGATTAATTGTTTCAGCTATTTGGCTTACACTAATTGTTAGGCTTTCCCATGGTGTAATGTAGTCTGTTGAATACCCTATGAAATGGACAATATGGGGAGAACGATTGGGCTGATGAGCTTATAAGACAGACAATGAAACATTACAACACATCGCATAATATCCAGAATTATAACATTTATAGCACAATGTGACCGTGTGTGCAACGCAGCCTTAGTGTTCTGTTGTATAACTATAGGTGTATATAATGTGCATTTCAGGCTTCACACAAGTATATTATTTATTAATTTAACCTTTATTTAACCAGGAAGTCCCAATGAGATTGTTCCATAAGGTGCATACTAAGATAAAATATACAAATTAAGATTGCAAAAATAAAGGTTTAAGTCAATTAATAAGAATCAGAATCAGCTTTATTGGCTGAGTTTGTGTACATATACTGTATAAGGAATTTTACTCCAGTTTCAAGTTGCTCTGTGTACTCATACAAAGGTCCAGGACCAATTTAAAGGAAAAAAGCGAACAAAAAAAGCTAAAAAAATAAACATAGAACTGTTATGTACATAAAAGTATGTGGGAAAAGTATGTGAGTATATAAATATATGTAAACAAATAACTGTCTATATACACCACATTATCGCTCTTTATTCTATTTTAACTTCCCAAGGTTCACTTATAATCAAGGCCGTAGCCATGAAGTCAACACTGGGGGGCCCAAATCTGCCAGGGGGTCTGCCCCCCAGAAAAAACCCCTCAAAATTTTAAACTCATTTTTATACTTTATTATGTTATCTATCATGAGAAAGAACAGCTACACAATACACGATACAAATATGCAGTAAATGAATAAATGAAAGCTACCACTGTCCCCATAAGTTACACACGCCATAAATAACACAAGTATAACATTTTACTCACGCGCCACATGGGCTATCTGACAAATATGACATCATAAAAACCCATTAATGTTATTAGAATATGCTTTTGAGCTGCGTTATATGGCTGTTTTCAGTTTCTGCTGGGGTACGGCAACACCACTTGGACAAACTAAACACAGAATTGCAGTACACCTAAATACTAGAAGCATGATTGTAGTCACATTTGCCAATGATTAGCGGTGGACAGCAGTGGGTGGTTACCTGTCATAAATTAGGCCTACATTATTTTGTATTTTCTATCATCACTATGGGGGAGGGCGGCGTGACCCCCAAATATAGGCTATATTAGTATTACTACCTTGCTTATGGTATTCATACATTGTTTATATAGAGCTTTTAAGCATATATATGGTCAATAGTAAATTTTTAGAGACGATTTCATGCTTTTTATGGTGTTTTGGATTTTCACATTATTATTCCTATTAAAGGCTATGCTTCTGTAATATAATGAAACATTACAAATATTAAGACAAAACACTGTGGTAACATCATATAGGCCTAACATTCAGAATTATAAATAACATTTATGGCACAATGTGTCCTTGTGTGCAATGTATCTTTTGTTTTCTGTTGTATAACTACAGGCTAATGTGCATTTCAGGCTCCACATACGTATAATAATATAAAACATACAAATGTAGATGGAAAAAAAAGGTTAAAGTCAGTTAATAAGAATTTTAAGAACTTTATTGTTTCGATTTTTCTGTGAAGCACTTTGTAAGGAAGGTGCTATCCAAATAAAGTTGTGTAAATTTTAGGTGCTTGATCAGTGATATTTACATAATAACATGAAAGATATTTTAAAATTAAAATCATCTCAATATTTATAAATGAATCAACCACAGCGTGCCAAAGCTCAGTAATTCATGTGTTAGTGCAGGTTTGGATGTGAGTGACTTTGCTTAGTGAGAGCAGAGAGCATCCGAGGATGACCGCAGACTGCGCATGCGCGCTCCGTCTTTTATCCACATACAGAAATCCTTTTCCTCGTAAATTCCCCGAGAAAGGACCAAAAAAAATCAATGGACGTTGTGTTTTTTCCAGCAGAATAAACAGGGAGCGGTGCAGCTCGGTTACATCTTTCACACCGACGACTAAAAACATGTTTTATAAGGGGCCAGACGCTTTTTTCACCACCGTGTGCTGAAATGGTGAGTAAAGTTTACGGCTCTTGTTGCACGAGCCACGGCGGCCGAAAAGTTCACATTGATGCCGAGTTGGATGCGAAGACTGTCACAGTGTGTGGACGACTCTGTTTATGGTGCATTTGCAGTGTTTGCAGCTTTGTTAACAGTGTGAGAGTGTGTTCATGAGGCGAAGTGTGTGTGTGGGTGATGGGGCATGCATGTGCTTGGCACCCCCCACTCCACGCCTGCACTTTATTGTGCATCAGCCAGTGGTTTGGTCTCAGGCAGGATGAATGATGCTAACTGTGACCTCCAGCTGGTAGCTCACTATCAGGCAAACACATGTTCAGATAAATATCATTTCCATAACATGTTCTCTTTTACTATTTTTAGAATTTATCATGTAAAATGTGTGGTATAAGTTACCCTTTACACCTCCTCCTGCAAGCAAGGAATGCACCACCAGAACATAGTTTGGTAGCTTTTCAAAAAACAGGTAACACTTACCTGAACAATAACAACTTCCACACATGAATAACATCAATACCACGCACATATATTACAGTTTTGAATATGTTATTTAGATGCAGTCATACTGGACTCTAAATCATCTACGTCCAATGTTCCATTTCCAAACTACTTCAGTGAAGAAGACATGGCTGAAAGCTCTTAAAAGCTAGTAAGTGGACCTTTTAGTTTTTGTTAGAATGGAATTGAAAGCCTTTACTGTATATGTACAACTAAATTAGGAGTGCAACTCCTGGTCAGTGCCATTAATGCAAGACAATTTAATAAATATTAAACTAAAATAAATACTTTAAAATGAAGGATTTTGCACCTAAAAAGTCAGAGAGCAAGAGCTGCTGTCATTCCCAACCGACAAACATGATTTTACATGATTAAATATATTGCATTTAACCTTTCAAATGTTGTTGTCAGCTCGTCCGCACACTATTTTGTGAATGTAATGCAAGTATATAATATACATAACATATTAGACAAGGCAAGGCGAGGCTGTTTTATTTATAAATCACATTTCATACTCAGGTAGGTTCAAGGTTCTGTACAGAGAAGTTAAATACAATGAATAAAAGAACAATTCAGAGTCAAAACAGTACAATTAAAGAAAGATAAAACAGTAAAAAAACAAGCAAAAACAGTTTAAAAGATTTAAAACTGCAATATAATAATAATAATAATAAGACCTTGGGTTTTAAAAACATTTGGTTAAAAGCACTCGAGAGTAATAACGATTTCAGTTTGGATTGAAAAGCTGCGATGGTTGGGACATTCCTAGGGGGTGTATAGGGACGTAACAATACAATAATCTGGAGCGATACATAAATTCAGTGATTAATGATCCAATAACATCAATGAAAAGGGAAATCATGGATACGTACTGTCATCTTTAGGATGCTAGTGGCCTAGTGCCAGGCAGACAATGGTAAGCACCTGAGAAAAAGACCTTTAGGATATTTAGTAATATCGTCTAATATCCATTGCAGCCCTCTGAATTAAATTGAATATAAATTGTATAATGGCAGACTGTGTGATATCAGCAAACATCATATCATTGTCCAAAGATTCAGTGTACAATTTTATTGAGGTAAAACCTGTGATTTACATCCCTATAATATATCACTAAGTATATTCTGTCTGTGCAAAATAATGCACACAGACATGATCAAGGTTCCAGAACTGTGCCAAGGCATGTTCAGTCTTCCCATTGAGTGTAATATAAAGTCTAAAAACTCCACAGTGCAGTAAGACAAAGCACAGCGTGCCCTTTGATGTATTGTAGTCCCGGCTGTTGTTTGATTTAGCTCCTGCAGCTGGGATCATTCTCCTCTGTCCGTATCACTTTACCTAACATCCTGGGGGGAAGACAGAAACCGGCTTTTGACAAGCAAGGCCGCAGATCAAACCATGAGCATCACAATTAATCAAGAGTGAGTGAGCACCAAATGTCTCGATGAATGGACACCTGGATCATAAATGATTGAGCCGTTTGTTCATGGTTCATCTTGATAAGAGGATGGGAACAGAAACTTTACTCCTCCCAGGCTTAGCTGGAAAAGTTGCAGATTTATTTTGGTGTGAATTGTTACGTTATTACAAATTATTTGTAGATCAAAGGGATATTGGTTGGGAACTTATCAACTCTCAAAGGTCCAAGTAAGTTTGGGTTTCTTTCAGGCAAGTTTAAACCCAGGTTGGAGACATTTCTCTTTTATTTTCAGTCTCAAAAAGAATTTTAGAGTCTGGTTGTTTTGATCCATTTGTGCAGTCTAAAGCTACAGTTGGTGGCAGTTCCTTCCTTACTGCACATGAATGAAAACCAATCAGAGCTGAGGACTTTGTAACGCTGCTGTCAATCATGTCAATCACTGCTTGTGAACTAGGCAGCGCTGATCAAATATGAATCAAGATTCTGTTACTGCATTGCCTCTTTATCATCGCAGATGTTTTCAGAAACATATTTTACTGCACTGTTTAGCTGTAAAATGAGAAAGTTGGTCAGACAGGTGGGCGGACTATTTCCAACATGGCAGCTGGGTCACAAACTTTAGTCCCTTTTACACTGCCAGATTTTCTGCGAATGTTGGGCCGTTTTGCCGGCAAGCTGTGAGCGTTTAGACACACAGAGCCGGATTGGCGAGTTGATCTGAGGTGCCAAATTTTCCGCCTTGTAGGGTAGACATATTGGGGGAACCCTTTTAGTTTAAACAGACCAAGGTGACTTTCCGCAACGGGAGCGGCTGTTGATGACGCCCCACGTACGACCCACTGGCGGTGGATAAATAGCAGGAATTAGTGAGCAGCTAGTAGCAAGAGGGAAGCACAAACCTGACAGACACTGTAAAGATGAGCAACTGGGGAGACAAGGAATTGCGCGCCCTCCTTGTCCTCGCAAACGAAGAGGCCATTAACCGTCAGATGACGGGGACGGTGAAGAACCGGCCAACTTAGGAGAGAATCACTGAAGGACTGACCAGCCACGGCTTCCCTCCCACGTCACTGTTTACGTCACTCGCTGAGCTACACATTTTGATTCTTGCTCACGCCCCCATTGCCCCGAAAACGGCGCATTCTGTATAAACACAATTCAAATGTCCACCCTCTCAACTTGCGGGCTGAGCCCTCGCGGACTTCAGTTGTACATAGTGTGACCTATTCACCGCCATCACGTAAAGTCTGCAAAGGCAGAGACTGCAAGTGGCTGATAGACAGCCCTCAAGATTGTTTTACTCGTTGCTGTGGAAACGGTCAACTGATATATAAAAGTTGATGATCAGTGCCTACTCATCTGTCCCTGCAGATAACAAGATATAAATCCCATGTATAATGTATTAATACATCTTTATACAACAGGCTACACGTATTCAAAAACAGAAATGTTTGTAAATGAGGACAGGACTCGATATATTGGGCATTATTGACATTAGAAACCTTCTCTTGCTGTTTTTTGGACATTTTTTTTTTTTAGCCTATTTGACTGCGAAGCCTGATAGGAGGCAATAATAAAATGCATTTTCATTCCCTCTACAGCCTAGACTTATACATATCTCTTAAACATGATGTGGTTGAATATAATTTCTGGCCCACACGATTCAAGTAGCATTTTAATAGACCTAACTATCAATAACTATTTAACACATTCATAGGATTTTTTTCGGCAGTTGAAAAAACCACAATGTCACGTTCCAATGAATTCTGGGTTATTAAATCAGTGAAGTCTGCTGAAGTCTGCACCCCAAGCAGACTCTGTGGAAGTCTGCAGAAAGTTCACTTGAGGCCCCTTGTGGACTAGATGAATTGAGGTGTTGGACAGCCCTCAGCACTACTGGACTTGTTGGGAATGCACCAGCAAAGCCCGCGTGTCCCAAGTGTGCAAGTGTGTTGAAGTCCGGACATTTGGGTTCAGCCTTTGTCCTTAGTGAAGCAGCAGTAAGAGGAGGAGGGACATGAATTTCTTTTCACAGATCTTTTATCTCAAGTCCTTTTTTCCAGAATGTAGTGACAGTTTAATCAAATATTAGAGAATTTTTTTTCCATGAAAGTTACCAACTGTACCTTTTAAAGTATTTAAAGGTACTGTATAAACACCTGTTTGGGACTGAAGTAGTTGTCAGAAGGTAAGGAACATCTGTGTCCCAGTTAGAGCTGCAATGATTTTTCAATTTGGTATCAGCTATAAAAATAATCGCCAACTAATCTGATAATCGATTAATTGTTTGGTTTTTTTTTTTAGTAATTTTTAGAGAAAAAAGGTCAAAATTCTCTGACTCCAGCTTCTTAAATGTGAATATTTTCTGGTTTCTTTACACCTCTATGACAGTTAACTGAAAATCGTCTGGGTTGTGGACAAAACAAGACATTTGAAGACATCATTTTGGGCTTTGATTGACATTTTTCACTATTATTTGATATTTTATAGACCAAACAACTGATCGATTAATTGAGAAAATATTCGACAATGAAAATAATCGTTAGTTGCAGCCTTGTCCCAGTGACTAGAAATCTGTACATGCCTGAGTGCAGTGGATGGTTTTTACCACAAGGTGTCATATTTGATTGTTGGACTCAAAGTGGATATTTAATATTCCCCAAAATTTGTCTCACTGGGTGATCTCATCCTCATTTTATCTTCCCAGGAGCGTTAGTGCTGGTGGTAAAACTTGACTGTAGTTTTAGCAGAGGAAAAGTGGAGTTCTACTTCAAGAACATGTAGAAAGCTGATGTTGCAAACAATCAAAGGTAATTTAACTATCATGCTGGTTTTGTGTCTAGCAGCTGAACTTTTGCTGAGGTGAAATACTCTCCTTTCCTGTTGTTGTTAAAGGCTTTTTGTAAATTGGCTTTTTGGGGGTGAGACAGACCCCAGACCCGAGAAAGGATTTAGACAAGACAGGTGATATAAGCCGTATGATTTTTTTTCCATTCGGGACATTTAGCAGAGAGGAAGTGTTACTCAATCTGTCACAGAACATCCTCTTACTACAAATTGTCCTAAATCGGAAGGAAGTGAACCTGTCGGTGACTAAATGTGTCAGTTTGGATCTTTTTGTGGAGCTTAAATTCAGTTTCTTTAAGCGAAATCCACTAGACTTGTTCTTGTGTCTTGATGATTTAGAAGTCATGTTTATAATTGCTCCCTCACTGGATTGATTCATTCGTGCCCTGAGGTTTGCGGGCCATGGGAGGGTTTTGTTTCACGTTTGTTATGTTGCAAGAACTTCAGAGTCTTGGCTTGCGCTGCTGCAGGAAGGAAGGAACAGGTGTGGCAGGCAGCAAAAGATCTGACATTCAAATCTGACAAACCGCTCACCACGTTTGCAAATGCGCTTAATTTTTAGTCATTATCTTGCGACAGATTGTTGATTACACATAGTTGTGCGAGAGGATATTCTCCAGGCAGCTGGTCCAGAGGTAAATCTTGATGTTGTTGGCTCTTTTGTTTGCTTATTTGGAGTTGGAGTTGTTGTCAGGTGTGGCAGAATTGGGGATTTTTGTGCAGGTATATATCTTGCAGAAACCCTCAGTGCATGACGAGATGGTCTGACCTCAGGGTTACAACTTCAAGAGGGAGAGCACACAGCCAGTTGCAGCTGAACCCCAAGCTTAAATCTGTTTGCCCAGCTGTAAGCCTGTTTGCCTCCAACCTGGCATGTGTTAACCACTAATGAATGGAGTAATTAGAGCACTGTAGTGAATTAGGCTTACGTGATGTCATCTGTGTGCAGTTGTTGCTGATTGTCAGCCTCCCGGCAGGTCTACACCGCATCGTGTCAGCGAGGGTTAACTGCTGCAGCTGACTGTAATAAGTTTAATAAGTGAAGGATTAATTTGTGCGTTTGAGACGGTTGTTAAAAGGTCTACCATGTGTGGGAGGCACTGTGCTGCCAGGAGGCTCCGGTAGCAATTGGATAGCAAACTGGATGATGAGTAAGCCTCTCTGGGTCCGCCTCCACATCCTCTTTACACATCCACACAGTTGCACACACATCTCCCAGCATGCACGAGCAGCCTCGCACCTCATGCACGGGGGATGCATACGAAAAAGTAGCGAAAACCCAACAAGGGGGCATGCTGTCACTCATCTAACCCTCCTCAGACAGAGCCGTGTCCCCCCCCTCCAGCACCCACCACCACCACCACCACCACCCCCGCCTCCTCTGCCTACTCCTGCAGACTGCTTGTCTGAGATCTGTCCTCACTGAAGGACACGTTCACTGACTCGCTTTATAAGGACGCCTTAATGATGTGCGACCGCCGCCTGTCGTAGTGTGATCAGCGGGAAGAGACAGATTGCCTCAGAGAGAGAGAGAGAGAGAGAGAGAGAGAGAGAGAGAGAGAGAGAGAGAGAGAGATGCCAGCGAGGATGTCTGACTGAGAGTGGTGCTGCTGCCTGCCGGAGAGCTGTCATTTCGGTTATTTTTAACCCACTATCCTCTGTTTTTTTCACTGTGTTCCTCAGAGACTCGGGCACCTCTTGGATGGTGGACTGATCAGCTGAATGTCAGGTAGAGTTGTGATACTTCTCCGTGTTGTGATACCTGCTGCAGGCTTGTGGTCGCTGTCATCAGGAAGCGTACGTTGTTGCCTAAATATCACTTCAGATGCCGGGGTGATTTTTATCTCATGAAATTTAAACTTTGCGACCGTGTCAAACAAAAATTGATCTTAATCTCTCATATGTTATAAAAGCTACTTTCCCTTTTGCCATTCTTTGGTTGAACACATTCTTTTGTAACGGCACTCATGTTTGATGTTCACACAGCTACATGGATTACATTCTTCATGGCATGTGATGCCTAGTCTCTCCTCTGAAGTGTTTATCAGCTCTCATTCCTTTACCAGAGGACCAGTGCGCCTGTTTGACAGGATTCTGGCTTCCCACGCCGACTTAGAAAACGCAGCTGCTAAATCAGGATGTGTTTGTGCACACACACGCAAGTTTACCGCTTCAGTCTGAGTGTTGAGCGAAACGAAACACACTAACAAACTGGTGTAAAAAAAATCTCTAGGTGGAGAGGCTCTCTGAGGCAGTGACTAATAAAAATGCTGTCAGTTGGCCTGGTGGTGCTGACAGAAAATTGTGGTCAGACGCCGAGGTTACGAAAAAATGAAAGCCACATTACTGCAGCCCTGGAAATCATAGGGGGATAAAAATTGCCATCTTGAAATGAAATAAATTACAGGCAGGGTTTTAAAAATAGATTTGCACACCCTTTTTAGCAGCTCAGAAGGCAAGAATGTGGAAGGCTAAAGGTTGTTCGTGTGATTTATGTCATATTCACTGCAGTAGCATAGTTTGTTTTTTTGTCACTTGAGGAGTCCCAGTAGATTTGCTGCTTTAAGTGGGAAAAAGTGGCTTACAGTTTCTGTGTGCACTCAGTCTGCGAATCTGGACTCTCTATCCTGCAGCGTGAAAGCTATTTGGGGTTAGTTTGATCAGATTTGGAAATTGCATCCTTTAACAATGCACATGGCTTCCTCTCTGCCGCAGGCTCTTTCTGAATGCGCTGCTGTGCGAGATTTATTTTGGACGAAAAACAAACAAGCAGCAGAGCTGTAAGTTGACACAAATTCACAATGAGGTGTTTGGAACAGTTGAAGGGAAAACAAAAAAGATTTTCTGCAGAGGAAGCACTGAGCTCATTTCCGCAGCAGCGCTGATATTTAGCTCAGGAACTAGCGATGTCCTGTGGAATCACGCCTGTATGTAACCCTTAACCTCATTGGTGAAATATGTGTACAGCTGCAGGGAGGAAGTTTCCGAGAGTACAACTAAGCATTTCCTGTCAAGGTGTGCTCACACTTCCTTGGTCAGGGGTGTGTGTGTGTGTGTGACTGGGTTGTATTGAATGGTCTGGTGGTCTAGTATCCTGTGATGAGTGAGAGACTGTGGTACATTGTGTCATTGTTACAAGACGAGGATTGGAGTGCATCAAACCTTAAAAGGATCACTTCACCGGCAAGACAGCTAGCTGCACAAAACAACAGAACTATATGAATACAACACTGTTCAGCATTGCTCAAGAACCTTATCTAATGACTTTCAGTTGAAGGAATATTTCACCCACAAAATGACCATTTGTGTATCAGTCATTCACTGCCTGTTACCTTGAATTTGTGAAGAAAACTTTTTTTTCGCAAGCCTACAGGGTAAAGGCAGAATCCAAAAAAGGCAAACATACTTCATGAATCTAACTAAACAAGGACCACATTTAACAACAGCTAAGCTTTATGAAAGTATCAGTTTACAAACTCTCACACAACTCGTGCAGTATAATCTTTGTTTTTCTCGCATGCTGCCACGGTGAACGAAGAATCCAAAAAAAGCGAACATTCATCATGAACTAAAGTGAACGGGGGCCACATTTAACAACAGCTAAGCTTTATGAAAATATCAGTTTACAAACTCTCACACAACTCGTGCAGTATAATCTTTATTTTTCTCACATGCCGCCAAGGTGAATGAAGCGAACATTCATTATTAACTAAAGTGAACAGGGGCCACGTTTAATAACAGCTAAGCTATATGAAAGTATCAGTTTACAAACTCTCACACAACTCATGCAGTATAATCTTTATTTTTCCCACATGCCGCCAAGGTGAGCGAAGAATCCAAAAAACATTCTTCATGAATTAAAGTGAAAAGGGAGCACATTTAACAACAGCTAAAGTATATCAAAAAATCAGTTTACAAACTGTCACACAACTCGTGCAGTATAATCCAAGTCTCATTTATCCAGTTGTACACTCAGTATTTCCCAAACACATGCTCTTTCACTAAAACGTTCAAATGCATGCACGTGTGAAGGTATGCTACTTGACTGTGGTAATGTTTAGCAAGAAATGCATGTGTTCGGGGAAGTACTGAGCATACGAGTGGATAAATGAAACTTGGATTATATAGCACGAGTTGTGTAAGCGTTTGTAAACTGATTTTATTTTATGTAGTTTTGCTGTTAAACATGGTCCCTGTTCATTTTCATTCATGAAGAATGTTTGCCTTTTTTGGATTCTTCGTTCACTGCGGAGACATGCGAGAAAAATAAAGTTTTGCAAGAGGTGAGTAATCGATATACAAATGGTCTTTTTACAGGTGAAGTATTCTCTTAATTTGAATTTGTTAAGATTTGGTTCTTGTGCAATGATGATCAAGTAATGGAAGAATCCAAAAAAGGCAAACATACTTCATGAATTAAACTAAACGAGGTCCGCATTTAACAACAGCTAAACTATATCAAAAAACAGTTATAAACTGTCACACAACTTGTGCAATATAATCCAAGTCTCATTTATTCAAACACAACGTTTAAATGCATGTACATGCCTAGGCATACAGCTTGGCTGTACATGAGGCTTTACTGACGTGGTTTAAGTCGTAATGTTTTAGCAAGAAAGGCATGTGTTTGGGAAGCACTGAACATACAACTGGTTAAACGAGACTTGGATTATGCTGCACGAGTTGTGCGAGAGTTCAAAAACTGTTTTCTTTTTAATATAGTTTTGCTGTTGATAAATGTGATAAATGTTTGGATTCTTCGTTCACTGTGGAGGCATGCAAGAAAAAGAAAGTTTTGCAAGGGTTGAGTAATTGATAAACAAATGTATTCCTTAAATTGGAATCTATTAGATATGCTTCTGGTCCAGTGAAGGACAGTGTTTTGCACATTCCTGCATACGTTGTATTCATGCAGTTCTGTTGTATTTACGTGCAGCCAGCAGTCTTTCAGGCTTTAACGTTGGCAGACTGAGCGAGTGGCCTCCATGGAGACCACAAATGCCCAGGCCCCTTGAATAAGATGAGCGATGTTGCCAAGTAAGCAAGTTGCACTGAATTCAACTTTATTTTGTGGCTCTTTCTGACACCCTTGCGGCTCTCCTGTCCATCTTGATATGGGCAGTTGTGTTTAAAGATCTCCTGAGCGTTACAAAGTGATACCCATCTCTCATGAACCCCTGCATCTCTTGTGAATGAAGAGCGCTCTGCTGCATCCTTCCTCGGGGCCACCAACAGATGCATCCTGCAGCTGCACGCTCTTTCCTGTCTGCACTCAGGCCCTTTTGTCTGAAGACGTTGCTACAGCAAAGTTGGGACACCGGCTGAATTTAAATGGGGCAGCCCTGAATGGAGCAATGCTGGTAGGCTGGCAGGAGGCTCCAGTTTCCATGGTCCTTATTCTTTCTGTGCAGCCAGTGAATTTAAATATTAGTGCTTTTGACTAACTTTGACCAGCTGTTCACAGCCTGGCTGGCAGTGTCATAGGGACACACACAAAGGTGAACTCAAGATCATCTTTTTCTGTGTTGTTCTTCCACATTTTATGAGTGAACACAAGTTTGTGTTGTCGTTTTATTGGCCTCACAAGCAGTGTGACACGACTCCAGTTGACATGTGGGATAAACAGCCTCTCTGATGAGTTGCCTTGATTGGATCTCCAGGAGGATGTTTATGACTGAGGGCTATTTCTACTCAGGCCTCCGCCCCGGCTGCCCGCCCGCTAGACCAGGCTGCCCATGCTGAAATCAGTGGCTGACGAGCTGAGCTGTGGTGTGTTAGCAGAAACTTCCCTATCAAAGTGTGCGTGCACTATGATCTGGCAGCTGACGTGACAGGCGGTAAGGTAAGACAGAGGAGGGTTTAATGTACCAGTTTGAGCGAGCGAGTTACTGTGTGTGCTGCAGCATTAAAAATGTCACATTTCGTTTGGAGGCCTGTTAAACTGCAGCAGGAAGTGTCAGTTAGCCTCATTTAACACTTTTACAAATAAAAACACCACATGAGTTAAAATGTAGGAAGTGCTAGTGTGGATGAGAAAAATGGGTGAAGCTCTTGTCAGAGTGTTTTATAGCTTTCGACTGAGCCACATAGGAACATGCATATTATCATGCATGACTGTGGTGGTGGGTGAAGGAAACCTACTGATTAAGTGTCCTTAAAGTGACAGAGATTGAAAAGGGTTCGCTATGTAAATACTCTTTACTGTGAGGAATGCACAGACTGTAACTCTGTGTTCGGTCCAAAAGGCAAATCAAGGAGACACAAGACATGTTGCATGTTATACCTAAATATAACACTACAGCTGCAACTGTTTTATCTTTATTACTGCTAAATTAAGTCAGTTGTATTTGAAGCCCCCCCACTCAAAAATGAAGGGGGTGAAGTTTGTGCATTTTGCTAAAATCTGAGATTCACAGGTACCTCTGGCAACCAAAATTAGGTATGTCACTTACACAGAGGCTAATCACTTTCTATAAGGGCCCTGACTCACCAAGGCGATGGTCGGCTGTCTGTCAATGTTGGACCGTTGGTGAGCATCTGCTGTGACTCTGTTGAAAACTTTATCTTATTAGATAATGCAGATGTTGACAAAGTTTTCCCTTAGTGGAGTTGAAAACAGGTAATAAATCTCAGTTTTAACGTTTAAAATGGCGATAATATTGTGCTGTGGCTTAAGTATCGAGATAATATTGTATCGTATCGTAGAGCCTCAGGTGATTCCCACCTCTAGAAATCACTCTGATTGGCAGCAAACAAATGACTTAAGACAAGAGATTGAAACAAACTTAATATATATGTTAAGAGATTTTTTTAACCATTGAGCTCTTTAGTAAAAACATTTCCTTACTGTTTGTGTTATTGTTCGCCAGCGCACGGTACATATCATTTATTCTTTTTTTATCAGGGGACATCAGGGGATGGGGTGGTAGTAGCTCAGTCCATAGAGACTTTGGTTGGGAACTGGAGAGTCACTGGTTCAAGTCCCTGTCCGGACCAAATATGGTGTGCACTGGTAGCTGGAGAGGTCCTAGTTTGCCTCCTGGGCATTGCCAAAGTGCCCTTGGAGCAAGACACTGAACTCCCAACTGCTCAGGGAACCCATCTGTTGGCAGCCCCCTCACTCTGACATCCCTTCATTTAATGCTTTATAGGTCTTGTTTGTGCATGTGTGTATATAACAACAGAGTGGACAAAAATGAGTCCCCCCCCCGTATAACCTCTTGTGTTGGTAATGTGCTAGCTGGCTAATTAGCGTCTTGAGCCCGTTCTGTCGATCCTCCAATTTCCCTTTTTAAATGATGAATACTCACTACTGCTGCCTGCTGGTATGGAGAGTTATCTCTCTCATGCAGACAGAAAACCTATGTGCTGGTTGGCTATTGGCTGTAGTCTTTGTGGTGCGTTCAAGTGTTACTTTTTGGCTGAGACACAGGTGATGTGAGGTGACGTCGTGCTTTGTTGCCACCAGTTTTTTGATGTCAGTTTGGTGTGTCTGGGCCTTAATACGGGGAACTCATATCGACAGGGGAACAGTCTTCGACACAACGTTGGCGAAGAAACATGAAACCTCCAGCGCAGAGCAGTCAGAGTAGAGTTAGCATTAGCATAGTGAACGTTTGATCAAAAAATCAAACAAAAGACACGCACATCTCACTGTGGAAGGGCAGGTGCTGAGTCAATAGTCGTAGATGAAAAAAAGGTGAATGACTCGCAACACTGCAGGACTCTTTGCAGAAAAGAATTATTTATTGCACCATGACGTACGTTTTTCATAGTGAAAGTTTGGACAGAAAACATGGTAGAGGGTGCAGTTTTTGTACGTAAACTGGACCCTGGAGCTTCTTTCCACTGTCTACCATTGTATCAAGTTTGATTCTATGCGTCACAACCACTAGCGCTTTGTCAGTCACTGCCAGTTAGCATACAAGCTATCAAAACAACATCAAAAGATGCTAACCACACTTAATATTCTGATATGTCTTGATGCTGATTTTGGTGCACAACTGACTCCTCATCTGAGACTTGGTCTGACTGAGGCTCAAACGTGTGGCTGAATCTCTGCGATGTTTCGTCTAAAGCTGGACATCTTAATGTGAACTACTCTTTCACTGGTCAACTTAGCATAAGCAGCAGCAGTGGTGGGTGGGGCGGAGTCCAGATCCAGAATTTCTCAATGTGGGAGAAAGAGTAGATGTGCTTCCAGCCCCTGTTCAGTTTATTTTTTTGACTTTTTATGTGGGAAAAGCATGTTAAACAAAATATTTATCATAGCAGAGTATTTTTACGTACTTTAAAACGTGTCTCCGGGGGGGGCTTTAAATAGCTCCAAAATTACACATCACAAACTCGCTTCAAAGGGCTTTACAATCTGTACAGCAAACAACACCCTCTATAATTAGACTCTTGGTTCGGATGAGGAAAAACTCATCAGAAGTGCAATTTTAATGGTAAAAAAAGGAAGCGGCATCAAGCAACAGACGAGAGATGGGACCTTATTGGAAGGTTAACGCCACCAAGCTCCTAATATTGGCATTTAAGTAGTGAACATGTGTGAATTCACATTTTCTTCTGCTGATTTTCTGGAAGTTAAATGAAAATATAACAACATTTTTAAAGAAATTTACAATTACAAAACATAGAAAAACAGAATGATGATAATCTTTTGCGTAATTTGTTAGATTCCAAGGGTTTTTGGGGGATTTTTCCTTGTCTGAAGCAATGGGCGAAAAGGACAGAGGGTTATGTTTGCTGTACAGATTTTAAAGCTCCCTGAGGCATATTTATGATCTGTGTAATTGGGCCAAATAAATCAAGACATACATGACTAGTGGACGATGACCATCAATGAGCTCAGGCTGACGTCCTCAAAACCCCAGATATTAGAGTAAGACTTTTATTAAACACAGAAACAGTACATCCTCTCAATGTTTGGCTTTTTTGCTTCACAAATAATAGATTTCATGTTGATGGAATCATTCCAGCATGTTCCCTTGTACTGCTTACAGTACATGAGTCAACTGTGTCGTCTTTGTGCGCAGCCTGTCCCTGTGAAAGGGAGCTGAACTTTGGCCATCTGGCTGCCAGATGTACCACTACTTCCTTTGGTCCCCTCCGTAGAGACTTGAGCCTCTTGCGTGAATCTGCTTCCTAACATCACACAGGAGGTAGGACGAGGACGAGGAGGACGCTGCCTGAAAGCTCCTGAAGTTTCTGCCCAATGCCAAGCGACCTGGCACTTTGAGCTCCCAGGAGGGGTGTTTCCCACCGTCTGGGGGTTGGCGACAGGGATTCAAAGGAGAAACATTTCTATTTTGGATGTTCCTTTTTTCACACACACCATGGCGGAACACAAGCAGCAAAGAAAAGGATCTGGAAGTGCAGATCGCCTCACATCTCACACGTAAGATGTTGAATTTTAGAATATTGTTGCAGCGTGGAGTTGTTTTTTTTTGTTGTTTTTCTTGTGGTCGTCACAAAATGATGGCAACAGAGATGCTTTTGGTATGTGGTGAGGACTCAAATAGATTTGGGCAGCTGGAGCACAGTATTCCTGAAAACTCTGCTTCCTTTTAAGGAACTTGGGCAGAGATTCGGCCTCTTTTTTACTCCTCGGGCTTTACACTCTGCAGCGTGCGTCTTAAAATCGTACAAGTCAAGCTGTAAAACGCTTAAGACTCCAAAAGTAACAAGCAAATCGATAATGTTGCTGTCTCCCACGTTTTGCTTGTGAGGAGAGAATCTCTCTGCCGTATCAAAAAGGTCTGTGAGTACAAGGTTGACCTGCCCACTCAGCTCCAGACGCAACAAAGAGGAGAGTAGCGGTGACTCACCCGGCACTTCTCTTCCCACTGAGCCTCTGTGCACAATGAGAGTCCGCTCTGTTCAAAGCTGGAGATCACACAGAGGTGCTTTGACCCTGCCGTAGCTGTGTCACAGCAAGTAGATTTTGATGTTGGAATGATTCTGTGCTTTTGATTTCTACTTTGCAGCTCTGTGTGTATGTATGAGTTTGTGTTTGGGTGGCATGCTGTGTTTTCTCTTTGTATTCCTGAAGGGGTTTATGTGTATTTTCTCTGTGTATTCCTTTGTTTGTGTGCTCTGGTGCTGCAGGTTCCTGACCAGCGACGTGTTTATAAGTGATGTTGAGGAGCAGTGTTACTCTTGACTGCTAGCTTGTCGGAAGGCTTGTTTGTTTATCTGCAGAGCTCCCTGCAAAGCTCGCTGTTTATTCAGGGGGGGGAGGAGGTTTGCTTGAAACCTGTGGCTGGCTCGCGTGGGTGTCTGCGTGCTCAGTATCAAGCCGTGTGATTAAAATACAAATACTGTCACACTCGACTCCAAATCCCATGCCACCGCGATTGACTCATAGAGATATGAAATGAATGATGATTGTAGTTTGAGTGCTGACTAAACCTGAAATGGGGATTTAATGAGCCACTGGTTAAATCTCTGTGTGTTCTATCTCTATCAGAAGACTAAAAAAAACCTCTCCTGTCAAGATTTTTTATGTTTCATGATAAACATTATGACATGATGTATCACATGGCCTGAACTGGTTCTTTGTCAGACACAGACGCATCAAACAGGTTCAGTCTGCTCTGGGTTTTATTCATGTCATAAATCAGAAATAAAAGCAGGAGAAGTTTGACAGTATCTCACGTGAATAATAACTCATTTTTAAAGTTTTAACATTCAGCTGCTGGATGAAATACATGTGCATCATGGAAGGAGTCTCTGTCTGTGTGTCTGTCCTTCAATTTTCTCAACAGACGTTCATCTGATCGACTTCACAGTTGGTGTGCGTATTGCTAAGGACGTACAGTGTTGAGTGTGAGCTCTTCAGACACACAGGACACATTTTTTAGCAATGGGTTATGAACACGCTTTGTAATGTATAGTTAGAGGACCTCTTTTTACTGTTACACCGCTGGATGGCATGCTGGGTACAGCTATTTTAGCGTGACCAGCCTCCCTTACTTCGGAATGGGAGTATGTGGACATTGGTCTTTTGTTTTGTAATAAAATGGGCGGGGTTATCCAGACCACGTGACGGCGTTGCCGTAGGTGCAGCACGTGTGTTACATGGGCTTTGCTGCTCTGCAATATATCTGAGTCAAATGAAATCATATCCATTTTAATCTCTTCTCGCGATGCACTGAACACTTCCTTTTCTGTTGTACTACGGACAACAATTCGGGGAACAGCAATTCCGGTGTAGGCGGGTGTAAGGCAAAGCTAATCAGCCGTTGGTCGAGGAAGCACACGGATTTGGATCCAGTCACATCACTGCCGCTGGGAGCCAGCGCTAGTTCTTTTACAGCTTTCCAAAGGGAATGTCCACAGACGACAGAGTTAGCCAGTGTGCTGACGTCATCGGCATCTGTGTAAGAGACTAGGGTACAGCTTGCTCTCCATCGCTACCTACAATAGGTTCAAGAACAGATGAAGGAAAAGGAGACCAGAGGGAGCGGAGATGTTACGCTGTAGCAAACTCAAACATATTAAGCATCAGCAAGTATTTTTCGTAATGAATGCTTTTGCTCCTGGAAATAGCCTGGTCCCTTGGTTATAGTTGATTATGCCTGTACTCTAGCACTGCTAGGGTATGGGCGCAGGTGTACAGAGTGCTTCTAGGATGATGATTTATTGTAGGTCGACCTAGAAATTAGTGTCGCCCTGGTTCCCTCGTCAAAAAGCCTTTGGGATTATTCTGGATTATTGCAGAATATAAGATCTGTGGCAACAGAGGTTTATGATACTTACATTTTGTTTGGTAAGATAATCTTCACAAATTAACAATACTTTTATCATTTTTGAAGCCTAAATGCAATCGCCAATAGTAAAAGGTTAACGTTCGGCTATAAACCAACTGCATTACAGTCGCATGACTTCATTGTCGCTACCATTTAGCCACTTGTTAGCCTTTTTAAGACATCTTAAAGCTTCACAAGTGGGGTATTTACTGATGTATTTTATGTTCTTAAACAAAGCATCAAAGTCTCTTAAGTTTGTGTTGACCACAGACCTTATTTTAGGCATCTAACCAAAGACCCATTCAAAGAACCCATTAAGTTTGAAACAAAGGAAACGTGAGTGCAAAATTGCTAACTCATTTCCAGGTTATAGGACTCATTCCTGCACAGCTTTATTGCTAAGACCCAAAGGAAGTGCAGTGTTGAGTGTGAAGTTGTTTGGATGAGTAGTTCTCAAATACAAGAGGCCAAACAATCAGACCATTTTGCACAGGCACGGTTTGAAGGGGCACTGCACTAGTAAATGCAGAACGACCCAAAAAACCCTGTAATATAAAGTCCACATTTAGAATAATAGCCTGATATTTGGGGAAATAGGCTCATTTACTTCCTTGTTGAGACTTAGAGGAAAAGATTCATATCTGTATGCTAAATATGAAGCTACAGCCCTCGGTCAGTTAGCTTAGCTTAGCTTAGCTTAGCACAGAGACTGGAAACAACCTGCCTAGCACTGTCCAAAGGTGACCTCACCTCAGAAGTTTACTAATTAACATTTTATATGTCTGTTGTTTAATTGGTACAAAAACTGAAGTGTTAAAACAATGTTCTCAGTTTTTATGCTAAGCTAACTGTCTGTTGGCTACAGCTTCATATATAGTGTTACCTACAGATATGAAAGCGATTTAACATATTACCTAGAAAGTTGTGACTGACAGGTGGATATTGCCATTGCTAACAAAAGATGTGAGAAATAAAAAATAAAAATGTGTTCATAAGTTGTTATAACATCGCTGACAAGTACATTTTAGTCACTTCATTGTGGAAGTGTGAGACAGTTTCAAATCAGTTTTTCACACTTTAAATATGCCCGTCTGTGTCGTCACTCCCCAAATACATTGTCTGTGTTGTCACTATTTATGGCCTCTTATGTGTGTGTGTGTGTGTGTGTGTGAGTGTCTTTGCTTCCTGTTTCTGAGTCCGCTGCGATGTCATTCACAGCTGCTTGTGGAGCATGGGTACAACTGCCAGTGCCGCGCCACAGCCTGTTTCCGTAGCGTCGCCACTTGAGAGTGTCCATGGCAACGGGATGGCCGACAGCAGGCAGTCTCTCAGCATGAGCCCCTTTCAGACAGTCAACATCCACAACAACAAGGCCAAGTCCATTATCACCAACAAAGTCGCACCTGTCGTCATCACGTAAGTCCCTCCCCGAATCCGCGTTCTCTCAGTTGGGTGTTAATCCTCTTTGATCACTGGGGTGTCATCCCCCCAACCCCCCCAACCCCCCCAGTGAAGTGTTTGCCCCCATTATCATCTCATTTGTCAATCCAGGCCTAGCAAATAGCAGCTGATAATTGAATCGACCTGCTGCTGTGTTTTACAGGTATAACTGCAGACAGGAATTTCAGATTCATGATGACATCCTCAAGACCAACTACAAAGTGGGTCGGATATCAGACGCCATGCCCGAGCACTACCTGGTGCAGGTAAGGACAAACCTCGCCACGCTGACGCTCTTTACGTCTGCTCTTTTCACAGTCATGTGTCCAAATTGCAGCGTGGCATAGGAACATTGTCATGCACCGTTTTATGATGTGGGGCAGCCATTGAAACAGGAATGTTGTCACCCTGCTATCAGGGCTTTGATCTGCTCTGTCACCTCTGCTGTGTCTGTTCAGGCATGCAGTGTTTTGTCGGGGTTAACCCGCAGCCTCTGTTTACACGTGTATATATAGGCCAGTAGTTTCACCACAGTAAGATCCTGTCCACATGAAACACATATTTTCTCTCTGATTTGTCTGAAAGGCAAGTGATTCCTGCTAATAGAAGTACTTCAAAGCCCTTATCAAATCTTTTGAAGTAGTTGGTTTTGTTAGAAATAAACTCTGTTGGTAGTGACTGCTCTGTGACATCCAGTAACCCTGCCCTGACTCATTGGAATAGAACAGTGAAATAACAGTGGAACAGTGGAAATGATATTTATCGTTAAGTAAATTTCAGCAAAAAAAAATCAGCAGATTTTTTCCTGCGTACACGATACAGTTACTGGTACCTGAAAGTGAAACCTCTGTTGAACTGCTACAGGTTTCAGAATCTGAATGTGGTGTAACGTCTGCGTGATCTGGGGCAAAGAACAACTCCCAAGTAGACACATCTTAAAATGATGGGTGGTACGCTTATATATAAGCAAGGGCCTTATTATTCCCCTGCCATGATGCCAAACACTTTCGGTATGGTACGTTTGGAACCAAATGTAACCCCTCAGACACCCCTCAGAGACGTTCTCACTGCCAACAGTACTCTTAAATGAGGGCAGGGTTGTTGTCACTCACTGTATTCCCTCCTTTATCAGTCTGCACTTTGTTTATCGTCCACAGAAGGATGCTGCACGCTGACATTTTCAGAACAAGATAAAACAGGCTGCAGTGAGAGTCTCTCTCCATGGGATATTTAGAAATAGCAGATTTGTGCATTTAGTCCTTCTCAGGCAAGCTCAGGGGTTTAGTGTTGCTGGGGCCCACAGGAACTACACTCCCCAATGCTTTTTTTTTTCAGGGAGCTAGGATAAGAATATATGTTATTCACATAGACTGGTCAAAATTAATACATATAAATACTTGAAGATCCACTCATTACTGAAAGTGATGGTCAAAGTTGTCAGAGTGAGTTCAAAATAACACAAGAATTTTGTGCTCTAGAAAAAGATCAGCACTCAGTGAATAATCCTCCTAAGCCCTATGATAAGCTATTATGGCAAGGCTTAACTATACAGACCAGTGAGCAGTGATAACTAACATGTCTTTGGGGTCATCGGGTGGGAACCTCCTTTCACCAGTGTTTCGTCTAGTTGGTCCCATGACACCTCCAGGAGGCTAGACAGTGATCTCTGGTGTCCCAGAGACACTCTCCTAATGCCAGGTCTCATTGCTACCCGCACCGACTCAACAACCTCCTTTACCTTACTTACACACGGCTTTCTCAGCCCAAACAGCACCACCACCTTCAACCAAACCCAGGTGCCGTACATGCGAGCTCCAGGTAGAAGCAGTGCTGATACTACCTTTCCTAGCACATTCACCATACTCTATGACTCTTGACTCTATGAAATTTAAGGTGTGCTGATTGATTCACATCGTTAACTCATACATTACAAGTTACCGTTCCACCTTAGAAGTTGCCGGCAGTCGGCCCAGTGAATTAAGTTATTGTTTTCTCAGACTCCAGCTGCTGTAAGAGGCTGCAAAACATCCTTTCATTTTATAGTTATACTTTACTAATAAAACTCTCCACAGTATGAGCAGTGGTTACATGAGCCATAAAACCAGCCACCGTCCTCTATTGACCAATCAACAGACTGCAGTGTTCACAGCTCCACCTTTTAGTACCAGATCTGTGTGCTAGGTACCCCAACAGAGGGGGGACCAAAAATGGGGACGGTACAGAACGGTTCCATTGCTACCATCCACAACTTTTCACAGTGGAAACGGAAAGATTTGCAAAACGCGTTCTCGTCTCTCTGTTTTTGGTGTGACTATGATGTGGTTAAGGTCTGGTTAAGTTTAAGTACATAAGGCACTTGGTTAGGGTTTGTGAAAGACAATGGGTTGGGTTAAAATGATCATTTGAATCATGGAACATGAACTCTCACAGGAATTTTTCGCAAATCTGGGATTACTGTCTAGACACAGCCGCATGGTACCAGCATGGAATGGTATCAGCTGTAAAAGCCCATCCATAGTTGTCTGTGATCATGTTAATGTAGTCAAAACCACTTAAAAGAAGAAAATGTTGATTAGATTGCTTGTTAAATGTAAAAAATTATGTTATTTGTTGTTATTTTATACTTGACACTGACAGTGGAAACTGGATAAAATGTCAATATTTTTGGAGATTTAAATGTACTAATCTTGGAGAGACGGAGGCAACAGAGCCGTGATAAAACCTGTTGAGACAACAGAGTAACCAGACTGTGACAGAAAAAGGAAGCGGAAGAGATTTTTTACCATTGCTTTGGTGTTTCAGTGTGGGTGACGAAGAAACAGCTAAAAAGCTTTAAGATGCCAGTCAGGATTCAAGTCGTTGTCACGCATAAACACAGTTCTCCGATTTATCCAGCCACTTAAGTGTTGACATACTTGCTCTGCAGAGTTTACAAATGCTAACGTGTGTGCTCGAGTGGAAGCTGATGAAGTGTTGTGTTTGGGTCACACTCTGAAATGTAATTTGCATTGCTTTCCAGGGGGAGTACTTCATGGTCCAGGATGTGTACAGCAAGGCAGACGTCCTCAACACCACAGGCAGCTATGGAGCGCCCAACTTCCGCCAAGTCAAGGGATCCTACCCGCTGTATGGGATGGGTCAGCCAAGCCTGAACGGCTTCAAACACGTTCTCCAGAGGCTCCAGGCGCAAGGACACGAGGTCACTGCTATTATCTTTTATAAAGAACAGGCAGAACACACACGAGCTGACATGAATGGTTCAGTTTTTATGCCCTTCATTTTCCTGTGTTGGTGCCTGTGTAGCTCTGCCTGGCCTCTTTTCTAGCCGTGTTGTCAGTAAATATTTGAGGAGTCAAGTGCTCACTGGAGGCTGTGGCTGAATTGTAGAACTGAGCAAACAGAAAGTTGCGGTCACGTGTGCCAGTGGAAAATGGATCTCTGTGCTTACAGCAGCTAGAAAACTGACCGTAATTGAAATGAAATTGACAAAATTATACGTCAGGCTTCTCTAAAGTCCTTACTCATGTGCTGCATGTCATGCGACAACAGATTGTTTCCAGTTGCTTTTGGAAGTGGTGGAGTTGGTGGAAGGCAGCAACCACTTACTTTAAAAAAGCTATTATTTGATCCCTATCTTGCTTTGCCTTTGCAAACAGGAGGTTATATTCTTCTGTGTAAGAGAGGAGCCGGTGGTTTTCCTGCACAAGGACGACAACTTTGTGCCATACACCCCCAGGAGGAAGGAAAACCTACATGAGAACCTTCATGGCTTGGAAAAGGAGGAGCTGGTGGAGAGCCTGGAGCTCACTATCAGGAAGGAGGTGAACTCACACTTACTCAGCATCTGCACAAGTTTTTTGGCACAATATAATTTATGACAGTTTTAAAGGGAAACTCCGTTGTTTTTTCCGCCTGGACCCTATTTTTTTTTGTCTAAATGACTTGTGGGAATAACAGTTTTTCAAATTGGTCTCATATTGAGAGAGAGCACTGCAGCAAATCAGGCTACAGTGTAACCACTCGTCAATTGGCGTGCATCAAATGTGCTTGTTTCTGCCACTGACAGGCTCAGAGTTTTATTATAAGTGTATGAAACGTTACAGAAAAGACCCTACAGAGAAATAAAAATGTAGTGGTCCAGTCTGTTTTGGGTCCAAGGCCCAATCATGACACACCCCTTGCCCCTACCACTTATCCTTTACCCCTCTGCGTTGCACATTCACATCTAGGGATCTAAGGATAGGGCTAATTGTCTGGGCTACATGGCCGTCCAAACAGAGGTTTCTCAGAGGCACACTTCAAACCGAGTGTTTTGAGAAGTTGGCTACAGCAAGATGGCTGCACAGGCAACAAAAGTAACCCATAGATGTATTTTCTTTGTTGCTAAAGATTAAAAATATTACCATAGTTTAATGTCATTTCAACCTACTGTGGTCCTTTTCCTTATAGCAAGCATAACAAAAGAAATCGCTAATATGCTGTTGTCTCAGTAGCTAACTAGCTAGTTAGCTGACGTCACATTGTTATTGCCGTCTCACATTTTGACATATTTCCAAGTCATATTTCCTCCTTTGATGTCATACAATGCCTGAAATTTAACTTTCCAAAAGTAAAGATGCTTTACTTTTTATCACTCCTGTAATATCAGTTCAGACTGGTAGGGCAGAAGCATGGGTTGCTAACGTTATGCCCAGGCCACATTGTCTGTGTGAGCAGCGTGTGTGCATTGCTGAACCTCGCACTGCGAGTGTGAGCAGTGTTGCTCAGGTGCAGCCCTGCTGCTGCTCAGCTGCGGCAAATCTAGAAAACGCTGTATTTTTTCCACGTGACACATGCGATTTTCAGCAACATTTAAGTGTGAAAATAATCTTTTAAATGATCACATTGACATCATACCACCTTTTAATACAGTTTCAATGTCTATATCTGTTGGACATGAAAAAATATAAAGATTCCCTCTTAACTTAACACTTCCTATCTCTGTTTCAAAATAAATGCTCTCAAAATCCCTGAATTTGTTAACACTTTTGGTGTGAAATATTTGCAAGACCGAGTTGTTGACAATGCAGTGGCTTGCATTGCTCCATAAATTGTTGAAATACAGTAGTTACAGCACCAGGCAGCAACGCTGTCTATGTGTGAACACCACATGCGTGCGAGCTAAGCTGCAGAAGTTCAGCGAAATAGCCGTTAACGCACTGCTCACACAGGCAGTGTGGCCCGGCTGTCGGCCCACAGAGCACCGCTAGTGGTCTTGCAGTGTTGTTTTTTCTATGAGGACTTGTTTGATCGATTGATAGCGTGAAACTTAAGTTGTGAACAAATTGTGAGCATCCTGACAGCTGCAAAAGGATGCCTACAATCTGTGCAAGAGAAATCACCACAGTAGAAGATGGCATAATTGCAATACCTGGCAACAGTCATCACATCTTTTTACGTAAATGGCAGCATCGCTTACTGCTGCTGATGTATGAGTACCTTGAAAGGCTGTCTCATTTCATAGAGGCAGATTTCTACACACTGTTCTGAGGGGCAAAGGTGGCACCTGTAAATGAGGGTTAGGGGTAAAAATAAGAAATGGGATTTGGCCCAAGTGAAGTCTCTTTGGATTTCAGAACAAGATGTCTTCTTTAGTGAGATTTGGGACACAAAACAAACTGCAGCAAGAAAAAAGGTATGAAAAAGAAGTTTAATTTCTTAGTAGGGTCCTTTCCGTACATTACATTGTACCCTGTTTTGCTGCTGCTGGTTGCAGCAAGCTCTCTCAGTAATGGACCAATTTCCAAAATGGCCCTTCTCACAAGTCACTTTAACGCAAAAACATGGGAATACAGGGTCCAGGTTGAAAAATACCGAAGCTACCCTTTAAAACACCCTCTCTTTTTTCCTCTACAGCTCCACGACTTTGCCAAGCTCAACGAAAACGTCTTCTACGTCTACAACGACATTGAGTACTTTAAAGACGAGCCGCAGAAGATCTCCATCACGTGTGAGGAGGACATCCATGTGACTGAGGAGGTCTATAAGAGGCCCATGTTCACCATGCCGGCCTACAGGTTGTTTACATTGTTGGTTTATTAGCTCTTAGCTCCTCAGCCCGCACGCATCAGTTTAGATCAGCCTGCCGTGGAATATGCAGGGCAGGTTATAAATAGTGGCGCTTGTTTGTGCAAAGCCTGGTTGCCCTGCTTTTCCAAAAGAAAAGGAGGAGGGGGGATAAAAACGTAAAGATTGCAGCATCCTGTTTGCAATCAGATCAGCTGCTTTTATTTTGATGGCATGAGCTACGCAACATTTCCAGGGCAAGAGAAAATATTATTCCAAGAGGAGAGCGTCTGTGACTCTCCTGTAGTTGTGTAGTCCAAAGAAAGCAGCAGGATGTTTTATTATAGATCGTTCAAAAATGCAGGTGGTGGATTTTTAAGGGAACATTAATGGTCCCATGATTCTCCCATCATTCCTTGTGGATTGTCTCTATCTGAGACCCATGAGATTGGTAAACACGACGTGAGCAAGCTCAGCTGTGAGTCCTACTTCAGGTCAGACGTGCATGTGCAGTGTGTTATGACCTACATAAGGGCAATATTGACACAACACAGGTGCAGGTTCATCTCTCGGTAACAATCTGTTGTGTTGCAGGTACTACAGATTACCACTGCCGATGGAGGGAGCGCCATTGGAGGAAGACTTTGATGCATTTGTTAACATACTCAGGGTAAGGTGGTGTAAATCAGTCATGATACACCAATTAGATAGACCTTTTTTGGTTGTGTTTCTCTTGATGGGATGTTGTTTTGATGTGTCATTAAAGTTATTAATGGCTGGAATATTGGAGAGCATCTGGACTTTCTCACTGAGGTAGCGAAAAGGTCACAGTTGCTTTTTTTAATCCACATGCAGCCCTCTGAATCCGTCCTGCCTGTGCGATCAATCACTAAGTGTGATGGTTATGTTAAAAAATGGCGGAAAACCTGCAGTTTGCACTCTTCACGTCTGCTCTTTGGTCATCCACTCTGTCTGGTTTCCGTCCTGCCCCTCACTCACACAGGATGTTCTTTTCGTTTTGTTTTGCCCATTTTTGGACTGACTCGCAGCAGCCGCTCCAGTTCCCTGTGGTTGGAAAGTGGCTCCTTTTTTTTTTTTCTACCAGGGTTTGGATCGAAGCTTCACTGAGTCCTGCCATACTCTGTGTCAGTCTTTCTTTTTGTGGTTCTCTGTTTTCTTTGTAGACTTTTTGTTTTTGAAAGATTTCAGGCATGGCAGTCCTTCATATTTGCCAGTGCAGTTAAGTTATAACTTTTAGGATGTTCCCTCACTTCCAATTTCCGTGGCTCAGTGTTAATTCATTACTGCATTTATCACTTCCAGACTGGACTACTGCAACAGTCTCCTCTACGGTTTGTCAGCCAAAACACTTACGACAGTATATCCAGAACTCAGCGGCTCGTCTTCTCACACACTACTGCACCCGTGACCACATCACCCCCGTCCTTCATAGCCTTCACTTGCTCCCCATCCCCCATCTTATCCACTTCAAACTCCTCATCATCACTTACAAAGCTCTCCACAACCTGACTCCCCACCTACCTGTCTGAGCTCCTCCACCGGCTGCTGATGCCAACCTCCTGTTCCCCCCCTACCAGGACTAACCACCGCACCTTGGAGGGGGGGCAGGACCTTTTCCATAGCTTCTCCTCTGTTTAATCTGTCTGTTAATTAGTCTACAGTGTGACATTGGTCTATATGTTGCATGTGCCACGCTAAATCAGTCTGTGGGATGAATGAAATCACCGCAGCACATGTGCCGTCCAGTGCGCTGCTGCTAGTTTGTGTGTGAGGTGGATCATAGCACATCGCCGTTCTTCTTGGTAGTTGTAGTCTAATGTGTGACATGGAGACAGCGCCTGGATGCAGGCGACAGATCTGTTTTGAAAAAAGCAGTGACAACACAGACGTTTTAAGTACAAGACATATATAATGTGGACAAAGTGTCTCTGTCTCCTTCCCTCCCTCGGCCTCTCTGTTGACACTCTGTGCATAAGTAAGATTAATAGCCTAAATAAATCCCACAAATAATTGTTCCAAACTACAATGGATTTAGACCTACTTGATACTTTTATACTCATGTTATAGTTTTGTGCCCTGTGTGCAAAAATATTAACGTACAGCCCTCCTATTTATTTTATATTTTTTCATTTACATGTTGTGCAGCTGTATATTTTCAAGCGGGAATAAAATCCCTGTCTTTGAATTTTATTTTGATCACACTCTTTATATAAAAGTGCTCGTGACGTCTCAAATGTGGCTTTGACTTGCAACTGAAAACATGTAGCTCTTTTCATAGTGAATACCGAGATATATATAGTGTATCGACAGTCAGCCTGTGAATACTGAGATGTGAATTTTCATCCATGTCACCTAGGAGATACTGAGTTGGTGACACTAATTTTAGGTGTTCACCTTTAAACACTGCTGATTGTATAGATCTTAGTGTGAATTGTTGATTTGGTGAATTGCAGGTGGAGAGACATTCAGACCTTAAGATTATAACTGCTAAATTTGGCTCAACATTTTTCACTGGCTGTGTGCAGGTTACATGTAACCAGGTTGTCCTAAAACTTTAATTTTCCTGCTAAATTCAGGCCAGTTTCAACCACCTTAAAGGGAAATTTCAGTTTATTTCAACCTGTCTCCTATCGTCCTAAATTTGTTTCAAGTGTCTAGTGACATAAAAATAATAGTTAGCATGTTAGCTGTTAGCCTAGATACAGCCGGGGCGCATTAGTAGCGTCAGACCTGTTAAAACGTAAGTGAACGGGCATACTTCAAGTGCAAAGTTAGTCCACTAAACAAGCTTTTTTTCCACAAAGACCCCCTCATATCATGTAAACCTGTTGTCTTACCTTACCGGTGTGGTGCCATGTTTGTTTATCATCTAGCTCTGCTTTCCAAAGCGCGGCCGAAATATCACGAGAACAAGCAGCGATCTCATAGCGTGCCTGAACAAGCAGCAACAGCTGTAAGGATACCATGACGAAGAGCTTCGTGAAATTGAAGAATGGAGGAGGAGAGAGAGAGGCGCAACAGGTAGAGGACGAATGGCTGCTGCAAGGTTGCGTAGCTCTGGAGATTGGTGGTGTACCTGTGAATGCTGTGCCCCAGGGCCCACAGAAGAGGAATGCCTCTGTTGCAAGGAATGGGACCGGTTGCAGACTTATTTTCAAGGTCTGGATGTGACCGAGGACGAGACACCTCCACCTGGAGTAGTATCCAGCTGGGCTTTATCTAGAGCTTGCGAGATATATTTCGGCTGTGCTTTGGAAAGCAGAGCTAAATGGTAAACAAACATGGCAGCACACCGGTAAGGTAAGACAACACATTTACATGTCGTTTTCTATATGTTCTCTGACATTTATCCTAACGATATGAGGCGGAAAAAAGCTTGTTTAGTGGACTAACTTTGCACTTGAAGTATGCCCTTTCACTTAGTTTTAACAGGTCTGACACTACTAATGCGCCTTGGCTGTATCTAGGCTAACGGCTAACATGCTAACTATTATTTCTATGTCACTAGTCACTTGAAACAAATTTCGGACGATAGGAGACAGGTTGAAATAAACCGAAATTTCCCTTTAATGATGAAACAGCTCATCTCTGTAAGTTGTTTCACAGTCTTATGTATGTGCTCTGATTATGCAGGAGAGCCCCAGCTTGTCTTTGGGTCACGATGCGTCCCGGCCGCTGCCTGCTCTGCTCTTCAGCTGTCAGGTGGGCGTCGGCCGCACCAACCTCGCCATGATCCTGGGCACGCTGGTCATGAACCGCTTGAGGGGGGATTCACAGCCACAGTAAGAACACAGCATCAAATGCATCTGGAAAACTATAAAACTTCATCTCATTTTTTGATGAGGTGAGATAGGACCTGACCTTGTTTGCCTTGTTTGTCAGAGTTGAGGAGTCACCAGCTTCAGAGCCCAAACCACTGTTCCAGGTCATCCAGTCTCTGATCGACAAGCTACCTAATGGACAGCAGATAATGGAGGAGGTAAATCAGATAATCAACACCATCACAGCATCCTGTTTAAGAAGGAAAATACAGAAAGAGCATCTGCAGGTCCTTTAAGTCCCCCTCCACTCAAATATGTGTATTTTCAGCTTGGGAGACATCACGTGTCCGACACTTGAACCTCTGAAACCAAAAATATTTGTATTTTTATAGATTCTGGATTTTTCAAAGACTGAGAAAGAGCAGATGTAATTTTGTGCAGGAAAAATCTCATCAGACACAAATTACTGTTTAAAACACAGTATATTTATATGTCCTCAAAGTATTTCTGGAGACAGATCTTACCCTAAATTATTTAAAGGGTAATTCAAAGGGTATTTTTTAACATAGACCCTATTTTTCCATGTATTTTTTTTGTGAAAGTGACTAATGGGAACACCAATTTTGTGCCGCTGCTGGCAGCTATGACACAGCACGCAATGCAACCACTCGGGGCATGTGCATACCGTCAATTTATGCTCATTTAAATAGCTTGTTTTTGTCACTGACAGGCTCAAATTATTATTCTAAGTGTCTGACAACATTATGAAAATGATCCCTATAGAAACAGACCTTTTGTTGAAGAGTAAGATCCTTTTCTTTAACCAGAAACAGGCCCAAAATGACTACTGCCAAACCCACCAGACTCAATTTAAATAAACAGTCATTTTATCATCGTAAAATACACTTCATTCAAATTCAGCAGAAACAAAATAAAACCCACAAAGGCTGTTTGGGTTTGTCTCTCCACTGTTTCAACAAACACCAACTCTGGTTTGGTTGAAATAAAACCTTAATTCTTTTGAAACTGAGGAGGGATACAAAGCTGCTGCAGGCCCTTTTGGCGGCAAGTGAAAAATCAATCACGAAAAAATGGCTAAATCCAGTACCATGTACTTTATTTGGTACAGAATTTTTTTTTTCACTCTGAGGACCCAAAAGAACAAAATCTATCAAATCTGGAATAAATGGATCAAATGTATAACCCCATTATGAGCAGAGTGTTGTGTAATTTCTGCTGATTCTGTATCACACAGGCAATTATTACTGTAAGGACTAAGTATTTTTTCTTTGTTTTTTTTGGCTTGTATTTGTTTTATGAATCACGAATAAAAATAAAGTCAAATGAAGTAAAAGAAATAAACTGTTAATTCTTGCAGTTAGATGTAATAATGTGCTGGCTCTATACATGATAAAATTACTGTTTATTTAACACATTGAAACCTGGAGTGACATCACATTTCTTGTGCTGCTTTCAGACACCTTTCACAGTTATTTAAACTTTTGAACCCTGAGCACATTGGTGCAGGTTCTTTCAAAAAACATGGCAATGAGCAACTTGGTAAGAAGTGTCAAATTGCAAAAAAAGAATAAGATATATTTAGAAATGATTTTTATAAAAAATTGGGGGAAAAACTAGATTTATAATTATTATTATTATTTTTACATTTAAAATTGTGTTACGGAAATATTAGAATTTATAAGCACTCTTTCTTGGTCATTTCTTTCTTTGTTTGTTTTTAACATTATTTCTTTTTTAAAATGTATTATTATTATTATTATTATTATTATTTTATTATTTATTAATTAATCCTATTAATTATAATCTTTTTATTTTTACAAATTTTATTGTTGTTATATTTTTTAACATATTTCTTGCTATTTTTTGGGTCATTTTTTCTTTCGTCACTCATAGCCTTGCTCCCATGTTTTCAAAAGACTTCAAGCCAATTTGCTCAGGTTTCAGGGGGTTAAATGGAGTCTGGTGAGTTTGGTAATGGCCATTTTGGGGCTATTTCTAGTTAAACAAAAAGGATCTTATTCACAAACAAAATGGTCTGTCCATAATTTTGTCAGACACTTAAAAATATTTATTCCCAGTAGACACTTAGACACAAAAATATTTTTTTAAAAAGTAGGATCAAGTTTCTTTATAATCAAGGTCTTAAAATGTCAATGTTGTATTTCATTCAAATGGACCAAAAAAATGTAACTTGGTGACTTTCAAAATTGTTGAAGTTGCTAATGTTTTTACCTGACAGGTTGACCAGGCCATCGCCCTGTGTTCAGAGATGCACAACATAAAAGAAGCAATATATGAGAACAAGAGTAAGCTGGAGGGGATCGGAGAGGATTATCAAATTCAGGTTAGTGAAGATCCTTTTTCTCTTCTGTAGCTGTAATTCAGCAGCATCCACAGCACCCTGAATTTTCTCTTCAGAGGCATCCACCGTGTGCAGTAGATGACACTTGATTTCCATCTTCATCTGCTGCTCAATTTATGCTCGGCTAAATAAAGCAGGAGTGAGGCAGAAATCAAAGGAGGATGAGGATGCATAAAAAGCCCTCATCAGTGTGGGCTCTCGAGCTGATGGAGGACTTCAGAGAGTGATATATCTTGTATAATTTCCCTCCCGTTTGTCAGGGAATCAGTGCCATCTGAAGTGCGGGTTCAGCTGAGGTGTTACTTGAGAAATAAAGAAACACTTTACAGCAATAAGAGCTGCTTCTGTGGACAGATACTGAACATTCTGTTTGTTTCTTAGGGAAGCAGTACCAAAGACTACTTTCTCAACAGAACCATGCAGAGCTTGGAGTGCTACTTCTACTTGATTGTGTTTAACGCATACCTTCATGAACAGGTACAGTTTATTTTCAGTGTAAATGTCTTTATGATACAATTAAAAAAACCTTTAAGTACTGACTTGTACTTGTTTGTTGCATTTTGCAGTATCCTCTTGCTTTTGTGTCCAACTTCAGCCAGTGGATGTGCTGCCACGCGTGGTTGTACAGGTTACTGGCCCGCATGAACCTATCAGAGCTGTCGGCTACGGCTGAGCTGGTCACCAGAGGAGCTCGCGTCTTGGTGAGGAAATCAGGCACACACACAGAGGGTTGATGCTGTGGGTGTTAGACTTTTGATTATCAGTATATCTGTTTCTGTAATCTGAAACCATAAACGTATGGTGCAGGACAGAGATTTATTGTCAGTGTTTCTGTATGCAGATGATGCTGCTGTTTTCATATGGCTCTGCGGCTGTGACAGTTGAGACCAGAGGCACTGTGTTCTAGGGTTGTCCGTCAAATTTGGCACAAATGTTCACTTAGACTCAGGGAAGAACTGATTGGATTTTGGTGGTCAAAGAACACTGTGACCTCACACAACAACCAACTCATCAGATACCGCAGCTTGGTCAGTTGCCCCTCAGCGTAAGATACAGACGCACCCTTTAGCGGCAGTTTGAGATGCATGGTTGGCAGCATTTTTTTGACATTCTGAGTAACTGCAATCATTGAAAGAGCAAGAACGTCTGCATAGGTGAGGTGGGAGGAGGTGAATATGTCAAACTACGGACTTTCACCCAGGAGACAGCTGTTTGTGCCTCGTTTGAAACCAAAAGTCAACGAAATTCTGTTAATAATAACAGCATGTACAGCATATTTCACTGGTGATGTATCTCACGTGACATATGTGACTTGATGTTACATTACGTTGGTAACAAATGTAGTTATTTTAAGCGAAACCATGTTTTTTTTCTAACAACATGCTTTTGTCGACTACGTTTTTTTAGTTCTTTGTTTATTTTGAAAATCAACTTTATACATTTAACATGTGGAAACTGTACGTATCCTGTGAAAGCAGAAGTTTATTTTAAAAAGACATGATGCATGTAACAAGTGTAAATTGACACGCTGTCCCTGAAGACCAAAACACATTGGCAACGTACGCTGTGCGTCAAAAAATACGCCCCTATTATTTTCAATGTATAACCCCTAGATGCCTGTCATTGCTCCTGGATGTATCGCCCTGTAGTACTTGACACCCGTAGTAGCTCCCGTAGCAGCTCTCTTTCTCTGCTCCTACGGCAGCTTGACTCCTCTCCTCACCATTGATGTATAAAGAGAACTATGTAGTTGTTGCTGTGTCTTGTGTTTGACAAATAATGGATGAGGAGACTCGTTGTTGAGGTCGATAAATATCCCCAGCTTAACGACCCACAATCCTGTCATTATAAAGACAATGGCCAAAAACATATTGCCTGGCGAGTCAAGGCTCTGGAGATCAGCTCTTCAGGTGAGAAATCAAGTTTAATTAGGGGCTGTCCACACATGATTTAATGTAGAGGTGGAGGAAGTACAGATCTGTCAGTAAAAGCAGTAATAACTTTGCGTGGTCATCTGTTGATGAGCTGCAGCACGATGCGTCCAGTGTGTGCTAGGGATGGCACATGACGGCGCCAGTGTGTTTTCTGCTTAAGCATCCAAAACTGATGCTGGACAGATATGTAAAGCGTCATAGTTTGACTTGCAGGGGCACAGACCACGGGTCGGTATTCAATGTGTTGAATGATGAAGTGATGACATTTAATGTAATCAGTCAAAGGTCAACTTCACTGTGACATCATAATGTTCTTGATATAGTTGTGTTTTTTTCATTAGTTTTTATTTTTATTTCATTTTTGATTTTGGTTTTCAACTCGGTAAAGTTTCAGTTAGTTTCCAGAGTTTTTACTGTTAAGTAATGTTGGTTGGCTTGACAAGTACACAATGTCATTTCAGTTAGTTTTGGTTTAGTAAGTCTAGTTTTTATTTTTATTTCAGCCATCTAAAATGTTTTCACACACCTAGTTTTAGTTTTTAGTTTGCCTTTAGTAAACTATAATAGCCTTGGTTGGCGGAGACAAACAGCTAGCATGTTAACTCTACTTTAAAACTGATAAAGTTTGCCACATGATGTCAGTCATTACGTTAAGATATTTCAGATCTCTCACAGTCTGACCACACAATCATGTGATCATCTGTATCTTCAGTTGCACCAGATATTGTTATGTATATGTGCATGTGTCTTCACAGGTCGCCGATGAGTGTTTGGCTCCTGACGTGCTGAGCACGGTGAAGGAGATGAAGGCGGTCAACTTCAGACGAGTGCCCAAGATGCCTGTTTACGGCATGGCCCAGCCGACATCAGAGGTGGGGCAGATTTGTTCTATTATCACTGCATTTACTCCATCACAATACTCATCCTAAATCCTGATCTTGAAACACTGACAAGGAGGTAATTTATTTTATGGATTCGCGCCTGGTAAATGGACTTGTAGTTGTTTAGACTCCCTCACACTTACTGGCAGCAATTTGGGGTTCAGTATCTTGCCCAAGGATACTTTGTCATGTGGACTGAAGGAGTTGGGGATCAATCCGAGATCTGAGTAGTTATTTTTGGGGCTAAATCAAGTGCAAGCTGAAGGAGGAGAAGAAGCAGAGGACATCATATTTTAGTTTTTTTGTAATCTTTAGTATAATTTGTAAAAGACTGACTGCACATCCCCATTATCGTGAAAACTTTCCACATCCACCTGACAGTCATCACAGATACGCATCCTTGCAGTCAGGAATATTCATGAGACTACAAATAGCCTCAGAGGAATGACTCATGATGATTTGGACTCACACGCCCACCTCAGGATGCTCGAGCCGGACTTCCAGCTCTGTGCCGTCTAATCTTAATTGCTGTGCTTGCAGGCTACCGGGGCCGTTTTGGCCCATCTGACAGACGAGAAGAGGAAGCACAGCCACGTGCTGTGGGTCAACTTGCAGGAGGAGCTGGTGCTGGAAGGGAACGGGCAGATTTTTACACCGAGGGAGCCCTCGTGCCTCGACCAGCACATTCCCATCCCGTCGTCTGACACACAGCTAATAGAGGTAGAGTGAGGAGGATGCTTTTGAAATGCCTTTCAGAGCGGTTACAATCAGATAAAGGTGAAGTGAAAATGCTCTCATGTCCCTTCTGGTCTGTAGAAACTGGAGATGTCTCTGAAGGAGGAGATCCTGCGAGCTCAGAAGTGGCTCGAGGTGACGCTGGAGCAGGAGAAACAGATGAAGATGTTTAAGAGCTGCCTGACGGTGCAGGAGATCTTCAACCAGCACAAGAGCTCACACCAGGGCCTTGTCAGCAAACGCATCCCCCTGCCGGACTGCAGCGCGCCCAGGGAGGAGGTAAGAGTGTGAAGGGGCGCAAAACACACTTGCACTCACAAACACACATGCACTCACAAACATGCAGACACGAGGGGCAGAATAACTCAGAGGTTCCTATTTGTTGCTCCTTGTAATGAAGAGAGGTGACAATGATTTAGCCTTGTGCTCCCTCTAGTGGTTAAAAAAGGTACTGTGAGATTTTCACCATGTAACCAAAAGGAGATCTGATTTTTCTTTGCACGTTTTCACAACTGCTCATGTTGAATTATAAAAGTTTCTTCATTACTGTTCTTTCATTTAGCAGATTTATGTTAGAAATGTGAAGTTAAAATATAAAGTTGGCATTAGAAATCAGTTTGAAGTGCTTTGATTTTGCATTAATTTCATATTTAAATGTTTTTTTGTCACATGTGTGACATTTGTTCACACAAAATGTACTCCAATGAAGATTCTGCTTTAAGAGGCAAAGTAATCAATGTGATAACATGATTTAATACATATATATTTACAGTTGTAAACCCATTGATTTCCTTGTGCTACACTTAGATTTAGGTCAAACAAATAGAGATTGTGGTAAAGTTTGTGTGTGTGTTTTTGTTCTCAGGACTTTGATAAGCTGCTGGAGGCCATGAAGAGTGCCTTGGCTGAGGACTCTCACTCAGCCTTCGTCTTTAACTGCTCCAACGGCAAAAGCAGGACCACAACAGCCATGGTCATCTCTGTTCTGACTCTCTGGCACTTTAATGTAAGAAGCTTCCTCCTGTTTTCCTTCATAAATAATATTTTTGGTACCATTTACATTAAAATGATTGAATGAGTGTTTTTAGGATCCAAAGTAAAATAAAAACATGTGTCTTCCACTTGCAGGGTTTCCCAGAGTTCAGTGATGATGAAATCGTGAGTGTTCCTGACGCCAAGTACACAAAGGGAGAATTTGAGGTATGCTCACTATAAAAATTGATGCTTTTTCCAGTTCGTCTGTACATTTATATAAACTGGAGTGATGTGCAAACTGCTCATCTTAAAGGATAACTTCGGTATTTTTCAACCTGGGCTCTATTTCCCCATGTGTATGTGTGCGTATGATTCATGGGTACAACTCGTTCTAAAATTGGTTCAGTATTGAGGGAGGCGGGTGCAACCGGCAGCCGCGAAACGAGCTAAAACGGTAACGGGGGCAAATGCGTCCCGTATAAGTTTGCGCAATAGAAGTGCTTTTTTTCCACCACTGACCAGTTCAGATCGCCAGTGCTATCTCTGTAAATAGCATACTAAGCGTTTCCCTTACCTCTGGACTGTGTGACGTCATCTCGCGAGAGCTTTGCTCCACTGTGTCTGTAGCTCTCTCTACTCGTGGGACAGCCGTTTTCTTGAGGAAGAGGTTTCGTGATTGGACGTCTTCTCTTCTTCGGCTGGCAGTAGCTCTGCATGGCTCCTCTGTTTTCTTCCGGCAACAAGCAAAGCTCTTGCGAGATGACGTCACACACAGCCCAGAGGTAAGGGAAACGCTTAGAATGCTATTTGCAGAGATAGCACTGGCGATCTGAACCAGTCAGTGGCAAAAAAAGCACTTCTAATGCGCAAACTTATATGGGACGCATTTGCCCCCGTTACTGTTTTAGCTTGTTTCGCGGCTGCGAATACTGAACCAATTTTAAAACAAGTTGTACCCATGAATCACACGCCGACATACACATGGGGAAATAGGGCCCAGGTTGAAAAATACCGAAGTTATCCTTTAAGGATTGGTTCACCTAAAAATCAAAAATACACATTTCTCCTCTTATATGTGTTGTTGTTTGGTAGAAGGAAAATAATTCCTACATGACACTGCTCTCAACAAGGTTTTTCTCCTTTTTTTTCTGACAAAATGCCAAATATTTGCTGGTTCCAGCGTCTTCAATGTCGCTTTTCTCTGGCACACATGATGGTAAACTGAAGGGACACAGTTTTCTGACACTTAATACACAGAACAATTAATCAAGAAATTAATCAGCAGATGAATCAATAATGAAAATAATGGTAAGTTGCAGCTGTAAAATGAGTACACATTTAATGTCTGCATTGTGTCAGTTTAGTCAAACTAGAAAATAAACAAGGGTTTTGGGGAAATTGCAGTGGATGCTAATGAGCTAACAGCAATATGTCAGCACATTTTCATTATGTTTCACCAGCTCAGTAATGACAGGAGCCCTTTTTACACAGAGATCCCGCAGTACAACAAAGACCCTTAGTTATACCCCCTTTGCCTTTTTACACAGAACCAAACAATGGCAGCATCATGCTGACCCAGAGTGTGATTTTTAGATGCAGGCATGATGAATGGATGTGATGTGTAACACAACAGGGTAGCCCTTTAGTATGACATATAACATATGTCCAAGTAGTGCTTTAAAAACAATGACAGTAGCGTGGCGTGACAATAACAATCCTTTACTGTCCCTGTTACATGGCAGCTGAGCTCCTGGACCTCACTGTCTGTACAGTTTGTGGACATTTTTGGTTTGTGTTCTTCTATTTTTAGTTAGCTGCTACCTGCTTTTTTGTTTTGCAATTTGGGCTTTTTATGCCTTTATTTGATAGGACAGATTAAACTTGAAGGGGGTAGAGAGAGAAGGGATGATGTGCAGTAAAGGGCCGCAGGTTGGAATCGAACCTACATCCTGCTGTCTCACACTTAATACACAGATGCTGATCCTACTTCGTTGCCACATCAGTGTGAGATAACTCTGTCCTGTCATGCCGTTTTCATATCTATACCTTGATTAACATTATCTAAACAGCGACAGGTTTTAGAGCAGTGGTTCCCAACTCATACAGCCACGGGGTCCAGATTTCTCCTTAGTCATTAGTTCAAGGTCCACACAGTTTAATATGTTCAGCATCATACTTGCGTTCGGACATGTCAGCAAGCTAGTTTGCTGTCTCTGTTTAGTAGCTGTCTGTTAGTCACTCACTCTAAAGCAGGAAACAGCATTTCAAATGTGCCAAAAGCGATCAGCGATCCACTTTTGCACCCTGACCCACCAGTGGAGAACCACTGTTTTGGTGTGAGCGAAGGGAAACTAAATTGAGCGTCAAACAAATAAATATAAGCTGCTATCAGCGGTATATCAGATATACTTGATGTGTTGCTCTTTCCTCGTGGGATGTATAAAGAAACTATATTGCCAACATCAAGTATGTCAAGTCATTTGTTTAAGCCACCAGTATGAGACAAGCATTGGCGTTTTGGTTCTCTCACTCTCACAGATACACTCACACTCAAAGAAAGACTCACAGACAGGACACATCCCACACACACATGTCTGCTCATCCAGATCACTTTCTCCTGAGAGAGATTGTGTCTTAGCTGCAGGGCTCCACACTGCTAATATTTAGTTATGTTTTGCGACCATGGAGCACCACTGCAACTTGCAAATATTATTAATATATAAACTGGAGAGCTGTTGCTTTGTTTCCAGCTCACAGTGACAAAATATCATGTTTAATGGCACCTAGTAAATTTGTGCTAGCTGCTAACAGCTAACTGTTAAGTTCACAGCATAAACATAGACACTTCTGGCCCGAGACGAGCCGGGTGCTTCAGAGTAAAAGCACCAGTTGTTGCGCTCAGATTTATTTAATTATATCAATATTTCAACTTTATTATATCAGTCATTTATTGAACTTATTTTCAGTCTGGAGAGACTCATTGTTTTTTATGAGAAAAATAATTTTTATGAACATGTGCACATAAGAATGAAAAGTGGGAAGTCATGGCGATTGGACCCCATAAAGATGGTGTGATTTCGGATGGGTAATGAATCCATAGTTGAATGGGAACCCTTTTAAACTCTTCTTTGTTGATGAAGCTTAAATTTTTGTTGGTTGCAATTATTTCTTTTTGTGTTCTAATGTGTTCACTGCTGCTGGGAGCATTAGAAGCATCAACCCTTTAGTGCACATTTTCCTGAGTCCTTAAAACAGCAACTACAAGATTTCATGAACTTAATGAGTCGACGGAGGCAGCGGAGAGCGAGAGTCTCCTCAACATGTTTGTGTTTGCTTGTGGTCAGAGGAGATTATTAGCAGTGCAGCCGTTTTGAAGTTCATTGTTCACCCAGATTTACTTAACTTCTTTAATGAATCACATCACCGCACCATCTTGATTCGGAGTAGGGACAGTGAGTCAGTGGTTGGAACCTGCCCGCCTCTGTGTCCTTAGCACCGTAAAAATGGACACACACACAGAAGAGGCCGCGCTCCGCAGGCACACAATGCCGCGTGCCAATCACAGCAGCGCAGCCATCAGAGTTTCCTGGATACACAGAGTGGTCTCCATGGAAACCTTGTCTGCCTCCAATTCAAGCTCAGAGGGATGTGTGATGTTGCTGTCTGCGTTGCCCTATCTGCCAAAAAGGTGTTGCTATGGCTGTGAGGTCCAGAGCGTCACGTGATGGAGGAGCTGGTGTTAGTCAGTGCAGGTGTGTGTGAAGCATCTCCAGTTCTTTTAAGATTTCCTTTAAGTTGTTATGATCAATGTCAGTAACATAAAGTTAGAAGTTAGTGGAATATTTAGCAGCAGGGGCCAGCTGCAAGAAACACCTGATGACCCACCAGCAGTGTGTGGGGGTGGATTTTTCTGCAGAGACTTTGCCCTTTGCCTTCATTTTCTTCTCATTTTCTGTGTTTTGGATGTTTTAGGGTGTGCACCGGGTGAGGTCAGGTCTTTAAAAAAAGGTAGCGACCAGGTGCTGACCCTAAGCAGCAGGTATCTAAGAGACAGTGCCCAAAAACGCAAATATAGAGATGTGAAACGCCAAACGAGAGTGAATTTAGGGTTGACCTTTACTTTAACTTTCGCTGGTGAGCATGTTTACACACAGTAACCGACACTCCCACATAGTATGCCTTTAAGGAGTTATGGTTTTCTCCTTACCAAGTGGTTGGTTTGGTTGTACAGTGGTCGATGCACTTCCTTTGTGCCGTTAATTGCGCCTTTTCTTTCCCCCAGGAGACCGTACCTGGCAGCAGAGAGAATTGTATAGTGAAACCGAAGCTTATAGGGAACTAATCTGAACGCTGATGGTGTCATTTTACTATATTGAATATATAAAAGCAAGGAACACCAGCAATTATAGTGAGGTGCTGATCACTGGCAGTAGACTTGATTATAGAAAACAAGTGTCGCACACTCTGGCTCCATTGCAGTTTGTTTATTTTAAGGATAACGTTTCAGCCTTTGGGTATTTTTCAAGATGTCATCAATCTATAGCCATTACATTGTAGAATCAACATTTATTTCATAACGATAGAGAATAAGTCAATGTGGTCTTTTTGACCTGTTTGTGCTGCCCCCAAGTGGCCAAAAACAGGAGCTGATGAAGTCATAAAAAGCCTTAAATTAATTGTTTTTTTAATCCTGGAGTAAGTTTGAAGCTCTAAGAAAGTTGAATACACAACAGCTAAGAAAAAAATACGACCTTCCCGAGGAGAAAATGTGAAGATTTTACACAACCTGACACAGATTGTGTCAGGAGGACAGTGGTCGGGCTGCATGCTGATGCCACCAGTCTGAAACACACACTGAATGAGTAAAGAGGGTTTTGCCTGCAGGCCTGTTCTGTTCTCTGATCCCGCTCTTTGGCTGTCCTCCCTCGCTGCCTCCTGCTTCTTCCTCTGTCAGTGTTATCCTGTATAAAAAACAATTCCGGGTTTACAAGATCAGTTGTGAAAGCGATATCCCTGTTTACATGAAAACGCAGAAGCGGCAGCTTTTTGCTGCAATTAGCATGCCAGGCCAGTAGGTGGCGATACGCCATATGTCAAACACCATAGAAGAGCGTTCTGCGCATGCACAGTGATTTGTTTTCCTCTTGGCGCTAGTCATAAAAATTGTAACTGGGTTTCCATCCAAATGTAGCGCAAGTTTTAAGCGAATTTTGTGAAAATGCGGAAAAGAAAATGCGAATTTATGCACGTTTCCATTCATTATTGTTTTGCGAGTATTGGGAGTCAACAGGTCGAGCAGTAGGTGACGCTTCTCATGAAAAATAAAAATAAAAATGCAAAAGAACACCCGTAGAAGAAGAGGGCGCCATGAGATGACATCATTGAGAGTGTCTCATGTCCACAAGTGATGTAAACAACATCTTACTACGACAAGATGGAGAGGTTCTTTGGGAACTTTTTGACTATTGCGAGAGCTCTCATCACACTCATAACAGCGTTGTCCGGGTCGTCAGGGAAACTTTCGGCATGAGCAAAACCACAGTCCATTGGTGTGTGTACGCCACCTGTGAAGCCATGAAATCTAAGATGATGGGTCAGTACATCACATTCCCCGACGTGGCGGAAGCTCAAGAAGTAGCGGAACGTAACCAGTCACTCCATCATGTACCACAAGTGAAGTAGAAGTAGGATCCGGTAGCCTATGTCATCGTTTCCATTGCCAAAAGTCGCATTTTCCTAATATCGATACACTGACTTTTCCACCCCCTCCAAGCGTAAAAACTTTTTTCGAATTTTTGGCGTTTCCATTCAAGTGTTTTTTTCGCAATTGTTGAAAATGCGAATGAAAATAGGTGGATGGAAACCCAACTAATGATAAACTACATTTTAACCTTACATAGCATAGTTAGCTGCTATGCACTTACTAATATTGGGCACAGCAGACGTCTTTGTGTGCCGATTTAGCAGTGATGTTGATGCAGCAGTGCTAAGTTCATTTGTAAGCTCGTAAGTAGTCCCAAAAGTGCTAACAAAACCTAAACAACCCGGCATATATCCGCCATTGTTGTGGTGGTTCCTGGGCTTCTAATGGGCATGCGCAAACTGGGTTGCAACGTCATCATTCTCCAAAATCTCGGACTATCCTGTTTACACGTCTCCATAGAAACGGATATTTTTAAAAACTTTCACTTTGGAAGCCGTTTTTGAAAATCTCCGTTTCCGTCGAGACAAACGCCGGTTACGTGTAAATGATAAGTGCAAACGCAAGGATAAATACCCGTTTTCAGAAATATACGGAACCATATAAACAGGCCCGAAGTGTTTGTCACACAAAATGTGGACTGTTGGAAAGTTGAAAATCCAACAACAGTTTCTGTTTCTACAGTTTCTGGCGAATTTACATGCTGTGATTTTGGGGACTTTTTAAAGAAAACATGTATTTCAAACTTGCCAGTGAGTTGTGTTAAGATGACAAAAAAAAAACAATTTAAAAAAGAGCATTATGAATAAAAGAAAAAAAGCCTAAAAAGCTGCTAAATAAAACTTGTGTTCAGACTGTTTTGTCAACAGCTGTTCCAGAGGTTAGGAACCAACTTTCAGTCTCAGCCCATGTCATTAACAACACTTCAAAGAGTGTAGAAAAATGGAAATGTAAAGTTTTACAGCACCGTAACAACTGGGCAAACTGCACCAGCTGAGGAAGGTCACTAAATCCACATAATGATACAAAACAAACATTTCAATCCATGTATTCTAATGTGCATTTAAATTCACTTATAAAAACAGTGAGTTAAAATACCAGACTTGTGACAAAGGTTAAAATCCTGCTAAGTTTAGTTTTTGGGAAACAATGCCGTTGCTGCACCTGCTTCTACTTTTACTCTAGGTGTCGCATTAGTTGCATTCATTAACATAACAACAGGTGTTATGTAAGGTGGGAGGCAGATGCTCCAGAGTCTGTTGTGTTTGTTAAACGTTGCAGTCTTGTCACAACTTTTGCAACTTCATTAAAACTTTTGGCCTTAACTGTTTCTGGTGTGCAGGTGGTGATGCAGCTGGTGCGTCTGCTCCCCAATGGCCACAGGATGAAGAGGGAGGTGGACATGGCCCTGGACTCTGTCAGCGAGACCATGACCCCCATGCACTACCATCTGCGGGAGATCATCATCTGCACGTACAGACAGGTACAGCACGTTTCCCTGTTGTGTTCATTACCGGTGGCTGAAAGGGATAGAGATGGATAGATAGATCTCAGACAGGTTAAAGTTCACACTCTGAAAGGAGAGCATGAATAGTTAAGTGTGTGTTGCTGTAATACTTTTTTTTTTGTGAGGACTAGTTTGACTTTAGACCTTGTGAGGGCGATGCTTTAGGGCATTTTGGCCTGTCCTCGCTTTGTCAAAGGGCTGTTATTTGGATGAGACTATTTCCTGGGTTAAGGTCAGAGTAAGGTTAAGGTTAAAGTCAGGGTTGAATTGTAGTTAAGCCTCGGGAATGCATCATATCTTTGAGAGAAGAACTGAAACACATAGTCCAGATGAATATTCTGAACTTGTGCTGAATATATTTTGCAAACAGCTGTGTCTTCCAGAGCAAACAATCATCAAACATCCCACTGACCTTATTGGACGATGTCTGTGGTGTTAAAAACAAATCAGAAAAATAACAGCATACTTGTGAATCTGCCTTCTTCACACTGAGACACAATCAGAATGTTAATAGGGATTGAGGTGCAGTTATGCATCAGCCCCATAGATGGCGACAAGGACTTGTTTAGGTGTTGTGTAGGATGAAAGAGACATGAATGGGAGGGATCCACTGCTCTGTAGGCAGGAGGTGCTGAGCGTGGAAAATGATTGTGGTGCAACATAACTTATCTCTAGAACTCAATGGAATTCCTCCGAGTCTAAATGGAAACAAGTGAGAGGGAAAAGGAGACAAGAAATGATTGCTTTTAGGTTGTTCAGGCTCGACCTCTTGAAGTTTTATTAAGGGTGCCTTCTGTCATGGTTATTTTCATTGTCGATTATTTTCATCATTAATCGATTAGTTATTTGGTCTATAAAATGTCAGAAGATGTTTATTAGTGTTTCCCAAAGCCTGAGATGCTGTCCTCAAATATCTAATTTTGTCTGCAACCCAAAGCTGTTCAGTTTACTGTCATAGAGGAGTAACGAAATCAGAAAATATTCACATTTAAAAAGCTGGAATTCTGCTTTCTTTCTTAGAAAATAACTCCAACAGATAAATTGATTATCAGATTAGTTGGGGATTCATTTGACAGATGACAACTAGAGCTCCACTGTATAAAGCACAGGGGCACACTGTTGCAAACAGTGCTTAAACTAGTCCTAGCCTCGCGTCACCAGGCTCTTCACATAAAGTGAAGAGCCTGGTTTCTATTCACTCTGAATTTTGTCTGGATTCTGGTTCCGGTCTAGAGAGCGGATGCCGAATTCACCAAATTCACCAAAGTAAAAGTGTTCACCAAAGTAAAACTTTAAATTCTGGCGCACCATCAATTTGGGGTGATGAGGGGTGTAAGAAAATCGATTAACTTAATGGCTTGGGGCTTTTCTTGTAAATTATATTCTTTAAATTAAAGTTTCATCGCATTTTTATTAGCTTGGTGCTTTTATTTTGACGGAAAGGCGCATCAATCGAATTCCGGATCCTGTCCCACTCGCCCTGGTTCCGGTTCCTTGCTAAAACGGCCACTAACGGCCCCAGACTAAACCAGTCCCTATTTGGATCCATATCACATCATCATACTTTCATTAAGAAAAATGGTTCAAACTTTAAACGAGCCACAGGACTTTGATCTTCATTGGGCGATGTCATCTTTTTGATTGCCAGCACAGGTTTTACAAAACTGCAGTTTATGTTTTATGTTTTTTTTTTTGTTTGTTTTTTCTTTGTTTTTTTAAGACTATTTCAGATTTTACAATGGGTTAGTTGTGTGCAACCCTCTCTATGCTCCATTCATTAAAACTTTCTCAAAACGATGGGTTTAATTCCTAGAATTTCCTTTCTTTCTGCACAATTTAAGTCTCAAAATGTAGACGAATTTGCTCTCTCACCTAATATTACTATCTTTGTGACATGACTTCATTTATTTTCTAAAAATAGCTTAAAAGCACAAAGACAGTTGACCAAAAGTTGTATTGATTCCCATTAAATCTGAGCTCTGATGCTTCTTGTCAAATACAGGAATGATGTGACAGCTCCTACACAATCAACAATAGGTACACATGTAATATAGCGGTGTCTTTATTCAAGTCTGTGGCTGCTCATGGGGAACAGTCTTTGTCAGTATGACTTTTGGGAAATGCAGGTAAAGAGAAAAAGGTAGTAAAGATTTGCATTGTGAAAAAATGATAAGAAACAGCTGCATATCCTTCCTGACAGTTTGGACACTTTTAGTCACCGCGGCGTAAAGACAACAAAATAAGGTCATTGTGGGGCTTTAAAGACCTGTCTGCACAAGGTCTCTCCTGATGCTGTGGCCTCTGCAGGACCACGGCTCTGTTTTAGCCATTTGTAATGCAGACTGCAATCACTGTGCCTCTGTGCACCGTCAGCCGTTCTCAGCGCGCTGGAGGCACCCGGTCCTGTCTCCACTGTATCAATGGGCCTCATTGTCCCGTGGACCTTGTCTTTCGCCTATATTCTCTCTCTGTCTGTCACTTTCTGATGCCAGGCTCCAGGAAAAGGCTCTCGATCGGCTCACTTTCAAGTCATGTGTATGGTTATTGCGTCAGCAGTAACAAAAGTTTTACACACATACTTCACAAAGTTGTATTTTAGATAGTGAGAGGTAGAAAATATGAATGACCTTATATGGCTTTGGTTGGAGAGAGGTTCTTTAGCAGTTGTTTTGTTTGTATCATGCACTCCCACGAGGACTCAGGTGACATGATGCACGTTTTCTGTCACCAGTTTTGAGCTGCGCCATTGATTGACAGGTGGTGGCTGCAACATGAAATGGAACAATGTGCCAGTGAAGAAGACAGTAAGCTAGCTAGCATGAATGCAAACAAGCGTGATTTAAAGGAGCACTGTGTAAGGTTTAGCGGCATCTAGTGGTGAGGAGTGCAGATCGCAACCAGCTGGAACTTCTCCAGTTAGAATTCCTTCAGTGTTCATTGTTCAGGAGGTTTTTACTGAGAGCCTAACTTTCCGCAGAGGTCTGTTCCTCTCTGACACAAACAGACCAGGTGATTTCAACTAGTAAAAACACTAAATAAAGTAGTCTCACTTTACAAATCAGTGTTTTTCTGATGCTGTTTAGCATGTTGGAGACTGGCTGGTTAGCTCATCGCCTGCTAACGTGTGCTCACCCTCTTTCTGTGATAACTCAAGATCCAAACGTTCAGGAGATTTTTACTGGGAGTGGTCTCCCTCTCTTTAAAACAAATTAACTTGGTGGTTTAAACTGGAATAAAGCAGTTTCATGTGAAGGTCTCGGTCTCGGTCTGATGGTTCGGTGCACACCCGAGTGCAATTGCTGTGTTCACACCTGCCCAAACGAATCGCACTTGGGGGGCAAACGAACTATTGAACTAAACCAAACAGGGCAGGTGTGAAAGCACCCTAAGGTCATGAAAACACAATGATTCTTATGTTCAAGTGTTTATACACTGAAGAAAACCCATTTCTACCAGTATATCCCCCTGACCTTTAAAAAAAGAAATCAGCCCTACAAAAGTGTTATGAGGAGGGAATGCACACAACATGTTTATTAGACCTCGAGGACACGCACACATGTTGGATGTGAACAGAACTGTTGTGTGTTTCTAAGAAAACTCCACAGGGCTCCTTTTAACTGCTGAGATCTGTGCACGGCGACATTGCTAAAAAGTTATCCAGTCAGACGATCATACAAGTTTTAAACAAACTCCAGTGTCTGTCAAAGTTAATTGGCTGAGAAAACCTTTACCTGTCTGCTGTAAACATCCATTAAAAGTTACAGACTAACCTTCTGGTTCAGGTTTGACTTTTTATTGCCTGGGAACCAGACAAATCTGTGATCCCATGCTGTATTTGCTCTGGCAGGTATGTTTCCTGTCCAGTCAGATATACAGCCAACCTGACCCGGGCTGGGCCAATCAAAACTGTTTAGCTAATATGGCCGCATTTGAGACAATGATTAAAAACTTGGGGAGCTCTCATACCCCCCTGCTGGGAACACTATAGCAAGCATAACCCTAGCTTAGTAAAGAGAAGAGGCATTTTCAGAATCAACCAAGATGGCGGTGGCTGACCTGGAAGGTCTCAAGTTCTGATGTCAATAATGGGAAGACTTTTTCATAGAAACATTGATGCCATACCATCACAGTGTCTCTTTGCATGCTGTTTTCTATTTATATATGTCCATCACTCAGCGCTGTGTTTCATGTTTCTTTGCTCTGATTGGTTATAGATCTGTCTAAGTGCATCCAGAGGCATTTTGACCTTGTTCAGACTGCCAGACCTGAATAGTTTTTTGGGAATATCCAGAATGATTTTACAATATCTGGACAGCAAACACATGAAGTGCGATTTTTGCAAACCTGATCCTAGTCTCGCCACCAGACAATCAGAGATCTCCGCCTTCTGATAGTCTGGGGACACTCCTTTCTAAAGTGTGTTTAACACACCGGAGAAAACGCCTCTTGCATTTTTTAAAAGGACACGCCCTCTCGTCCACAAGGAAACAAACACACAGAGAGCTTGAAAATGGATGCCAAGAGATAGACATCAGAAAGACATCAGTCTTTAGTTAAGCAAAGCGTCTCACAAGCGTCTTGTGAGTCTAACCTGATCCAAACAACATTTGGAGGTGGTTTGAAATGAGATTCCAATTGGATTTCCACAGATGCGTCTCAGTCTGGACACTCAAATCAGATTTCAAAGTGTCTTTGACCACAACTCACAACAGCGATGTCACATCCAGAGTCATGGAAATGCGGAGCAGATCCATGCTGCTACTAGCGCCGTGCTAAAGAAGACAACATGAGAAACAGTCTGTGGACAAATCCCTATGTCATTTCCAAAGCAGCCCATGCTGATAGGTTGGTGATGTCTGAATACACAAATCTCATCTGATAACTTGCGAATAATAGTGTGGACAGATTTAAGATGGAAATCTGATCCTAAAGTCAGAATGTAGCCTTTGATCTACAGCTGCCTGTAATTCCCGTTGGAAATCGAAGCGAGAGGTTCCAGATTAAGTCACATTTGCAGTTTGGTCGGGCGATGTCAGGCTAGGTGTTTTAAAAATTTTGACTACCACGCTTGACCTGCTCGTTGTGCTCACCCATAGTTTTCCTCATTTGCCTGATCAGACGTTTTTTTAATCGATGCTGCTGTTTCCAGGTTTCAGCAGTTACTTGGTTATCATATGATGTTATCATAGCCAATAGAAACAACGGCTTAAAGTACATAAACTGGACCCAAATTTGTAATAAATCAGAAATATCTTTTAACCCTGCTACAGCAGACCTCAGGTTGGCACTACGTATGTTCCCCTCTCAGCCTTTCCCTTCCTGCTTGAACCAGCAGGCCAGGTGATAAACAGTGCCAGATGTTGCTAGAAGCCGGCAGGCAGCAGCAGACGAAAGAGGAAGGAGAAAAGGGGGGAAGAAGAGGGGAAAAAATTTCACCCCCAACTCTCTCCGTCTCTCTTCTCATAGCCCTCCCCCCTCCAAAGCACCCTCCTCCCCTTTGACAGTGGTTGGAAAATGTGTCTTTGATAGAGAAAAAATATATTTACACTGGGACCTGAACCGTCCGCCAGCTCCCAGAGGGGCCTGGGAAAGGGGGGAAGGTGGGGGTTTTTGTTGAGGGGGTGGGCAGGGTTTGGTTCTTCTTGAAGGGCCTGTAAATCCCTGCTGCCATCCAGGCGTGACCTCGCGTTGCAGATGCGTCCTCCCAACATCAAGGCCAATGCAGTGGAGAGGCTACTTCCTCTCCTCCTCCTGTCTCCTGCACAGGAATCAGCTGCGGGGGCCTTTGTTTCCATCATCAAGCAAGTTTGAGATTGGAAATTGCCTCGAGCAATCTGTGCACACTGGGCGATTTTTACTTTCATATTGTTCGCTTTCTTTGTGGAGCTCTGTGTGTGTTTACAGGTGTGTATGAGACACAGGCTGGATTTACTGGATAATTAGAAACGATTTGAGGTTAGCAGGGAGTCTGACGTCTCTTAACTGATCCACAAACATCCTCATGATCTCACAATTTCCATCTCTTACCTGTCTCATTGTTTGTTTTTTTCCACTATCTCTGTTTTCCCACTGTATCATTTAATTCATCCTGATGTCTATTCAATATATTCCATTTCCACAAAAAATTATGTTTCTCTGTTTGTTCAGTACATCAGTTAGCTCTGTCGTACCCACTGTTACCTTTCAGACCAACCATGCCCCCCAGAAATTTAGGTTTGTATATTACCAAATTGTTTTCATAATTACTTTGTGGTGAGAGCGTAATCGCTGTCTGTATCATGTTCAGAGTTTCTTTGAGGTAATGAGACACTACTTTTGAGCGCAGATGTGTCATGAGAATCCCAGGTTCAAGTCCAGACTTCTATCTGTGGTTTAGGGGGCTTTAACCCAGGCCCGGATCCGAATACTCTTGACAAGAAAAGCCCAGTTTGTTGGATTAATGTGAGCACCGTTTACAGTATCTGGGCACTGTATACAGGTCAACGGACAGAGCACGTGGGTTTGGGTTAAAATGGAAAGATTTCTTCCAGAAAGGTCTTTTTGAAGAAAACCCTGAAGGTTAACTTATCCCATGGGCTGTTTTATGTGTGGTGCAATGTAACAGTTTAGCTGTTACATTGTCTATTGGTTGTTTATATCTTTTTTGGCCAAAAGCATAAAACACAGGGATGATAGCTTCTTCCGTAACCAGCTGTGTTAAATTATCATGTAATATTGTTTCATATTGATCGCAGGCCCCTAGATTGTATCAAATCGAAATGGTTTTAGGATTTAGCATTTAGGGGCATTTATTTGCAGAAATTGTACATAATATTCATAATTATGTTTTCATTAGTTTAGAGTCACCTGAAAATAAGAATTGTTAAGTTTTCATTACATCAGATTGAGCAGTTAATATGTACAACTAAATCCTACACACTAGACCTTTAATGCCTGGGCCACACTGCCTGTGTGAGCAATGCTTGATAACTCCCTTGCTGAACTGCTGCGACTCCAAGCGTGTGGTGTTCACATAAAGCCCGTTTCCACCGCAGGAACTTCGGGGTAATTTTATGGGGCCAGGGCCGTTGATGCGTGTCTCCACCTCAGGAACCACCCCCGAGGGACAGAGTTCCGGAACTTTTACAGGGGCTAAACAAGTCCCTGCCTTGGAGTAGGTACTCAGAACGGCCCTGAGAAACTCTTGGCTGGGGCTTGGGGGTTACTTGGTGCTGATTGGATATTCTCAAGGCGGGATGTGACGTTTTGTAAATAACGGTTGATTATCGTAGATTAGCTGGGCTAACTGTTAGCTGTTAGCGGTGTCTTTAATAACTCAATAAACGTGAAAAAAATATTTTTTCCAGTGGATATCTTAGTTACAACATGATTGAGCTAGCAAAGCAGTTTTGTGTTGCTATGTGTGGTATTTATTCAGTTATGGAAAATCACGATGCCTAGAAAGCATCAGCTGACAGGGACAGCTAACAGCAGCAGCAAAGCTAACATCAGGACGTCATCTCTTAAAAGTCTCCCGTTGTCGGATACGACATGAAACTACTCCAGATAGCTCAATCATGTTGTAACTAAGACATCCGCTGGAAAAAATATTTTTTTCACGGACCATGACCGGAGTTATTACAGACACCGCTAACAGCGTCCCTATGCCCCTACATTGCCCCGGTCAAAATGGTTGCGCAACATTTACGTCAGGAGCCTGGTAACTTTACAGGAACCTTCCTCCTACTCCGCTCTCTCAGTGGAGACACGGTGGTTGAGAGGGCCGAGCGAGAGGACGTTCCTGTAGTAGTTCCTGCCCCCCAAATAGTACCAGGAACTTCTTCAGTGGAAATGGGCCTATAGACAGTGTTGCTGTTGCAGTGCTGCTGCCGAGCTGCCTGCTACTCTGAGTACTTTATTTCCACAGTTAAAAGCCAGTACTCCACTAACTTATGGAGCAATGAAAGCCACTGCTTTTGTTGACACCACAGCCCTGCAAATTTCACAATAAAAAGCCTTGTGTTAAAAAAATTAAAGGATTCTGTCCACAGAAACATTGTCAGAGGGCTTTTATTTTAAAACAGAAACAGGGAAGCTTGACTTGAAAAGAAAATATTTATATTTTTCAAGACTATAAGTTATCTAGACATTGAAAATGTCAAAGGTTACAATGTCGTTATGCTTATCAGAAGACCATTTTCACTGTTTGACATTGCGTGGAAAAGGTGAGACTCCCATTCTCTAGATGTTCCACACCTGAGCAACATTGCTCGTGCGGGCAGTGTGGCTGCTGTAACCTGTTAACATGGGTGCTAAACGCACACATGCTGCTCACACAGGCAGTGTAGCCTGGGCATAAGCCTTAATAACATTTAAACAGGTGAGTTATATAAATTATATTTAAAAAAAAATTATATTAATTCACCCCCAGGACAGTTGTAATGAAGGTGGCAATTAGCTAAAGAGACCAAAACTGTTTGGCTGTAAAGTTGTCCATTTTAACATGGGTGTCTATGGGGATTGACTCGCTCTTGGAGCCAGCCTCAAGTGGCCATATGAGGCAATGCGGTTTTTGGCACGTGGCGTAGGCTTCATTTTTCAGCCCCGGAGGTTGCAGCCTACTCAAAACGTTTTGCCGTTTCAAATTAGTTGTATATCAATGTAAATTCTAGGAGACATGACTGTTCAGACCACTATGCAGGGGCTTGCACAGCCTTTTCTGATTCATTCTGTCCAAGACTTCTCTCTGCATGTACAGAAAATGTGGTCACTGAAGATCGCTGGCTTCTCCCGACTCCATCAAGAGGCAATGAGTTAAATGGAGATTGTCACATCTGACAATCTCTGAAGTCCATCTCCTTCTCCCTTTTGTTGGATGACACTCTCAGTGATTTTCCTATATCACCACCTTTCAAAAGGTTGAATCCCTTTCACCCAGGTGGTGAGAAAACTGAAAGGCACAGAGCATGAGTGAATGAGCAGCAAATCATGCTTGTGTGTGTGCATGTGTGTGCGTGTGTGTGTGGGTGTCCAAAGAAAGGCCCTCATGGTTTGGACGGGGCAGTGGAAAAATATTTTCAGAAAGGGGAGAAAGCTGTGAGCAGGTTTTCTTGAGAAAAGGTAGTGGGCGTCTTTGGGGAAGAGGAAGGGGGAGCAGATGGGGAGGTTGAGGGGACCACCGCAGCACTGACAGCCAGATTAATTTTACTAACGAAGAAGAGTGAGGGATTAGAAAGTTCGATGAGAGGGAGGGAAACAAAGCAAGTAAGAGGCAGTCACGCTGGAAGGTTAACGAACCACAGTCTCCACATTCTGCAGCTCTGCACGTTAATCTCAGCTATCTTTAATACTCCTTTGGCTCAAGGTTCTTTATGTTAACACTTTCCTTCTCAATTAGGATGACCACTTGACATAAGTGGGCCTATTACAAGGTGGAGTTGGTAACAGCCAAGGGAAATATTGGCAGGAAAATGAGCCCACCTGAGCGAGAGACGGGTTCTTCTTCTCCTCGTCTGAAGTGCGCGTTGACTCACAAGCTCCTGAAAAGAGGCTCTTATTTAGATCCAACACAGGGTGGGAGGGAGGAAAGTGGGAGAGCCAGAGGTTGTTGTTTTTATTCACAATTTCCAGCCACTCACTTGCCAATGCCAATAGCAGTATTTGCTGTGGCCATCTACAAAACGACTTATTTTGACCCAATCCCATCTGAACAGGTGCAACCAGCTGAGGTATTTGGACGAGGGTAACACCGTCTCTCTGTGCAGTATTAGTTCAGAGCGCAGAGAGTTGAGATGCAGTTATATGTGTGAGTGTATGTGTGTATGGCTCTATACGAAGAGGTAAATAAAGCATCTCTAGGGACTTTCCGGAGGGTTTGGTAAGCCGGGAGAAAGAGAGGGTTACACGCAGCTGCTCTGAGTCAGTTGCTATTCAGGAGCTCGTTTATTTTAAGGGAGTTTCCACAGCTGTAAATGACTTGAAATGATACACCAATACATGCAGTGTGTTTAATTTGCCCACTGATGTCTGACATGACATGATGCCTTTGAGCGTTGCTGTATTCTCTTTTAAGGTTGATGCTAACCTTGTATACGTCCAACAAAAATTTCACAGGTTTAAGTTAAAGATGTGAGACTTTTTTATACACACAAAATCCTTGTTAGTAAGCACTTATCCTTTCCAAAGATAATCTATCCACCTGACACAATTCTCGTATTACAGCCAAACAGTACACTAAAATGTGTTTCTGTGTGGCGTATCAAAATGCTGATTAAAATGTGTTTCTGAAAACATTTTAGGCGAGGAATAGGCAACGCAGTTACAGAATCTTGGTTCATATTTTATCAGCACTGCTTAGTTTTACTGTTTGATCTCAGTTTTTTCAGTCTCTGTTTTTACAATACAGGAAACAGTATGGTGCCCACTTTCTCTTCATGAATTCTCTTATTACAGCCAAACAGTGCACTAAAATATGTTTCTGAAAACATTTTAGGCGAGAAATAGGTTTATATTTGATCAGTTATGCCTAGTTTTAGTTTGATCTGAGTTTGGTGAGTTTGAGAGAGAGGAGCAGCTCTTTCTCTCGATCTGCTTCTAAACTCTTTGCATCCATGGTGGAAGGCATACGAAAATGCAGAAGTACAATCTGTAGCTTGATCAACAGCCCTAGAGCCAGCAGAAATAAGCTGGATGACACGTTTCAATTGAACAGGGAGATCTGGACGCTGGTAAGATGGAGGGAAGTAATGATAAAAAAAACTGGTAGAAAATCAGCATAGTATCCCTTTAACTACCATAGTCTCCAGTGTCGTTTCTGTGAATTTGGCAGTACATCCAACCAAGATTTTACCAAAAACCACATGTTGCCACAAAAGCTCAGGACCTCCGCATCTAGCTTTTTCACCTGGAAGATCGTCTGAGATCAGCCACCCGAACAGCTGATGCAATGATTGGTTTAAACAGCCCAAAGATTTCTGCATCAACTGTGAGAAAGCCTCTCAAGGAAGCTCATTTTCACGCTATTCATTTTCTCCAGGGTCTTGACCCAACATTCGTTGTCGTAACTGGTTTGAGTGGGCAACTACTCACCCTTGATGGCGTCTCACACGTTGAGAAGTGTTCTCTTCACAGAGCTCTGGAGCCTTTGTGCTCCACTGTCTCTCAGGTTAACTCATACCGCAGCGGTGCCTGGACAGCGTGACGTGTGTGGTTGTGCTGCTGCCGTGGTCCTGCCAGATGCCTCCTGCTGCTGCTGCCATCATTAGTCATTAGTCATACTTCTACTGTTATTATACACATATGACTATTGTCACATATGTATACTGCCAGATATTAATACATACTTTCAACATATTGTACCACAGTAGCCAGAACTATAACTATAATATTATTACTTTCAATAATGTTGTTGTAAGCTACTGTCATTACCGTCTGTCCTGCATCTCTCTCTCTCTCTCTCTCTGTCTCATTGTGTCATACGGATTACTGTTTTACTGTTAATTTATTATGCTGATCTGTTCTGTACGACATCTATTGCACGTCTGTCCGTCCTGGAAGAGGGATCCCTCCTCAGTTGCTCTTCCTGAGGTTTCTACTGTTTTTTTTCCCCCGTTAAAGGGTTTTTTTGGGGGAGTTTTTCCTTATCTGCTGTGAGGGTCCAAAGGACAGAGGGATGTCGTATGCTGTAAAGCCCTGTGAGGCAAATTGTGATTTGTGATATTGGGCTTTATAAATAAAATTGATTGATTGATTGAGATAGAGTCCTGTTCACAATGTGCCGGGCAATTAACAGGCACCGTGTATAGTGTCGTGTAGGGAAAGCCGTTTGTTGCGTTGATGGCAATTTGTGACCAAAAATGGATTTCTCTAGCACATGCTATGCGAAATCCTAAAAAATGTCTTTTTATCAAGATAAACTGCCCCGGCTTTTTTAGTGTGACCATTTTGATTTTTTCCTAGGTTTCCTGCTCTGCTCTGTCAGCAGGCAAATCAACACTCACTATTAAATTATGATTCAGGGGTTTATGTGTGCTTATATCCAGCAGAAGGCAGGGAGCAGGCAGGATTTGCTTGAGCTAGGTTATTTCACTGATGAGCATATATTCAACAATCAGTGAAACCACCTGCGTCACGGGAACAATCACACATCAGCAAACTTTGTTTTAAAGGCAACTGATTCAAACCCCCGAATTATAATCATTTTCAGACGGCCAATTATTCTGACTTTTGCTACTACCACAGTTCAAAATTTAATTGCTCAGTTACTTTGTACTCAACAGCTCCATTCACACAGAATGCTCTCCAGCAGCTGAAATGTTATGTTCTAAAATTGTATTTTCAACCAATTAACTGAACTCAATAATCTGAACTTTAAAACTGCATACATTTGGTTCCTGGCCTTCCATTTTAGCCATAACCTGAAACCTCTCAACTATGAGTCATAAAATAATAATAATGTAAAAAAATAAAGTGAATTATTAGTTTACCTCAAAGAAGTTAACTTCCAGGTTAGTTTGTGTGCCTACGTATGCAGTTTAAACCTGTGCAACATACTTCATCAGCACCACAAATATTGAATATTCATTTGCATATTATGCAACTTACCTGCATGTAGTGTGGGATATACACTCACTACACCTGTTCAACTGCTTGTTAACACAATTAGCTAATCAGCCAATCATGTGGCAGCATCTAAATGCATTTAGGCATGTAGACATGGTCAAGACGACCTGCTGAAGTTCAAACCGAGCATCAGAATGGAGAAGAAAGGTGATTTAAGTGACTTTGATCGTGGCATGGTTGTTGGTGCCAGAAACTGCTGATCTACTGGGATTCTCACACACAACCATCTCTAGGGTTTACAGAGGATGGTCCCAAAAAGAGAAAGTATCCAGTGAGCAGCAGTTCTCTGGGTGAAAATGCCTTGTTGATGCCAGAGGTCAGAGGAGAATGGCCAGACTGGTTCAAGATGATAGAAAGGCAACAGTAACTCAAATAACCACTGGTTACAACCAAGGTCTGCAGAAGACCATCTCTGAACCAACAACACGTCCAACCTTGAAGCAGATGGGCTACAGCAGCAGAAGACCACACCAGGTGCCACTCCTGTCAGCTAACAACAGGAAACTGAGGCTACAGTTCACACAGGCTCACCAAAACTGGACAATAGAAGATTGGAAAAACGTTGTCTGGTCTGATGAGTCTGGATTTCTGCTGCCACATTCAGATGGTAGGGTCAGAATTTGGTGTAAACAACATGAGAGCATGGATCCATCCTGGTATGTATCAACGGGTCAGGCTGCTGGTGGTGGCGTAATGGTGTGGGGGATATTTTCTTGGCACACTTTGGGCCCCTTAATACCAACTGAGCATGGTTTAAACACCACAGCCTACCTGAGTATTGTTGCTGACCGTGTCCATCCCTTTATGACCACAGTGTACCCATCTTCTGATGGCTACTTCCAGCAGGATAACGCACCATGTCACAAAGCTCAGATCATCTCAAACTGGTTTCTTGAACATGACAATGAGTTCACTGTACTCCAATGGCCTCCACAGTCACCAGATCTCAGTCCAGTAGAGCACCTTTGGGATGTGGTGTGTGATGCTATCATGTCAATATGGACCCAAATCTCTGAGGAATGTTTCCAGCACCTTGTTGAATCTATGACACCAAGAGTTGAGGCAGTACTGAAGGCTAAAGAGGTCCGACCCGGTTCTAGCAACCTAATAAATTGGCCAGTGAGTGCACAGCATCTGATTCTAAATGTACATTTAAGCAATGCAAAACATCCAGCATTAAGCAACATCCCACTGGGTTTCCTGTTCTCACTGCCAGTTGTTTTAAATCCAAAATTAATTAAATCTTTAGTCCCTGTGTGGTTCTCAAATCCTTGGACAAAAATATGTGTCTCTTTGTATGGTCGTGTTTCATTGTTTTCACCAGAGCACGTGTTTACATCAACTGCCATTTCATAATGAGCAGGTATTTTTTTCCTTTTTAATGACAGGACAGCTAAAGATTGGCAGGAAATATGGGGAAGACAGGGCAACTATAAGACTTAAAACTCAAACAGCTGGGGCTGCGCACTATGGAGAAAATCATATATCACCATTTCCCCCCCCCCCCCCCCCCCCAAATACCTCGATATTGCTGTTGCGATGGTATTACAGCTGGAACAGTCTGGTAAGCCCAGAAATTTACATCACTTTACTGTAAAACCAGGAAAAGACAACACCTTTGCGCATACCCAGAATCTAAGACGATATCTGGTCTGATAGGACAGTATGGATGTTATATCAATATAATACCTTGCCCTAGTAATAACAGTCTTTCTCTTACAAATGAAGAGCAGCAACATGTATTGTTGCATTGAAGCTACAGCTTTACTCATATAACCAATAGCTCAGTGTGGCTAATGCTAACCCATGTTAGTAATCTTTAGATAGATATTGCTGTGTAACGAACATTACTTATTCAGTTGGCAGACTCACCGACTTCTCTACCTGTGCTACTGTTACACTAGGTTTTATTGTTAACTGTTTTGCCCTGATCAACTCTTGTGGTTACAGTAACAGAGGCATAATCTTGCGCTAATGTTTAATGGGTAAATTCTGTCGAAGAGCAGCTTCCTGCGACCACACACGACAACTGATATAATTCTAGCCCTGCATTCCAATACCCATACTACCATACTATTTAGTATGCCAGAAAAAGAATTAGTGTGTCCCAATACATAGTATGTCAGATGCAGTATGCCAAAAGTACCAGGATGTTCTACTACATCCGGTCATATTTCACAGTATGCATGTCAGCGTGCTTCTTTGGCCATTCTGACCCACAATCCTTTGCGCAGCGGAAGTTATGTCACACTGACTGAGCTGCGTGTACAACCAACGCCCACACTTCCTTTCATACATGGTTTATTTAATTTGAGATACTAAGACACTACATATTAGGACTGCAATGATCTGATTATATATTGTCACATATCATACAGTTTTGCAAGAACACAGTTACAACATTCAACTTTATTGTGATTATAGTATAATCAGTGTTAGGGTTCAACTATGACTACAATATAGAAGATTCTACCAGTATAGGCAGTGGGGTAAGTGTGGTATAAATAATGAATGCATATGACTAAATATGAATACACTATGGGCCAGGTATGAGCTGTATAAACTAGTAAATATATAAATAGTAAAAGTCAAATACATATTAAGTAATGTAGTAAGAATGTGCAAGTATGTTACACTACAAATAAAAGTAATGTGAATGTAAGGCTGCTTCACGTGCAGACAGAATATAGTGCCAGCAGCTGCATAGCTGTAAATATATTTAACATCAAACATCTGCCAGCAACAGAGAGCTATGTGTGAAGGGGGTTAATGTGCCTACTGGTGACTAGTTCAATAGACAGGTCACTAATAATAGGCTTGGAACTGTTTACGTGAACACATCAGTTTATTAGAAACAACAACATATATTACGACATAACAGCAACAGAGCTCTCCGGCACCTCCGACGGTATGCACGACTCTGGCGGGCTCGACGAGAGGAGATTGGCTGCATCTCTGAAGTACAACAAAACAAAATATTCAAATGTGGCGCTACGGACGGCGGCGGAGGTGAGCAAGAGGGTCGGAGTTCAGGGTGGATGTGATGGCGGATGTCGTGTGTCCCAATAGTATGCGTACTGCATGCATACTGCATACTACGCTACATACTTTTTAAGGGCAGCTGCAGTACATACTAAAAGTATATAGTAGAAGTATGCGATTTGGAACGCAGGGCAGATGTTAAACTACTGTTAGCATTTAGCTAAAATGCTAAGCTATTATAACAGCAGAAGAGAGGAGTAGGGAGGAGTCAAAAAGTCAGATAATATTAGATAGCATGAGCCACAATTAGCTACTGGTCAACAAAGTAGCAGTGGATTTTGTTGGTTATGATGATACATTTTAAATTTGCAAGAGAAAGATTTATTTATTTATTTTTGTTCTTTAAAAAACAAGAGACTCTTTTTTAGGAATATATTATTTTAAAAGTTTGTTAAGCCAAAAACATCATAAAAGTCAGTAACCAAGTTGACATGCACAAAATACTGCGGTTTTGGCCCCGTTCTGAAAAAAAAAAAAAAAAAAAAATCCTAATGAAAGTGAATATTATGTTAATATTTATATTTTTTATTTATACGCAGCTGTGCAAACTCAGATTATCGTGCCCGAACATATAGTTTATCATGTCAGAAGAGTGAAACAACTGGAGCTGCTTGTGCCATTGTATTTTTAAAAAGTTTGCCATCATTGGTGGACTTGTTCAACTGTGCCAACACAGCCTCTTTCATTCCTTCAACCACCTTCTTGAAAAGGCCGTTGCTGTGAAATTTGGCATATCCAAAAAACCTGCTGATTTCCAAGTCTGTCATAAAGTTAAAAAGTTGCTGTGTTTCTCCTTACAACCAGAAACGTGGGCTATTCTTTTGGGCATGTATCTCTACCTCAAAGCCTTTAAAACTGTTGGCTAATTGAATTATGTACAACTCATACATGACAACACAAAGAGCTGACTGCAGTAAAACCCCCAGTTGAGTTGCACATTTGGAATGCACTGAATACATGTCCAAAGAATGCTCCTAAAACCCAAATAACATGAGCGTATCCCACTTGTGTTAGTCAGATAATGCTTCATTTGGAAGACCAATCCATGCCTTATTCTGAATATTTGACCATAATATGCTGTTAACATGACCCGTATCAAATTTGGAATATAAAAGTGACAATACATCAATGTAACAATACTCCTAAACAAGTGAAAGTCCTGCATTCATAATAAATAGAAGCGCATTAACAATATGTACTCAAAGAGTGAAAAATAATAGTACTATTTAGCAACAGATTGCCCTTGTCAGTGTTATACTAACAGTGTTTTATTATTGGATCATTATTATAAATACACAATCTGTAAAACCTTAATCTGCAATGTTAAAATTAACTAGATGACTCAATACATAATTTCTTTTAATTAGTGTTTAATTGTCTTGCCTCATTACGTTTTTCATTCATTAGACCTAACAGGCTAATCGTGGTTTAATTTTACATTCATGATGCCGCAGTCACTGCCAAAGTCCTCTGTTGTGTGTTTACTTCACACTTTCCCTGCGAGGCGTCACGCTCTTGTGCTCTGCCTCATTCTCTACATGCTGACTGCTTTAGAAAGCAGCGTGCTTTTCCTCCTAACCTATTCCCTTTTTGCCCTGAATATCTGAACTGCCCTGGCCTGCCCTTTGCCCTGACCTCCCTCATGTCCCCAGCCCCCATCTTAACCACTGGCCCCAGGACAGCGCTTCAGACCTCGCTGAGCACTGCACAGAGGGGTTGCCATTTCCTGCCCCCACACACTAAACCTGTCATTCCCCCAAGCCCACAGACCAGGAATAAATACCCTCCAAAACCATGCATGAGTGTTAAAGCATGCCCCCAGTAGCTGTGGTCATGGTATCTGACGGATCCTGTTAAGCCCCAAATCATTTCACCAGGAAAAGGTCCATCTTTTTTGTCTAAGCTTTCACACTAGCTAGCTACTGGCACTGAATAAATACCTACAGGAATACAATCCCAGTGGCGAAGTCACCTAAATGCCAACCATGTGGGATATGCAGGAGTCGTGACTTGGTTGAGTTGCACTTTCACAATGCCGCAGCAGGGAAGCTGTGTTTGGAACGTGAGGACAGTTGAGCAACAGATGAGTCCAGTGTTAACGATGCCATAACTACTAAGTGCCAACAACTTACACAGTCTATAAGGAACACTCTGAGCAGCCTTATTGAATCTGCTTTTATCTCCCACAGAGACGGCTCACAATACTGTATGACAAACTTTCCGCATCCTGTCATTCTCGGAAGTAATCACCATAATGACACAGATTTGATGCGTGCTGCCATTTAAACGCTGGTGAACATAAAATAGGTTTATGGCCTGAACGCATTCCACAGATTGACAGGTGCTCAGGTGGTGAAATCCATGTGTTGCTTTTTCTATGACTCACAGTTTGACTGGCATAGTCAGGGATCAGACCGAAGATAGAAGAAAGTAATAAAAGTCTATGCCACGCCAGCAGCTCTGTGAGGATATAATGACCACTGCTCAACATAAAACAAAATCTTGGATGAGTAAAAATACACAGACAACTTTGCTAGTCTAGATCCATATGACTAACAGGGCAAAGCCAGGTTCCAGACCTTTCATTCGTCGCCCACATGTCTGATTTGTTTTAGTGATTCAAAGACATCTAGTGTGTTGTTCACCATGGTTGGAAAAACACAGTCGAGTCAATTAGAACTTTGTAGGGGGTATTAAGAGTGGGTACATAATCCTTACCGCAAGAGCCAGAAAATTGGCACAAAAGAATTACAGACTTAACACTCAGCACTTAAATTGGCATATATCTTGGATCGACATGACAAGTGTGACATTAACTGCCTCTAACCAATAAAAGAGTGGACCACCAATGACAGCCAAACAGAAAATTGTGAATATAAACATGTCAGACTGAACAATAATGCAAAAACAGTGTGTCAGTTCTGTCTGATCATCAGAGTAGCACAAGAGTAAAGGTTTTATTTGAGATTTATCAGCCTGTTGTCACTCCCAGGGCGTCAAAAAATGCTGCTTGGTCAGTGACCGTCAGCATCAGGTATGGACAATACACCCTTTAGCATCTGTATGAGACGCACCAGGCTTTCAACCAACTACATGTACCCCGTCCGCATCATTATGAGACACTCAGAGCAACGGACATAGCATACGGAGCGCAAAAAGTCAGTTTAGGGCAGGTGGATCAAACAAACACAGGACTTTGACAAAGAAACTGGTGTTTGTGTCCCATGTCAAACTTAAGCCCCGTTCCCACCAAGCAGTACGGTACAGCTCAGTTGAGTTTGTTTTCTTTCTGTTCCCACTATGAAAAGTTGTGGATGGTACCAATGGAACCGTTCTGTACCGTCACCATTTTTGGTCCCCCCTCTGTTGGGGTACCTAGCACACAGATCTGGTACTAAAAGGTGGAGCTGTGAACACTGCAGTCCGTTGATTGGTCAATAGAGGACGGTCACTCTGCTCAGGGCTGAGCTGTGGCTGGTTTTGAGGCTCATGTAACCACTGTTCATACCGTGGGGAGTTTTATTAGTAAACTAACTATAAAATGAAAGGATGTTTTGCTGTCTGAGAAAAATATAACAATTCGCTGGGCTGACTGCCAGCAACTTTAAAGGTGGAACGTTAACTTGTAATGTTACTCAATGCGTGAGTTGATGACTTGAATCAATCAACACACTGTGGCAACTTTGACCATTACTTAGTTCTTATATGACATACACTTTTAGTGATGAGTGGATCTTAAAGCGTTTGTATATATTAATTTCGACTGGGTTTTGTGAACTGCATATATTCTAATCCTCACCTAGGGTTTAGGTACCATGTCTGAAGGGATACTTTTGGTTCTAAAGGTACCATACCTTAAGTGTTTGGTGGAAACAGGGCTTTAAAGTCCACACTGAGATTTTTGTCATGTCAGTTGTTAGTCAGGTCAGTTAGTTGCTAGTCACGTGGGTCGTTGACCATCATTAGTCAGTCATTACTCATGTAAGTCATCAAACCAAAATGTTATCCTAACCCAACCCAATTACTTTTGTTGCCTAAACCTTACCACCGACTCCCTACCTCAAGATGCAAAAGGCTTCTGCCCAAGTGTGATACATGACATGCTAGGATCACGTCAGATTTGTTAACATACATAACAGTTTAACATCCAGTTAGCTTGAAATACTTAAAACATTACGTTGGTAGCGCACGCTTGTTACATATCATATCATTTAATAGAATTTGTGCAAAAAGTGAGACATCACGTGTTGACATAGTTAGCATGCTAACATTTACCATGTAATGTTTTAGCATGTTAGCATATAGACAGATAGCATTGTAGCCTGTTCATCTGTTCCTGGTAGGGTGTTGGGATTTCATGTTGCCAATAATTTCAAAGTCCAGACAACACTGGTGTGACTTGGGTTATTGGTTTAGGACTGAAGTGATAGACAAGTAAAAATTTTGGCCGCTTTATGGCACTTGGTGGACTCATCAGTTTCTTTAGGTCTTTTTAAAATTGCTATAGAAGGCAGCAAAATGAAAAACTACCAAATAAAACATGACACAGCACAAGACTGGTGTTGGAACCAGACCCAAACAAACTGAAGCATAACAAACAAAAAACAAATACAAAAGAACATAAATAAGCGAAATCGTTTCACCGCTAGGTTTGCTGTTGTGCACTGCCTGTAGACCAAAACAAAGTGCGTCATGAGCCACACCTTCCTCTACCTCTGCTGCCAGGCTACTCACCTAACACACCCGTAACGCCTGACCCATTGCTGGGACCGAGCCGCTAATGACTCAAGCTCCAGACATTAACCCATGCTACGACTGTAACATTAAATTTAATTGAATTGACATAGCAACATGTGCCTAACGTTACTGTAACACTAATTAAAACAGACATTTGACTTTATGTTGTTACTTAACGTTACCTGCCCAGGAGAAGAAGAGCTAGCGCCGAGTCAAATTGTAGCCCCTTTAGCTCTCGCAGTGCTCTCCACCTTGGAAATGCAAGGCCAATGTTAATCCGGGTTCTGTCCCTTTCTTTATCTGACAACTTCTTCGTCAACGACCGTTGTTTCTTTAGAGGTAATGTCGGATCCTGGTCGTCTTCAGGTGAACATTTCGTTCTGCTCTCCGCCATTTCGCTTCGAAAATACACGCTGCCATTGCTCACTGGCTGTAGCCTTTTATAGGGAGGGAGGGCCAAGGGCTCCGAGATGAGGGAGGAGGCGGCGATTCACATGAACATACATGAACACGCAGCCGGACTGGCTTGTTAACAAGGAGCTGGAGATCAACACAGAGAGAGGGTGTGTGACGTCATGCTATACTCCAGATGAAATTACACATCTAGTTCTTCACATAGCGATTTTTTAATTCCTTCAATCTAGAAATGATGAATTTCAGCTTATTGCCCCTTTAAGGTTTTACCCGCCGGGATCCATGAGTGCCTCTACCAAATTCAATGAAAATGCATCCCTAGTTATCTCAGAAATTTCCCGGGCTGTAGTGTGGCAATTAACAAACCACATGCCTTTCACAGCAGCTTGTGACCCTTTCAGGAGAATAAAAGCCAACCATCAATACATTTGCTTTCTATTAACCCACAGCATCAATACAAAATGCCATTTGTGGCCAAGTGTACAAATTTGATTAGACGAACTCTAGTGGGTTTTGAAATGTAGAATATCTGATTAGCTGTAGCTCGCAGACATACCATTTTAATGCCCCAGTATTTGGGTTTGCATGCACAAGATATTTTGATAGCTCAGTAAATGATTGATTCACAGTGGGAGTCTCCATGGGCTCTGTTGCCAGGCATGTGCACGTACAGAATGTACCATAATGCGTGTGGTTAATGTGGGCAGATATTCCAGTCTCTGTGTAGGCTAAGTTGATGAGCCCTGTCTCCTCCTGTGGCTTTTGTAATCTCTGCTCACCAGACACGTGATGTATTTCTGCTCGAGAAATTGGCCTTTTCTAGTCAAACGCCTATTGACCGTTGATTATCCAGTGCATTCCCTCCTCAGTTCGCCATGTTTATGGTTATTTCTGAGGCTTATTTTTGCGTTGGACACTTTCTGTTTGATCCTTTGCTGTTAAAAATCCACTCCAGATATGAAAGGGAGGTTAAATATATTCTGCTAGAGATCATAATCCACAAGACTTTGCTCGTGATGTCATGAGAAAGCATCTGAGCCCTGAGTCTTAACCAAGCTACATTTTCACATTCATTTTCAAGCCCTTGGCTCAGCAGATGAACCGGCTGATGGCAGATCTGAATACACAGTATGCAGATTGACACAGCTTGCCCCTAAAATCCACCTCAACCTCGACTTTGTGATTTAATCAGCGTAGTGTGGCTGAGCGACTGGAAAAAGACAGACAGAGGATTGGAATCTGTAGAAACCATTAACATAAAGGCATCTCCGTCCCCTCCTCTCATTGGCTGCTACATGGCTCCTCTGTTCCCTTTTAAAAAAGGAGTTTTGGGCACCATCTTGATCCATAAAGATCAGCTCTGCAGCTTGAAGCCAGATGATATATAACTTAGATTGCTTTGCTACTGGCCAAGCTGGCAGGCAGCAGACTGGGTGGGTGGATGGTCTTCATAAAACTACAGTGCATGTAAAAAAAAAAAACCATACATATGCTGGTTAGGTTCATGGAGGAATATATAGGAAATATGTTCATATGCTTCTTAGATGTTTCAGCATCTGGGGGATGTTGATGAGGATGCCAAAGCTCTAAATAGCACTATCAGAAGCAAAAACAGACATATAAAATCCAGCTTTATAGAAGTAGATAAAACACGAAGGAGCTTTCACATGTCTAAAAAACAAACAAACAAAGGTGGAGAGATGACAAAAAGAGCTGAGATTCAATAATTCATATCAAACAGCAGGAGGTAACAGCTCCACTGAAACCGAGTTGCCTGCTGTGAAAAATGCTGTAAATGAGCAAATTTGAAGTTGCATTAAAGACGAGAGCATTTGTAGAAAGCATATTTTTCCCCCTGCAGCAGCTTTGTTTGCAGGCACTGAGGTCTCTTTTGATGTGTTTGAAGACTCAGTGTTAAAAAGGCTGGTAGAAGTGGTCTGTGGTAATCTGTATTATTATCCAGATGTAGGTGACGTAGGTTGATATTGTTTTTTATCTTGCAGCTCCCAGAACATGAGGAAAAATCAGTGATTCTTTTCATGCTCACATCAAAAATGGGAAGTAATTACCGGCTGTGACAACATCAAAATGGTAGCGTCACACGGTACAAGATGTAGTCACGAAACTTTATAGATGTGTAGTTTAGATAGTGGTGAAGGTCAAGTTTGAGGACTGGTGTGTTCTGGATTAGGGGGCTGGACGTAGGGCGATAGGAAGTACGGAAGGGTCCCCTCCATGTTACGCCCTTGGCCAACATTGCTTTTAGTTGTGGAGTGATCCCATTGCAGGATGGTCTGTGGGTTATTGTTATCATTTGTTGCACATTTCAAAATTTAGTAATTTCAGGATACAAATTAAGCACTAATTTGCGTAAGCAAATTATTAACGATGTCCCGAAATCAATTTCTCCTCAATTGCCGAAAATGACTGTTTGATTTCCACCAATGAAGTTTTCTAGTTTACAATTTTAGCAGGGAGTGTGTCCTCAGAGCCAGACATCCCATCTTTGTCAGTGATTTTTTCGCTAGCTTGTTCACTGTTTTTCTTGCTGGTTTGTCTCCCTATGTCTTTTTTGGTTTTGGAGTGACATGGCTACATGTATGCTGGCGAATAATTTAATTGCTGGGAAAGGTTAATGCTGTGTTCACATGGAGTTAGGGAGATAGTAGACGGCAAACCAGATAACATATTAGTGGACGAGTAGGATGGTAAAATTATGAAAGGCCAGCAGAGAATACTGGCAACATTAATGGTAGACCGCATTGCTATTGAGAGTTGAAATATTTTAACTTTTTGCCATCCTCTGCGACGGAAAAAACAACTGGATGTTACGTAGCTTCTTCACGAAAAGAGAAACCATGAGTGATCTGGACAGTTACTGGACATAAGTAGGTTTTCCCATTCTTTATTAACAATACAGTATCACCCTTGCATAATACTGTCATGCATGTGTCATTTTATCGGACCGGCATTTTGTTGGACTGTTTGTTTTTCCCCTTGTCGTCTGGAAAGTGTTTTCCATCTACCTGATTCCATGTGGGCACAGTGTTCACAGCATTAAAGTAAATATATATATATACTGCATAAATAAATCAATTGCACAATGATGCCAGGAATTCTTAGTTAAAGGGGCCATCCTGTCCAACTCTGTTATCGATAGTTTGTATTTCTATTTCCCTTGTTTAACACGTTCACCATCCAAACATGGTCATTATAGCACGCTAGCATTCAAACAAGCTAAAATGCAAAGGGATATCAACATTATATCATGCTAAATGTTCAAAAGTTTTAGCAGGTTAAAGGCATCCTGTTGAGTTTTTGACCAAGTGCACCATGGATACACCACCACAATACACAGCCTGACAATGGTGTCACATGATGCCATTGATCTACAGGTGGATGTCATGTGCCAAGAAACGTATAGTAATAGGCCAACAATGGTACAAAAGAAGAAACCTGCAAGCTAGTAAACATGAATGTAAACAATACTGGCTTTAAAATGTGCAAATAATTGGCTTTTCAGATGTATCATGAGGGATAAACTGCATTTGGCATGTTGCTCAAGGATACACACAATGAGTTCTGGCGAGTAACCGCAAATGTAGACATTACTTGTTTACAAGAAAACACCACAGGGCACTTTTAAGATCCAATTACTGTTAAACATGCAGCTTCAGATGCTAATTATAGCTTTCTTTACGTAACAGTGCATGTTACTACTTGCAGCTTTTGAACATTCAGCTTGAACTATAGCTTGACTTCAAGGTGCAGTATGTGATTCTAGGTGTCAGATACCTGCAGTTTGGGTTGGTAGTCGGACTGAACCACCAACCCAGGGTGTATTTGACGACCTAGGATTGAGACTCAACAGTCAGTTACCTTTCTCCAGAAATTCCTTGATTCCAATTGATGTCTTCCAGTGGAGTTTTGCTGGCTCTCCTGGGTTGTTGCTGTACTATTGCATTTTCATATTGCCTGCCACCCATGCCACCACCACATAGACACATAGAGTATCAAAGCAGATCAAGAGTCAGACCTGCCCCTTTCTCTCTCAAACTTAGATCAGAATTTGATCAAACGGTAAAACCAGGCGGTGCTGATCAAGTTCTTTCTCACCTCAGTTTTCTTCAGAAACATATCTAAGTGGCATTTTTAGCTGTAACAGTGAAAGTTTGGAAACAGGAAGTAGGTAGCATACTGTCTGCTGAACAAGTGGACAACTACACATCATGTCACCCATCAGCAGGAGCATTTATTGGTCAGGTGTGACACAGTGAATTCTAGTAGTTGTGGCTTTTCTCTGGTCATGTAATACCAATTACAAAAGTATCTGCGTCTTTCTTGTGCACAGGAAGCTTAGTTTTATTAAAAGGCCATCTTTCCAGCAGGAAAATACCTCTTTAAGTGCAACTGAGTCAAAGTAAGGCTTAGACTTATTGGAAGTTTCGCCAAGTTTGACAGTATACAGCTGAATCTGATGAGCAGAGGAGAGTCTGAGATGTTCTGAAATAGGAATTGTACAGATCATTAACCTTTTTCAGTCATAGTATTAGAGGAAAAGCCAGAGTCATGCATCTTAATGAAGATGAGTCAATTGTGAAATCCATGTGTACGTGCGCTTGTGTGTCCTTGTAAGACAAAGACCCACAGACACTGTATAGAATATAAGCTAATAAAATGTCATCTGTTAGATTTGGCAACAAAAAGTCATCCAGGATGGAAAGTAGTTCCAGAAGTCGCAGTTGAGCCCTGGTTTGTAATGAACCTACCTGAAAACCAGCTTGTATACTTGACTTTGAGCTGTCTGTACATTGAGTGGAGGAGCCATGTGTAGGCTGCCTGTCCACTCTAGACAGGTCGGGGTTTGGTTTAGGATTTGGGTGGGAGGTGGTCTTGCAGAATCTGATGAATGGCTGCTTGTGCAAACGTGGGTGGGAAGGGCCAATACGGATTGGCCTTTTTACCTCGGCAAACCTCATCAGCTGGTAATTGGCACCATATGTCAAGCAGACGGACCTCTCTATAATGTGTACCTCTCAGTTCAGTCCTCAGCCTCATGAGCCCAAGGAAAGGTCCAACACTTACCTGCCACCAATCAGGGATTAAACTGTGGTGCTCCTTCCAAAAACCATACACTACTTTTCTATATAGATGAGCCATACTTAATTCTTTCTGTAAAACATCACATGGAAAGCAGCATGGAGGTTAGCTAAAATGATGATTACTTCTTTTTTATATCAGTTACCTACCTCTTTCAGACTCTCTGCAGACTAATTTGGAACAATATTCGAGCACACGTGAGAAGTTTCCCTTGCAGAAATCTTTTCATTAAAACCAAAATATGTTTTTTTCTTAACCTTAACCAAGGAATCCCTTTCTAGTTAAAAAGCCCTGAAGGCAAATGTCTCCCAGCAGTGGGACATGGATGGAATTTGTGGCTGAGATGACAGAGTTGTAGAAGCGTTTCCATCACTGTCGATCGGAGCTTGAGCTGATAAATACACCTGACTGCTGTGGACTTATTTGTCCTGGGACTGAACTCTGATTGTAACCTTTCACACTAAAGACAAAAGCCAGATGTGAGTGTTTGGGGTTTTTTGTCCAGTGCTACAGGGACTTTAGAGAGTGGAGAGGTACCATGGGCATACTTGCCAACCTTGAGACCTCTTACGTAGGGAGGATTTAGAAACCAATGCAGGAGGTCCGTTAAAAACTTTTAATTTTACCTCTAATTCTCAGGAAAGAATACAGAATAATTCCCCTGTCTTGTTTAAACTATTCATTAGTGTTCACTCATTCATTTCATAGCACCGTGTAGCCCCTGTGTTCAAGTGAAAAATTGACGTAGCACATTTTACAAAATGCGTGCTCCTCTAAAACCTAACGCAAGAAACAGGAAAACATCTTACAGTTTTTTATTTCTCATTTAGTACTCTCCATTTCTCCCTCCGTCTCTCTCTCACAAAGGAGGACGAGGCGTGAGTAGTCCTTTTCAAATCATGCAATGTAAGGAAGCGACATTTGGTGTAGCTGTGTTGATGTCCGGGTGGAAACAGTAGACTTTTGGAGTCATAATGAAAAAAGGGTGAAAATGTGGAAAGTGTGGAAAGTGGAGAAAACTCAAATAAAATGTCATGAAACAATATTAAAATACAAATTTTACTTTAGTAATTCATTTTCTTGAGGCAGTAGTTTGTAACCCAGAAAAATCTGAGCTGGCTGAATTGATGCCAGTAACAGTGGAGTAATGCAAATGGTGCCCAGCACACCACAAACACTACGGGCTGTGGACCGTCCCAACAACACAATACGATGGCCGAGTGGTCTGGGCCGTAACTGGCCACTCACTTCATGATGTACCAGCGAATATATAAGAATAAAAACACCTGATATATCCAGTGATTTTCTCTCCTAACCATCTGATGTTTTTATTACTGCCTTTTAGCGTTAGAGGCGAGATGACAAACTGATCAATGGGATATGTCAGTGCTTGTTGCTGATATGGAAAACAGCTTCTGAAAGATTCACTGTCAGTCAGGGACAGAAATCTGTGGTGCCGGGGCATCGGTGGCTTAGTGGATGGAGCCGGCGCCCCATGTACAAGGCTGTTGCCGCAGCGGCCCGGGTGTGGCCTTTGCTGCATGTCATTACTCTCTCTCGCCCCCCCTTCACGCTTAACTGTCCTATCTATAAAGGCAAAAATGCCCAAAAAAATATCTTGAAAAATCCAGGATGTCAGTCAATCGCTGAATAGGTGGTGCTGTTAATTTACTGAATCATCGTCAGTGTCAGTCTGTGTGTCTGTGTGTGTGTAGGGAGAGCGTTGGTGGTTATTTTAGACTGTAAATACGAGGCACTTGTCGTTGTTACCTGGTCTTTGAGCGTGTGTGCTGATTTGTCAACAGGCTGACCTGTCGACCCAGGACTTGTGATTTCTCAACATGTGGAACCCTCCCTCTTAAACCAAACCTTATGACACTCTGTATCCCTGTTTACACAAGAGACGGGCACGGGTCAGGCAGTGTGTCTCATAAGTGGGTGGTGTTTATCTTTAATACACCTACACCTGCAGCCTGCAGGCTGTGACGCTTATCCGGGGATTATTGTGAACTTTTGTCTGAACTTGGGCTGACGTGTTTGAATTCAGTGGCAGAGACTGAAAGAGTTGCCCGGGGTAGAAATGCATCACTCACTAAACAGATACTGAGTACATTTCTTTTTTAATGATACAAAAACATCTGTTTAGTTTCATGAAAAGAAATTATTTCACAGAAATAAAGCTTTGATTGCCTGAAGCTCCTCTACCTTCAAAAAGGATGACGTTAATTAGGGAGAATGAATGAAGCTTAAATCCAGTGTAGTTCAATGCATTGAAATTAACAACGTGAACCCCCTTGAAGCATCTGTCCTTTAGCAGCCACATTTCCAATGTAGTTGTTTTGTGTCTTACACATTATTAAACACAGGCTTGCAGTTTGTACTAAAAAAAAATGGCAGTTGAGTGAACACTGGTCATTGCTAAGCACTAAATGACTAAACAAAAATAGTGATTATAAATATTAGGTATAAAACTAGAAAATTTCACAAGAAATTTTTACGGGTGCCTACTACCACCACTGCTACTGAGTACATGTACACATTTACTATATTTATTGCCCAAACTTTGAATCATTTTTCTACATGAAAGAATGGCGATTTGTTGTGACTTCAAAAAGGAGTGATTTTTGCTGTTTTCACGTTGTTTTCTCAATGTTTTCTCGATGATCTGCCCTTCCTTCTAATGGTAATTTTTATGATGTTATTTGTGAATTTCGTAGAAACCGCTCGGCGAATCTCTGAAAAAAGTCATAACACACTATTCTCAGTCATTCCGCATATTTTAGTGTATGCTTTGTGAATGTGTTGGTAATGCTGTGGGACAAGAAGCGTGCCAATATATCGATACGGAAGAAGGAGAATAAGAAGAAGAAGTATGAGGAATAGTAATAGGTTGGGCCTCCTGTTACACAGCAGACAGCAGGTGAGTTGGATTGCAAAAGAGAATCTAAGAGTACAGGAGCGTGTGTAGATATGAGGGAGTTCGGACAGGTAGGAAGGGGCTTGATTATGAAGGGCCTTAAAGGTGAGAAGCAGAATCTTGAAATTGATGAGGTATATAACAGGAAGCCTGTAAAGTTGCTGGAGAACCTGAGTGATATGATCTATGGAAGGGGTTCTCGTAATGATACGGGCAACTAGAGTTTATGAGGACACTTGAGAGGGAGACCAAAGAGGACAGAATTCCAGTTATCAATATGAGATGTAACCAAAGAATGAATGAGGATAGCAGCGCTTTGAGGGTGTAAGTGGTGGGTGAAGACGATTAATATTTCATAGATGAAAGTATGCAGAATGAGTAACATTATTAATGTGGGCCTCAAAGGACAGCATGCTATCCAGGATGATACCCTGACTCTCAACCTGAGAGGATGGAAGGACTTTGGAGATGTCAATGGTTAGAGTGAAACTGTGCGGTTTAGCCAAAGTAGATTTAGTACCCACAAGAAGAACTTCAATTTTATCACTGTTAAGGTTTGAGGAAGTTGCATGAAAGCCAAGATTTTATATCCAATAAGCAGTCAGAAAGGGAAGCGGGGGGGCAGAGTGGAAGAAGGTCTAGTGGATAGATAGAGCTGGGTGTCATCAGCATAGCAGTGGAATTGAATGCCAGATTTTCTGAAGACATGGCCAAGAGGTAGGAGGTAGATAATAAATAACAGGGGACCTAGGACAGAGCCCTGGCTTAGTTTAGTGACCGTACAACCTGATGCTGTCTTCCTTACTAATTTGCAGGAAAAATACTGAATCCAGGCTTGCTGTTTCCCCCGCTTTCAGTCTTTTTTGCTAAGCTAAACTAATACTTAACAGAATGCTGTCCCCGCTCTCCTTTGTGTCTCTGCAGTGATAGCGTTAACTTTTTCTTGACCAATTTTGTCACTTTCACATCGTCCTTGCTCAGAGCTCTGCTCAGTTAAACCGCATGCTTGGACTCTGTGTTCGGCCGGCTTCCCATCTCACTCAGGGCAGAGCAGAGGCCGAGGACATTCATCATCTCACCTCAGCGGCAGACTGAACAATGGCTTTCACCTTTGATAGCAAACAGGGCATGACCAGCCACATCATTTGTTCTGACAGGTCCAGGAGAGATGAGAGGATGCTGTAGTTCCCTTTTTTCTCAGTTGAATATTTCCTCCTTTATCTACTATGAAATTGTTCCGACCGTAGAATCAGAAAGTATTTAGCTTCTCATCTCAGCATGGCAAGTAATACAATATTTTCTAGACTTTTTCATGGCGAGTCTCTTTCACATGGAATGGAAGAAATTTACCCTGTTTCTTCACCACATCTTCCCCAGCATTTCTTTCTCAAGGAATTTCTGAGAATGCACGAGAGGCTGCACATATGGCTCAGTCGATGCAGACAGACAGATGGCAGCCATAGAATCGGGGTTCTGCACATTGTAGAGGTGTGAATTATGTAATCTTTTCAAACTGATCCAAGCATGTGTGTGCGTCTGTTATGAGCTCGGTATGTGCACAGATAGCTGCCAAGCTTTGGCACTGTGGATTTCCAGGCTAAGAGATGAACTGCCGAAAGCCCCCTGGGGTAGCAGGGCGCACAGGGTGATCGGGTTCACCACGTGCTCTGCCACTGCAGTCAACGTTAACTGAGAAAGATTAGAGAAAGAAAGGCGTGTGTGTGCTTTCTTTCTCCCTCTGCGTCCTGGGTTGATAGACAACAGACAGCACATCCATTGTTTGCATAGGTGTAGTTTCTCCTCCGTTCTGCTGCAGATGCTTGGAAAACTGGGCTGTTTGGGAATGGACAGGAAACCCCACTCATTCCCCCTCTCTCTCTGTTGCGTCATTCGTCTCTGGAATGATGGTATTATGGTGCACTGTGCACATTTCAAATTACCCTGAGTGCTAGCCCACCTACTAGGCAAACTGTCATTTATTTTCTGTGCAGCCCCCTCATTGTCTCTAATATGCTCCCCTGATTTGCTTGAAACTGTGAGCAGATAAACTGTTACATCCATCAAATCAAAGCCAGTCAGGCAGTCGGAACACTCGTTGCGACGCAGACAACACACTGCTGACAGTCCATCAAGCTGCGCTACACCTCATCCCTCCTTGTTACTTTCTCTTAACCCCAATTGACATATTATCCAATCCTGCACACCCCTCACACTCTGCCACACAGCTGGATGGCAGCCGTTTTCACTTGATCCCTTGAAGTGCTCAAGGCTCTTACAATCATGGAGGAAAAAAAGAAGGAAAGCGAAAAAGGGAAAAACTCGACTCGCCACACTGATGAAAGCCTGTCTGCGTGCTCGAAGCCTGTAATTGAAGAGCAACCCCAATTACCAGCAGTACCCTGTGAGAAGTGGCTGCTATGTCACATGAGCAAAAAAGTATTTATGCATGTAATATTTATTACAAGTTGACATTTGATGCATTTTTAATGATCTTGTCTCCATGTTTGGCTTGCAAGGTCTGTTTCCTTTATCTCCTGTAGACATTGAATGAGTCCTGCGAGAGTGCTATTATCTCATCTCTTGAATAACAATCAAATGGATTACAGGAGCATCTCATACTTTGGATAACTGCACGCCTCTAGTGTCTCTGACTACAGGGTTTTACCATGAGAATGAATTATTTAGTAATTATCATCACAATAACCATGTAACTATAGTGTTTACTGATAAAACAGTGGAGTTTAAGGGGGTTTGGAGACTTGAGGGTGTAAACAGCTGTTGTGAATACCAAGGTGACAGTTTTGGTACACGGCTTAGCGACTGAACTCCTTCCAAATGTCAAAACAGCTATCTGCCGATGGGTTCCTTCAGCAGCTTAGAGGAGATGAAAGAGTATGACAGAGGACTCTATCTGTCATATCACGCACAGCTTGAAGTTGTCTAGACGCAATTACTTTTTTTCACCTTGCTTGTCAAAACCGTGATCACCCACGTAGTTTAAATCACAAGGTGCTGGAAGGTATTTTAAGGGCTGAGCTAACAGGTGGTTCTGTTATCTGGTACAAGCTAAGTACAGTCATAAAGGAGCAGGATTTATGTAATTCATCGTAACAACTTTAAATTCATACCTATGCTCAAGTTAACCTGCATTTCGCTACGATTTTTTAATGTTAACACTGAATCAGATGACGCAGTAAAACACACCTCTCCATTTTTATGCAGCTTTGAGTTTCTTATAGCTCACTGTTTTGGTTCTTTGGCACCTAGACTGTATGTTTGAGTCCATATGGATATTAAAGGGACAGTTCACCCTAAAATCCAAAATACATTTTGTTCTCTTACGTATAGTGCTATTTATCAACCTAGACTGTATTAAACTAAGGTCCGGGTAGCCCAGGCAGTATGTTTGACACCCCTGGACTAGAGCCTTCTGACAGTGTGAGATGTAAACATTAATGGCGTCCTCCTTGGCTGAGCTGTAAAGGCCCTGACACACCAAGCCGACACTCGGCCGTCGACCAAAGTCGGGCCGTCAGTGAGCGTCTGTTGGCCTAGTTTTTGCGGTGTGTCCAGCACCGTCGGCCCTTCGGTGTCAGCGGCGGCGGCTTTTTGGCCGATAGAGCATGCTGAAACGGCGGCGGAGCTAGTCGGTGAAAGAGATCACTCTGATTGGCTGTTTAGGTTTTATTCGCTTGCCCCTGTAGCGAGTGAATCTGCCTGTAGTGAAACCGGGGCTAACTGGTGCTTCCTAATCAGGCTCCACTTCACTCAGCTGCCCACAGACCAGCTGCTTCTTCCCACTTTAACCTGAATAACAAACCGGAGCTAGCTAGGAGCGTTAGCCACAGCATGACCGGAGGGAAGCACAGCCAGTTAACCTCCGCTATCTTCCCGTTTGGATCCAACCGGAGAGCCGGGGCTAGCTCGGAGTGGCTAGCCACAGCATGACGGAGGGACGCACAGCCAGTTAACCTCCGCTAGTCTCTGAGCTAGCCTCGGCTCTCCGTTTGGATACAGCCGGGGCACCGAGCCCTGGTGTGTTATCCAGGTTAAAGTGGGAAGAAGCAGCAAGTTTATCAGGCAGCTGAGTGAAGTGGAGCCTGCGGAGGAAACACCGGGACCATCTGAATGTAATAGTCCGTGGAGGTGCTGCGGTGCTCGGCTGCACAGATAGGTAACACCTCGGCTGTCAGGATGTACCACTCTGTCACTCCGCTCTCTCTCACACAGGCGCAGAACGTACGTGCTACTTGGCCGTCGGATGTAGTCCGTGTAGTGTGTTCAAATGCAACTGACACAAGGCGACGTGAGACGACGTAGACGATGCAACAGTTGGCTTTCGTCGCTGCTGGTTCTTTGATGTCGGTTTGGTGTGTCCGCACCTTAACGTTTGCTAGCTCAGTGGTGCTAGGTGAGATGGCAGTAGATGCACACTTCCTTCTGCATTGTAATACCATTTGCGGATGTTGTTCAATAGAAAGAAATTAGTTCTACATGAAACTGCTCACAACAAGGTCTGTGGATTATATTGAGCACCTAGGTCATCATTTCTGGAAAGAGACATTGCTGTTGAGTTTTTTAATGTATTGTTCTGGCACTTTGAGCACCACTAGCTGAGTGTCAGATAGTTCCATTATATTCAAGAGTAGGCAGACGTCGTAATGGCCGATATCTCCAACACTCAGCAACTCACACCAAAACAATCCAGAATGATAAGTAGCATAACAGCTTAGAGGTAGAAAAAGGTTCGATCTATTGGTCTATCTATCAAAATCAGTTACTGTGGAAAATATTTCTTATTTTCTATAACATGCCATGCCTTGTGTGATCTAGTCACTAAGAGCCTCCCCTCTTTCTGTCTTGTTTTTTGTGTGTAATGTCCCAGATTAGTGAAAGCTGTTGATAAGTGCCTCACAGTATGTGTTTACTACTGTGTCTGCACTTTAGAGGGCACAGACCGTCTGGTGGTGGAGCTGATGACCTGAGGGAGGCCAAGATAAATAATGTGATGCCGGCACTAAGTGGAAATAATGTCCATGTAGGTGGGGGGGGGGGGGACTGCAGGACTGAGGATGTTATATAAGCTGAGAATATGTCTGATTGATCATCCAGGTCACCATGCATGCTGATTTTCACTGTGTAATTGACATAAGAATAAAAGAGGAATAATGTGGTTGATTGTGTGTGTAATGAAGCAACATTCTCTTGAATTTCTCTTACATTTTCTCTTAGTTTTCTGTCGAGAAAAAATAAGAGAAGTCAACTCCAGAAGCAACAAACATTCTTAGCCATCCAAATCTGCTCTTACCCAGGTGTGCTGAATGATGAATCCCAATTTATCATAAATTAGAGGCGCATGGCTGATTGTTTTTTTAGATACAGTTTTAAATGTGATGCCAATCGGATTACCACAGATGCGTCTCAGTAATTAGCGAGGAAATAAGAGGAAATTTGCTTGTTTATCGCTTCCTGCATGACGGCTAATATGACATGTGAATGTGGCTGTGCTGTGTCGGTGAATTTGCCTCTGGACACGGTCACACATGAGCGAATGCAGGCGGGTGACCGTCGCCTGCTAAGGTGACATTCATGCTGATTGTGGCAAGAGCCTGATTTGACAGACGTAGCAAGCTAGCTTGCTAATTGATACATTTTCCATTTTCATACAGTCCACGTCTGTCTCTCGACTCAATGCCAGCCAGGCAGCATCGTCTCATGTGGGGCAGTTTGTATTTTTCATTGCCGATATCATACAATATCAGCAGGTTAGACACGGCAACAATCAGTGTCTCCTCCACACATACTTTTTTTGCTATTGGTTGAGGCTGCGACTTCATTGATTAGAATTCACCAAAGTTGAACTCCACGTGATGAAAAGACGCAAATCTTCTTTGCCACCAGAAATTAATATTTAATTCGCTCCTCTGCTCACATTTAATAGAAGTGGATGGCAGCATATAGGTGTTAATTTGGCATAACCTCATACTGAATTTGTGGATAAATGTTCATCCATTAATAGGATCAGCAAATGTCAGTGAAGTGTTTGGAGAGTGATACATTTTTAGTTTGGAACCAGGAATCACCATTTTGTGATTTTCCTGTAAATTACTGTTAACTTAAATTAAGTGGAACAAATTCGGCACATGTTCCCCTTGACTGTTTGTCATATTTTTTAATGCTGATAAAATTGTAAATACATTAAAAAAGATCTAATATACAATATATCAGATAATATATGTACCATAGCATTGTAAAACTTGTGTAGCCTTGGTGAACATCTGTGCCCTGAGTGCTTTCAGCTTCAATTAAGTGAAATGAAAGTAAACAGGTAATAGACATTAAAACACTGTGCCTCCATCAAGGCAGGTTGAACATTGTGCAAACACAGCCTACATGCAGGAGGCAATTAAAGACAACACTTAAGCTACTGATGACTTTGTTGCTGTGAGGGGGAAAAAAGCAAAAAGCCTTGGGAGTCCATACAAGTGTAGCAAAGTAGGAAACAAAAAAGAATAAAGGACCAAGGTAGTCTCCAAGGCAAAGAATAAAAAGCCTTTAATCAAATGGAGATTTCATGATGAAATTCAAAAAACATAGCTGGTACATGATGAGATAGAGCCGTTTTATAATCACAACCTACTCATATCGGCACAAAAAGGCCACTAAAGGCCTTTTTAACCGAACTTAAAGTTTTGTTCTGCCACCAATAGAACTTTCTTTCTTTCTTTAAATCTCTTAGATCAAAAGTGGCAAGACAGAGAAGGAGTGTCAGCAGCTGCTGCTGAGGAGCCTGCAGTACCTGGAGCGCTACATTTACCTCATCCTCTTCAACACATACCTGCATCTAGAGAAGAAAGACTCGTGGCAGCGCTCCTTCACTCTCTGGATGGAACAGGTACAGGACGCTCTGTAGTCTATGTCTCTATTCTCTATCTGTGTTCCCTCTATTCTGTCTCACCTTGATAACCACATGCAGTATATATCCAGCATATGAATCTGAATACCCTTTTATGACACTGTAGTAAATAAAATAGTCACAGAACAAGCAGAGATGATGATTGATAACTAAAGCTGGGCATACACTGTACAATTTGAGCCCATTTTAGAAATGTTGTTGCTTATTTCCAACTCCGTAAATCCAATGCTCACAATTTATGTGCTCACATTGTGAAGTCCACTCGTCAAGCCATGACCTGAGAGCTTACACTGTTCTTGTAGATTGACAATAAAACGGTCCTTCGCCCCCTGTGGACTGTTCTGGTTGCTGGCAGTTGTCAATAAAGATCTGTTTGAAAGCTCAGAGGCTACAGGGAAGGTAGAAGTTTGTTTGCTAGCAGAGGTACGGTTCACAATAATGTAGCTAGATGTTCCAAAACAAGCCTTAAAGTCAGTGTCTCCCAAAAGGGGTCAGTCCGATCTTGATTCCTTTCTCTCTCAGACCCCTTTTACACAGCCTGTTCAAGCCGGGAATTTTGCAACATGATTTCGCCTCACCGTTCTTTGTAAAAACGGAACTGGGGGAAAGAGTTGTCTGGCCTTTAAGCTTGCAGCGGAGGTAACAGCGCTGAATCTATATGTGCGTAAAAGGTACAGCCGGCAGGATGGGATCATGAACTGGACGGGTATGACTATATAACAGTGTGTTATATGTGTTACATACCAACAGGAGATTCAAAAGCAGTTAGTAGCAGTTAGCAGCTAACTCAAAGAAGAAGAACATTAGCGGAAAGGTCTGCAAATTGGGGGGAAAAAGAAATCCTGAAGCTCCTTATCCTCTGAAAAGAGGACAATATCAGCTGTCATATAACAGAGACGCTAAATGACTGTTACTAGCATGTCATTCCATTGTTATTGTTTATAAAGCGTCACTGACAGGTATGTCATATTTTACACTAGAGGCCGACACTGTTGTGATATATGTCACGCCCATCACAACTCTATTGCTTCTGGGATGCCAGCATGCTGTCTAAAATCACACACTGGGGTGTCGGGATGTTGCTGTGGTTTGGTTCTTCAGTCTCCCTTTTTTCCTCTGTCTCTGTCTCACACGCAGGCACACACACCCAAGTTAGCAAATGAGTAGCACCAACAAACTAGCTGGGTATGAGCTACACTGTACAATTGGCTGAGTGAGAAAAAAGGCACTGATCTTGGGGAATTGACATGTGGCTCTGCTTTAACTGTGCTAGAGCCTGACAACTGCCGACCAAAATCAACGGCCGGTTGGGAACAGTTGATCCTGTCATGATCGCTCCCCCCTGTACACTGCACGTCAAACAACGATGAACAACGAAGCTGAATGTCGGTCAACTCTAAAATGAGTCATGTGTTCAAAAAACTGGGACAGAAATGGCCTGAAATTGTTCATAAATAACAGTGTGCCTTTTATTGCATCTCTAAAATAACTGGTTAAAGTTCAGATGAGAAATGTCATGTAAAGGCTGCTGGTGATAAGTTTTTTCTTGAATTGCCCTCGACAAAATATCAGAAAAGCTGCACTTGTATTGAATAAGTCAGGGGACAAGAAAAACAATTTGTCACTTTGTCATTTGCTCCTGAAACGTGTCAGACTCAGTGATAATCACAGTTTCATTAAAGCTGTGGCAGGTGAACAGAACTTTAAATCCCCACAATTCCAAGTGTCAATCGCCGGGCGGAGGAAAAACAGCAGAAAAAGGAACAGTTTCTTTTTGCTTTTCTTTTTTTTTTCACACTAACAGTTTGTGCACATTGTGAAGCGGTTACCAGAGTTTCATTTGGATTTTCCTGTAGGAATTTACAAGCTGGTTCTGGTTCTATTGTGGCCTGGTTCTTCACACACTGAACTTCATAATGTCTCGGCTCTGTGTTTTTGTTGGTACATTAATCGTTTGGCCAGCTGTGCCCCTACAGTAAAGTGGAGAATTTATGTGCATTCCAAACAAATGAGTAGCCTGTAAGTGGTACCCAACACACACACACACACACACACACACACACACACACACTGCAATTAAAATGTATGTTGCAATATGTCAAACTCACATGATGTAAAAAAAATAAGCTGTTTGGCAGGTTGACAGGACACGTTCAGTGTGATCACTTAAAGCTGCAGTGCACAGAGAGAATTTTTAATGTAGATAAATAATAGCTCTACATTATATGGTCTCACTTACATTTCTAGGCAGTTAATTAATTTAATTAAAAGGTGTGAGCTGTCTTTTTGTTTAACCAGCTTTAGCACCGAAGCGCAGCAAAACCTCTTAAAACCTCTTGAACCTGATTCTTCTCAAGTTTTTTCTTTAGTTTGAACGATAAAATTATAATGTTTGTAATCTCAAAGTGTCAGACTGGAAAACTTATGCTAAAAGCAAACACCCTCGCAGCCATTTTCTGCCCTTATTAGCGAGCAGACGGCCTCGGAGGAACCTGTCCAAAACCCTTGAAAATCATTGAATGAAAATCTCCACCTTTTTCGTCCTTATTGAGGTGGAATAAACTCAAAGAAAAAACGGCGAATTTCAAAATAGACTGGAACAATAGCTGTGAAAACAATTGTCACAGAAATATGCGTGGTCAAACAGGGCATATTCTTCCTGTTATGAGTAGCAAATATATGTGGTGCATCAGAGTGACTCTAATGGCCCAGTTATGCCATGAGAAAATACAATTGTGCACACAGGGAACAGGGACGCTCGGCTGTGAAGCAGACAACAGAAAATGGATCATTTTAACTAAATATGGAAAGGACATTTTCTGGTTATTTCAGTATTTTATCACCTTGGTAACCTTTTGTTTTTACTGCTTTTCCGCTCGGTCCTTCTTTTGTTATTCCTTCCGACTTAAACTCCCCTCTTGTGAGAAAAGACTGGCAGTTTTGCACAGCGGTCTGGTCTGATCCCAGTATGGGGACAATTTTCCTCACAGTGGTGGGAAAGCAACTTTCCAAAGTTTGAAAAAGTTTTTAGTTGTTTGTTCAACCTGCAACCACTGATTTTTTTTGGCCAGCAGAAACAGGAGGTGAATGCATTATTGACATATCATCACCTTTTTTAGTTGACATGGCGAACTTCTTGGCAAACAGTTACACATCCAGCAGTTATGGAGCAAAGTATCATTAATTTAAAGTCATATTTGTGAGTCTTGTTTCCTGTTGAGCCAATATTCACTCTCTTTTAGCTCTGTTTTTGATCTCCACCAACTCCAAATATTTGGCTCTTTAGGGCCCTGACACATGAGGCAGACGGTCACTGTTTTGCATGCTAATCGAAGACAGAGCCCATCGGTTAGATAAATCCCTCTGATTGGCAGTTCAGCTCAGTGTTCGAGAAGAGAAAAGGACGTGAGGAAAGCAAACAAACGGCTAAAGTCAAGAGGGCGTGAGATAGAAACAAACTTGTAATATGACCTATTGTTTTAGCCGCTGAGCTCATCAGAATAAATAGTTTTTTATTGTTTGTGTTATTGTTCACTAGCACACAATGAATATCATTTGTTCTTTCAAGATCGGGTTGTGTTGTGCTAACTGGCTAACTAGCGTCTTGAATACGTCCTGTCAGAATGGAGAGCTATTCACGTGGGCACAGAATGTACATGCTAGCTGGCTGTTGACAGTAGTCCTTGCGATGTGTTCAAGCACAATTTTCTTGCTGGGGGCAAAAAGTGGGGATACTGCAATACGGTTCCATTGGTACCATCCACAACTTTTAATCGTGGAAACGTAAAAAATGCATAACGAACTGAACTGAACTGTACTGTCCTGCTTATGTTCACTAGCTTGTCTCTGACTGTGTCTGACTGCAGTTTGGTGTTCAGCAGGTAGTGTGAGTTCGGGTTTTAAGTGCTTTTTTACCGTAACAGCTGTCTGCTTGGTCAAAAATAACACTGTAGCCCTTATCCCACTGGACAAAAAAAATGTACTGACATCTGGCCGTAGAATTTAATGTGAAAGGCTACAATCGGCACTCATTCCCAGGATAAATCACTCTGTAGTAGTCACCATTTTTTACTGGCTCCAGCTCCAATTTGTTCAATAAGCACTGGTGGAAACATGACACCAGGGTGGATATGCAAATTTTCGCCCCTTTTGCGATGCGATGCAATGACATGCTGCCACAAATTCTGTCCAAGCAGTGCTCAAAAATCATTCAAAATTATGTCTACACCAAGTGTAGGAAACTACGACTCAATAAGTGACAGATATTTTGCGAACAGTAACACTATAATGTTGCACTTGGCTCCTTGCTGCTTTCTACTGTTTCTACTGTTTACTGTTAACCTGTTTTCCCTCCTGTTGACGGCGTTGAATGTGAAAAGCCAGGAAAATAAACGAAACAGAAAGGCACACTCGTCTAACATAGAGCTGGGTCGATGGCTCTGGTCTGCTGACAACTGGAAAGGAGTCTATTGCCTATTTAATCAAAACCACACATCATTTCACCTAAAAGAGTATTTATGTCATTTTGTTTGAAAATGTATTGAAAATTGAGCCTATAAAATGCAATATGCTCCGACTGTATGAAAACTATACATTTGACGGTCTATAAGAAATTGCTTTGTAACAAGTAAACAGTTTTGTCCACGTCTGTGACATTTTTGTAACTTAATGATAAACACCAAGAAGGAAGGGGATAACTAAAAGCCATTAGTCATCCAACACCTGAAAGTCACTTACAAATGTTATTTCCTCGACAGGAAGTTGAGTTGAAATGTTGTGGAAGTATTTCAAGGGCTAATTTGTGCTTATTGTGTTCGCACTGCCCTTTAAATTATGAGTCAGACATTTATAACACACTTCAGCTCACAGCCCAATCTGCTGAAAATCTTAACTTGCCTCTGAGTGTCTCCTTTGATAAGGTTGTTCTTTTTAAACAGTTTGTACAGGCAAAGTTCATTTTTAAGCATCTGTCTGACGCGTACTGCTGCTGTGTCAGTTTTCATGCTGTCTGTTGTTACTTTAAAGTTTTGTTTTTTTGTAAAAACTTGAAGCAATTAGTGCTGGAAACCATCCATCATTTATTGTATGTGGTCCCTGAAGGTGCTGCTGTCCATAACAGCCATCTTTTATAAATGGATATATATATCATTATTGCCAATTTTGTTGAATTTGCTGCCGAGTATAAATAACCTTCACAGTAGTCTGATAAATTCGCACCTCTAAACCTCAGGGGCAGCGTGATCTCAGGTGTCCTGTGATGCACTTTTAACTCCCATTTTCTGGCAAATCTCCTCCATTTCCTTAAACAGCTGGGGCCATATCCCAGACAAAATGTCTATTAAATGTGCAGTATGCTCTCACCTCTGTGGCCACTGGGAAGGTCTGGCGGGAAACCACTAACCAGGCATATCACAGCCATCCATCAGCTGCACAGAGAGCATCATTCAGATGGCACCACAATATATTAAGAGAGTCATTTTCCTCAGTGGAGTGGATTCAAAAGATTTTCATGCTATTTCAGGCCGTGACATTTTCACTTCCTAATGCAGGACTTTTAAAGTGAAATATCTGCAAATTTCAATCATAGTAGCTTGACATCAGTTGGGGAATAAGGCTTATTATATGCCTTATATATATTAATCCGAGCAGCTTTTCAGTCCAAAATGGTGGCGGAGTTTTCGAACCTGGGCTTGGGGCCCTTCTGTAGGGAGTTTGCATGTTCTTCCTGTGTCAGCGTGGGTTTTCTCCAGCTTCCTCCCACAGTCCAAACACATGCAGGTTAGTTTAATTGGCAGCTTGAGGTTGCCTGTAGGTGTGAAAATGAGCATGATTGGTTATCTGTCTCATAGTGTGAGCTCTGTGGTAGTCTGGTGACCTGTTCAGGGACAGCAGGGATAGGCTTCAGCCCCGCTCTGACCCTGTAATTGGATAAGCGGTTACAGAAAATAGATGGATTATCTGTTGTATGTTTTACTGTCAGGATTAGCGAATATGACAAAAAGTTAAAAGTTTCCTACCAGTGTTAATTTTGTCAACTAAAACTTAAACGAAAACTTTTCGTTAACGACCCTTGATTCCGTGACTAATTTGTGACGATAACGTACATTTAATAAGTACTGACAACAAAAACGAAAACGAAATCTCTGTTCATTATGAAGCGACGAGTAAAAACGTGACGAAAAAGCTGACGCTGGCCAGCCGGACAATCTGGATTACAACCATCCTCAATGCCTTGATTGTTTTCCTTTTTAACCAATTAATTATCTTCACTCAAATTCAAACTCTCAGTGTATCTTTCTGATTGGATGACCTCCCCCCGCCCTCCGCGTGGTGCCACACAGAAGTCTTGGCTCCACAGCGGGAAGCAGGGAACAACAACGGCTGTAAAACTCTGTAAAATTACACAAAAGCATACATTTTCGTTTCCAAATATTTATTTGAAAACGAAACCATTCATACGGTCAATAAATTTGTTTATAATATTGTTAATAATGTTAATAATAAAAACAAATGTAATCTCAACAGTGACCACATCAGCCGGTGGGACTGCGGCTAAACCGCACCCAATGTTCATTCATTCATTTAATCGCGTGTTCTGTGTGTGTGTGTGTGTGTGTGTGTGTGTGTTAGTATGTCAGAGAGGAGGAGTATCAATAAAAAAAAAAAAGTTTCCACTAATTATTTCGGTGTTTATTTCTTTTATTCTTAAGTTTTTTTTTAATTACAATGCGTAATTTAGCACCTAATATTATAGACCAAAAGTTAATCTAATTTATTATTGTAGAATGTATTTAGCAAATCACAAGTTTCAACTGGAGACACGGCGCAGCATGCAAAAACAAAAAAAAAGGGCATTATAAAAAGCCGACAAATAGTGTTAATTAATTGACATGAGACATTGGAGAGGTTGTGAGTCCTATTCTATAGTCTGTAATATTTTTTTTATTTTATCATATCTTCTCGGAAATTACTCAAAAAAGCATTTTTTTGTGTGCTTCTGAGCACACAAAATCTATTACAGTATAACAAAATTGTCAAATTATGTCAAAAGACTAAAATGAGACTAAAATTCTTGTCAAAATTAACACTGTTTCCTACTCTAGCTTTAATCAGGGAACCAGCAACATTCGAACGAAGGCCTGGCTCTCTCTGTAACTAAGGTAAATATTAGGCAGCTATTAGGGAATTTACGGTAAACCTCAGAAAACAGGTTTTGTGTGGCCAGGAGTGAACCACAGCTCAGTTTGGTTGTACTGTTTGACTGAGGCGTTGGAGAATGTGGTACATAATAAAGTGAATTACTCCACCGACTGAGTGGAAGTTTAATTGCCCACATACTACAGCTCATCAGATGATCACACCTCCGTCATCAGCCACACAACATTAATGAGTGGGAAACCTGCTGGGAGTGCTCGGCCCCTGCAGGCTGAAACTCCTGTGAAGAAGTCGTCAAAATCACAGCATTATAGTACACAAATAGTGGCACTAGCTCAGTGCATTTAAGCATGTAGACATGGTCAAGACGACCTGCTGAAGTTCAAACCCAGCATCAGAATGGAGAAGAAAGGTGATTTAAGTGACTTTGATCGTGGCATGGTTGTTGGTGCCAGAAACTGCTGATCTACTGGGATTTTCACACACAACCATCTCTAGGGTTTACAGAGGATGGTCCCAAAAAGAGAAAGTATCCAGTGAGCAGCAGTTCTCTGGGTGAAAATGCCTTGTTGATGCCAGAGGTCAGAGGAGAATGGCCAGACTGGTTCAAGATGATAGAAAGGCAACAGTAACTCAAATAACCACTGGTTACAACCAAGGTCTGCAGAAGACCATCTCTGAACCAACAACACATCCAACCTTGAAGCAGATGGGCTACAGCAGCAGAAGACCACACCAGGTGCCACTCCTGTCAGCTAACAACAGGAAACTGAGGTTACAGTTCACACAGGCTCACCAAAACTGGACAATAGAAGATTGGAAAAACGTTGCCTGGTCTGATGAGTCTGGATTTCTGCTGCCACATTCAGATGGTAGGGTCAGAATTTGGTGTAAACAACATGAAAGCATGGATCCATCCTGCCTTGTATCAACGGGTCAGGCTGCTGGTGGTGGTGTAATGGTGTGGGGGAGATTTTCTTGGCACACTTTGGGCCCCTTAGTACCAACTGAGCATGGTTTAAACACCACAGCCTACCTGAGTATTGTTGCTGACCGTGTCCCTTTATGACCACAGTGTACCCATCTTCTGATGGCTACTTCCAGCAGGATAACGCACCATGTCACAAAGCTCAAATCATCTCAAACTGGTTTCTTGAACATGACAATGAGTTCACTGTACTCCAATGGCCTCCACAGTCACCAGATCTCAGTCCAGTAGAGCACCTTTGGGATGTGGTGTGTGATGCTATCATGTCAATATGGACCCAAATCTCTGAGGAATGTTTCCAGCACCTTGTTGAATCTATGACACCAAGAGTTGAGGCAGATCTGAAGGCAAAAAGGGGTCTAACCTGCTACTAGCCAGGTGTGTCTAATAAAGTGGCCAGTGAATGTATATGTGTGTGTGTGTGTATATATATATATATATATATATATATATATATATACACACACTATACACTGTGTATGGTCAAACAGAGCAGATGTCTGTATGAATGTAGCTGAAGTGTGCAGGAAAGGTAACCCATTAATTCCTCTTTTTCTCCTGAGTGTTTTCTGCTGTGCTCTGTAGATTTATATGCTTTTTCAGCAGCAGCAGTTTGTCTCGACTGAATAGAGAGAAAGAGAGCCGCTTTCAGTACTTGACACTGTTTGATTGTCGTAATCACTGGGAATTGCCGTGCACATGCACAGCACAGAAACGTTGAGCACAAAACACATTTCTAAACATATCGTTAAAGTCAATTGAATGACTTCATACAGGCAAAAGTCCCCTGGTTACACTGTAATCACAAAAAATAGAAATTGATTTTAGCCAGGCAGATTGAGTGAGGTGAGACGGTTGCTGTGGCAACCATCATCTTTGGCATTAGGGTCAGGATTAGGTGTAATTTAAAGCAGTATTTATTCGGATGGATTTCTGCACCCAAGTGACCTCCAGAATCGATCGCTAAAACATTCAAGCCTCCAAATACCTTATTTTGTGTCATGTATTTGATCCATATCATGCTGTTCACTCTATCTACGTGGATTCTGTGGTGTCGTCTCTACTTTCTTCACTACTTTTCCTTTGAGAATCACAGATCATTTCCACACTATTCTCAAAATCAAAACTGCTGACTCCACGTCCGCTAACAAAAAAGTTGCCGGCCTGTTCTGTAACTATTTGTGCAACAGAATTTAAATCAGGTCAGCTCACACAGCGTTCCTCCAAAAATCAAGATTCTCCTGAGCATGCAACATGGCATGACATCACCTAGATAAGAATTAAAATCATTCAGACTTTCAAACCCTTTTTTGTTTAAACATTTGAGCAAAAGAATTATCTCTGACGGAAATAAAATAAATCAGTATTGTGATGTGTTCAATGGCCCAGTTGCAGCAGAATCTGGCAGCGCCCCAACCGATGTGACCCAGCCAACCCGAAGGCACAATCATTAGCCTATCACCAGTGACCGTGGCAGGATCATTAATGACAAACTGTGACGCCGGAGGCGGCAGTCGAGGGTCATCGCCATCACTGGTCGTACATTTGAAGCCACTGTTACACAAGCTGCCAGATTTGAGCGGTACAGTCTGTCCTGCATCCTGCCCTGTGTGTATGCGTGTGTGCGCACGGACTAATTTGATCTCTACAGTGACTAAAAGCAGGAGCACAGTGTTCCCAGTCATGCAGGGTGCCAGCCTGTGCCAGCTGATATGGAGCCTCTGACCTATTTGGTGCTGTTGCTTCTGCTCAGCCAGATTGTTTGAACACAGAAGCATGTGTTTGTGTCGTTTCACTGCAGGATCAAAACGATGCAGCCGTTCATATTTGAAGTAAATGCTTACTGCCACATTGTGCGCATGCTGCACAAATATTGTTCCTAGCATCATTAGCCCGTGGTGCCTCGTGGCCATGTAGTGAGATCAGAGCAGAAACATCAGAGGAGTTATTGGAATTGAAATCCATGTTTGCTAATCCAAAACGTGGCCGTTTACACAATGGCAGGACTTGTGTACAGTGCATACCAGGGATGCCTGCAGGAGAGGTACCCTATCAGTCACTCCAGCTGTTTTGATGTGTGGCACAGAGGCCTCCCTGTCCCCCTGCACAGAACCCGGTATGTGCAGCCTTTGAGATAGCCGACTGTGGGAAAGACCAGCGCCTCCTCCCCAGCAGCTCCAGCAGTCTAATGAGTATTGGCGTTTGTGATTTCTTCAATGCAGCATGAAAGGCATCTGCCTGACAGCTCTGTTTACTGTCACCATGGACAGTTTGTCACCACATACCATCTTCTTCAAGGCCTGCTGTGATTTGTTGTTTTCATCTCATGTCTTCAGATGTTGTTTCTACCGCAGCAGCACCCTGGGGAGCCACGAGCGCTTGCCAGGGGTGTTGTGAAATTTTCATTGTATTTATCTGTGTATAAAAATGAAGGTAAATTAAAATGACATTTTTAAACAGGTCAAAACAAAAGAAATAAACACTAAACATTAAAATCACTCCATGTTAAAAATCCTTGTGGAAATGTGACATGATACTAGTACTTTGTGTTTAGTGTTAATTCGCAAATGCCAGCATCCTAATGTGTTAAAGAAATACTTCACCCTCCAAATCTTCATTTGTATGTCAGTTACTCACCCTGTGTGATGTCAAATTAATAATAATAATTTAAAAAAAAGGCTTTTCTCACATGCCTCCGCAGTGAACGAAGAATCCAAAAACAGTGGAAATCTTAATGAATTTAAGTCATAGGGTTTGGCGTTTAAATGACTAATGACGAATGTGTCTAATTGGTAAAAAGTACACTTTCCAGCACAGAGTTTTTATTTTTAAGTGTTGTTTCCTGCTGTAAAATGAGTGACTAATAGACAGCTACTGGACAGAGACAGCAAACTAGCTCAACTTTGAACTATTCACTAAGGAGAATTTTGGACCCCGTGGCTGGACCAGTTCAGAACCACAGATTTAAAGCACCTCCATGTAAACAGAACAGGCTCACTTCATGCGGAAGTGTGTATGAAATATTAACATTTTAACAAAAATACTCATATGACTGGATAAATGAGACTTTAATTTTACTGCAATAGTTGTGTGAGAGTTGGTAAATGGATGTTTTAATAGAGTTTTGCTGTCATTAAACGTGGATCCCTTTCAGTTTAATTCATCAAGAATGTTCCCTTTTTTGGATTATTTGTTAACTGTGAAGACATGTTAGAAAAACGAAGTTTTCTTACAAATTAATCACAACACAGGCTGAGTAACTGATAGACAAATAGTCATTTGCGGGGTGAAGTGTCCCTTTAAACTAAAATGGTGAGAATGGGTAACAGTTAAACCTGCTAAGCATCAGCATGCTAGCATTGTTATTAGCCCCTTTCCCACCCGCTAACTTTTGTATTTATTCTGAAAGGTAGGCATTCACTCCGTCCAAGCAACGCCCAAACATTGTTCAAGATTTAGTCTGCACTGTGTTTTAAAAACGGACCGAATAAGTAATGGAGATAACAAAGAAGTAACACTGGCCTCCATGGTGCTTTCTACTGTCTACTAACCTGTTTTGCAACCCTTGTGGGCCACTGAACGTGACATACCGGAAATAAAAGGCATACTCATCTGCTGAGCTGTGTACAAAGCTTTGGTCTAAAGCAGTGGTTCCCAACTGGTCCAGCCACGGGGTCCAGATTTCGTGTCATTAGTTCAAGGTCCGCACAGTTTAATATATTCAGCATCATCATTTGGCCACTCTACAGCAGGAAATGGCACTTAAAATTAAAGCTCTGTGCCAGAATATTAACTGTACTCTAAAATAAAGTGTTTTTCACAAACTTGACAAGTTCGGTCCATTCAGAATCACCCCGTGACCCACTTTTGGGCTGTGACCCACCAGTTGGGAACCAGTGGTCTACAGGCAGTGTGAAAGAACTCTGTTGCTTATTTTTAGCAGGTTTTCCCACCTGCATACACACACCGATTTGGGTGGAAACGGTGTAATTGTAAGTATGTTAGCATCTTCATGTTAGCATTTAGCTCAAAGCATCCTTGTGCCTAAGTACAGCCTGATAGAACCACTAGCATGGCTGCAGCCTTTTGTTTTACGGACAGGGGGAGCTAACTGGCCCACACTGGACTGCCTCGTCTGCAAAGAAAAGGCTTCATTGACATGTTTTTGGTGGTTTTTACTGTGAGGTTTAAAGGAATACTTCTGTTAAAGTCAGTTGTATAATCGTCTCCACTGTTGATCCAGATGGTCTGTATGTTCCAAAAAATCATTGTTTTACCAGAAAATCAGTAGTCATGGTGGAGCTTCTGTTACAAGGTCATGGACGTGGTGTGTTTACCTCTGTGGTGGAGAGTCTGTGTTTGAAATATACTGAACATTTACTGTACATGGATTGAGGAGAAGACTTTTTGGCTGGGGGAGTGGTGTGAAACTTTCTTTGGAAGTTTCAGTGGCTTTTTTTGCCAAAACCTCTGTGTCAGCATTACAATCCATTCTGCTGTAACTGTACTGTAGGAGTCACTTTGAAGAGGGGTTCATCAGTGTTTGATAAACAAAAGATAGATTTTTGGTGGAGTATTGTTTAAAACAAGACGAAGAATGCCGAAGACAAAAGGTCACTGCCCTTGGCTCTGACCCACAGTGATTACATTCAGTCACTCTTGATCCTCTCCATCTCAACCCCCCCGACATCCCCTCTATACTGTTTTGGATTTTCCCTCATACCCTATTTAGACAGCTGTGGAGTAGATGAGTCAGGTTAAGTACCCTGGTTAATAGCATGAATCCAAAAGTCCTCTTGGGAGTCCCATCCACTGACTAATGCCTCAGCTGCACCCACTCATCTGTTCCCACCAAAGCCCTCATACAGCGGTCACACTGGCTTCCTTCCAGTAACACATCAAACACAAACACGGATGTGCTGAACGTACATCAGTGCATGTATTTGTTATAAAGAGCTGAATCAAGGCAGGACAATAGAAGCTGCACGATGATGTGTTCATAGTGAGAACGCTCGCAGGACTGAGGGACGGTTTAAACCAGCGTGGACTCTACAAAGCAAAAGTTTTAGCGTTACATGATATCTATTGTAAGATTTGATTTTGCACGGTCAGCAAGTAGGTAATCTAGACCACGCTCTGCGGTGCCTCGTGTTTATTTCTGCACAAAGCTGGCCGGCTAAGCTATAATCATTGTTAGTGAAAGGGATATCTTGATACTATTATTCCTGCTCATTGTTCCAGTATGTCCTCCTCAGCACTCAACCTGACAGTGCGTTTTTTAAAAGTGCTTCATACTGGATTACCTCACAGCCTTAAGAACATAACCACAGTCAGATTCTTCAGTTTAGTGTAGTTCAGAAGTATGCATCCACAAATGATGCCCTTGTTTCAACATCTCTCCTCTTGCACATTCCTCACCGCTCTGAAATTCTTCTTGACCGCCTGGCCCGAGGCACAGTGGGAGAGGTTAAATTGGCATTTGAGGCCACGTTACCGCTACTGAGTCATGCCCTCAACCTCTCCGAGGGTCTTACAAGCGTGCTAACAGCTGGTGGTTCAGCCTGGATCGATTCCAAGAAAAAAGGGCAAGAGGCATACTCTAAAAAATAACGTTTGTAAATCCTTCAAATGGGCTGTGATGTGAGAATCGATACACAGATCAATGGGCATGAATCAATTTGACACACTCTGTTAACAGGGTAGTCTCTCATCTTTTATCCGATGTAGTGTCTGAACACCGCAGCAGTTTCTCAAAGCCTCCCCTGCAGAGTAAACTAGGCAAGCTGTGCCACTCCTCAAGTTTTTGCAGGGCAGCCGGCGTCTGCTGGGTTTGTTTGTGTTTGTTTGTGTTGTTTGGCTTTATGGTCAGATGTTTCTGGTTGTCCGTGGTGCTCCTCATCAGTCTGATGGTGTTTGACAGCCAAAGCAGACCATGAGTCAGTGTGACCTGCTGTTTAATACCAACACTGAACTCCCTCTCTCTCGGGGGGCATCTCGCCGTCTTCCTCTCTGCCGTCATTCATTCATTCAGTAATGATGACTCAAACAGAGAAAAACTGAACAACATACACTGTCTCCATGATGTTGTTCCAACGCTGTCTCATTACTGCACTCAGGTACAATGCTCAGGTGGTAGGTTTTTACTTGTGTGTACCTCTTTCGGTGGGTTATCACACATGACTATGAATTCAGTGGTAAATGGACTGCATTTATATAGTTGCTTTTCATTCACCTATTCATGCATTCATTCAGAGTATTGTGTGAACATGTGTGGCATGCTCTTCATCACATCTGTGGTCTTGTTATTTGCACTTCAAAAACTATTGAAAGACATTTATAGAAGCCTTTCTGTGTGGGATGATGCAGTATTCTGACAGCCGAGGTAACAAGTTTGTGGATTAAGATTTTTTAATATTTACAGTTTTCTGCATATTAGTATTTTATTTCTGTAAAGTTTGGGGAATTACAAGTGATAGATTAGGCAAAATAAATTGAAGCAGCAGAGCCAGAAATATCTAGACTCTTAGTCTCAAGCATAGGACCGGCCCCAAATTGCTGGATCCTACATTTCCCATAATGCAGCTCAGTAGCCTTGTCTTTTGCCTGGTACATGTCCATCCATGTCACGCCCCCAGTTTTTGATGCAAGGTCTTTGTTTCTCCAAGCCTGAGCTAAGATAACCATAGGCTGTATAAAGTCATGGACATAGCTACCGTGACATCACCCATTGGTTTGTGGACCCTTTTTTGAAGCTTTGAGTTCGGCATTTCGCTGTCGCCATCTCGGCTTTTGGAGCCAGAAGTGACCATATTTGGGCTAAAGGGTGGAGCTGTGGATGAGGGAGGGGTGGATCTGACTCATAGACTGTGGTGACGACTCACAGACAGCCTGTCACTCAAGCCTTAACTATGCATAATTTAAAGCCTTAATAAGAAGTAAGCGTTCAAAAACAGAAAAAAATTTGCGTCTGTTCAGTTTTCACAAATGTTGAAATTAGCTAAAGAGACCAAAACCGTTTTTGCACCAGGCTGTAAACATCTTTATTTCTGCTGTTAAAGTTTAACATGGGGTGTCTATGGCTGTTTTGGTGCCAGCCTCAAGTGGCCATTCAAGGAACTGCAGTTTTTGGCACTTCCTTGTTTGCTTCATTTGTCAACCCATGAGGCTGCTACTTGAGTGTGACATGTAACATAAGCTTCAGGCAGGGCTTTCTAAACACTAACAATGGAATAACATGGCAATAACACTTACTTACTGTTCCCGTTATATGTGGTTTGTCTTGTCCTCTGCTCAGATGTTAAGGAGTTCCTGGTCCTTTGAGTTAGCTGCTAACTGCTATTAGCTGCTTTTTAAATTTTCCAGCGTAGGATTGCACATACAACACCTGGTCAAAACATCACATCATCGACATGTTGATGTGGCGCTTGGAGATAACATTGGAGATAACCCTGATGACGTCACTACAACATCTTTAGGGTTATTTTTTTGCAACTTTAAGAAAACTTTGCTAGAAATGGAGTATTTTTATATTGTGGTATTTTTTATTATTACCTAAGTAAAGGATCTAAATATGTCTTCTGTTACTTCCTGTTGTTTCCAAACCCACAGTAGGTGCCTATTGTTCCAATGCAACAGCTGCACATGTAGGAAACTGTCATGTGACATGCTTTAACTGTGACAAAGCTGTGGTCAGAGTGTTTGTGTGGTCACGATGGACAATTAAAATCGAATTTAAAAAAAGAACCTGGCTGGCTGTGTTGACTGTCCATTAACCTTTTGTGTGTTTCTGTGGTAGGTGGCTGCCAGAGCCGGAGTTTATGACATCCTCAACCAGCTGGGCTTCTCCGAGTTTGAAAACCCGAGGGACACGCCGCTGGCCAGGCTGCGCTGCCGCTGGCAACAGCAGAACATTCAGTCACTTCCTTTCCGAGGGGAGTTCATCTGAGAGAGAGGATCACTGTGAACGCACCAATCCAGTACTGTGCTTTTCAGAATAAAAGACATTCACGTTAACATTATTAAGCCTTCTATATTTACCCCTGTATTATGCATATCTCCACTTCATCTATTGTTTGTGCTTTTCAAAAAACACACTAGTGATGTTAACATTTTTTAGGTGTTTTAGTGTTACCAGAATGTTGCTCCTATATTAGAAGTTGATATTTGTGCCTTTGCTTTTTCTATGAATGGTAGAAGATAGAATTTCATTGTACTAATATTTATGTTGCTTTTTTTCAAGTTAAGGTTTCTTTATTAAGACCTCTCACTTTTGAAGATGAGACGACCTTTTGAAGCTTCTTTTGGAACAAGGCGAGTTAAATGCTGTTATGGAGGAGAGGAGCAAATTCCACTGTGTGGTCAGCCAACAATTTTGGATGTATGTCACAACTGTTTGCTGTTGCGTGACCTGATATTTTTCTTAAGCCCTGTTCTTTTCTCCTCAGCACAGCTGCCTGCAGCGGCTGTGCGTTTGCTCGTCTTGAGGTTTTCCACTTTTGAGAAGGTTCCCTGTGTACATATGAAAGCTGTTGTTATTTAAACATGTCTTTAAGTTTTCTAAAGCAGAGTGGATGCTGTTAAGAAGAGTTTTGCGCAACATGCTGTCTGTTAAGGTTCTTTAGCTAACACCATTCATGTGCTCATCTGTTTCTTTTTGCATTTATTTACACATGTCATGATACAGGTACTAACAGTACAGCATGTCAGGATCTTTTATGTTAGTTTGATTTTACTTAAAGCTGTAAATGTGTTTTTGTATTTGCGTTTGTATACATTGCAAATGCACACTTCTTTTATTATCTTTTTTTTAAATCCCATGAAATGCTAACATCACTTCCTTAACGTGATGTGAAGAACCAGAGTTATCTCTTCTTCCTTGTCAAAACCTGGCGCTTACGTTATCCACAATGATGCAACTCGACCGTTGACAGCTTGTCCGGAGATTCGTGTGTTGTAGTAGTAGTAGGGCAAGTGACATCCCTTTATAAATATACATTTTAAAGGAAAACTTCACCCTTCAAGTGATCGTTCGCCTATCAGTTACTCACCTTTTGTTGCGCTGAATTCTTGAAAAGAACTTTGTTTTTCTCGCATGCCTTCACGGTGAACGAAGAAACCAAAAACAGAGGAAATTCGTAATGAATTGAAGTCATAGGGGTCCACGTTTAACAACAGCAAAACTGTATCCCAACATCTGTTTACATACTCTTACACAACTTGTGCATTATAATCCAGCTGTCATGTATGTAGTCGTATGTTCGGTGCCAAGCCACAACAGTCTCAAAAATGTCCAGTTGGACCAAAAGCCCATTTCCCTGATTGCCCGTTTTCCCAAAAACAAAAGTCCTGTTTCTCGGAAAAAACACATTCCCTGCAGTTAATTTCAGCTTCCGTGTTTAAGCCATCAATCCTGGGTGTTGTCGCAAACCCTTGGCGGCATTTCACTACCACTAAACCCGAGTGTTTTTCACTCGGCCCTGCTTTTCCAACAACTGTTGTACCACCAAGCACGAATGTTTGAAACCGTAACATGATCTTTTCCTTAACATAACCATGTCGTGTTTTTGTTTCTAAACCTAGCCACATATTCACTACAGTGTTGTTGAAACATATGTTGAGACATATCTGTGGTTCACAGAAACATACAATGCTAACATTTTTCCTGCAGAGAGTGTATATTTTTAGAGAAACAGGTCTACGGAGCAATGGGATTTTGCTTTGTGGATAACAGTCTGTTAGAGAAATGGACTTTTGGTCCAATGGGACATTTTTTTGAACTGATTGGGCTTCAGAATTTTGCGCCGTTGGAACTCCGGGCAGCCCGGTTATGCTCAATACCTTCTAAACGGACAGCACTTTCTGACGTGAAACTGAACTGACAGTGAAACTTACCCATGCTCTCTTTTTAAAGCCAAGCTTTATTGGTAAAAACAGCAGTTTTACCTCGCTGAACAAGGGAGCTGCTGGTCTACCGCTGCCTCGATTTGTAGTTTGTTTGTGTTACTGTGTGACTTTGGTGAATCCGAACTAACCCTTGAAACACCAAAGTCCCACGACATGTAGGCACCTGTAGACCAGCAGCTTCTGTGTTCAGTGAAAATGAATAAATTCAACGCAACACGTGGTGAGTAATTAATATACAAATGAGTTTTGGGGCGGAAGAAGACATAAAGCAGCTTGATCCACTGATCACGACAGTAAGTAATAATCGCAGTATCAGCTAATCGACAAGCAACAATCAGGGTTTTTTTGTCCAACACATGCCAATCATTGCTTAGCGTGCCTACTTTGAAGAAAAACTTTTACTGTACATTATTTCTTTAAAAGTCTTAATTCTTCTTTTTTTTATTATGTTGTTATTCTTAAATTTGCTAATGTGTTGAGTTGTAACTTGTAGCTCAAAGTGTGCTTAAAAAACATGAATCCTGCCTTAAAACCAGAAAGATAAGCCTGAAAAGAAATTAAAATTCCTTCCTCCAGATGCCTCTCATTGCTATTTTTTCTTTTCTGTTGATGTGTCAAAACATTTGCACTGTATATAATTGATTTGGACTAAAGGAGCAAAAGGTTAATAATAAATGGAAATTGAAATAGCTTTTTTGTGTGACGGAGAATATCACAAATCTTGGTGTGACTTGATGACACAAGAAAGTGCAGGTTGTAATAGCACCCGAACGTCTTAGCTGTGCTCATAATGTTTTTTTAAAACCGGCACTACTTATAGAGGAGAGGCATTTCAGTCACTGTATGTGCCATTTATTTTCTTTTTGGGGGCTGAAATAAATAATTCCAATAGATTTAACAGTCTTTGTCTGCTTTTGGTATCATTCTTCTGTTTTCTAAGGAGAATAATAAAATTGATCCATCTGTGTTACAGGATTCGGATTTAAAAGTGTGGGAGGATTTTCTGACCACGGATATCTTGCACACAACTCTCCACTTCGCTGTTTCATTGAAGTTTCTGATTCACCATTGGAGCCAAATTATTGTCTCTTCCCTCCTTGGCTTCCTGTCTTTTTTTCCCTCCTTATCTCAGCATCATCTTATGCTCTAGATACGCACTGCTAAGAACCCGCTCGTATATCCGGACGGCCTCTTCGTCTTATGTCAGTGCCAACCTCGGAGAGCAGAGCAGGTTATGAGCATCAGGCAGCGCACATTTACACAAAACAGATGATTCATTGTTGGGCTTAAATCTTAACATATTCCATATACAGTAATAAAGAGCTTAGGCAGATCAAAAGACTAATCTGAGTTGCCTTTTGATGTGGACAGGTAAGGTCTTAATTAAAAAAAGAAGAATACGGTCACCATCAAAAGAAAGGAGGGCTGTGTGGGGATTAAAAGCCACCGGCCGGCACATCAGTGAAGCTCACTTGGCTTTGCTGGCCTGCTTTGAAAGGCTGATATCCCAGATCACTTCCCGTCTTGTAAGTGCATAGCAGGCTTATCTCTGGGAGCACGGAAGTTGTTAGGATTTTATCACACCACAGCCTATCCTGGATTATTGTAAATGGAAACCAAGTGGTCCGGATTGAAACGCTCCTTTTATAGTTTGTTACACTTGTTTCCTTTCCACATCATCTCAGTTTATGGGCGACTTTATCCCTCTTTGTTAGGGGTCTGGCACTGTCAGGAGATATATTAGATAAATACACACACTTTCATACAGCACAGTGTCTGTTTGTCTTAACTCCACCAACAGAGACAAATTGGTTAAAACAACATTTGGATATGGAGAGGGGCTATTCAGTTGCAGCATGTGGCCAACTTGACTCCAGGTCAAGATAAGCCCAGGACATGAGGACCATGCTTGGATGATATAGCGGCCCCTCGCCTTTGAAATCCTTTCCAGACTCATTGAGATACTCCCCAATGTGAAACTCAAGCTAGCGGTTCTGAAGGATCCCGAGATTACGGCAGACAAAGAGCGGCATTGAGAGGTGAGCGGCGAGAGGGGATGTAATGAACTTCATGTGAAAAGCTTCCCTCTGCAGATGAGAGAGCTGCTCTGGAGAGGAGGCATGGTGTCGCGGTGCGAGGGGTGCACCACCTCTTTGATTGTTCTTGTGTGAATAAAAGGGCAGCATTACAAACACCTCAGAGACTCAAGTGTGCTCGCAGGGATTTGATCAGTAATAGCAAGACGGTGAATATCTTTGAAGGGATGTTCTTAAATACACGTCCAGGCCTTCATCTAGCCTGGGCAATAATGCACAATCCCTGATAGACCAGGTATTACACACCCCGCTGAGCAGGGTAATGAAAAGTCTCGGCTGGCCGGATAAAAACTACTGATTGAATTGATAGAGAAGCTCTTAAATTTTCTTATTTTCTCCTCCATTCGAACTTTGGGACACATCCCGTGGAGTTTTTCTACTGAGAGTCCCTGGTTCCAAGTTTGAGTGATTTATCTTATGTGAGCTCGAATTAAGGCACCTAAGATAAAGTCCCAAAATGGAGCCACCTGTGGCAGTGTCATTAAAGTCGAAATACCTTGTCAATGTTAACGGGGATTTATCTCAAAATATATTGTGACCACAGAATTCTGTAAGCACCTAAATCCCATCTGGGAATTAAACAAGGATGCAAGAGTTGACTTGAGACTTGAAAGCAAAGATGGACTGACCTGGTTAACTCCTGAAAAAGACAGTCACAAGCATTGGTAACACAACTTGAATATTTAGCTTGCATGGAAAAGACTTGAGGCCAGTTTCTTTGGCGTAGATCGAACCAATAGTCAGGCTTCAGTGAGACGCCTAAATTCACCTGTTGCATGAAGCTGTCTAGTTCTTCACTGTCTTAAAGGCTCAGTGTGCAGGATTTAGGGGCATCTACTGGAAGACATGGAATAACATATAATTAGTATGTTTTCTGTTGTGTATAATCACCTGAAAATAAGAATCAGTGTGTTTTTGTTACCTTAGAATGAGCCGTTTATACAGGTAGCAGGTCCTTGTCTATGGAGTCCACCATGTTGCACCACCATGTTTCTACAGTAGCCCAAAACAGACAAACTAAACACTGGCTCTGGACAGGGCCGTTTGTGTTTTCGTATAAAACCCTCCTGAACGTCTGAATCCTAAGTTATCAGAAAATAAAAGTGAGCGCACAGAAGCAGATGCTGAGCTAGTGGTCGTCTGCGACCAAATAGCCTCTGAGAAACACTGATTTGTAACAAACTGCTTTCATCAGTGTTTCTTTTAGCGAGGAGGAGACCTCCCGTTACCTTATATTGAACCATAAAGTGGTCATGGAAATGGTCATTCCGACTGAAAATTAAATCCGATTAAAGGGGGTGGTTTATTCCGTTTGTCATTCCCCAGATAGCACACCTCCGCTAAAGGCTATCGGTGCTCTATCTGAATCGGAGTGACACTCCGCTGGAGTGTTTCTACCAGAAGGCCGGTAGCGGAGCGGAGTGGAATTTCACTCGCGCCAGTGCACCCTGACACTAGAGACTTTCTGCTGGCAGGTTGATGGCAGTCTCCCAGCGGAATTTCACTCACGCCAGTGCGCACTGTCGCACTTGACCTGACATTTTTCCAAAGGCGGTACTGGATCGGGCTCCCGTCGGAATTTCCCAGATTTTCCTTTTCCCGCTAAAGTCTCTGCCCAGAGCTTGAGGACAGCCATACTAGTGAAGATCCGAATGAAAGAATTTTGTGTGCATGTAAATGCTCATTCCTCTTTAAGTTCATTCCGGTCTTTCTGCGCATGCTCGTTTCCTTGCCCTTCTGGCGCGATGACGTATAGCGTGCATAGCAACGGGCTGAGATAGAGCAGTCAGACCTCCATTCGCCAAAGCACGGTCTTCTATCTCCCTTCTTCAACCTTCTACCTCCCTTCTCCTCCTCAACAGACGAAGCATTAACAGAACAAGGTTGTTGTCGTTCTGCTGCTTCAAGAATATAAGCAAAACAAGCCCGAAAAAGGCACTAAGAACGGCGTCGTCAAGCATCTTGTTATCCGGAGCGAGGACTACAGTGTTTTCTTCCGGTAAACGTAAACACGTAACATCTGCCCCGCCCCCTATCCAATCAGAAACCTTCCCTGCCCCAAACCTTGCGCAGACCCGAATAAAGGCGATTAAACTGATCTTCCGTGTAAACCCTCATTCGGAGTGAATATTTCTCCTGTAAACTACCTGGAAAAACTTTAATTCTGAATAATTTCATTCAGATTTATTTCATTCTGAATGAGAAGCCATCATGTAACCGCACTGACTGGCTCTAGATAGGGCCATTTGCATTTTCACGTTTTTGCACTGGCCATCGTACCTTGAACTTGCTGAATGGGAAAAACCTATAAAACTGCTTTATTCAGGGTTTTTACCGGTTTAAACCACCAAGTTTGTTTGTTTCGGAGAGGAAGAGACCTCTGTGGATAATTTGGCTCCTGGTAAAAACTTCCTGAACCTCTGGATCTTGAATTATCAGAGAAAAAAGTGAGCACTAGTGTTGGACTAGCAGCCCATCTTTGACGAGCTGAACAGCATTGGAGAAACACTGATTTTAACATTTAACTGCTTTATTTAGTGTGTTTAGCAGTTTAAATCACCTGCTCATTTGTTTTGGAGAGGAAGAGACCTCTGTGGATAATTCGGCTCCGAGTAAAAACCACTGAAGGAATCCTAACGAGGAGTTCACGCTTGGCACGTGGGAGAAGTTTCAGCTGGTTGAAATCTGCAGATGCCACTAAATCATGCACACTGTTCCTTTTAATAGGACCAATTTACTGTGAATTCTGGGTGAACTAACATTTTTTCAACTAAAAAAACATGGCTGACACTCAGCTCTGTTCACTCTGGCAGATAAGTGGTACGAAGTTGCAGGCTGCAAAACCTGTGTGGGTGGGAACCCTTGCAGAGTCGTAGGGGTCACATGTGAGCGCTTAGTTTCAGAGTCGTTAAGGTCACAATGTGAGTTGCTGACCTACCTGACCACCATGTTCACTTGAACATGCTCCCAGAAAACAACCCTGGGTCAGACTTAGGACCACTGAGTTATGCCTAGTTAACTTAATCATGCATCACAATTTTGAAGTTGTTTTTGTGTACAAGTTATGGCAGATGATGTCCATCCTGCAAGATCTTCGATCGTAGCCAGTGACAGCAAAACAGTCCAGTCATTTTTGTATGAAGCCCCCAAATCACAAATTTAAATGTGCCAGATTTGGAGAAAATTGGCCAAAATGTGTTGGGCAAAAAGTTCTTCCAACAGGCAAACCAGCAGCTTGTCATATAGTACAACTCATGGATCAACATGAGGCGATATGGTACATTTTTATTTGTAAATGACCACATGGTGGCATACTGCTAAATTAACTATCTAGTTAACAACACTGTCTGCTCAATGGGTGTTAGAGGAAGCTCTGTAACAGTCAGTGGACCTGCAGTAGTGGTGAGACTGGTGTTAAGTGCTGTTTCCAATTCAACAATCTCAAGTCTTAAACTACCTTCATCTACAAGATGGAGCCACAAGGTAACAATGTAGGACTTGCCTTGGGTTTTATTGTTTGTAAGTGTTAAATATTCAATTTTTTTAATGATTCAGATAACAAAAAATACACTCTAAAGCTGTTGTACAAAAATAAAGAGTACATTAGACATTTTCTCTGTCTCCTTTAACAGAGACAAACATGGTCAAAACTAATGTCAACAACGGCTAAGCATTCAACTTGAGCTAGCGATTAGCATGATGCTAACGTCGCATTAAAAACCCATTGACATGCTAACGCGATTAGCGTCGTGACGTTTTTATGTTTGTTACAGGTGACAGAAAAGTGTTCACGCTTTAAGGGAAGCATTTAAGGTAAGTAAATGACTTATGTAACTTTGTGTTAACATATATATGTTCTTTAGGGCCATAATGAGAAATTAAAACGGGAGGAAAACAAGTAATTAGCTTGTTTTTGTACTTCCTGGTACAAAGCTAAACTACAGTAAGGCGGAAAGGCCAAAAGGTACAAACAGCCCTCTCCCTCAAAGGGGCAGTACACGTTGATATGCAATAAGCTCGCCATTTTGAGGCCTTTTGCCTGCTTGGTAATACAAGTAAATTAACTTGGTAAGAGTTAAAGGAATACAGTTTTGATATTTGGGGTATTATGCTTCCTAGCTTTCTTGTGGGGGCAGCAGTAGCCTAGTTTATAGGGACTTGGCTTGGGAACCAGAGGGTCTCCAACTTAAATCGCCGTATGGACTAAGTGTGGAGCGTGGACTGGTAGCTAGAGAGGTGCCAGTTCACCCCTGGGCGCCGCCAAAGTGCCCTCGAGCAAGGCACTGAACCCCCAACTGTTTGTCCAAGGCATCCCCCTCGCTCTGACATCCCTCCATTCATTGCTTGTAAAGGCCCTGTTAGTGCATGTGTGTATTTTGGGCATGTGTGTGTATATGATAACAGAGTGATAAAAAATGAATTTACCCTTAGGGATTAATAAAGTATATCTTCCTCTTCTCGCTGAGAGCAGGAGGTGGTTAAATTGGTTTAGTTTCATAAATTGTATAAAAGAAGTGGACGTAGCCTCCTGGTCTGAATATTCAGTGTGGTCTTTCTCTCAGTGCGTCAAATATACCACGTGGGATGGGAACAAACACCGGACTTTGACACAGAAGACCAACATGTGAGACCAGATTTTGTGCCACTCAAAGCTGGGTGTTTTTTAGTGGCATTTGCAATCTTTTCCTAACCATAACCAAGGAAACTATGAAGAAAAAACAGCCATGACAACAGTGACAGTGTTCAAGTGTCAATGGGGTGGGCGCTGCAAATAACACTTTAACCCATCATGTCTTTGTTGTTTCAACTTTGACTGGAAAACCCTTCCATCAGATTAAAAAAGACACACATTACTACCTTTTTTCCATCGTCACTCTCGGCCGCACCAAGTAGAGCCATGCTGCGACGAGTTGTGTTTCCATTGTCAGTTTAGACGCCCCGTGCTATGCCAAACTGCACCGGAGATAGACCTTCTCAGGAGTAGGTCCAAAAGCACGCCTTGAAGCGGGTAGCGGTAATGTCTCGCCGACTGCAGCCAACCCTGGACGCCCCTCCTTCTCCACCCCAAACAATCGTGTATTGGGACTTTTATTGTGAAGAATGTACAGGAAATGAAACGTTTTACTGAATTAGCAGAACCTTGTTAGCAGCTTCTCTTCAGTAAAAACAAGTCTAATAATGTGCAGGGAGGAAAGTGAAAGCAGAAACAGCCACAGTGAGATGTTGATGAAGAGCTGCAGACAACAGGCTCTTACTGCACCTCTAAATAGCTCGCCTCCATCAGGTAAACTTCTTTTACCTGCCCTGCTGTGGAAAAACACATGCAGCAGAAATAACAGGGGACTTTAGCCGTGGATCAGCCCACTGCTTTTAAGACAAGCCATCATCAATTTAAGACACACCTTCAAATGGGTAGCTATAGCTACACCTTCAAATCTAGCTATGACTGTTGAAAAGGGGTATAATTGATGCTTACTGATGTCTTTTATCTAAATGTGCATGTTTTCCTTGTTACTTGTCTCCAAACAGATCATGTCTCTGTCCGTCAGAGGCTGACATGCAGCTGCTGGACAGAGACGTGACCTGTGCCTGCCACATTGACTCTTATAGAACTGACACCAAAGTCTGGCTCCTCGAATGCTGTCTCTGTCGTCATGAACGTTTCCTTCCTTATAGTGTCCTTGACCATAAGTTTGTTGCCTTAACTTAATCGCCAACTTCTTCTTACCGCCACGTCTGTGCCGCTCAGTGCCAGGTGTTGTTTTTGCGACATCCGCAGTAGGGTTGCAACTAATGATTATTTTCATTGTCGACTAATCTGTCGATTATTTCTTCGATTAGTCGAGTAATCATTTTATCGAAAATGTTGGTCTGTCTCTCCCAAACCCCAAAATAATGTCATCTAATGTCTTGTTTTGTACTCACGCCAAAGGGTTTTAGTGCACCGTCATGGGAGAGTGTGTAAAGCTGCCAATATTTGAACGTAAGAAGCTGCAATAAGAGTATTGTGGGGTACTTTTGTAGTACTTTTCTATGAAAAATGACTCAAACCGATTAGTCGACCGATTATTTTTATAGTCGATTAGTCATCGATTAGTCGACTAATCGTTACAGCCCTAATCCACAGTCTTTTCAATCTTTAACCAAGTAGTTTTGTTGCTTGAACCTAATCGCCAACTCCCTCTTACTGCTGACCCCAAGTCCGTCCTTGGCATCATTTTTGTAACAACACGGGCCTCTGCCCAAGCAATGAATTATGATGAGTAGAGATGGGATCACATTGAAAAAGTGAAGTCACCGTTTTATGGTTTCAAGTCCTCTTCAATATGGTAGATGTTCATTTTGAAAATCATGGTCCCATTAAGAGTAGAATACACGACAAAGCAAAGTATGCTTTTGGGTGTGGCTATGCTGTGATTGACAAGTTGCTAACACCACAGTGTCAGGTTTCCAGTCACATCCACTCCTCACTCCTCCACAGCTCTACCCTCTCGTCCAAAAATGGTCACTTCCAGCTCCAAAAAATCAACAAGATGGCAACGGCCAAAATGCCAAACTCGATCAGGCTCTAAAACAGAAGTCCACAAACCAATGGGTAATGTCACAGTGGGTACATCCACTTCTTTTACACAGTCTATGATTAGTTTAGACCAGAGAGTGGAAGCAGGCGGAAACAGGTCGGTGTGGATGAATGGGTCAACAAAACATCTGGCGTTAACGGGAGACAACTGTTTGTTTCCCATTTCAAACAGACCGTCAACGTTTTTTTTGTTTTTCAAAGCATGACTGCAGTCGTTCCTTGAAAGTGTTTATTATTGTAACCGTGAAGATCCCCTAACCTTGACAAGGTACTTATTTTAATCCAAACCATGATCTTTCTCTAAACATAGCCCAGTTACATAACCCAGACCTCAACCATAGAGGTGTCACATCACAAAATGCTTTTATTGTAACGGAAATGATGTCATTTTATTGTCAGTGCTGTCAGATCGGAGTCTATGTGTCATTCTAGAGGGCAGGGGTGGACTAACAAGGTATTTCGTTGTTTAGTTTGGAAGACTTGCTGGAAAAACTTGCATCTGACTCTCTCTGAATGTCTGCACTGGACATAATGAAAGTAAAACCTTTAACACAATTACACTGACACATCCAGGACTACTGCTGCAGCTCCACGTACAGGAAAGACTCACACAGTCATCACTCACTAATCACATTTTCTTAAAGAAGGTCAAGTGAAACTCATCGAGTCCCAGTTCCCTCTGTCCACGCGGGTCAGAGGACCACAATAACAACCTCTCCAAGTCGCTGGTTTGTAACTTGGCACACACAGACGCTCCTCTCTTCCCCCTCAAGCTGCCGCGCAGACCGGCAGCTGCTTTACATCTCCCTGCATCTCGAGAGATGAAAAGTCACATATTTTCTCAGCACGCTGGCATGGCTAGACCACATTACAGCACACACTGAGGCATCCGCAGCTCCACACACTGTACTGTAACTTCTCCCCGTTGCTGGAAACAGTGGAAGAAGCTTGATTTTTTCTTTTTTTGTGTGTGTGTGTGTGTGTGTGTGTGTGTGTTTTTGCAGCTCCACCCTCAAAGACTGGACTACTGTTCAGCAGATTATAATGTCTCTGTTTGATTCACACACATTTAAAAGTCATCTAAGCCGAAATATAGAACTTGCAGCGTGTCTCTGTGGCGCTTGAGAGAAAAAAGAACAACTGCTGTTGTATTTTCAAGTCTTTATAGATCAATAAATCCCATGTCTGAAGAGAGCTGGCTACCTCACATGAATGTCTTGCGGCTTATTGTTAAAATACTCAATGGTCGGGTTCTGTTTGAGACGGGAGTGTATTAAAGTTTCGCTCTTACACTCCTGTTGTGAAGGACAGAGTGTTCTAATGCGCGCACTGTAGTAGAAAATTGTTCTGGTGTGTGGACGTAACCACAGACTGTGAGTGGAGCTATTCATTTTAGAAGGGAAAAAACAAGGCTTCTAATTGAATACTATGCTATATTGTGGAATGTCATCCTGGCTTTTGGACACAAGTGAAGAAAAAACAACAACAAAAAACTCCAAACAGTATGGATGGAAAAAGAGCATAAAACCTCTTACAAGGCAGTTAATGGTTTCCATCTCTTAATGCTGTGGTTAGTTTCCATCGCTTATTAATGCACAACTCTGGATCACCATCCAATCCTCCCATTGCCGCCCTGGGGGGATGACTGTATTAAAGAAAAAAAAAAAACAAAACCCACACCTGCTCTACATTGACCATCCTGCGAGCACGGAGGTAATTAGCCACAGAGTGAGAGTATAGCTGCAGCATGGGGGGAGGTCGCGCAGACCGACAGTGCGCAGACACAGTCAAGGAACTGCAGAGGGAAAAGAGTGTCCCGTCTAGACACCTTTTTTCCTCAAAAAACCTGAAAGTCAAAACTCATTTCAACCCCAGCCCCCTTCTTTTCCTCTGGATTCCACAGTTGTTGGTTCAGTCTCTGCGTGGTCATGTCTGACAAAGTCTGGACTCCAGCAGGGTGAGCCGGGGCCAGGAGAAAAACAAAAAAAAAATCCTGGTTGCTTGAGCAGTCATCCAGAGTTTTAACAGGCTGTCATTCCACTGATGAAATCTGCTGTAGAGTTTTCACACCTTCTAAGCCTCTAATGAGGGTGTTGGATTTGTTCCATTTCTGCAAATGGAACATATGCTCACAGTGACATCTGCAGGATTAAACCCGATTATGAAAACTTGAGATACAAGCTGCATGAGGTCATTAAATCGGATCGTGCGAGGCGTGCTTTGTTGATTCAAGAGCTGTATGCAGTCGACTTGGAAAAATGAGTGGTTACATTAAATCTGATTCTATGAAGATGTGACACTTTTACCTTACCTTGAGGTGCACTTTATGTGGCTCTAAATAGATAAGTGGCTGCACATTTTTTCATGTTTATCTTAAAAAAAAATTGACAGTTTTTGGTTGCTGTAAATGTTCCTCCTGTTTGTATTGGCTCTGAAGAGATGGAAACAATTTCAGTGTGAAATTCTTTCTCTATGTTTACACACACAGTTTCCTCACTGGGCTGAGGTAGACAGTACAGTAAGTGACACAAATAGGGAAATTTGCATTTTAAAAAAAGCCTCTTTTACACTGCCTGTTCAAGGCGGGAATGTTGCACTGTTATCCGCCTCGCCGTTCTTGCCTGAATGCGGTGACAGTTATCTTGCCTTTAAGTCAGCAGCAGAGGTAGTAACAGCACCAAATCCACGTGTGTGACAGGGACAGCTGATAAGACGGGACGATGTGATGTTTTGATGAGATGTTTTGTGTGCGACCCAACACTAGGTGTTTCAAAAAGCAGCACGTAGCAGTCAGCAGCTAACTCAAAGGTCCAGGAGCTCCTTAACATCCGAGCAGAGGACAAGATCAACTGCATAATGAGCACGTTAAATGATTCTTGCTGCCATGTTATGCCATTGTTATTGTTTATAAAGCGCTGCCCAAAGCTTAAGTTATATGTCACACTTAAGCAGCAACCTCAGCAGTTGAAAAATGAAGCCAACATGGAAGTGCCAAAAAGTGCAGTTCCTTAAATGGCCACTGGAGGCTGGCTCCAGAAGCCAGTCAATCCCCATAGACACCCTTTGTTAAAATGGCAGTAGAAATAAACATGTTTAAAGCCTGGCACAAAAAACGCTTTTGGTCTCTTTAGCTAATTTTAACCTTCATGACATCTGTTTACTTTTTATTAAGCCTTAAAGTTACGAATAATTAAGGACGGGCGGCTTTGAGTGATAGTGTCCTCGGCTTGTCAGTCAGATCCACCCCTTGCTCCTCTGCAACGGCACCCTCTCGCCCAGATATGGTGATTTCTGGCCCCAAAAAGATGGCAACAGCCGAAATACCGAACTTAAGGCTCCAAAATGGGAGTCCACAAACTAATGGGTGACCACACTGTACAACAAACATGGACTTTCACCTGAGAGAGCGGTGTTTGTGTCCCGTAAGATTCTAAAGCCAAACCCTGTTCTTTTTTCCTAACTCGACCCTACCCTAATCTAACCATGTTAGTTGTTAAGGGAAAAATAACGTCAGTTTGTGATGTTGTACCTACGTAGTCCATTAATATTGAAAGAGACTGTATGTAAATGTTAGATTTCCTGTGAAAATGGAAGTATATTTTGAAAGAAGACAATACATGTAACAGACAGAACTTCACACGGTGTCCCAGAACGTCAACAACCAACACACCCAGGGTACCTTTTATGTCGTATGTGGACGTGGAAAGTCCATGACGAAATGTCAACGTGTGACGAGGTCAGAGTGAGAATGTGTTGTCATTATGGCTCCATTGCTACTTATCTGTGTAAAAAGGGCTAATTATTGTAGCTTTGGAGGATTTATCTACCTCCAAATGCTGCAGCCTCATGTTAACTTCGAGTTGAGTTTCCTTGGCGGCACAGTGGTGAAGTGGTTAGCATTGTTGCCTCACAGCAAGGGGGTTCCTTTCTGTTTCGAACCCAGGTTAATTGGTGACTCTAAATTGCCCGTAGGTGTGAATGTGAGTGTGAATGGTTGTCTCTATATGTAAGAGTCTGGTGACCTTTCCAGGGTGTACCCTGCCTCTGGCACAGTGTCAGCTGGGATAGGCTCCGAACGTATGAATTAATGAATTTCCTTGAACAAAATCTACACAAGGGGAACAATTGCAGCCACCAAAAACTGTTTCAATGCAAGTATGAACAAGTGAGCATTGTTTTAAGACAGGCTTGAAAAAAATGTGAACATATCCTTTAATCTTTGAAAACCATCCAGGATGGTAACAGTGTCTCAGCCTATCCTACATATATTTTTGTCATGAGTGCCTTTCCGTGATGTGCAAAAAGCCTGTAACCCAATTCTAGATAATAATCCGATAATAATCAAGTTGATTTCTCTCCCACTTTGTGCATTGGTAAGTTCTGACCTCTGCCACCCCTGATTTATCACTGACATGTTTGTGCACTGGTGTCAATTTGAGTTATTATTAGGGCGCATCTGGGTGACATTCCACCCTCTGTAGAAGGAGAAATAGATTTTAAGGGTGAATATTAGCTGTGGAAGTGGACATGATGATATAACGTCTCCAGTTTCTGTCTTTTGAGCTGTGAAAAAAAGTCGCTTGGCTAAATGTGTGGTTGTCTAGTGGAGAGAAGGCGCTCCCACTGTCGGCTGGTAGTGGCTTCAAGTTGAGCAGTTGAGAGTCCCGCAGCCGAACCATTGGTGCGTAATGGTGCACGACTGGCCGGCAGATGTTTCACCACCGGGACACTCTGTCTCCGCACACTTTATCTGAACTCTTCCGACTTTTTTTCTCAGCGTAGGCGTGCGTTAACTCGCTCCTGCCTTTTGCAAAAAAAAAAAAAAAAAAAAAAGTTATCAGGGGAAGGAGAGGGACGAAGAAGGAGGAAAAAAAACTGGGCTACCTCTTCAAACCGTCCCGGTTTCTACCGGGGAGTTGTCGTCATCAGCACCCCAGATATCCCCCCCTTAGCTCCCTAAATGGATGGGGCAGTCTTGGTCTATGCAGTTGAGCAGCACAGGCCGAAAGATTGGAAACAACTTGTGAGTATCCGTCAGTTCGGCGTCTAGAGGGGGAACGCTGAGAAATGCCCGGCTGCTTCGCTGGAGCTCAGCTCTGAGGACTTTTCTCCTGCAGTCGTGCATTTTTTCAGGAGGAAAGGACTCTGCTCAAAGTTTACAACAGAAAGGAAAAGTCAGCGCTGAAGTGGCAGCTCTCACACTAAAGCCCTCGCTATGGATTGTATGTATTTATTCATGTGCTTTTCACTCAGTCAAGTCTTTTTGGATCATATTGTCGCTGCAGAAACGCATGGTGAGTTATTTCCCCTTTTGTTGCACTCTGTTTAGAAATGCACTCTTGAGTCTAAATGTGGAGAAATAATGATAGAAAATGATGGCCTATTTAATTGATTGCTCCACATAAAAGGTCTGACAGCCTGACACTGTGTTAAACTGCTGGATCCCTTTTTATATCCACAGGATCTGACTGATAATACTCCTGCTTTTCTGTGCTTTATGTAATAATATGTATGACATATGTTCTGACCTCTATGGTACAGCATGTCTTTTTAATCACCCATCTTTGCTTTATAGTCTTTTTCCATAAGAGCTTGCCATACGTCTGTGAATGTGATTCTCACTTGACACTATCTGTCCCATCAGAAAAACTCTCTGGAAAGTTAAGTGAATATGGTCTTATCGTGCCATTCAGCACAGACTCCCGTGGCCGGTACATTTCTCACGTGGTCTCTGCTGGAAGTGGAAGTAAAGGTGGTGCTGCTGCTGATGCTGATGCCGCCTCAGCGTTTGGCAGCAGAAGAAGGGTGGCCCGCGGTGCCCCCGAGATGCCCCCGGTCACCCCTGCCTCGGCGCAGCACTTGTTTTTCAACGTCACTGTGTTTGGGAAGGAACTGCACCTCCGCCTGAAGGCCAACAGGCGGCTGGTGGCCCCGGGGGCTTTCGTGGAATGGCAGGAGGACTTTGTGGAAAAGGCCAAGGAGCGTATCCACGGGGACTGTGTTTTCACCGGAGATGTGAGCGACATGCCAGAGGCCTCTGTGGCTATCAGCAACTGTGACGGACTGGTAAGTCAACGCATACTTGACATATTAGTCTGGAGAGAGAGATGTAGCTGAGAGACAAGATGCTTTCCCTTCTTTGGCAGAGTGTCAGGCAGAATGTGGAGTGTTGTGGGTTGGCTTGATCTTCAGAATGTTCCTGACAATGGCCACTTCACATATTTTATGACCTCCGCTTGCATGTGCATCACATCCTTACATAAAACACACATCAAAGCATTCCATCTTAAATCTACTGCATCTTTAAGACATCAGACATTCACACCCTGTGTAGTCTTGAGATGTGGCTCCAAGTTTGTAGTTTGGTTCTTTGATGAGAGACTTCTCAGGCAGCATAATATCTATGCTGTCCATTTGCGTGCTCAGAATCTTCCAAACACTCATAGTTTTTGCCAGAATCCTTTCTGAATACACCAGCAGGCACATGTGGCAGTTTGAGCGTCTGGATCCTGCTCTTCAGTTGGTCAGGAGTTTCCAATGATTGGGCTGGAACAAAGCGGTTCTGACCAATTAAAAGAGGAGGAGGCAAGCTTTAAACAACTGGCAGGCTTGAAAGGTTGTCGATGAGAATAGAAACAGGAGCTGTGGGGTTGTGATATTGACCTTGTGTCAATTTTCAAATCTGAATCCTTTCGTATTGTCTTACTTTAACAAACTGTCTTTGGCTGGGTACAGAAAAACAGCGTGTGCATGGCATGTAGCCAGTAGAAGAGTTTAACTGTGCTATTTAAACCTACATCAATTGATTTTTTTGCCCACTTGGGGGCAGCGCAACAAGCTGTCAATACAATGCTGGCATCACTTTATATGGTGTACATGCAGAGCAGTAGTAGCCGTCATTTGAAGTTGTGTTTCTGGCCACCTCACCTGTAGGTAAAGTTTATTTTTACAGCACCTCTCCCAGATCCCAAATCACAAAGTGCTTTACATTAGTAGGAAAATAGACAGCACCAATTTAACAGCACAGGGCTGTTCAGAGAAAAACACAGAAGCAGCAAATAAATAAGGATGGAGATAAATAAGTAGGTAATTCGCTGCAGGGACGGGCTAACTAAAAGCCTGTCTGAATAAAAAACAGTTTAAGCTGTTTCATGGAAACATCACATTAGTCCAGAAAATGCAATTAAAAAGGGAGAGCGTTCCAAAGATTGGGGGCAACAGCTTAAAAAGCATGGTCACCCTGACTTTCAGTGTGTTTGAGGGACAGTCATTAACTTTAACTTTAGCTTGCATCCAGTCATTAAATAAAAATCAACTGGTTAAAAATCATGTGGTTTAAAGGAGCAACATAACTGAATGTCATTGGCATAGAATTGAAAGGAGATGCTACTATAACAGCAAATGATCTGTCCAAGCAGTAGCATGTATAAAGTGAACAGCACTGGACCCAAAACAGAACCCTGTGGGACACCACAAGACAGAGGTACTGTATTAGACATAGGGCTGGGCGATACGGACAAAAAATCCTATCTCAGTATTTTCAGACTGACTGCCGATACACGATATATATATATATATATATGTATATTGGTATTTTCTACGAAATGGGCTACATGTTTTCAGTTGCAAGTCAGAGCCACATTTGAGATGTCACAAGCACCTCTACAAAAAACGACTGTGATTAAAATAAAATGCAAAGACAGAGATTTTTTCCCCTGTTTGAAAATATACAGCTAATGATCATAATTTAAATCTTTTTATTTATTTAGGCTATTAATCTCATTAATGCACAGAGCATCAACGGGGAGGCCGAGGGAGGGAAGGAGAGACACTTTGTCCGTGTTACATACGTCTTGTATATTAAACTTCTGTGTTGTTGCTGCAGTTTTTAAACAGACCTGTTGCCTGCATCCATGCGCGTCTTCATGTCATGAAATAGACTGCAACTACCAAGAAGAACGGTGACGCAATATGATCCACCTCGCACACAAACTAGCATCGCAATGCTGGACGGCACATGTGCTGCAGCCATTTCATTCATCTCTGACTGTGTTAGTGTAGCATGTGCAACCTACAGACCTATGTCACACTGCAGACAGATTAATCAGATGAGTAGCTCTGTGTCTCTCTTAGTGTTGATCGAGAACGTGTGAGTGAGTAAGTAGGGTGGAGCTGTGCGGAGATATAAACCGTGTTGTCTTAATTTATATCTTGCTTGAAAATATATCGATTTATCGTGCATAGTCGTTATATCGCCCAGCCCTAATTTGACATAAACTGACCCACAAAACCGAGAAAATTCCTTTGACAAGATATGATGCAACCAATCCAGGGCAGACCCGGAAATACCCACTAACTGGTTTTGCCTTTTTAAAGGGGTATTCCAACATTCACTTTCTTTTTAGCTCTGTTTTTGGTCACCACCAACTCTCTTTAGCTGCTAAATGCTCCATAGTGTTCAACGGCTGGTTGTTAAAGTTAGCGCTGTTTGATTGGAGCTTTTGTGCATGAAAATACCCTGCAGCTACATCTGACAATGCTGTTGATGAGCACAGCAAGAAAGCTAAAACTGTAAAGTTGTGGGCTGCAAAACCAAAACAATTAGCTGAAAGATGCTAAAGCACTGAGCAGAAATGCAGAGTTGGGTGATAATTCTTTGTAGGCTCATACCAGGAGTAACCCTTTCCACATTATACATAGTTAAGTCATGCATTGTTTTTATTGAAATACTAGAGACACTTTTTAGAATTAACATTAATTATCACAACTGATCTCTAAGGAGTTTAGCAAATGTTTTGTTACACTGGAATAGGATCCAGGATGACCTAAGAAGCTCTTTATTGAGCCCAAGGTAAATTCAAAAAGATAAGCCACAACCCCAGCTGACTTCTTCCTCTAGAGCCTTGTGTGTCTTCCCTAGTACCACCACCCTACTTTTCATTTGTTGTTATCGTGGCCTTTAAAACTGTGTTGTAGCTGTGATAGAGCAGAGCGAGTGGGAGGTGAGCCGAGCCGCTAATGGATGCTTGCAGTCGAGCAAATTAGTTTAAATTGGCAGGTTGACCTAAGTGAGGCTACTCCTCGGCTTTTCTGACCCAGCTGTCTGTATTGTTCTGACAGAAGAGAGTGTGAATGGTGATGAAGATAACCCTCTGACCCAGGAGCATTTGAAACTTTACACAGGAGACAGAAACACACACTTTCAGTCATGAGTCCTTTTCTAAATGATCACCCTCTGACACCTCAAGTGGGAAAGTGCAGGTCTTAGATTGAAGTCTGCTGTTGGCAGCTAGAACTTTAACAAGCCCACAGTTTCATCTCTCTGCTCCTTCATGGGTGTTTCAGGACAGTTGAGCTTTTGATGTTGCATCAGCACAACGCAAAGGTACAAAGGACGCCTCTTTGACGTCATTGCTGCATTTTCTTGCTCTCATAATTTCTCTGTATTAACAAAAAAAACTGTGCTGAAGCTAAGAAAACTGACTTAAATTGGCGCCACAGAGTTAGTCCTTCGCTCTTTGTGTAATAACAGAGAATGGTGTGTGGACAATGCCACGCTGTGTTCCCAAATCACAAAGTAATTTCCTGGAAGGTGACTGTGGCTGCCCTCCAGTGAGTCAAGACAAAAAGCAATGCAGTGGCCTTATACTGTACTCTCCTGTAATCTGTATTCACTCAGGTCAATATAAAAGGTTTTTATACAATGTTTGTTATGTAGTCCCAACAACACAAAAGAAAGCAGCCTTTATCACAGTGCTCTTTGTTTTTTATCAAGGCCTAACACAGACAGCAACAATGGTTTAGAAGGTGTGAGCTATTGAGTAGAGACGACGAGGAGTTATTATCCATGTTCTACAGAAAGCAGAGCACCAGACTTGCGTTAGCTTCTGCTCCGCTAGCTTTTGTGCCAGCTTGTCTACAAACATGGCTCATGTCAACGTCTCAGGTGGAATTCATACTTCTGCATTGAGTCGACGCTGTACCTACCTCGTGGCCTGGCGTGCGCCTCCCCAGAAATGTAACCACACGTTGTGGCAACGCAGACCTCCTGTCTATTTTTGTGAGGTGACACCATTTCCCTCAGTGGAAACAAAGCTTTCATTTACTTTTATTTCACAGATAAGAAACAATAAACTGTGAAGACAATAAAGCCTCCACAAAAATAGCATTTTAAGTCTTGTGTGTGATTTATCCTGGCTTCATATGAGCAGAGGAAATCTCCACTTGTTGCTAGGCTAATTTATACAAAGTAAAATGCCGTAACGTGCTAATAACGTTAGCATGTTGTATTTGTTTGGAAAATGGGTTTAGCGTAAGACAGTTGTTTTGTTGGTGAACCTTTTGAATTGTAATAGAGTTGAATTTTGTACTGTTACCTTTGTTAAATGTTGCTGTTGTCCCTGGATTTATATCAGTAAAGGAAAAGTCCCCTAGCCACTAGGCTAATGTAAAATGCCATAGGCTTGTGCTAACAACATTAGCATGGTGTATTTGTGGGGAAAATGTGTCCAGATAAAGACAAGTGTTTGTCTGTGAATGCTGCGAGTTATAGTGAAGCTGATTTGTGTACCATGTTTAATGTGTGTTTTGAATCAACTTAACCTCACAGCACTTCACAGAACCCCGCTGCTGACTAGTGTTTTGGAGGTGTAACTGCAGAAACACATACACACCACCGCACAAGTATAAATGCTCACAACGGCATAGGCGATGTGTGTAGGCAGTGGTGTAGGGTCTGCCGCACAAGTATAAACTCTGTATTAGTTGTAGATACAACTGAGAAATTAAAGGACTGTTATATCAGGTTACTTTTGTTTAATGAAATATGCATGGCTTTATGAAAGCTAAGGACTGTCATTCAAGGTATTGAAACCTAATATCTGCCCGTGTAGAAAGTGTTGCATTGTTTCGTAAGTGTACTCTTCTCCAACATTTTGTTAACTTCCTGGATTTTCCCCACATGGAAATTCTGACCCATCAAGAGCAGCTTTCCCCGTAAGGCGTTTGATTTGGTCTGCTTGTAAATGCTGCCGTGAGAACACGAACCAACTCTAGGCAATTATGCAACTTTGAAACAAAATTAGTCCCTGGTTCAGACCAAAGAAAGACAACTATAGGTCTGAAAGCACCCTAAATTTAGTGTTTTAAAGAGTTAATTCAGATTCACCAAAGTCACACAGTAACACAAACAATCAAACTGATTGAGGGAAGCGGTAGACCAGCAGCTCCTGTGTTCAGGGAGGTAAAATAGCTGTTTTTGACAATGGAGTCTGGCTTTGAGAAAGTGGAACATAATGTAGGGTGAGTAACTGATACAAGTGATCATTTGGGGGTTAAACTGTCCCTTTAAAGTTTGCCAGTATTGTGCAATATTAATTCTTCAACCTATATGTTCCAAATCAGAAAGAAAGTGTATGCTTTTTTGGACAGTTTTCATTATGTTTTACCTTCAGGAGAAAACATTTTCCAGGTAATATTGATGTCATTGAGGTCAGTGTGTTATGCAGTTTGTGGAACATTGTGCCTCTTCAAATTTAAAAGCTTTCAGCATCACAAACAACACTGCATTCACCTCTGTAGTGGCGGCAGAAATCTCAGACCACTCAAGCAGAACTATCTGCATGGCCAGATACCGCTCAGTGCACGTGAGAGACAGTGTTTTTTTCTGCGTGTGTGATTTGAATGTCGGCGGGCTCTTAGGAATATCATCCATGCATTTCCTTGCATCAAAGCCAACATAAACATAGACCTGTCTGTGCACGCAGAAGGCATTTGAAGGTGAACAGACACTTCGCAGGCAAATTATTTAGTCTGAAGTGTCTGCTTGATGTGGAAGGACACGGAGGAGATGTCTGATGAAAGAAGCGAGTTTGGAAGGAATAAGAATCTGAATCATGCACTCAAGTCAACGCATGCGGGCCAAATCTTTTAGATACACTGTGCAGTGTGTCTTTTTGTCCCCGCCAGCACTCCGGCTTCAAAAGTGTGTTTGATGTGTTCCCTTATAGAGAACACACACGTGCCGTATTGGAGGAGCAGATGTATATCACAGTTGCATGCGCATTCCTGGAAACAAAGTGCTCAGACTTGAAGAACACGCAAGCTGTCATCACGGCTCCTAAACTTTACATTTTTTTTTATTATTTGGTTACTTCACTACGACTGAATTTCCATGATAAGCTTTGCTATCAGTGCGTCCTCTGCATTGAGGCCGATCGCGCTAATAGCGAGGCATGACATCACCAGCAACAGATTGCGTTAACTTGGTCTCCTGCCATGTGCCCAGAGATGCAAGATTTATGGCATTCCAAGCTCATGACAGATAAGACACTCATACAGTGAAGCTGCAAATAAATCTGATGATATATTTGGTGTCAGAGCGCAACTAGATGGTCAGCTGAGGTTGCAAGGAGAATAAACGCTAAATGCACTTTCAGTTTCATTTTAACACAGTTTATGTTTGATTGACCTGCATGTCAGCACTATCTTCCCCTCTCACTGTAATGCCTGCGAGATCGCAACAGCTGTGCGCTCCAGACGAGCCAGAGCTATTGTTGAGGAGCGATGAGTGATGGCTATGATTATACCAGTGCTGCTCATGTGTTGGGTATTAGCGCAGATGACGGGCTGATTGAATTACATGTGTGATGGAAACACGAGTGCTGGATAACCGCAGTCGGAAGAGCGCTATTTCTGTGTCCATCAGTTAAAAAGAGCAAGAGCCACCTAGCAACAGTCAGCAGGCTTACTTTTTTTGGGTGGGGGTGGGGGGTTGGTGGGGCAGTTTTCCATCCATTGGAGATGGAAAATGCTTGCATAAATTGTTCTATTCATGCATGTTTTCAGGAATTCTGCACAGGCCTGGTCCCAGTCCAGTATTCCAGTATCCTCCGGTGTTCCAGTACTCTGCTGGCACCGAGGTAAAGGCACTAAATTAAGAGCTCCATCAGTGGAAGCCCAGCATCTCAGCCAATAATGTGATTTATTTCCTCTCAGTCCAATCCTTATTTGCAGCAGTTACAGTGTGTCTGTCTAAACATGTGTTACTGTGTGTGTGTGTGTGTGTGTGTGTGTGTGTGTGTGTGTTCATTCAAATACACACTGTGATACAGGACACACACACACACACACACACAGATCATGAACACTAGAGTATGTGACAATAATGACAAACACATTTAAAACATTAACATGAGAGTTTTGAAACTGAATGCACACATACAGTATCAACTGAATATTGCATAATAATATATATCACTATGTACTACACATCCTATTACTTGTGCTGCTACTACCACTGCTAAAAATGCAGCTTATTGTACTGCTACCAGTGCCAGTTCTCCTACTACTACTTAACTATATTCTACTTGTACTGCCACCACTAAAACCACTTCTACTACTACTACTAATGCTAGTAATGCCTCTACTGCTACTATCATTCTTCTACTACTATCACGACCACTATACCTTCTTCTCCTGCTTGTACTTCTGCTACTTATACAACATACTATGTCTACTGTCACCACTAAAATTACCTTTTCTACTCCTACTATTGCTTGTACTCATACCACTACTACTAGGCTTGTCACAATACCAGAATTTCAGTAGTCGATACCAATACCAGTGAATTTCCACGATTCTCGATACTCATTTGTTACCATGATAAAAATCAAAAAACAGAAATCAGGGCCCCCCCTTGATGGCGCCACTGGCCGCGCACATGTGAGTGATCGACAGTGACAATGTGTGTGTCGGCTTCGTCGAGTGTACCAAGTGCAGCATGCTGGTATATGACAGCAAAAAGACGGGGACCTCGACACTTAAGAGGCACATGACGAAGGCTTGCCATGGAAAGAAAGACGAGAGTCAGCCTTCAATGTCCACATTCGTATCCTTAAAAAAATATCGGGTTTATACCACGCACTGGCTCACAATTACGGTTAGAGGGACAGGCCGGGCCAGGCTTGGACAGAACATGCACGGGCTCGAGTGGGATCGGGCTGGATTTTTTGGGCCCGATCTAAGGTCTAGCACTTGTAGAGGCCATTGTTTCTAGCAAAGACGATGGAGAACAGGTGTTCTTTTTCGCCGCTCGTCCTCGGCACAGACTGACGTGCGTATACTGCCCCCGTCAGATCCGTCAGGAATTGACACAGCCCGCTGAGGGCAAAGTTGTTTCCGGTACTTACGGTACCGGAAAAAAACAGGTACCGACGTATTTTTTGCGTGTTGGCATCGACTTGGTACTGAAGTATCGGTTCTCATGACAACACTAACTACTACTAAAACCACTTCTCCTACTACTACTAGTGCTACCAATACCACCACCGCTACTACTACTTCTACCACTATCATTCTAGCTTCTCTTTCTGCTACTGATACAACATACTACTTGTCTACCATTTGTCACCACTAAAACTACTTCTTCTGTGACTACTATTGCTTGTGCTAATACAACCACTGCCACCGCTACTACTACTACAACTATTACTACCACTTCTTATTCTGCTCCGTATATTACTCACTACTTCTACTGCCACCACTAAAACCATATCTTCTGCCATTACTAGTACTAGTACTAATACCACTTCTACTAATACTAATACTTCTACTACTACCACATCTATTTGCACTCCTTCTACTACTCCTTCTTCTACCTCTGCTGCTTATGCTACGTACTACTTCAGCTACGACTACTAAAACCATTTTTTCTACACTACTAATGCTACTAATACCACTACTTCTATGTCTACTACTGTCACAGCTACCACTGTCACCATTCTTCTGCTACTACTATTGCTCATACTAATACTTCTGCTACCACCACCACTACTACTATTACTACCACAACTACCACTGCTACTACTTCCTATCTGCTACTTACATTACTCACTTCTTCTACTGCAACCAACTACTATCAACTACTACTAATTCTTCTTTTTTTACTACTTCTGCTGCTACTATTACCACAGTTAATATTTCTACCACTACTACTTCTTTTTTACTACATGCTATTTATTCTACTCCTCACAGTAATGATAAAAATGATGCTATTAATATGAGCATTTATCCTTTTAACCCGGTGAGCTTTTAAAAAAAACAAACAATTAGCTGCTCACAGCAGTCTCATAATCTTCAACCTCAATGAAGTGCTCCACTCCATTATTATAATTTCCCTCCCCTTAGATGTCAGTCTCTTGCAGATGAGTGCCAGTGTTATTACGCCTAATTTTCTCTGTATAATCCTCATGGTGATCACCAGCTATGCTCGCCCTTTGCAGCCCTGCACGGTGAGATGTGAAAGCTGATAAAAAGGACTCAAGTAGTAATCCCCGGCTCCCACAAGCTGTCTCATACGATTATTTCAGACCTGCGACTGCTGAGTCCAGCACCACTCAGCCATGATTTACTCCCCCGGCTTATTGATCTTCCTGGTTTTTACTACAAAAGCTTCCATACAGCACCATCAACATGCCCAATGCTGCAGGTATCCTATGAATATTCTATAAAGGTCAGATAATTTAGGGATTATGTGACTAAAATTCACACACTAGACTGTGTGACCTCAGGAAAATGAATATGTATACCTTGATCTCAGAAGCTGACAGAGGATTACGTCTTTGCTCTCTCCCTCTCTGTGTCCCGTTTGTGGATCAACAAAGAGCGTGCCTGGAACCGAAATTACATGTTTCTAAACAATCTGCCACAAATTACAGGTTAAGCCCCTGGAATGACGGCTGGACTTTGATATCCTTTCACGTTGCAGCTCAAGCATGGCCTGTGGCACTTGTTGCATTTCTATATTGTGTTTGTCGTCAATACACTGTGAGGGATATCGCCGTTAGATTACAACAACTTTATGCCAGTGGTGTGTTGTGATGCTGTCCGTATATAGTGAGTGTTGTAAAGAGAAAGAACTTGGCCAGAGATCCTGTTTGTCTCCTTCACTTTATTTTCATGTTGGTATTTTTTACTCAAGTCTCTGTGAACATTGCTCCTACTGTCCAGTCACCAAAGACGGAGCGGGCGGACAGGGTTGTTTGCGTAAAAAGTCTGACATGCAGTCAATGAGGAAAGGAGATGAAAACGTGCAGACGAAAGTCTCTGTAAGGTTGTGTTGTTTTTTTTCTATACTGTAGATATGCAATAGTACACAGTATGATAACCGCCACTTTTCATACCATTAAACTGGCATACCGCTGACACTCGGCAGGAGTGAAAATTATCATCCTTAACATCTGTTGTGTTGTGTCAGAATGATGAAGACAGTAAATCAAAACCTGTGCCAGTGCCGGTACCTCAAATTCAGTACCAGTACCCAACGATACCTTTTCTTGGTACTTAACTCTTTCTGTAATAATAAGAATTACATTTTTGAACATGCTGCATGCAGCAAGCGATTCTGCTCCTCTGCTCTTTTCTAACCACATATAAAGCTACAGGATTTCCCACACATTCATTTTGTTGTGTTGGCGCGCCACAATTAAAACATCTGCTGCTACATTTTGATTTTTTGAGCTGGACCATTCATGCAGAACGTCATGTGTAGTGAAAGTAAAACTTTCACAGTTGCTCCTCTCATCCATGGATCTGATCTGATCAGCTCTTATCAGCTCTCGTCAGATCTGATCAGATCGACCGATCAGTTATTCTTCCTGCGACTCAAAACTCCACAAACTGCTGCTGAGGGAAAAAAACAGAAGAGTTCTGCCTGCTCTTTGTTCACAGATCCGGAAAAATCTCAGAATGTAGAGAGGCAACATAAACTGATACACAAGGACACAACAACAACAACAACAACAACAAAGTAAAGTAGGCTCCCTGAAACGATCTGCTCTGCAGCGATAGTTTTGTCTTGCTGGGAAGCCGACAGAGTTCCATGGGCGGATTTGCGGTACTTTCCGAACCCAGCAATCTCACCCAGGTGCACTCCTAGGTCCTGAAATTTATCTAATGTTTCAACATGAATCTGTACTTGGTCATGCTGACCTAATTCGGTCGGTACTCTTAAAAGTACCGAGTTTGTTACCAAACCCTAACATTATCCCAAACCATGTCCAGATTTTAGGTATTCCATTATCTCAAGTATCTTGAAAAACAGTGCATATAGCTGCCTTAAATGAGAAAAAACTTCCCCAAAGGAGCATGCACCCAGACCCCCCCCCCCCCCCCCGAGGCTCCACCCCTGCCACCTGCTATAATGCAGATGAGAGAAGATCTGTTCAGTCACTGTAAAGCAACAAGCTAAAGAAGCACAAATGAGTGTACTACAATTCCCAGGTCTCGCCTCTCAGGCTAAATACAGGTTTTTAGGGCACTGTGCAGCCTGAAATGAGTATCTGCAGGCACTACTCTTGAATCTGGTGCTCCAAACTGGGTTTTTTTGTGTTTAAAAAAAGATGCCAGAACTTGAGTCAAAAATAACAATTATAATACAGATGTTAATATAGCATTTCTAGTTTTTGTTATATTACAATTATTGTGGGAACCACAATAAGTACTTTATTGGTAATTTGTTATTTGCTCAATTGAATCTTTTTTTTTTACGCCACTGTTTTCCCTTTCACTTCTGAAACTAACGCTACAGCCTTATTTATGCACAGCATTTTTCTTTTACCAGCCCTTGCCTCATTTGTTCCCTGCCTTTGTTTGCATGCTGCACTGAACAGGTGAGACACTCCAATTGTTAGTTTGCAGAGCAGAAAGAAACTCTGAAATTACATACAGTAAATACCCACCTTCAAAGTTGCTCTTACAGATGTGTGGAATTTAGTGCAGTGGTGAGCTTAAGGGTTAGCTATACTTGTCATTTTTTGTGCAGTGTCAGTGACGCCGTTGGATCCCTCACTGCCTCAGCTCTAGAGTGTTTTTCAGTGTCCTCCACTGAGCCCTGCAGATCTCATAATAATTCTAGGTGTATGAACATTCACATCACATGGAGCGACCTGATGACCTCCACATCACTTAACCTCTGCTGACCTCTAGGGTGTGATTTCCTCTGGGGATGACCCAGTCAGCAGAAAAAATGTTGCTTCAGTAGCTGCTGAAGAAAATACCGACTGGTCGCTACAAAACACCTACTTTCAGAGCCTAACAAAAAACAAACAAACAGATGGACAAATACAGACAGATCACTGTAAAACACTCAAGTTTGGAGCTTAAAAAGCTGCTAGAAAAACACTTATGGCTTGCTACAAAACACCCATGTTAGGAGCCAAAAAAAATGATAGAAAAACACTGACAGGTCGCTACTAAACATCCATGTTAGGAGCCGAAAAAGCAGATGGAAATTCATCGATGGGTCACTATAGAACACAGAAGTTTGAAGCTTAAAAAGCCACTTGAAAAACAGACCGGTTGCTATAAAACACCCACGTTTGGAGTCTAAAAAATTATAGAAAAACACAGGTTTCTACAAAACATCCACATTTGGAGCCTAAAAAGTCTATAAAAACACAGTGAAAGGTCACTACAAAACATCAAAGCTTTGAGTAACCACTGGAAAAACATTGACTGGTTGCTACAAAACACCCACGTTTGGAGCCTAAGAAAAAAAATAAAAATGGAAAAATACACGTGAATCGCTATGAAACACCTAAGCTCGGAGCTTAAAAAGCTGCTGTAAAAACACTGATAGGTCACTAAGAACACCCAAATTTGGGGCCGAAAAAGATGCTAGAAAAACACAGACTGGTCGCTACAAAACACCCACGTTTGGAGCCTTCCAAAAAACCTGGAAAACTACAGATGGATTGCTACAAAATGCCCAAGTTTGAAGGTTAAAACGCTGCTAGAAAAACACTGTTAGGTCGCTAAGGCAACCCAAGTAGCTTGAATAGCACTGATGGGTCGCTCCAAAACACCCACACTTGGAGCCTTAAGGGTGATGGAAACACAGCAATGACTCGCTAAAACATACCCGGTTTTGTTGTTGGTCCCCAACAATGATCTTCAATGGTCTGTAGCTTAGCAGGTGTCTCCCCTTGTTCACAAAGTGAGCTTATACATTAGGTCACTGAAAAACATTGATGTAACCAGTGGCGATTGCTCTAAGACTGCAAGGGAAGCTCAGCTTCCCCTAAAATGTCAAAAAATAAGTGGTCAAATATGTACTGTTGTGTTTACATTTCATTGACTAAATATGCGCTAGAACTTGTCAACTTTTGTTCAGAATCAGCTACTTATCACAGGTCACTGACGCGACTTTCTTCTCATTCATTCCCGTAGCGTCACAGTGCATTAAACAGTGGAAGCTCAGCGTCCAAAGACTTCAGTGGGGAAGCAAAGAGTGGGTTGTTCCACTGCAGCGAAACTAGACAGTCATTGGATAAATGCTCGGTTTTGTCCCGCCCATCGGATGCTCAGCGTCTCTGGGGGTCTATGGGACAGTGGGCTGGCCTCGGCTGGCCTGTACGCTGGGCTTCTGCATGATGATTGGATGATCTGTCTGAGGCTGAATCCCTTTTTGATTGACAGCAAAATGAGCGAATCAGTGATCTTGAAATATAAACCACCACCAGAGCGTTTTTCAAGTTTCATTCCGTTGTTCCGAGTTGAGCTGGAGACTTTTCCAATCCTCTTAGTGACTTTTTCTTTGTTAAAAACGACTAGCGACAAATCTAGCATCTTTTTCTGGTGTTATTGGAGAATGCACTCGTGTTTGGAGACTCTGACTTCTGTTGCTCTGCAGTTACTGTCCCTAACGAGCAGCGGGTGCTGGTGTGAGCCCCTCAACCGTCCCAAAGCACTCACAAGCGGTCACACTAGCCTCGCGCAGCAGCCCCAGAGGGTAGAATTTAGGTATAAATAAACGTACACATTTTATGATGTAGGCTGAAAATGAGCTTCCCCTCCTTGAAAGACCAGCTGCCGCCACTGGATGTAACATATATGTGTTGTTAGAAACTGATTGAGTTTGTTAAGGCTGTATGTAGCCTGATGGGAATATCTGCAAACTACTCAGAGCTGAAAATGCCATAATTTATGCCTTGACATATAGCTGATAATGTAGATGTAATATTCACCCCAAAAATGCCATTATTAATTGATCAATGAATTGTTTAGCTTACAAAACACCATAAAACAGTTTTAAAAAAGGCCAGTTTAACACTCTGGAGCCCAAGGTGATATTGTCACAATGCTTCTCTTGCCAGACCAATAGTCCAGAACTCAAGGGTACTGAATTTAAAGAGATAAAAAATGGCGAAAAGCAGCAAACTCTCAAATTTAAGAGGCTGGAATCATTTTCAGGTATTTATTAATTAAACTAAATGTCATAGCTTTGTGTCCACTTACCACCTCTGACAGCAAACCTCCACCCCTCCCTGGCCCTGACTCCACCATACAGTGTACACATGTTTACATTTGGTTCCTCTGTAGGCCCTTCCAGATGCTGCTGCTCTCCCCCACCTCACAGACCTAACTTCTCTTTCCACCCACTCCTGAAATAAGAGACCACAGAGGAAGTATCCGAGCATGTCTTACTTGGCATTTCCTGGTCAGGGGCTGGACAGATTCTTTCACTCCTCTTTGCCCTTACTGTCAAGTGCCCACGCTTAAGTTCACACTATTTGTGTTGTTAGTCCCGAGTGACAGCATGCTGAGGATTCGGAGTTGTTGTTCTTTTAAGGCACAACGCTGTCTTTATGGCACTATATTTAGATTTCTTTTTGCAGCTGTAAATACACACATTCTTGCCAAAGTCTTGTTGGTGTGCCTTCTTCATGAGTATAATGATAGGCTGGATGGATTTCTTTTTTTTCTTAGTCAGGAGTTGAATTATGAGAAATAAACTGCACTGTGCAGCGTATTCAGAAAGCATGGTTTGTGTTAATTCGCTTAATAGAAGCAACATGGCAGCACAAAGAAGAAATGTGTGATTTGTGTGGTTCATTAGTCGAGGATGTCACATTGTTTACATGTTGTCGAGGTCACATTAGGTTGTGTTTTCTTGCTTAACTGACAGCTACTCAAAAGCAATTAATTACCGTCTCTGTGTCCACCATTGATGACCCATTGATTTGTTTTTGATCGTTTTCTTGTAGTGCGTTTTGTCTTGATTGGACACAGCTCATGGTAGAGTGTGACAGGAAACATGAGGGAGCAATGTTCTCTGGATGGATTCGAATAAATTTTGTTGCAGTGTCACAACATTTGTCCACCAGACTGTGGACCTCTCTGAGGCGTATCTCACCTCTCACCCAATGTGAGCCTGCATAGTCTCTATCCTCCCGCGACGCAACAAAGGATAAATGGTGATACATAATGTATGAAGTTAAAAGCTTGGTACAATTGCTGAAATTGAATGCACATACTGGCTGGCAGGAAACAGCGAGTCGTGCTAAATGTCAGACAAGAACATCTCTTTGCATACTCACAGCTTGTTGGCATGTGTGATTTTCCATCAGCTCAGCAGACAGAGCAGAGAGATGTGTTGTATCCACGTCTTCTGGGGCTGAAAAATGAAGCCAACGTGGAAATGCCAAAAACTGCAGTTCGTCAAATGACCACTTGAGGCTGGCTCCCACAGACCCCCATGTTTAAATGCCCAACTTTACAGCCGAAATGTTTACAACCTTGTACAAAAATAGGTTTTGCTAATTCAAGCATTTATGACAACTGTGCGGGGGTGATTTTTTTTTATTTCATTAAGGCTTAAAGTTATGCATATTCAAGGGTGTGGCTGCTTCAGTGATATATTTTGGGCGTGGCAACACAGTGATTTGAGTTGAAGGTGTGAGAAAGAATAGTATCAGTAACATTGTTAACACTGTGCTACATTACAGAGAAATACAAAACCGTACTAATGAACCTTCATTAATATAGGCCTATATTTTATCTACAAGTGCACGTCACACACTGAGCGAGCCGCCTGTTAATGACGCTGTGGGCTAATGGGCATGTAGCTACTTCCATGTTTCAGATGATACGTCATGTTTGTAGTCGACCAGTGAAGGTGAGTTTACATATCACCTTGGGTTCGTCCTTCACCTTCTCAAAATGATCCCACACTTTGGATTTCCTGCCCGACATGTTGTTAACTAGCCTGTGGAATAACCGCAGGTACCAGTCCTGGAAATTGGGGGCAGTCTTTAACCGCCTGGAAAATGCGAGGTCAGGCGTTGGGCCGTGTAGGCCGATTGTCCCTTGGGACAGATGTAAAGCTCTGGGTAGCCCTGCACTAACAGACTGAATATTAGACTGAAAGATATCTGTCAGCTGTGATTGGTTTGTAACGTGACTCCTGTCTGACTGCTGAGCATGGCCACTTCCTGTGTCTGTCCTTTCAAATTAAAGTCCCACATGGTCCTGTCATATAGGTTTTGATTTATTTTGACAAGGCGCAGCTCCTGATAGAGTTTCATATTTTTTGTTGTTTGTTCTGCGACTAAGCGACCAATGAAATCTTGCTGACTAATGACAATTCTGATCGACTGACGTTTGGTCGACCATTAGGGGGCAGCCCTAATATTGCCCTCTTCCTGTATTTTCTTGTTTTCTTCTTATTTTCTGTGTTTGGGATGGTTATGGGCACCGCCACAGCACTCAGGTGAGGGGCTTTATAAAAAGGTAGCAAGTCTAGTGACCTGACCGCAAGCAGCAGGAGACACAGCAGGTGAAACACCAAACAAGTTAATCTGGGGTTGTCTTTTACTTTTATTTTCACCAGCAAGTGTGTTTACAAACAGTAACTGACAATCCTGCATAGTATACCTTTAAAGTAAGAGCATCAATTATCCGCCACATCACCTTTTTCCTGGTAGGTGGCAATGAACGCTTGCTACACAATAAATGCTTCCCAGCAGGTTTACCAGCCAATAACCTGATGAGGTAATGGACAATTATGTACATTGCAGCAACAAATTTTGTAATCAACAAATTGGTTTTGCAAACCAAAAATAGCAGTGAGATAATGGCAAAAATATGTGCAACGTGATTCAGAAACATAATGGCCCTGATATAATATAATGTGTCCACTTAAGTTAATAACTTGATTACTTGTGTAATCGGTCAGTTCTAGGAATGCCTAAAGAAGGACTGCAAACAACACATCAGATTTGCACTCACAGCTCTTACATTGAGAACATGCCTGTACTGTATCAGTGCGGGTTGATGCTGTGTTGTAGATGTAAAATGTTGTTTTAATAATAAATTCACACAAGAATAAGCCCGAGGCATAAATATAATTTCAATGTCTAACAGCTTTCAGGGTGAAAACTGTAATCCTCACATGCTTTTATCATGATTGTTGCAGTGAATCAGAGCTGAATGTTGGCTCCCATATGCAGTCCATATAAATATTTACCTTCAGTCACATTAGGTATACAAGAAAGAGGCCTGAAGCAGAGGATGTTTACTTTATGGAAATCAGTGTGTGCAAATGTTTGTGCTCTTTTATGTGTAACGCCAGTGCCAATCATCACTTCAGCTCAGATTCTTAAAAGGTGGATGCAGGAAAATGCTGACCAGATTTCACAGTGTGTTTTCCTTTTACTGAACGCATCCTGCAGAGACGTCTTTCTGGTTCTTTGTCGTCCACCTGGAGATAAAGTTCCTCTATGCCTCTGTCACTAGTGGCCAGTTTTCACTGACGTTTGACGATCAGTCAGGGAGATATCCACACCTGAAGAGACAGGCATGAGATTTTTCCCCCTCCCCATAACTCAGTACTGCTAAAAGAAATGTTTAGACTTTAATAAAGACGCCATGGGCACAAACTTATTGTGCACTTCATAATATCCCCTTGGCTGTATGCTTACCTTTGATTGGAAGCAGCAAGATCCCGGCTGCTCTCTGTGGGTAGCTGAAAAGGATTTTGGAAAGTGTTAGAAAATGCTGCGGGAGGTGGAGCACAGCTCTAAGAGAGCTCTGAATTCACAACAGAACAAAGCAAAGAGAAACACAAGACTGAATAGTGACATAGCTGCTCATCATCTTGTTCAGCAAGATGGTGACACTTAATAAATCTCATCGAAAGCCTTATTGGTGAGGGCCCCCAGATTGTGTCTACCTGCGTCATTCCCCACATCCAACCCTTCTCCGAGTCTTCCAATTGATCAGGCAGTCTGTAATTACTGTCTCCAGTGGAATTACCATCCTTTGAAGGAGGAGGGGCGCACTAATTTCAAGCCCTCTTTTTCCAGGCAGGTCTGATCCGGACTGATAATGGGGAGTTTTTCATCGAGCCCCTCGAGAAGGGCCAACAGGACGTGGAAGTGAAGGGGCGGGTCCACGTGGTCTACCGCAGGTCGGCCATCAAGAGGGAGACGGGCCAGCGGAGGGAGGACCTCCACAATGAAGGTAGGCGAGGAGAGGGAGTCTGACGTCAGTGGAAACAAAAAGCACTGTCTGTCTGTCTGTGTGTATGTGTGTGTGTGTGTGTGAGAGAGAGTATGTGGGCGTGCACATGTGAGTGAGTGCATTTGTGTAAGGGCACCGGAGGTTTATAATGGCAAGGACTATTTGTTCAGTAGCACATTATAGAATAGAACAAAGCACCATCATTTCAAGTGGTTCAGCTGCATTTAAAGCAGCAGTGGTATTATGTACTCAAGTCACAGCTGTGTCATTTTTGTAACTTCAGTGTATCTTTCCAGCAGTTTCAGGAAGCCATTGTGTGAACACCAGAGCTGAAAAAGAAATTCAAACTGTTTTGTGATATTTTCTGGATTTCTACTAACCTTTTTCTAAGCCTCCTAACCGGTGATAGCTGTGGCCAGAGGTATTATGTTTTCAGGCTGTCTGTCCATCGCTCTCATTCTTGTGACTTAATATCTCAAGAACGCCTTCAGGGAATTTCCTCAATTTGGCACAAAGGTCCACTTGGACTCAGCATGAACTGATTAGAATTTTGTGGTCGAAGGTCAAGGTAACTGTGACCTTGTCTGTGTCATTCTCATGATCATGATATCTTGAGAATGTCTCGAGGGAATTTCCTCAAATTTGGCACGAACATCCACTCAGACTCACCAATGAACTGATTGGAATTTGATGGTTGAAGGTCAAAGGTCAAGGTCCCTGTGACCTTGTCTGTGTCATTTTCGTGATCATGATATCTTGAGAATGTCTCGAGGGAATTTCCTCAAATTTGGCACAAACATCCACTCAGACTCACCAATGAACTGATTGGAATTTGATGGTCGTAGGTCAAAGGGCAAGGTCTGTGTGACTCTGGTCACAAGGTCTGTCTCATTTTCAGGCCTTGAGGGAATTTTTCCAAATTTTTTTTTTACAAAGATTTGTTTTTTCCATTCGTGCACTTGAAAATATTATTTTAAAAGGAATTTTTCCAAAATTAGCACATACATCCCCTTGGAATTTTAGAGTCTTGGGTCAAAAGTCACTGTGACCTCACAAAACATGTTTTGGGCCAAATCTCAAGAATTCATACACTAATAATGACAACATTTTACACAAATGTCCAACAGGATAAAATGATAACATGGTCCAAAAGCTTAAAGGTCAGCTTCAGTGTGACATCATAATGTTCTGCAAAAACTATTTTCTGGTCATTAATCAAGATCATAACAGGAACAAAACAGGAGACACCTTGAAGCTTTTATTTAAAGCTGCACCACAGTATTTTTTTTTGTGTTGAAATCAAATCAAAACAGCCCGCAACATTACTGTTTTGGTTTACTCTCATCAGTCTTCTGTCAGCTTCAGATAAATGCACTTAATGCCGGCTAATTAGCTACTTAGCTATATGAATGGAAACACACTGGTCGTGACAATGTCAGGGCACCCCTCTATAAGGTGGCCTATAATGAATGACGTGACAACACCCAACAACCTGATGTTTTTTTCTGGTGGCACACTGATGGAAGTGGAGCAGTGTGGATCATACGTTGTAAATGTAATAATAATATTACCGGAAATCCTGTTGGTATGGCCTTATATCACTTTATTACTGCTAAAAAGTAATATATCACTGTAATGCGTTACCCCCAACACTGGTAATAATTATCAATGATTTGTCAGTAGCCCTTTTTTCAACAACATTGTAACACAGACAATAATGAAAGCACACTTTAGCCTGCCGATTGCTTCACCGACGGAACTGAAAAAATGGAAACCAGTGTTGGAAACAAACGCACAAAAATCTAAAGCTGTACTTAAATCATAAATGTAAGTACACATTATTGCAGGTTGGGAGCTAATACTTCACCAAGACTTCACCCTGCAACTTTTAAACTCCTGTCACTGCTCTGTGTTTATTAGACTGAACAGATGCAGTGCTCCTTAACCAGCTGGTGGAGTGAGGAATTCTGGGCTCCAGTGGTAGAACTGGGAATGGGGAGGATGGGGGAGCTGGTGAAGGGGGGAGATTGACCTTTCCTTGGCAGTATAATGACCCAGATCCACCATGAATTCCTTTTCTATCCCTTCCTTGCAACAACAATAACTTGAGCATCTGGAAGGAGACTCTCACAATACTCACTGATTTCCCAGCATCATTTCATTCCACTCCACAACCTTTTAGCTCAATTTGTATCAAGCCACATTCACATTTTCTAAGCCTCCTTTTTTTACTGCCTTTGTGAAATGCATTATGTTCACTTTTATCTACATGCTAGGTTCTTCTATGAAAGGATACACCTGTTACCTTTTCCATTACTGTTTCTGCACCGATGAAAAAAAACCCTGCTTTAACAAGTTAGTCGCAGAGAGAAGCATTAGTGTTCAGTATTTGTGGCCTTTTTGAAACCAGTCCTGTCTGCTGTAAAAGCTTTTTTACCCTTCCTTATGGGTTTTTGAGATGTTTACTCACAGTTGTGTCTCGTCCCGCAGGGAGAACCTGTGTCCCAGGCGAGGCTTAAAACAGGTGATGGGGCTTTTAGCACACCAGCAGACAGACTCTTGTCCTACCACAGCCACAGCAATCAGAATTTTACTTAATCTCAAATATTATTTTTCATCCTGCCACTCTCATGTAATGTCTATCCGTATTATGTTAAAGAATGCGTGGTATTAATTACAATTACAGCTTTGCAATTATTTTGTTTTCCTGCTTATTAGAAATAGTCCAGTTTTTGTCAGTTGTTGAGCACATTTATTTTAATTTTCTCTGCTGTCACTGGTGCAAACAAGTTGTCATCTGTTTTCTATTTATTTGTTTATCTGCAGCTTTAGTAATTCAGAATAAATAGCTTCTCTGGAGAGTTGCCCGGAGCCAGTTGTCTGAATGGTTTTTGTAGAGCACTGTGTTCATTCTTATTTTTCTGCATTGTACTTCTTAAACTACCTCATTCAATTGATTTTCTGGTATGCATGAGATAATGTATCATGTCTCAATTTGTATCTGGCAGGCTTAAATGACTACCGTCTTTTAAAAAAGCTTATTGTAATTCATGGCTTAGAGCAAAATGCCAAGCTCACATTCTGCAGTTGCATTTCAGTCAGGAACAATTTAGTCAAAAAAAACCTTTATTTCCATTAGCAGTAATATATGTAGTGTGTGGCTCTGTTCTGGGGCCTCTCTGCCTTTCCTAGGCCTACACAGAAAACCTCTTCCACGTGTCTATGTGGAAAGCCTAAGGCGGAGAGAGCACACCTCTCTGCCCTTCCACGTGCCTGCATGGAAAGTCAAAGGCTGAGAGAGCACAACTCTCTGCCCTTCAACATGCAAACGAGGAAAGTCTGAGGCAGAGAGCGCAAACCTCCCTGCCCTTCCATGCGCCTACATGGAAAGCCTAAGGAACCCTGCACATACTTTTGTGCCTTTTGCGAGCCAGCTTTTAAGAGTTATGCTGCATCTGAGGTTGCTAAACAACCCTAACAAGTACTGTATGATAGCCTATTTACCTGAAATCCTGAGAGCAGAGTTGATCTTCCTCTAGTAGCTGTTTATAAGTGTGCAGGCCTATCGTCTGTGGGACAGATGAAAAGCTCTGGGTAGCCTGCACCAAAATGATCAACTTCTCTGTATTTATCACAGACTTACCAGAAGAAGGTAAAGATATCTGTCAGCTGTGATTGGTTGTTCCTGGTCACATGACAGGCGGTGTCCTCTGTTGCATTCCAAAAGTTGAACTTGGTTTATCTCGGGGTGCAGCTGTTGCATGTGTACTGCCTCTATGGCAGGAAGAGCAGCAGCAAAGACCCCCATGAACAGAACAGAGCAACATCAATGACAAACAGAAATGACACCAATAAGTCAGACACAGCATGAAAAGGAGGACCTGGGGTGGAGTTGGGTTGCAAAGCAGCTTGCAGAGGAAGCAGCAACAGTAGGCACGCCAGAGCAGTTTAAATAGGGTGCCCTGAAGGAGATTCACCAATTGGTTGCATAGAAAGGAATCAGCTGCTCCATCAGTTTGAGATCAGCTGATGTAGCTGGGATATGAGCTGAGCTTGACATCGTGTCCTGCCTGAACTAACGCTAGTTTATGTTATTACTTTCATCAAGGAAATTATTTATCAGTTTGTGTATCTGCTTGCTCATACAGATAGCAAGACATTAGAAACTTGGAATTACGTCTATGAAAAAACTGCTGCTAAACACAAATCTATTTATGGCTTTTATGATGATTTTTTTTCACGTGATAGAACTTCAGTTTTCAGCCTATTGAATGTGTTCAAAGTGCATGGATCACTGCATCTTACTTATTTTTTTTTTCCGCGTGACTCTTCAGCTCATCTCCAGAGATCAGGGCCATCTCACAGTTTCTGCTGCAGCCTGAATCTGTAACATTCTCACAAATTGCGTCTTTCAGTAAGTGTTTAACTCTGCCAAGCACAGCCGTAGACAGACTGCATATTGTGCATGAATATCACACGTACACAAAACAGCTGAAGCGCTTAATGACATGGATTAATGTTGTTTGGAATTGGTGTGACTCAGCTGGGATTCATGCAATGAATGCACACACTAGTTAGGTTAAATGTGGGGCTGAGAGGAAATACACTTCTCACTCCGCAGGCCAACGATTTATGAGTGTAAGGGGAGTATTTTGACTAGAGATCAAGTGGCTTACAAAGGATTCCTCCTGCCCATCCTGAGACAGAAGTTTGTTTCACGTCGGGTCTGACACAAACATAAATCACTCCACGAAAGCTGAAATAAGAGAAGAAATATCACAGGTGTCAGATTCCCACAGTCATTGACTTATTTATGTGCTGTTCATATTTTTCAGTGGCAGACTTCGGGATCGCAGACCTCCCTGCGGCTCTGGATCTCGTGGAACATAAACTGTCAGAGTCTGAGCGCAAGAGGAGGCACGCGAAGAAAGATGACTACAACATCGAGGTGCTGCTGGCTGTGGACGACTCAGTGGTGCGCTTCCACGGCAAGGAGCATGTGCAGAATTATGTTCTCACACTCATGAACATAGTAAGTCTTTTCTGGTGTTTGAATCAAATCTAATCAAATTCTCACCACCCAACATGAAATATCTTGACCTGCAACTAACCATAATTTTCCTTTTCGAGCAATGGGCTGTCGAACTTACTGATTTATTGAACAATTGGTTGTCCTAAAGTTGTGTTTTAAATGTCAGTAAATTGTACAAAATACCCACCACCCAGCCAAAGGTGACATCTTGAATCTAGTGGCGCTGCCTATTTGGTGATTACCACTACCAGCACTGTCTTGACCCAACAACATTGATGTGGGAACATTGTGCCCACCCTCCAGTCTCCTCCAAGATCACCCTGGTGAGTAAGCAGCTACATTTTGAGCCGGAGAACCCTGTCATTGTTATCTGTGTTCTCTCTTTTTAGTTCTGCCACCAGGGCGGTGTGACCAGCTGTAATTGTAAATGAGTGCCACCTGTAGCTGGCTCCCACCTGAGTGGCCAAGGCTAACGTTAGCTAACCAGTGGAGACCGGAATTTTGCAAAATTTGCAAATCCTGGGATAGCGAAGGAATGAAGCACCCTACGCTTGCTATGACTGGCTAGTACTCATTGCCTTTGTTGTAGGATTGGTTAGGGTTAGGGTAAGAATGTCAGGGTAGGTCAATCAGATGCAGAGTACAGTGGGCCATTCCTTTGCTATCCTAGGATTCTGGAGTTTGCAGCTGGAGGGCAGTGGGCATCACGTTTCTGCCTGTTAACGCAGCTAGCTGTCTGTCTGTCAGCAAAGTCAACAGAAAATAAAAGACAAGGCATGTATGTTACAAAGCATTAAAATTTCAAAACCTTTGGGGCCCCATGTACAAAGGCTACAACCTTGCCACAGCAGCTGCAGGTTCGATTCCGACTTGCAGCCCTTTGCTGGATGTCATCTACCCTCTCTTCCCCTTTCACACAAGCACTGTCCGATTAATTAAAGGCCAAAAAAATCGAAACCTCTAAATGGATAGGGCTTTTTATTTGTATTTTACATTTTTTACATTTTTTTTTTTTTCCCTTAAAAATTAATTGGTTAGTTACCAATTAATGTATGTTGGGCTGTCGAAAGCAAATTAATTGAAATTGGCATCCCTATGTGAGACAAAGAAAAGCTTCAAAAATTACAATATCCAGCTTGAATTAATGAATATTTGGCATTTTTTTCTTTAAAAATAACGTAACTACCTGAGACCCTGCATCCTCATATAAAGACATTACATTTTGGTTTTGCTGTACCTTATATTTTATTTCGCAACTTAGACCTGTTGTCCTCACTTGTGGACATTTGTTTGTGCAATGTAGTTGTAGCAAAAGCACAGTACACTAATCCATGTAAAAACAAGATGGCAGCCAACTCTGCCAAGTCAGTCCGCAGCCAGTCCCAACACAAAAGTGGATAAGCTCCTAAAGTTGGAAATGGTTTATTAATACCTAAATACACTTGTAGTTTGAAATGTTACACAAATTTGACCAATTCTAGCAATAATAACAAGCCGAGACACTGTTTATAGGACGTACTCGTTTGAGGAAACTGGGACTGGGACTCTGCATCTGATTGACCTACCCTGACAATATCTATATTGTCATTGTACATGTACAACGAAATTAAATCCATCCTCCTCAGTGCAAATATAAGTAAAAAAGACCTTCTAAAAACAATAACAAACTATATAGTTAAATGTAAAACAGCAAATGATATTACACTGAAAAACACAAATGCAGGGCATTCGGCCTATTGCACAAATCTCTGATATTGCACTCAAGCATATTTCTACACTCAAGCCTTTGTGAGTTCATTAAGTGCAGTTATTGCCTCACGATAAAAGCGTTTTGTTAACCTGTTTGTCCTTGTTTAAAGTGTCCTGTGTTTCCTGCCCAAGGGCAGCAGTTCAAACAGATGGTGTCCTAGGTGGGATGGGTCCTTGAAAGTGTTCTGGGCTTTTTTGAGGCAGCAGGAACTAGAGCGCTCTTCAGTCTGCTACTGTGCAGCTGGCATACCACACACATATACAGTACGTTAACACACTGTTTGTGGAGCAGTGGTAGAAGAACACAAGTGGTTTCTGGGTGAGCTGGTTCTTCCTGAGACATCTTGAGAAGTAGAGTCTCCATGCTGTGCCTTCTTAATCAACGCTGTGGTGTTGGCGCTCCAGGTCAGGTCCTCCTCAGTCTAGACAGCCAGGAACTGGAAATCAGAGACCCTCTCCACACAGGTCCTGCTGATGCTTAATGGCTGAATGTCCGGTGTATTCCTCCTGTAGTTGCTAATCAGCTCCTTGGTCTTGGTGGTGTTAAGGACCAGGATATTGAACCTGCACCACCCAGTCAGCCAGTTAGTTTTATATTTTCGCAGCATTCACACAGGCCAGTCAGGTGAGACAGACTGTTTCTACATTCACTAAGGACAGTTTTGGAGTGTAGAGCAATGAAAATTTATGCAGAGTTACAAAATGACCATATCACATGGCTTTTTGATTTGTTGCATTATTTGCAGTTTAGCTTTTGCACAGCCGGGGCATTAAAATGAACAGTTTTAGACTTTAACAGTGACCATTTACAAAACATTGAACAAATGTTCAGCCATTTTCAGGCACTAAAATATATAGTTTTATACTTTATTACACATTTGTGACTATAAAAATAAACCCAACATACCCATAGACCCTTTTAGGGCCAACGTCACAATGACGTCAGTTTGTTAGCTGGAGGCAAAACACGACTCTCCACCACAGGGCTGTAGGCTACATAGGAGTCTTAAAATGTCGTCTTGTTGTGTTATTGGGAGCCAGAATAGAAGGAGTCATGGTTCAGAACTTATATCACATACCAGCCGCCACTACCCCTTAACAAAAACAAAGACAACTGTGGTTAAATTTGATAAGACGAAAGGACTGGACAGAGGCGATTATCAAAAATACTCACCTGTGCACACTTCATATCAGGTTAGGGAAAAGTATTTCCTGTTGTAGGAATGAATAACGTTATGTGTATTAAGGGTTATCATGTCCACCTCATCAGACACTGGGGAGGTATTAAGAGGAGTATTGGATTTCTCCGTAACGTTAACTTTTTAGCGCATTAGCTAACGTTAGCTTCAGTAGCAAAACAAACTGGAGGATCATCCTCCTTGTATGATTGGCATAGTGGGCGGCAGTAGCTCAGTCCATACTTGGGTTGGGAACCGGAGGGTCGCCTGTTCAAGTCCCCGTCCAGACCAAATATGGAGTGTGGACTGGTGGCTGGAGAGGTGCCAGTTCACTTCCTGGTGCCCTTGAGCAAGGCACTGAACCCCCCAACCGCTCGGGGCGCCTGACCAAGGCATATATGGATATATTGGTTAACATCCATGCCAACGTAAAGGGTGCATGGAAGTATGTGGACAGTTACGGTAACATCGTTTGAAACAGACGTATACATTTTTGTATGTAAAGGGAGCATAAATGAGCCCTACGCCAATCAGAGGCAGCGATTGCATTCCGTACACAAGCACACAGAGAGAGAGAGAGGGAAAAAACACACGACTTGTCGACTTCTCCTGGGGGGTGTCGACTTGTGCCACTGACGTCGACACATCGACAAATCGGCTTTTCTGTTAATACCCTAATATATATATATAAAAAAAAATCAACCACAAAGCCGGCCATCTTGTCAAATCATCCATCCACTGAGTGAGAACATATGGGTCGACCAGTCTGGTCCCATTGGTCAGTGTTTACTTATTCAAGTAACACTTGCGGTTCTGGAGAGTGAGTGCACTTGACACGGTGCATTCGTAAATCAAATCTGGTGCTCTACACCAATATGAGAGCCCTGTTGGTCGAAGAAACGGAGAGTTATGTTTCTATATAAATGAATGAATGGTTAAGTTGATCACACATTCACTTCACTCGGCGCTCTGCTGCCACTATGAGAGTGCGGTGCTCTGAATAACACTCGGAATGAGTATTTCTGAACGCACCACTCACATCATCGTCCTACATTGTCTAAAACAAGCCCACCGAACTTGGTAACTAGCACTAGCAAGTGTCTGTGCAGAACTGTTTTGCCTCCAGATAAGCCCCGCCCACTGAAAAATATCACACTGTTTATAACAGTAAAAGGGTCTATATGAGGATATCCTTTTTTCCCCAAAACATAATGCTAGTTTTTATACTTAAATGCTCGGACCTTCTCATCCCAAATAGCCAGGAGAAACTTACATACCAAACAAAAGCTCATTTCTCAGGAGGCTCAACATTGAATCTGTTCTCAAAATAAATGCTTGACTAATGGACTAATCGTTGCAGCTCTATAAATATCCCTTTTTGACATGAAAACACTGCTGCTGAGTTTGGTGGACTCCCACCTGTGGAGGTGTCCTCTCTGACATCAGACCTTGCCACACTTCTCCCCAGACCCCCACTTCCTCTAGCTGTTTATGGATTACCGATGAGAGGTGAACAAAAAAAAAAAAGAAGAAATTTCTCAGCTCATTCATTACGGGTTCCACCAGCTCCTACCACCATAATCTACTTAATGGGCCCTAATCGCTCAAGTCAGATTTTCACAGGGTGCTGGTTTCACTCTGTAACAGTTACCATTTGGACCCTGCATGGTGGTCTGATTAGCTGCACTAGACCAATTAAAGAGTTGACTGGGAGCTGTGCGGGGCAGTCATGGAAACTAGCGCCAGGAGTTCACTCACACTTCCAAGCTCTGCTGACATGGAATGATGTGCTTATTTAATTGGGATAATATATACACAGTCCATCTCCAAATGTCTCCTGCAAGAGAAATGTCTGATTTTCATGACCTTGGCAGATTGTACTGTGAAGTAGCTGCGAGAGTGTGCTCTATAATTATCAGTTCTTAGTTCCTAGTGCTCTCTGATAAGCACTTATTTCAGATCCATGGCAGGATGAGATAATTTCAAGACGTCCTTATGGATAAAATTTACTGAACTATGAAGTGAAATGAAGTTCTTCACAGTAATATCTACATATTCTGCTTCATTCTTGGAAAAGTTTGACAAGAGAAATGTGCAACTTTCAGAAATAAAGGCGCAGTTTAAACAAACGAGGGTCAAAACTCTTTAGTTCCACTCGTAAGCCACAGGCTTGCTGTGTCTGAAAGAGCTCTGCCCACTCAAATCCCTCTGAATCCCTGCTCCGTGGCTGCAGAATGTGTAGTACCACCTGGAGAAACTCTCCCCGAGGGATTGATTACTGAACATCCTGTCTGCGCGAAGCCAAGGTGACTGCTGAGGTGCCTGCCGCACAATGGCTGTGTTGTTACAGCGCGCACCAGGTTTTGTCCACGTCGATGTGATGCTGTACACAAGCCAGGGACACCTAGCGCCTGTAGCCCACAGCTGCTATTCTCATTTTCAGCCACAACAGTCCGATTCCCGCCCTCTGTGTGCTCCTCCTGGCTTTGTGATTATCCCTGTATACGAGGGGTTGGAGGACTCACAAAAAAGTAAAAAAAAAAAAGCTGAATGCATCTCTGAGTCAGGAAAAGTTTGCAGTGTCAATGTTCATCATAGAACCTTCATGATGCTATTTTTGATGCTGTCCTCATTTTTCAACAGCCTCTGTGTTTTGGGTCCAACATAAACACACGTATATAGGTCAGTATAGACCAGTCTAGGAATGTGAGCTTGTAACAAATCTGGGAGAATTTGGGGTCACTTGAGTGTTCCTTACAGCCCTTATTGACCTGAATGGGCTTCTGTGAATGGAATATTTGCTTAAATGCCTTGGGTGTAACCCTGAGCAAATTTGGACAGAAGCCAAGATAGCCTTTCTTCAGTGACAGAGCTTTTGTTCTGCACGGTCATAATTAATACTCAGAGAGAGCTCAGTGGCGCACTCTTGTAGTAGCACTCTGTTATTCTTTTTACCATATCTGAAGCTTCGTGAGCTGCACAAGGACAGATACTGAAAGAGCCTGACCGAGGACACGTCTGTTTTTTAAAATGAACATCACTGTTCATATAAATTAACCATAAAACTGACCTGAAATAGCTGTCACATCTCTCCCTAACGGCTATCCATTTTTAGATTTTGGGCTATTTTGCTTCCATTATATGTCCTCTTTCAGACTAGCAGTGGTGCCCCTAGAAATGTATCACACTGGTGGCCAGATGGGGCCACTAAAATCAAGTGGCACATCAAAACCAAAAGCCATGACTGAAGTTTAGGAACTCTATTATGTGGTTGATGTATATAGGCTACTTGCTATATAGGTTAGTGGCAAACTATGTCAATATGGAGAGTTCAGGAATCACATACATAATCACATAGTTTAGTTTCTTCTTTTTTATTCTAACACTTTTTATTGGGGTTTTCAAAGTTGAACAAACAGTGGCAATAGTATAAAAGTGAAAACAGAATTTATGATACAAAAATATAGAAAATATTCAACAAGTCAGAAATCCAAAATACTCTAAAGGGTGATTTGTCATACATGTATAGGAAAAGACACGTTTGCAATATATAATAATTAAAGATAAAAATTTAATAATATCAATCTACGTGCAAGTAGAATCACAAATAATTAGGGATGCACCGAAATGAAAATTTGTGGCCGAAGCCGTTTAAAATTAAACACTTGGCCGAATACTGAGTACCGAATACCGTTGTTTAGTTTTTCATTAGTTTTTGCAGATGAACCCCCTCCAGATTAGTGTTGTCACGGTACCAAAATTGGGACCCATGGTACGATACCAGTGAAAGTATCACGGTTCTGAGTAGTATCACGATACCACAGCGAAAATGAGGCAGATGTGCCTTTTGTCATTTATAAAAAGATAAATCACTTTTCTATAATACATCAATGATATTTCAATGGAATAAATTACTTATTGACTTATTCATACTTCAAAAACAACATCAATAAGTGATTAACATAGGGGGGATCAAAATAAAATAAATAAATAAAAATCAACCAGCCACCCTCCTCCCCTGACAAGTAAAGAACAGTCCCTTAAGTGCGGTGAGGTTTGTGGACTGTTACCTGCCACAAAGAGTAATGTGAACGGCTCGTTTCTCCTCTGACACGCCACATACTGTGTGCTGTCACGGCTCGGCTGTTCAGGTACTTTTGGGCAGTCATGACAAGAAGTTATTCACCTGGACCCGGACTTCTCCGTCGCTGGTAAGCCGTTATCATGCGCCGCCGTATTTGACAGGAATACATTCCTGTCTGTGTCTGTGACCCCCGTTCAACCCACAACCGGCGGGATTCGCCGTTTCGTTTCTGCTGCTAGTTGAAATCTGTACTCGCACAGCGTGCTGAATGATTTATTTTGCTCGCACAAAACTATTTTTAGTCGCAAATGCGAGTGCAGGAGTAAAATATCGCCACACTGCCGATATTTTACTCCGTCCGTCACCGCACGCTGTTTGATTGCGTTATCAAAACACGCCACTATTATTTGGCCTTGCTTTTCACGTGTTCCACCGAATACCTAATGTGTGTCTTTTTTGCAATATTCGGCCAAATATATTCGGTTACCGAATATTCGGCGCGTCCCTACTAATAATATCATATGAGGCTGAGAACCGGTTAACACAAGGTCAGAACCTTTAATACCAAAGAATGCGGTCAGTGGATCAGGATCCACAGTTCTACCTAGGACATCTGATAGCGACTGAAAAATATTGTGCCAATATGTTGTGACTCTTGGGCAGTGCCAGAAAATTTTAATTTCTTATTTTACTGTTAATATCACTAATTATCTAACGTGCATTGACTAATACTGGTACAGTTCACATTTTGAATACCAACAACAGTCTTGTTTTAATGTGTTGCGTATGAGTCATTGTTCTTCAAATAGGTTGGTTTAGTTTAGGAGACTCGTGGGTTCCCATAGAACTCATTATTAGATAGATAATGGGTCCCATAGTTGAAAATTGCCATGTCAGTTGTTCCCTCGCCAAAATTTAGCCTAACTTTGAAACGTTATTTAGACCAGTGGTTACCAACTGGTGGCTCATAGTCCAAAAGTGGGTCTGAATTGACCCTAGGTGACTCGCGAACGTTCTAGGTTTGTAAAAAACAAACTTTATTTTGAAGCACAGTGGATTTCCAGCACAGAGCTTTTATTTTGGAGTGCTGTTTCCTGCTGTAGAGTGAGTGACAGCTACTTGACAGAGACAGCAAACTAGCTGGACGACGTGGCCAAACGCAAGTATGATGCCGAATGTATGGACCTTGAACTGATGACTAAGGAGAAATCTGGACCCCATAGATGGACCAGTTGGGAACCACTGATTTAGACCCCTTCCCGACAAGCAATGCAGATCTGGTTGGTACCAATGGATGCTTTGGTTGGGGTGACTAGCTTGAAAAGATACCGTTACCTTTGCGTGATTAGCTAGCTTAAAAATAAGCACACCACAGCCTCTGTTAAGACAGTAATATCGACCTCCAGTTATTTTCCCCATGAGGAGTCAGCAATTGTGTCAGGAGGGCCATGGCCGCCTGGTCCTCCCTTGGGGGCACCACTGCACACTTGTGGAAAGTAAATTTCTAAAAGACGGGTTTCATGGTATCTACTAGTTAGAATTTTTACCATCTTCACCAGTCGTGTCCTAACAATTTATTTAATTTGATAAAAACAAAATGAGTTTCTGAGTCAGAAATCCTCACTTAAGTAGCACTTACATACATCAAACATTCCAGTTTTGTTACTGTCTATATCCTGAAGGTTTTCAAAGAGAGGTTTGTTCATACATTATTCATAGCCTGATTTATACAACATTTTATTCGTGAAAACATGGCTGAAATTGATTTTTAATGGCTGTTAACAGTATTTTCTGAATCATGGAGTGATAAAAAAGAAATATTCAAAATTTCCTCTGCAAAATCTCTAATATGTCGCCAAAATAAAACAAGAGTTTTGAGCCTGGCTTTATCCACTGTTCAGAATTTTGTTCTAGAAATGTAAACAAATATGCATATATTTAATTAGATAAGCCTCATTTGCATATTTAAACATACAATTTCAGAAATCTTGTAAGACAGTCAGCAGATTTTATAACACAAAACGTAAGTTAAACAAAGTAAAAGAAACTTGACGTACCGGTTTGACAATGAAAAACAACCTTTGTCATTTCTGTTCTTTCTCGTTATTTGTTCATTTATCATCTCAGCTCTGCACATGGCTGGTTGTCTTGGTAATTCATATGCTCATATGCTGTCTCTTGTGTCAGGATTGTAATTTTAATGAAATTAATACTTTTCTTTGCATATGCTTCAGTAGCAGCTGGACAGATTAAAGCTTACAGACAGAAATAACATCACAGCTGCTCAGCGCCTCTGTTGTAGAATTAATGAAAACATCTGACTTCACCTCAGGGCTCTTGTAAATTCAGTGTCTCGCAATGCCAGATATTAGATAACCTTTGGTAGATTAATGTTGCATGTCAAATTTGAAATGGAGAAATGCTGCGAACAAAACCCGTCAGTTTCATTTTTCACCATATTTACGAAGCATTGAAAAATACATTAACTTTTCTGTTTTCTGTTTAAATAGTAAAATAAAAGAAAGAAGAACAACTTCGATATTGTGCTGAGGGGGAGGTTGTTGATTTCCATTTTTCTTTAGGTATTACAGTGTATCTTTGGATTTGGCCCGGAGCAGAAAAATATTTTCATGTGTTTTCTCTCCATATCTTAATATTGTCCCTGAAAGATATTGTACTGAAAGATCAGAGGTGGATAAGTTTGAAAAGTAATTAAAAACACCTAAAACTTATTCTAACTGGGAGGCAGTGTAAGGCAGCCAGGACTGTATGGATAAAAAATGTTTTCTTTTGTTAGCGTTGCTAAACTTCAGTGTTGGGCTACATTGATCTGATATGGACAATATTACTGATTTGTAGATGAAACCACAATTGAGACAAGAAGTTAAGAGCTTTTCAACCAGAACCGTTGGAAGCGGCTGCAAAAAAAAAGCCTGAAAAAAGGCAGCCACGTACGCTCTCTCCTCATTAGAACTATTGAAAAAAAGACCCCGGCACTGAGAAAAAACCGCTATGTGGACCCACGCCCTGAGGCGTTCACTGATACCAGCCTGTCTTGTTGGGCAGGGGCTAATTAATGCTCCAAAGTTGGGCTAAATTTAGGAGAGGAGAAAGTGGCATTGCCATTTTCAAAATGGTGTAATGGAATATTTCTGCATACTGGGGTCCCTAAACAGTCTTTGAGTTGCATAAATTGGGTATAACTGGACACCTGAGACACTTGTGGACTCAATGAGCCTAACTGTATTCTTGTGTGGTGTTGTTAGTCTCCATAAAACCCATTTAATTGTGTGAAACCATTTGATATTGCCTGTGTTAGTATTAGAGTCAAGCTATAACCCCGGGGGCTGAAAAATAAAGCCAGCACAGAAGTGCCAAAAACTGCAGTTCCTCTAATGGCCACTTGAGGCTGGTTCCAGTTAATCCACATAGACCCCCATGTTACAATGCCTAACTTTACAGCAGACATAAACATGTTTACAGCCTGGTACAAAACAGTTTTGGTCTCTGTGGCTAATTTCAACATTAATGACAGCTGTACAGGGGGTGAATTTTTATCCATCCATCCATCCATCTATCCATCCATCCATCCATCCATCTGCTTATCTGGGGCCAGGTTGTGGGGGCAGCAGGCCAAGCAAATCACCCCAGACGTCCCTCTCCCCAGCAACGCTTCCCAGCTCCTCCTGGGGAACCCCAAGGTGTTCTCAGGCCAGATGAGATATGTAATCCCTCCATCATGTTCTGGGTCCGCCCCCAGGCCTCTTACCGGTGGGACGAGCTCGAAACACCTCCAACACAAATCGCCCAGGAGCCATCCTGATCAGATGCCCGAACCAACTCACCAGACTCCTTTCGACGAGAATGAGCAGTGGCTCTACTCCGAGCTCTCTCCAGATGTCGAAGCTCCGTACTGTATCTCTAAGGCTCAGCTCAGCCACCCCACGGAGGAAACTCATTTCAGCCGCTTGTATCAGTGATCTCATTCTTTCGGTCACTACCCAGACCTCATGACCATAGGTGAGGGTTGGGACCTAAATGGACCAGTAAATCGAAAGCATTGCCTTCCGAGCCAGAAGGCAATGCTTTCCGCCAGCATCACTGCAGAAGCCGCACCAAACGGCTGATCCATCTCACGTTGAACAAGATCCCGAGATACTTGAACTCCCTGACTTGAGGCATTAACTCTTAGTTAACTTTTAGTCGTGCACAATTAAGGGCATTGCCCATTTGATTGACAAGCTGTCAGAGAGTAGTGTCCTCAGTCAGGGTTCTCAGTCAGATCCACCCACTCTTCCAAATATGGTCGCTTCTAGTATCAAGAAACTGAGAGGACGACAGCCGAAATGCCGATCTTGAGGCTTCTAAACAGGAGTCCACAAACCAGTGGGTGACATCACGGTAGCTATGTCCATTTTTTTAAACAGTCTATGATCAGAGCTAAGGGTGGTGGTGGTGGTGGTGGTGGTGGGGGTGGTGGAGTGGATGAGCAGCCAGATTTGGAAAATTTTGTCTCTGTTCATAATCCCTAATAGCTGGCCCTGACCAGCAGCCACATTAAACGCTGGTGAATAAAATGGAAGATCTATTTAAATTGGTTCCATTTGCTCCCACCCAGTGCCCGAGTCTCTCAAAGTAAAATGGCATCATCAAGGTATCAAAGACTGCACTAGCTTGGAAACCACAACAATTTTAGTCCTGTTGCCGCAAGCCTTGTGGATATTATTCCCTTGAACTGTTTATTTCTTTTCAACAGTTTCTGAACTAATGTGAATTTGGAGATAGGGGGGTAGACAAGGGAAAGATAAGTTTGTCTCCGAAGTAGAGGCTGTATACAGGCCTGTCATGAAATAAACCAAGAGAAAGACTCATTAACACTGGAAGGAGACCCAAGGGCAATGAATCTGAAAATCTGAAAAGAGTTTTGATGGTAGAAAGTTCAGACGGGGCAGACAGACGGGTGAGACACAAGTCCTTGAGGGAAACAGAGGCTGGGTACTTTTTTTTTTTTTTAAGATATTTTTTAGGGCATTTTTCTGCCTTTAATTGATAGGATAGTGAAGTGTGAAGGGGGGAGAGAGAGGGAGAGACATACAGGGCCACAGGCTGGAGTCGAACCCGGGCCGCTGCGGCAACAGCCTTGTACATGGGGCGCCTGCTCTACCACTAAGCCACTGACGCCCCCTCGGTACTTTTTTTAAATCTTTTTTACAAAGCACACTCGTGCTGTAACATACCATTATGTTAATGGTATATAGAAATCTCATATTGTGCTGAAACTTTAAACATCAGTAGGAAAAAATTTGAGCTCCATGCTCACAGCGTATCAACCTCATTGACTCCAGAGCTGATGGTTATTACAAAGATGTACTGTCAGGGGGATGCAGTTCCATGTGAGAGTTGATGTAGATAAAACAAGTTATACAAGCTATAAATACAAGTTGAGATCAGATGTTTTACAACGGACTTTTAGGGGGCTGACATTTTGAAAAGGTGTAACTAGTTATATTAATAATCAGTGTTTAGGTACACCTAAGCTTTTTCCTGCTCTGACATGTTAACATTAGTTAAGGTCAAGGTGATGAAAATTCAACAAATGTTACAGTCAGCATGAGAACAGCGACTCATAGGATGACCTTTAGGTGTGATAAGATGAATAGGGTTTTTTTAAGGGTCAGTTCACCCATGGTTCAAAAGAACGCATGTACACCATGTAGCCCTCACTGACCTCTGGTGGCATTTACCCAGACACATGTATTTGTTCAGGTAATTACAAACTTGTGGCTGACATTTCTGTCGCCCCGTTGGTAGTGCGATTTTGTTTGTGGTGCTCAAAAGATCTTAAACATGAAGATGTATACAGCAACTTGAATTTTCCAGAAACAACAACTTTGAAAACACTGCTGACCATGTTGTAATTTGAGTCTGGACTGATGGAAACATAGATGCAAACGCGCATATTTGCTGCCTGATTGGGTCTTTTCAGTCATGACATGTCAAGCCAAAACATTTTAGCATTTGTAATTTTATCCTTCATGTGTCAGTACTCCTTTCCTATCACAATGACGTCCTCTGGATTGGATATTGCTCCCGGTACCGCTCTAATTTGCTACTGTATTTTCTTTGCAGTCAGTCTATTTTACACCGCCTTGACCACCTTATACCATTTTGTTGCCGGCCCAAGCAAAGGAATCTATGGTCTGACTGTTCACCATCTCAGTAGGGTTTTCTTTTGAGTAGACAATCTGCTTCCTGTTTATATAGGCACATGTATGCCCAGTGTATGTTAATGGTCATGTGATATGCATTTTTGGGTGTGCTGATATGGACAAGAGTAATGGTGCTAAACCTCTCATGTATACAGAGATTGTCTGCATTTTAAAATTAAAAAAAAAAAAAAGCCACTGAAAAATGAAAACGTATTAAGCAAGATTTATATTTCTGCGGCAGACCCTACGCCATAGCCTACGCATGTGGCATACACCGATGTGAGGATTTATACTTGTGCGGTGGTGTGTCTGTGTCACTCTGCAGTTACACCTCCGAAACACTAGTTGGCAGCAGAGGTTTCTGTGAAATGCTGTAGAGATTAGTTAATTCAAAACCATAGAGTTCAAAACACACATTAAACACACATTAAACATGGCTTAATTGAGACAATTTCAAACACAAGTACACAAATCGGCTTCACTATAACTCGCAGCATTCACAGACAAACACTTGTCTTTATCTGGACACATTTTTCCCACAAATACAACATGCTAATGTTTTTAGCACAAGCTTATGGCATTTTACATTGTATTTATTAGCCTAGTGATGAGTGGAGATTTCCTCTGCTCATATGAAGCCAGGATAAATCACACACAAGACCTACAATGCTATTTTTGTGGAGGCTTTATCATTTACACAATTTATTGTTTCTTATCTGTGAAATTAAAGTAAATAAAAGCTTCGTTTCCACTGAGGGAAATGGTTTCTACAGCGTAGGTTACGGCATGCTCTGCGTTGACGACAGCGTCAAATTCAACGCAGAAGTAGGTAGATAGATAAATAGATAAATACTCTATTGATCCCGAAGTATAAAGTCTGCCATAGTGTGGATGTGGCCTTAGTCACTCTGGATGATCCATTTCACTCCACCACTTTCACTAAAGAAATAGTACCAATGAAAACTGCTGACAGTGAACAAACAGGACATTGTTTCTTATAAACATTACCATTAAGTGTTTCAAAATGTCATTTTTCAATGTTGTGACCACGACAAATGTTATTTCCTTTTTTTTTAAATTGGTGTTTTCAGGTAGAAGGGACAAAAAAGGGGGATGGGGGTTGGTTAGGGCCACACAGTGGTACAGAACAGGGTTTTTCAGTGAGCCAATCAATAGGTTACATCTGTGTATGGCAGCTGCTCTGTAATTGGATGTTTCTTGTTGAAATGATTCTTGGGGCCACAAATGTTTTAGCACAGACTTGAACCATCTCTTTTTTTAAAGATCAAAGATTCAGGTATTTTTCATAATGTAACAGATCCATCATTGATCCCTCTGGTACCATATACACTCATCAACTATGCCTGCACATGGTGTTCCCTATAGAATGTTCATGATTAGAGTACCTGTGCCCTTCATTCAGCCCCCTCCTGAGTTCTTCGTCACTGATCATATGTCCAGGTTTCACAGAAAGATTGTTTTCCTCTGTTCAATAGCAGTGCATTCAGAAAGTATTCAGAACCCTTCATCTTTTTACACATTTCATGTTGCAGCCTTGAATTATTTTCCCCCTCATCACTCTGCAGTTAATGCCGCATAATGAGCAAGGTACTTACCCATAGTCAGTGTATTCCCCACAATAAATGGTGGTTGGCAGACTCCCAATTTGGAAAAACAGGTGGCAGCATGGAAGCTAAGCAATGTACTGCTGTTGGTGGGGGTGGCAGCAAAACGTTTTTTAGCCACTTAAAAAAAGAGTAGTATCAATTTGAGAGCATGTAATGTTTAGAACATTTTCACCACTGTTAAGTGACAGGGAACAGAAGCCATAATATAGCTCTCTTTAAAGCCACCAGACTCCTTTGACAAAAATAGTATTTTACCCAGTAAAACACATGAGTTTCAAAACTGACATTGACACAGTTGGTTGGTTTGTTTGTTACTGTGTGACTTTGGTGTTTAAAATAGTTCAGATTCACCAAAGTTACACAACAACACAAACCATCCAATTGAGGCAGTGTCGGACCAGAAACTCCTGTGTTCTGTGAGGTGAAATGACTCTTTTTGTCAGTTTGGTAGTTTTGAAACAAGTGACAGAAGTTTCCACCAAACGCTTTCAGTATGGTACCTTTGGAACCACAAGTAACCCTTCAGCCATGGTAGCTAGACCCTAGCGGATATTTAAAAATAGCAGGTTTGTGCATTTAGTCCTTCTCAGGCAAGCTCAGGAGTTTAGTGTTGCCGTAGCCCACAGGAACAACGCTGCACGACACTTTCTTTTTCTCAAAGTAAGGCTTGTGATATATGCTGTTCACATAACCTGGTCGAAATTAATATATATATAAATGCTTGAAGATCCACTCATTACTAAAAGTGTGTGTCATATAAAAACTAAAGTGATGGTCAAAGTTGTCACAGTGAAATTTAAGGTGTGCTGATGGATTCACGTCATCAACTCACTCATTGAGTAACATTACAAGTAAACGTTCCACCTTAAAAGTCGCCGACAGTCGGCACAGTGCAGGTATTTTTTTCTCAGACTCCAGCTGCTGCAAGAGGCAGCAAAATGTCCTTTAATTTATAGTTACAGTGACCGTCCTCTATTGATCAATCAACAGACTGCAGTGTTCACAGCTCCACCTTTTAGTACCAGATCTGTGTGCTAGGTACCCCAACAGAGGGGGGACCAAAAATGGTGACGGTACAGAACGGTTCCATTGGTACCATCCACAACTTTACACAGTGGGAAAAAAAGCGCACCTAACTGAACCGTACTGTGCTGCTCAGTAGAAACGGGGCTATAGTGGCTTCAGTTTCCCACCAAAGAGGGCTGTCTGCGTCAAGGTTAAAGCGTTGTACTTGACCCCCATTTTGTAGGGAAAACACCTAAAATGACATACCCAAATTAAAATGACTGTAGCTTCTGAACCGCTCTGACTACACGCATGCATGAGGTCTTACCAGAAAGAAAACTCCCTGAAGTTGCTTGTGAAAGTGTCAGAAACACTGTAGGTGATACAGAGACAGAGTAATAGGCCTCTGAAATCAGTAAAAAATTGAAGATTTTGCCAAAAATAAAATAAAAAATGTGTTTCAGGATGAATAACTGTCTGTGGCTTCATCTGAGCAGGTAAATGACACTATGGCGCTGTAGGCACCCTATCAATGAACATTTGTTTCAAATTTGAAGAAGATTGCTCAAAGTATGACCACTCTACGGTGTTTTTTCTATGAAAAGATCCAGGCGAAGCTCCAAATGACAAGAGCGCTCACTCCGCTTCAAAACAGTACTATCAGTGATCAAACAACACTCAGCCAGCTTCAAACATTGTACCTTATCTAAATCAGGTGTGATTATGATAGCTGATGTTGTTTATGACACAGAAACACCATAAAAAATCACCAAATAAAGCCATATGAAATGTGAAAGTTATGATCCCACTTTCCAGGCGGTATATCTCAGCCAAAAATAGTGGTAGGAGTGAGACTCTTACCTTTTATAAAACAGCTAAGTTATTAGTTTATCTTTTCCCGTTGAAAAACGGCATGACATGACTTGTCACCACTCATCGTGATTTTGGACTTTGTGTATTTAGGCTGCTCTGGTGCGAAATACATAATAAATAAGGGAAAAACGATGTTATTTTTGAAAAGTCGAGAGCTTCCTGAATCCAGCAATACCAAACATCACATGGTTTGATGACGTAGTGTACCTGGGAGATACCATTTAACAGAGGAGGAGGGGAGCGAGGACGTCGGCGTCCTGGTGGAGTTAGAGAGGTTAAAGTGGTGAAAATATTGCAAATATACCGTACACTTAAAATAATATAAATTTTTTAGGTTGCGAAAATATACTTTGCTGCTGCCCCTGTCCACAGCGGTACATAGCTTAGCTTCCATGGCAGTGCTTCTGTCTGCTTCTCCAAACTGGGGGCATGCTGGCCGCTCTCTACTTAAGGTAATGCACTAACTTTGAATAAGTATGTCATACAACCCCACTTCAAAAAATCTGAACTATCCCTTTAAGTGAGAAAATATATGGATTCTTGTGTAGTCATATTAATTGTGTTGGAAGTTGCAGGAATAATTGAGATGAGTGTGAAGGAAATCAAATTAGGATATTACGATAAATCATGCACAGATGTTGCACAATTTTATTTCTAAGCTTTCAACATGATGAATGTTAAATTTGCGAGTCAGTCACACGCAGCGTCGACCCATGTGCTTTAAAATACCAGTTGTAAACATATGTTTCCTCTCAGTAACAGCTCCACTGGTGGAATGTGAGGGTGCTTTGTGAAACTAAATATCTCCATGTTTACCAATCGAGAGTCTCCCGGTCTGTTAATTACCATCCATTACCAACATGTCCTGACTAAATGACTTACTGATTTATGGAAAAAAAGAAATATTCATCCCTTATTTTCCTCTGAACTTTATTTATCAACCGCAAAGTGAAGCAGTTGATTGACTTTACGGGGCCCCGGAGGAGTGCCGACATGTAGAGACCATTTGAAAATAAAACACACTCAAGTGGAAATTGGAATTGGGATTTGAATGGGATCCTGACTTGGCCCCTGAGTTAAGCATCCACATACCAAAGCATTATTAATATTATAAAGCCAAACAGCAGTCGACACATTTCTGGGTCAGGCTTCTTTGCCATTGCATAACAACACTGGTTTTATTGGGAGGTTGCCAGATGTCTCCACATGTTTCATCATGATTCCAAGCTTGTTGTAAGAGATGAAAAAAAAACCCTCCCCAATGGTTTGACAACCTGCTGCTGGGAGGTTGTGTATCCAAGAAATTAAATCCGTGGAAGCAGCCAGCATGATCAGGTGTGTTTGTACTGCTCTGGGGAGTTTAGAAGAAATGTTGGTTTCTTTTTGAGCAGATTTTTAATAAGGCATACTGACTCCTAGAGAGAGGTCAGTGAAGACTTTATACCTCCCAACAGCACAAACGACTACAGACAGCGTTACATCTTCTTCCCTGTGCCTTTTAATACCCTGGGTATAAAACATCACACACAGCCGGCTTGGTAAACATGACCTCACTGTGTGCAGCTTGATAATGTCACTTGACAATCAAGCGTCACTGTTTTTTTTTTTCTTCTCAAACCATTTGATGCCACCTGAGGACTTTGATTTACATATTTGAAGCAGCCGTAGTTATCTTCTTCGGCCCTTTCAGCACATATGGACTAATAAACCGTTTCCCTTGGTAACTCCAGAAACCAGACATGAACTGATATGTACAGTACATGCTCTGCAAGCTCAGGGATCATTGTGTTTCTTTCATCCCTCGGATCAGTGACAGATAATTTTCATTTCCTTTCAGGTTGATGAGATCTACCACGACGAATCTTTGGGGACCAACATCAACGTTGTCCTTGTCCGCATGATAATGGTCGGGTACCGACAGGTAAGCTATGTCACATGTTGGTGTTATTGTCTATCTGTGCAAATGTTTAAGACATCTGGGGCAGCAGCAAGAGAATTCCTGGTTTAAACCCTGTGTCAGCGTGGGTTTTCTCCAGGTACTCCGACTTCCTCCCACAGTCTAAAGACATGCAGGTTAATTGGTGACTCTAACTCTTCCGTAGGTGTGATTGTGAGTGTGAATGGTTGTCTGTCTCTATGTGTCAGCCCTGTGATAGTCTGGTGACCTGTCCATGTATATGTATAAAAGATCCCTATGTGCAATATGTGCACACTGTGTCTGTTCTCTATGAGACAGTGAGTTTGGCTCAGCGGGCTAAAAAAGAGTTTTTATCTGGCGGTGTCATCATGGAGAAAATTATTATTGTTTAAGGGCGTGGGAAAGTAGCATTCGACCAAAATTTGAATGTTTGAATTTGAATACGTAATACATACGGAATACTTCTGGGAAGCTACAGAATGATATAAAAATGTTCAAATGAATAAATAAAGGACCCAACTTTTAAACAATTATTTAGTGAGCTTCAGTGTTGTTGGTTATAAGATTTTGTTAGCGTTATATCCAGCCACGTGAGGTGATTCCTCCTGTTTCCAGTGTTTATGGGAAGCAAAGCTAACCTACCACACAGACAGGAGAGAGGTGTCAATATTCTCATCTGCAGCAGGAAAGTGAAAATGTTTCTTGACCAAAATGTTGAACTATTCCTCCAAGACTGACTCAATCAGTGCATGTCCATGCATCATAGTAACTTAGCAGTCACCTTTCTGCAGTAATGTGATTTCCTGCTGTCATGCATGTATATTAGAAACCTGGCTTCTGTAATTGTGGCAGGGGATTAGAGAGACCCGAGTGATTTCTCACACGGCCAAGAAATCATCTTTCTCTCAGTTGGACTGAGGTCTCTCTGATCCCTTACCTCAATTGGGTTTCTAATCAGCTTTTTACATGCAAGCATGTGTATGACAAAGAAAAGTATGTGATGAACAAAGTCAAAATGAATCAGTTTCTACTGCTGAACATTAAAGTATTTGTAAGATTGAGACATGTTTCTGTCACTGTAGAGCTGTATCGTCTAACAACAGTACAGTTAAAATAAGTGCATGCAAATTAAGTTTGTGGATGTGCGTGTGCTGCTGAGTGGAAGTGTGGGTTTATAGTATCAGGTTACTGCAGGCACTGCACTGGTTTCTCTGAGGAGCCTGGTTTGTTGGGTGCATGTCAAAACACTGACTGGATTTATAACAGTAGCCAAGGAATCCCCAAAATAAAAAAGGGAAAGATCACATTTTCATTGTATTTTGGGTCGGCCCCGCAGCTGGTTAGAGGCCCCAAGCAGTGTGCGATGTGTTTATGCTTTGGGTCGTTGTTTAATTAAAAGTGCGACTTGGAAAAACTGCATTGAAAATCTCACCACATTTAACCTCATTGCAAAAAATGTGATTTGAGAATGCATAATACATAATGATAACACCACCCAGCGCTGCATGCTGTTACATACACTACAGACTATTAGCTCAGCCATGTCGGGGACTGATAACAGACAGATCATATGTTTACAATGCAGAGTACATACACGCTGACACAGTCCCATCTTGCTTTTATTACTGTCATTTAACATTCAGTACATGCTGCTTGCTTCAATAACCTGTATTATGTAAGAACTATGGAGAGACATTCTTCCATCGCTGTGCAGGTGCATGTAGAGAGGAAGGTGTATATCACAAATAACACAAAAGACAAACAGCCATATTGGTGTAATGTATGTTGACGGTGCTGAGTGGCATTTTGAGTGTTTGTTGGTGTGTGTGTGTGTGTGTGTGAGGTAGTAAAAAGGGGGAATGAGTTAGAACAGGCTAGAGGTGAAGGGTCATCTACCCCCCTCTGTCTTCCTCTGCAAATTCAATTCAGCACATTAAAAATTCAATGAAATTACAGCTTCCTTTTCTTCAGTCACCCCCAGACTCTGGGGAGGGGGCTGACTGATGGAGGCCACCACCTGCTGCTCCTTTACCTGTATAAAACAACCCCCAGACCCAAAGGGAGGGGGTCTGTTTGTGAGGTTGGAGGTGTGTGTATGCTTTCATGAAATCAAAAGGTCCTTTTTTCTTTTCTTTTTTCCCCGCTACCCCTTTCTTTTAATCTCCCTTTCCCACCGCTATTTTTCATGTCTCCTGTTCCATTCCGGACTCCCTGGGTAGGCAAGTGAGGTCAGGGTAAGGGTGACGGGGTTGGGGGTGTGGTGGTTTGGCAGGGGCGAGGTAAAGAAGATGGCAAGCATTTCTTGCACATGATATGTTCAAGGACCGCTGGGAATGTGAAAAGCCGACAATAATTTCTGTTCTCACAGTTTATGATGTGGACGTTTGTGCCAAATGTGAAGAAATTCCCTTCCTGAGATACCGCTTTCACAAGAATGGGACGTACAGATGGACGAATAACTCAAAAACATTATGCTTCCATAAAGGCATGGATGAATCTGTTAGGGCTGCCCTAGACTACGAATTTTCCTAGTCGACCAATAGTCGTCATTTAGAGCCATTAGTTGATGAGTCGCCCACATGTTTATGATATTAATTAGATTATTAAATGATTTATTTTGGGCGGGGAAACACAATGGTTTGAGTTGAAGGTGTGAGAAAGAACAGTATCAGTAACATTGTTAACACTGTGCTACATTACAGAGAAACACAAAACCGTACTAATGAACCTTCATTAATATAGGCCTATATTTTATCTACAAGTGCACGTCACACACTGAGCGAGCCGCCTGTTAATGACACTGTGGGCTAATGGGCATGTAGCTACTTCCATGTTTCAGATGATACGTCATGTTTGTAGTCGACCAATGAAGATGAGTTTACATATCACCTTGGGTTCGTCCTTCACCTTCTCAAAATGATCCCACACTTTGGATTTCCTACCCGACATGTTATTAACTAGTCTGTGGAATAACCGCAGGTACCAGCCCTGGAAATTAACCTGACTCCTGTCTGACTGCTGAGCGTGGCCACTTCCTGTGTCTGTCCTTTCAAATTAAATTCCCACATGGTCCTAGTTAATATGAAATCTTGCCGACTAACAACCTCTCTGGTCGACTAACGTTTGATCCCGGGCAGCCCTAGAGTCTGTTTTTCTATTCACCTGTTGCTACTTTATGTCACCTTTATGTCTTTGGTTGTTATCAGGCTGCAAATTAAGCAGTGAAGAGGTGCAGATAAAGTATGCATGGTGACAGACACCAGTGATTTATTATCTCTGAGGGCCTTCTAATCTACATAACTCACTGATGCTGCCTGGAGACTGGGCATTTTGCATTTTGGCTCTGCTGTGTGGTTGCCAAAGCTGAGAGATGCTGTTGTCACAGAGCCCATTAGATGAGCTCAAATGTGTCGAATATTTCACCGGCACGGACTGGGAGCAGAAAGAGAAGAAGAAAGGCAGATGTTTTCACCAGTCCCTTTTATCCTTACCTCACAAACTGTATGAGCTGTGTTGTTGCCAGTCGACACACTATTTCATCCTCCACTGAGATTTTGTTTTTGAATTGGCTGGATCTTCATAAACGGGAGACAAAACAGAATAAGTTTTTCCATTTCCACTTTGTTGTGCTTTCTCGGTTTCCAGCAACAGTTTCCACTTGGAAGTCGTCCGTCTGCACATGTAATTCAAAGCCAGTTTGAGGAAAAAGAAACACACACACACACATACGCTTAGTTTTTATGTTCACAATGCAAATCTGGCTCCTGCTAAGGACACGCTGAGCAGCGGGGAAACAAGATGTTAGTTAGGAATGTAATTTACATAAGCATATTTCAGTTAAGCAACATGAACTGAAGAGCCCTTTGATTTGCAAACCATTGATTATTCTGTAATGAGTGGAAACACTCGAGTGATATCCATGTGAAAAACTGGATGTGATGCTGACTCATCAAACACAACAATGACCTCTAATTACTGATGATTTTTAATCAGTAATCATAAGATTTAATTGAATTAACATACATTTACATATCATTTACACAGGCCTGTACTATATTACCATACAGAAAACTTAGAAAGGCTCAGGAGGTTTGTTCAAAACAGATAAAAGCTTTGTCTACATTATAGATGGCATATATACCAACTAATAGGGGTGCACTGATTTATCGGCTGAACATCGGTATCGGCCGATATTCGCCTTGTTGACTGTCATCGGTCTATCTCAATTAAGATGACATTCACTGATGGCAGTGGCCAATGTCGTGTCACCTTAGTTTGCACAGGCTAAAAAGCAGGGCTCAAGACAAACGGCGTCCCGTCATCCCGTCGTCCGGAGGGACAGTAGAAACGAACAGAGATCTTTCCATTGGGATGCCTTCAGGACAAAAGGAAGCAAACTCACTATTGTTGAGTCACGGGACGCACCCTGTTGTTTGGCTAATAATGCTACGATGGTAACAACATGTTTGTGCTGACATCGACAGGAGGAGAGCTAGTTAGCGTTAGCCATTAGCTATTAGCTAGCCGGAGGCTGGAAGAAACAGCTGACAGAGGCTATGTTCAGTTAGATCAGGGGTTTTTGCATTTTACATTTCTCATTTCTTGATGATTCTCATCATTGTTGTAGGCTTAAAGAAATACATCCTCCAATTGTAAAAATTTGTAGCCTAGACACCAACAACAACAAAAATTTTTTTTATATTTCTTCAGCTACATCTACGACTTGGTGCCTTTTCTCTAAAGTCTGCTGAACTGTAAAAGTGTTGGCTAGTCTCGAGTTTCCACAGCTCGGCTAGCTATGGATTCCAAATCCAAAAAAGTAAAAGTCTCCCAGGAAAATAGAGCATTTAATACTGTGTAAACAGATTCATTTGTTTTCGCTGCAAACTCTTAACAAATGATTATAAGTAGCCCAGTGCAGAGTAGCCACCTAGTGGTAAAACATGATATGATATTTGTTCTGTTGATATGCTCTTTTAGCCACAATAGTCCGTGTTACCTTCATCAAAAAGCTGAAACCCCTGAGTTAGATTATGATGTGTTCAAGCTCTGTTCAGTAAAAACGATTATTTGGCAAATTATAATGTTATCATGATCTATTTATATGTAAACTTGTCAAATAGTTTTAGTCGATGAAAATTCCTAACCTTTCAGCCCGCTTTGAGTCATTATGTTTCCTATATGTATTTTTATCTTTAAACAAATCCAGTGAGGCTAATTCATGTATCAGAAATTAGAATCAAGGTGACAGTTTGTATAAAATTTTTTTTCTACAACTGCAAATAATTTCTTCACACTTACAAACTGTCATTTCTCCAGCAGTTTTTGATTTATGAGCTCACACTTGCTGATCATCATTTGAAAAGCTCAACATCTCTATTCATGGTCTCAAAAACTTTGACACCACAAATAACTAATATGAGACAACTAGGGTTTGTCCCCGGGTTCGCTGTAGACTCTGACTTATTGATCTCACTGTTAAGAGGCAGAGGAATAACTTGATTAAAGCCTGAATTCTTTCTTAATCTGCAACATGCCAGTCTGGAGGTTCAAACTTGTGTCCTCTCACTGAGTTGGTGATTTAAACTTTTATCTCTGTCAGAGAAAACTCAGCTTAGTTCAGACTGTTTACTTCCTGCTCCGGTGTGAGGGTTTTTGCTGGCTAGCGAAACATCCTGGTGCAGACTTTACTGGAGTTTACCAGCCTGTCACTCAGGTGGCATTTGAGGATAATTACAAGCAAAGCCGTCTCAGCTTTCAGTATTCGATAGTCCACCACGATTATTTTAGTCACATCTCGTCGATGAAAATGAAACAGATTTTGCCCTAGTTTTTATGGTCAAGATCTATTTTAAACATGTCATTGTCTCATTTTTGTCATGGAAAAAAGTCGCTGACGATACATTTTTGTCATCATTTTATTTAACGCAATTAACACAATTTAAACAATTAAAACACATTTTTCTTGTAAAAAAGGGTTGTTTTATGAATGTGTGTGGCTGACTTTGTGCTCATTCAAAGGTGGTGTAATGAAGAGCTGAATGACTTTGAAACAGTTCAGTTATTTATTCATTTTTTTGTATGTAAGATTTCTTTGTTTCCCTGGCACAAAAGGAGGAACAAATAACAAAAAAATGCTATTGTTATTTTTAAACAGCCAAGAATTTCACAGTCATTGCATCCTTACTAACTCAATTTGTAAGCTTTCAGTAAAACCTACAGTGAGTTTTTAATAACAATGAACCAGCCGCTGTTTGTGGACTATTGCCCCAGCTTTCCTCCCAGTCTGATGTTTTGTAACAGTTATGAGTACCTGAGCAGGAGCAGTGCTGAGGGTGAATTTCAAAGTGAAACTAAATGCACACCTAAACTGAAATTGTAACAGTGAAGATTATTTTCCTTTCACCTCAGCAGGGGCGGTGTCCTTTAGAAGGAATCGCTAAAGTGTGCAATCACTGTTTACTGTTTCTGCTCACGGTTGGAATGGTAAAACCCTCTTCCTCTCCCTTGCAGTCTATAAGCCTGATCGAGCGTGGCAACCCATCCCGCAGCCTGGAGCAGGTGTGTCGATGGGCCAACACGCAGCAGCGGCGCGACCCCGACCACGCCGAGTACCACGACCACGCCATCTTCCTCACAAGGCAAGATTTTGGTCCCGCAGGTATGCAAGGTACTGTATTTTTCTCGATCGAGGACTGTGCAGACTGAGTGCTGATATCTGCTTCCATTCACAAAGGGGTTGGCTTCAAGTCTTGCCCAGGTAAGGTCGATGGAAAAGTGGCCGCTGCGGCTGAGGTCGCACATCCAATTCTGCCCGCTGCAACCTCACAGGGAAATATCACTGAGTAGCTTTCCAACACCTTGCTGACTTGATGCCACCCTGAAAAATTCAGATTGTTGAAGAAGTTTTTTGGCATGTAGAGAAAGAACAGAAGTGTTTGTGTGTTAGTCATTTAGTAAACTAACTGTTGTGTTTCTGTTGTGTAGAGTTCAGTATGAGCTTTTCTCCACTCAACCCTAATAACACATGTATGCAGTCATGTAGAGGAGTTTATACCATACATGTTCAGTATTTGTCTCATTGTGTATTTCTTCTTTTCAGCCCTTCAAAACAAAATTTTGAAGCGAGCAGCCTAACCGCCAGAGAAACTTGGTCCAGAATGAACAAACATCCTCTGTGCTCAAGTTCAATATCATGCATTGACCTGTGTATATTTTTAACTTTTAAAGCACACGTGTCATGTTTAGAGGACAACCCGAGGCTACCTGGTTTGCCTGTCGCACCTCCGGATGTTGCCATAGCTGCCGCTGTGTTGTGTTCAAAACAAGCCCAGTTTCTATGGCGCCTTGCACTGTATTGAGCTGGAACCAACGCTGTGTGTCGGGGTCACGAGCAGACATCACACTCTCCTGTCAAAGCTTAGCTGTGAGATGGTAGATCCTATATACAAACACAGATACTGTGGCTTTGGGATGTGTAGAAGGAAATCTGTTCAGTTTATCTGCAAAGCAGATGCACTGAATGAATGTTTGAAAATGCACTGTGAATGATTTCAAGTGTTTATCATCTGCTGTCCTTGCCACGAACTTATTTCCCATGCATTGTGTTCAGTGTGTGAGGTCATCAACCTGACAACAGACTCCACCACCATTATTTTAAACCCCTAGCTGCTGCTGCTGCACCTTTTGCTTCAATGTGCAAAGCCTCCCTTCATGGGAATGTGAACTGCATTCTCCTGAATCCCTCTTATCTGCCTTTCAGATAAAGGGTCACGCTCCACAACTGCTGCTTTCATGTTTTGCTACTTCACTCGCAGCACTAAACGTGTCCATTTTGTTGTCATTCATGAAAAGAACCATCAACCACCTGGATGAAAAGCTGGCGTCGATAAACATCACACTGTAGCAAAAAAAAAAAAAAAAAAGACTAAAGCTATGACTGACTTGCTCTTTTTCAACACCACCAACATAACTTCATCACCGGCTGTCTATCTGCTGCATTTTCTGCTTTTTACCTGCATGCCAAAAAGTCTTCTGATGGTCAGAAAGCATGAAAATTTATCTGAAAGCCGCCAAAAGGAGGCCGGGAGGAGTGTGCTTCTGAACCAAACCAAAACGCGCTAAGCTGAATCGCTGCACACCTTCTTGATCGAGTTATGTTTAATGTTTGTGCTTTGCTTAAAAGTTTGGTGAACTGTGTGAAATGTTGTAATGCCCGGGGCGGATGTCTGCTGGGCTTCCGAGCTTGCTGTTTACTTTGGGACTTTCTGTACAGAAAGTGAGGAGATGGTCGATATCACTGACACGCAGGAGCCTCAGGCTTCTTCGATCCACCCAACTTGCTGAAACTGTCTGTTGTATCTTCTACCAGCTAGATTGTTTTAAAGGGATAATACATCCCCCAAATGAACATTTGTGTATCAGTAGCTCACCCCATGTTATGTTGAATTCATTAAGAACACATTTTTCTCAGATGCCTGCTGTGACAGAAGAACCCGAAAACAGAGAAAACGGCTGATGAATTGGAGTAAAGGGGGGTTGTGTTTAACAACAGTAAAGCTGTATCAAAACATCTGTTGACTCTCACACTACTCACGCACTATTATCTAAGGTAGGATTCACTTCTGTGTTGAATCGATGTCGTACCCTACGCCGTAGCTTGACGTGTGCCTCTCCTGAAATGTAAGTACACATCGCGGCGACACAGACCCAAACCATTTCCCTCAGTAGAAACGCTTTTATTAAGAAACAATAAATTGTGAAGACAATAAAGCCTCCACCAAAACAGCATTTTAAGTGGCTTCATATGAGCAAAGGTAATCTCTGCTCGTTGCTAGGCTAATTTATACAGTGTAAAATGCCATAGGCTTGTGCTAATAAGGTTAGCATGTTGTATTTGTTTGGAAAACGTGTTTAGTATAAAAACGGTTGTTTTGTCAGTGAACCTTTTAAGGTTGTAATGGAGCTAAATTTTGTAACATTACCTTTGTGAAATGTTGCTGTTGTCCCTGGTTTTATATGAGAAGAGGAAAAGTCAGCTAGCTGCTAGGCTAATTTATACAATGTATAATGCCATAGCTTGTGCTAAAAACATTAGCATGTTATATTTGTGGGGAAAATGTGTCCAGATAAAGACAAGTGCTTTGTCCTCACAAAAACCCCACCGCTGACGAGTGTTTTGACACAGACACCACTGCATAAGTATAAATGCTCACAACAGCATAGATCACATGCATAGGCTCTGCATACAGCTGGTGCACAGGTATAACTCCCGCTGAAGTCTAATTTATCCAGTCATATGCTCAATACTACTGAAACACATGCATTAAAGCTAAAACCTCAACATTTAAAACTGGGCTGAGAGTGAACTTTTTCTATGCTCTCTTCAAAGCCAGACTCCATTGACAAAAACAGTCATTTTAACTCACTGAACACTGGAGCTGCTGGTCTACCGCTGCCTCAGCCAGTAAGTTTTTTTCGTGTTATTGTGTGACTTCTGTATTTTAAAGGGTGAGTTTGGATTCACCAAAGTCGCACAATAACACAAACTAACTAACTGGTTGACCAGCAGCTCCAGTGTTCAGTGAGATAAAATGACTGTTTTGTCAATGGAGTCTGGCTTTGAAGAGAGCATAGATAAGTTTCACTTCCAGTTCAGTTCCCTGTTGGAAAGGGCTGTGTGTTTGAGAAGTCCTGGGTATACGACTGGCTAAACAAGACTTGGGTTATACTTCACGAGTTGTGTGGGAGTTTATAAAAAGATGTTTTGATATAGTTTTGCTGTTGTGACTTCAATTCACTAAGACTTCTTCTCCATTTTTGGATTCTTTGTTCACCGCAGCTGGGCAAGATAAACATTTTTTTCCACAAGTATGAAATACAAGTGGCTTTGTTTTTTCTATTTTGAGAGTGTTGCTGCCTAAACGCAACCCACTGCATCAGATCAAAAGCAGTACATTCATACAGACATGTTGGTTCATCATAGAAAGAGACTTTCAAAGCAGTCGCCATAGCTTGCTGTTGAACATGTGCTAATCTTAGCTCAGGAGTCAATCAGACCATGACAGTGATGTCAGTCACATCTTACATACCCTTAGCTCAGATTTTCTACCTTGATCATCATGAGAATGTCATGACCTTCATCCTGGTACTTGATTATTAGGGTTGTGTGGTCTTGTCTGTTTCCCAGGTTACGCTCCAGTTACAGGGATGTGCCACCCACTGAGGAGCTGCACTCTGAACCATGAGGACGGCTTCTCCTCGGCCTTTGTGGTTGCTCATGAAACCGGCCATGTGTGAGTAATGGCAATTAAGCCGATAGTTTTGTATGGTAACTGTAGTCTATAATCAAAGGTAGGTAATGAGTCTTTGTTGTCTTAACAACACAAACCATCTGTTTGCCTCAGCATGTGCGTGCAGCACTTAGCATGGCAAGATGAGCTTATTAAGCTCTGCTGGTAGAAAAACAACTGAGTAAATAGATGCATCACATGTGAGCGTGTATACATAAGTATGTACATTAACCACATGTCGTGTGTACTCTACACTTTATTAGGTACATCAACACACCTGCTCAACCACAAAGCCTATTTTTATGATGCCTATTATGTCATAGATATTCAGCTGTATGTTGAGGCGGTACTTTAAGGTGGTGTTGTTCTGCTCTGCGTTATATTGAGTGGTGTTTCTAATATTCTATAGCCCAGTTCAGACCAAAGGTTTCCGACGAGATGAGTCAAACACCCAACTTCTTGCAACACGCCATCCTGCAATGTTCTAAAAACCTGCCGGTTCACACCAATGCAACTAGATGAGACGGAGTGTCATCTAGTTGCAACAACTCTGTACTTCTGTTTTAATTTCCAGCTTTTCAGGCTTACTTTGTGGCTGAATATAATTTGTAGCTTCTTAAAATATGAATGAGGATAGTGATAGTGAGATACTGGCTACAGGTGCATCTTACTCTATAATGACGAAAACTCTGTCTGTGTGTGTCTGTTCCATGTTTTTCTCCTCACGGACTTCAATCCATGTGAAATTTGGCACAGTGGTAGAGGGTCATGGGAGGATGTGAATGAAGCAATATTACATCAATTGGCCAAAGGGGGGCGCTATAGCAACCGATTGTAATTGCAAACTTTGAATGGGCATATCTCATGCCCCGTATGTCGTAGAGACATGAAACTTTGCACAGAGATGCCTCTCCTCATGAGGAACACATTTGCCTCAAGAACCCATAACTTCCGGTTATATAGATTTTCCGCCATTTTGAATTTTTTGAAAAACACTTAAAATTGGTCTCTTCCTAGGAAGTTTGACCGAACTGGATGAAACTCGGTGAACATAATCTAGGGACCAATATCTAAAGTTCCCTCTTGTCAAAAGTTGGAAAACTTACTAAAACTGAGCTTCTATAAGGCAATGAATATTGGGAGGGCGTGGCTCATCACATAAAGGTGTATAACATCTCAAGGGTTTCACCAATCACCACGCAACTTTGTAGAACAGGACGCCTCAAGGTGACTGGAGAAATTTTACTCTAATTGGCAACTGGGTGGCGCTATAACCACAGAAAAATGCTTAAAAATGGTTAAAATGCGACCAATCGCTGTGGCTCCCCCTGTGGCCCAATGTTGTTGTTTTTTTTTCTAATTTTTGGTATGAATAAGTCATGGTATGGTGTGCTGTACATAATCACAGAAACTGTCAGTGTGTCATTCTGTCAGTCAGTCATTCTGTCTGACCCACGTTTTTCTACTCACTGACGTGGTCAATCTATGTGAAACTGCACATAGGCATTGAGGATTGGTATAGGTAAAAGGTGACAAAGCTACCAATGGGTATGGACTAGTTTGCAGTAGTGATGAAATGGTGAAAAACATAAAACGAGCATCAGATGGACTGAATTCATAATAAATACTCCACAATAATATAAGTAACTACAAGCACCCCAAGTTCCGACGACTATGATCTAATGTAGTTTCTTCTTATATTTGTTCTTAAGAAAGGTCCAAGGTCAAGACCGCAGAATTGTTTGCATCTGTCTTTTTATAATAATGAATCCCCTTGTCTGTGTAAGTTGAGAGTGCGTGCCAGGTTATTACCATTTAGCATAGATAAACAATCTGCAAATCCCCATGAAGGGGCATGAGACTGCAGGGCCATGTGCTCTTACCTGAGAACAAATCCTGAACAAGAAAAACATTGGTGAAGGTCAGAATCTTCTTGAAAACTACTCGAGTGGGTTTTTCAAAGACATTTCTTCTTAATAATGGCATGAATGAGGCTCACTGTGAGCTTCATAAAGACAGATGTTGCCGACTGGCAGATGGGGTGACTGTGGCTCAGAGGTAGAGCAGGTCATCCATTCATCAGAACATCAGTTTTTCAATCCGTGGCTCCTCCAGTCTGCATGTCAAAGTATCCTTGAGCAAGATACTGAACCCCAAATTGCTCCTGATGGCTGTTTTATTGGTGTGTGACTGAATAGCAGGTGGCACCTTGTATGGTAGCCTCACCTACCAGTGTGTGAATGTGTGTGTGAATTAAAGAAAGGTGCTAAACATGTGCTAGATGTTGTAGCAAAGGTGTTGTATTGGATTACATTTGACTGTACAGGTGTACCAAATATAGTAAACGCTGAGTGTATGTTATCAACACCACTTTTAATATGTTACTGAACAATATTTTCGAATTCTACTCTGATTTCTCCAAACTTTTCTCTACGATTATAGGGTGACTGTAGGATATTATGATTTGATGGTGTGTCACCACAGGACATAAAAACCTCTGTTTAAACATTGATTTTGCATCATGTAATTAGATTTATATATGGATCATTTAACATAATTTAAAATAGTTGATTACAAAAAATACCAGTGTTCAAAATTCCAATTAAAAAGCCCTGCAATTGAACATTAAAAAGTATATTTGTAGTAGCAGTAACTTATAGGCAAATTGCCCTAAAACTTCAGTTAGTTAGTACCCCAGGCTATTATTTGCTTATATCCCTGAAATCAACAGGCCTATATTTGGGACAGGCATTTAATTGCTTTCACACAAAACTGTTGCTCAGCAAAGATCAGAAATTAGGCTTCAGATAACATATCAGTTATGAATTGTTCATTTGATCTACCTCCGACAGACAGGACATCAGAGAGAGTTACACCACTCGATGATTACGGCACCCAGCATACCAACACAACACCACTTTATCCTGCTAAAACAATACCCCACAACTTGGATTCATTTTTAGTGATAGTGTTTTAGTGTTACGTTTCTAGTGGTATAGGGCAGCCAGAGGGCGGCAATTCAAAGGCCCTTTGGCTGGAGTCCTGTGAAATGGAGCAGGCTTTATGAAATGTTTGCTGAACATTCAGAGGGACACAATGGTTGGTTGTAGCCGGTGATTTTAGAGCAGGTGTTCACTTGCTCTGGAGGTGCTTTTTGTTATTACTAAGTGTGAGGGTCAATCGAACGTGAAGACATTCGGATGAACTATTGTTGAGAAAATTGAAAAGACTGCACACATACTGTACGTATACTGACAGACGGGGGACTCCTTACATTTTACTTAGATGAAAAAAGAGGTTTGTTGAAAGCTGCATAGTCAAAGTATTACAGTTTTTCTTAAAGAATGTCACTGCTTCTTTAAGCAGCTTCTTTAAGTTTATGAAATTTAGATTCTGTCCACCTCTCTCCAGCTCTGTGGCCCCTTCTTATTTAAAGACAGTGGAGCGATGGTCTGCTTCAACTCTGTTTCTGAACTCAGTAGGAATCATTAGCAGCTTCTGCCTGTGGCAAGAAGTCATAGCTATTATCACTTAAAGTGCTGGTCCACTTCACACAGACTTCCTCTAATGGAGCTTTAAGGGCTTATGACGTCTGTGAACACCCGCTGCGGCACAGACATAGAGAAAGTGGCTAGAGAGACTTGATTGTATGTCATTTTGCACAAAAGCGCTGGTCACTAAGAACCTCTTCATTGGAAAGGGGGGCAGACTCCATGCTGTGCCTGTCAGTGCACGAACAAAACAAAACAGCTTTAATATCAGCCAAAATGTCTCTGCTATGTGGTCACATTAATGGCTGACAGAAGAAATAAATTAATGTGAAGAAAAAAACAGGGTAAAAATCTGTACAAAGTGGCAACTGTGGTCCATTATGCTTGTCCTGCTATCACTGCGCTCACCGTCCTTTTTATAAAGTCACAGCCTAACTTACAAGAAAATCTAAAAAGACAGAAAATTATGAAGAAATAATGGACATTGAATAACTAACAAAGGCCCCGTTTCCACCAAACACTTTTGGTATGGTACCCTTGGAACCAAAAGTAACCCCTCAGACATGGTACCTAGACCCTAGGTCCGTTTAGTGTTTCGACTGCAAACAGTTACCCTACGCCTCTTTTCCACTTAGGTATGTGACTGGTGTGCGTAAATCCCTAAATATACAGACAATGCCTCTAGTGTCCAATACAAGGAAGTGCATTTCTTTAGGGATGGATAGAAACCTGATAGAAACTACCTGTAGCTAGTCATTTTGTCCGTTTTTCACCATCCAGTAGTTTGGAATATGCGCTTTGAACATTACCGGGACAAAAACAAGACCAATATTGCATGGCAACAAATAAGTGAAGATGTTGGCCTGCAAGGTACATTGCATATTTTGTGACATATTCAACTAAAAAGACATATGAACGGCTGAATGAGTCATAATGATGATCTGACTGTGCGTAATGTATAACCATATGCTAGCAGAATAAGATTCACAATATGTTAAAACGAGATAAACCAGTTCTTATTAATAGTACAATCTCACTTGACAATCAACACAAGCAGCTGCATTGAAGAAAATAGCCTGTTAGCTGAGCTAGCAGAAAGTCATACAGTCTCTCCTAAATCCACTGCAAAAGTTACATTTTTTTAACGTATGTAAGCAAATTCCGGACTGAAGTACTACAGAGGGGAGGAGTTTTGCAGGCACATCGGACATCACGGAGATTCACATAGGAAGGAATGGACTTCCGGTTGCCTCTTCTCAGTACACACATGTAAGTGGAAACGAGGCGACACTAGAGCCATCATCCATTTATCAACGGATCTACAGACACCAGTCACATACGTAAGTGGAAACGAGGCGTTAAATGTGGGTGGGGTTGTTGTCACTCACTGCTCCGTCCAGCACTCACTGTATTTCCTCATTAGTCTGCACCTTGTTTTTAGTTTGGGCATTTAGTCCTTCTTAGGCAAGGGCAGCCGGTCGTTAGCCCACAGGAACGACATTCATGATGCTTTTTTATTTTTCCAAGTGAGGATTAGAATATATGCGGTTCACATAATCTGGTCGAAATATTTTTAAACACTTTAAGATCCACTCATTACTAAAAGTCTGTGTCATCCAAGAGATACAATAAGAACTAAAGTAATGGTCAAAGTTGTCACAGTGAAATTTAAGGTGTGCTGATGGATTCGTAACGTCAACTCATGCACTGAGTAATGTTACAAGTAAACGTTCCACCTTAAAAGTCGCCGGAAGTTGGCCCAGTGAATTAATGTTTTTTTTTCTGCAGACTCCAGCTGCAGCATAGTTACAGTTTACAAATGTATGTAAAACTCTCCACATTATGAACAGTGGTTACATAACCAGCCACAACTCTGAGCAGAGTGACCGTCCTCTATTGACCAATCAACAGACTGCAGTGTTCACAGCTCCACCTTTTAGTACCAGATCTGTGTGCTAGGTACCCCAACAGAGGGGAGACCAAAAATTGGGACGGTATGGAACGGTTCCATTGGTACCATCCACAACTTTTCACAGTGGAAATGGAAAAAAATTGCACTGAACTGAACTGTAAGTTACTGCTTGGTGGAAACAGTCTTTCGGCTAAAGGCATTGCTAAAATCAAGATTATCCTTTATTAAATACACTAGCCAGCAGAAACCTGAGTGATGTGATTCTTGAATTACTTAGTTATGAACTTGTATGTTTCAGTGAGTGGAAAATGTGCACTTGCGGTTCTTTTGCAAGTCTGACAGCTGTTCTGTAAAGTAGATCTTGAAAGGAAAATTTCTTCTTTCATTCGCCTATTCAGACTTCTACTGAATCAGGGCTCAACAATAAGGATTGCCCGATTGCCCGGGGCAAGTAAAACTCAAGGTCGGGCATGTAAACTAACATGCTAAAAATAGTAAAAGTTAATAACTAATTGATAAAATAAATGTATTTTAAAACGTGCTCGTCTGCTCTGATGCAGCAGTCTCTCTGCCTGAAGTCACAGGCACAGCTGTGTAACAATGTCCTGCCCACAGCGCCCATTGATATTATTTTGCGTGACTGACGCTTCATATAATAACATAACAACATACTATTTATGGTGTTATGTCATCATGTCATTTCTGTCACTACATGGTCACGCATTAACAATTCTCCTCTGCTCTCTATCGCGCATGGCGGAGTTCCACCACACACACAGGTGAGCACGCTAGAGCGGCTCGGGCCGCATTTTCCTGACCAAACCTGACCCCGAGCCCGGTGCAGTTTGTCAGCTGACAAAGTTATTGTTATGGACACTGTAAATAACCAACAGACTGCTGTTACGCACAGACAAACACGCTGCACTCCGAGCAGCGTAGCACGGCACTCATGCTGAGCTTGTGTTGCGTTCAGGCGTTGTCACGTAAATAACAACTTACAGCACTTAAATAGGTCATAGCACAAAACAGCAGCATGTCAAGTGACTTTTTACTTTATTACATTCAATAAAATTGTATGTTCCTAAATCTTGAGACACCTCATATGTAAGCTAGACAGACATTTCACCTGCTCATTACTGTGCACACATGTACTGTATGTACTTAGTCCTAAAGAGCCCTTCTGGTGCCAGTAGATACATAGAAACATCCCAGCAGGCTGTGCTTTGCAAGCATACAAAAAAGTTTCACGCATGTGAAAATTATTTTTCATGCGTGTGCTTCACCTCCGCTGCTACAACTCCATCCTAGGGGAAACACTGCTGTGTGCGTTTTGTGCAACAGGTGGATGTGGTAGTCTACTGGTAGAGTAGAGAGAGAGCTAAGTAGCGTTGAAGTAGAGTAGAGCAGGACAGAGAGATGGAAGCAAAATATATTAAACCCGGTGTTAATACAGCAGAACTGGAGATTTGTTTTATTTATTTTTCACAATAAATAGAGGTGGGCATGGCTCAAGTAGGGCGCAAAATTATAGACGGAGAACGATTGACACATTTTTCACTTTAAGCCCTGACACTGTCATTTTTGTGTAGGAATTAAGCTACAATACATGACGTATGTTGTTTTAATTAATAAATACAGTATGAATAAATATTACATAACATGAAAATAACTGCCGTCTTTGTTAATTGATAGCCGCTTAAATTAAACAATTTTTAAAGGCAAGTAAAAACTGACTTTGGGCAAGTAGATCTCTGACCAACTTGCCCGACCGGGCAAGTGAAAAAAAACCTTAGCGTTGAACCCTGTGAATGCTTTGTAGTTTTTATGACCTCCTCCATCAGCCTATTGAAGGTGTGAGCCGACAGCCTAATGATTAATCTAATGAAGAATTACGCTCAGTTGGTAAGGTGAGTTATGAAAGACTGTAAATGCCATTAATGAGTTTGACTCATACATATCCTAGAAAATTCACCTTTAACTGAAATGCTGATCCAAAGCATTCCCAAAGAAAACTGTAAGTGTTTTTTCTTAACAGACAGAATCAATGTAAGTGCTTCTGACATTGAGTTATATATATAAAAGTGTTTGTTTTTTTATCTTAGCCTTGATATTTTCTTGAAAAAGTGTGCTGCAGATGACTACAACTGGAAGATATTAGCTTGAAAACACAAGGGGACCCTATTATGAAGCCACACATTGTCCGGATTCAAAGCAGGTAACTATATCATAGAAAATAAACGTTTTTCACATGTTTTTCTAAGATTTTGTACAGGCGTTTTTCAAAAAAGACGGTAAAACAATGTACTGGAGGTATGATTGTGAGTGAAAAACTAAGCAACAAAGACAGAGATGTCTATTTAGGAGCTTACTGTATATCGTATATTGTTTCCCCCTTAAAACAACCAGTTAGCCATTTGGTTATTGTGTCTGTACAATTCTAACAGTCTATGATGGCAACAAGGGGTTAAAAATTGCCGTGGAGCTTCGAAGTGTGGCTGTTTAAATACCTCCAAACTACAGGAAATGCTTTCTTTCAGCTCAGGCCCTGGTCGGCAATCAAGGCTATAGCCAGGGCCGTCGCAACCGGACAGGCAAACTAGGCAGTTGCCTAGGGCCCTGAGCTGGAAGGGGGCCCCCAGAGACGGCTGACATTGGTCCATATCAATGACAATATGATGGAACCCCTATAGACACTGCAACAATGACAACACGTTGGAACCCCCCCTGGGGCCCCCTACTAGCTGCTGCTTATGAGTGGCTAAGTAGGGTGACCAGACGTCCCGCGTTGTGCGGGACTGGTATCCAGTGACATTTCAGGTATTAGCTGAGCTATTGAGTATCTTTAAGCAGTGAAAGTTATTATTTATTTCTTTTTACTTGTAGGTTAGATTTGTTTATATATTTAAGCTATTTGTTTTCCACAGAGCTCTGCGGTGTGAGGATTTTACTCGCATTTGCGACTAAAAATAGTTTAGATTTAGAATAGAAACTAAAGGCGAATCCTGCCGGTTGTGGGTTGAACGGGGGTCACAGACGCCGTATTCCTGTCAAATACGGCGCAAGATAAGGGCTTACCGGCGACGGAGAAGTCCAGCTCCAGGTCCAATAATTTCCTCTTTGTTGATTTCATGACTGCCCAGAAATACCTGAACAGCCGAGCCGTGGCGGCACACAGGTATGTGGCGTGTCAGAGGAGAAACGAGCCGTTCACATTTCTCTCTTTGTGGCAGGTAACGGTCCACAAACCTCGCTGCACTTAAGGGACTGTTCTTTACTTATGAAGGGACTTGTCAGGGGAGGAGGGCGGCTGGTTGATTTTTATTTCATTTATTTATTTTATTTTGATCCCCCCTATGTTCATCACTTATTGATGCAGTTTTTGAAGTATGAATAAGTCAATAAGTAATTTATTCCATTGAAATATCATTGATGTATTAGGCCTATAGAAAAGTGATTTATCTATATAGCGACAGCCTTCGGAGCTTCTACTGGCTCAAGTGAGGTGTCAGTGTAAAGGCCAGGAGCTCGCCTCCATTTTGAGATATGCTATTTGGTTTGTTTATATGTAGAAAGGGAGAAATTATGGATGATATGTGGAGAAATATGAAAATTTGAAATGATGCCATGGCAGTTTGTGGATATCTATGGATGTAAAAGTGGGTTTTGACAAATATTTCACTAGAGTGAGGTTGTCTGGCTGTGTGCGCTGTGATTTGGTCTGGATATTATGGATCTGTGGATTATAATAATGCTTCATAGAGTTTGTTTTTTGACAGACAAGTGTTTATGGAGCCTGCTGTGGTGGTTCTATCTTGAAATGGTCGGCATTAATGGTACCGGGAGGAGTATAGCTTTTAAATGCTATGTCATATGGGTGAAGTACAAATACAGCAGTTGTTTTACATATCATAATCATCACATTCACCTTAGAAGGGTCTGCGGATGGGCAGTCGTCCCATTTCTAGGTATTGAATGTTTTATAATTACTGCCGATCTTGGTGGCTATAATTTCTGCCAATTGCATGCTGGAAGTGATATTTTTTAGCAACAGCTCTTCATCTGAATCTGACAGTTTAATTTGTGAGCAAGGTGCGTGGTTGATGTAGGAGACTGAAAATCAATTCCACTCCAGCTCTCTTTCCTATCACACATAGAACTAATCTTCTGCCTCTGTCTGCTAGTGTGTGTGTGTGTGTGTGTGTGGGGGGGGGGGGGGGGGGTTATTGCTAAAATGAAATAGAAAAGAAAATAGACCAGAAACTATTGTGGCAGATTAGTGCTCCGCCTCCTGTTTGAAGATGAAATCGGTGGCTCCACAGAGCTCTGTTAGCGGCCTCAGAGCTCCATGGCTGGCTTACAGGCTTTGGGGTGCTTCGCAGCACCTCTGCTTCTTGCCTAAACCGGGCAGTTTTACCCAGAAGCACTCTTCGGTACTGAAATTTGTCACCAATGGATTTAATGTGAATCGGTACTCGGCAGCACCAATGTAATTCAGTTGGTACCCTTTAAAGCACCGTGTTCTGCCTGCTGCTTACAGTCCAACACCTGGTTACTATCTCTTTACGAAGCCCCGACCTCACCTGAGCGCTGTGGAGGGTACGCATCTGTAAACATCCAGAACAAAGATAATAAGAAGAAACCAAGAAAATACAGTCAGAGTGTCTGCAGAAAAATACAACGCCGCAAACTTCTAGCAGACTTCTAGTTACAAAGCCGATCTTCATCCACACTCAGAATAATGAGTTAGTATCTGAAAGTGAATAAAGTGTCTTATTATAATGACTAACAGGATCTTTTTTGTCATTACACTGGTGGAAATGGGCTTCCATACAATTCGACCGAGCCTTTTCTGAAATATGTTTGGTTACGTGTAGAATATTAAGCTGGTTCTGTCCTGGGAATGTAACTGGAGTCTCTAGTAGAGGTGTCAGAGAGCAGGATGCTGAGGAAACTACTCAGTGTTCTGGACACCTCTCACCCCCTCCATGCCACTCAGGAGTCCTATCAGAGCACATTCAGCCGTAAACTGAGACCACTGAGGAGCACTACAAAACACCACAGGAGATTTTTTTCTACCTTTGGCCATTAAGTTTCTGCTGTCTAGTTGTCTGGTGTATTTGCCGGATTGCTCCTTGAGTTGAGAAAACTTAAACTCAGAGCGGAAAAGCAGCCCATATCATGTCTTTTTTTATCACCTTTTTTTTCCCATTGTCCAATCGGATGATTTGAGAGGCGGGCCTTCTGTGGTGGTCATGACAACAAGTTTACAGTTGGTGAACAATGGAAGAGAAATGGGTGGTAGTGGTTGCTGGATACCCAGAGCTATACGGCCTGACGATAGACAGCAAGTTGTCAAACTGCCCCTGAGTCATCCTAAAATATGCCTGGGAGCGGCCATCATGGAGGAGAAGCTCCTGGACCAACTGGTGGTACTCCCCATGATCCACCCTCTTTTTTTAGGGTCTCATGTCCCCACACAGATCTCTGTTTCCCTGTGCCCAACAAACTATTTACTGTCAGCCTCTCACCCTCAACCTGAGCTACAGCAAGCACCTTCTGCCTCAACATTTAAGGAATCAGCTCCTGCTTACTGCAAATTAAAAAAAAAAACAAATTCAATTCAATTCAGTTCATTCAATTAAAAAAAAAAGGCAGTGCTATGCGCCTCACGTTTTGCAACCTGCAAAACGCTTTCTGTGTGATCGGGGTCTTACTCTGTTAGCCACTGTTTTTTGCTTCTACTCCTTGAAAACACATCTGTCTGTCTATATTTGTATTTTCTGCCAGATTCTACTTATACTCTATTATACTGTTGTTCTGAAACTGGGCCCAGTGAGCGACCCTTACCCGGGTTTGGTTGTGTGGTTGCTCCTGGTTGTGAAATTGTTGTTACTGTACTTTGTGTTACTGTAATTTGAAGCATTCTCTGGCACAAGAATTTCCTTTGGGATAAAAAAGTTCTATTGAGTTGAATTGAATTGAAATAAAAATATACAGGAAATGTCTTTAGTTTTAGTCTCTGTAAATTTGGTCAAATTCGTCTTTCCCCTGATTAGTACCCCCATATTATAACAAAAACACAATAATACCGACACCAATAAAAACTAAACTGAAACTAAACATTTTCAAACAATAAAAACTAAACTGAAATGAGCAAACAAACTCTGGAAACTAATTGAAACTAAATTTAAGACAAAAATGAAAACTGTAATAACTACATGGCACATTACACCATGTGTATTGATGCAGTAACAAAGCCGATCTCCATCTCACATAAGACCACAGACTGTGTTTCTCTGACTAAATCCTACACTACTAAAAACACTGCGTCGGATTGAAGAGCCCAGGTTTAGTTTGGAGGTCCTTGGAAGAAAGCCTTTTGCAGAGGGTCTCAAAATATGTTCAGGACACTTTAAGCCAATGTTCACATCCATACAAAACAGCAAAAGAGCAGTTGAAATGTAGTTTCAATAAGGTCAGGGCACTTCAGAGTTAAATATATAGTACATACTGTACAAGTAAAAGAACCGTAACGAGACAAGAGAAATATAATAAAAAAAAAAGAAAATGTACTAAAGAAAAGAAGACAAAATGCAACATTAAATTATAGTAATTATTTCTACAGATGCTTGGGGTTGGCAAGTAGCAGTTTTCGTCCTAATGATACATGCGTGAACCGTCACTGAGTATCTGTGCAATAGGCCTTAATTGCTCATCGATTGGACTTTTAGAATGCACATGTTATCGGACTCAGGATTACAGGATGTTATTTCCTGATCCCCTGTCCACAACATTTTAGTTGATTGTCAATACAAAGAAAAAAACAGATGCCTGCAGCATTCAGCCCCCTCTCCTGTTCTACCAGCTTCCGAAACTCAGTGTTGTTGTTTTTTCATCAAGGATTTTTTTAATTGGTCTCTGTGAGCAGCTGAAGGATAATCCTGGGGTTTTCTGTATGTACTTACGAAAATGCACAAGTACCTACCAATTTTATGGGCATGTTGTCAAGGAAAAAATTATTTTGTTGGCATTTAAAGGGACAGTTGCAGAGTGTTGGAGATATCGGCCGTAGAGATCTCTTGATTATAGACTGTTTTGTTGCTATTCTGTTGCAACTTTAATCGCTGTTTACCTCCCGTCAGCTACTGCATTGTGAAACATACCATCAGGAAATACAAGAGCCCATTTGAAATGATTATGTTAAGTGTGAAGTGTCTATAATTGAACTAGATGGTGCTAGGTGGTGCTCAAACCATAAAGAAATGCATTTGAAAAACTCAACAGCAATGAAATCATGACCCGGTTACTTAAGATAATCCACAGGACTTGTTGTGAGCAGTTTCATGTAGGAACTATTTTCTTTCTACTGAACCATAGCCACCGGCTGTATCAGGGGCCGTACACATGCCACGTCTTTAACCACTTAGAAAACACGAGGTTAGGCGCTGGGTGCTACTCTTGTGCCTTTTTTGTGCCAGCTTTCAAAAGTTGAATTCTCAGAGCGCAGCCATCGCGCCCTGAAAAATGGGCGCTCAGGAATGCATGTACATCACAACAGCGTGCCGAAAGTCTACATTGAAAACAATTGACGGCGCAAAAAAATGTGGTATGTGTACGGCCCCTTACTGCGCAGAAGGAAGCAAACATTTGCTCAATGGCGACAGGCATGTGCTCATGACAGCCATTCCGTCTGAGCAGTGAGATGTTTTGTGGGTGTAGTTTGGTAGAACGAAAATAGTTCCTACATGAAACTACTCAGTACCACAAGCTGAGTGCCACCTCGTTCCATTATATTCAAGAGACAGCAGACATCCAACACTCTGCAACGCAAACCAAAACAATAAAAGTTAATGAATTACAAGACTAGAAGCACTTTAAGTCAGAGGAAAATATGTATTTTTGATTTTGGGGTGAGCTGTCCCTTTAATAAGCACTGCTCCCATAAGGCCTTGTCACTGTGTCAGTGGCTAATGAGATGTGATGTTCCAGGCTCAAGAGGGATTCAGTAATACAGAGCTGTTGGTGGGTGAAGCTGTGTAGCTAATAGAGAGCTCAGCAAAACAGCATTTCACTTTATTTCAGTACAAAGCACTGACAAATGCTGGTAGCACCGCCGAGACCCAATATCCTGCTGCATGCTATGACAGTAATCATCACACAGAGCCTAAAGGTATTTTGTAAAAGGCAATTACTGTTGTAGTTTTGATCTGTTTTTGGCACTTTTGAACTCTTTTTTTATTCAGCAAAATATACAAAACTTCTCTGAAGAAGAACATTATCTAAAAATAAATCTATGCTTTGAGATCAGGAATGATATGATCAAAGAACAGGTTATTGTACTAAGAGTGAGAATAAGCATTGAGGCCGACGAACATTACATGAGCGTTTTTGATACATTATTCAATGGACATAATTTAATCAATAAGTATTGAGGTTTGCCACCCTGCCCTTAATTCTCCTCTACTCTGCTTTCCTCCTGTTCAATAATCCTATTTCTGTCCCATCAGGCTCGGCATGGAGCACGACGGCCAGGGGAATCGTTGTGCTGATGAGACCAGTATGGGCAGCATCATGGCTCCGCTCGTCCAAGCAGCTTTCCACCGCTATCACTGGTCACGTTGCAGCAAGCAGGAGCTCAATCGATACATCCAGTATGTGCTAATTATGCCACTCCCCTCATGTTGGTTTTACACAGCATAGCTTACATGTTTTTCTTTGGGTTGAACCTTCTCCTTGTCTGGTCTAGTCTCCAAAGATCTCACAGTTCTGACTCTATTTCTTCCATCTTCTCTTCAGCTCTTACGACTGCCTGCTGGATGATCCCTTTGAGCACAAGTGGCCCAAGCTTCCTGAGCTCCCCGGGATAAATTACTCAATGGATGAGCAGTGCCGCTTTGATTTTGGTGTTGGTTATAAAATGTGCACCGCTGTAAGTCTTTCACATTAGTGTAATCCCCAAAATGATGATTGTATGAGGCACTTATCCACAGTCAGTGTGTTACCTAAACTAGATGGTGGTCAGCAAGCCCACAGGATTGAGAAGCAGGCAGGAGTACTGCCATGGAAACAAAGTAATATACTGCTGGGGACGAGGGCAGCAGCAAAACATATTTCAGCCACTTGGAAAAAAAAATCAATGTCAGTGTAAGTATACGCTGTATTAAGAATAATTTCACCACTTTACCTTGCTGTTAGACAGACTGTTTTATGGCTCTTTTCAAAGCCACCAAACTGCTTTGACAAAAACAGTTATTTTACAAATGTGACCTCACTTAACACAGCACCTCCTGGTCTACTGCTGCCTTGATCAGTGAGTTTGTTTGTGGTATTGTTTTACTGGCGTTATAAGAGGTTATTTAGCATTCCAGCATCTTCTGTATTCTGTGAGGTAAAATTAATTGAGCATAGCGTTAATTCAGGCAGGACACAGTGTCAAGCTCAGCTTACATCCCGGCTACACCAGCTGATCTCAGACAGCCCAATCTACAGATGGAGCAGCTGATTGATGGAAGGGAGTCAGCTGATAGATCACGAGTCCTTTCTATGCAGCCAATTGGTGAATCTCATTCAGGGCGCCCTATTTAAACTTAGGCTTTCCATGTAGGCGCATGGAAGGGCAGAGAAGTGTGTTATGTCTGTCTAAAGGTTTTCCATGCAAACGCGTGGAAGGGCGGAGAGGTGTACTCTCTCTGCTTTCCATGTAGGCGCATGAAAGAGGCTTTCTCTGTAGGCCCGAGGAAAGGCAAAGGGGCCCCAGGACAGAGCCATGCCTCCAAATATAATACTGCTAATGGAAATAAAGTTTCTTTGACTAAGGCGTTCCTGACTGAACTGCTTTTGCCAAAGGAGTCTGGTGACTTTGAAAAGACTATAGTCATTCCCCATCAGAAGGGCTGTCTAACTACAAGGTAAAGTGGTGAAAATATTCTAAATATAGCGCACTCTTAAACTGATACAGATTTTTTTAGGGGGGACTTTTTCAGGTGGCTTAAATATGTTGTTGCAGCCTCCGTCATGTCTGCTTCTCCAAACTGGGGGTGTGCTGTCTGCCATCTACTGTAGGTAATACACTCAGTTTGGATAAGTACCTCATACACTTACACAAGAATCCCAGCTATCTCTTTAAAGGAGCGGTGTGTAAGATTTAGGGGGATTTAGTGGCATCTAGTGGTGAGAATGAAAGTTTTTGTGGTTAGAATTCCAACAGTGTTCATTGTTGAGGAGGTTTTACTGGGTGCCATTTTATCCACAGAGGTCTCTTCCTCTCCAAAACAAACACACCCAGTGATTTAAACTGGTAAAAACTCTGAATAAAGCAGTTTCATGTTAAAAAATCAGTGTTTTCTGACACTCTAGATATAAAGGGCTCATTGTTAGGTGAAAAAACACGATGATTCTTATGTCAGATGATTATACACTGAAGAAAACATACTTGTTATATTCCATTTTTGCCGATATATCCCCCTTAATTATACACACTGGACCTTTGATGCAACACAACAGATAATATGATATGTTAAGACAGTACAAATACAGAATATATAAACCCATAAACACAGTTAAGTTACACTTGGAAATATCTTTCCATCCAAAAGTGATTCGAGTCATTGGAAAATGCGCATTAAAAGATATACGAATCCTGTGTGTTTCCATTAAATGTACGGACTTTGGTGAAAACTACGAACTCGCGTGAGTTTTCTGCAGAACCGGAAACAAAACAATTCTTGCATTCTTCTTCTTCTACGTTTTCTGGCAGTTGGCAACTAGCTTGTAAATGCATTCCTGACCTGGAGTGTGGATATCACCATGGAGAGAAGTGCGCTACGTCAGACTTAATTCGAACATAACTGTTTCCATCCCCCGTTTTGCGAATCAGCATTTTTTCAAATGAACCAAAACCCGGCTAAAGCAAGCGTTTTTTAGTTTGTGCATATCAGGGGATTTTAATTCGAATTCTGGCATTTCCATCATAATTTTCTGATGCGATGCTTCTAAATACGCATCTAAACAGGCTGATGGAAACATGGCTATACGTCAAAACTGTTTTGAGAGACACATGCTGCTATAGCAGGGCAGTTTAAAACAATCAAACACATCTTAAATTTAGCCAAATGTGACAGTGGTGTACAGTAAGGGTTAGTTTTCCTCCTGAGGCATGAAGAAGTTGAATGAATGAGCTTGTTTGCATTGCCAAAAAAGAGTAACTAATGTTCAAAATTACTGTTTTCTCTTTTAGTTTCGAACTTATGACCCTTGCAAGCAACTGTGGTGCAGTCATCCTGACAACCAGTACTTTTGTAAAACGAAAAAAGGGCCTCCGGTGGATGGAACAGAGTGTGCACCAGGGAAGGTAGGAGATGTCTCTGAATCAGCTAAATTATAATTTTCATGCGGTGGAGCTCTTAGTGGAGATAAAAAGAGAGGAAACCAAAAAGCCTGAAATGGTTTCAAATGCCAACATCATTAGTCTAGACATTTTGACCTTTCTTTCTGTCCCAGCGTGTCTTTTCTCTTGTCTTTGTCATATTTTTAGTGGTGCTTTAAGGGCCATTGCATCTGGAGATCCAGCCAGGAGCCTCAGGGCCATGATGGGAATTGGGGGTCCTGGTCAAAGTTGAGCTCTTGCTCCAGAACATGTGGAGGTGGAATTCGCTCCCGCAGCAGACAGTGCAATAACCCTCCGTGAGTGCCATGGCGAGAAATAGATAGCTACTACTTTTTCAGCAGCCAAATAGTTCATACACTCTGTGTTTTTATCCAACTGATTATGACGTTCTGTAAAAGTGTGAAAGCAGAACTGAAGAGCCAAAACAAAGCAAAAACTTAATGATTATTTTAAAGGGGACCTATAATGCTTTTCCTTTTTTTCTGTCATATACACAGTAAGATGTTACAGTGTCGGAAGTTCGTATTAAACATGGCCAAAGTTTCAAATAATGAGATAAACGTATGTAGGAGTAATAAGGAGTATTAAAAAGTAAAAACCTCTGGCTTCAGACCGTTCTGAATACTCGAGGCACATTACATAACCTACACTGCTACATGTAGCTACATGCTAACATCAGGGAAATGTAATCTTGGTTGCTGATATTGTTAATTTCTCCTTGATTTCATATTCCTGCTCGGACATGTCTGGTTGTGAAGATTTTGGTTTGTAAGCTTTTATTGGGGATTTTTCATGGTCAAAAATGCCGCTGTACTCTGTTATGGTCATTCCTCGGCTGTAAGTACACTGCTACATGTAGCTACATGCTAACATCAGGAGAACATGTAATCTTGATTGCTGATATTACTAATTTCTGAGATTTATGATCATATTCCTGCTGGAACATATCTGATTATAAATATTGTGGTATAAAAGATTTCAATGGTGATGTTTAATAGTAGAAATTGCGGCCATACTGTCATGGTCATTCCTTAGCTACAAGTATATTGCTACATGTACTATAGCTACAAACTAAGAAACAGAAGACCATCTTTGGGGAGAATGTATTTGATGTGTACTTTGAGTTTTTAGTTTGGCACATGTCCCATCCACTAACATGGAGAGGGCGCACTTTTTGACCTGTACTGCAGCCAGCCACCAGGAGGCGATAGAGATGTTGTGGCTTTACTTGTGGGGAGCTGTCATGTCGTCCATCTTAATATACAGTCTATGGTTTAGAAGCTTCTAGTGGTAATTTTTCACTGTAGAAGGTGGCGCTATATTCCTTTACAGTCTTTCCAGGGCTCCAAGTATACTGCTACATGCTAATGTCAGAGGAATATTGGTTGCCAAAGTTGTTCATTCCTCCCAAGTTTTTGATCATATTCCCACTGGAACATGTTTGGTTGTAAATATTTTGGTGTAGAAGCTTTTATTAGTGATTTTTCACCATAGAAAGTGGCACTATACCCTTTTAAAATCCATCCACCAGGTGCAATGATGGTGCAGAGACACTAAAAATGCACATGCAGAGGACCTGGAAATGCTGAACAATTGGAGCAGACTGGGCTTTTTTCAGGATGGAGGCTTGAAGAGGCAGGCACTAAATGAAGCCTCTCAGACAGAGGGTGAATACAGGTATTCCAGCACAGACAGTGAGGAAAATTGAGTATATTTTGAACATTAAAGCTTATAAAAAATGTCTAGTATAAAACCCAGAATACAAGTATGAACCTGAAAATGAGCATAATAGGTCCTCTTTAAGTTTTATATGATGACGTTTTCACTTCATTTAGCGCATTTTATTGTTAAAGTCAGTCCACATTTGTAAAACTTCTCCCTTTGCTAATGGTTAGTGGAGGGTATAGGCAGGTGCACGGGGTATACCCACCTCTTTTTCTGTCCGTTTACAGTGTACCCACCTATCAGCCAAAAAGCCACTGAAATATATAGAAGAGTATACCCACTTCCTCCTTTCTAACCTACCCATCTACCTAGTAGTACACCTACGTCATAAGTGACCACCACACCACTGCTCTATGAAGATGTACAGTCAGCCAACAGAAACACTGATGCCCTGTTTGGAAAAGAAGAAGTCATTATTCTAGGGGTGTATCATCAACATCACACTACCACACTACAAACTGAAATGTTGCTCCCAGTGTTGTTCATTTGTCACCCACATCCAAACATCTGATCATTCTAGTCCAATTAAATACAGTTTAATGTTTTAGTTAGTTTTTCTTGTCAGTTTCCAGCTGCCCATAAAATTCAGGGACCTAATTGCATTAAGTAACTCAGCCCCTCCTTACCTCTACCTAAAAAGAGAGGTGTCTCATAAAATAATGAACGGAGAATTGTCAATTATAAGATGTATGACATATAAGTAGTTTAAGAGAGTATAGAAAGGATTGAAAGGGTCATTTTAGGACTCCACCACTTGATAAATTTGTTTGAGACCTTTAATCCACGTTATTGGCTCCATAGCTAAAGTTCCTTTACTTTTTCAATCCAGCCTTTCTTTCAGAACCTCCTGGAATCATACTAAGAATGAAAACTTTTGGATCTTTGGGAACATCAAGCTGGAAAACATCTTTAAGGACATTTTTTTGTTTTTGTCATTCATACATCAGGCCTGCCTACGGTGGGCGAGATTGCCCCGGCTCTGCCTTTGACTACCAGATGTGCAACACAGAGGAGTGTGCTGGCCCTTACGAGGACTTCCGTGCTCAGCAGTGCGTCCAGAGGAGCAACAAATACCACAAAAACATCAAGCACACCTGGCTACCGTACGAGCACCCAGATGGTAAGTCTGTAAAGAGCGAAGCAAAGTTGGCTCTCTCTTTCAAAGCTTAAGTGGACAGATTACATTTGCAGAAGCATCTGCTCTCACGCATATATAGGTTCAGGTGGGTGTTATCTCCCCTCTGTGTCTTCTGATGTTTTTCTCTGATTCTGAATACATTTGCATGAACCAAGCTGTGTGCGTGTGTGTGTGTTTTCAGAGGCCCGTAAGTGTGAGCTGAGCTGTAAGTCAAAGGAAACAGGAGAGGTGGTGTTCATGAACCAGGTGATGCACGATGGGACCCGCTGCAGTTACTCAGAGCCCTTCAGCGTGTGCGCCAGAGGAGAGTGTCTGGTATGTAAAACTAATGGATAGCATCCATGGGGTAAAGACCACGGGTAGTCAGGAAGGGTCGACATAGTGTCCTGGCAGATGGATGTGTAGTGTACAGTCTAATGCAAAGAAGCAGTCCAGTGTGGTTAGTCAGCCTGACTCTTTGCCCTCTTGATAAATTCAATAAAGGCAATAGGAAAATGCTACAAAATCAATCATTAATTAAACATGTGGTGTTGCCTTCTACAGTAAATTCTATGCATGTTTCAGAGCACAGTCACACATGCAAGAATTAACATCGGCAAATATTAATTTCCCATTCACTTCCATTCAATGCGAGCAAAGGAGCAAATAAAACATTTGCATCTTCGAAATGCGTGGAATTCAACTGTGGTGAACTTTGACTGGCAAAGTTGCAGCCTCAAACCAAGGCAAAGAAGTATGTATGGTTGACCCAGTGTGACAGAGGAGACATTGATGTTTAACCAGCTGATATTGTATGATATTGAAAACAACTGAAAAGGAAAATGTACCAGTAACATCACATTTAGTGTTACTTTCTAGCAAAGTAGCTAACATTAGCTAGCAAGCTAGCTTTTCGTGTGAGTCACATTTGGCATTGCCCACCTAAATTTGCCCTTCTTTAACCGGTAGCGATGGGCACTGAAACCCGGTATTAAACGAGCCCTGGGGCTACATTATCAAAGACCATAGTATGAACAAGCGCCGATTTCATTGGTTCTTTTAACCGGTTCTTTTGTTTTCTTTTCTTTTTATTAGATTTTTCAAATAAAGCACATACAAATATAAACAGACAAAGCCAACCAACATAAACTACACCTCGACATAAAGACATAGAAAACAGAGAAGGATATCCATACATACAACAAAAACAAAAGAACAAACACTGCAGTATATAACAATTAAAGGAGCTATATGTAAGAAATCCGAAGCAAATAGTCGTAAAATCCTCTTGATATGTCACAGAGACTAAGGAATAATGTTCATATAACATACTGATCTCACCGACAACAATAGTACAGCCAGAATATTCGCATTTTAAAAAAAAATTTTACGGTCCACAGATCATCTCAGCATCAGTTACAGTTACGACTGAGCTACAGCAGCACGGCAAGCAGCATTAGCAGTGTCCCGGTACATAGCATTAGCAGCTGGCTCCCCATGAGCTGTATCCCGGCAGCAGCGTTAGCAGTGTCCCGGTACATAGCATTAGCAGCCGGCTCCCCATGAGCTGTATCCCGGCAGCAGCATTAGCAGTGTCCCGGTACATAGCATTAGCAGCTGGCTCCCCATGAGCTGTATCCCGGCAGCAGCATTAGCAGTGTGCCGGTACATAGCATTAGCAGCCGGCTCCTCCTCAGCTGTATCCCAGCAGCAGTGTTAGCAGCAGAGAAGCCGGACTTGTTCCAACGGTCCGCTGGAAAACCGAAGATCAAGGACACGGCGACGCGGCCCTGCCACGGCAGCAGTCTGTGGGCAAACAAATCAGTCTCCAGCATGCCGCTGTCCAGCAACCTCGAATCTGTAGGGGATGGGGGGACGGACACGACTCGCGGCAGTATTTTGAATTTGAGCGCAGTAACCGTTTTGGCCACATTCTTACATACAGCGCCTTTTAGAATGAATAAGCTAAAATGTTGTTGTTTTTTTTTGTTTTCCCAAAAACAATTAACGAGCTGACGGCAGCTAAGCTCGTCACTGTAAGTGCAGTTAAACCTTGTGAGTAAGTAGCCAGTTCTTTATCAGTACATGTGTTTAGCAAGCATGAACATGTAAACATCAATATTTCATTCTGCTCTGTCCACAGTCTCTCATCCACTGCCACTAACATTGTGTTTTACACAAGGACAGCACGCTAGTTCAATGAATTGCAAATTGTTACAGATACAGCTGTCTGTGTACAGACTAACTGAGCTTCTTAAAATCTTAAAATTGGGCAGATAGTTTCAAACTTAGCTGCTGGCTGAGACAAACAGCACCGGCACTGATGTTACCTGCACACACTGAATCACATCAGCAGAGAGGGGGCAGGACAGAGGACAATTTTATGGGCTTATTTTCAAGGGGGGAACTTTGGTTTAAGAAATGTGCACGATAAAATGGGGTGTCTGGAGATTCCTTTCCCAGAAAAAAAATATTTTTACTTCCATTTAGGGACTATGATAACTAAAACAAAATCTTATAAAATAACTTAGCTGATCATTATGCTAAATTCTGTCAGAATAGTTCTAAATATGCTGCTCTTTTGTGGCATTTCCTGGAGTATATCAGAGCAAAACCAGCAGCTAAAATCACATTCTCAGCCAGAATCTGATGATTTTTGTACTTTAAAAAAGCTTTTGAAAGAAGGGGGGATACTCAAGCCCTGTTTCCACCGAGCGGTACGGTTCAGTTCAGTACGCTTTTTTTCTGTTTCCACTGTGACAAGTTGTGGATGGTACCAATAAAACCGTTCCATACTGTCCCCATTTTTGGTCCCCCCTCTGTTGGGGTACCTAACACACAGATCTGGTACTAAAAGGTGGAGCTGTGAACACTGTGTTATCTGCAGTGTTTATATATGTTAATTTCGACTGGGACGGCATATATTCTAATCCTCACTCAGAGAAAAAAAAAGCGTCGTGGAGCGTTGTTCCTGTGGGCTCAAACAACACTAAACCCCTGAGCTTGCTTTAAAAGGACTAAATACACAAACCCTCTATTTTTAAATATCCCATAGAGAGAGACTCTCACTGCAGCCTGTTTTATTTTGTTCTGAAAATGTCAATGTGCAGCCTCGTATTGCAGATGATAAACAAGGTATTACTCAATACATAAGTTGATTACGTGAACACCATCGACACACCGTATGTTTCACTCTAATAACTTTGACCATTACTTTAGTTTGTATATGACATATACTTTTAGGAATAAGTGGAGAAAAAAGCATCGTAGAGCGTTGTTCCTGTGGGCTCCGGCAACACTAAACCCCTGAGCTTGCCTGAGAAGGACTAAATGCACAAACATGCTATTTTTTGATATCCCATCACGACAGACTCTCACTGCATCCTGTTCTGTTTTGTTATGACAATGTCGGCTTGAGGTGCAGACTTCCCTCTGTGTCACCAGTAGTGAGGAAATACAGTGAGTGCTGGACGGAGCAGTGAGTGACAACAACCCCGCCCACATTTAAGAGTACTGTTTGCAGTGGAAACACTAGGGTCTAGGTACCATGTCTGAAGGATTACTTTTGGTTTCAAAGGTACCATACTGAAAGTGTTTGGTGGAAACAGGGCTTAACAGGAAGAATATGTCATAATAAACATCACCTGGCAAGCTGGGTTTGGAAGTGTCATTTTCCCTTTGTGCCTGAACCTTTACTAAAGTGTATTTTGATGATTAAAATAGTGCCCTTAGAGAGAGTTATGCAGAAATTCAATGACTGTACATTTCTGCGTTCTGCTCTAACACACACAGACATTATTTTGTCTCATTATTCACCTTGGGCATAAAGTTGAGACTTCTATTTTTTCAGGCCAGCTGCTCGTATTTTGACTACATTCCTGTTATGTCTGGGTGTGTTTCCAATATGCATCATCCTAAACCTCCAAACCAGATGCATGCAGCATTTTCCCATGGCATCATTTTCCCAGTGGAGTAATCTCAGTCTACATGAAAGTCAGGCACAGTGTTGCCCTGGTTTGATTGACTGTCTTTGCCTTTCCTTTCACAGCATGTAGGCTGCGACAAGGAGGTCGGCTCTTACAAACAAGAGGACAAATGCGGAGTGTGTGAGGGGGACAACTCCCACTGTCGCACCGTGAAGCTGACGCTCACAAAGACACCCAAAAAGAATGGTAATTATCAGCTACGTGGACGCTCAGGCCTGTGCTGAATCAGCAACTGTCATCATTTACACTCTTTCACTCTGCCCCTCCCTACCATAGACCCGTTTTTGTCTTTAAAGGGGGGGGGGGGCAGGGGATCCTTAGGGGGACATAGCATGTCAACAGTGTATTCCCTCAGCACTGTGTGTCTAGTTTTGTAGTCATAAATAACCTCCTTCCTGAAAAGCAAGCATTAAGTTGTTGGTACTAACGGATTCCTTAGGTCTTTTTGTTTGAAATGATACCAGTATCTTCTTGCTAGTTTTAAAACTCAGCTTCTGAAATACAGTAATGTCATCCTGGAGTACTGGAAGAGGTTAAACTCAAAGTCCAGAGGCCTCATGCATGTTCCCAATCTTCTATATTTGACCACAGCTGGTATCCCGCACTGTCATCAAACAAAGGATCAAAACCTTCTGTCTTGATTCAGAAATAATTGGCTGCTATTACAGCCCAGAATAAGTGCCTGCTGCGTAAGGCTCCCAGCTTAACCGTGCCATGTCTCTTTGTCTTGTTAGGAATGCTGAAGATGTTCGACATTCCAATAGGAGCCCGCCACATTGTGATCGAAGAGAACGACACTTCCCCTCATATAATTGGTGAGTGTGTCCCACATCCTTCGTTTCATCTTGTCAAAATCACCCTCGCTGCGCCGATCAGTGCAAGATGAAGTTTTCATGCAGAAAAGGTCTGCGATTGTCAATCACCAGCTGTGTTCTCACGTCTGAATTTGACACTGATGTAGTAGTTAGTTGTAAAGTGAGGAATTCACAGTGCCTTGTGCCTGAAGCTCTGTAAGAACTTTTTTTTCCCTAACAGCTTTTTTACTGAGAACAAGAAATTAATTAGCGTGGCATCTAACAAACAGCATCAATGTGAGAACCTTTATTTTCAACTCTGAAAATCTGACAGACAAAAGCAAATACCACTGTTTTCCTGAGAAGCTGGAGTCTATATCATCGCTCCTGGTGAATTATTATAGTCAGTGCAATTATTGCACATCGCAGGTGCTATTGTGCTGATTTGAAAGGAAAAATAGCTTTCTCATTCATTAGTGACTTTCCATTTGAGCTGAATGTAGATGAGTAGACTTTATCTGCAAATGCAATTTGCAATTTGATATGTGTGAAGTAATGAGAACAAAGCTCTAAAATGTATTCAGGTATGAAAAGATATAACAGACTTGTATCTTTCAGCTTACAATAGCTCTCTGTGCGGCTGACAGTGGTGAGTCAGGATCGCCCTCCCTCCCCTCTCCACTCTTTTCCTCTCTGGCTTTTATTAGCTCATGGGAAGAAGGGATGACACACAACTTGGAGAAATTACCGTTGGCTAACCACAGAGCCAAACATCTCAGAATACATACTGACACGTCCCCTGCCTAAAGGAAAATCTCAGAGTAGTTTGGTGGGGAAGGGGTTGATCATGAATTTCTTTTCAGTTTTTTAGATTTTTAATGAATGAAAAACTACATAATGTGCCCGCAGTCTTTCCCCTACACACATGCATTAAAAAAACTTTTTTTCACTCATTACTGACAGCTGTGAAGAATCAAGTTACTGGAAACTTCATACTGAATGCAAAAAGTGAAGAAGCTGAAACAAAGACCTTCATCGAAAACGGTTTACAGTGGGAGTATTCCAACGATGGTGGGAAGGAGATGCTGAAGACAACTGGTCCTCTGCATGAAGGCATTGTAGTGCTGGTGAGTGGCGTTGTATGTTTCTGTAAACCACTGATATGTTACATTTATGTGTCTGTTTTGTATGTAGCCAATATGTTGAAACTTGACGTTCTTTATCTTCAAATTAATGTTGTTACAACGCTGTGGTTAAGGTGTGGTTAGGTTTAAACACAAAAAACATTCAGTTATGGTTAGGAAAACATCATGTTTTGGTTTAAAATGAAATTTGGTTTATTGCCACCACAGCCACCACTGAAATTGTACCAACGTCCCCTCAAAAATATGCAGTTGTTGTCAGCACAACCAACGTTGGAAATATCACAGAATGACGTTACAAAACCTGGCTGGTCTCAGACAGTGGTCTGCTGCTGGCCTGCTTGAGAGCTGTCACGTCACTGTTGAAGATGTGCTGACGTTGGCTTAAAAAATGCCTAAATGTTATCACCACAACCACTGCTGGAAATGTGCAAATATCACCTCGAATGTTTGGCATTGGCTTGAAAAATACCCGGTTGTTATTGCTATAACCAATGCCAGAAATGTCATGTGGTGACATTCAAAATCATGGCTGGTCTCAAACAGTGGTCTGCTACTGGCCTGCCTGATAGCTGTCCTGTCACCACTGAAAATATGCTGACATTGACTTACAAAATACCTGGTTGTTGTCACAGTAACCACTGCTGGAAATGTGTAAACATCACCTTAAAAAATACCTGGTTGTTGTTGCAACAACCACCGCTAGAAATGTGCCAGCATTGGCTTAGAAAATAGCTGAAGTTGGGTCAGAAAATACCTGGTTGTTGTCACAGTAACCACTGCTGGAAATGTGCAGACATCACCTTAAAAAATACCTAGTTGTTATTGCTACAACCAATGTTGGAAATGTGCAGACATAGCCTTAAAAAATACCCGGTTGTTGTTGCCACAACTACCGCCAGAAATGTGCCAGCATTGGCTTACAAAATACCTAGTTGTTGTCGCCACATTCACTGCTAGAAATGTCATGAAGTGACATTTAAAAACACGGCTGGGCTACAAACAGTGGTCTGCTGCAGGCCTGCTTGACAGCCATCTCGTCAAGCTGGAAATGTGCTGACGTTGGCTCAGAAAATACCTGGTTTTTGCCACAACCACTGCTAGAAATGGGCTGGCGTTGGCTTAAAAAATACTTGGTTGTTGTTGCCACATACACTGCTAGAAATGTGCCAGCTTTGGCTTAAGAAATACCCAATTGTTGTCGCCACATACACTGCTAGAAATGTGCTGACGTTGGCTTAAAAAATACTTGGTTGTCGCCACATACGCTGCTAGAAATGGGCTGGCGTTGGCTTAAAAAATACTTGGTTGTCACCACATACACTGCTAGAAATGGGCTGGCGTTGGCTTAAAAAATACTTGGTTGTCGCCACATACGCTGCTAGAAATGGGCTGGCGTTGGCTTAAAAAATACTTGGTTGTTGTTGCCACATACACTGCTAGTAATGTGCCAGCTTCGGCTTAAGAAATACCCAATTGTTATAGGCACCTACACTGCTAGAAATGTGCTGACGTTGGCTTAAAAAATACCTGGTTGTTGTCACAGTAACCACTGCTAGAAATTTGCTGGTGTTGGCTTAAGAAAATACCCGATTGTTGTCGCCATAACCACTGACATCTAATGTCATTAGATAACATTAAAAAACACAGCTGGTCTACAAACAGTGGTCTGCTGCAGGCCTGCTTGACAGCCGTCTCATCGCCACCAGAAATGTGCTGACGTTGGCTTTGAAAATACCCGTTTTTTGTCACCGTAACCAGTGTTGGAAATGTGCAGACATCACCTTAAAAAATGCCCAGTTGTTGCTGCCACAACCGCCGCTAGAAACTCCTGGCCTGCTTGGCAACCATCTTTGTGCTGATGTTAAAAATAAAAAATACATACCTTAAAAATACCTTGTTGTGGTCGCCACAGACTTGACTGGAGATGTCACTACACATCGTTAAAAAACACGGCTGGTCTCGAACGGTGGTCTGCTGTTGCCTGCTTGGAAATGTCCCAACATTGCCTTAAAAATCTCTCAGTTTCCACAACTACCACGTGAAATGTGCGGGTCCATGTCATTGGTTCGACAGCCCATTGGTTCGACATCCCATTAGTCCGACTGTTCGCGGTGCTGAACGGCGGGCGTATGGTGCACCGCGACCGGCTTGAGGCGGAGCAGGCTCATGGTTTATGTGTTTGTCACTTTCTTTTTCTTTTTAACACACACCATGATCTTTTCCTGACCCTAACCAAGTGGTTTTTGTGCCTAAACCTAACCAGACCTTAACCACAGGGCATCATGATGATTTCGGAACGGACTTCGGAACAATGGGTTTAATATGGTCGGAACAATGGGATGTCGAACCAGTGGGCAGTTCCCAAATGTGCTGCTGTTGCCTAAAAAAGTACCCAGTTGTTGTCGGCACAAAAACTGCTTTAAATGGGCGGACGTGTCATTAAAAAGTGCAGCTGGTCTCTAAAGTGCTTCTCAGGGGTCGTATCTTGTAGGCCTCAGGCCATTAACCATCTCCCTTACCCCTCTCCTGATGCTCATACAGTTACTTCAGAAACATTGATATGATACTATGGAACAAATTAATGTTATGTATCTGTTTCTCAGATATGTACAATAGATGTCAATGGGTTTTTTTCAGCAACTGGGCTCAAGGGGGACGGATACAAAATCATCACTATTTTCTTTTTCCAGAGTTTCATTGGTTTTTTTTAAAAAAAACTTTCTTCACCTTGTTGCAGGTCATACCCCAGGAAGAGGACACGAAGATCAGCCTAACGTATAAGTACATCATACATGAGGACCTTTTACCGCTTATAATGAACAACAATGTCCTTCTGGCTGAACTGGATACCTATGAATGGGCACTGAAGAGCTGGTCTCAGTGCTCCAAACCCTGTGGGGGAGGTCAGTAAGTGTATGTTTGAATCACAAGCAATTAAAGCTGGAGCTGGAGTCAAAGCTCAGTATGTGTTCAGAAAACCGCAAAGATGAATCTATTCTAGTGTTGGTGAGGTTATTTCCACCACGCTCTTGTTGGTCTACAGCAGACATGGTTACTGACTGAATGACTCTATCAGTGGATTCATAGAAAATGTTTTGAAAATGAATCGTTCTTCTCTGTTTTTAGTCATTATAAAGGAAATATCTTATGAATTTTTCTCGTTGGACAGACAAAACACTCAATTTAAAAGCCAAAATTAAAATCACATTGGACTCCAGGAAGTTGAAATGGGCATTTTTGAACTATTTCCTGACATTTACACGAAATAATAAATACAGTAATTAACAAAAAGGTCAATCAGTAATCAGTAAAGTTGTAGCCCCAGTTTTTAAAGAGATGGATGATAGATTTATGTATGTAACTGTACTATATGTCTGTATAAGCATGCTGGAAGATTGATTTTGTACGCTTTCCATCCTTCAGGCATCCAGTACACAAAATATGGATGCAGGAGGAAGAGTGACAGCCGTTTGGTGCATCGAAACTTTTGTGAAACCAGCAAAAAGCCCAAACCCATCCGCAAACGCTGCAATGTTCAAGAATGCAGCCAGCCCACGTAAGTGTCCCCCAGCTATAGAGGGCTATATTTTCAGTCTAGTGCAGCATTAAAACTTTAATGGCTTTGCCTCCATATGTTCAATTCTGGACCATTCGATAAGCAGAGGAAAATGTAATTGCTGTGTGGCATGAAAGCCTTTTTTCAAAGAGCCTGCTGTGTTGACAGGTGGGTGGTGGAGGAGTGGAGTCCCTGCAGTAAGACCTGCGGGAAACTTGGTTATCAAACCAGAGTGGTGCAGTGCATGCAGGCGCTCCACAACGGCACCAACAGGCCCGTCCACAGCAAACACTGCCTCGAGGACCGGCCGGAGATAAGGAGGGCCTGTAACCACACCATATGCCCTGCCCAGTGGAGGACAGGGGCGTGGTCTCAGGTGAGTCCAGATGACAGCCAGCTGTATCAGCAAGTTCAAACTTAAGCTCGCTGTAAATGTTTACCAAGTGAAGATTTAAAGGGACAGTTCACCCCAAGATCAAAAATACATATTTTTCCTTGTACCTGTGGTGCTATTTATCAGATTGTTTTGGTGTGTGTCTGCCTTCTCTCGAATAAAATGGAACTAGATTGAACTCAGCTTGTGGTGCTCAAAGTGTCAACAGCAATGTCTCTTTACAGAAATCACGACCTGGTTACTCAAAATAATCCACAGACCTGGCTGTGAGCAGTTTCATGTAGGAACTATTTTCTTTCTACCAAACTACACCCACCAATTGCATCACCACGCAGAAGAGAGCGTGCACGTACTTATGATGAGAGGCTCGTGCTCATGACAGCGCGAGATAAAAACATTATTGACATCCTCCTCGGCTGAGCTGTAACCCTAGCTATATCAGTGATGCCAGGGGAGCTAGCAGTAGATGCACTTCCTTCTAAGCGGTCATAGTTCCTCCACATGCTTAGTACATGTTGTATCAGTTGGTTGCAGTCTGCAACCTTACCACTAGATGCCACTAAATCCTACCCACTAGACCTTTTAGTTACATAGGTAGGGTAGGAATTTGGCATAAACAATCTTAACAATCTTTAAACCTATTTTTGTTACACTCTGCTGGAGTAGAGTTCACAGAGTGTTAAGCTGACAAATCCACGCATTTAAATCCACGCCATGATCTTCTGAGCTGCTCTAACTGCGAATCAAGGATCCCCAGCAATGCAAAGTAAATATTGTCTTCAATACTCTGAATAGAAAATTTGATCAATTATATTAGATTTCTTAAGGGAATAGTAAAGATTTGGGACTTTTGAGAAAACATCTGGGGCTCCAAGGGCCACTCCCCGGCTCTGCCTCGGTCACCAAGATGTTGCTTAAGTTTTAATGCTGCAACCTTATTTAGTAGAACAGCTTTCACGAGTTTGAAACTTGCTAGTTGCTTTAAATTAGGAAGGACTTTACACACAAACTTAGCGATGGATTTACGACCAGCTGGTGAATTGTTTGCCCTCTAAGTGCAGTTCGTTTGGGCAGGTGTGAACACAGCAATCACACATGTGCGCACCAAAGCAACCGGACCAAGACCTTCTTGAAGAGGTGGAACTTTCTCGCACAAAGTATTTTATCTGGTCCGCTTGTAAATGCTGCTTTGACAACACGAACCAACTCTAGGCAATTATACAACTTTGTAACAAAATTAGTCCCTGATACAGACCAAAGCGAGACAACTCTAGGTCTGAAAGCATCCTTAGTCCTGGTCTCAAATTCAGTCAGTATTAACTTAATGGAAGACTGGTAGAGTAACACCTTTGCAAATTTTCATAGCATAGCAATGATCTTATGACAAGTTTAACAATATAGAATGATAGCAGCACTTTATTAGTTCTAGGTGTGAATATTGTATAACATGAAAACTGACATAAACATGCAATAAACAAAAGAATTGTTTACTTAACTGACTCTCAACCTGACTCTGTTTACAGTGACATGTCATATCAGTCTTAATGTTCTAACACAAGTGAACTCTCTTGGATCCATGTGTCAAGATTTAATTAGTGTATGCGATAGGCTCTGACGTGTCACTAATCATTTCATCATTCTGAAGTAAAGTGTCACTACAGTTGCTATTGTTTTAACTCGTTTGTGTTTGTGTATTTGTGTGTGTTGGTGGCGTGGCAGTGTTCAGTGACCTGTGGCGAAGGGATTCAGCAAAGGCAGGTGGTTTGCAAGGCCAGCGACAACACCCTCGGAGAATGTGAGGGCGAGAAGCCGGAGACAGTTCTTATCTGCAAACTAAGTTCTTGTCCAGGTGAGATCACCCTGCATGTGATTAGGGAACAATATAGACCAATTTACCATTTTGCTTGTCTTATTAACGCTGTTGGAGAAGCTGCCTCCGCATGTTCGAGTCATTTCCTTTTCATTGTGGATGCAGAAAAAGTGAAGAACTGGAACAGACGCCTGTACATTTTTACTACTTGTGGTAGGTCAATGCCTGCTGCATAATACACTCCCACTCACCATCACCTAGGGATGCCATTTAGAAATCATTTTGAGCCTGAATAACCTTCTGTGGCTTGTATGATGAATGACACCAGCAAGTCCTTAATGTCCCTTTAAAGAAAAAGAGCTTTTGGAATACATCATGAAAACTGAGAGATATTCAGCCTCTGTGTCATAACATTTCTCCACTTTTACCCTCCTGCAGCTTCTCCAAAAAGAAAGTTCTGTTTTCTTACTGTAGAGGTTCTTGAGAGATTTTCTTGGGTCTCGTGGTAGCTGTTTTGCAGTACTTGAGATCGGTCTTGGTCTCAAGATTGCTTTCTGAAGGACTTAAGCCCAGTTTCCACCAAACACTTTCAGCATGGTACCTTTGGAACCAACAGTAACCCTTCAGACATGGTACCTAGACAATAGCGTTTCCACCACAAACAGCACTCTTTCATGTGGGTGGGGTTGTTGTCACTCGCTGCTCCGTGCAGCACTCACTGTATTTCCTAGTTATTGATGACACAGATGCAAGTCTGCGCCTCGTTTATCGTCCACAGAACGAGGCTGCATGCCGACATTTTCAGAACAAAATAAAACAGGCTGCAGTGAGAGTCTGTCGAGATGGGATATTAAAAAATAGCATGTTTGTGCATTTAGTCTTTCACAGGCAAGCTCAGGGGTTTAGTGTTGCCGGAGCCCACAGGAACTACGCTCCACGATGCTTTGTTTTTCTCCACTCATTACTAAAAGTATATGTCATATACAAACTAAAGTAATGGTCAAAGTTATTAGAGTGAAATATAAGGTGTGTCAATGGTGTTCACGTAATCAGCTTATGTATTGAGTAACAAATGTTCCACCTTAAAAGTCGCTGGCTTTCAGCTCTGTGAATTAAGTTATTTTTGCTCAGACTCCAGCTGCTGCAAGAGGCAGCAAAACATCCTTTCATTTTATAGTTACAGTTTACTAATAAAACCCTCCACAGTGTGAACAGTGGTTACATGAGCCTCAAAACCAGCCACAACTCAGCCCTGAGCAGAGTGACCGTCCTCTATTGACCAATCAACAGACTGCAGTGTTCACAGCTCCACCTTTTAGTACCAGATCTGTGTGCTAGGTACCCCAACAGAGGGGGGACCAAAAATGGGGACGGTACACAACAGTTCCATTGGTACCATCCACAACTTTTCACAGTGAATAAAAAGCATACCGAACTGAACTGAACAGTACTGCTCCTTGGAAACAGTACTTTAGTCTCTTCTCTGACTTAACTACATTTGTACTCAGTCTTGTCTCAGTGACAAAGAGGACTCAGGATTTTATTTCACAATGAGTCAAGAGAACAGCTGTGGGAATATGACTACATCGCCTGCAGAAAAGGAGTGTTGAATAAATGGCTCAGTTGATTTAAGCCTCTTAGTGTTTGCTTGTATTTGTTTGCTCATAGAAAACAAAGGGAAATTCCCACAGATAAAATCCATCTCTGTAATGCCTTTTGATTATTCTATTAAGACATTTGGTATAACACACTTACTAGGGCTGCACCCGACTAAGAATTATGCCAGTCAAATCAGTTCTTCATATGCAGTTTTAAAGTTTGAATGTGCTCAGTGAGAAGTTCAGTGTGACAGCAGCATTACTCAATATCGTAAACAATCTAACTGTGTTAATAACAGATCAGGAATGTGCAACATTTTTTGCTTACACTAGATTTCAAATCAAAGCCAGAGACTGCAGTGAAATTGCATTGTAAATTCACCACTTCTAAGCAGAAGAGAGAAGATAATGTCATCTCGGAAAGTCTCCCTTGTGCTGTACGTTGCATCGTGTCTGCTGCAGCCTCTACATAGAGTATTGTGAGAGACAAGAGCGCTCAATCTGCAGCAAAATCTGGGGACCTGGGGCCTCATTTATAAAGCTTGCTTACGCACAAAACGGGGCTTGAAAGTGGTGTACGCCACTTACCACGCAAAAGTTGTGATTTATAAAAATAAACTTGGCGGGAGAATGTGCGCACCTGTAAACACACTCTGAGTCATGCGTGCGCACATTTTGGAGATACTGGGAAGTGGCGACGCAGACGCTGAGGTGGAGAAGTGGAGTCGGATTTTTATTGATGTCTCACACAAATTTAATGTCACGCTATATCCACCTTAGATCCACGTTATCATTGAAATTAAATCCAGCAGCCTAATTTGCGCTTGGAGTGAGTTTTAATTGTTTCATAAAAACGTTGTAAAATCCAACTCAAATCCTGAATTGAAATTCTTTCTAAATACGTATTTAATCCGCACTGCCTCTAACGTCTCATTGTCCACTCTGTGAGCACAGGAGGGGGAGAGGATGGCGCGACTGCATGGAATATATTTATTTATTTAGCTAAATATTTCCAGTGCATTTATCATGTCTCGAAATACAGCCATTAAGCACAACCGTTACACTCATTTCATCAGCCCTACTTAGACATGTGCTGTTCATGACAAAACCTGCATGAAGAAACATGTTCGCCTATTACACTTTCATCTTTGAATTGTATTTCAAATTACACGTTGTATTTTGGGACAGGGATACCACTGGTTCATGCTGTAATTCAGGCCGGGTGTCTGATCAGACTAATTGCCATAAACATATAAATACTGCGGTGACCCTCGTGCGTAATTGCGCAAGATGGCACTGTCTGTGCAGTCCCACAGACACAGCTGACAGCATCAGCAGCGTTGATGTGTTGCCACTTTATTTCGCTTTCTTGTATTAGTGATCCCGCTGCTGTGGCTACCAAATAAAATCTTTCTTCAGTCCTCCACCTCCCGTTAAAGCAGGGGTGGGCAATTAATTTTTAAAAGGGGCCACATAAGAAAACTGAGTTGTGTTGGAGGGCCGAACCAACAATAACTTGAACTTAATTCTGCTCAGTATTAATTTTCCCCATTGTAAAAAGCATTAAATTATATATTTTTGATTAGTTACTACTGGTATTCAGAAGAATAAGGATATTCTGTAAATATTTATATAAATATATGAAATTGTGGTGTAGGAAAATACTCCTATAGAAGTAATAAACAGTAAAAACAATAATTGCATCAGTGTTTCATTTTATTTTTAACATGTTAATCTCCCCAAATACTGAAAAGGTGTTTTACAGTATGTTAAAGATAAGCAACTGTCAACTTCATGCAAAAAGCAATAAATGCTTTTAATGTTTTACAGTTCATTTTACTTGTTCAGTGGGAAAAATCCAGCCTGCTCTGGGCTTGAACAAGTGCATTGAAATCTGGCTGAATGTCTGAGGTGGATATGTGAAGGACAACTGAGAGGTGGTCATCAGTGATAGAGGATCTGCATCTGGATTTGTTGAACTTCATCACTGAGAATGTCTGTTCACATACGTAGGTAGATCCAAAGAGGACTAGAATCTTCTGAGCATGCCTCCTCATGTGTGGAAAGTTCTCCTCTTTGAGGGAATAGTAGAAGTCAAGCAGTGAGACTGACCTAAAGTGCTCTGCCAGAAGTGTGTCAGACTGAAGGTCAATCAGTTCCATCTGAACATCACTGGGTGCATTCTCCACACTGCAGGTGAAGGGAGAAGAAACCATGTGCATTTCACTCTAAACTATTTTGAAGTCCTGAAATCGCCTTGAAAACTCACCATGCAGTGCTTCTAACATGGATGAGTACTTGTCGAGGTGATCAGCTGATTTTGTGGCTTCCTTCAGTGTTGGCAAGTGGGTGAGAATGTTGTCCTTCATTTGGCTTGAGAGAAGCTGCAACTTCCTCATGAAAGCCTTTACTGCGCTGTACATTTCATGTACAAAAAGGCCTCTGCACTGCAGTTTGACATTTAGTTCATTCATTAGTGCCGTCACATCTACAGCAAAACCAAGGTCTGCAATCCAGTCTGCATCTGAAAGCTGTGGAATGTCATTTCCTTTCTTCACACAGAACTCGTGAATCTCTTCTCTCAGGTCCCAGAAACTTTTCAGTACTTTGCCCAGGCTGAGCCACCTGACAGCTGTGTGGAAGCCTATGTCACGATGTTCAGTCTCGCTTTCCTCCAAAAGTGAAACAAACTGTCTGTGATTCAGTGCTCTTGCCCTGATGAAGTTAACTGTTTTAGTTACAACATCAACAACATTTTTAACACTGACTTACACAACACTTCCTGATGTATAATACAATGCAAAAATGTCAATTTCTGCTCAGGGTTCATTTCTGTCACTTTATCCTGCATTCTCTTCAAAAGTCCAACATTTTTCCCCGTCAGATTTGGACAACCATCCGTTGTCACACCTGCCAGCTTGTCCCATTTTGGTCCCAACTTGTCCAAACATGCATTTACCTCCGTGAATAAATCACTCCCGGTTGTTGTCCCTTTCATTGACTGCATGGCTGCCAGCTCCTCCGTGATTTTAAAGTCCGCAGATATCCCACGTATGAAAATGAGTAGCTGGGCAGTGTCACGTACATCGCAGCTCTCATCCAAAGCCAGGGAAAAATAGTCGAAGCTGACCGCGCTGTTCTTCAGCTGAAGTTCCAGATTCCCCGCGATGTCCTCAACCCTCCTCGTTACAGTCTGTCGTGAGAGAGGCACGTTCTCAAAAGCTCCCTTTTTCTCCAGGCATATTAGGGCGGCAGAGTCCAACAAACACTCCTTGTGGGATATGACATAACTTGTCTTGACAGCTGCATCTCTGGATGTGCAAAGTTTAGTAAAAAGTCCTTGTTGGTTTTGCAGCTTAGCTAGCAAAGCATCCGACTCCCTTGCGCGCTCTTGATCAGACAAGTTCTTGTATTTCTCCTCGTGTTTAGTCACGTAGTGGCGATTCAAATTGTAATCCTTGAACACGGCAACCTGTACACCACAAACTAAGCACATGGCTTTTCCTTTGACTTCTGTAAATAAATATTTAGCAGTCCACGTCTTGTTGAAAACGCGGCATTCTGTATCAATTTTTCTCTTTTTGCCGTGGGCTGACATGTTGAGGGCTAGCTTACCAGCATCACATGTAGCTGTTCGCCTACGCATGTGCGTCACTACGTAAATATATATAAAAAAAAAAAAAACAACGGCAATCTTTTCAAAATAAAAGCAACACAGCCGTATTTCATGCACAGCATAAATAGGCCTATTTTTTGATTTATGTTTTAATTTACTTGACCTCACGCGGGCCAGATAGGGACAGCCAACGGGCCGGATGTGGCCCGCGGGCCGTAAAATGCCCAGGTCTGATTGAGAGGAATCTGTTTTCTAGAATTTGTTTTCTGGTACGTATACTCCACGTTTTATTGTAAACGTGTAATGCAGTGAGGGACTCGCACTGGTCTGGTCGTGTTCTCAACCCCTCAGTCTTGTTTCAGTCTCGATACAGTCTGATCTTGGTCCTGTTGAGGTGTTCTTGTCTACAACACTGGTTCATACGTAGGAATTTTATTGACCTTCTTTTGTCCTCCGCTCCAGGGCAGCCAGTGTCTCCTCTCACTGTCGAAACAATGGAAAACTCCACAATAAAAGACGAAGCCGTACACCAAAGGGCTCCTGAAAACCCTGTCCACAAAATCTCTTCAAGTAAGTCAATATATAATTTGTTTCAGAATCTAAACCTCCACAGTAGAAATGTTTTTGTGTTTCAGTCCTCTGAGTGATGTCCTCTCCCCTCTTGTCACCAGATGAGCCATGTCTGGGGGATAAATCAATTTTCTGTCAGATGGAGGTTCTTGCCCGATATTGCTCCATCCCTGGATATAATAAGCTTTGCTGTGAGTCTTGCAACAAGAAAGAAAACCTCGCCACACATGCTCCTGACCTCCATAGCACCCCATTGGCCTCAGTTGAACACGAGACCTCCACTCCTTCTCACCCTGCATCACCCAAGGCTCCTCCACCTGCTACGACCAAGAGCCCACTGCAAACCACTAAAGCCATTGGCAGATGGCTGCGCTCCACTGCCCCGGTGCCAACCACAGCTGCTGCTGCTGCTGAAGCTGAAGCTGAAGCTGAAGCCTCGCCATCCACAGGTGCTGCTCCGCCCCAGGGTCCCACCAGCGACTCCCTCCTCACAGCTGGGAAAGGAGACTCAGACCCGGGGCCTCTTCTACCTCCAGGGCCTCCACGGCCCACAGCAGACTCCAGTGGAGGTGCCTCTAAAGAGCACAGTCCAAACAGCACTTTAGGCCCAGTCGCTGCCAGGTCAAGAAGGGACGATTTAGGATCTGAGAGGGACTCGAGTCACAGAACCCTGTCAGCTCAGAAATGAACAGTGAGCGATGTTGTGAACGTGCTGCTCAGTGAGACGGTCTCGTACATCAGCTCACCCTTTGCAGCATCTCATAGACTCGCAGTCAGGCTGCGGATATTTTCTTTCTTTTTTTTTTTTACAAAGATTTTTTTTTTTCCATGCCAGTGAACTTAGACCAGACCAGCGATGGTTACCTCATCAAAACTCCAGAGTGATCTGTGCACAGTGTCGCTCTGCCCTCTGTGCTTCAAATATGAAACGGACGAAAAAAAAAGTTGTCAGGTGCTGTAAACTAAAATGACTACAAGACGTGTTTAAAATGTGATGACTGCATTGCTACATTCATGTTTTTATCTGTGTACAGTTGTGTAATCCTGTTTTTTTTCAAGTGCATTAGAACTACTATTGAACTTGTATTGTGAACATGTGAGGAGAGGTCAAAGGCCATGGTTTTGGAGGTGCACGTGTCAACTGTGGAGGCTAGAGTGTGCCGCCTGAATAATTATAGACCCTGCCGTTTGTTAAATAATAATTCAGTGTTACAGTGCTAAGTTATTTAAGATATAGTGAGTAACATTTATAAAATAACCATTCCTCATATTTAATGCAAGTGTCCCTATATCCTGACTAGGGACTTCATTTTCAGAATATTTTGCTTTTGATAGCCCAACACACATCAGCTGGTAATTAATCTGGTAATTTCTGAGAAGAAAATGCAAAATGACGTGAAATACAAGGAGACCTTGCTTTTAGTTTGGAGCTAGTTTTAGCTAGCTTTAGCACTGCATTTCAAAGCGCCATCCATTTAGAGGTGGTAAAATTAAAAAAAAAAAAAAGTGATGTAAATGTCTTACCTTTTATTTTATTTTGTGTTGGCTGTGTTAACAGACAGACAGCCAATTACTTTAACATGAGGAAAACAAAGTGCCCACTTCACCTCTGGTCTCCACTGGTTAGCTAACATTAGCTTTAGCCGCTCGACACTGTGCACCGGCCCGCTTGGGTGGGAGCTAGCTGGCAACGGCTACGTTGCTGCAAACACATGGTAACCACCCTCTGGTCACCCCACAGGTAGCCCCTGTGAAAAAGTGGCTTCATTTTGAGCAGCAAACCACCTTAACATTGTCAACTATGTTAGCACCACTAGCGATGCTGACACTGCTTACAGTGCTAACAGCAATAAAATAGTTAACATTCCTAAAAGAGATTTGCGGCTAAAAATTTGGGCCACTTGCTCACCACGGCGTTCTGGGGGAGACTGGAGGGTGGGCACAATGTCTCCACAGCACTGCTAGCAGTAATCACCGAATGAGCGGCACCTCTAACTAAGCTGGTGCGCTATACAGAGCGGCTAAGGTTAGCTAACCAGTGGCGACCTAAAGGTGAGCGTTGGGCACTATATTCACGCTGGTTAACGTGGCTAGGCGGCTGTCTATCTCCCACCAAATCTGGATGGTTTGCAGTGCAGTAAACTGAAGAGATATTTTTGGCAGTTAACCAATTAACAGTTAACCATTGACATCCCTAATCCTGACAGTAGTGCATGAGACAGATATTCTGTGATAAAACATGGTCCTCCTCCTGCTCCTGGTTCCTGTCATGGCATATGCAACAATCTCCAACTGGTGGGCGGTGCTGAATCTTCGGCTCAACTGTTGTCAACATGGCGGCCTGGTCACAAAAGCCCTGTTTCCAATTCTTTCGGTATGGTACCTTTGGAGCCAAAGGTAACCCTTCAGACATGGTACCTAGACCTTAGGTCCGTTTAGTGTTTCCACCGCAAACTCTTTCACGTTTATCGTCCACACAACAGGTTGCACACCGACATTTTCCGAGCAAAATAGAAGAGGCTGCAGTGAGAGTCTCTCTCCATGGGATATTTAAAAATAGCGTGTCTGTGCATTTAGCCCTTCTAAGGCAAGCACAAGCGTTTAGTGTTGCTGGTGCGCTTTTTTTAGTTTAGTTCACATAATCTGGTCAAAATTAATATATATTTTTTTAAATGCTTGAAGATCCACTCATTACTAAAAGTGTAAGTCGTCCAAGAGAGACAATAAAAACTAGAGCAATGGTCGAAGTTGTCATAGTGAAATTTAGGTGCGCTGATGAATTCACGTCGTCAACTCATACATTGAGTAACATAACAAGTAAACTTTCCACCTTAAAAGTTGCCGGCGGTCGGACTAAAATGGAAACGGAACAAAAGCGTACCAAACTGAACTGTATCCTACTGCTACCGTACTGCTTGGTGGAAACGGGGCTAAACTTTCTCATTTTACAGCTAAACAGTACACTAAAATATGTCTCAGAAACAGAATCTTGGTTCATATTTGCTCAGCCCTGCCTTGTGTGACAATTTGACCGCAGTGATTGACATGACTGACCCCTCAGCTCTGATTGGTTGTTTTTGTCCAGCTGCGGTGGATCCATGCAAATGCCATTAGCAGCACTAGGAGGAGGTAAAGGAATGTGATGTTTTATACAGATAATGTGTCTCATGTGTCAGGATGTAGTGACAATTTCATTAGATAGGACAAAACGTTCTTTTAGAAAAGTTACAGACAACAGCTTTAACTGGGTTAATTTGAAAATATAGATGATTATTATAGATTAAAAATGTAATTTCTGATTTTAAGAACTGATATAAATTGAAAGTAGAATGGAAAAAAATATTTAACTTTCTGTTGTTCCCTGTACTTATGTCTCTCACAGTCTATTGTCCATTGAGATCCAACCCACAGAACAATGACAGGAACTCATGGGCTGAGCAGAGGGTGGCAACAGAGTGCATTACATAACATGACACATGTGCTTTCAGCTTCCTTGCTGAAAGTTAGATGAGAAAATCAGTACCAGCCTTATTTGTGCAATAACTGTGGAGCTAGAGACAGGAGGTTGTTAGCGTAGCATGAAGTCTGGAAGCGGGGAGAGACAGCTTTATTCATTATAGAAATGCACATGACTTTTAAATCTATCTAACTGATTATAATAATCTATAATTATTCCCATGGCACACTCCACACTCCATAGCCATCACTCCTGGCAGGGAGCCTCGTCGCTTCTCTGTCTCCGGTGCTCTTATTTTGTTGTTTGCTCCAACGTATCGGTGATTTTCCTCACTGGTAATAAAAAAAAAAAATCATGACTGTCTGCAAACCAACCCCACTGTAGCATGCCTTCTGTCTGCCTTTGTGGAAGTCAGTCACGTAACGGTTTAAAAACAAAAAAAAAGATTCAAGAAAAAAGCTCATTATCTTTTTGTAACTGATATATTTTTCAGATAATAATGTATATAATGTAAATTTCAAGTTATGGAAAGAAATTAACAGGCAAGAATTGAATGGAAAGTTTGTCGCAATTGTTAAAAAAAAAAAAAAAAGTCCAGGCGATGCTGTAAGTCTACAGACTGTGGTTGGTTATACTGTTAAACCATTCCGGCATTGCAGTTCATAACATCATTATGTTTATTGTATAGTTCTTGTATATATGAACGTGAATGAAAGCTTTAAATGTTAATATTTATTGAATTTTTAAGTGGTATGGAGAACAAAGTAAAACACGTTTGAAAGAACTGAGATTCTTGTCAATTCACTTTCCTCTATTTAGCCTCCATTGACTCTTGTTGTGTTTATCTTATTATTCCATTAGGAGGTTGACGAGCACAACTTAATTGAGTACATCTTTTTAAATGAGTGTCCTTGAAGCAAAACCTCATAGTCACTGATGCATTCAGTCTGAATTGAGTCATGTAGATTTAGTGTATATGACCTGACAGGATGCACCTGTTTATGTATTGCTAACAAATGTGCTATTCAAGATGTCTTTACAGTATGATGGATGAAAATGACTCAGGCAAGAAAAAGGCACATTCAAAGATTTTATTAATGTTCTCCAATCATATTCAGTGAGCCATGTGTCAATAGACAAGCGCTGACTCCCAATCAGGGAATCTTGAGGCCTGAGTGGCACACTGTGATATTAATTCCTATTACAAGCCAGCGTCCTTCTGGCAGGCCGACACTGGGCTGCTGACAATGGTGTCTGCCAGTGTCTCCTCCGAGCAGCGTTTCTACTCTCGCTGAAAGGGCAGCCGTCTGCCAAGCGGCCGGGCTGTCACAGTTCCTCCATCTCCCAGTGTTCCCCTGTGAGTAATGACAGAGTGCTGCTTCACACTCAGCTCAGGGTGGTGCTCGCTGTGAGGCGTCTTCGGAGGTGTTTGGTGAAATCCAGCTGTGCTCTGGGCAAAGCCTGATTGACAATGGACTTTGGCAGCCACCCCTGAGAACAACAATAAACTTTGTTAATCCCCTGAGTTGTATTTTGAAGGCTGTCAGTCTTGTGAAACAAACTGGCTAATGTGACTGCTGCTGCACAATTAATAGTACCAGCCATATGCAAATACGTTTATTGAAAAAAGGCATTTAGCAAATAAGTAGTGTGCAATAATATTTCCATCAGTTACACAATGCCTGGTTTCATATTCTGCATTTTTAAATAACTGCATGAATTAAAGAGTTGTAAGAAAATGTCATAAAAAAGCGCCGGATGTGTTGACTGACCCTTCAGAAAGATGAAAATATGATGATACTTTCTGTTTTTACAGTTTCTGGCGACAATAAATTGTGTAATTTTTGTGATATTTAAAGAAAAGATATGCCTTTTAAACCCACCGGCAGGATTTGGGGTTCAGAGAGTAATTGAATAAACACAAAATACAATCATTGAAAGAGGAAAAGGGAGTGCTGCACTGGGTTGAAGCACCATTTAGCAAAGGGTAAAAGTCCATGGTAAAATACATTTGAGGCACTGACTGTAGCTAAAAGTCCTTCATTGATTCACCGATAAACCAATGCGTTTCAACTAGAAAATCTATATCAAGGTATAAAATAAACGCATTGGTTTATCCATCTATCCATTTTCAACCACTCATCTAAAGGGCTGAACAACGTATTCCAGACATCCAGACGTCTGCCCTGGGGCCTCCTACCAATGGGACGTGCCTGAAACACCTCTAATTGGAGGCGCCCAGGAGGCATCCTGATCAAATGCCCGAACCACCTCAACTGACCCCTTTCGACGCGAAGGAGCATTGGCTCTACTCCGAGCGCCCTCCGGATGTCCAAGCTCCTTACCCTATCTCTAAGGCTGAGCCAGCAACCCCACATCTGTCCACCAACCTCATCTGTCGGTCACTACCCAGAGCTCATGACCATAGGTGAGGGTTGGGACGTAGATGGACAAGGAAATCAAAAGCATTGCCTTCTGGCTCAGCTCCCTCTTCACCACGACGTTCCTCCAAACTGCCGATCCATCTCACACTCCATTCTACCCTCACTCGTGAACAAGACCTCGAGATACTTGAAGTCCCTCGCTTGGGGCAGTAACTCTCTCCCAACCCTGCCGGTGTATGCGTGAATCAATAAAGGATTTTTAACAACAGTCAGCATGCTTCTGATGCATTTCCCGACAGCCATTCAGTTCCATGTCCCTGCTCTAAGCCAAAATAAAAACCCTTCCCAGTGCATTTTTTTTTGACATCCCTCCCTCATTATGCACCAGCCCCTCCCCCCCTCATAAGTAACCAACAGTCCCTTAATCAGCAGCTGCCGGCCGCAGGAGGGCGGAGCTTAGCCTACCACAGGTGACAGCCTGCACTCAGGTGACACACCGGAAATAATAAATGTTTACCAACAGGCCAGCAGTTAATGAAGAGTAAGCAATGCAATATGATGAATTATTACTCATTATGGGTTTAAATTAGCATCAATGTACTTGTGCATCTACTTTAATTACGCTTTGATTTAATGCGCCATATGGTGAGCACGCGACGTGACGCAAATCGAACACACGTGCGTAACTGCGTCACTAACAGGTGCACGCGGTGTGTAGCTAACATGCTAATGCTAGCGATGGATACTTGTGACTGTGACTGAAAATGTTGGAAACGTCTGAGCAGCGCAGTGGGAGCACAGAGGAAGAGTGGACTGGTTATACTGGGACAGAGAGGCCAAGTGGATTGGACCTGGAGCAGACTGAGGTTACTTCGTGGTGCCCAAGACTCACACACAGTTGTTCACACTGGTGAGTAATGACAACACGATAGTTGTGACGGTTGTAATGGATGGGAACGTGGCATTGTACAAAAACTGTCAAAGGTGCTGTTGATAATATTGACCACTAGATGTCGCACTCCTTCCTCCTCCTCTGTTTCATTCACGTTATCACACCGCTGTTGCTCGAAGCAAGTGGTTTCCGGTTTGTTGCACCACCTGCCACTGGTGTAGATTTTAGGGGGGAAGCAGGGGGCACATTCCCCTCAGTATTTACAACATGTTGGTGTCCTCCACTAAAAACATGAAGGTAGCAGAGGACATTTATTTTTAGAAAATAAATGACTTTTACACCATAATTTGATGCAGAAATGGCACAAACTGGTGAATAAGACGTCACCAGGATGTAAGAAATGAAGTGTCTGAGGCTTAAAATTTTTTGTCGAAGGTCCTAAACCCGCATTTTCACAAGTGTCACCCCCAAATGAAACCCACGCATATTGCACAGACCGACGCAGCCATGTCTTTGTCACGTTCTGAATCTTTTGTGGTAGAGTCATTTTGCAACATGTGGCAATACATTAGCTTAGGGTACTTTGTGAGGTGGTGTTTCAGTATTCATGTAACGTTATGTAATGTTATGGTAGTGTTAAGAAGGATAGCTAGCTTTGAGTAACACCGTGTCATGGCTAAAAAAAAAAAAGATTCACCCTTACTGGTTTTATGTCTCGTCATATTTGGAAGGTTTATTATGTGTTGTAAGAATTGGTGATGTTTTATTCTGCTTTTGAATTTAAAGGAGATGTTTGATTTATGTGGCTTTATAGTGGTGCATCCGCCCCAGTGTCCAAAGATATGGAGAGCTAATAGAGGCAGTTCATTTTGGTGTTGAAAACAAATTTGCAGTGAAAAAAAACCAAACATTTTATTTATTATATTTATATTTTATTTAGATTATTTATATATTTTATTTTATTTATTTTTTCCCACATTCTGGTGTGTTTTTCAATGACAATCTTTTGATTTTTTCCCCCTTATGCCACTCTTTTTTTCAGTGTCATTTATTTAATTTAATTTGATTTAATGTATTTAATTTATTTATTTTACTGACACTTTTTTCAATCATTTTTCTCAGTCTCTATTGTTTTTTGAAGTGGGAAAAAAATGACACTAAAAAATATGACATCAGATAGTGTCACTGAAAAACACAGAATGCAAAAAAAAAAATTAAAAACAATTAAAAAAAATTAAAAGAATAATTTATAATACCTGCGTTTTATATTTCAGTGGAATTTTTGTAGTGTCAATCTTTCCTTTTTTATTGTTGGCCATTTTTGTTGAGGCTAACTGTCTGTCTTTTCAGATTAATTCCACTACGGCTACACTGATTAACACCATTACACATTTAAATCATTAAAATTGAATTTAGATCCTTATTTTGTTTATTATTAGATAGCCTAATTGAAATTTTCTGTAGGAAAGTTTACTCTGCGTACATTTTAACCAATCAAATTTTAATTTACACACAAATACTTTGACTAATATTCTAGTAACTACTCTTTTCATTCCTGTTGGCTGCTTATTACTGCTTCTCTGCTACATTTTAGAGAAAAATATTGTAAATTTTAGTCCACTTCATTTTTACATTTACTTTATGTAGGTTACTACTTTCTTTTCAGGTGAATATTTTACCTGAAACATATGGTAAAGCTTATAAATTCAGTACATTGTTCAAATCCAGTGGTTCTTGACGTTTTTGGCTTCTGACCCTGAACATAAAAACTGTGTGTAGTTCGAGCCCTTTGACACCTTTAAAATAACTTAAAAAAAGGCTTAATATGAATATAAATATTTGTGGCAGAACTTATCTTGTGACCCTGTAGAGGAGCCCAGCTCTTATACTGGGAACCAATCGGTTAAACTACCTGTATCAAATAATTAAATCTAGCTCCGCATTGTGTTGATGCTTCAGTATGAAGTAAATGATCTCTCACATCTCTCTCCAACGCTGGAATCCACTCCAGCTACATGTAGCTCTACAAACCCGGCAGTTTATCTACTGCAGACCATCGGCTTTTCATTCCTCACTTGCCACACTGCTGTTGATTGATTGCGCTGTTGGCTCTCGCCACCGCCAGCCGTCTCACACGCCAGTACTCAGTTGTCATTGTATATAGTAGCTACCACTTATCTCAAAATTGTGTATCTCCTATCACAGTGATTATTGTTTGCTGTGGTTTGTACTATTTATCCCCGGAGAACACGAGTTACCATGGACATCTTAAAGAGCGGATTCTGACCTGAATTACAATTGCCTGCTCCACACTGAAACCGGCGCATCATTTTTGCATATTGCTTTCTTGAAACAGATGGGTTGTGCGTGGTATTATTTTGTTTTTGAGCTGTTTCTTGATAACAGCACAGCAGAAAATGGCCAATCTAAGAAGTTGAATGCCATCATATAAAGAAATGTTGTGAAAAATGGATATAGCACATACTGGAGTCTGCAGATGTTTTTTCTATTATCCTTCACAAAATGGCAACTGCAGTACATAAGAATTTACCTTTATGTCCATGTTAAGAAGCCATGTGACGCGGCTTTTTCCCGAATCCTCGTCCAGAGGCTGAATGACGATGCAGGTTGGTCCATCCTCGGCTCTGTGAACACACAAAAAAAAAAGTCATTAGAAACTCATTAGAATTCATCCAGGGTTTATGATGGATGCTTGTCCACTATGTATATTTTCATGTTGAAACTTAAAGGGAAGGGACCGTATTTTTCAACCTGGACCCTATTTTTCCATAATTTTGTGTCTTAGTGACTAACAGACAACAATTTTTGACATTGGTCCAGTCTTGAGTGACACCACAGCTGTCTGTGTAACTATTTAGGTTTTTGCCACTGACAGGCTCAGATTGTTCTTAAGGAATCCTACAGAGATAGACATTGTTGTTTAAGAGTAAGATCCTTTTTGTTTAACCATAAACAGCCCTAAAATGGCTACTGCCACCAGACTCCATTTAAATAAACAGTAATTATATTATCATAACAGACAAAACACAAAGTGAAAAGAAGCAAATTAAAACTCAAAAACATCTTGGTTTATCATTTTGCTGTTCCAACCATCACTAACTCTGGTTAGGTTAAAATAAACCCTTAATTCACCCAGTTAGATGTGAAAAAATCTGGCTCTATACATGCTACAATCACTGGTCTGGTTCATCTGGTGGGTTTGGTAAAGGCAGTTTCAGAGCTGTTTCTGGTTAAACAAAAAGGCTCTGACTCTGAAACAAAAGATGTATCTTAGTAGTGATCCTTTTAATAAGTTGTCAGACACTAATACAGTAGGAATAATAATCTGAGCCTGTCAGTGGCAAAAATAAGCACTTTTAATGGACATACATTGAGGCTGAGAACATGACCCGAGTGGTTACATTGCAGCCTGTTTCACGGCTGCTGGCTGCAGCCCTCTCGCTCAACACTGGACCAGTTTCAAAAAATTGTTGTTCCCATTAGTCACTAAGACACAAAACATGTGGAAGAAGGGTTCAGCTTGAGCTAAAGTTAGCATTTCGCTCATAAAGGCAGTCTCACAGAGCTGCTAGCATGGCTGTGGCCTATCTTACACCTCGCATCACGCAGCGCAACTGTCATTGCTAGTTTCAGACAAATGCAGTTGTCATTTTCACAGCAAGCGCCCAAGTTGTGGAAGTACCAAATGTGTCTATGTGTGCACCCATGGTCAGGGGCATTGTTGGTGAAATGCTATTTTGAGGCAGCAAAAAGTGACTTCGCCATTAACCAACAAAAACCTGAGGTGTGTCTCAAATCACATACTTCCGTTAGTACACTTCTATGTAGTATACTATGTGCACTATGTACTCATTGCCGTAGTGTGCAAATTTCGACAGGGTAGTGTTGTCTCAAACCAAACACGGCCAGTGTGCACTCACCAGAAATGACTTCCGCAAATTAGCTGGTTAGCAAACTAGCATTAGTATTCGCGTTATCGTTCGCGGCTCCAAATCATTAAAGACTGCTAAATTAACCCAATAGACATACTGCTGGCTTCAGGGGTTGCGTTAACCAGATTTTCTCGGTCATTGACCAGTTTTTTACAACAATGACCGGAAAAGCTGAAGGCTGTCGGTCATTTTGACCGGTTGCAATTACCACCCCTGCCCACTTGGCGGCAGAGTGCACAGTCAGTGGTTTAAGTGGCTGCTGTTTTCACACTGCAGAGAAAAAGTCATTCATCTGTTTCATGTAGCGTTGTTGACATAACGCCCTGGGCAAACCGGATGCGGAACCGAAGCGCAGTGTCCAGCAGCGGAGGCAGTTTTCAATCGGCGCCCATGTTAACCTATCTGACTGTCCACACAGGCCGCTGAGCAGAGTGGAGTGCCCGCGGAGGCAGCGCTTCAGTTCGGCGTCTGGTCTATTTTCATGTGAGCCGCGAGCGCTTCTGTCAAGCTTGATCGAGCGGATCGTCCCAAACAGGAAGTTGGACACAGAAAAGACGAAAGAATCCGGCCAATTTTGAAAATAAAATAACAGCACGCACTGTGGAACATGAGGAGAAAATACCGTGTTTATAATTTAAAAAAACACAACACTGCATAACCGAACACATTTTTCAATACCCTATTCACTTCATTACAATTTTAATTTTGTGTCACCGAGCCTACAGACATAACTACATAACACCCTGGACACACCGGACGCGTTAGTGACGTGTTAGTGCCGTCCGGTGTGTCCAGGGCGAAGCCTAATGGCACGGGTGTGTGGATGTCTGTTCATCTTTTCGTTCATGTCCTTATTAATGCACACTTTATAACTTGCTTGTTGGATTTATTAAAAACGAACAAATGAAAAATAAATGTCTTTGAATATCTTTATTATCATTTAAAAACGAAAATTAAAATGACCGGTAAAAATAGATTATGACCGGATTTTTATGACCCTGTCGGTCAGAATGACCGTTGAGGAAAAAGTCTAGCGCAACGCCTGGCTGGCTTATACCTGACAACAGTATAATGGTGCTTAGTGCAAAAAACACATGTATTTATACAATACAGCGCCGTTCACGGTCACACAGTCCTTGGCCGCCATTTCCAGTTTGAAAAGTAGTTCCTCCCCTTCCGCTACGTAGCCAAGATGGCGACTATTGAGGGCGAGAAGTGTCCATAGTTCCACACTCAACTTTTTGAACGTTTTGAGTGCACCATCAGGGTATTCATAGTGCACTGCATTTTTCCATACTTCTCAGTGTGAACGCACTTATACACTCAATATATTAAGTGCAAGTACAGAAGTACGCGATTTGAGACACAGCACTGGTCTGAAGTCAATGGCAGAGTATCTTCCTGCTATTTAAAGGGTGCATTTTTCAAATAGTAAGATGCACCTGCATAGGCGCATTCACAATACACATACACTCTGCTTGTTACACATGGAGACTAGCAGATGGTTTGCAGTTGGCTTAAATAATAAATCATTAAAGAGGAAAAAGATGAATGAAATTCTCTAAAATCTGAACATAGCAGAGAGCAGAGCAGAGCTGTGGTGCTGCTGTCTGACTCCCTGTTAAGAGAGACTCTGTGTGCATTTACACAGGAGCAGCAATGCAACTTACTCAGTTATTTTAAGAAGCTCAGGGTTTAGTTCTGCTGCCGCTGCCAAGTTCATGACTACAGCTTTTAGGTTCGTTGCTTAATTGTCCCGTGATATTTGCGGTAGTGACATTACTGCTCTCACTGCATTACCCTCAGCAGGAAACTCACTTCTCCAATTTGTCGAATTAGACATGCAGGTGCAGGCGTATCTGGCTTTTAAAGGGAATGGGAGATGACACTTGCGCCATGCACATTAGACCATGCGCTACAAATCCTTTTAATAGAGCCAAAAGTCTTGTTTTGGGAAAAAATAAACATTTACTCTGCTGAGTATCATTAAAAATATTATGGCTTTTATTCTTAACTTTTTTGTTCTGTTCCTCTGTCCTCACATTCTTCAAAATCTTTTGACATCCCACTGATAAAACTTGTTTTTTTTTTATGGAAAAGATATCACTGCAGACAGTTAATGACACTGATGTTAGTCATTGCTGAGCATATTATCACAGAAGAAACAGAAATGTTAGAGTAAATCAAAGCACTCCACAGGATTTATTACTATGGAGTTGAAGATGTTTTTTTCGCTTTGTACATCTTACTGTGGGAAACTAAAATTACTCCACTCAGACACCCATACGATGCTCTGAAGTCTAAGAATATATTCGAACACCTGATGATTAATGAGTTGGGCCTGGTCTGCGTGTGATCTTACCTTACGTAGCCTGCCTGAGGTGGGAAGGACTCCAGCTGAATTGCTGCTCCTCCAAGATAAACGCTGGACTTTTGTTTGCAACTGTGTCTGACACTCAGGAAGTCCCTCTGGCCAATCATGTTTCCCGCTGTCTGGGTTGAAACTTCATGAGTGATGATCGTTTCGGGTCCAACACGCTTCAGAATCTAGGAGAGACACAAATATCAAATTTAGTTTGCAAAACACTACATGGACTGCAGGACTGAAGTGCAAATATATAACATGACATCAATAAATTATGGCTATAAGAACAAACAACACAAACGGCTAGAGCTTAACTGAATATATGGTTCGGAACGTCTCCAAAAAATACAAATCTCCACTAAACCCAGGTTGCTTAAACTGTATTTGTATGGTATTTTTTAGGTCCTTTATTTTTGGCAAGAATATTGCCTAAAGTTTCTTTCTTTGGTTCAATGCAACAATGATCACAACAAACTAATAAGGGTTGTTCTTAATCCAATGCAGTCACCAGACAAAAAAAAAGTTGGCATGGTACTTTCTGCAACTCATGGATATGTTACATTTGTACGTTATTATGTAGTGGATATTTTGAAACAACAGTTCTGTGGTTATGTGTGGTTTGGTAAAGGAACAAATAACATTTGGTTATGTTTAGGTAAAGATCATGTTTTTGCTTATAATACCTGCTTTCGGGGGCACGATCCCAGCTGAAAAAGCAGCAGTGTCTCGTAAAATACTGTCGCTTTTTGTGTCTAAATCACAATCAGTTTTGTTGTTTGATGGTCTCAAACAGTGGTCTGCAGCTTGGCAGGCATCTTGCCTAGGTGACACGTCATCCACAATCCCCTCCACCTCCTTATGACAAAGTTAGCTCATATGCTACTGTACGTCAATTCAGAAACCTTGATATGGTATGAATGAAACAGGCAAATGTAATGTATTTGGTAAGTAGACCTAGACCATTCACATACTCTCACACACCGATGGAACAGCCATCGAAGGCGATTTGGGGTTCAGTATCTTGCCCAAGGATACGGGAGCCGAGAATCAAACCGCAGATCTTCCGATTAGTGGACAACCCACTCTGTCTTCGAGCCACAGCCTCCTATTTGTGGTCTGCAGAAACGTACAACATTTCTGGCGACTGGGCTGTTTAATCTCTATAAGAACATGCAATAGTTGAAACAATTTGAAAGAGCTGAACTGGGTACCCTTAGAAGATTCAACTCAACATCAAAAAACGTATCATGATCTAAGATTTTACAAGGTATGTGCCAAATTATTCTACTTCGTATTTTAAGAATATTCAGGCACATTTCTCTACGCAGGGGAGCAGCTGAATAAAATATTGGGATAAATATTGGGAGAGATTTTTCGAAGTGGGGTTGTAAGAGGTACTTATCCATAGTCGGTGTTTTACCTTTGGTACATGGCAGTCAGCACCACCCAGTTTGTGGAAGCAGTCAGTAGTGTTGACACAGAAGCTAAGCAATGTACTGCTGTGGATGGAGGTTAGCAGCAAAACAGATTTCAGACACCTAAAAAAACTCAGTCTAATTTTCATTGCTTTACCTTGCCATCAGACAGATGAGTTCTTGGCACTACATTTTCTCAACTGTAGAACTTGGTATTGCTACGCATAAGCACAACTGTGCTGCTCGCTGTGTTACGCCACAGATCAGCTGCATGAGTCAGACTGTCAGCAGTTTATGGAAGAGGTAACTAATACAAGAAAATAAAAAAAGAATGATTAGAACAGAGTTTGCAGAAGAACTTTTGCAGAGTGTGACTGACCAGGTGCAAGGAGAGAGATGGGTAGGAATATGGAAATTAGATACTTGAGAAGACGTAGTGCCTGTTTGACAGCAAGGTACAGTAATGCAGTAAAAATAATCTAAATATAGTCATTGTTTAAATCTGGCTAAAATACGTTTGGCTGCTGCCTCCATCCACATCAGTACCTTGCTGAGCTGCCATGGTGGTACTCCTGCCTGCTTCTCCCTGATACAATCTGTTGGTGAAGATTCTCAGTCATCCAGGTCATGTTAATGTTAAGTGCTATATTGTAGGCAACTGGACACGCTTGAGTTTATTGAAGACATTTCACCTCTAATCCAAGAGGTTTCTTCAGTTCTAATGGACTGATGCATATTCACAGGCTTTCAACAGTGTGTCACACCCACACACACTTTAAAGGCGGAAGAAGCCTCTTGGATGAGAGGTGCTCAAGCAAGTCCAGTTGCCTACGACATAGCACTTAAGATCCCTAATACAATATCCAGACTATCCATCTGAACCTGCCCTTTCTCTTAATAGTTTTAAAAAGCAGTTGGAAAAATAGATACTGAGGAAGTCAGTGTTTCTGAATTTGAATGTTTTTTTTTAATTGTTTTGTATGACTATAGTATTGATTCTTCTTATGCACCAAATAAAAGCAAACATTTATGCTTTTTTCATTTTTAATTTGATGTATTACTTAAAGGGATAGTGCACCCAAAAATGAAAATTCAGCCATTATCTACTCACCCATATGCCGATGGAGGCTCAGGTGAAGATTTAGAGTCCTCACATCACTTGCAGAGATCCCAGGGGAGAGGGGGTAACAACACAACTCCACCTAATGGAGGCTGACGGCGCCCCAGATTCAAGTGTCCAAAAACACATAATTGAAGTGTTGTGAGGACTCTAAAACTTCACCTGAGCCTCCATCGGCATATGGGTGAGTAGATAATGGCTGAATTTTCATTTTTTGGTGCACTATCCCTTTAAACAAATCTCATACTCGTAGCATATACATGTTCCCTTTTCATCAGGGTGTCTACAGGTCCTTAAAAGGTCTTAAAATTTCCTAAATTTATAACAATAAGGCCTTAAAAGTCATTACATAGTCTTAAATTTGAAGTTGTGAGGTCTGAACTACTACAAACATTGTATCCAATTTCATTTATATATCATTTAATTTCTTTTTGCAAAAGTGAGTGAAGCCTTTCTATGTAGAGTCTTTAAAAAAAATGTAATACTGTCATTTTACTTCATACTTGCACTTCCCTACTGGCAAAATGGAGATTGACTTAACTCACTCTAGTGATGATATTCATACATAACATTTACCTCTGCACAAGACCACTTATATACTACTTACCTGCAATGCTTAAATAAGTTAAACATGATTCGTCCTAAATTAAAAGATGTCTTTAAAGGGTCTTTAAAAGCATGGAATGTAACTGATACCTGTAGACATGTTGTTCCTACCTGCCTCCTAGCCTGCACGTCAGTGACGCAATGGAAACTAGTCACGTGACATTATTGCAGTATCCTGATGAATTTTAGTACTGTATGCACATTATGTACTGTGTTTTTAATCAGTCAAATAAAATCAGTAATAACCAGTCAATCATTAGTTTCACAGTTAATAAAATATATTCAGATATTCAGCTGCTCACTTTAATATGATGTATGCTTGGGTTCCACTGGTGCATCTCCTCCACTCTGACAAACAGGAGATCGTAGAGCTCGTCCACACTGGCCTCCAGCACCGCCTCCAGCCTGAAGACCTTCCTAGCTCCTGGCATCACTTTGCTGCAAATCACATCCCCGTTGCTCTTAAATGGAGAGGAGAAGACAGCGATCACTTAGGCTGGTGGAAATTGGAGGCAAATCAACTTAGGCACTTCAGTCACTCAAGTCAGCACGGCACTTAAATCAATCAAGCGTTACCTCTGCGATCTCGACCTTCCATCCTTGTTCGTCCTCCAGCATACAGAGAGCCTTCCTCATTGCTTCTTGGCCTTGTTGTACAAAGAACAGCTGATCTTCTTGCAGTGGTGCAGGCTTTATGTCTCCAGATTTGGGCTCTGCAAAAGATTCTCATCAATAATCTGTCACCAACTGCACTCTGAAACCAGATCAGAATTATGTTTTTAGTTTTTACCGTAATGCCTTGATGCAGCATGTGTCCTCGTGTGATGTTGGACCTGTCCCCATCTCTGCAGGTGTGTTAGCTCCTGGCCTATCACTGCCACAGCTGTGCGTTGAAGTCCTGCATGATAGAGCAGGTAGGAGACACAAAAAGAAACAAAAGCTCAGCAGCCTTATCCAGAATGCAGCATTTGCATTAAAAGGAATAAAATGAAACGTCTTTTCTCGGGTTACTGAGAGTATTTACCCGCCAGACTCCTCAGGTGTGGGTAGGAGATTCCACAGCAGAGCTTTACAACAGCAGGCAGCATGTTGTCTGTTTTTGGCAGTGACAGCAAAGTAACAGAATGAGTCTCTGGTCTTTATATGGCCTGTGAAGGACGCCTCAAAGAGATAAGGGGCCAGAGAGGAAGATAGGACCTGTTCTGAATTCTTTTCCGAAGGCCACAAGAGTTTCAACTGAACGACAGGATCAGACACAAGGCAGAGAGGAAAATCTAAGTGCTATGATTATCTGCTGCATGTAGGGAAGTGAACACTCCATGGGAGATTTAAATTTCCAAAATAAAGAGACTCTCATGCTCCTAAAATTAAAGCAGTCTTCCTTTTGATTTACATATAATCACAAAAACTGTAGGAAGTGTAACCAGGGTGATTGAAACTGTTATATCTGTAATTTTTCTGCAGTTATCTAGTGTCTGACATATGAAGTAGAATGATGATTAACTACTTCACAACAGACTGCTATATTTATTCATATACTGTAATTTGGAATGATTTACTTTTACCTTTTGATTTGACCAGTTCCTGTAAATGTGCACAGTCATAAATGGACTTTATCTATGTGTAAGGCCCCTTTTTATTTTAGCAGACAATGTGCTTTACAGATTACCTCTCATTTATCTATTAATAACCATCGGGAGAAAATTGGGGGTCAGGGTCTTGCTGAAGGAAGACAACAGGAGACAGGGATTGTGCTCCCAGCCTTGTGAATATTGGATGACCCTCTCAACCTCTTCAGCCCCAGCCAACAATGAATTGAATTAATATATTCTTGCTTATTATCTCTGTCAGTTGTAAGCCTAGAGGGGATCATGTGTATGGCCCTGTGCCTCATAGACTGTGTCGTATGAGTGTTTGTATCTGCCTGTCCACAGGTGATCTTACGAACTACTAGACCAATCAGCCTAATGTTTTGTGTGCCTATTTATGACTGTATGCTCAAGGATCTCTGTGTGACTAACAATTGTTACAAAACACCTGCCTGATTGTGTGAGTGAGTGTTTTATACCCTCATCACTGACTCCTCACTCCTTTTAACCAGCTGGTAGTGGCTGTAAGTTTTCCGGAAAGCGGCTCAGGCAAAAACAATGAGCTTTACCCTCCATTGCAGGTCACACTTTGGCCATTGGTGTGGCTTTAAAACCGACATGCGTAGAAAAGTTTGGTCTCGTTTTGAAGTGGAGCATCTGTAGATTAATTCCATACCCAGTTTGTTATGATCTACAAAAATCAGACACAATTTAAAGATAAATAAATCCCCATTTTTGTTATCTTCGCTGCCATAGTGACTGTAAGGGAGCTAATTTTTCATTCTGGCTGCCATCTTTTCGTCCATTACATGGTGTCATACCTCACCAGGTTGAAATGCACTGGATCCATTGACTTACAGTACAGGCCAAAAGTTTGGACACACCTTCTCATTTAATGCTTTTCTTTATTTTCATGACTATTTACATTGTAGATTCTCACTGAAGGCATCAAAACTATGAATGAACACATGTGGAGTTATGTACTTAACAAAAAAAGGTGAAATAACTGAAAACATGTTTTATATTCTAGTTTCTTCAAAATAGCCACCCTTTGCTCTGATTACTGCTTTGCACACTCTTGGCATTCTCTCCATGAGCTTCAAGAGGTAGTCACCTGAAATGGTTTTCCAACAGTCTTGAAGGAGTTCCCAGAGGTGTTTAGCACTTGTTGGCCCCTTTGCCTTCACTCTGCGGTCCAGCCCACCCCAAACCATCTCGATTGGGTTCAGGTCCGGTGACTGTGGAGGCCAGGTCATCTGCCGCAGCACTCCATCACTCTCCTTCTTGGACAAATAGCCCTTACACAGCCTGGAGGTGTGTTTGGGGTCATTGTCCTGTTGAAAAATAAATGATCGTCCAACTAAACGCAAACCGGATGGGATGGCATGTCGCTGCAGGATGCTGTGGTAGCCATGCTGGTTCAGTGTGCCTTCAATTTTGAATAAATCCCCAACAGTGTCACCAGCAAAACACCCCCACACCATCACACCTCCTCCTCCATGCTTCACAGTGGGAACCAGGCATGTGGAATCCATCCGTTCACCTTTTCTGCGTCTCACAAAGACACGGCGGTTGGAACCAAAGATCTCAAATTTGGACTCATCAGACCAAAGCACAGATTTCCACTGGTCTAATGTCCATTCCTTGTGTTTCTTGGCCCAAACAAATCTCTTCTGCTTGTTGCCTCTCCTTAGCAGTGGTTTCCTAGCAGCTATTTGACCATGAAGGCCTGATTTGCGCAGTCTCCTCTTAACAGTTGTTCTAGAGATGGGTCTGCTGCTAGAACTCTGTGTGGCATTCATCTGGTCTCTGATCTGAGCTGCTGTTAACTTGCGATTTCTGAGGCTGGTGACTCGGATGAACTTATCCTCAGAAGCAGAGGTGACTCTTGGTCTTCCTTTCCTGGGTCGGTCCTCATGTGTGCCAGTTTCGTTGTAGCGCTTGATGGTTTTTGCGACTCCACTTGGGGACACATTTAAAGTTTTTGCAATTTTCCGGACTGACTGACCTTCATTTCTTAAAGTAATGATGGCCACTCGTTTTTCTTTAGTTAGCTGATTGGTTCTTGCCATAATATGAATTTTAACAGTTGTCCAATAGGGCTGTCGGCTGTGTATTAACCTGACTGCACAACACAACTGATGGTCCCAACCCCATTGATAAAGCAAGAAATTCCACTAATTAACCCTGATAAGGCACACCTGTGAAGTGGAAACCATTTCAGGTGACTACCTCTTGAAGCTCATGGAGAGAATGCCAAGAGTGTGCAAAGCAGTAATCAGAGCAAAGGGTGGCTATTTTGAAGAAACTAGAATATAAAACATGTTTTCAGTTATTTCACCTTTTTTTGTTAAGTACATAACTCCACATGTGTTCATTCATAGTTTTGATGCCTTCAGTGAGAATCTACAATGTAAATAGTCATGAAAATAAAGAAAACACATTGAATGAGAAGGTGTGTCCAAACTTTTGGCCTGTACTGTATATGAAGTTCATTCATTCATTTTCCGTAACCGCTTATCATGTTAGGGGTCGCAGGGGGGCTGGAGCCTATCCCAGCTGACATTGGGCGACAGGCGGGGTACACCCTGGACAGGTCACCAGACTATCACAGGGCTGACACATAGAGACAGAGAACCATTCACACTCACATTCACACCTATGGGATATTTAGAGCCACCTATTAACCTGCATGTCTTTGGACAGTGGGAGGAAGCTGTAGTACCCAGAGAAAACCCATGCTGACACAGGGAGAACATGCAAACTCCGCACAGAGGGGATCCTCCACTGTGGGATCAAACCAGCAACCCTCTTGCTGTGTGGTGACAATGCCAACCACTGCATTACTGTGCCGCCCTTATATGAAGTCTTCATTTTCTATGGAGGGTCGAGAATCCAGTCGCACGTTGCGTGATGCATATAGCACAGCAAGTTGACTGACGTATCTGAATTTGGATAATCAAGACTCAACCTAAACTTTTTGCAAATGTGGCCCGTCAAATGCAATGTGAAACTCAGATTAAACTGTCTGAACTGGCAACGCTGTTCAAATATGACTCAGAACTCTGTTACTGCATCGCCCATTTCTTGCCTAAAATGTTCTCACTCATTTTTCCTTGATATGTGTGCTTCTGTCATAAGTAAGTTAGTAGTTAGATGATTTTTTTTTTTTGGCTTTGTTAACTTTCTTTATTTTTGTTATTTCCTACTTTGTTGTGCAGTTTACAGACAAAATTAATACTGTTAAATTCTAGTTATGAATGACACGAATCAAAGATTTGTGGCACTCTTTTTCGTTTAATTATACACTTATCATAATTATGTCTAATTACCTGTTTGACACACAGTATCTCTGAGCAGGAGAACTTGATCTGCTTGTTTTGGCAGAGATCTGCACTTCACTGAGTGCACTTTCCTGGTTAACACAGGCTTTCAGGATAATTCAGATGCTAAACTGCACCAAATGTTAACACTTTCTTTTTTGTGAATTACTGTACTTAATTTTGGAGTCCCCTCAAGTTAAGTGGTAGTTTGTAACTAAGGATCCCATGATTACTTTAATTATGTATTTAGTTTTCAGCCAAATATGTTTATATGTCAGATATTATGAAAAATTGTCAAAGTTTGTGGGATGAATGGTGAAAACGTGGCAAAAATCTTAATGCAAAATATTTTATTAATTTTTATGAAATCCCCAAGGTTTTTGTTCTGAGCAGTATACCTACAACCCAGCGACAGAAATCCAAATCCAAAGCTGTCAAAACTCCAAACCAGTGTTCTGATACTGGGTAATTTATTTATTGTGTGCCAACCCGAGAGCACAACACATAAATCATCCAGCAGATTCATTTATACGGCTCCCAGCTTCTCCCAGAGGATCTGTGACACTGGTTGCTCCGTTTAAATGTTTGTCATCCTATACACAGGTGTTAAGCAGACTCAACAATCACTGGAGTTGAAGTAGTCTAAGCCTGACTCAGAATAACGTCAGAGGAGGCCAGACAGAGCAACATGAGAGATCAGAAGTTAGGATAAAAAAGAAAAAAAAAGTGACAGTGTCTACTCCAAAAATAACTTCTTTCCTGGCCTCGACCGCACCACAACATTTTACCAAAATCTTTTTAGATCTAGTGTAGAGGTATGCTGCTAAATAAAACATGGAGCCACATGACAAGAAACCTAATCAGACATTCACAGCATATCTGTGATTCAGAGTCTGAGCTGAGGGGCTTTTTGCTTCCTCAGTGACACCATTCCACCACCGTGGGTCAGGATAGTGTTATCAGCACTAAACGCCGTATGAGTGCAGTGTAGAACACAAGGACTCACATGCGCTAACATGTATGCATGGTTAGACAGTCTACCACAACAAAAAACAGAGAAGCTCGGAGTTCAACACAAAGATGTTGTGTGACTTCATTCTCTGCTCAGGATGCCACGACTCCACTGTATCTTTATATATCAAGTCGTTTGATGCTATATTAATGCTCTGAATGTGGCACACAGTAGGCAGTTTAATTTTGGCTTCATTGGGCAAAAATCCCATAACCTTTTGAGCATATTATAATTCAGTTGGACTGAGAACAATAGACGTCTGCACCTCCTCTTGGCTCAGTTTTCAATCCAAAAAAAAAAAAAAAAGAGAAAAGAAGCCAGCACTCACAAATGTCCTTTTGGTAAATTTAATAAACCAACTTGGGTGGCGTTACCAGAAACACAGACGTTTCGACAGAAAGTCTTCTTCAGGGTATAACTAAGGTTACGGAAGTGGCGTTTAAGTACGCTCAAAGCAATCAGAGCAGGTGTGTGGAAGGACAATTTACACTTCCGCCATACAATATAGTGCCAACTCACAGGCAAAGAAAAACACAATAACACTACAACAATCTTAAACACGTGTGTCACAGCAAAATAGCAGTAGATACACCGAAAATCGATATACATGTGCATAATAAATTCTGCTCGTACAAAAAGGCACTGTGATCAACAGTAAAACATGTGTGCTTGAGGGGGCAAATAAAGTACCCAACTGTCAAATAACCATTAATTAAAATCAACAAATTGTCCCTCAATTAACAATCAGATCACAAGTGCACGGCTATTTTGCTGTGACACACGTGTTTAAGATTGTTGTAGTGTTATTGTGTTTTTCTTTGCCTGTGAGTTGGCACTATATTGTATGGAGGAAGTGTAAATTGTCTTTCCACACACCTGCTCTGATTGCTTTGAGCGTACTTAAACGCCACTTCCGTAACCTTAGTTACACACTGAAGAAGACTTTCTGTCGAAAAGTCTGTGTTTCTGGTAATGCCACCCAAGTTGGTTATTTAAATTTACCGAAAGGACATTTGTGAGTGCTGGCTTCTTTTCTTTTTTCTGCTGCTTTTGGCCGTGCACCTGTTAAGTGTATTTATTTTGAGAGTGCTTGCTTCTTTCCTACGTGATTTTTCAGTTTTCATTCCAGCCATGATGGGAAACTTTGTCCAATAAAGGTCATTTCAGAGAGTCATTTCATTGCTATTGGCTGTTCAAAAAATGCATATACATGTGCACGTCCCTTAGATGAAAGCCTGATTCAGCTGTGGAGAATCAACTAGAAGAGTTGCTATTCCAGCATTGACAACAGTTGCCTACACTTTTCAAAGAGGGTCTGACAATAAACAAAATAAAACACATTATCAGCGCAGCATTTAAAGGGATAGTGCACCCAAAAATGAAAATTCAGCCATTATCTACTCACCCATATGCTGATGGAGGCTCAGGTGAAGTTTTAGAGTCCTCACAACACTTGCGGAGATCCCAGGGGAGAGGGGGTAGCAGCACAACTCCACCTAATGGAGGCTTACGGCGTCCCAGATTCAAGTGTCCAAAAACACATAATGAACCACAAAATATCTCCATACTGCTCTTCCGCAGTGATCCAAGTGTCCTGAAGCCCCGACTTTAAAACTTTTCTGTTGTGTTGTTACCCCCTCTCCCCTGGGATCTCCGCAAGTGTTGTGAGGACTCTAAAACTTCACCTGAGCCTCCATCGGCATATGGGTGAGTAGATAATGGGTGAATTTCCATTTTTGGGTGCACTATCCCTTTAAAAGATGAAGAGGAAAAGTTGAGCTAAAGTAGTTTAGCCTTCTGCTAACCAGAGCTAAACACTCACAGCTGGCAGGTTTCAAGTTCACGTATATGTAGCTAACATTAGCTTGCTCAATCACAGTGTGTCGTCCGCCTCACTGCCCGCCGCTATCGACCATCTCACCAGAAGGAAGGCAGGTAGCAGGTCTTGAGACTGACTCTGGACTTTAAGTTTAATTTTGATGTGAACACTGACGGCATCTGTAAGAAGGAAACCAATGCCTATTCTTTTTAAGGAAGCTGAAGAGTTTTGATGTAGATTGAACTATCCTAGAAATGCTCTATTCCATAGGCGTCATTTAGGTATGGCGAGGTATGGCAGCTGCCATACCTTGGAATCGGGAGGAAAAAAAGAGAGAGGTTCTGTAGTCATCTTACTTGTGAGTGTCCTTCATATTTGTTGCAAGTGATCAGATGTGATATGTTAGACAGTCCGAGGCGCACTGGCTGGTTGTTTTCATTGTATTGTACTTAAATAGGTCAATAATATGCTCATCAGTGAATACGAGTGTTAGTGAATACGAGTGTTATTGAATCAAATTGTTCGCCACTTCGCTCCTCCGCGAGTTATGAGTTATGTGAGTTATCTGTGTGTTGTAAAAGCATTTTGCTCTGCTGCTGTAGACAGCCTATCTAAATGATGTCTTGAAGCCTGTCTGATTGTATGTGGGATTTTTTTCTTCATGTCGGCATGTTAAGGTTGTATTTTCGGTCTCTGGAGACACTCCAATAAATTCGCCTATACAGTATTGTACCAAATTGGCCTTTGTTTTACTGTGTTTCATACACTGGACCCCTTAGTTATCTTCTAGAAATGAGCTTGTAATTAATTTATTTTCTTTATTTTCTGTGAAGTTAAACAAATGACTAATGATAACGTCCGCTCGCTGTCCGTGGTGCTGAAATATGCGCCGAAATAGGTCCGATGTTTTCACTGAAAGACCAAAGTGAAGTTTTATATAAGTTCATATTTTTGAAACTCCATCATCAGTAGCTCTGTGACGTCATGTCATATTGCCATATCTTAGCTTTTGCTGAAACGACGCCCCTGCTCTATTCTGCTTTTATTCAGTCTGCTCTTTCTTTTAACATTGTCTGTTGGTGTGGTAATCTCAGCCTGAAAAACAAGAACAAGTTGGCAAAGGTGGTTGTTGCCAGTTGTTGTCCTGTAAGATCACTGGTGTTACTTTTGATAACCTACAGCATCTGTATGAAGAGAGGTTCACCTCTAAAGCTCGGTCTATTGTCTCAGACTCTAAACATCCCCTCCATGTTGAGTTTCAGATGCTTCTGTGAGGACTTAGGTTTTGCCTCCCTAAATGCAGCCCTAAGTGTTACAGATCGTGCTGTTCCCCGTCTGCTATCAATTATCTTAAGCAGCAGTGACCATTAATGTCCATGATTTACCCCCGACAGTGTGTGATACTGATACTGTGTGTCATGTATTGTACTGTCTGTTTTATTGCCCTCATGTCTACTGTCTGTATCTCAAATTGTCCATCAGGCATATTTATTTTATATACCTTACCTTACCTCACCCAATCACCTCACCTCACCTGTCAGTGGCCACAGCAACCTCAGTCCATCCAGTGGAAACCCCAGCTCTGGGTCACCATACAGTCCCAAGTCCTCACCAGATCAGCAAACTTTCTGCAGCTGCTGTCACACAGTTTAAACCCAGCACTGCCGCCGGCCACCAGCCTGCTGTGACACCCAGCACTGGGGGGATTGTGATGGTCTGATAAACAGAGACAGCTAGCGAGGTGAGAAGGGGCTGAGCAAATGAGCTGCGGGCAACTGTACAATGAAAAAAGGTTAAATCAATGTATGGAAACACTGGGTACAGTATGAGGCGTGCATATACCTGTGGTTGTCTGGTGGGAGAGGTTTAGGACAGACAGGGGAGAGCAGCAGGAGGAGGGTGTATTTTCACATTCTGCTGTTTTTTTTTTTTTCCTTTTCCAGATTTCTGTCTACCCCAGCTTTAACTAGTATTTGTACGCTTGATTTAGATATTCCTGTGTTTAGAAAAACCATATCCTTTGTACAAACTGTGTATTGATTTGTTTCTATTAGACACTGGACAGCATCTGCTAGGGCTGGGTGATATGGCCAAAAATTCATATCTTGGTATTTACAGGCTGACTGACAATACACGATCTCGGTATTTTCTATGAAATAGGCTACATGTTTTTAGTTGCAAGTCAAAGCCACATTTGAGATGTCACAAGCAGTTTTTATAAAAACAGACTGTAATAAAAATGAAAGACATTGATTTTTATCCCCGTTTGAAAATATACAGCTGCACAACAGTTACACCTCCAAGACACTAGTCGGCGGCAGGGTTTTGTGAAGTGCTGTAAAGTTTAATTGATTCAAAACACACATTAAACATGGTGTAAATAGAGACAATTTCAAACACAAGTACACAAATCAGCTTCACTATAACTCGCAGCATTCACAGACAAACGCTTGTCTTTATCTGGACACATTTTCCCCACAAAGACAGCATGCTAATGTTTTTAGCACAAACCTATGGCATTTTACATTGTATAAATTAGCCTAGCAGCTAGCAGACTTTTCCTCCTCTCATATGAAACCAGGGACAACAGCAACATAATTTGGCTCCATTACAACTCACGGTGTTCACCGACAAAACAACAGTCTTATACTAAACAGCGACGTTATCCTAACAAATCTAACATGCTAACGTTATTGGCACAAGCGGCATTTTACATTTTATGAATTAGCCTAGCAACAAACTACTCTACTCACAGGAAGCCAGGCTAAATCACACACGACTTAAAATGCTATTTTGTGGAGAAAGTGTGAGAGAGAGGAGATGCACACTGGTATGCACCATGGAACACAACTTGACCCTATATCGATATTTACGGTGTTGTCTAAATTTATATCTTGCTTGAAAATATATCAATAAATCGCACTAAGTGGTTATATCGCCCAGCCCTAACATCTGCATTATTACCAGAGTTTTTATGGTAAAAAAGTTCATTAATCTTTGAAAAAAACAATCTCAAACATAACTCTTTACAGCCAAAACTTGAAGTATATCCACATCTCAGTCCAAGATAAAAAGAAAATCTAATCAAATCCAAGTGATTGATAGTGACAGTGGGAAAGATGTATGCAAGACAAAACTAACAGCAAAAAGATAATAGGCTATGTTTTGCTAAACTGAGAGTGCAAATTATAGTTTTGAGAGCATTATTGATTCCTCCATGACACCTCCTGAGCTCCTATTCAAAAATAACCTCCTTAGCAGAGGAAATCATTACGGTCCAACACATGAATATTTAGTCGGCCGATGCAGTCGAGGTGATAATTGGCAAGACCCACTGCAGGATGCTCGAGAGGTTGTAGGTCTCAAAGGACTAGAGGTAATCATACATTCATTTTGATCAGAGCCCTGAAATCTGACCCTGAGAGACACCAAAGATTAATGCCGCCTTTTAAAGACGACTGCCACACTGATAAATCAGCAGTGGATAATAAGAATTAAAGATGCTAATGTACCCTTATTTGCACTGCTGTACAATGGACTAATCAAACACTGATGTCAAAGGTTGTGGGGTAGAAATGAACAGACTGACTTATAAAACACCGCTTTGTGATTTAAAAAAAGAATAATTTGTATTCATATGGTTGGATAAGTAATCTATGATGGTAAGTATTCTCAGTAACACTTGAAGTCTATTTAATGATAATCGTGGCATATCCATGAAACCTCCGCACACCTAATGGTAATCAGGTGTCAGAGATGTTGTGGAGTGAGACCATTAATGTACTCTAGGCAGCACCACTCACACGCCGGTGTCTACATAAATTTAAAACAGTGGAGATTAAAGTGTGTTCAGGGTCAGGGGGGGGGGGTTAATCCTCCAACATCGCCTACAGCCTTTCCTTCTGTAGAGTTAAATCCCAGGATTCAGTATCCTCATCCTTTCTGAGTGAGATACGTGTGTGATATGTGTGATTGGCTCAGAGAGATCAGAGAAAAATCATTCGGGCTTATTGTTTAAATTATGTTTAACATCAATGTTTTAGTAAAAATCTCCTTTTCTGAGCAAAGCTGAGGTGACATTGTGAAGTATGGTCCCAAAACACAGCGCTGGTTTAATATTCAGTTTCATTCATTCATTTATTTACTCGGTAGAGGTTTCTGTTCATGGTAATCGTTCATTACTACACCTGTGTGAATGAACCTGTGACCCCTAGACATAACATAGTTTATTTTTAATTTGGTTTGTTTCATCATTCATAAATTCATTGATTCATTTACACTTTCATCTTTAACTGACTTATTTTGTAAAGATCTGACTACTAATAATGTCTGTGTGAAGACTGGTGGAATTTCTAGACATAATAATGATTTGTGATTTCATTTATTCATTCAATTATTATTGGTAGTTGCTGGTTACCATGTCTTTGTGGGTTTGCGTTTTCATTTTTAAGGAGAGTTGTTATGCCTTTCCTTATTTTCTGTCATACACCAAAACTCAAACACTGTTTCAGACCAAGTACATCCCTCTCATGGCAACAGTACTCCCCAAAGGCAGTGGCCCCCCCAGCAGGATAATGCACCATGCCACACTGTAAACATCGCTCAGGAATGGCCCAAGGAATGTGACAAAGACCTCAAAATGTCAACCTGGCCTCTAACCCACTGGACTAAATTGATCTGTCGCCAACGCACTCATGCCAGACACCACAGGACACTCCCAGAGATCCTGTGTCCATGCCTCGACAGGTCAGAGCCAAGTCCGATCTAAGGAGGCCCCACCTTGGATCAGGGGTACATCTGGGGTACCAGCACATCACAAGAATCCTTGAGCAGATTGGGACCTGGGAAATTTAGAAGCCAGGTCGACACGTTGAGCTTTTTGTCATGCTCCACAGGTCATTTCTAAACTGTTTCTGTAGTGTGGCATGATGCTTTTTTCTGCTGGGGGGCCACTGCCATTGGGGAGTACTGTTGCCATGAGGGGGGGTACTTGGTCTGCAACGGTGTTTTAGTGGGTGGAACATGTCAGGTGGTATCCACATGAATGCCAGAACCAAAGGTTTGCCAGCAGAACGATGCACTGGAACAAAATAATCAAAGTTATTCATGTCGCCTGTCAGTGGTTTGAATGTTTTGGCTGATCGGTGTACATAGAATGCTATAATGTTGGGTGTTCATATTAAACATGGCCAAAGTATGTAAAAGTACTCTGAGCAAAAACCTTCAGACAGTTCTGAATACTCTGTTTCTGTTACATATACAGTACAGGCCAAAAGTTTGGACACACCTTCTCATTCAATGCGTTTTCTTTATTTTCATGACTATTTACATTGTAGATTCTCACTGAAGGCATCAAAACTATGAATGAACACATGTGGAGTTATGTACTTAACAAAAAAAGGTGAAATAACTGAAAACATGTTTTATATTCTAGTTTCTTCAAAATAGCCACCCTTTGCTCTGATTACTGCTTTGCACACTCTTGGCATTCTCTCCATGAGCTTCAAGAGGTAGTCACCTGAAATGGTTTCCACTTCACAGGTGTGCCTTATCAGGGTTAATTAGTGGAATTTCTTGCTTTATCAATGGGGTTGGGACCATCAGTTGTGTTGTGCAGAAGTCAGGTTAATACACAGCCGACAGCCCTATTGGACAACTGTTAAAATTCATATTATGGCAAGAACCAATCAGCTAACTAAAGAAAAACCAGTGGCCATCATTACTTTAAGAAATGAAGGTCAGTCAGTCCGGAAAATTGCAAAAACTTTAAATGTGTCCCCAAGTGGAGTCGCAAAAACCATCAAGCGCTACAACGAAACTGGCACACATGAGGACTGACCCAGGAAAGGAAGACCAAGAGTCACCTCTGCTTCTGAGGATAAGTTCATCCGAGTCACCAGCCTCAGAAATGGCAAGTTAACAGCAGCTCAGATCAGAGACCAGATGAATGCCACACAGAGTTCTAGCAGCAGACCCATCTCTAGAACAACTGTTAAGAGGAGACTGCGCCAATCAGGCCTTCATGGTCAAATAGCTGCTAGGAAACCACTGCTAAGGAGAGGCAACAAGCAGAAGAGATTTGTTTGGGCCAAGAAACACAAGGAATGGACATTAGACCAGTGGAAATCTGTGCTTTGGTCTGATGAGTCCAAATTTGAGATCTTTGGTTCCAACCGCCGTGTCTTTGTGAGACGCAGAAAAGGTGAACGGATGGATTCCACATGCCTGGTTCCCACTGTGAAGCATGGAGGAGGAGGTGTGATGGTGTGGGGGTGTTTTGCTGGTGACACTGTTGGGGATTTATTCAAAATTGAAGGCACACTGAACCAGCATGGCTACCACAGCATCCTGCAGCGACATGCCATCCCATCCGGTTTGCGTTTAGTTGGACGATCATTTATTTTTCAACAGGACAATGACCCCAAACACACCTCCAGGCTGTGTAAGGGCTATTTGACCAAGAAGGAGAGTGATGGAGTGCTGCGGCAAATGACCTGGCCTCCACAGTCACCGGACCTGAACGCAATCGAGATGGTTTGGGGTGAGCTGGACCGCAGAGTGAAGGCAAAGGGGCCAACAAGTGCTAAACACCTCTGGGAACTCCTTCAAGACTGTTGGAAAACCATTTCAGGTGACTACCTCTTGAAGCTCATGGAGAGAATGCCAAGAGTGTGCAAAGCAGTAATCAGAGCAAAGGGTGGCTATTTTGAAGAAACTAGAATATAAAACATGTTTTCAGTTATTTCACCTTTTTTTGTTAAGTACATAACTCCACATGTGTTCATTCATAGTTTTGATGCCTTCAGTGAGAATCTACAATGTAAATAGTCATGAAAATAAAGAAAACACATTGAATGAGAAGGTGTGTCCAAACTTTTGGCCTGTACTGTACCTGCGTGCTAACATCAGGTTGCTGATGTTGTTACTTTCTCCCAGATTTTAGATCATATTCTTGTTGGAAGATGTCCAGTTTTTATTGGTGATTTTTTTTTTGGGGGGGGGGGGGGGGGGGGGCTTTTTATGTATCAGGATACATTACATGGTACAGTACATGGGACGCCTGCTCTACACACTCAGCTAATGAGTGAGACCTCTTTGTTGCTGATTTTTCACAACAGAAATTATCACCATACTCCGTTAAAGTCATTCCCCCAGTGGCAACTCATGGTGCGTCTGTGAAAAAAATCCCCTGCTGTCCAGAAAGCATTTTCCCCATAGACTGCCACCATGAAAGCAAAGTCTTTTTTTGTCTGACAATTTCTCGCTTGACTTCTCTAGCGTTGCATTTTTAATCCTCTCTTTCCAACCTGTAACATATGACACAGCCACTGATGTCATCATGGTTTGCACAGGTCAAGGAAAACTAATTTATTTTGGTTTCAGTAGTCAGTTTGTGGGTTCTGAACAAAATTCACTTGTAGTCGAAATGCTCTGAGGTGCAGGAGCTGGAACATAACCAGTTCCATATTGCTGGAAAAGGGTGAGAGAGGGTGACAGACAGTACAGTTGCACCAGCACACACAGAATTATGAAAAAAAATGTTTGAATATTGAAGCATTTAAACATGTTTGAGTAGAAACCCAAACTACAAGCATGAACCTTAAAATGAGCACAGCAGGTCTTCATTGATTTATTCATTCACCCATCTTTCTTCTTCCATTCACCTTACTTCTACTTTCAGCTCCACTCCCTCGCTTTGGAGTGGCTCCATCTCTGTCCTTGTACGATATGAGATACATTAGAGAGGTCTGTTATATCTGTGATATATTTTGAGGAGGGTCCATTGCCGCGCTCTCTTCTCAATGCTGCCTTGCAGAAGTGTTGCTGATAGAGCACCAGCTAACAGCTGCCTCTTATCGCCTGGAGTCATCAGGGGTCCTTGTGAGAAGGATTCATGACGTCAGTTATGATCTTCACCTGCTGACCAGGCCAGCTGACCTCACAGCATACTTGCCAGTCCTTCTGGTTATCCCTGGAGACTCCTGTTTCTCATCACACACCCCGATTTCCTCTTAGTCTCATAAATCTGATTTAAATTCAGGTTTTTTACACTGGTTTTCCTTTTTATTATCAGAATCTCTTTCTGGCACTACACAGTATTTGTAAGCCCCTCCGACATGTTTCTAGCTGGACAATAATACAGCATCATCAAATGTCACTTCCTGGCATGCATGTGATGTGGAAATGAGCTGCCTCGTCCTCCTCAGTAAGTGAGAAATGGAGAGTATTAAGGAAAAGAAATACTACAGCAGATTTGCTGCAAACTATAATAGGTTATCGTAGATGGCCACAGGGGGCAGTGGTGTGCACAGACTCTCTAATAGGCATGGCTAAAAAAATGACTGATTAAATAAAAACTAAAAGTTAACTTAAAGGTATTTAACATAAAAAATACTGTTGCAGTGGACTTATTAGGGTCCTGGCAGCCTAAGCATGTTATCCTGCATGTTCTTCTTCTTTCTTCTTTCTTCTTCCGAGGAAATCATACTTCCCATGCGAGAAAAATCACCAAACTTTGCACAAAGGTCCAGTCCCATGCCAGATTGCCTCAGCTGCAAAAACAGCCCAATAATCACCAAAATGTAGCCCCAATATTGAAGAAACTTTTGTACCTTTAAACCTATTGCAAATTATGAAGTCCATCACTCTGTTATTTTTTTTTTCAAAAACTGTAAAACTTCTTAAACCTATCTCCTCCCACAATTTTTGCTCAATTGACACCAAACTTGCTACAGAGCATCTTCAGACTGTCCTACACAAATGATCCACACAGATTTTTGATTTATCAAAAATTGAGCCTACAGTGCATCACAATGTTTGACTATAAACGGTACTGTAAACATATACATGCAAATTCTTGCTAAATACATTTTCAGTGTTCGTTAAAAAAAAATGACAAAATTTTGGAGTCATGGTAGATGATGTTTGGAAAATATCAGAATTTTATCTCAAAAACTGAATTTTTTACAGCATTTTGAATTTTGCTCTCATGCGAACAATTGGAGTCAATGTAAAAATGGCATTTTTAAACATCAGTTTTTCACTTATGGAGCCAATAAATCATTGTTAAAAACAAATTACCAACATCTCCATGCTGTCTAGATGCAATTTGTGTATTTTCAGATTTTTGTCTTAATAACTGAATTTTTGACAGCCGTTTGAAATCGGCCTTTACACACTAACAGCTGCTGTCTTGCACACAGGTGACTGGCTTAGTCAATTTGTGAAGCTACATGTGATATTTCTGTTTGCCAATTAGCTCAGTGAGCTAGAGGATGGTTCTTGGTGTTGAAGATTGTGAGTTCAAGCCTCAGCTCGTGCAGCATTTCCATATGAGAAATCTACCCAAACTTTTCATAAAGGTCCAGTCCCATGCCAGATGTCCTCAACTGGAAACACAAGACAACAGTCCTGATGGTGGCGCTACAGCAAGCCTCTAAATTTCAAAACTTTGAAAATTCATAACAAATCAACCATATGTGCTACAGCTTTGGAACTTTCACTTTGAAATGTGCTTTTCCATTGCATGGATGGCTACTGTCTGGCACCCTGATGCTTGGCTTAGTCAATTTATGAAGCCACACATGAACTGTCACTTGCCAATTAGCTCAGTGAGATAGAAGACGGACCTGAAAGTCCTATGTTCAGGCATCATGCTATGTGGATTAGAGACTACCAAGGTTAAAATAATTATGATCCAGGTAGTTTCGCGGAGAGACAAATACTCTTTATCAACACTTTTCCCTGTTATCCCTTGTCTCTTTTCCCTGTTTATTTGGCTTAGCTATCAGTGATTATGCAGAGTCTATCCAATAGCTACTTTTACATTTAAAAAAATGTTTTCATCTTTGTCACCATGGATAATGTTTAGCTTTAAGATAGATCAGGCCAGTTTGTTCATAATTGCTAGCAGTTAATGTTATTCTTACTTTCTTGTTCTTGAGTTTTTTCTTTCCTTTGTATATTATGAGTCTGATCACTTCAGCCACTCATCCACAATTTGAAGGGCATGCCTTAATTATATGATGTAACTTCTATGTTGTGATATGCTTTGTTTTAGTGTGTGTGTTGCTCAGAATTGCCTATTTTTGCCTAATTGCCCGGCCCGACCATTGCTGCGCAGCAGCTATAATTGTTTTATTAGTTTTAACCTTTTAAAGTCAGAATAGACGACACAAAGCCTCTGAAACTCAACATTTTTAATGTTTGTCAGGAGTAATGTAGGCCTACATTTGCATTAACCACTTTACACCAGTGGTTCCCAACTGGTGGGTCGCGGTCCAAAAAAAGGGTTACGGGTCCATTCTGTATGGACCGCAAGTGAGTTGCAAATGTGTCAGGTTTGTAGAAAACACACTTTATTTTGAAGTACATTTAATTTCTGGCACAGTGAGTGCATTTACATGGACAGGTTAATTCCCTTTTCATTCGGAATTAAAGTTCATTCCTATTAAAAGTGATCTTGTAAACACCTAATTGGGAATGAAAATGGCCAATGCGATTGAAAATTCATTCCGATGTAAGGGGCCCGAATATTCCGTTTCTAATTCCGAATGAAAGAATTTCTCGCATTTGTATACACTCATTCCTCTTTAAGTTCATTCCGGTCTTTCTGCGCATGCTCGTTTCCTTGCCCTTCCGGAGCGATGACGTATATAGCGCGTGCAACTCATTGCACCTATCCAATCAGAAACCTTCCCTGCCCCAAACCTTGCGCAGACCCGAATACAGGCGATTAAAAGGCGATTAAACTGATCTCCCGTGTAAACCCTCATTCGGAATGAATATTTCCCATGTAAACTACCTGGAAAAACTTTAATTCCGAATGATTTCATTCAGATTTATTTCATTCCGAATGAGAAGCCATCATGTAACCGCACCCAGTGCCTTTATTTTGAAATGTCGGATGCTGCTGTAGAGTGAGCGAATGATGGACAGCAACCTACCAGAGACAACAAACTAGCTCGTCAACATTGCCAAACGCCAGTATGCAGCTGAATATGTTAAACTGCGTGGACCTTGAACTAATGACTAAGGAGAAATCTGGACCAGTTGGGGAACTGCTTTAAACCTTGTATCTGTTGTCTGTTTCTGTGCTTTTAAACAAGCCTCATTCCAATCTGTTACATCAGTATCTTCTTTTATATACAGTACATGTTCCAAGCATTTAGTTTATTTCGCTTTCACATTAATGGTTTTAATTTTGATGACATATCGTTATTTACCTGTAGATATTTAAAGAACTGTTTTTTAGGGCAGTGGTTCTCAAACTTTTTGTGTCCAAGGCACACCAAAGGGCCAGCCAAAATCTCAAGGCACACCTGTATGTATATATGTGCACAATAGATAAAATAAGATAAGTAACTCTCGTGACGCTGTCTACTGACTGAATCTTTTCTTTCAGTTGTAGGTCGTCTTGGCTGGTGCTTTGTAGTAATTGGTCCGAACAATAAAGCGACCCATTGTCCAACTCACGGCTTTTTCCTTTTAATTGTTATCAACCCTCACACTGGCTGCCAATCAGGGCTTTTGACGTGTCACACACTTACAATTCCCACGAGCAAACAGCCGTTGGGTTCTTTGATTAAATTAAATTATATTTCTTTCAGTTTGCCTCTTTATTAGGAAGTGGGTGCACACATCATACTGACATAGTCAATTAAAAATGAATTTGTAACTTTTTGTGTAGGCCCAGTTGAATATTGCAATAATAATAAGAGGTTATCACAAAATCCCACGGTACACCTTGATTGGCATCATGGCACGCCATTTGAGAACCAACTGTTTTTGGGATTTGATACCTCTGACATAACTGATCGAAAAAATACAAAACATTTCATCACCCTATGTAGGAGTGAATTAAGATAATACAGGCACATCATCTGCATGTTTATACACAGCATGCCAAACTGGAATTGTATTTTTATTAAAAGGGTTGCTTGTACTTTTTTTTGTTGTTTTAATATCAGAAGAATGTAAATTCAAATTTATTGGTACATCTTAAATGAACTTTGCTTAGCAAAGGACTTGTTTTTTAAGAGCCACTGGGAAGCTCGTCATGAACATGCCGATTGTTCCCGAAATGGCCCCGCATTACAATTTATGCAGTTATGAGCACAATATTCAGGCTTTGTGTCAGACATCAAGTGGCACCAAAGTGTCACAATTCTGCAAATTCATTGTATAACACAAAATGCTTTCTGTGCCATGAAAGAGCTCCATTATAAGCAGCTGTACAGTACATTTTCTTCCAGGCAAATCAATTTTGTGTTGAGGTAAAAGTACCTTTATGGATTGCACTCTTCATAAACAGGACAGTTTACTGAAGAGTGTTAAACTTAAAGAAAAGCAACTGAAATGACAGTCACTAAAATGGCAGAATAAAGTTATAGAATGCAGATGTTAAAAGGCATAACATCAGGGGCGGACTGGGACTAAAAAACAGCCCTGGACTTTGACTCGGCCCAGCCCACAACAACCGGTGCGCGAAACTCATCAGCCCCAGACACGGGTGTCAAAATACTTAAATCTTAACACATGATACTATACCTTCCAAATTATAGCAATAGCACAGATGTTGACTAGATGTTGTGTTAAGAGCATAGTGTAGAATACTCACTGAGAAATAAACAACACAGTCAAGATGTCTCTCTGCTGAACAATACAATGCAGGTGACTGCCTGAAACACACAACAAGACATGGTATGAGTTATGATAAATCGCAATGTAAAGAAAGAATGTAATGTCTCTCCCATCTGCACCTGCTGCGCACGGCTGCTCGATTTGCGTGATGTATGCGCTTCCTTCTTCTTCAATTTGATTGGCGGCGGTATCTATGGGCCGGCTGGCATCCAATTTAAAGGCTGCCACCTAGCGGACTGGACGTGGAACAGTAGATTATCAGGGAGAAAAAGGAAAAAACAAAACAAAAACAAAAATGGTGATGACTGACTTTATACATCCTAAAAATTGGAAACAATAAGTCACAGCCAAAGTCAAAAAAATAAGCTAACATTGATTCACACAGGACTTAAACCTGAGTCTCCTGTGTCAAAGTCCTACTACTCAAAGGAGTAGGAAGAAGTGTACACTTATATAACCATTAATACAGATAAATAAACAACAGTCTCAGATATTAAATATACAAAGCCCATCCCAACCAAGCCCAGAAAAATAAGTAAATCAACCCATCAGCATCAGCCCTCCTCGTCTGCATACCTCCTAAATATGCTGTCCGTATATATTTTTAAAGTGCACTATAGTTGTGCTTCCCTTTAACTCCTCATCTAACCCGTTCCATAAATCCACCCCACATACTCAAATACACACACTTTTCAAAGTTGTACGAAGACAATGTTTGTTTGTTTTTAGATTTATTCCCCCCGCCTCCCTGTCACTAAACATTTTTTGAATATTGCCCAGAAGCAGATTATTTCTTGCTTTGTACATCGTTTATACGCTTTTGAATTTAACCAACTCCTTAAATTCTAATGCATGTGACTTAAAAAACAGTGCGTTTGTAATATGTGTAATGTGAATAAATTGCTATAGGTGTTCCCCCAGACCTTCACACAGCAATTAAGATGCAGTAAAACAAGTGAGCAGTAGATGATATATAGTGATTTATGGTCCAGTATGTGTCTTGATTTTCCAGTAACTGCAACGCTCCTTGCCAGCTTTGATTGAATGTGAGTTATTTGAGATTTCCAGCTGATTCCCTGATCCAGTATCACTCCCAGAGATTTATTTTCACACTTTCTCTAAATCAGCATTATCTGTCTTAATCTGCCCTTGCGTATCAGTTTTTCAATTTGGTTTTTGTCAAACCAGCTTATCTGTTCATTTCTGTTGTAATCTCTGTCAAAGCAGCTGTCAATCCTCACTGGAGCATAAAATAGGTGGTGTCATCTGCAAATGACACAAATTTTAATGTTTTTGAAACTTGACCCAATCTGAGACCTGAACTTTTGTTTGGAATGAATTTTTAATTTCTCTGAGCTATCTGGGATCAGTAGGACCCGATAAGTATAAAAACCTAAACATTGTCAACGATAATAAAGTCCCAATGTCTTCAAATGAGTACTTCCTAATTAACAGTGTCTTAGCTTGTTACTGTTGCTAAAATTGGTCAAATTTGTTGCCAAACAAACATTCTTAATCATAAATAAACAAGTTTCAATCATAAAATGTGATCAGATTTTGGATGTTGTCCACTTTTGTGTCAGGATTGGTTGCAGACTGACTTGGCAGAGATGGCCGCCATCTTTTTTATTTTGCACGGATTAGTGTATTGTGCTCTTACTACCACTAAATGGCACACGGACAAGGACAACAGGTTTAAGTTAAGTAGAATTAAATATATGGTCAAGTAAACCCAAAATGCGATGTCCTCATATGAGAACACACGATCTCAGGAGGATATGATAGCAACAATTTTGGTCCCAATACTGACCCCTGGGGTACACCACAAGTAATATTATGACATGATGATTTATATTCACCATTTTAACAAATTGCTGCCTGTTTTTTTAATAACATTTAAACCAATTCAGTGTTGTTCACCTGATGCTGAATTTTTCCAATTTTTCTATGAATAACAGTATTTTTGTTTCTTGTAAAGCTACCACTTTAATCTCAGAGAATATCTGAGATTGGCTAGTACTAGCCTTAATCATGATCTCTTTGCCTTAACTCCAACGGCTTCTGACCTTTGAGGCATCAACATGACAAGAACCAATCAATCACATCACACAGAGGGATCCATAATAATGTGTCGTAGAGATGGGTGTAAACATCTGCAGTGTGTCTGTTAGAAGTCAAGAGGGATCATACAGCAACAGAAAATCAGGGATGTATTTTGGCCCTGAACCATTCATTCATGCAAGTCATCATCAGCCTTGAATTCACCAGAAAACACCAACACACCATACAATTGTGTTCTCTGTAGAGGAGGATTATGAGTACACACCAGTAACGGCTGAAATACACAGGGCATGGATGTGTCAGATAAGCAAGGCAAAGCAGGTTTTTGACCTCCTACACCCTTTGCTGTGTAGCATGTGGTTGTTGTCAGCGTCACTGAGTTTTACCAAGTGATAATGCAGTTGGTTATGCAGGGTTTGGAGGTGGAGGCTGTATTAACTAATACTGAATTAATTAACTGGATTGTTTAAAATACAGGCTGCACTGATTTAATTGAATTATTATAAAGTAAAAACACATGTCGCCCTGCTGTGTCACATTGCCTCTGGTGCAATGACGTATTCATTTAAACTCTTTTTAAACATATTTTCTGTTTTGTTACACATTTTATGTAGTTTGCACCTGTTAGAGGCCCGCGGAGCTGTGTGCAGAGAGGAAAATAGAGCACAGTGTGGTCAGGGTAGCAGCTTCAGATGATTATAATGGACGTGCTCTGCAGTGGGCATGCTGCGACAGACGTGTCGTCACTGTTCCATGTATTTAAGGCGTAGAAAAGTGTTCTGTGTAAATAGACTAAAATAAATAGCATGATTTCATAGCAGATAAGTTAAACATTGGTTCTTGTTAGGGCCTGAGTTGCAGCTGTCTGAGGGAACCTTTCAGTGACCTGAGAAAAGGTCACTACAATACTCCGACCAACTGTAAATGTGTGGATTCTGCTTTAGGAATCTTCCCTGAATTTAGAATCACATATTTTTTTGTTTTATTGTCAGTCCCTTCTGCAAGTTCTTACTGTTGCATAGAGTATACATACATTTTGGACATAATACAACGTACATTATCATAACATTCTTCTTCTTCTTTTGGCTGTTCCCTTTAGGGGTCGTCACAGCGAATCATCTGCCTCCATCTAGCTCTATCCTCTACATCCATAAATCTCTTTGGTCTTCCTCTAGGCCTCTTGCCTGGCTGTTCCAACCTCAGCATCCTTCTACCGCTATATTCACTATCCCTGCAGTCACTGATCTCCTTCAGATTACAGTCCACCTGTGTGCTCCTACCTCCGCTCTTATAAGTCACCCTATGTTCCTGTCTCTTCTGGAAGAAAGTATTCACTACAGGCATTTCCATCCTTTTTGCCAAGTCTACCACCACCTGTCCTTCTGCGTTCCTATCCTGGATACAAAACCTGCCCATTACTTCCTCATAACCTCTTTTCCCTGCCCGACTTGTCCATTGAAGTCTGCACCAATCACCACTCTCTAACCTCTAGGGATATTCTGCATCACTTCATCTAACTCACATCCTACCTGTGGGGCACTAACAACAGTGATCACAACTTCAATTTCTATCTTCAGACTCATCGCCCTGTCTGACACTCTGGTAACTCCTACTCCATTTCTTCACATCCACACCATGACAAAACAGCTTGAATCCTGCTCCTAAGCTTCTAGCCTTGCTACCTGTCCACCTGGTCTCCTGAACACACAGTATATCCACCTTCCTCCTCTGCATCGTGTCAGCCAACTCTCTAGCTTTCCCTGTCATAATCCCAGCATTCAAAGTCCCTACTCTTAGTTGTAGACTCTTGCCTTTCCTCTTCTCTCTCTGCCTACGAACACGCCTTCCTCCTCTCCTTTGTCATTGTTATTGTCATAACACTGTGCCTTGAATTTTGAAATTGTTTTTGCACCACTCTGACAAGTATGTGTATATCATCTTGTGTGGTGATTTTGTGGAACACACTGGGTGAAGAAAGCAAACTAAGTAAATATATCAGACAGTTTAAAAGGAGGTACAAAGACAGTATCTTCACAGGGTACAGAAATGAGTAGAGGGAATGTAAAGCATGCTCGGGGTGATTCTGTTGTCAGTTTTCTCAATTCGTATTTTCATATTTGTTCTGTACACGGAGTAATATTTGTTATCAGGTATGAAGAAGTGCAGTGGTGTAAATGTGTGGTTGATCGATTAGTGATGGATTAGTCTAGTTTGGGAATGGGGGTAGGGTTAGACGAGAATGGTGCTTCTTCCTGCTCCTTTTCGGATATGAAATGTTGGTTTATGTTTCTCATTGTAAATCTGTTTTATCATTTATTGGTTGTCTCTGTTTTGTAGGGTTTTTTTCTACAATATATTCGATTTTATTTTATTACTTCAATGTTCGAAATAAATAAATTAAATGGAATCAAATCAGAACTTGGACCCTCTTGCTTATACATCCGTTTCAGTCCATAGCACAAAATTTTATGTAAAAAGAAAAAGTATGTGATTTTGAATTCAGTAGACTTTAATGATATTATTTTTTAGCATTACCGTAGCAATAAAATGAAACGCCATTTGCCAAGCTTTCTAGAGATGCAGGTCAACCCCGTGCTCTGCTGTTGTTACTTTGCACTGCATGTAGTTTTAACTTTTAGGTCATAACTGCATACATTGTTACCCTGGAAATCCCGAGTTCTCGCTAGAGCACAATTTGAATTTGCTCAGCGAGTCACTCTGGCAATCAGTAATGATGCTCATTACCCATGCCGTTGGAGCCGAGCTGCACCGATCACATCGGTGTATCTGATACAGGCGGGCCAGAGGCGAGCTAAACAGATGTCGACAGCGCTGCGACGACGAAGTCCGGAATCAGTCAGTAAACATTGCAAGATGGCTACGGATGAACACCAGTTGTTGGAAACGGCTTTGGCCGCTACAGTGAACGAGTTAGACTTGGCTTTTTCTCTAAAAGAGGAACAGAAGACGGCGCTAGAATCTTTCCTTTGCAAGAAGGACATTTCTGCTGTTTTGCCGACCGGATACGGCAAGAGTCTAATCTACCAGTTAGCTCTGCTAGTAGCGCTCTGGATACGTCACCCCATGTATTGTTCTGATTAGTCGTAGTGTTATCCAATTGCGTGCAGTGATATTTTCAAATGGATGCTTGGTGCCGCCCCTCGAGTTGGGCCATTTGCATTACTCATAGCCAGACCCTAAATCTTTCTAGATTTGGGTCCGGATTTCCAGGCTAATACATTGTAGGCGTGGGGGAAAATCGATACAGCATAGTGTCACGACATTTTTGTGTGGCACTTTTGTACCGTCACACGTCAATTGCATCAATCATGAATCAATTGTTATTCCAGTCCACAAAAACAAAAAACCAAGTGAGAGGAACAAACTAAAAACGTTATCTTATTAGCTAAAACAAATGTGGACAAAGTTTTTCTTTGGGGACATAATTAACAGTAAAAAACAAGGTAACAAATCACGATATATTTATACATGCAATACTAAGCATATCGCAATATATTAAAAATTGCAAGAATATATTGTGATAATATCATATCGTGGATCGTCTAATACATTGTAGTTTTTTTTTAAACATCACAACAGTAAAAGTCCATGTGCATTTCTCTGCCATTGTTATTTTCATAGTTGTCCTTTTGCTCTTGATTATCTTGCTCACTTAAACATTTCCTATTTCTGTTATTACTATGGATTCGACTGGTCATCAGTTACTTGAATGCGCTTTCATCCACCTTTGCGGCTTCTGAGAGCTGTTAATGAACTGTCAACAAGCTGTCACAAGCTGTAATCTGTTTGTGGCTCAGCTGATGTGACATATATTCTGCTGCACAGAGGATTGTGGGTCAGAATAGCCAGAAAAGCATGCTGCCTTGCACACTGCAAAAAGACACTGGGTACAGTAGTTAGTAGTGATCTATAGAAACCAAATTGACAGAGAATGTGCGCACCTGTACGGGAAATCTGACCCATGCATACAGACATTTTGGATCCAGGAGGAATTGGCGATGCAGATGGTGAGGTGGTGAATTGAAGCCAGATTGTAGAAATGAAATGTGAGAGGAATCCATAAACGTACAGTGAGTCTTCTAACACATTAGATTTCACTTCATATCATGCGTTACTTATACATCCACGTTAATCAGAAACATTCAGTCCAGCAGTTTTATTTGTGCCAGTGAGCCCAGGGTTTGAAGCAATCGGTCTGATGCTGTGAACATATAAATGCTGCAGTCTGCTCTGTTATTGCCATGATTCACTGTAAAGAGCGACCGGTCAGCAGGGTCATTTCTATCCATCAGCATCCATGAAGTGCTTGGTTAATGTTGGTGTGTAGAGAGCAGGATATAGGGCTTGTGACGCATAGATCCATGTGCGGACAGTTCCAAGTTGATTTGGGTTTGTAAAAGGAAACGGTGCACTGGCAGGCAGACACAGTTTTATAAATCAAATACTTTATCAGTGAGACTACTGGAATTTTTGGCATACCGGGATCGACACACTGTGTATTGGGACATATTTAACTTTTTTCTGGCATACTAATTAGTATGGTCATATGGGTCTTGGAATGCACACCTTGTTTGTATGAAATGAAGTAACGTCTGTTATTTTTGAGTATCTAATGGCTGGCTGTTTTTGTCTTGACGAGGCTGTAGATCTTCCTGTTCTTTCTTTTTGACTACAAAATAGCTAGCTAGTATCATGTGTTACATATAATTTAGTACATGATAAAGCATGTTGTGTCATGTGATGACACAGAATGAAGCGCGCATATTCATGGATGGATTATGAGATAATGGGCGCAAACATATAAAAGGTGCTCCACCCCAACTACAAGAGCAATAGCCCCTGACTGAAAGAGGCACAGAACACTTCTACAATAGAACAGCCTTGTTGTTTAAAGTCTTTTGGTTTGTCTTTATTGTTATTTTTTGTCTCTTGGAAGTTCTTATCTCTGTTGTGGTCATTTTGTGAGTCTGTCGTCATGTTGTGTCTCTTTACATCTTTTTGTGGTCGTTTTGCATCTCATTTTTTGTGCCCCTTTGGTCATTTTACATTTGTGGTCATTTTGCTTTTATTTTTGTATCTTCTGAGGTCTTTTTCCCATTTGTAATCATTTTGTGTCTCTGTGGTTGTTTTTTGTCTATTTTGTATCTCTGTGGTCATTTTGCATCTAATTTTGAGTCTTTTTGTCGTTGTTTCACATTTCATTTTGTATCTTCTTTGGCTGTTTCGCAGTTGTTTTTTGTCATTGTTTGTATCTCTCTCTTTGTGGTTATTTTGCATAGCATTTTGCCTCATTTTGCGTCTTATTTTTTGTGCCTCTTCGGTCATTTTACATTTAATTTTGTTGTCATTTTGTATTTAATTTTGTATCTTCTGAGGTCATTTTTTCTCTTTGTAATCATTTTGTGTCTTTGTGGTTGTTTTGCATTTAATTTTGTGTCTGACGTCATTTTTTTTGTCTCATTCTGTGTCTTTTTGGTGGTTGTTTTGCGACTTATTTTGTGTCTGTGGTCATTTTGCATCGCATTTTGAGTCTTTTTGTGGTTTTACATCTCATTTTGTGTGTAATGTCAATTTGTGGTTGTTTTGTGTCACTTTTTGTGTCTCTTTGTGGCTATTTTGCATCGCATTCTGCGTCTTATTTTTTGTGCCTCTTTGGTTATTTTACATTTTATTAAGCTAATAGGTGAGCCTTTTTTAAAATAAAAAAAACATGTTTGTTCACTTTCCATTTCACAGTAAAGATCATTAACACTGTGAATGGCAGTGTCATGTATAACACAAATATTTAGAATCCTCCTTCTTCTTGTGTTTTACCTGAGCAGCTATGGTTTGATGCATTTGCTTTCCAGTCAAGTGATCACCTCAGTGGCATTTTGAGAAAGCTTTTCAGACTTGTGATATTTATTGAGAATAAGTAGAAGTTTGCAGGTGTCTGAAATAGACTGAAAAGAGATTCATCTGTCTCCAGGGTGAGCACAATGGTTTCCGTCTTAGCTGCAGATTCGTTTGTGTCGACGCCTTTCTGCTGACTCAATGTGCTCACTCGCTTTTCTAAATCCAGGCTCTGTCACAAGGGACAGTTAATGACTGTGTGCCATCTGTGAAAAGCACAATGGATTTCAGACTTGTTTCTGGGGTTGAATCATGTCACTCCAGTCAGTCTGAGAAGTTTCACTGTGTCTGGTAATAATTAGTTTGGGCTAAATTAATCGAAGAGAATGGACCTACCACTACCACTGCTTAATGTTTACACAAGAAGTGTTTTCATTGTTGCCAATATCTTTTCCTTGAAGATATTTTTAAAATTATTAAACCTGTGCTGCAGTCCATTGTACTAAGAACTTGGGCGGGATAAACTACCTCTGACACGGAAAAGTCAGAATTCCAAGTTGGAAACTCAGGCAAGATCCATCTAGCCTCAGATCGTCGACATAAACACAGTAGATCTACACTATTAACCTACAGACAGTTCACACAGGAGCAGGGCTGGTATATCAGATACCTCGATATCGATATTGTAGGGTTGACTATTGGTGCTTACATCAAAAACTGTACAAAAGACATGCGCATCCCAATATCCAATGGAGTGGGAGCCGGACCAAAGACGCGTAGTTTTAGCAAGCCAGAATAAACAGTTGATTGATTACAGTGGAAGATTAGGGTAAGGCAGTGATAGGGTGGTTGCCTGGCAACAATATAAAGGTGTAGCAAGCGTTTTTTTATTTTTTTTTTTTTGGTCACTACTGGCATTCAATTGAACATTCAATTGTAACCTGCTAAATGCTTTCTGTGAGATCGGGGCCTAAGTCCACACACCAAGCAGCTCCTCCCATTTTGAGCCCACGGCTTTGCCTTAGACTTCCAAAATATGACTTAAAGTCAGCATACACCTGCTGCCCATATTCATTATTCAAGTAATATGTTTTATGGCTCCAGGCAGAACTTTCTGAATTGTTTTTGTTCACAAATGGCCCTTTGGATAATTAAGGATGCTGACCCCTGTTCTAAAGCCAAGTTGCATTTCTTTGCTGCTATATTAATACCCTGAATGTTGTATGCAGAACCTTTAATATCCCTGAAATGTAATTTACCATCAGCATATCAGCTGAAAACATCTGTCACACAACTCTCTTAGACTGCAAGCACCAGCCCCTCATCAGGTGCTGTGAAGTGTTTAATAGTGCTGCATGAGTAGCCACTAGCACTTGCAGTCAGTTGATTGTCATCTACTTCAGTTGCAAGATGGCAAGTGACAATATTCTCCTCCTCATCCGCACTTCTCCTCCCAATAGTTCCCATTTGGAGCCACAACTACAGTGTTTTTATATTGTTAATTATAATATATCTTCCCATCACAGTGCAATCATGGATGTATGTGCACGCTATGTTCATGAATGTGACATACATTTGCGGCTGATGTCCTGATAATAAAATCATTTCAGGGATATTAAAGGTTCTGTATACAGCAGTCACAGAATTAATATAGCAGCAACAACTTTTGCTACGTAAAGATGAAAGGGGGTAACAGCATCCAGAGCAGAGAATGAAATCACACTACCTCTGTGTGTGGTGTAATCTGAGCCTCTCTGTGGTAGATCATGCAGCTGCAAATGAGTTCCTATTTACTGCCACTCTGCACTGCACTCATACAGCAGTTACTGCTGATACTGAAATGGCAACATCGCATAAGTCCAACTGATTAAAGCCATGTTCACAATGGATTTGGAAGCAACCTGATATGCCAGTTGTCGCACACCTGGCCGTTCACACCGTAAGTGCATTTCTCCGTGCCAGTCAAGTAATAAGTAATTCTGCTCCTCTGCTCTTTCTGAATCACATGTAGAGCTCTGTCTGTGTTTGCTTGTGTGTGCGTGTGTGTGTGTGTGTCTGTGTGTCTGTGTGTGCGAGTTTGTGCATGTGTGTCTGCTCATCTCTCGCTTTCTGTTTAAACACAACTGACAAATATGTGGAAACACAGGATGCATATTTTATCATTTAACACAATCAGATCCTGTATATCATATCTAATATATCCTTTATATCTTTCAGAGTAGATTATTAGTGTGTTTCTTGCCATATTTGTAGGGCTGTAGTCAACCAAAGAAAATCTAAGTCATACATAATCTTCAACTATCTGTGGTGGTGCAAAGAAATGGTGAATTCGAGAGAAGGAATTGTGTGGATTAGAATAGAGCGTGACGTCCTGGGCTGATGGGTTCTAGGTTCTCCACACATCTGTCAAATTAATATCATGTAGCAACAATCACCTCCCAGCACTGTAAAAAAGCTTTTGTGTTCCTCCAAGTCTGCCGCTTCCCTAGTCCAAAATGAAGGAGGTGGTGCATTAGGGGCATATATGTTCACCAGAAATCGTACCATGGACAAGGACATATCTACCCTCAGAGTCCTTTTACAGGTGCTTAGTGCAACTGGAGTGGCCCTGTGTATTAATATAGTGACTACTCTGCTGTTTGAAGAAAATGATGAATAATGTGCCTGGCCTACCCAGTCTGGCTTGAGTTTCATGTGCTCTTTATCAATTAAATGGGTTTCTTGTAAAAAGACTATTTAGGGCCCGAGCGACGACGAAGTCGTCCGTGAGGACCCTATTGTAATCGCGCTGTTTATTATTAGGGCCCGAGCAGGTCTCGACCTGCGAGATCCCTATTGTTTCTCTCGTGATTTTTTTTTTCTTCCGCCAAAATGATCGCATTTTTTACTGCCTGAACATACCCCAAAACTCACCAAACTTGGAATATAAGTCACACCTGGCGAAAAATTTTATAATCTATTGTCCTCCTGAATTTCTACCACTAGGTGGCGCTACTATTAAGGAAAGTGCGTTTTGGCTCATAACTCCCATATACTATGTCGCACATTCAAAAACCTTATATCCACGCGTTCAGTGAATTGTGCTGAATCTTGTGGTATAGGCCACGCCCATTTCCGCCTGCTGTTTTTTTCCGCAAAATGTTGCAAACCTACTTTTTCGAACTCTTCCCAGGCAATTTCACCGATTGGCATGAAACTTTGCACACAGCATCTGTGGACCCTCCTGACAAAAACTTATTAAAAGAATTTCGATAGTCCAAACAATACTCAAGTTATTTAATAACAACTTCCTGCAGATTTCGTTCTAAACAGGAAGTGCTGCATATCTCCACATTGGTGTATCCGAATGACATGAAACTCAGGTTACCACTTCCCCATGAGCCCCTGAGGCTCTGTGCAAAATGTCAGGCGATGATCACAAGGTGGCGCTCTTTAAATTGAAATATTTTATATCTCAACATCGGTTGGGCGGATTAACACGAAACTTGGTATACTTATTGTCAATGCCCTCCTGAGGATCTCTGATGAAGGACTTACCGATCTGTCACTAGGTGGCGCTGTGGTGGCAGTCTAATATTTGGCACTGTGCCAACACCATAACACTTATGGAAATGAAATTGATAGGGGTGGTAAAGACTGGCCCCTGTAACTCACACACCAAAAATGACCAGCAGGTGGCGCTATTTTCAATGCAAAAGCGTTTTTGGCCCACAACTCCCACATAACATGTCGCACGTTTTGAAACTTTATATCTCAGTGTTCCCTGAATTCAGCTGAATTGTGTGATGTAAGGCACGCCCACTTTTGCATTAAATTTCCATTTGCAAAATTGCGAACAATGAGAAACCTACTTTTTCAAACTCCTTCTAGGCGATTTGACTGATGTGCACCAATCTTTGCATGAAGCATCTGTGGACCCTTCTGACAAAAATTTATTAAAAGAATTTTGTTTGTCCAAAAAAACCCCAAAATATAAAACAACAAATTCCTGCATATTGTTTTCAAAACAGACAGTCTTTCATATCTTGAGCAAATACAGTCGGATTACGACAACACTTTCGCTAATTGTGTTCCATGGCCCGATGAGGGTTTCACCGCTGGTGAAAAATCCTCCGGTAATTTCACCCAGGTTCCGTGATCTTTGCATGACCAGCTGTTTATCCGCATGGTTGTGTAGCCATAGACGACCCTCGGTCTTGTTGACTCTGTTCTGAGCTGTGCAGGGCTGCGGTGGCATCTGTCCATCTTAATCCGGTCATCTTTCACCGTGAGGTTCAGAAACGTCGGCAGCCACCTCTCGAAAAAGTCTTTGGCGTTATCACCCTCTGTGCCCTCTGGCAGGTTGACGATCTTGATGTTGTTGCATCTGGACCTGTTTCCTGGTCCTCCAGCCTGTTAATAGCCTCGCTCAGCCGCGCCTTGGTGTGTCTTCTGTGTCGGAGATACTTTGTTCTGCGTCTTCCACCCTTCTCTCAACAACTTTTTTGGCAAACACTCCTTCACTTATCTTAGCTACCGGGCTATCTATTTCCTCGCCTTCCGCCATTTTGTCAGCGCAGCAGGTCCCTGATTCCAGCTGAACTTTCCGAGATTTGTGCAGCAAAACCCATTTGTTGTCAGGTGTTTTCACGGAGTGACGTTACTCCTTTGGTTGCGTAGTTTCAGCAGTGTTATACTGACCCTTAACTGTTCAAAATAGTATTTAGTGCGGGAGCTCCGATCTAACGCTCCTACCAGTGGCGGCTGCTGGTCTTTCAAACAGGGGAAGCTCACTTTAAGTTTACGTCATAAAATTTGTCATATTGTAGAGAGGCAGTAACTTATAAAAGGAACATTTAATTGAAGCCGTTTTTCAATCACACTCATGCCATAGAACTCAGCAGAACACACCTCAAAGATTTTCAGATGGGTTTAACGGTGAAAATGAGCTATATGGCTTATGGAAATGAGGAACTCCGGATGGCACTCTGTCAGAAGACTCCACTCGCAAATATCTGCATGGGACTGAACTCGAAATGCGATAATGCCGGTGTGTAGTTCCAAAGCGCTGTCAACCACAAAGGGGTTCAGCCTTTTAGACAATTCCTCCAATCATCATGCAGACACCGAGTGTCCTCTCCCGCCTACCGCTCCATTAGGGCCCAGGGAAGCTGAGCCTCCCTGGAAGTGACGATTTTGTCCCATTCATCCAATGCCCGTCTCGCTTTGCTGCATGAAAAAAACCTGCTCAGCGCTGTCTCATAGGAATGCTTGGAGCCTCCGCGTCCACCATGCTGACACGAGAATGTATGACAGGGAGGTCGTGTTTGAAAACGTGTTTGGTCATGATGTTAAACGCATCCTTGCGCACATTTAACTCACTCCGATAACCATATTCCTACATAACACTTACCTCTGCACAAGACCATATATAAATGATGCTTGCGTGCAATTCTAACCTGCGATGCCTAGATAAGTAAAACATGATTTGTCCAAAAATCTGTCCTAAATTTGGTTAGAAGGTGTCTTAAATTTAACGGTCTGACACCTGTAGACACCCTGTTGTGCACCCCGATGCAAGGGAAAACATATTAACTCATCGGCTAGGTGTCTGGTTTTCTTACTGAAAGCTCTTCTAGTTTGTGGTTTTATATCAAGGTTTTTTATTGTCTGTCAAAAGTGTGTCATCAATATTAAATTAATACAGTAATTCATATATCTGTCAATAATGTGACGATAGCTTTTAAAAAAAGAATGCAGTTAACCTTGTTTTCGGACCACTGGACCAACTTGGAGCTGTGGTTTCAAGGCAATCTGCTCTTCTGTTTTTCATTCATATTACAACCCTGTCTCACAAAAACTGAACAGAGCGTTGTTATGAGACCGAGGTCCATATTAATATATTGCTTGGTGATACAAACAATAAGGCTGGTTTTATCTGTCCTTTTGACTAGCACTGTAACTTAAAAAAAAGCACTGAGAGAGGCAGAGTCCGGTCTGCGGTCACGTACTGACCCATATTTCCAGTGAGCTGCAGCGGTCCCTCACTGCTTTTGTTTGCTGTCATGATTATTTCTGTGACACAGAGAAAAGTCAGTTTTGGTTATTATTGGCTGTCACACAAGAAAATGTGCTTTTCCTTGAATTTGTACTAAATTACTGAACCCTCCGGTTTGGAAGGGAGGATTATCTCTTACTACAGTTCAGGACGCTGTGTTCTCAACTCTAATTAACACCAAGAATTGTGATAGCTGTAATTATCATTACATCTGTTCTATTTGATGGGCTTTGCAGCTCACGTTAGAGCAGACAAACACACTGTGAATCCCTTCCCTCTGCACAGCCTGCTGTGTCCATTTACCATTGGTAATACATTTGATTGTTTTTGATTTTCTGAATCTTATCCCCAAAATGAGTTTTGAGTTTGTTTCTGTTTTTATAATTATAAAAGACGATGTGTTTATACTTCTTTTAATCTGCAGGGTTGCTGCAGTTTTGTTTTGACAGACGCCTCAGTTGGTAATTTGATCAAACCACTTCTCCCTTGTCGTGTTTCCTTTTGCATTGATCTGCGTCTTCAATGGATTGTTTCAAGTCAGTAAACGTGAATTTTTTTTGTCAGTAGTCATGTTTATTTTACTTAACTTGTAGAGCAGGAACCTGTGCATCACACTTGGAGTTATTAGCGAGCAGATTTCATGGTTTCTAATGGCTTACACAAGGATGTTATTGAAGTTAATTGCACTGTCTTGACCTTTCCAAAAGATTGTAATAGGAGAGTGGTCAGATTGGGGTAGTCGTGGCACAAGTAAAGATACTAATTAGTTGACTGTTTTAATATTTAAATATTGCCGTAAAGTCAAAGTCTGGGCTGCTTTAAATGACAGCTTCTCCTGAATGTTGTTTGATGTAAATGCTACAGCTGAGCACCAACAATTTGCCTGAATCATTTCTATAAATATCTTCAGATATTGTGACATTTCATCTTGATCTTGATGATATTTTGTAAAATCCCGTCTGATCTGCCATGTGATGTAATGGGACTGTACTCTCTGTTGCTACTGAATTCTCAGACCTTTTATCCCAAACAGAAGGGGCAGAGAAAGAAGACATAGCACCTCCATCGTACAGAATGATGCTAATCAATGGCGTGCAGTATTTATGAATTCAAACTCAGCTAATTTCTCAGTCCAACCCTATTTTTAAATTCAAGTATTTCCTTTGGCACCAATGTTGTCAACTCTTCTCAAGGGAAAAAGCTGATCTGGTCTGCTGGTGATTAAGCAAAAGATGTGTGCAGCACTTCCTTCAGCTCCAGTTGGTTTCAGCAGTGTCTCTTTGTTGTTAAATACATTGCAACTTAAGAAATGTAATGACCTTTTCTAACCACGGTGAAACAATATGAGATATAAAAACCTCTATATGTCACAATGTATTGTGTCAAAGCAAGACTTTGAGGCTGTATAGACACAGCTTTGCTATAGCCAATGTTGCTGTGGTAACATTTACTTAAAAGCACTTTAACTGAGAAGGACAAACATCGTGTGTTTTGCAGGTATTTCGTCAGCAACCAAAGTATTGGACATATTAAAACTTTGACCGGAGCATAAATGTCTGAACAAATTTTTACAGCTGCCCATCCAATAGTTGTCAAGACATTTCACTCAGAACCACAAATCTCAACCTGGTTAACATATTCTCAAGCCCAACTCGTCAAAATACAGACACTTGGTCAGTGGCAGTACACAGGTCAGCCGTTTGGAAATACAGACATGAACAGCGGTTCTTGGGTGAAAGTCTGGTGTTTGAATCATTACTTGCCCTCTCTGCTATGGGACGCCATTTTCTGCTTCCATCATGGAGTTGGCCTCATTGTTGAGTGGAATGTAGTCACTAGCATTTAGCATCTAATGTGTTTGTGTTTGACTGGAAATCAAAACCTAACTGCACTTGTTGCACTTGTCCTTATGTGATTAACTATGATCTAACTCATCGGTGAAGATTCTCAGTCATTCAGGTCATGGTAATCGTAAGTGCTTTATCGGATGAGAGGCAAAACCTCTTCAAGAAACGCCTACGATAAAGCACTTACGAATATGATCTACAGTAACTCGCAAGCTGGGACCGCTTATTCGTCAAACCTTACAGTTTTATCTTGTAGTAACGAAGTAAGGAAAATGACATGCAAAGACATGTAGGTTAATTAGTGATTCTAAATTGCCTCGTGTAAATGGTGTAAATGTGAGTGTGAATGGTTGTCTGTCTCTATGTGTCAGCCCTGTGATAGTCCTGTCCGACCTGTCCAGGGTGAACCCTGCCTCTTGCCCAATGTCAGCTGGGATAGGCTCCAGCCCCCCAGCAACCCCTTAAAGAATAAGGGAAATGACCATTACACCACTGTGCCTTGGTGCGTTGGTATCTGACACCGAGGGCCACTGACTAAGCATCTGTATTTAACGACTTAGGAGTGAGACGGGGTTGACCTCATGGTGCCGTTTGACAAAAAAGCCCTTTTTAGACTGTAGTTGTGCAAATTTGCAGGAAAGCTCAATCAGTCTTCTTTCAGCATTGGCAGTATAAACTTCTGTTTATACAGAATGCACCTTTTTTGGGGCAATAGGCGGCGTGAGCAAGTAACAAAACATGTAGCTCAGTGTGTGACGTAAACAGTGACGTGGGAGGGAAGCCGCGGCTGGTCAGTCCTTTGACGATTCTCTTGTAAGACGGCCCGTTCTTCACCGTCCCCCCGCATCTGACGGTTAATGGCGTCTTCATTTGCGAAGGCAAGGAGGGCGCGCAATTCCTTGTCTTCTCAGTTGCTCATCTTTACAGTGTCTGTCAGGTTTGCGTTTCTCTCTTGCTACTAGCTGCTCACTAATTCCTGCTATCAGCTGTTTCCTGTTTATCCACCGCCAGTGGGTCACACGTGCAGCGTCATCAACAGCTCCTCCCACAAGTCATCAACAGCCCCTCCCGTTGCGGAAGGTCGCCTCTGTCTTTTTAAACTAAAAGGGTTCCGCCAATATGTCTACCCTACGAGGTGGAAAATTGGGCACCTCGGATCAACTCGCCAGTCCAGCTCTGTGTGTTGACATGCTCACAGCTTGCCGGCAAAATGGCCCAACAACAGGATGGATCATCTGGAACCTATAAATGTCTGGACAAATATTCCAGTGTGGCGACACATAGCATGATAGGAAAAACTGATTAAGCATTTTTAGCTTTGTTACCACCAAACTCCCCAAAACCTGAAATTATTTTTTGCACACATGAAGCCACATGAACATATCTGTAGTTTAAGTTTTATTTCCTTGCAAACAGGTTACACTTGTTTAACTTGTCCCTCTGCTTTTCTCAGCTTGACAACATGATCCTCCAGACAAGTGATACAGTAATGCAACATCATCCACAGTATCATGTATCCTGCCTATTGTACATTGTATTATTTAAGTGCAAATGTAATCTGGAGAACTCCTTTCATTAGATTGGCTCGTGTTTCTAAGAAACATCTACGCATCAAATATGCTTAAGAAAACCTTGTAGTATATGAAGAGACCAGTAAACAAGGGAACCAGTCCGTTGTAGTTACCACTACAGAGTAAGTCAGGGAACTTTAAGCACTCTCTGTGTGCTGAAGTGGCTGATCTTGAAGATTATTTTGAGCTTCTGTGTGGACTTCAAGGACCTCCGAATCTCCAATCCTCTCTGCAAAAGAAAATTCAAGTAGCCATACAAAGTCAGTAATTTGCAATAGGTCTATCTTTTGTATGGTGACTGTTGTGCGTGAGGAGCTTAGACAAGCGTGAGAATACGCTGATTTTCTCTTGTGCCTGTTGTTATAAAACAGATTTTTGGCAGACGATTTCAAGGAAAGATAAAGCCTTCTAAACCAAAGACTGTTTCCAGAGGCATCCGTTCACCTATGTTAAGCATACTTTCACTGAAGAATACAGAAAACTACGGTACACTCTGAAGCTGTGCAAAATCACCACTGTGACTGTGGTGTCCTTTTGTCCCCTCTAGTGTATTACTTTAAATAACATAATAATACCATTGTGGAAACAGAACAATCAAATGCATTAGCATGTAGGAAAGATCAGTACAATTTCTGTGGAAAAGAAATACATTTCAAATACATTTAAGAGGACTTCTGTAACTTCCAGGAATTCCTGCTGTGCCGTGAAAATGTGTCTTGGTTGATATATACTGTATAGGAACAGAGATGTCATTAAGACTGAGAAAAGAAGTACATTAAATTACCTGGTTTGTCAGCGCTGAAAGCCCGATTCACTTCGCATGAGCTGTGGAGGTTAATAATAATAATAATAATAAACGCCGTTAATAACATGGAGCTTAAAGATTTTAACAGAAGAATGGATTCAAATCAAAGAGTTCTTCCTGACCTTGCTCTCTGTGGTTTTCTCCAAGACAGGTCAGACGATGCACGGTACAACGATGGGGATGCACCAGGATTAAGAGCCTGAAGCTGCTGGATGCTCTGCTGCTGATGACCCGAGAGGTCAACACCATCCAGAGCTTGTTTGATCATCCCCATCACCAGGTCTTTCTCTGCAGGTGCATCACATCACACATTACCAGGAAAAAACAGCTCAGTGATTCTTTGCATCAGCAGAGAAATGACACACTCTTTCAGTGGTTAATTTAATGAATTGTATTAACTGATGAATAGAAACTTAATAGAGATGATCATTTGCAAAGATTAGGGCCCTTGCGATAAATGCTTAACTAATTTTTCAATAGCAGAATTTAAATGAAAATTTGGTGAACTACTTTATAAATTGATTTAAATTGAATCACCTAAAGGTCGACTCCATCTCCATCCTAATGAGGATTTTTCTAATAGAAATACCCACTCAGCGGTTAACAGCAAGCACTTACATTTAGTTTAGAGTGCTGAAAACAGTTATTACTGAAAAGGTTAGTTCAGATTTTTTACAAGTGGGGCTGTATGTGGTTCTTACTGTATCCACAGTCAGTCAGTGTATAATCACCAGTCTGTGGTGTTTGGTATGCTCTCAGCTGAGGCATGAGGACAGGCACGGAAGATAAGCAATGTACTGCTACGGAGATGCACCAGGATTACCAGACACCTTTGACAAATACAGTAATTTTACCTCGCAGAACACGGTAGTTATTTAGCTCCGTTTCCACCCAACGATACAGTTCAGTTCAGTACGCTTTTGGAACCGTTCTGTACCGTCCCCATTTTTGGTCCCTCCTCTGTCGGGGTACCTAGCACACAGATCTGGTACTAAAAGGTGGAGCTGTGAACACTGCAGTCTGTTGATTGGTCAATAGCAGACGGTCACTCTGCTCAGGGCTGAGTTGTGGCTGGTTTTGAGGCTCATGTAACCACTGTTCATACTGTGGAGAGTTTTACATATTCATAGACTGCAACTATAAAATGAAAGAATGTTTTGCTGCCTCTTGCAGCAGCTGGAGTCGGAGAAAAAATAATTTAATTCACTGGGCCGACTGCTGGCGACTTTTAAGGTGGAATGTTTACTTATAATGTTACTCAATGCATGAGTTGACGACATGAATCCATCAGCACACCTTAAATTTTGTGACAACATTGAAAATTGGTTTAGTGTTTTAGGATGACATACAGTTTTAGTAATGAATGGATCTTTCAACCGGATTATGTGAACTGCATATATTCTAATCCTCACTTGGAGAAACGAAAGTGTAGTGGAGCGTTGTTCCTGTGTGCTCCAGCAACACTAAACCCCTGAGCTTGCCTGAGAAGGACTAAATACAAAAACCCGCTTTTTTTAAATATCGCATGGAGAGAGACTCTCACAGCAGCCTGTTTTTATTTTGTTGTGAAAATGTCGGCATGCAGCCAGAGTCTAGGTACCATGTCCGAAGGATTACTTTTGGTTCCAAAAGATGCCATGCCGAAAGTTTTTTTTGGAAACGTTTACTGCCGCCCCGACTGGTTAATTTGTTTGTACTATTGTGTAATTTCTGGATTTTAACTAACCAGAACTAACATGGTGTCCAGCAGTACATAGCTTAGCATCTGTGCCAGTAAGGCAAATAGAGGAATAGAGCTGATTTAGAAGATTAGTAACATGCAATTCTTGTCCAAATTCTTGGTTCGTGTTCTCACGGCAGCATTTACAAGCGGACCAGATCAAATGCCTTGTGCGAGAAAGCTGCTCTTGATTGGTCAGAATTTCCATGTGGGAAAAATCCAGGAAGTAAACAAAACGTTGAAGAAGAGTACACTTGCAAGATAAATGTGACACTTTCTAATGTCACAATGGAGGGACAACTACGCAGGTTGATTTTAGCGCTGCTCATCGTGGACTATATTGCTGTCATTGTTCATTTTAGTCAAACCATACAGTTTGAAAACGAGGCGCGGCTCCAACTAGAAAACAATGTTTTGATGCATTGGATGTGCTGAATGTGCATATTAAGGCAGTACAGGAGGAGGTGCACATTATTAATCCTCCAGGACTGTAACATGCTCATGTTTAACACAAACAATGTGTCATGTGACTGCAGCTGGTTCAGATCGAGGTCGGAACATGTTCTCACCACAAACGATCTGCACCAGAGTTTGTTTGTAACCGGACTGAGACCACCTCTTCAAGAAGGTCTCGGTCCGGTTGTTTTGGTGCACACCTGAGTGTGATTGCTGTGTTCGCAGCTGCCCAAATGAACTGCACTTAGGGGTGAACAAATTTGAGTTTGTTTGGACCGAGCCAAACAGGGCAGGTGTGAAAGCACCCTTGGTTTCTCTGCACATACAACATGGCACCATCTGCAGAATGATGTCAAGCTTCAAGATATGGTGACCTTGAATGAGTGAAGTCTGCTGAGTCCAGGCTATCTATCTGCAGCTGTGTTGTCTTATCATTTTATGTAACTGAAATCCATGTGCTTTTATGTAATTTTTATTGTTGTTGTTGAAACTCTTTGTCGTTGCTGTTCTTGGTGTGGTCTCCCTTGCTAAAGAGGTCTTGGACCTTAACGGGACCAACCTGGGACCGTATTCACAAAGCTTCCGAGTACAAAGAGTTGCTCCTAGTGATAAGATTCTAAGAAAATTCTTAGAGTTATAACGTTGCCTAAGATTTCCCCTTAAAGTTAAGACTAGGTCCTGGTAAAGATGAAGAACCCTTAAGAGAGCTCCTGAGGTGAAAAACTGTCAGGAGCAGGGTGGAGGACTTTTAAGAGGCTTTCAAGGTTCTTAGGCAGAGGAGAAAATGGCAGACAGACAGAGGTCAGAGAAATATTCTCCAAACACTGGATGACAGCGAGTTAATAAAATGCTAGAGTAGATGTTGCCATGGTCATGTTTGTGGTCGATCTCATTAAAGATACACACACATTTTCCACCCATTGCAATAACACTATAATGCCAGAAATTAAATGATCACGACACAAAGAAGACGAGAAAAAAGCAGTGCTGCTGTGATGACCTGGGTCTCTCTCAACCTGCCACTAGCAGAGAGATCTCACTTTCAGTCTCATATTGGGATGCAGTTTATTTCCTTCAGCCTCAGGGACAACCAATTACATCTGTTAAAAGAATGCATCACACCTAGCAACAGGGTCAACTACGCCCCCACACTAAGGTAAAAGTTTCTGTCTCTTCCTTGCTCAGAGTTGCTCTGAGAACCTTCCTAGATCACTCTTAGGCTAGATCTCCTGACTTAATTCTTTTAGGCTAAGTTAGGAGCTCTCTGTGAGTGTTTGTGAATACAACCCCTGGTTAAAGAAAAGCTTAAAATCTATATATACATTTTCAAAGATGGCTTGTCTTAGTCCCGAAGAGGCAGATTAAGTGGACTAGGGGGTGTATATGAAGCAACAGCAACCATTCAGAAACCCACATTTTAAAGGGCGGCTTGTGTAAATAGATTTTGATGCTAAAACATACAAACATGCAACCAAAGTTCTGGAGCTTGACCACAAAAAGTCAGGATATTAAATTTCAATTCAGTAAATGAGTTAATAAATAAAATATCTCCTATAATTTGCCAAACTTCGATGTACGAAATGAAACACGGATATGAAAATAGAGTTTGTCAAATGAATTGATTGTTGATGAGATTAGGAACTTGTGTCACCATAGAAACTGCAACCTATTTATATCCTAACACTGCGTACTGATGTGTAGGAGGACTGATGAAATCAAATTGCCATTTAATACCTATAAGATGATTTTCAGCATCTCTAAAGCACTGAAGGGTACACAAGAGTGTGACTCAGGCCACATGTTTCCGGCATCACGTCAAGGTTGCACCCCATTTTAGGGGAGAGAAATGTGCTTCCACACGAGGAGCGAGAAAGAAAAATGCTGAAAAGCTGTTGTGTACTGTCAGTTTGCTACTGATGGATGGCGGACATTAGCTTGAGTGAGAGGCTGCTGCATTAACGCTACAATCTGAAATCTGGAACTCTGATACTCCAATCTGGTGCTGCTGCTGAAACATGCAGGCCACCCTCTTTACACGGCCTCATCCATTTCCTTGTTTCACTTTGACAACAAACTGAAAGGTGACATAATGAGGATGCAAATAGTAACTGGGTAGCGAAGCTTGAAACACCATTTCCAGTACTCCGAACCTGACCTGAACATCATTTGTAAATATTTGTGCGAACCCAGACTGTCAGGTCCTGATGGGTCCTGTTGGTTGCAGGTCAGGTATCCACAAGGGATAGGCAAGAGTACTCGATTTTGACGTCAGTATTTGCTGAAGGTATAGAGTAAAGGTGGCCAAATAAAAATCATGAGAGTAGAGCTGCAGGAGTGTGAGCTCTGCGCTGGGGAACAGTTGGTGCGAGTCTGACCACACAGTGTGCACATCAGCTGGGCTAACTGTTGGCATCACATGGCTAATGTTACCTCATGGTTATTAACGTGTTCAACGGCAGAGTCGAGCCATTTTGGTGTCATTATGTGTTTCTTGGTATCGTTAAACGGCTCAGTGTTGGTTGTTCTGCAGGAGGTAAGCAGCTTCGGCCACCAGAGACGATCCTATAGGGTTCTCTCTAACCTACGTAATGGCAGGGACAGAAAGTTTGCTGATTTTTCTCATGTTAATTTTATGTTTATTTTTTAATAGGTTTATTGAAGCCTGAGAATTAAGGAATTAAAAAATGTACTTGTTTCCCGTTTTAAGTCAATTTACATTCCTATTCTTACCTTAGGTTTTTTGTAGATTTGTTTTGGCAAATAACAGAGTACTTTATGATAATTTAATGTCATCACTCGAATATGGAAGTCACTCAGAATGCCCACCCTGAGTATCCACACTTCATTGTTCACACTATTTATAAAGAAAACTCAGTTTCTATTTGCAATGAAGAACCATTTTACCTCTTTGGCCTGCAAGCAGGAGCCACTGCTGGACTGCAGACAGGGAGTCTGTCTGCAGGATCTGACACAGTAGCTCAAACACCTGATAACAGAGCAGCAGGTCAGTCACAACATTAGCAGATAACATCAATTTATATTAAAATTACGAGTGAATTTCACAAGTTGCCTGGTGACAGAGCGGCGCTGGGGACTGTTTTTCAACACCTCTATGCAAAAGCTGTCTGCTCAAAAGAGTTATCTCTGATACTGGAAATGTCCCTTTAATCTTCTGCTAACTTTTCTTCCCTGCAGTAAAATATTACATGGCTGTGCACCAGTTTAAGACTATAATACTCTGGGAAGATGTAACAATCAGTAGAGTATTTTCACCATGACTTCTTGATCGTGGAAGGGCTGAGGATGCATCAGGCGCTGGGAATATGATCTGCGTTGGTAAGAGTTTGAGGATGGAGGGATGATTCTTCCAGTTTGAGCTGAGTATTGGGTCTGTCGGCGGACAAACTCTTCCTCAGGTTGGACCTGGAACACAATCTTCACTTTAAAATATGTCCCAGTATAATCTTTTCTTAAGTAAGCTGTGTGAACCAGAAACATAAATTAACAAAACACGGCAAAATCTAAAACATTTGATTGGTTGAACTTGTTGAGGAACATGGGAAGAGGTGCCAAAATAGGATGAAGCACACAATGTGGAACACATGGACTGTATTAAATAATGTACATAACCACCATGACACCACCCGTTGGTTTGTAGACTCCCATTTGAAGCCACACGTTTGGCATTTCGACAGTTGCCACCTTCGATTGATTGTCTTTGATTAATCAGATGTGATTATATTTGTGATTTTATTTGGACAAATTTAAATTCATCTCCGTACAGTTGTCGTGAGTGGGAAAATTAGCTATGGAGCCCAAAAACATTTTCATACCAGGCTGTAAACATATTTATTTCTGCTGTAAAGTTTGGCATTTTAACATGGTGGTCATTGGGAATTGAGTCAAAAGTTTCTCATTTTGAACCGGAGCATCTGCAGATTATTTCCGTACTAGATATGTTATGATCCACTAAAGCACAATATGAGACGAATTAGTCTGTGTTTGTTATCTTTGCTGCCATCCTGACTCTAACCCCCAAATTCCACCAGATGCGCGTGGGTTGCGTCCGCGCTCCGGAACGGAAGTGGAGCCGATACGTTTCAATTCTAGTCAATGTGTGTGCTTCCACCGGCTGCGGCTGTGCTGCGTTCTGGCTCTGTAACAGCTATGGCACTCCGGAGCCCTCCGCAACAGATGCATAGGACTTCTATTTTTGGCAGACGCCGGAGCACAATGCAGCAGGCAGGAAGTCGTGCACAGAAACAAAATAAAACATCCGGTTAATTTTCAAAATAAAGGTGTCATTTAACCCCGTTGACACCACGAGGAGATGTTAATCATGGAGGTGCACCGAGATGTCTTCTACTACTCCTCTGGTTTTGTGGTTCTCTTTATAGAAAGTACATCTTGTTATATCACGCGATTATGCGTGAATTTGCGAGATCTTGTTGGTCCTCGTGACTCCCGCTGTCCGGCGGAGCTGCACCACTCCGTACCACAAACGCAGCCAGTGGGTGTTGGCGGACGACGGAGCAGATAACCAGTGCAGCCGTTCCGCAATGGACACGCATCCAGTGGAATTCCGGCGTAAGGAAGCCAGGAGAGACAATTCTACCTGTCGCAGCATTGTGGCTGCCATGGCTGTGACCTGGTTTTGTTCCGTTTACTGCACAGCATTATACCTTTGACTGTTTCAATTATGTTTTTTGTTGTTGTAGTGGCCGTTTCAACATACCACAGTTCCTAGGCGTAGTTTTGACTCATGTTTCGGTTCCTCTTCTTAAAGCCCCTACAAGGAACTTTCATTTTGAGTTGATTTTGGCGACCCTGTGGACAAAAGCGGTAGAGTTTTGCTGGAATGAAGCCTACATTTCCCATGAGCTCTAGCGCGTATTGTCGTAAAGACGCTTACCTGGCTCGCGTATGTGTTTGTTTTGGGGATGAATGAAACAACAAGACGGGAAAACTTTGCCCCCGCTCCTATCGGGGATCCCAGCTCACCTCTGCCGCGCCCCAGCTCCACCTCTCCGGCGTAAGCGCCACTGCCGCTGGGGTAAACGCAACGGTTGGCTGGTAAGACTGAAGGCCTGTTTGGCGAGCACTTCCACGGCTTCTTGGACTGAGTATGGAGAGGTGCCTCGCCTCTTTATTTCTCGGCACTCGCTGGACCCTGTCGACGCCTGGCTGGTACCTGTCGTTGGCCCGGATGAGGTGTTCCAGCCCCGCGGCCCCTGCTCTCCTCGTCCCCGCTGGCGCGGGGTGAATCTGCGCAACCTGCGGCCTCTGTGTGTGGCTCCCCGGACAGCTAACACCGTGGACCCGCCGGCTCCTGCCAGGATTGGGCTGGTAAATGCTAGATCGCTAGCCAACAAAACGTTTATCCTGAAGGATTTCCTGACTTCCCGAGGATTGGATTTTCTCTGTGTGACTGAGACGTGGCTGACTGTTGGTGAGTCCAGTGCTTTCACAGAACTTTTACCCGATGATTGCTGCTATTTTAACTCCCCGCGGACGTCGGGTCAAGGAGGATGAGTAGCGACTATTTATAAGAGTCACTATTTCATTTCACTACTAGTCAAATGTAAGCAGCTAGAAAGATGGCGTGTGCTGTCTGAGTGCTGTAAATCGCTTCGTCCTGGAAGCGACCTGGGACAGACCCGTACACAGTTTCCTAAAGGTATGGATATACACTATATAGAAATAGCTTATCTTCACACCGATGATCTCATTTGCTGTTGTAGGTCACGCACAGACATCAGCAGAAACAAGAGACTTTTGCATATCCAGTTATAAGTTCCTTGTAGCGGCTTTAAGATCCACAGCACTCACGTGAGGCAGGGAAAAAGTGTAGCGAGGTTTATTGAGAATACAAAAACAAACAAAACGACAGGCCAAGTCCTTCCAAAATTACATCTTGTATGGTCCTCTTCTGACTCGATGTCCTATACATTGTCACATATTCCCGTTATTATACTTCAAAACTGCATAACATGATCAAAAACTTTACGATCCAAATCAACACAAACTTACGTCGTCTTTACGTGTGACTTCCACGCTCTCCTACTGTCATGTGCACTAATCTGATGTAGGGCACCTTACCTGGTGTCAATAACTTGTGCCTGCATTCTAACACGTAAACAAAGTAAATATAAACATTAGCAGTCCACTACTATACACTGTTCAAATAATCAGAAACGGTTGTGTAAACTTAAATATCATCAAACCTACATGATGTATCATATCAACGCAGATATTCTATTATTTCCTGCTTTGTTGTGCTTAACCCACAGCAGTGGTGGACAGTGACAAAGTACATTTACTTAAGTACTGTACTTAAATACAGTTTTGAGTATTTGTACTCACTTTACTTGAGTATTATTTTTTGGAAACATTAATTTTGACTCCACTACATTTCTATAAATGCTCCTGTTACTTGTCACACTTGCTTTAAAGTCAGTAGATGATTTTCTTTTCCTTTTCTAAAATGCAAAAGTCCATAATCTGTGATCACACAGTTCTGAGTGTGGTTTGTTTGTCGAAATGGTGTTCCTGCACCTCTACCTCGCACATGCAGCACTCAGACTAGGCAGCTCATTGGTAGAGACAGGTCAAGAGGCTATGCCTATGGCTGTGGCAGCAGACCAAGGTGAGGATTCGCCCTTTTGTCCATTTGTGTTGTGTTTCTACAGGCTTTGCAGCACATTCAACAAGCTTTGTATTCTACAGGCTCGTCAGTCAAACCCGTCAGTCGATTCAGTGGGTTGTTTTAGAGTCATAAGGCTCTGTAAATGTAGTGTAACTATATACAACAATGTTGAGATTTGAAAAAAACAAGTATTTTGATTACTTAAGTATTTTTACTGTACTCCGTTCAAACAGCGTTCATCTGCGCACACTGCGATGCCACACAGCTGGTTCAATATCAGCAAAGTTTCCCTTTATATTCATTGTCTTGTGTGTCGATCAGCAGTGATGTGGTGGTTCACTTTTACACTGTGATCTGTAGCCTATAGTTCGGCTTTAGCTTCTAACTATCTTTGTCTTTTTAACCTGTTGTTGCTGCTGAGTCAGTTTGACATCCTGGATATATCCTTCAAACACAGACTGTAGACCCCTCTGTCTGCTTCTCTCTGGAATCACTCTTTCATTGCTTCAAAAATAATATTTCTTCAGGGAGTGCAGTTAGTTACAGTGTGGGCTCTATGCTTACTCCGACAGCTTGTCGGACCATCACAAAGGGGCGGGGGTTAGCGAAAGGTCAGTTGTCTAGAGTGGTCACAATACACTCGGCCGGCAGTGTAGCAGCTGCAGCACGTCTGCACTCTACTCGGTGCCCTTTTGTAGTTGATCGAAATTGTAATGCAAAACAGTTTGTGATAACAGCAGCTAAGGGTGAGGTGACCAGTGCCATAAAGTAACCCTGGACACACTTAAAATTACAGCAATACAAATACCTCCTTTTTGTCCTTTTGTGCTTGAGAAGACAAACTGACTTTTGCAGCGAGGTCTCTAAGTTCGTCTCTCCAGGCCTCTGAAAATTGTGCTGTGAAACAAATAGGAAAAATTACATACCTGTCACTCAGAATCTGCAGAGTAACGAGAACAATTCGGAGCTGTGTGTGACTGTGAACATACCTGATTTGTTTTTATTACCGCTAACTCCATGAACATTCTGAGCAAGCGGAAAAGCAAGAGGTGGATGAGCTGCCTTCCTGAGGACATGGCTCTTGAGAAGTGGATGAGGAAATAATGATGAGGTGACAAACCAGTCATCTCTAACCATGCAAACGGGCCTACCGTTGAGTCCTGTGGGAAAGAGACACAATATTCATGCAGCCCACACACATGCGGGGGGTAAAGTGCTTCAAAGGGTGGGGCAATCAAAGGAAATAGCCTGAAGAGAGGAAAGTGGAAAATTCCCGCTGAGATCACAAGTGACGGCTTCAGAAGAATGGCAGGAAGGAGACCAACTTCTCTCCCCAATAATGCAGCTGTCTCTTTCATGTACATTATGGCATCGTGCTGCTGCTCATAAAATTTGTTTATAATCCTGTGAAATATAATTCATCTCAGGCAGAGATGTTTCCACAGCAACGTCACAATAAGGACCTTGTTAGCATCTTTGTTTAGATAAGATAAATTAAGGCATTCAAGGTATTCAGCTCAGACAAGTAGACAGTTTGAAAAGTGATAGTGAGAGTCTGTACTTGCAGGTGGTTGGACTGCAAAGCATCTGATAATAACAAAGAGAACACACCACTTGTGGGTCATGGAATAAGCTGTAAATAATATTATTATAATATACCTTAACTCCTATCTTTACCTTATCTGTCTCTTGAGCTCCTCAATGCTCCTTTATTTTGTCTGCCTGCTATTTGGTGCTGGGCAGGTAGTTTACAGTAGGTTTATCAGAGTTTTAAGGCTAACAACGCAGCTATTGGGATGGCAATATCTGCCCACTGGATGGTCGGTCAGTCTGTCTCTTGATTGTTTCACCACTGTGGTCCCCAGAGGATGAATCCTCCTGAGTTTGGTGATCCTCTGACGTTTTCCTTCAGCACCACCACTGAGTTATCTGAACAGCTACTTTCTAGAGCTAGTTGACGAGTCTGGAAGTAAGGAAACGCTCAGGAAACGTTTCGCTAGATCCAGACCTTTGAATCCATCCACTTTACCTAGTTCAAGTTGACGGATTCATGTGGCATCGTGACATGAAAATGGTTTCTCAATTCTGTCTGATATCAGGCAAAGAAAAGACAAAATGGAGCACAGTTTAATCTATAAATGTATATATCCACATCCTTTATGCACCGTTAAAATAGCTTCATTCGTCTGTCTGTTCTGACAAACTGTCGCTCTACCTGAACATTCACCATTACGTTCATGGTATACTGTCAACCTGACACCCAGCTCACCTACGTGTCCCTCCCTGCTTGTCACACACACTCACACCGCAGTGAACACTTCTATAGAGGCTGTCATACACTCCGCTGTTTTCTGACAGTTTACATTTAGCTTTTTGTTCTTACTTTGCCCACATGATCAACATGACATCTATAATACCAGCTCTGTCTCATCTGCATTTCTCCATGATTACAGTTGTCTCTGTTACTGGAAACGAATTGATACACTCTTCTTGTTAACAGTCAGCAGTGGTTCTGACAAGTGATGTTGATTGAAACACTAGATGTCGAATGTTACATCTGCCCCATAAGCAGGAGTGCTTGTAAGAGCATATGGGGTATGGGAAGCATTTTATCAAACACAACTTCACATCTGTGACATACAGCTGTGTATAGATAAAGATATGTGTCTAAAGCCCTTCTTGTGTCAGCACATGCACTAAAAATCTTCACAGCTGCTGTGAAAAATGTAGAGGAAACACTGGAACCACAGAGTCAGGTGAAAATTCTGTCGCTACAAGTGACTCCAGGGATTAATGTGGCTTTAGTCTCATGTAGCCAGATCTATCTGCACAGTGTTGTATCATCACCAGAGAAAGGTCTGGAATCACCGGTTATCTTTGTGTTGTAGGAGAAAAAATGCTCTGGCTTGTTGTTATGTCTTTAACCTAAGCACAATCATCTTGAGTGGCACTTAGCCCAGGATGCAGTGATGGTGCTTGTACAGAATAGTGTCGGGGTTGAAATTGTTTTGGTGAAGGTTGCATGTGGAGAGCTAAGCATTTTAATCAAAATAGCTCCACAAAATAAAATGCCACAAAAAGCATGAAGTCATATGTCATTCTGTGATTCAACCTCTAGTAAAAAGAGATACAAACATAATTTGAAAATCAGTGGTCAGGAGATCTGGACACGTTAAGATCACATGGTTTACCGGCTGTATGTGGCTCTGGCAAAATATTATGCTGATAATATCACAGAAGCTTATGTCAAGTGGAAAGGATCGGAACATTAAAGAGGCAACAGATAGCATATTTTCCTAAATATATCATTATGAAAATAATGTGGGTTGCACAGGGTAGTGGCAACAGTAAAATCAGACTATCAGCGTTTACATGGGTTACTTAGTGGCTTTGCAATCTTTGTAATAAGCTTCTGCCACCGGGGGTGAAATGTCGCGGAAAAAAATCAGCTTTACAACAGGAAACGCATCATGTATTGCGAAACTGGTAGGTCAGCCAATCAGGGACTGGAGCGGGTGCTTATGAGGAGTTGGGCATGAGATAGTTGAGTCACGAGCACAATGGCAGATGGACAAAGTTTGGAGACAAGTGAAAAACGGCCTAGCGAAAGAAAACGAGCTCCTCTGTGTGAGGAGACAAAGAAGAGCAAAAAGGAGAGTGATAAAAGAAGAGGAAAAACAAGAGTAAACCTCAGTCAGGCGTTCAAGAGATGGAGGGAGCTCCGTGACCAAAGAGGCTTCAAAACCGATGTCCAGCTAGCTTTAGCAGTAAGTAACACGGCTGAATGTTAGCTAGCCGAGAGAGGACTATACTGTACTGGCTGCTAGTTAATTCCTAGCTGGCCAGCATCGCAAATCGCCGCAACCAGGGACTGGGTAGCAAGTGTTGGTCGGCTGACACATATCTCTGATCCCCACAGTCAATTTGGTCGTTGCGACAGTGCAGCGCAACACCATTTGTTGCCTCTTTAAACCCCATTTCCACCTAACACTTTCGGTACGGTACATTTGGAACAAAAAGTAACCCTTCAGACATGGTACCTCCTCTTTCTTTTGGGTGTGGAGTGGTGCGTGAATGAGTCCTAACACCTGGAAATGAGTTCACATTTTAGCACCTCTGGTTCCCTTGTCTCAAAGTGAACGGGTATTTTGAATGGGATTTTTATTAGATATCTGAAATAAGGTCTGTGGTTAACACAAGCTTATGAGATTTCCATGTTTTGCTCTTCAACATAAAATATGTCAGTAAATTTTGAATCTTCTATGTGTCTTAAAAAATATGGTTGCTAATAAGTGGCTAAGTGAGAATGTCATCACGAAAGGGATGTTGAAGTGATGCGACCATGGTGTAGTTCAGTTATAGCCTAACGTTAGCTTTTTACTTTACTTTTTTAGATTGCATGTAGGCTTCAAAAAATATAAAAGTGGTTTATTTGTAAAGATTATCCTGCTGAACAAAACCTGAAGAAAAAGCTGATGGAAATATGCCATTGGTATTTGTTGAGGAAACCAGGGCGATGTTAACTTCCAGGCTGGCCTACAAATAAACGTCATCCTTGCACCACTCTATAGCCCCATGTCCACCAAACACTTTCAGTTTGGAACCAGAAGTAACCCTTCGGACATGGTACCTAGACCCTACCCTTTCCACCACAAACAGCACTCTTAAATGTGGGCAGGGTTGTTGTCACTCACTGCTCCGTCCAGCACTCACTGTATTTCCTACTTTATCAGTCTGCACCTTGTTTATCGTCCACAGAACGAGACTGCACACAAACATTTTCAGAACATAATAAAACAGGCTGCAGTGAGAGTCTCTCTCCATGGGATATTTAGAAATTGGGGATTTTTTTGTGCATTTAGTCCTTCTCAGGCAAGCTCAGGGGATTAGTGAGGCTGGAGCCCACAGGAGCTACGCTCCACGATGCTTTTTTTCCCTCCAAGTAAAGATTGGGATATATGCAGTTCACATAATCCTGTTGAAATTAATATATATTTTTAAATGCTTTAAGATCCATTCATTACTTAAAGTGTATGTCATAAAACACTAAACCAATTTTCAACGTTGTCACAAAATTTAAGGTGTGCTTATGGATTCACGTCGTCAGCTCATACATTGAGTAACATTACAAGTTGAGTACCACCTTAAAAGTCACCGGCAGTCGGCCCAGTGAATTAGGTTTTTTCTTCTCAGACTCCAGCTGCTGCAAGAGGCAGCAAAACATCCTTTCATTTTATAGTTGTAGTTTACTAATATATGAAAACTCTCCACAGTATGAACAGTGGTTACATGAGCCTCAAAACCAGCCACAACTCAGCCCTGAGCAGAGTGACCGTCCTCTATTGACCAATCAACAGACTGCAGTGTTCACAGCTCCACCTTTTAGTACCAGATCTGTGTGCTAGGTACCCCAACAGAGGGGGGACCAAAAATGGGGATGGTACACAACAGTTCCATTGGTATCATCCACAACTTTACACAGCGGAAATGGATAGCGGAAGAAAGGGAGCAAAATCAACACCCAGTGGCAGGATTATAGCCACAGTGTACATCTGAGGCAGATTAGTGTAGCTTTAGTAACAATAGAGTCTAAATGGAAGCACAGATTACTAGTGGTGTCAGGAAATGCAATATGCATTCTTTTAACCGCACAATACAACAGTAATATATGTGATGTATTGTAGTAGATAGTGTACTTTGATAAATATGTATTCCTTCATTCAGTAGTGCAATGATAACAAACTGAAAGCTCACACTGGGTGTTGACATTTATACACAGCCCCCCTAAAATGTCATCTATCTTCCATCCATCCATCTAATTTTGATCTGCTGCCTCTGTCTTCAGGGTGCACCTTTTTTTACTGGAGCCAAGTGCTCGGGGAAATCAGAAATAAAGGTTCAGAACACCCTCCGACATCTGTTTTGCATAGATGAATAAGAAACCACATTATTGCTGTAATTTATGGCAGCAGAAGCCAATGATTGCTTTAGTTTTCAAATTGCTGTATTAAAAAAAATCAATTTCATAAAGTACAGGAATGTCCTGTGCTGCATGCTCACCTTGAATATGTTTCACCCTGTTTGGATGAGGGTTATGTCGGGAGAAGAATGAGTGATGACTTAAGGTGCCAAAGCGTGCACTGCTTCTCGTTAGCATCTTGGTAAATTCAGGGGTGAACGGCACCTGATTGGTTTGGCTGCGGCTCCTCTGTCCCGTCATCCCATGGGGGTCTGGACTCATCGCCATGTCTTGAAATGACAGCTGCAAGTTTGTTTGTTCTTTTAAATCTGAGGGAGTAACAGAAAAACAGAGTAAAATATTGTTGTGAAGTGCTGTGATAGATACACCAACAGGCTCTTTTGATTGCTGTTTTGACTACACATGCTAGAAACCACTTGAAAACTACAAAGGTGTCACTCAGAGAGCACTCAAACATGATTCAGAACATAAATTAGAGTTTCAAACTTGAGAAATGCTGTCTTTGTGCTCTACCAAGAAGAAATAAACTAAATTTATAACCACTTTACCCCAGAAGACATCCTCCAGCTCCTCAGCTTTGGTGCTTCATGTGCTGTGTTTGCCTTTGTTGCTAAGAAACCTTAACTAAACAAGAAACAATGGGATCCATGCACAGTGAGTGGCTCGTGTCTCAACTTCTTTTAGACAGGATTTACTTGTAGAACTTAACCATTATATGTGATTTAATTAAAGAATGTAGACAATTGAAGACCTTTCTGGTTGTTGAACAGATGGTGAAGTGGATGAAAGTCAACATTAAGAGTTGTGAGTGAAGCATCTTACACCTCACCACAGAATGTATTAGTTTATCAGTTTCCTGCAGCATACTTTGCCATACGGTGTGAATTTGGGCTGGGACAATGCCTGTGTCCAGCCAGTGCTGCTGCTCTGTCACTGGCTGTGCTGATCTTCTGGTTCACCATTGTGTCCGCTCCTGGGCTGATTACCATCAGTGAGACTTCTTGCGCCAGGGCTCTTGCAGACACAAAGGGGAATTCTTCTTCTTGAAGTCTTTGTAGCAAAGGCTAGGTGGACCCTATGCGCTAATAGTAGTAGCTAGCCCATGCCTGCCCCGATGCGGTCTATTCCCTCCTGTCGGCATGCCGTCACTAGGTCTTGCCCTGGTTGTCAGTTGCCCTTTCGCAGCAGTCACTGGTTTCCCAGATGTACAGATTCATCAGTTATGCCTTGATGTTACAATCCCTGTAGATTCAGAGTGCTTCATGCAAGAGCAAGAGGTGTTTCGGCCTTGACCACCCAGCAGAGCCACCCCCCCGGACACATATCAGTTGTGCGCCTCAACATCATCGGGTGTTTCGGCTTTATCACAAGACACCCTCAGTTGAGGCAGGCCCACACAGGCCTATCAGACCTGGGTGTGTGTCAGAAGGGTGGCTCCTCCGTGGTCACCAAGGAGCCCAGACGGGATCCTTTCTCTTCAGCCATAGCCAATGACTGCACCTCTCAGTAGGGATGTCCCGATCCGATATTCAGATCGGTATCGGCCGCCGATATTAGCAAAAACGGGCATCGGATCGGACTGCATGGAAAAATGCCGATCCATGAACTCCGATCCAGTTTTTCACGGAGTCCGTGCCAGGTTTTCCGGCCAGCCCAGCGCGCCGCGATTCAAGCAGTCCATTCCAGTGATCCGCTCCAGCTCTTACTATCAATCCACCAGGCCAGCATGCAGATGGCAGATACACAGAGGGTAGGAAGAGTAGTGGTCAATTTAGTTAACTGACTATTTGTTTTCTGCCCTGGTTTTTTGAGAGTGATATTTTTATTTGGTTTACACTCTTACTGTTTAAGTAAAGAGCACTGATGGCATTGTTTTGGACACAATTAGTGAAATTGGAGCCATGGATGGACTACAAAAACACTACTAAAATAACTGAAAAGGAAAGGCTGCACTGTTTGTTAAATGCCAACAGTGTCTTGTGGTGTTAATCTATTTTTTATTTATTAGGGGGCAAAGCACAAGTGTGTGGAGTCTTGCTGCTATTTTAATTTCAATGTTAGACATTTTAAAGATTTCTTGTGTTGATTCATTTTCTATTTATTAAGAGGCCAAAGCAGCCAAAGGAAACCAGCTATATTTTTTATTTAATGTTAATGTTCAAGTTTAAAGTTTATTTATTTAACCCTGTTAACAATAAACAGGTCAGTTTCTCATACCAACTGTTGTGGATCATTCTAACTAACCTGATTAAGTAGTTGTTCTTTGCCTGATCAAACCTTTTCTAACATGACTGATAACAAAATAAGTGAATATGTATAATACGTGCTTGGATCGGATCGGTATCGGCCAAAACTCAAGGCTGTAATATTGGTATCAGATCGGAAGTGAAAAAGCTGTATCGGGACATCCCTACCTCTCAGCTGTGTTAGCCAGATCCTTGACCACTTTCCTCTGGACCTGCCCATTGATCCTGATTTCCATGAGGAGTCTAGTGTTGGATCTAGCAACGAAGCCTCTGCAGCCCACCCTGATGGGTCGCACCTCAGCTTTCCAGCCTCTAGTCACCGCTTCAGTTACAAGGTCAGCGTAGCGCAATCTCTTGTGTTCAAACGCCCCCTCCATGGCATCCTCCCAAGGGACAGTTAGTTCTATACGGAAAGCACGCTGACAGGACTTCGACGAGCCATAAAAAAAAATTTATAATAATTCATCAGTTAAACTAATTTTTTAAGATTATTCAATGCGGAATTGGAATATGGATGTGGCATTTTTCCCGGGGGCTTTCCCCTCTGGCTGTATTTTCTGTGAACAGCAGGCATCCAAGAGACAAAGTGCAAAAAACAAAGCAAATATAGCTAGGCGAAACACAAAATTAAAATGAATCCAGGGTTGGCTTTGCGCAGTTTGTCTTTTTTTGCATATGAATTACACTCAAAATACATGTGAAGGGAAGTGGAGAGAGAGTTTTTAGACTTAGTAGATAGTTAAAAGCTAACCAGATGACGTTGGTGGAGGGAGACAAAGTGAGAATGGAGAGAATTATTTAAGAGGCACTGGATTATAAAGACCAGGGGTGTCAAACATATTTTGGTTCATGGGCCACATGCAGCCCAATTCGATCTACAGTGGGCTCTACCAGTAAAACCACTGCAGTAATAACGTGTTGATAGCAAACCCTTCAAATGTTTCCCTGTTTTTTGAAGTGTAAAGAAGTCCACTCTGAAAATGTTCATCCATTTACGAAACAACTAATGAACAGCCCGTGATATCCTCGGATACAGTGTGTCTCTGCTCTTCCACATTCAGTCAGCCTACTACTCACTTTCATTATATGTGCAATTTCTTTCTAATATTCCACTCTAACTAAAGTGGAAGCTGTTGAAGAAGCAGGCAAAGCCATCCCTGCCTTTCAAACCATTTACAATCTGAAGTTTTGTCAGTGCCTCAGCACCCATACTGTTTTAAGACAGAAGTTTGATACAGATTTTCTTTGTACAGAAGCTGCTGGTTGGTTGAATATTTTGCACATACGACCACAGTGAGTATTCATTGTTATTTCAGAGAGCTGTATGCTGGTTGGGGTGGAAAAGCTGAGTTAGAAACTTGTGTCTCTCATTAAATTTTCAGGGCTGATTTTCTGCGTTTTTCGCATCTATCAGAGCCTTTAGAGACGTTTGACCAAGAATCAAGAAAATGTGGCGGCGGGACACACCAGTGACAAGACAGGAACAGGGTGCGCAGAATCATTTCATAACTCCGATAGCTCACTTTCAACAGGTTGGTAGTAATATTCAGGTACATATGAACGAAATTTTGTTGCATTAACTAAATAAGATATGGATTAAACTATACATCAGCAAGTACCAGTGCAAATCCTACAAAATACATATGAAAATGTACATTTGCATGAACTAATACAAGTCTATCACGCTGAGATCAGTGACAGTGTGAGAAGGGGGTTAGTGACTGAGTTCAGTGTAAGTAGGTGGTGTGTAGGAGCATAATTATCTTATGAAGTTCAAAGGTGGCTTGAGAGATGTTTCAAAACCTGGTTGCTCTGCGGTACCTCCTACCAGAGGCCAGCAGGGAGAACAGACCATGGTGGGGGTGTGCGGAGTCCTTGGTAATGTTGCGTGCACGTGTCAGGCAGCGTTTGTGTCCAATATCCTGGACGGAGGAAAGAGAGGTTCTCTGCAGTCCACCCCCACTCTCTGCAGGGTCTCTCAGTCCGCAGCAGAGATGCAGTTGATCATTATGCTCTCTGTGGTGCTCCTGTAGACAGCGGTGAGGACGGGAGGGGGGAGATGTGCTCTTCTCATCCTGCAGAGGTAGTGCAGACTGTTATGTTTTCATCAATAACAGTTTATCGCAACACCCCTTGTGTGTCAACTTGTACTCATTCCCAGGTTGTTAAATACAGAGGCTTGGACACGCCTCGGGGCATCTCATAGCGACACACTGGGCACAGTTTATGGTGTGACGCACAGTAAAACACATTGTAACACGGTGGTTAATACTGTTAAACCAGCCGGTTAGTTTAAGAAAACAACACTGACTTTTGGTTTCACACGGGGCATGATTACTTGGTAAGGAAATTATAACCCTTTACTGGTCCTCTGGCAACAAATGTAAAATCTACAGTGAGAAATTTAGGCATCACTTTTGATTCTCAATTGAACTTTGAACCACATGTCAGTAATCTCATGAAATCCTGCTACTTCAGCCTAAGACATATTTCCAGAATTAAATCAGTCGTGTGCCGCATGATACTTGTTACCTGGAGAGGTTGGAAAAAGATAAAGGTTTCTTCCCTGTTCCAAAACCAAAATCAAACCGTGAAAAGTGAAGGGTTAGCTAGCTAGCTACTGAAGATATAGCCTACTGAATGTATACACATGCTGCTTTTGCTTCTTAATGGTCATAACAGTGAAAAAAAGACCGACCCTGTTTCTTGACACCCGAGGATTACGGCACCCAGCATACTGACACAACACTACTTTATTCTGTTAAAACAATATTCATAACTTGGGTTAATTTTCATAAAAACACTTTGATTCTTTTGATTGCTTCCTTACGGACTAAAGAAATACAAATTACTTCTGCAGAAGGGACTCACCACTTTTTTTGTTTCGTCATGCTTGTGAATCTGATTGAATAGTCTTAGTAGTCTTTTCTGGTGCTCATGGTTTTAGTAAAATGAAATGAACCGAGGTAACGATACGTAGCGTCACCATTCTGACAGAAGTTAGCTAAAGTGGAAAGTCAACAATCAGTTTATATACATCCAAAGAAGTTCCATAAAAATGAACTGCTTGGCAGCCAGACCAGGCAACTAATTGAGACAGGCCTTTATCTGTCAAAATGTGTAGCTACACCAGGCCAGTAAAAGGGACTTGGTGTTTAACTGGGACTAGGCTTACTAATTGATTAATTTATTGATTAACTGTTGCAGCTCTGATGCTGGACTGACTGATTAAGAAGAATTGGTGGGCTGCCAAACTCTGGCTCCAATGCAAAATCTTAACACAGTCATTGACGTCACGTCCTTTGCTTCTTTTATATTTTCTTGGCATCCACTGGGAAATGCTCTGCACATTTTCACACAAGAGGCCTCTACACTTACACAACATGCTGTTGGTGTGAGTAGATTAAATGCCACTTCTACCCATGTGAATACATGAGGAAAACAATCAGACTGCTGGTGGAATATTTTTGTTCATTCCCAGGTTCATTTTGTGAAAATACCTCAGCGGCTAATTAGCAATAATTAAGCAGAAAAAAACAAAGCAGGTTGTATTTTGTTTGCTTAATCCATGCACAAACACAGACGTGAACAAAGCTGGGAGAGGTCACTCCCTGGAGTCTTGATGATACAGTGAGATTGCCAGGCAACCAGCGGAGAATAGTTTGTCAAGAAATAGTAGGGAATTAAAATGTACCATTATTCGTGCTGTCTGTATTACAACATGCATGTGTCTCAGTCTTGTATCCTGACTTAAATGAATAGTTCATCCCCCAAATGACTATTTGTATATCAGTTACTCCCCTCCTGTTACGTTGAATTTGTGAAGAACACTTTGTTTTTCTTGCATGCCTCCATGGTGGACGAAGAATCCAGGAATGGAGCAAATTCTTGATGAATTGAAGTCATGGAAGTCCAACAACAGCCAAACTGTATCAAAACATCTGTTAACAAACTCCAACATCTCGTTCAGTTTGATCCACGTCTCATTTATCCAGTCCTATGCTCAGTACTTCCCAAACAGACAGCCCTCTCTGACAGGAAACTGAATAGAGAGTGAAACTTATCTTTGCTCTCTTTGAAGCCAGATTCCATTGATAATAACAGTCATTTTCTCTGCTGAACACAGGAGCTGCTTGTCTACTGCTGCCTTAGTCAGTAAAACATCGGTCACAATATAACACAAACAAACTGATTGAGGCAGTGGTAGACCAGCAGCCCCTTCGTTTAGCGAGGTAAAATTACTGTTTTTGTCAGTGGAGTCTGGCCCCGACGAGAACATACATAAGTTTCGCTTTACGTTTAGGTTCCCGGGGAAGAGGACTGTCTGTTTAAGAAGTACTGAGCATATGACTGGATAAATGAGACTAGATTATACTGCACAAGTTGTGCGAGTTTGTTGGTGCTTTGATATAGTTCTGCAGTTGTTAAACATGGCTGCCTCTGACAATCAAGAATTTTGTTTTTGGATTCTTTGTTCAACGGTGGAACGCAAGAAAACCAAGGTATTCTTTGATGTAACACGGGGTGAGAAATTGATGCACAGAAGTGCTTCTTTAAGTCATAATCTGAGATGCTCTGAGTGCCAGCTGTTTCCCTCGCTTCCAGTTTTTGTGTTCATCCAAGCGAATCACCTCCTAGCATGCTACATGCTGTCTTACTGATCAATAACTAAAGTTGCATTGCATTTGGGACTGTTGAAATGTTATTTGTGTTAGGGTGCTTTTACATCTGCCCTTTTTGGTTCACTTCAATCAAACTTAAGTTTGTTTGCCCCCTAAGTGCAGTTTGTTTGGGCAGGTGTGAACACAGCAATCACACTCAGGTGTGCACCAAAACAACCAGACTGAGACCTTCTTGAAGAGGTGGTCTCAGTCCGGTTACAAACGAACTCTGGTGCAGTTCGTTTGTGGTGAGAACGTGTTCCGACCTGGATCTGAACCAACTGCAGTCACATGACACATTGTTTGGGTTAAACATGAGCATGTTACAGTCCTGGAGGATTATTAATGTGCGCCTCCTCCTGTACTGCCTTAATATGCACATTCAGCACATCCAATGCATCAAAACATTGTTTTCTAGTTGGAGCCGCGCCTCGTTTTCAAACTGTATGGTTTGACTAAAATGAACAATGACAGCAATATAGTCCACAATGAGCAGCGCTAAAATCAACCTGCGTAGTTGTCCCTCCATTGTGACATTAGAAAGTGTCACATTTATCTTGCAAGTGTACTCTTCTTCAACGTTTTGTTTACTTCCTGGATTTTTCCCACATGGAAATTCTGACCAATCAAGAGCAGCTTTCTCGCACAAGGCATTTTATCTGGTCCACTTGTAAATGCTGCCGTGAGAACATGAAGCAACTCTCGGCAATTATGCACCTTGTGACAAAATGAGTCCCTGATTCAGACCTGAAAGCACCCTTAAAGGCATTGCTCTTGGGATGGCAATGTCAGTCTGACGGTCACTCTCAGGATGAATTGTAATAATGTGGTGATCCCTTCCCTTTTCATCCAGAGATAAGAGTACACACAAACAATAAGCTGAAAAGTAGCTTTTGATGATGTAGCCCAAATCCCCCTAAATTATGTATCTTGCTTAGCCAAAGATGACAAAAGCATGTGCTGAAAAATTGTGACCATTTATGGTAATGAATGTGACCATTAGTCACAAACACAAGACGGCTGAATGGACTCCTCTGCTTTTGAAGTGAGTAAACTGTTCTGATATTCATGCAGTCATTTTTCAGACCCTTTCACTGAGACAGACATCAAAAAGTAAACATTAAAGATGTGAGTCATATCTTCACAATGTTCTCTCCATCAAGTAAAATGACGCAGTAGATAGACCAGTCCTTGTTGCATTATTTATAAAGCCCAGTGTCACAAATTCCATCCAAGGGTCTTTTATAATCTGTAGGTCCCCTGAAGTACCTCTTACGGCTACCAAGTAGTGGTTGCCATTGTTCATAGGAATTACTTTTTTTATATAAGAAGCACACACAAGTCACTGCCAGTATTCAGTGCAGGAGAAAGTGGGCCTCTTATGTGGAGAAAATAGAGGAGTGGAAGGCTTTTTTTCTTGAATAATAAAGCTCAATTTTAATGCCTTTTATTGCACTCTGGCACAGTCAAAGTACAAAACAAACTTCCCAGTGTGAATCAATTTGTTTTCATTGTGCATTTTTAAATGTCGGGGGCACCCAGCACCCTGTCACGGCCTGGATTTTCTTTTCTAAGGAGTCGGATATTACATTTTTCCGGTAAGTATGTTTTAATGGTTTTAAGCCTGTTTTTCCACAAGTGTGGCGAGGGAAATAAGCGGAAAAATAGGAAGAGGACTGACAACGGCTCCTGGAAATTACTACGAAGGAAATACATTTTCAAAAACCTTAATTGGAGTTGAAAATTAGGGATAGGGCACACAGACTCGTTACTGAAACAAGAACAGAGATGTGATTTCACAGTAATATTTATTAAATTAATCAAAGTAAGCAAATAGGCAGGGGCTGGAGCTGCTGGGAGAAAAGAAGATATTGATATTCCAACACTGATAAAAACAGGGGGAATTAAAATAGTGTTTTATTACAATTGGATTTAAAAAGTCTTAACACAAAATCTAAAATCACAAGTTGATTAAAATATTCTGTCCAAAGTAGGCTAAACGAAATAAAACTAGGCCACTTGTGGAGAGGCAGAGTACACTGAGGAGAGCCCAGGGGTGCCACCACCTACTCAACACGTTGCGATGCAGAAATACTCACAGGAAAATGGTGTGATCTGCACTCATGCTCTGGTGCTCTCGCATGCATAACATGTAGGAACCTCACCATAGTTGCCTCGTGTCCCAACAATACAGCGCTCTGCTTCACAGAAGGCAAATTAGAACTAATGGAAAAATAACTTTTTCAAACAAATAAACCACCCACTTGGTTTAACAATAACAGCAAAATAAGTACAACTCCAGCAAAGTAAACTGTGAAACTAAACAAAGTAAGGAGCAAAAGAGCAAAACAAGGCGTGGGTGGGAAAAAAAAGCAGCAGGTTAACCTACACAAGGAGGAAACAGAAATGAACAGGGCTCAGCATGCTGCATACTAACATGTTTTTGTTGGGATCATCTGTGATATGGGGCGTTAACACAGGAACACACAACGGGTAATCAGGACAACAGGGTTTCAACATGCATCATGCCCACGGATCAAAACGCAGGCAACTAAGCGTGCAGTGTTAAAAGAGCTGGCGGCTGCAGCAGGAGGCAGTGACAACAATCTGCAATCTTTCCAGCAGCCGTCAGTCCGTACAGGAAGTCACAGAAACACACACATCCTGGTAGATCTGATGTTGATAACTAAAATGTCATCAGACTCCTATGTCTGTTTGTTCTCAGTCTCCAATTGTTTCAATTATGATAGAGTAGCCTATTAAAATGCTTCACAGGCAGTCTGTTTATGTTCAGGGTTCAACTTCGAAGACAGAGGAAAAAGAAATACAAGACAACAGCTTTCATTAAAGATCAGTCAGATTTCACATCCGTAAGAATCGACACATCCCACTTACACCAAGTCTTTGTGTTGTTAAATGCTGCAATAACTGAAACAGTCCAGTGTTATACAACAGACTAGTTGTATAGATAGATACAGATACAGATAGTTTATGATGGATGTATCTAGTCTCTGAAGACTGAACTTCACCCTCAGCCACACGTTTTCTGTGAACGGAATAAACCTTCAGATCAGACAAATAAATCTAACTCTGATAAAAACCAGCATATTGTTGAGTCACCATCTAAACCAATCAGCTGTTAGATCAGTTGAGAGCCAGGTGTTTCCCATCATGCACCGGGTCTTGCAGTCAGTTGAGAGCAAGTGCAGCGCCTGGCCACGAAAAACTGCGTCCCCCTTGATCTGGTGAGATTACTGCTGTACACTTTTGTATGATGCAGTTTTTTAGGCCAGGTGCTGTTGTTGCTCTCCATTGACAAGACGCAGAGCATGATATTTATGTAGCTGAGGCGACAGGTGTACTCTGCAGCAGCAAACTGATATGATGCTGATGTTCGTGACATTTCGTGTAAAATCGAGGTTGAAATAAACACAACATATAAATTACAGACCCTGTAAAGCATTTTAATAGGCTACTCTGTCATGCCCCCCTCCACTCACTCGGACTAACTATCAACATTCAGTGACTGGCGCTATGGCAGGTGTCACAGTACACGGCATTTCGCAGGAGGCAATTGATGATTTTTGGGGACATAATGATCAGATGTCATTGAGAAGTAACCAAAAGGGCCTAAACTACGCATTGGAGGGATATATTCATCATTTTATTGTTGAGAAGGTCGATGAAAAACTTAAATTACAAGCCAAAATTTACAGGTCACAGTGTACGCTTGTGAACCGCATCTCGTTGCCGTCAAAGACAACAAGTTAAAGTGCCACTGAAGTTAAGGTTTTTGGCTCAGAATATGAGAAAAGGATAACGGCCTTTTTACCATCTTTACCAAGAGTGTCTCTCTGTTAGTTTGGTGCCACAGTATTTACATTGAATCATTCAGCATAACGTTTGCCAACCTTTGTTATCTCTGCGATTACAGATAAATTAATGAAGCTAAGCTCCAGAAGTTGACGTTAGCTTAACTAGATCCCTTTGAACAACAGCTAACAATGACGTACTATCACCAAAGTACAAAACTAGAACAAAACAGGCTAATGAACTCCCAGCAAACAAGGTGACATGATGAACAACGCAGCTAGGAGCTAACGTCAGGCTAACTTTAGCTAACGTTAGCTAGAGATGTTAAAGGTAACTTTATATTTCTTTCCAGCAAAGTGACAATATGTTGCCTCAAACACAATGTTGACTTACCTTCAAACAGATGTAGACATCATTGTTAATCTTATTCACGTTGAATTGATGTTGTGGTCTAACGTTACCACACAGCTTTATCCAAAGGAGACACTTTTCTCGGTTGAGATGTGGTTTAAAGTGTAAAAATACACCTCGTCGCCCAGCCTCTCAGGATACCTTGTGTCAGAGGTGCATGTACCCCATGCACACTGTTTGACCATTTTTAAACTTCAGATCTCCAAAAAGCTCATAAAACCGAACAAAAGTGACTTTCTGTAATGCATTTCAATGAACGTCCAGGCAGAGAATGTCCGAGTGTATGGGAATGGCTATATATACTGTGACTGGCTCATTGCGTTTGAGGACGGGACTTAGCCATAGGTCAGTTACAACAGCTGCGAACAAACTGCTGTGTGGCTCTGTTAACATTTTTTAATAAATCGGCATCAGGTCTAACAGGATGTGAGTGTTTCTGTGACTTCCTGTAGCCTACAGACTGAAGGCTGCTGGAAACTGTCAGATTTCACTGCAACTTTTTGTCATCGCCTCCTACTGCACCCACCTGATCTCATCTTCTATAATTATTATCTTACTACATAATGATGAAAACTCTGTCTGTCTGTGGGCGTGTCTGTGTGTCTCTTCCACGTTTTTCTCCTCACTGTGACTTGGTCAATCCATGTGAAATCTGGCACAGTGGTAGAGGGTCATGGGAGGATGTGAATGAAGCAATATTACATCAATTGGCCAAAGGGGGGCGCTATAGCAACCGATTGAAATTGCAAACTTTGAATGGGCATATCTCATGCCCCGTATGTTGTAGAGACATGAAACTTGCACAGAGATGCCTCTCCTCATGAGGAACAAATTTGCATCAAGAACCCATAACTTCCGGTTATATAGATTTTCTGCCAAACTAAATTTTTTTCTTAAAAGTGATCTCTATCTAGGAAGTTTGACCGATCTGCATGAAACTCGGTGAACATAATCTAGGGACCAATATCTAAAGTTCCCTCTTGGCAAAAGTTGGAAAACTTACTAAAACTGAGCTTCTATAAGGCAATGAATATTGGGAGGGCGTGGCTCATCACATAAAGGTGTATAACATCTCAAGGGTTTCACCCATCACCACGCAACTTTGTAGGCATATGACCACACATAATCTGTGTGATTTGACCCCATCAAACAAAATGGGGGCGCTAGAGAGCTAATTTCTTATCTAGGCCTAACCGCCATATCGATTTTTACTAAACTTGGTAGATATGTAGAACAGGACGCCTCAAGGTGACTGGAGAAATTTAACTCTAATTGGCAACTGGGTGGCGCTATAACAACAGAAAATTGCTTAAAAATGGCTAAAATGCGACCGATCGCTGTGGCTTCCCCTGTGGACCAATGTTGTTGTTTTTTTCTAATTTTTGGTATGACTGTGTTGTTGCGTGCCAGACAAGGAAGCCAGGACCCAGTTGCAGAGTTAGGTTCAAAAACAGTTTATTTACAAAGTAGCAACAAAAAAAAATCAGTTCACAGAAAAATACGAGCAAACAAAGTATCAACCAAAAACTCTTTCTGAGGGAAAGTAACAACAGAAAAGGCTAAACAGAAAATCACCATTAACATGGGAAAAAGAGCAAGAACAAATGTGCAACAAAAAGAGTGACAAGGCACAAAAACTCACTAAACCTGGAGACCAACACTGGAGCATAAACACTTGGCGGGAGGCAGGAGATCACTGAGAGCACAAGCGTAATGCTAGAGCAAAGAGAATAATCCAGCACTGGAGACAAAGAGAGTGTGGCTTAAGAAGCCGGCTAATTAGGCAGAACGAGCTGCAGGTGTGCCGGGAGCCCAGTGCTCCCGGAGATCACCCCGCCCCTCAGCACTCACTCTGCAGGGAGAGGGAGAGAAGGATCAGATAGGAGCAAACACAATTGCACAGAAAATCAGGACCACAACATAAGTCATGGTATGGTATGCTGTACATAATCACAGAAACTGTCAGTGTGTCATTCTGTCAGTCAGTCATTCTGTCTGTCCCACGTTTTTCTACTCACTGACGTGGTCAATCTATGTGGAACTGCACATAGGCATTGAGGATTGGCATAGGTAGAAGGTGACAAAGCTACCAATGGGTATGGACTAGTTATTGTTATTATTATTATTATTATCTCCGCCCTTTTATCCAAACATGGTCACTTCTGGCTCCAAACGTCCAACATGGCAACGATAAATGGTGAACTCAAGGCTTCAAAGTAAGTTCACACCTGTGTATTTACTGTATTGCATTGCTGTTTTTTTTTTTTTTTTTTTTGTAATTCTGTGTTTTGAGCTCTGTTTGCTACAGGGTGTCCTTGAAAAAGAGAGCCCGCTCTCAATGGACCTACCCTGTTAATATAAAGGTTAAATAAAATCAATAAAAAGCGGGAGTCCCCAGTGGGGGTTGTCAAAGTGGCAATGTCCATTATTTTATACACTCTTTAGTTTTGCTGTATTGTTGGATTGTGAAGTCCGGTTCAGACTGGCAGCTGAAAAGAAGTGGGTGGTGAAAGTGTGTTTTATGGCACATACCTGTCTGCAGCTCCACTGGCCAACAGTAGAGCTCACAGTGGCAAGGAGTCAGTGCACTTAAGGAACTGGGAAATGTCCAACGGTGCACAAATGGGAGAAAAGAATACAAAGTAAATGTTGAGGCAGCAGGTACACGTGTTCTCTGGTTAATATATTGCAAATAAAAACGGTGGTCTTAGGTTTTTGCCTGATTTTTCTCCCCCCTCAGGCTTGTCCATAGGGGATTTAGACTACACTTAAGCAAAACCAGACAGTGTGGTCGTCTATGCGAATAACCTTTGCAATGGCCTTGAGTAGGGAACTTAATTACATTTTATGGAATAATCAGGAGACCTTTTACAAATCTTGTCAGTGGTGCTGAAAGGGGATAGAACATGTTTTGCATTATCAGTGTTTACTGGTTCCCTGTCTTGTTTGAATCTAAAGTGCAAAACTTAAAAGAAAATCTTTCGTTGTGCCTTGTTCATCATCTCTCATTGGCCTAAGAGAGTCGGCTTGTCTAGACCAGATAATGAATTTTTATCAAACTGAAATGGGAGGTTGTTGAGGTGTACTAAGTTGAATTGTTATGTCTTTATGAGAGCTTTCTCGTGTGTGTGTGTTGGTGTGTGCATTACTCTGCGGGTGTCTGCCAGCCTGTGTGTCCACAGATTTCACACATACTGCTCCACCACCTGCAGGTTCATTCGACAAACAAAGGTCTTCATTTCCTGATGATTCATTAAAACAGATGCAAAGTGCCAGCTGCTCTTCTTTATTTTACCTCTCAAGTGTCATTTCTGCTCCCAAATTAGCATGTACTTTTTTGCCAAGGAGGAGCTGTCAGGTCTCCAGCGTCAGTGTCTGATACACTGTCATTAACATGTGTCTGCTGCAGTACATGAAGTGTAGATACAAGCAAACGCAGTTATGAGTAGGTGGAGTTAGCATCATGTTCAGCAGCATGTTCAGCTATTATTGAAATAGAAATACAAATTAATCTGAGATACCTACATATTAAAATGTTGGCTTTAATTTCTGTCATCTTAAATAAAGTCACAGAAACGAAGACAACAGCAGATGAAGTGCTCATGTGGGTTGCAGTATCATGGTATCCAGGAAGGTGCTCTTTGGTCAGGAAGTGTAGAACATCTTGAAAAAAACAAAATCCAAGGCAACTCTTGTCTGGTGCAAAAGTTAAAAGGCCTTTATTAAATGGCTAGTTCATGATGAACATAAAAATCACCAACATGTTTCATGTTCTGGCCTTCATCAGGGCATGCCCTGATGAAGGCCAGTGAGCATGGCCAGTGAGCATGGCCAACATGTTTCAGCCATGCTCACTGGCCCTGATGAAGGCCAGTGAGCATGGCCAGTGAGCATGGCCGAAACATGTTGGTGATTTTTATGTTCATCATGAACTAGCCATTTAATAAAGGCCTTTTAACTTTTGCACCAGAGAAGAGTTGCCTTGGATTTTGTTTTTTTCAAGAAAGTCACAGAAACATTTAATTAGTTTAACACACTCAAGTATTAATATGCAAATTGATCTTTGAGGGCATTTCTACATCTATTTATGGTGAACTGTGGGTGTGCAAATGAGTAAACAGGATGTCATGCATCTGGCCCCTGGAGTTTATCCACCCTTGTTTTTTTGTTTTTTTTGGCGGTGCAGTGGTTAGCATTGTCACCTCACAGCAAGAGTGTTCCTGGTTCGAACAAAGGGTGGGGCGGCCCCTCAGTGAGGAGTTTGCGTGTTCTCCCCGTGTCAGCGTGGCGTTTCTCCAGGTGCTCCAGCTTCCTCCCACAGTCCAAAGACATGCAGGTTAATTTGTTACTCTAAATTGTCCGTAGGTGTGAATGTGAGCGTGAATGGTTGTCTGTCTTGATGTGTCAGCCCTGTGATAGTCTTGTGACATGTCCAGGGTGTACCCCGCCTCTAGTTGGTGGCGCTGACCATGTTTAAGTCGATCGGGGCGGAGTGAAGATTGTCCCTCGCTGGAGGAGGAGAGAGGGCTTCCCCGGAGGTCGGCCTCTTTACCTGGTCCCTCTCCTCCATAATAAGACTTATTTTCATTGTGCGGATGGTGGCTTGGAAAACCCCCCCTAACTGTGTCACACGGGCAGAAGGGAAGGCGGCCGGAGCTCAGCCGGTCCCCTTCTCCACACTTTGATTTATTTTATCCTACTTGGTTCTATTTCTCCCTCTCTGGGAGCCTGGGCTCACCGTGCAGCAGCCCACCGCATCCATCCATCCATCCACCCCTCCCTTCTTCGCCGCCCCGCACATATACTCCCGAGGCTCGGCTCTCTCTCACAGCACAGCGGCCCTCCACATCCCTCCTTCGCCGCCCCGCACATATACTCCCAAGCCTCTCCTTGACCAACTAACCTAAATACTATAAACACACTACTAACACTAAAATACACTATGCTAACAATACAATTCAACAAATTACTAGCTATTCTCTCTGCTCTACTACTCTCTTTGCTCTGATCCAGCCTACTCGCTATCAGTTTGATAACTGTGGACAGAATGGTAGTAAGGGGAGGAGGAGTAAAGGGAGGAGGGCAGGCTTTAGCATGGACGGTTAGTGACGTCATTCGCCTTGAAAAAGAATCATTCGCCTCCAATGTAATGTAATGTAAATTCAAATGTAGTAACCAGGTTTCAAGCTGTAGAGGGCACTCCATAGCACATTTTTAAAATAAAATGTAGATTTTCAACAGTTTGCACTAAACTGTCAAGATTTTGAGCAGGACTTTACAACCAGAAACAATGATTATCAGCTGGAAAAAAAATGGTTTTAGGGTTTAGTTACTCTTTAAGAAAAAGAGTGTGAAGCAACAGAAATTTAGAAATAAAACTCATTTATCCTCCTCTTTCAGCCATTTCTTACCAGAATTTTATATTTATAAACTTTATTCTAACATCCGGTGATCTTTAAAATGGGGCGTTAAAAAAAAACAAATCTAGTGATTTATAACCAACACATTCTCACCCTGACCTCGTCACATATCGCCGTTTTGTCATGGACTGTCCACGTCCGCATACGTGAAAGGTACCCTGGGTGTGTTGGTTGTTGATGTTCTGGGACGCCGTGTCAAGTTGTCTTCTTTCAAGATACACTTTCATTTTCACAGGAAATTTACTATTTTCAAAATAACCACACTATGTCAGCACAACACAGTGAATTTGCCTTTTTTTTATTTCCTCCAACAACTAACGCACGTGGTTGGGTTTAGGAAAAAAGAACAGGGTTTGGCTTTAGAATTTTACGGAACACAAACACTGCTCACTCAGGTAACAGTCTGTGTTTATTGGACCCAGATAACCACCCCTCCCACCCGCCCCACTCTGACTTTTGCTGCCTTAACGTTCATCTTTGTCCCACTGTGTTTCCCCCTGTAGCTGTCAGGCGCTGTTAAACTATAACAGCAAGCGGCTGCGTATCATGCCGATGTTAAAGGACATCTTTTATCATCAATTTCTGATGCCGCAAGTCACTGCCCAAGCACCGGATTCCGACGACTTCGGAGATCGGGCTCCTATAACATATTTTCATAGTTTGTAGTTTTCTTTATTTTTTTAAACTTCTTTTAATTTACAACAAGTTCAGTGCAGTCTCACAGTGCAGTCTTTATGTTCACAGACACAGCCCATGCATTAATGTCTTGCAAAAGAGTCCGTTGAGCTTGGGATCTTTTCAGTGTCCATCTTTGATTCCCACCATCCTCAGGTGTAAGGAAAATTCACAATGGGTAAAAAAAGAGCTTTAAGTGCTTTAAGCGTACTTAAAGTGTATATTGTACAAAGAAATCAGTGAACAGAGAGTGGACTATGAATTAATATTAATGTCTAAATGGGAGGTCGAAGAGTCCAGTAGATCTTATCATTTAACAAGGTATGAAATAACAGGTGCCCATTTAATTTGAAATATATCCTTTTTTAATTACAGTCTAGCAGTTATCCTTTAGGTTTTAAGTTTTCCTTTAAGAAGTAATTTCAATATACAATTTCTCTATTGTTTAGGTCCCTTGTTTAACCCACACCCCTTCACACACAGTCTTTGGGACCATAGAGAACAAACACACCAGCAGCTGGATTAACTTATCTCTCTGTCACTCGGTAAGTAATTCCAGGGGAGAATGTCAGTCTGCATTTTTTTACACAGTTAATAGCAGTGTCAGACAGACCTCACACCCAAAACTAGAGTCTGAAGGCTGAACCGGTAGAGTAAAACTATGTAGTTGGCCAGTAGGGAGGTTTGTTAGCAAGGGAAATGCAGTCAGACGAGAAACAAAACCAGAGGGCTGACACAGGCAGGCAACAGGTAAAATCCAATTCTCGAACCCTGTCACAAAAATCTGTTATCTGTCAGATCAAGCGTGGAGTTGGTGACTTGTTGAATTTGCGAGTGGGAGCAGGAAGACTTTGCAGTCACAGCTGGTGGGCAGGTGATGGATGACAGGAGACGCTGTTTTGCAGCTTGGTCAGACAAAACCAGAGGCAGGAGGGAGAGAAGCTGTCACAGGGTGGAAAATGACCACTCAACACTTAATTTTTTTTGTCAGCACAGTGGGAGTGAGGAGTTGGCATGTTCTCCCTGTCAGCCTGGGTTTTTTTTCCAGGTGCTTCAGCTTCCTCCCACAGTCCAAAGACATGCAGGTTAATTGGTGACTCTAAATTGTCCGTAGGTGTGAATGTGAGCGTGAATGGTTGTCTGTCTCTATGTGTCAGCCCTGTGATAGTCTGGTGACCTGTCCAGGGTGTACCCTGCCTCTCACCCAATGTCAGCTGGGATAGGCTCCAGCACCCCCGCGACTCCCAACAGGTTAAGTAGTTACAGAAAATGAGTGAATGTTTTTTTCCCACCAGGCTGACCTTTATTTGTTTCATGGCGTCCACGCCCCAGCCATTATTTGAGACCCTGCCTTTGTTTGACTGCCAGCCTTTATTTGCGAGAATATATTTGTGAAAATACGGTATAATGAAAACGATCATCTTGGGATTGAGAATTCTGTCAATAAAGATTTACCTATGTTTATTTTCAGCAGTTATTTAAAGCTTTTGTGAGTTAAAATACCAAGTTCATCAAATTTATCAGCTATGTAAGGAAGAAAGACAAGTCTAGATTAGAGCTGCAAGCAGCAATGAACAGGCCCCTGCCCCTCTGTGCATCTCAGGGGTGCTGGCAGGATGCTGGCTAACACAGCTGTCCTTTTCTGTGAAAGTCAGACACCACATGCAGGAGTGAGATGGCATATCCTTCATAGAGTGTGGGCGCTGGAATGACCTATTTCACATTTTGCAAACAGCACGTAAATCAAAAGGTAAGTGTCTGAAAAGATGAACTTCCTGTGACCAGTAGGTGGCGCTGACCATGTTTAAATCGATCGGATTAAATCTCTAGAAGTTCTGTCTGTTACATACATTGTTTTCTTTCAAAATACACTTCTGTTTTCACAGGAAATTCATTTTATATAGTCTATTTCAAAATAAACGTACTACATTGGTACAACACTGCAAATTTAAGTTGTTGGGTTTTTTTCTCCAACAACAAACACACGTGGCTTAGAGCTTAGAACGGGCCCAAAAAAATACAGCCCAACCCCACCCGAGCCCGTGCATGTTCTGTCCGAGCCCGGCCCGGCCTGTCGCTTCAACTGTAATTATGAGCCCGAGCCCGGTTTAAATCCCACTTTTTTTTTTTAAGGATATGAACATGGACATTGAAGGCTGACTCTCGTCTTTCTTTCCATGGCAAGCCTTCGTCATGTGCCTCTTAAGTGTCGAGGTCCCCGTCTTTTTGCTGTCATATACCAGCATTGTGCTGCGCTTGGTACGCTCCACGAAGCCGACACACACGTTGTCACCGTCGACAACTCATATGTGCGCGGCCAGTGGCGCCGTCAAATGGGTGCCCCCAGGTCGGGTCAGGTCCGGGTCGGGTTCAGGCTCAGGCAGAGAATCTAAGCTCTAACGTGGTAGGGTTTAGGTAACGAAAACGTACGTTTAGGTTTAGGCAAAAAGAACAGGGTTTGGCTTCAGAATCTTATGGGACGCAAACACAGATCTCCCGCGTGAAAGTCCGTGTTTATTGGACCCAGATAACCACCCCTCCCACTGGCCCCACTCTTACTTTCGCTGCCTTAACTTTCATCTTTGTCTGCATATCATGCCGACGTTAAAAGGACACCTTTTATCATCGATTTCTGATGCCGCAAGTCACTGCCCAAACGTCAGATTTTGACGATGAGTGAGATCGGGCTCTTATAACATAGTTTTATAGTTTATAGTTTTCTTCAAGTCATTTTTTTTAACTTCTTTTTATTTTCAACAAGTTCAGTGCAGCCTCACAGTCATTATTGAGATTAAGATTGAGATTATGCAGTCATTATGTTCACAGACACAGCCCATGCATAAATGTCTTGCAAAAGAGCTGGTGGAGTTTGGGATCTTTTCAGTGTCCATCTTTGATTCCCACTATCCTCAGGTGTAAGGAAAATTCACAATGGGCAAAAAAGAGCTTTAAGTGCTTTAAGTGTACTAAAAGTGTACACTGTACAGAGTAAACAGTGAACAAAGAGTGTTTGTACAGCTCGGTTTGAAATCAGAAGCATAAAGTTATTTACAACAACATCATCGCTCTCTGTTAGAATCTTTTTTCATGATAATGACATGGTGTCAAATCCTGAATTTGCACTTTCCTCTAACTGAACTTGTCAGTCATCAAAATGATTCCATCCAAACACAAACTTTTTTAAGATCCAGCAGATTCATGCAACTGAATGTTGTTGCTGTTATGTTTATGGATACAAGCAAATTGCACTTCACAAATCATGGTACAGCTTTTATGTCAAATTGTGACTCTGCTGCCAGAATTTATTCCTGTGCTGCGCTCTTTTGATTCGGGGGTTATATAAAAATGAAAATGGGATGCAGGCTTTCTCTAACAGCACTTTGTGAAACTTATGCAGTATATCTAAGGTGAAGTCAGGTAATGTGGGGCACTTATTGGTAGATTACCAAGGAAACTACCTCAAATTCTGCAGACTATCTTACTTTTAAGACTTGTTATGCGTCTGCTACATTTCTTTGAAGAAAATACACTGATCAGTCAAAACATTAAAAGCACTGACAGGTCAGGTGTCCATGCCCCGACAGGTCAGAGCCAAGTCCGATCCAAGGAGGCCCCACCTTGGATTAAGGGTACATCTGGGGTACCCACTCAAACACTGTTGCAGACCAAGTACCCCTCCTCATGGCAACAGTACTCTCCAATGGCAGGGCCCCCCAGCAGGATAATGCACCATGCCACACTGCAAACATGGCTCAGGAATGGCCCAAGGAATGTGACAGAGACATCAAAGTGTCAACCTGGCCTCCAAATTCCCCAGATCCCAATCTGAATGAGCATCTGTGGCACGTGCCATTACTCCACCTCACAACCCACTGGACTAAATGGATCTGCCGCCAAGCACCCAAGCCCCACACATCATCTCAACACATTCTCACTCAGACCTGGTCACATATTGACGTTTTGATCATGGACCTTCCGCGTCCACATACGATGTGAAAGGTACCCTGGGTGCATTGATTAGTGATGTTCTGGGACACCATGTCAGATTCTCTTCTTTCAGGATACACTTCTGTTTTCACAGCAAATTTAAGGCTTATATACAGTCTCTTTCAAATTAACGCACTGCGTCGATACAACACTACAAATTGACTTTTTTTTCCTCAACAACAAACATACATGGTTGGCTTTAGGCAATAAAAGGAAGTAGTTAGGTTTAGGAAAAAAAGAACAGGGTTTGGCTTTAGAATCTCACGGGACGCGAACACCACTCTCTCGGGTGAACACTGATGTTTGTTGGACCCATCCACCACCCCTCCTGCCTGCCCCACTTAGAATTTCACTGCCTTTACTTTTGTCCTTTTCCCGCCGCGTCCCCCCCCCAATCCATTGGTGCCGAGTCTTTAAGCTGCACTGCCCCCAGGCTCTGAAAACTCCCTACCTCCGTATGTTCAACAGTCCAACAGCATAACGTCCTTCAGATCTCATCTCATAACCCACTTCAAGGTCAAGTTTTATCACAGCAACAATATGTGTTTGCACAATTTATAAATTCATGTATCTTGCTCTGTTCGTTATTTTATGCTCTGTAAGTGACTGTGGGCGTATGAAAGGAGCCTTTTTGAATAAAGTATTATTATTATTATTATTATTATTATTATTATTATGATGACCTGTCATTTGTTTTGCCAAAGCACAATTACAGTTTAAGACAGCAATGAATTAATACAAGATCATAGATATAAATATTAAAGAGTGTGATCTGTGTGTTGGTTGTCTCTTGGGCTGTGACATGCACTGACACTGTCTCCATGCAGATGGCGCATTTCAGTCTGCTCAGAGAGTGAATTAAAAACCTTGGAGTTTACATTTAATTTTTGTAAAGAACTCTGTTGTGATATCTTTATTATGTGCTGCGCTGTAGCAGGAAATGTTGCTCCGTCTCCGAGGACAGAGCTGACACAGCCTGTCTGTGTATGCCCGTCTCTGTGGCCAGGCTGTGATCACTGAGTCTTCATGTGAGTCTTATCTTTTTCAGTTTCTGATTCGTCACAGCGGTCACATAGTTTGCCATCATGTTTAGGGCCAATTAGCATTGAAGGTTGTTTTGGAGAGCCTTGTCATGATAGGAGTTGGACTTGTTTTTAGGTGTTTGTAGAATTTAATTGTGCTTTTTTGAATCATAATTAAAAGGGGGAATTGGGGTGTCGGTGGCTTGGTGGTGGAGCAAGCGCCCCATGTACAAGGCTGTTGCCGCAGCGGCCCGGGTTCGACTCCAGCCTGTGGCCCTTTGCTGCATGTCACTTCCTCTCTCTCTCTCTCTCCCCCTTCACACTTTCCTATCCATTAAAGGCTAAAAAATGCCCTAAAAAAAATCTTAAAAAAAAAAAAAAAGGGGGAATTGGCCAAGTTCAGCTTGGCATCATTTGTTAGGGGTGTTCCTGTGGCCTTTAATTGGGTGTTTGTCCCATCTGTCAAAGTCTTGCTTTACAATAGTACCCCACACTTTATTACCATACATTAATGTAGGTTTGATTATAGATTGCACTATTTTGAGCCAGATTCAAACAGGTATATCTGTTTGAAGACCTTTTTATAACAGACAGCTCTCCTACCCCTGTCTCTGAGATCATAAATGGCCGGATTGAAATTTGCTGTTATTTTTAGTCCCAGTATGTGTGGCTGTGTGTGTGTACTGTGTCAATGGAGCCCCTACTCGGACTCTCACCACTTTAACTTTAGTTCTTGTCCTGCTGCGTTTCCCCTACCGCTGCCGAGCACTGTTTAAGTATAACGGTGACCAGATTTGAAGGGATGGCTTTTTTTGTCAGTGTCAGACGCCGCAAGTCACTGCCCGAAGCGCCGGATTTCGATGATTTCGGGGTGAGACCAGGTTGCTTTGTACACTGAGTCCATTTTTTTCGTCCGAAATTGTTGCACATCTAAAAATTTTGATTTTCTGCGTTTTTTGCATCCGTCAAATCCGTCAGTCTGACCAAGAATCGATGAAGAAGATGTGGTGGTGGGCCACAGCTGCGACAAGACAGAGGAAGGGGCGCGCAGAATCATTTCATAACTCACATAGCTCATGTTCAACAGGTCAGATAGTAATATTCAGGTGGATGATGATGAAGAGGAGGAGGATGTGGACTGCGTACAGAATGTGGAGGCAGAGAGGAAGCACAGTTTTGCCCCTTCATGCAGCTGTGATGACAGCCAGAAAGGTAACTCCAGTGATAACAAAGGCCCTAACCATCAGGGTCCAGGTCTGACAGAAGTATTGCGCATGATCCAGTTGCTATTGTAATGCTTCCTTAGATGGAGCTGAGAATATTCATCATCATCATCTGCAAAAGGCAGGCATTAATTTCTGTGTCAGAAAGGCTGAGACCGGGGATATCTGACTGTTCTAGTAATTTTGCTAGTTCATGAATATAAATGTTAAACATGGTGGGGCTGAGGCTGCAATTTATATCCATGGTTGTAATACATCATAGGTTTTCCCTACTACATCTTTTTTAATTAATTTAAGGAGCAGTTCTTTATGCCTAATTGAATCACATGCTTTTTTGAAATCCACAAAACAAGAGAAGATTATGTTCTTGTTTTGGTGGACATGTTTAGTAATGAGGGTGTGGAGAGTATAGATATGGTCTGTAGTTCAATGGTGTAAATCTATGACTCTTGCTCAGGACATTGTGTTCACTGAGGAATTCTTGCAGCTGTTGAGGATGCTGCAGAATAACTTCCCCACGTTGCTGCTGACACATGCCTCGGTAATTGTTTGGGTTAAATTAATTTCCATTTTTACAGATTGGTGCGATAATCCTCACTCTATCTCTGTCACACAGTAAGCAGCATCAGCATTGCTGCGCTTAAGCTGTCCGTTATTCAGCTTTTGACCAGGAAAGTCAGATATGTAAATCTCTTCAGTCGTGTCCAGTAAAATGTTTCCCTCTGCAAATATGTAGATCTGACTCAGTGTTCTAACGGCAAGCTAGTGCCTCTCTGTCCTCACTGAATCTGTTAAATATGCACCTCTGTAACCTCATGTAAACAAACCATCAGCTGTGAGCTCAAGATTGTACTAACCACTTAAAAGATGGGTACTTTTACTGTCTTTCTGTAGTTGGTACTTTTTAAAAGACAAAACACACATTTTGTATTGTGGTATTTACTAGAAATGACACAAAACCTAGCCAGCAGAAAGGAGGTCATCAGCAGAAAATTTCAGCTCTGGTTTGCAGGTTTGTGGTTCGGGTTCGCGTCACTGATTAATGCATATATCCAGGGGTTCACTAGCGTGCAGTCAGGGTTCACCTGATTTGGAGTTGGATAAGTTTTTAAGGTCTCTTCCCCCAGAGAGTCGTGTGCCGTTACTGAGGCTATGCTAGCTGCAGTAAATCCCGCCAACTTGTAGGTCAAACCACAATCGCCATGTTTCAAGCCATAATTTTAAACCAATTATGGATTTTTTTTTTTTTTTTAATTCTATTGTAGACTGTGAAAAATATTGGACGCAGGCAGAGTGATGTCAACCACTGGTTTGTAGACTCCTGTTTTGACAACCTGATCACACTCCAAAGATGTTGAAAACTAGCGCTTCTGGCGTCAGACACCAACACAAAAAGCCGTCCTGTCACGTCAGCATGATACACAGCTGGTCACTGTTATTGTTTGGCATCAGTGAAAGTCCAAGTAAGGCGGGTGGGAAGGGTGGGGGATGGGTCCAACAACTATCATCCTACTGCTCCACATTTTAAATATGATTCCTTCTCTGCCGTAGTTCTTTCTTGCTGCCGCCCTGCGTGCCCTCCGCCTCCCCATCACCATGTAGTCTTTACGGATTCATCAGCCTCATCAGTCAGCAGCCTCAGAGTCATCAGCCACCAGCACCACCAGTGTCTGGACTCCATGGGGGGATTTATCCTGCTGCTGCTCAGATGTCCCTCGATCACTAAATATCTCCCTCTGGTGTTGAAGCACCAAAGACTTGTGTTTAATCTTAATCAGCACAAATCATCTGTTAATCTCTACATTTTAAGTCCATTCCATAAGTTCATTCTTCTGTCTCTCCTGATTGAAATAAAGCTGTCAGTGTAAAACTCTTAAGTGTAAGAAATCGAGCAAGGGTGCATTTTATCCCTGTGAATTCAACTTTCCATTTGTAAGAGTAGTGATGTGTTTTCTTCAGTTTCAAAGGTTACATAGTCTGGCTTTAATTGGTCACACTGAAGCCCAGTTGCCAGAAGAAAATATAGGCATTGTATGTTTCTACAAACCACAAGTGCATTACATTTGCATGTTTCAAATGAATTATAATCAGGGTTTGTAAAGTGATGTGAGCTCACTTTGTCATTGAGAGGTGGAGGGGAGCGGGGTCATGTCACCTTGACAAAATTCCTGCCAAGCTGCAGACCTCCTTCTGAGACAAATAACACAAGTTCTGTAGTTGTTATTTAATGAGTCACTGTTGTGTTTCAAGTTGCTTTTCAGCCACCTTAGAGAGAAAGAAAGAAATAGAGAAATTGTTTTTTGTACCTAAACCAAACCACACAGCCACAGCGGTTAAATTTCAATTTAAGCAATAATTCAATAAGCACAGGTCCTGTATTGACCATATCTATACAGTGACCACAGTTAGAGCAAGAATTCAAGAGAAGAAACCAACTTATGCATGCTTTATAGACTTCCAAAAGGCTTTCGATTGGGTTAATAGAGATTTGCTTTTCTTTAAACTAACCCAGTATGGTGTTGATGGAAAATTTTATAAAGCCATAAAGTCATTATATCAGGCTCCTATAGCGTGTGTCCAAGTGAATGACTCGACTACAGGTTGGATTAAAAACTCTGGACTAGGTGTAACTCTGGACGATGTTGTTTTGGGTTGCTTACTTTATGCGGATGATTTAATTCTTCTGGCAGTGTCAGGCGACACCTTACAGAAGATGTTGAATGTTGTTCTCTGGTGCTCTAAATGGAGGCTTGTGTTCAACCAGACTAAAACCCAGATTATGCACTTCAGAAAAAAGGGTACTGCAAGATCCTCACAGAACTTTCTACTGGGTGTTATACCTTTGGAATTTACCGATTCTTATAGATACCTGGGCTTTACTTTGGATGAATTCATGTCTTATGATGTGGGGATTGGAATACTTGCAGACTCTGGGGGAAGAGCTGTAAGGTCAATAATTAGTAAAAAGATATTTTGTAAAGATACTGGTTACTCCACGTTCTCGCAGCTTTATGAAGCTTGTGTATGTCCAGTTCTCATTTATGCAGCTGGAGTATGGGGTAACAAGGATGCTAAAAAAGTAAATTCTAATCAGAACAGGGCCATAAGATGTTTCCTCGGGGTACATATTTGCCCCCAGTCTTGCAATACAGGGAGATATGGGATGGGAGCCTATGGAAATTAAACAAAAGGGAGAAATGATACGGCTGTGGAATCACGTTATTAATATGCCAGAGAGTAGACTAACAGAAAGGGTTTTCAACTGGGATAAGGCTCACAGTCACCGCTGGACAAAGGAAATTCTTCGTATTTTTAGGGAGGCTGACCTTGCGTACATTTTTCATAACATGCTTTGTTGTAACGTCAATATGTTGAAATGGTCAAATCACATATGGCTCAAGCCCAAGCTTAGATCATATGTTCAAATGAAGCTTGAAGAGTTTTGGCCCTGAACCCTACGTTACTTCCTTTCTAACCAGAAGCCAGAGGTCACTGTGTGCTCAGCTGAGAGCTGGTATCCTAGCCCTCGCTATTGAAGTGTGGCAGTTCACTGCTGTACCTGAAGACAATAGGATATGTAATGTCTGTGATCTAAAAGAGGTTGAAAATGAATGTCACTTTATGTTTTATTGTTCACAGTATAAGGGCTTAAGGGTTCCCTTGTTTGATGAAATGCAAAAACAAAAAGCTGATTTATTTTGGGCGGATGATGGTCAGAAGTTGGAGTGGTTATTTAAGACTGAGGTTTTTAAAACTGCTCATTTCATTTTCAAAGCCTGGAATAGAAGCCAATCCTTGCTCTTTAAGTGAGATATATCAATGGATTACATTAGGGTTCACTGTCCTAATCATGAGGACTGTTGTGTTTACGTTGTACTATTGTACATCTGTTTTGTATCTTGGTTGTTTCCTAATTGTATGTTTGATCATTGTTTCTGTTTTTGAGATAAAGTGTTTTATAAGCCCATAAGGGCTGGGCTTCTTTCAAGCATGACACTTAAATAAAGAAATCAAATCAAATCAAATATATCTCCTACATAATGATGATGTGCAAGCATAATGTATCTCTGGTTTGCAGAAACTACAAAGCCAAGATTTTTTCTGGTGATTGGGTTTTCGATTGCTAAAGAAGGTATAGATCATGCTCTGTCAGTTTCATTTCCTCTGCAGTAAAGGGTGTCAGTAAGAGGTATTAAATAGTGAAATGTGATTATAATGATTTGTGTGCACTATAAATAGATTCAGAGCTAAATGTAATCACATCATGTCTGACCACAGAGGATAAAATATACATAAATCACATTGATGTATATACAACGTCAGCAAAGCGGTCATTGGTCTTTCACCTGGAGTCAGCTGAGTATACACACACACACACACACACGGAGCAACAGCTGAAGCAGGAGTAGCAGCAGCACGTTCAGATGATGGATGAAGGAGAAGGCACAACATCCGGACGCACTTGCAGGTCACAGAGGAGGAGCTGTCATCTCTGAACCGACACCGATTTTTTTTTCCCTGCTTGAAAGCAAATTGGTCTCAGGGGCTGAAGACGCGGGTCGGGATGGCGACAGCCTCGACAGACTCAGGACACGGGTCCACCAAGATAACTCCTGAGATGCTCCAGGAGATGCTGCAGAACTACAACCTGAGCCGCCAGGAGTTTATCAGCACTTACAACATCCAGCCGCTCGTCTACATCCCCGAGTTACCGTACAGCGCCAAGACCACCTTCGTGATCATGTACATGGTCATTTTCATCCTGGCGCTGACTGGAAATAGTTTGGTGATCTACATTGTTGTGAAGAAACGAGCGATTCAGACGGCGACAGATATTTTTATTTGCTCTCTGGCGGTCAGCGACCTGCTCATCACTGTGTTCTGCATGCCTTTCACCCTGCTGCAGAACATCCTGTCTGAGTGGTTCGGAGGTGAGTTTGGAAAGCGCAAAACTTACTTTTCATACTTTTTTGAGACGCATAGGAATTAGACTATGATTTGGACATTAAAAGAAAGTCAATTTATCCGCTTGTTGGCTCTTGATAATCTGACTAAAGTGGGGAAATAAGAAAACTATATGAAATATTGTCTTTTAAATGCATGAATTGCTAAATGCATCAGGATTTTCAAGCTTAATAAGAATAAACGCCATAAAATCAGAGAAAACCCCCGCGTTAAAAGTAAATGTTACATCACACAGGCTACACAGAGTATTAAAATGGATTTATATATATTAAAGTCGTGTTGAGTGTACTTGATTACTATTTTAAGCAAACTTGAATAAATACAACTGCTTGTGTGTTTTCATACATGCTGTCAGGGGCGTCATGCAAGCCAAAATTCTTGGGACACAATTAGATGGGGGGTCGGGGTCCCTCCGCAGGAAAAAAAAAGATTGAAATAATGATTTTTTTTTTTTTAATATAAATATATACATTTTTAATTTTAATGACATTTATTTTTTAATTTTTTGGGGGGCAATTTGACATAATTACTTAAAAACTTCACTATGCGTTTTTCTAGCTCAGTAATCTCCTACTTTATGTCAGGGTTAACACAGTATATTTATTTTAGAGATTTATGTGCTGTTATGCTTATTAAAAATGACACCTGTTCACCCACTTCTACTGCTGCCACTGCTCTGGAAACAAAGCCAAATCTTGCCAGCATCACCCAAAAGTGCAAGAGCATAAATCCACATGAAAAGACTACATCTAAAATGCAAATTAACTGGCATGCAAAATAAAGCCCCAGATGCAAGGAACCTGCCCACATGGTCACAGCTGTATTTTCCAACACACTGCATTTGCATTTATTATTTCTAACTAAATTACAAGTGGCTGAATAATTAGTTTAGCGACTGAACTTTGTGTAGTAATATAGTGGAAGCTCTCTGAGGCTCCTCTCACCCTTTAAAGGCACAAAATGGTTTAGTCTGCCACTGCACTGGGATTCGTCTCTAAACGCAGTTACAGCTGAGTGAGTGGCTGCCCATGCTGCTGGAGCATCAGTATACACTGTCATGTTATTTCCTAAAAATTCCAAAAATTAAAAGAAATAATCGAAAGGAAAAAAAATCTAAAGGTGCGTGACAGAAACATGGATCAAGAGAGGAAGAGCTGGGGGCTCAGAATTTGGTGCTGCACCCCTGACTGCAGTGATCAAGGCACGAGCCAGCTATCTTGAAAAGCAAACTATGCCTATATTTCTCAAATGCAGATAAGCGTCTATAACTAATTTCTAGTTATTAACTAGTTTCACTTTGACAGCATGTGGCTATCTGACTCTCCATCTGTGGAGCAATTGAAAAGCAAAGAGTAAATATATTCCAGGAGCACACCTTTATTAACACTCCAGCAATAGACAATGTAAATGTGGCAGCCCACCACGAATAAATGAATGTGTGCAAACCCCTGCAAATAGCTTAATTGGGTACTGGTGACAATGGGGCGGATTTATTCAACCTAATTTTATGTTTATGCCTGATTGCACATGCATAAGCTCATGTATTGTTTTATACAGGGATTTTAATGCCTTTTTAGGTCTTGACCATTTTTTTTGCTGCATTTAAAGTGTTACACTTCAATAGTAATTGTTAATTTTGAAATGTTTACAAAGTTGCTGGGGCAAAAAATATTCTAATAATAAATAATTCATTACATTTACATTTAAGTATTTGTCACATTTTGTTTTACAAAGTTAGGGAGGCAATGTTTAAGTCAAGCCTGATGTTGCCTTACTCATAAAAGAATGATTTTGTGAGGTATGATCTGACATAGTAGGAAGAATACAGTACAGGCCAAAAGTTTGGACACACCTTCTCATTCAATGCGTTTTCTTTATTTTCATGACTATTTACATTGTAGATTCTCACTGAAGGCATCAAAACTATGAATGAACACATGTGGAGTTATGTACTTAACAAAAAAAGGTGAAATAACTGAAAACATGTTTTATACTCTAGTTTCTTCAAAATAGCCACCCTTTGCTCTGATTACTGCTTTGCACACTCTTGGCATTCTCTCCATGAGCTTCAAGAGGTAGTCACCTGAAATGGTTTTCCAACAGTCTTGAAGGAGTTCCCAGAGGTGTTTAGCACTTGTTGGCCCCTTTGCCTTCACTCTGCGGTCCAGCTCACCCCAAACCATCTCGATTGGGTTCAGGTCCAGTGACTGTGGAGGCCAGGTCATCTGCCGCAGCACTCCATCACTCCCCAACAGTGTCACCAGCAAAACACCCCCACACCATCACACCTCCTCCTCCATGCTTCACAGTGGGAACCAGGCATGTGGAATCCATCCGTTCACCTTTTCTGCGTCTCACAAAGACACGGCGGTTGGAACCAAAGATCTCAAATTTGGACTCATCAGACCAAAGCACAGATTTCCACTGGTCTAATGTCCATTCCTTGTGTTTCTTGGCCCAAACAAATCTCTTCTGCTTATTGCCGCTCCTTAGCAGTGGTTTCCTAGCAGCTATTTGACCATGAAGGCCTGATTCGCGCAGTCTCCTCTTAACAGTTGTTCTAGAGATGGGTCTGCTGCTAGAACTCTGTGTGGCATTCATCTGGTCTCTGATCTGAGCTGCTGTTAACTTGCGATTTCTGAGGCTGGTGACTCGGATGAACTTATCCTCAGAAGCAGAGGTGACTTTTGGTCTTCCTTTCCTGGGTCGGTCCTCATGTGTGCCAGTTTCGTTGTAGCGCTTGATGGTTTTTGCGACTCCACTTGGGGACACATTTAAAGTTTTTGCAATTTTCCGGACTGACTGACCTTCATTTCTTAAAGTAATGATGGCCACTGGTTTTTCTTTAGTTAGCTGATTGGTTCTTGCCATAATATGAATTTTAACAGTTGTCCAATAGGGCTGTCGGCTGTGTATTAACCTGACTTCTGCACAACACAACTGATGGTCCCAACCCCATTGATAAAGCAAGAAATTCCACTAATTAACCCTGATAAGGCACACCTGTGAAGTGGAAACCATTTCAGGTGACTACCTCTTGAAGCTCATGGAGAGAATGCCAAGAGTGTGCAAAGCAGTAATCAGAGCAAAGGGTGGCTATTTTGAAGAAACTAGAATATAAAACATGTTTTCAGTTATTTCACCTTTTTTTGTTAAGTACATAACTCCACATGTGTTCATTCATAGTTTTGATGCCTTCAGTGAGAATTTACAATGTAAATAGTCATGAAAATAAAGAAAACGCATTGAATGAGAAGGTGTGTCCAAACTTTTGGCCTGTACTGTATGTTTGACTTAAATGATCAGAACTGCATATTATGAAAAAATAATACCAGTAGTAATGACATAAAACATAATTAAAAGTATTAGAAAATGCAGATATCAAAACTCGGGTGGGGCGATATACGCTGGCAACATATCAAGCAAGTCAAACTTCCATATTTTTCTGCTCATTATTGCATTTTTGCCTCATAGCAGCCCACACTTCTGAGGCTGATGTATTTTAGAAATTCTTCCATAACTGCATCTGTTTGCTAAATCTAAATCAAGCAGCAATTGGTTACACTTTTCAAGTGCTGAAAATAAAAAGCTGTCAACAATAAATGTTAGTTTTTTATTTAAAAATTTTAAGCCCCTTTTTAACCATTTCAAGACACACTTTGGGAACAGATAGAAAGAGTACTGTAGGTCTTGTGAATATGTCCCAGAGTGTAGAAGGTAGCTTCCTGTATTTTTCAGATGGATAAAGTTTCATAGATAAAAAGGAAGCCACATAAGGACTGCCTTTTAAGGTCCTGAAATAACAGAATTGTGTTATTAATGGTTTGTTAAAGGGGAAACTTTGCCAATTTTTATCCAGCTCTGTGTCATGGCAGTATGGACAATGTGTGCAGATGTGCTTCCTCCCTTGCCGCAAGCTCCCAGAGCCCCGTTCATCTGCCGGAAGAAGTCTGCTTGGTGACACAAACTGCGTCATCGAAGTCTGCCAGCAAATGAGCAGGGAGGTCTTGGTGCCCGCTTCACAAAAGAGAGCCAAATGCTGTTCATTTGCAGACAGTGCACACTTTTCCCACGCTGTGATGACACAGAGCTGGTTGACAATCAGCAGTCTGAGAGACCACTGTTTCATGTCATGAGGAATCAGTCAGTCAGCTTGGTGGAGTGGGCGGTCTGGACCCAGGTAAAAATGTTTACTGATGATAATGAACTGCATTTTGGAGAAATCAGATACTTCCACCATCACAGAAGACCTTCAGTGTGGTACAAACACAAACCAGAAAACTCAAGTGATGATAATTACATGTTGAAAAGAGCATCAGGACCTGATAATTAACATAAACATCCTGTGCGCACAAAGTAATGAACATGGCTGTAGGGTTTGGATTAGACTTGCACCGATTTATCGGCAGTGCTCTGAATCGGGCCGGTTATCACATGATCGACCATTACCTGTGACCGGCCAGTCAGTCTAAAATATGCTGACTTAAAACACCGGTCAGATTTCCTCCACGCCGCAGCAGCAGCGCACACACGCACATGTGCAACTCATGGCTTGGGCAATGTGAGGAAGTGAAACATGGGCGGCTTCTCATCTTAATCATTCACGCAAGGCAAGCACATATTTTCTTTTAGCACAGGTTTAAATTATAATGACTTAATGCATACCTAATAGGCTAGTTGGCCTCTTGAACCGGACATCTAGAAGAAATCCGCAATTTGCCAAAGCCAACCTTGCACATTACACACTCACGAACGTTAGCTAACATTAATGCTTCTGCTATGGGACTTCCAGTTCTGCCTCCATCTTCGTCGTTAGCAACACCAGCAGCCTCAGCCCGTCGACCAACACCGCGACCCAACAGGTCGGTTATTTTGGAGCACTTTGCTGCCTCTTCTTGTAAAGATTTAGGTTTTTTAATTCAAGTTTTTTCCACGCCACCCTTTCTTTTTTTGTCGGCTTTATCCATGTTTTCAGCACTAACGGTCAAACTAGCCTGGTCTGCCATGAGTAATGACAGATAACCGCGGCTGAGCCAATCAGATTTCAAGAAAAACGAGAGCCTCTTTCGTATTGGAAGAGGCCGCTTTTATCTCCTCCTTCATGCATCAAAACATAAGATTGACACCTACGTTCCCTCTGAACATCTCCCAGCAAACAAACAACACGGGAGGGATGCACATTGCAGCACTGACTGCTAGCAACTAGCTTGACATTCGCTAGTCTTTTTTTTGGTGACTGGCCCATTGGGATTCGGCCCAAACGTCCTGATGGCCAATCCGCCATTGCACAGAGCACAAAAAGTCCCATATCCCTCGCCAAACGTGCAGCAGACTGCTGGGTAACAAAGGAGTTGCACAGGTGCAGCAGATTCCAGTGACTGCAGCAGCAGAAAAGAGGAGACACTCAACTTGTCCCCCTCCTTCTCACACTCTACACTGATCTCTCACCTGGCTTTTCTCCCACCCCAGTGAAATCATTATGACACTCCCACACTAACTTTAAAACATATACTGTATCTGCAATTTAACATGACTTACACTTAATATACACAATGCAAATGACTTAAGCACTAATACAGATAAACTGAAGAAATACCAAACATAAGCCAAACTATCCCCTCTAACCCCTCCCCTCTCTCTTCTCTGATCCTTCAACTGATTCCCTTGTGTGAAGTCCTCTGCTCTAATGAACCATTCAGAGCTGGTGGATGGTGGTAACAGCCAGGTTTATTCGCCTCGTGGAAAACCCTACTCCTCATAACTCTGGGATAAATAGCAAACAACAACAGTGATAAGGCACCTAGTGTGGAAAACCCGCTCATGCTTTATCTCACGGAAAATCCTCTGTAGCTCTGAAAATTACCCATAATCCTCAGCTATTTACTACTTGACTTAGATACTGAGTTTTGACAGCAGGTGGCACTGTTGCTCCATTTAAAATGAATATAATCTGAATTTTAAGCATCTCAACAGCATAGATACACTGATCAGCCAAAACATTAAAATCACTGACAGGTGAGCATTTTGTTACAATGCAGTGTTTTGCTGAGAAACCTTTGGTCCTGGCATTCATGTGGATACCACCTGACACGTTCCACCCAAACAAACACCGTTGCAGACCAAGGACACCCCCAAGCAATGGCACCCTACAATGGTAGTGGCCCCCTCCACAGCAGGACAATGCACCATGCCACACCGCAAAAGCTGCTCAGGAATGGCCTGGGGAATGTGACAAAGAGCTCAAGACATCAAGCTGGCCTCCAAATTCCCCGGATACCATCTTGCTTGAGTATTTGTGGTACATGCTGGTACAGCAGAGACACCCGCGAACCATGGTGGGGCCTCCTTGGTTCTGACTTGTCGAGACATGGACACAGGACCTCTGGGAGTGTCCTGTGGTGTCTGGCACCAGGGCATTGGCAGAAGATCCTTTGAGTCCTGTGGGTTACGAGGTGGGGTACCAGGACATTCCACAGATGCTCAATCGGGTTGGGATTTGGGGAATTTGGAGGCCAGGTCAACACCTTGAGGTCTTTGTCACGTTCCTTGGGTCAGTCCTGAACAGTTTTTGGGGTGTGGCATGAGGCCACATGAATGCCAGGGCCAAAGGTTTCCCTGCAGAACATTATATTGTAACAAATAATCTATGTTATTCACTTCATCTGTCAGTGGTTTTAAATGTTTTGGCTGATCGGTGTATATCTTAGACCAACCGGGTCTCACTCCGAAGTTGTCAAAATCCGGCGCTTGGGCAGTGACTTGCAGTGTCAGACACCAACGAAAAAAGCCGTCCTTTAATGTCGTTATGATACGCGGCTGGTCGGCATTATAGTTTAATGGTGCTTGTTGGCATCAGGGGGACACTTGGCGAAACAGGAACGAAAGTTAAGGCGTCGAAAGTCAGTGTAATAATCGCTGACCTTCACCTGGGAGGCCAGTGTTCGCGTCCCTTAAGATTATAAAGCCAAACCCTATTAATTCTTCTTAAACCCAACCACGTTCGTTAGTTGTCGTAGGAAAAAAATGTCAGTTCCGACGCACTGATGTAGTGCATTTGCAGACTGTATGTAAACATTAAATTTCCTGTGAAAATGGAACGGTAATTTGAAAGGAGGCAATGCACGAAACGGGCAGAACTTGACCTGGCATCCCAGAATGACCAACGCACCCAGGGGACCTTTCACATCGTGTCTGGACGTGGAAAGTCCATGACCAAATGTCAATATGTGAAAAGGTCAGAGTGAGAATGTGTTGTTTAGACCGACAAAATGAATAGAATTTGTGGAATAGGTTTAAAAAGGAATTGTGGTATACACTTAATTAATTTAAAATATATCCAAAATGAAGGTAATTAATAAAGCCTATCCCAGGTGACATTGGGCGAGAGGCAGGGTACACCCTGGACAGATCGCCAGACTATTGCAGGGCTGACACATAGAGACAGACAACCATTCACACTCACATTCAAACCTATGGACAATTTAGAGTCACCAATTAACCTGCATGTTTTTGGAGGAAGCCGGAGAACCCAACGAAAATCCACACTGACATGGGAAGAGCATGCAAACTAAACCTTCAGACTACACTGTTTCAGTCAACGAAACTTGCTATGGTTTGTCACTGCTTCAAAAGTAATGACTTATTCTTGTTATGTTTTGTTTTTCCTCCTAGGTGAATTTGAGTTGTGTAAATTGGGAATTATATATAATTTAGTTGTTGTCATATTACAGTATAGTAGATTGTGTAAATGGTTGTAAATGACTGCATTACATTACATTCAGATGCCTTTTTGTCACTGTGTCCACCAGGTGGACTCCTGACATTACACAGCCACTCTTCTACAGCCTCTACAAAGAGCTGAGTCAAAACATCTTTGCCTCAGGGTCAACAGAAACTTTGCAGATAGAATATTATCACATGGCCATCAGGGTGGATTTCATTGTATTTCACAGTTCACAACATTATCACCATGCCTCAGTATACAACAGGGAAACTTTATAGAGATGTAGCTAACAGCTGACATTCAGTGTATCATGGCAATAGAGGGCCAGCTCAAAGCATGTGCTCCTATTAGACTTGGTCACAATTAGTTCAGGGTGATGTGGGTCTTACAGACAGTGCGCATTTCCTCCTGGGTTTCAGCGCTCTGCTTCATTAGCTGTGAAATTTGTGTTCAAGAGTAATCAGAGATGATCGTTTTGCTATTTTAATGAAACCGCGCAGGCAGATGAAAAAGGACAAGGTAGAGCTCGTCTCCAGTCTCTCATCAAACAGTAAGAATGGTGTGATATTTAATAGAAATGTCTTCTTCTGTTTCTCAGAACCTCTTTGTTTCTTCTGTTTTTCATGCAGGGGTTCTGGTTTGCAAGACAGTTCCCTTTGTGCAGACTACAGCCATTGTGACAGGCATCCTCACAATGACCTGCATTGCCATTGAGAGATACCAGGGCATTGTGTTCCCACTGAAGATGAGGAGGCACTACTCATCTAAAAGGGCTTACAAGATGCTAGGTATTCCATGTTTGCAAGAGTGGCTTATTATGTTTTAGAGGTGTGGATGTTTTTGTGTGTTTCAGGAAACCTGTGTTTTGTGAGCAGGATAAAGGCTGCACGGATTTATCAAAAGTAAATACCCACTGTGTTAAGCCTCTTTTGTATGGCTTTGAGAAAGTACAAGTGTGCACGATGGTTACCTTGTGTACCCTGCGTTTCCTCTGCTTGTTATGCCAAATTAAAACTTTGTTTTTGTGAGATCCAATTAAAGCTGGATTTATACATGTGAGATTCGGTTAGTGTGTACTCCAGCCTAGTGTGCTGAAAGCTGACTGGTTGATCAAACTTATTATCAGCTGGTTTGAGACAGAGACAAAAGACTATAAGCCCCGTTTCCAATGAGCAGTCCGGTTCAGTTCAGTTCGGTATGCCTTTTTTCCATTTCCAATGTGAGAAGTTGTGGATGGTGCCAATGGAACAGTTCATTTCTGTCCGTATTTTTGGTCCCCCCTCTGTTGGGGTACCTAACACCCAAATCTGGTACTAAAAGGTGGGGCTAGGTGGCTTAGTGGATAGAGCAGGCGCCCCATGTACAAAGGCTTTGTCCTTGCTGCAGTGGCCCAGGTTCAATTCCATGCCTTACTACATGTCAATCCCCCTCTCTCCCTCCCTCACGCAGGCAAAAACACCCAAAAAATAATAATAAAAAAATTATAGCTGCTGCGCAGGGATGGGTCGGGTCCGGGCATTTTTAGGCAATTATGGGCAAAAAGCAGAAGAATTGGAAGACATTTAGGAATTTAGCAACACAATCTGCCTTTTGCATCAGCTGAGGCTTGAACTCACAACCTCTGCGACTAAGAATCAATTTCTATCTCACTGAGCTAATCAGTCATTGACAATTCATGTGTAGCTTCACAAATTGACTAAGCCAGACGTGCAGGTTTAGCAGCCGTCCATGCATGGAAAAGTAGATTTCAAACCACTGTAAAAAATTCAGTTATCGAAACAAAAATCTGAAAATACACATATTGCATCTAGACAGCATGGAGATGTTGGTAATTTGTTTTAACAATGATTGATTTGCTTCATAAGTGAAAAACTGATGTTTAACTAGTTGAGGTATGTGCAAAGTGAGAAGCCTCAGATGGTTTCACACTGAAGTATTGACACTGGATCTTTGTGCAAAGTTTGGTTTATTTTCAAGCATGAGAAGGCAGATTTTCTAGCAGAAAAAAGACTTGAAGATGCTGAACATCGATGAGTCAGGCTCAGGCAATTCTAAGCAATAAACTGGAGCACAGGAAGATGATTAAGATGTTTACATTACAATGTGGATTCTGCACCAGTTGAGGCTCGAACCCGCAACCTCTGGAACCCTAGACGGTCATCTACCGTTTTAAGCTAATTGGCAAGTAGCAACTCAACAGTGGCTTCACAAACTGAGTGAGGCATTCACTGTTGTGTAGGAAAGCAGCCATCTGTGCATGGAAAGGCAGATTTGAAACCACTGTAAAAAATTCAGTTATTGAGACAAAAATCTGAAAGTACACATATTGCATCTAGACAGCATGGAGATGACTCCAATTGTTCACATTAGAGCAAAATTCAAAATGCTGTCAAAAATTCAGTTTTTGAGATAAAATTCTGAAATTTGCCACACATCATCTACCATGAATTTTGTCATTTTTTTCATGAACATTGAAGATTTATTTAGCAAGAATTTGCATGTATATGTTTACAGTACCGTTTACAGTCAAACATTTTGATGCACTGTAGGCTCAATTTTTGATAAATCAAAAAACCTGAGAAACATAGTTTGTGTAGAACAGTCTGAAGTCTTTACTGTTTTTGAAAAAAACAGAGTGATGAACTTCATAATTTTTAATAGGTTTAAATGTACAATAGTTTCTTCAGTATTGGGGCTACAGTTTGATGAAGGTTGTGAAGTTGTAGCACATACGGTTGATTTGTTATGAATTTTCAATTTTTGAACTTTAGACGCTTGCTGTAGCGCCACCGTCAGGACTATTGGCTTGAGTTTACAGCTGAGGATATCTGGCATGAGACTGGACCTTTGTGCAAAGTTTGGTGAGTTTTCACCCATGGGAAGTATGATTTCCTCGGAAGAAGAAGAAGAAGAAGAAGAAGAAGAAGAATACCTAGGATTACAATAGTGTCCTGGCAGCTTAGCTGCTCGGACCCTAAAAAGGTGGAGCTAGAAATACTGCAGTCCGTTGATTCATCAATAGTAATAATTTGATTTATGGTGCAATGTTTATTTGTAATGTTACACAGTGAGGTGACGATGTGAAACCATCAGCACACCTTAAATTTCACTGTGACAACTTTGACCATTACTTTAGTTTCTGTTGTCTCTCTTGGATGACACAGACTTTTAATAATGAGTGAATCTTCAAGCGTTTAAAAATATATATTAATTTCGACCGGATTATGTGACCTGCATATATTCAAATCCTCGCTCAGAGAAAAAAAAAAAAACATCATGGAATGTTCCTGTGGGCTACAGCCTCACTAAACCCCTGAGCTTGCCTGAGAAGGACTAAATGCACAAACCCGCTATTTCTAAATATCCCATGGAGAGAGACTCTCACTGCAGCCTGTTTTATTATGTTCTGAAAATGTCGGTGTGCAGCCTCGTTCTGTGGACGATAAACAAGGTGCAGACTGATAAAGGAGGAAATACAATGAGTGCTGGACGGAGCAGTGAGTGACAACAACCCTGCCCACATTTAAGAGTACTGTTTGTGGTGGAAAGGCTAGGGTCTAGGTACCATGTCTGAAGGATTACTTTTGGTTCCAAAGGTAAATGCCAGCGGCATATTTCTATTGGCTTTTTCTTCGGGTTTTGTTCAGCAGAATAATCCTTACAAATAAACACCTCTTTTGTAATTTTTGAAACCTACATGTAATCTAAAAAAAAGTAAAGTAAAAAGCTAATGTTAGGCTATAACTGAACTACACCATGGTCGCATCACTTCAACATCCCTTCTACATCAAGGCTGTAAAGCCATGTTTCTCTAGTCTCACTTAGCCACTTGTTAGCAACCATCTTTTTGAAGACAGAAGCTTCAAAATTTGTTGACATATTTTATGTTGAAGAGCAAAACATGAAAATCGCACAAGCTTGTTTTAATCACAGACCTTATTTCAGACATCTAATAAAAATCCCATTCAAAATACCCATTCACTTTGAGACGAGGGAACCAGAGGTGCTAAAATGTGAACTCATTCATGCACCACTCCATACCCAAAAGTAAGACGAACTATGAAAGAGAAACCAGTTATTCAAATCCTGAATAACTGCTGTGCACATTCGCCCACATACAGAAGGAGAAGCATGTTCCGGTCTTAATGTCTTGAACGTTGGGGGCAGGATGTTGGGATGTTATCAACAACAAACAGAGAACAACTACAATGACAGAAAACTCTCTCTTTGCTATAATGTCCACATTAGAGTCTCATAAGAGTCTTGACTCATTTAGTCTTCTTTTTGTTGTGTGAAATTGGAAGGTTTCAAGGAAAATATTTCCTTTTTATATCTAGATGTAGATCTGGCCCTGATTTGCTGTCTCAAGGTTACACTTTTTGATACTGCAGGTACACAGAAAGTACACAGGCGAGTATGTGAACAGTGCTGCTTGTGTCACATGCATGTTCATAGAAAGCAAGTCAGCAATGGCTGTACATACGTTCAGGGTTATTGTCATATAGTATTCCAGGCTGTTCTCATGCACCGTTTGTACATTTTCCTACAAAAAGTAATGCACTAAAATTCATAGAAGATTGTGTGCAAAAATCCTGCAACAGTGCTTTGAAACAGCCGAGGGAAACCAAAGAGTGCATCTTTAGGTCCTTCTGCAGAGGCTTCCACATATAAGGAGCTGCAGACATAAATGCTTGGTTGCCAAACTCTGTACATATCCTCGGTATAGACTGTAAAAACATGTTCTGAGAACGGAGAGCACAGCATTTTCAATTTGCTTAACGTACACTTATAGATATGCTGGAAGTCGGCCAAGAGTAGCTTTGAAAACAAGATAATGCCATGAAAAAGCATCTTACAGTTTGTAATTAACGTCAATGCACCATGGTACAGAGTCCACAGCATGCAATCACTGGGTGGATGCATTCATATATAATACATCCCCATAACCATGTGCAGTCAGTTTTGGCCAAGAAAGAGAAACAGTTTCTATATCTAAAATAAAAACCCAGTTTCAGGTTCAGCTTTTTTTTTCTTTCGTTACGAGTAGTTCAGTGTGTGGCTTAAAAGAAAGACAACCATCCAACACAATGCCCAGATATTTATAGGATGAAATGCACTCTATGCTCTTGTGCTGAGGTGTAACAGTAGTTGGGAGACATGAAAGCTTCACCTTGGCCTTTGTGAATAACATGCACGTTGTTCTGTCAGCGTTCAAGATGAGCTAAAGACTGAACAGGAACTGTTGAACAGCACTGAATGCTAGTTGAAGCTGGGAGAGGGCCTGAGTCTGAGCAGCAACAGAGCAATAAATAACTGTGTCATCAGCATACAGATGAACACATGCATCATGTACATTATGACAGAGGTTATTTAAGTAAACACTTACACATGGCAATAAATAAAGGAAGTATAGGTGAATGGCAAAAACAAAAAAATGGGAAAGGAAAAACAGTGCTGTCTTAGTAACAACAAACGAAGCTGAAACTAAACTTCAACTTGCCTGAACACTGCAGCTCCAATGACGTCGCTTAGGTGAGACAAAGTAAATTACTATCTCAGAACAAAGCAAGCAAATTTTGTAATGTAAAAGACAATGAAACCTATGACACTGTGGGCTTTCTATCTTATATTCATACTCTTTGATAACCAGGAATAGCTACAGATAGCTACCTATTTTGCAAGGGTTGATGTAATTCCTTTTTGCTGTAAATGGAGCCTTCATTTTCCTAGCAGATCATACCTGTTGGCAGACAGAATGGCAGACAGTGTAGTGAAAGCGGGGCTTATAGGAAACCAGTCTAATCACTGATGGTGTGATTATTCTATAGCCACCACATTGTGCAATCAACATTTACTTAAGTTAAGTTAAAGCAAAAAACTTGCCTATTTCTGCTTTAATTACAAAATGTTAGGGTTTCTTGCCAAAAATGTGTATGTCAAGATTTTTTTTTTTAAACACAAAAACAAATTCCTCACACCAGAAACTGCTCCTTTTGGAAATTTTAATCATATCACCACATGTGACGTTTTGATAGGTGATAAGATAAGATAAGGAGACACACTTCTATATATACAACCAATGGTGTGGTAATACATGTAGCGATACAGAAGCCGAGTACAACACACTGTAAAACCAGTACAAAATACATCATAGGAATACAGTACATTTACAAAAAAATACATTAACAAAAAATACATTTACTAAAATGCTGTTATTGCCTAGAGTATCACCTCGAATATTACATGACTGAAACAGCTGAGAAAAAAACGTCACAATGACATGCAAATTCAAGGTGCCTCTTATACTGCAAAAAGTAGTCTCATTAAGAAATACCACAGTGATGTAATAAACAAATCTTGAGCAACATATAAACATCCGTCCCATATGAGTTAGAGCAGAAAACTTGTCTATTTTTGATAACAAAATTTTAGTGTTTCTCGCCAAAAAAAAGTGGGTCCATGTCATTGGTCCGACAACCCATTAGTCCAACGTCCCGTTGTTCCGATATGTGATTATACTAGGCTATACTGTATTTGTGTACCATAGAGGATCAGCAAACGGAACAAGAGTAGGCTACTGGTCGAGATACAAGTGTCATAGAGAGGAGAGAATGAAAAACCATAACCTCCTGATATTAACTCTGGGGTCGGGGTTGTATGGGGAGCTTTCCGCGGTGCTGAATGGCTCCCGGCGGGCGTATTTCTACCTTGATGGTGCACTGCGACCGGCTCTGGGTCAGCTGGGAAAGGCTTGAGTCGAAGCAGGCTCACAGCTTATGTGTTTGCCACTTTCTTTTTCATTTTAACCCACACCATGATCTTTTCCTGACCCTAACCAAGTGTTTTTTGTGCCTAAACCTAACCAGACCTTAACCACGGGGCACCATGATGATTTCGGAAAAACGGGACTTCGGAACAATGGGTTTAATATGGTCGGAAAAATGAGATGTCGGACTAATGGGTTGTCGGAATAATGGGCTGTCCCATTAACCCCAAAAAACTTTATGTCAAAGATTTCTTTATACAACCTGAAATATCAGTATTAGTCATAAGTTATTTCTCAGGCTCAATTAGAAGTGAGAACAAAACCAAATTGTCTCACTGAACTCCACAACAGAATGACAAGTGTGAGCTCTTAACTTAGTCATTTGAAATGGTGAGTCAAAACCTCCATGAATAATATACAGTGGGTCTCGTTTATTTAACATGTTAGTAATTCTGTGAGTAGATTTGCACATAAAATAAACCTTGGTACTAAAAACCTACACCAGATTTATGAATGCCCTGGGAAACTCAGATTTGATTGTAAGCACGTGTGTATGCTCATGAATCAATCCTAAATTATAGTTTATAGGTTTTTTTTGCACAATTTAAACACAAAAAAGGCAAGAAAAATTAATAACGAAATACAGCACAGGGAAAAGCAAAAACCCAGAGGGCTTTTCTTGAGGCCTCCATCTAATAAAATTGCCACAAAGTTATTAAGAACTTCAAAATACAGTAAAGAACAAAACATAAAATAACACGAGTGATAACAACCAACTTATAGCAAAATATGTTTGTTTGTAACAACAACAAAGTGCCATATATGGCTGAAATAATTACTATGGATAGGTACATTCTGTCGACCTGCAAGCATGGAGCAAAAAAAGAAAGAGAAAGAAAAACTTTTCCACACTGAGATTGAAGCTAATTTGAGATAAGTGAGGTTGTTAGTAGAGGTGTGACAGGGACAGGTAAATCAAAGGCCCGAAAGAGGTAAGGCGTGCCATTAACTCTGTGTCCTCTGTTGTAAGAACCATCCAATTGAAATGGTTTGATGTGAAACTTCCCAGTCACAGCTCTCTGCTGCAGATGAGCACATTGCTTGCATCATTAGAGAGACCACTCTGTCAGGGTAGACAGGGACATGCGTCCACTGGAGCAGTCAATAGGAAATTTAGAAGGTATGGTGATGTGCACTGTATAAAGTTCCCTGCTGGAAGATGGTTGACGTCACAGTACAGCCTCTTATTCTGCCTCAGAGACTTTGTGCACATGCTCATTCAATTACAGAGTTTACTGTGTGAATAGTTAATTCCCTTCACATGGCTGGTCTGTTCTGTCCTTATTGTCTGTATCCTTTGTTACAGCACTGTCATAGCATGTCATACACCACTCACATCAGTAACACTGTACCAGCCAAAACTGCCTTCTTCACCAAGTCTGGAAACTTTGGAATAAATGTTTCATCCGAGGGAGGGAAGTTGGCCAGACTATACTCACCCCGCTGCTGTCAAGTGTTAAAGCGCTATTCATTCTGACAGCCATCACTGATAGCTTTGTGTTTCGTCAGTAACGTGGGTCTCGCAGTCTCACCACGCAAATAGAAGATACATTTGTGAATTTCTCTCTGCTGATTGAATCAAGTGGGATCGGGATGTCAGAAATGTAGAAAACACATGTATTAAGATGATTTAAATAAACCCGTTCACATTTTTAAGAGCCCTAATTTGATGTTTAAACCTTCTTAATGCCAATTTATTTAGCTAAATGTGTTATATATGACTAGCAATATTTATGTGCAATCCTTATTTCGAGAAGCACCACGAGCAGTCAGAAGCAGGTATAGATATTCTTAGTAACTACGAAAAGATCGAAGCTAAGATATTGATGAATGCCAAAATACATATTGAGGATAGCGTTAGTTCAGGCAGGACACGATGTCAAGCTCAGCTCGCATCCCAGCTACATCAGCTGATCTCAAACAGTCCAATCAACTGATGGATTCAGCTGATAGATCACATGATTTCTTTCTATGCAACCAATTGGTGAATCTCATTCAAGGCGTCCTATTTAAACTACTCTTGCTGCTTCCTCTGCAAGCTGCTTTGCAACCTGCCTCCACCCCAGCTCCTCCTTTTCATGCTGTGTCTGACTTATCAGCGCCATTTCTGTTTGTCATTCATGCTGCTCTGGTCTGTTCTCAGGGGTCTTTACTGCTGCTCTCCCTGCCTTAGGCTTTACTTGTTTGCAGATGGAAGGGCAGGGAGGTGTGCTCTCTCTGCCTTAGGCAGTCCAGGTGGGCATGCAGAAGGGCATACCTTTTAGAAGAGGCTCTCTGCGTATGCCCGGAAAAAGACAGAGAGGCCTTTCCGCCAGATATAATACTGCCAATGAAAATAAAGTTTTCTTTCACTTAAGTGTTCCTGACTGAAGTAAATTTCCTTCTGTGAACAGCTTACACACAAATTTGTTGCCACTGTTGGAGCTGAAAAAAAAATGTGGAAGGACCTTGCAGAGACTTGGCATGGTTGATAGCGTGTGAATTATGTAAAAGAGGAATTTAATTATACAGCAGCTGTGCCTCTGGTTTGACATTGGTCACACACAGGTTCATCCTTGAATATCACCAGCAGCTACTGTTTGTTTCAAACTGTAAGGTTTTATCTGCACATTGTATCTGTTTACCAATGTTTTGCTTGTCTGTATCCTGCAGGGCTGGTATGGGTTGCCTCGGTAATAGTGGGCTCTCCAATGCTGTTTGTGCAACAGCTAGAGGTAAGCACTCGAAGCACCATGTCACACAATTCCTTTCACTGGGTTAAAAAAACTGATTCAGCGCAGGAGGGCATATAATTGTTTTAAATATCAAGATCCAGAAAGACAGTTCAGCATTATCTTGTAACTTTCAGTCCTCCAGATATGTCCTAAAATGCTCCAAATGCTCACCTATAGTGAGCTATAGTTGCTATAGTTTCTGGATGTCATGGACCCAGTGCCCAGTGAAAACAAACAAATCATGCACTGAGAGGATGAGAACTGCTAGCTAGCTTTTTAGCTTGCTGTTTAGTATACCATATAATCCTTCGAAAATGCTGTCACCTCTTTAATTCCAGTCCCTCTGTATTAGGGTGACCATATTTTGATTCCAAAAAAGAGGACACTCGGCCAGCCACGACATAGCCTACTTAAATAATACTCGCAGTTTACTCAAAGATGCCTTAAATTTTAATATATTTAAAATTTATGTGTATGGATAGAAAATTCAGTTATATTACAAAATAATATCTCTCAAAGACAGAAATTCAGATAGGCCCCAATAGGGGACACATACACACACTAGAGTGTGGCGATCCGAGCCCGACGGTACCCGACAGGTCGGGCGGGTTTGGTCAAAAATGTAGCTATAAATTGTATTCGGGCTCAGGTCGGATCCGGTCAGCTTTCAGTGAAAATGTAGTGTAAAAATAAATAAAATCCTATTGTCTGTCCTGTTTATTGCTTGGACACTGTTATTTACGTGACAACACCTGCACATAACACACACACACACACATTGGCTGTTTGTTTCTACCTCTCTCCTTGCTGGAAGTCTTGGACCTCCAGCCGCCCGCCTCCGCCTTGATTAAACACTGAAAATTAAATAAAAGAGGGAGACAGGTTTTTCCTATTTTATCTTATTTTGTTTTATTTCTCCCTCTCCCCTCGCTAGAAGCGTCGGACCTCCTGCCTCCCACTCCCGTCTCAAACATGGAGGTCTCCCTCTCCTCTCGCTGGAAGCCTCTCCGCAGCTGAGCACCCACGGCGCACACCCGGCCTGTTAAATAGCCTGTAACCACTGTGTGACACAAACTCAGTGCTTTGGTCATTAAATAATGTCGGGCTCGGTTCGGGTTCGGACAGAAATATGCTGCCCGTGCCGCACTCTAACACACACACACACAAACACACGGAAAACCGGACATTATCATCAGTTTATAAAAACTCCCCGGACGCCCCGGACGGGACGTGAAAAGTGGACATGTCCAGGCAAAAGAGGACATTTGGTCAGCCTACTCTGTATTAGTGTTCTGTCAGAAATCAATTTCATGCCACCAGGCCGGTGATGGCTTTGCCCAGAGGCATTATGTTTTCAAGTTGTCCCTCAATCCATTCTCGTGAATGCAATATCTCAAGAATGCCTTGAGGGAATTCCGTAAAATATGGCACAAATGTACTTAGCGATGAACTGATTAGAATTTGGTGGTCAAATGTCAATGTCACTGTGAAATCGTCCATCTCATTCTTGTAAACACGATATCTCAAGAATACCTCGAAGGAATTTCCTCAAATTTGGCACAAACATCCACTTGGACTTAAAGATGAACCAGTTAGAATTTGGTGGTCGAAGGTCAAAGGTCAAAGTTACTGTGGCTTAATTTTGGCCAAAACTCAAAAATTCATTCACTAATTATGACAAAATTTGATGTGTGACAAAATTCTGTTTGAACAGAGTTTGAATTTGATATGTTTGAATACGGGGCGGCACGGTGGTGTGGTGGTTAGCACTGTCGCCTCACAGCAAGAGGGTTCCCGGTTTGATCCCGGGTGTGGGGAGTTTGCATGTTGTCCCCGTGTCAGCGTGGGTTCTCCCCGGGTACTCCGGCTTCCTCCCACAGTCCAAAGACATGCAGGTTAATTGATGATTCTAAATTGTCCGTAGGTGTGAATGTGAGTGTGAATGGTTGTCTGTCTCTATGTGTCAGCCCTGTGATAGTCTGGCGACCTGTCCAGAGTGTACCCTGCCTCTCACCCAATGTCAGCTGGGTTAGGCTCCAGCCCCCCCGTGACCCCCAAGAGGACAAGTGGTTAGAAAATGGATGTTTGGATGGATGTTTGAGTTTGGCTGGCAAGTGGGATTTAACATGTAGGCTCATGAATCCCAAAGTTTCCATACCTAACTTTTTACCACCTGTGCATAACAAACATATTTACAGAACAAAGAAGAAAGACATTATGATACAAACAACACAAAGCAAACTCAAGCTGTCATATTGGTATTGGGAGGATGAAGTGAGTGAGTAAAACAGTATAAGGAATCGGCTCTGAATGAACTGCAGAAACGCAGACCCGGTGTTATGGAATGGGGTCAGGCTGTTGCTTTAGGGTCGCTGAGAGCTTTTCTAAGTTTGCGTGGTCTGTCAACAGATTGAGCCAATGGGTTATTGGTAATTTCTTTTTGTCTTTCCAGTTGAGTAATCTTTTAGAAGTCTTTTTTGTCCAAAGTTATTGCTATCAAAATGAAAGTCTTGAGATGGTGTGGGATTGTGAGTGAGGAGAGATCACCTAAAAGCTCTCCCATGATCCTGACCAAAACCGTTCAACAGGTGTGCAGAGCCAGAATGCATGGAAGTGGTTGTCTGTTGCAGAGGAACAGTGTGTCCAGGTGTTGTTATCAGTGAAGCCCATTAAGTGCATTTTGTTGCTACTACTGCTTTTACATTGTGCTACATTTTTGAGATTATTTAAAGTTGTTGCCCAGAGGACCAATGCACACTGATTTAATTTTAACTGCTCTGAAAGCTGAGCATGGTGAAATGAACCAGTGGGTTAACAGAACTGTTGGCTGTCACTCCCCCTCTTTGGGAGCTCTACTGCTCCATGTCTGCAGACCACCAATTATAATGTCATGAACATTTGGAGTAAAATGTACTATACACCTCTGTTCGTGTTACACACTGTGAATGGCCTTGAAAATGCTATTATGGGTCCTTGAACAGGAAGTTTTAAGTAATATGTTTAACATACACTGATCAGCCAAAACATTCAAACCACTGACAGGTGAAGTGAATAACTTTGATTCTTTTGTTCCAATGCATTGTTCTGCTGGGAAACCTTTGGTTCTGGCATCCATGTGGATACCACCTGACATGTTTCACCCACTCAAACACTGTTGCAGACCAGGTACCCCTCTCATGGCAACAATACTCCCCAATGGCAGTGGCCCCTCAGCAGAATAAGGCACCATGCCACACTGCAAACATCGCTCAGGAATGGCCCAAGGAATGTGACAAAGACCTCAAAGTATCAACCTGGCCTCCAAATTCCCCAGATCCCAATCTGGATGAGCATCTGTGGCATGTGCCATTACTCCACCTTACAACCCACTGGCCTAAATGGATCTGCTGCCAACACACTGGTGCCAGACACCGCAGGACACTCCCAGAGATCCTGTGTCCATGCCTCGACAGGTCAGAGCCAAGTCTGATCCAAGGAGGCCCCACCTTGGATTAGGGGTACATCTGGGGTACCGGTGTAACTGTAATTTCATTTTCTTTGTGTATTCTTTGTCTTTTCAACTACTTTAGATGTCTAGACCTCTTAACCTCCCACCCAGATACAAAATCCTGCAGGATACGCCAGTTGTGAAACACACCCTAGGGGGGCGGCTCCCCGTCGCAGACAGAAGGGTGTGAAACACATCTTAAGAGGTGGTCCTCAGGTATAAGTGTTTAAGCTTTCCCATGCTCTGGGTCTTTCTTCATTCTGACCGCTCGTGTGCTGATTGACCTTTTCTTTGCAAAGAAAATAAAAACCTTGTCGGCCAGCAGAAGTCTCTATTTCATTCTTCACCAGCAGCAGCAGAGAATTTTCCACAACACCGGCACATCACAAGAATCCTTGAGCAGATTGGGACCTGGGGAATTTAGAAGCCAGGTTGACACCTTGAGCTTTTTGTCATGCTCCACAGGCCAATATCTAAACAGTTTTTGTAGTGTGGCATGGTGCTTTTTTCTGCTGGGGGGCCACTGCCACTGGGGAGTGCTGTTGCCATGAGGGGGGGTACTTGGTCTGCAACGGTGTTTGAGTGGGTGGAACATGTCAGGTGGTATCCACATGAATGCCTGAACCAAAGTTCAAGGATTCGACCTGTCTTCTAAATTTCCAGGGTTAATGGCACGGAATTTGCAGGCCAGGTTGATACTTTGAGGTCTTTGTCACCTTCCTTGGGCCATTCCTATGCAATGTTTGCAGTGTGGCATGGTGCCTTATCCTGCTGGGGAGCCACTAAAATGGGGAGTACTGTTGCCATGAGGGGGGGTACTTGGTCTGCAACAGTGTTTAAGTGGGTGGAACATGTCAGGTGGTATCCACATGAATGCCAGAACCAAAGGTTTCCCAGCAGAACAATGCATTGGAACAAAATAATCAAAGTTATTAACTTCACCTGTCAGTGGTTTGAATGTTTGTTTGTATATATTGTTGTATGCAGATACATAAGAAAAATGACAAAATGAATCTTGAAAAGTCATGAAAACATTTTTAAAATTTTGACCATGAAAATGTTTGGCAACACTGCAAATGTTTTAAGTCCTAACAGAGATACTATATATTGATACATAGAATATTAAGGTCCTGCCCCCGTTCTGTCATTTGAGATGTCATGTCCCTGAATATGAGAGAAACTCATTAAAGTGGGTGCAGTGTCACATGTTTGTCAGCAGCTCTCCCCAGGCCAGCAGACATGCTGGCAGTGACTGGGCACTCCAACACAGTGAGAAAATAAAAATGGTCGAAAAACAACTGTAAAAAGTGATTAACAGTTAAAAAGAGTAATCCAAGAGTTGCCTCATAACTTCCCCCCTTGTAAGTCTGATCTACTTTATATGACTGGTTCATTCCTCCAGGACTAACAATTTTTCTCTTTTCCTCTGAAAAGGTGAAGTACGACTTCCTGTATGATCACTACCACGTGTGCTGTCAGGAGAGTTGGCGCTCTCTGACTCACAGGCAGGCGTACACCACCTTCATCATGGTGGCTCTTTTCCTGCTCCCTCTGACAGCCATGCTTTTCCTCTACACACGCATCGGCATTGAGCTGTGGATCCGCAAGAGGGTGGGCGACTCCTCAGTGCTCAACACCATGAATCACAGAGAGATCAATAAGATCTCACGGTAGGTTAGACAGCACGTGTGCCTCCTTTACATATTAATGCATTTTTATCACATAGAAATATTTTTACATCATCATGCCCTCTGGTAGTATGGATACAATTCCTCTGAGTGGCGTTTTTAACTTTGTTTTGCATTTCAGTGTACATAGTTGGCTGTGGTTGTGGGTGGGAAGCTGGCTAGGGATCATGCCGTTGTAGTTGCACTAGCAATTCCTACTTGTTGCTCCTACACCTGCAAAAAGGGGATGGAGAGACTGCAGTTGCTTTTCAGTCACTAGTTTAGTTTAGCAACCTAATATATTAAACAAACAGATCACCTCAAAATTGAAAATACATATTTTTATTTACCTGTGGTGCTATTTTTCAGTCTAGATCTATTTGGTGTGAGTTGCTAAGTGTTGGATATATCAGGCATAGAGATGTTTGACTTGTGGTGCTCAAAGCACCAAATATACATTTGAAAAACTCAACAGCAATGTCCCTTTCCAGAAATCATAACCTGGTTACCCAAAATAATCCACAGACCCTGCTGTGAGCAGTTTCATGTCGAAACTATTTTCTTTCAATTGAACTACACCTGCCCACCATATCACCACGCAGGAGGAAGCATGCATTTTCCTGCTAATTAACTCACCTAGTACCACTGAGCTATATAAAGTAACAGCTCAGCTCAGAAGGATGGCATTAATAATTCTGATTCTGATATGAGCAAGAGACTCTCATCGATGAGCAGATGCACATTTCTTTGAGCACAACAAACTGAGTGCCATCAAGTTTAATTATATTCAAGGGAAGGCCGACATCTATACATCATTATCTCCAAAACTCAGAATTTTTTTTTGTGCTTTTTATAGCCACAGTGTTATATTTTATCATTTCTAAGGAGCTGTTATTTTTTATATGCTGCTAAGAAGACACCTCAGAAGATGGGTCACTTAACTCCATCATTGTTCAAAGTCTAACAGATCATACCTTGCGATGTTAGTTTTGATAAATAAATTAATTAAAATGAATAAAATCAAGGACATTTCCCTTTTCTGGCATTTCTGGTATTGAAAACTCGATACGACAACACTGTTGTATCGAGTGGAACCATGAAATTTATGAAATATTATACCCCGAATAAATAGCCTCGTTTCCACCAAACACTTTCGGCATGGTACCTTTGGAACCAAAAGTAACCCTTCAGACATGGTACCTAGACCCTGGTTGATTTCCCACTGGAACAAGTCAGCATGTCTTCTGTGATCTTTTACAGGAAAAAGAAAAGAGCAGTTAAAATGATGATTACCATCGTTCTGCTGTTCACCATCTGCTGGGCACCCTTTCACACAGTCCACATGCTGTTTGAGTATTGTAAGTATGAATGTGAAATGGAAAGAGGGACTATTTCTTGACACAGTTTAAAGGTTCTGTAAATAACTTTCAGAAAATCCTTGTTATTATTAACACCTTTATCTGAGGCTGTTAAGTGAACTACAGTCAGCATGGTGCTTGCACTCCGTAGCCGTAAGCGAGAACCTGGGCGTCGGCCAAAACTGTTACTGTTTACAAAGTACATTATCAGCTAATATTAAACCAACCATGTAGAATAGCGAAGTTAAAGCTACCTGGTTAACATTTGCTCAGTAGAAAGCATTTTGTACTGTTAGCGTTACATCATTTATCGTTGACTAAATCAACACAGATTGTCAGCTAACATGATACACAATACAAATTTATGTATTATAAATTTGTATTGTGTATCATGTTAGCTGGGGAAGTAATTTGGCAAGTAAGACATCTGAAAAATCCCCTCAGATAATATTTTGCTAACGATAACGTTAGCAAGCAAGCAAGCTAAGGCTACCCTGGTAAGACCATCCTGATGACGTTAGTTTAATTTGTCTATGGAAGCCAGCCAGCTGTAACTAAGCTAGGCTGCATTGATCTGCTGTTGGTTGCTTTGTAATGTTAGCTGATTAAACGGTAAGGTAGCGAATTTCACAACCAGATTAGCCCTGGAATCTGGATGAATTTAATAACGTTCATCATCCAAGATGGTATTTTGCTATGTTAGCTAGCAGTTTGACTGCATTAGCAAGCAAGCTGACGTTAGCTAACATAGCCAGCTACAGCCACAATAACACCGTCGGTTAGTCTTTCTGCTAATGTTAGGATTTCTTTTAAGCACCGGAGGGCACTGAAATTTTGATAAAGAGCACTGAATGTGATGCATTTACTGTTTTCTCAGACCACAGTTGAGACAAAAAATAGCTGGTTGCATAGCCCGAGGACGCCTCACTCCCCGCCGCTAGGACACTATTTCCCTGGGAAGTGAATTTGCGAATTTTAGGATAGTGAAGGAATTGCCTGCCTTACTCTGCCTTATTCTGCCTCTGATTGGCCTATCCTGATATTTTTACCCTAACAAATCCCACTTCTCTTGCCTTAACCTTATCAATCCAATCAATGTAGGCAACAAGTACTAGCCATTCATAGACAGAGTAGGGGTCATTCCTTGGGTCATCGCTGATTTGCCTTGCATTTACCCCCAGGAGCAGACAGCTCAAGTTCAGCCAGCGCAAACCCCAGTCCCAGGGTTCACAGCGAGGACCTAATATGTAAGGACACCAATGACGTGTGCTGATTGGAGGCAAGAGGGCAGTTTGGGATTAGACTCCTGGCGCTCAGGGTCTCTGTCTTGTTCTGGCTGAATTTGAGTTGCTACAAGGGGCTAAGTGGTGGTCCATCTTTTCCGGGTCACAGCTGCAAACATTTATAAAATGGAAACAGCATTTGCAGACTCTATGTTGTGGTAGGTGCCATTTGTTTGTTGACATTCATGGACTCTATTTTTTAGCTAACCTTAGCTACAGTTGCACACTGTTAGTGTTGTAGCAGAGCTAAAGAAAATCAAGGCACCCAAGAATGTGCATGAGGTCACGTCCTTTGGTTGTTTTTTTTTTGTTTTGTTTCTTTCCGGAAAATCTGGCCCAAGTCCACTGCCTGCAGGTCAATCCACAGGCTGCATTAGAGGCAACCAGGAAAGTCGGGGAAAGTGGCCATTTTTTAAATTGTGTTAGAAACCGAATAGTTCTGGTAAAAAGTTACTTACAGGACCTTTAAGTGCGTATTGCCATTTTATTTAAAATCTCCGTGCAGTTCATCAGTTTGAGTTTTAAACTTCCTGTGTGTTATTGTCAGATGACCTGGAGAACAAATATGACGGCGTCACACTGAACATGATCATCGCCATTGTTCAGGCCATTGGGTTCTTCAACAGCTTCAACAATCCCATCGTGTATGCCTTCATGAACGAGAACTTTAAGAAGAGCTGCGTCTCCACCCTCTCCGACTGCATCCGAAAGCCTAACCAGCACGGCAGCGCCATGGTGGCGCCAGAAATCACTGTGCAGTTTATCAAACCCCAAAGTAGAGACGCCTTCATGGATTCTGGTGAAGGCACTAGCTCTAAGCCGAACTCAGAAGATAAAGGACCCGCATGTTCATCACATGAAGAGAGCTTGCTGGAAATAATTGGAGAAAAAATGTCCACTATCCAAACAGTGCTCCCCGCAAACAGCTCCTCTCAAGTCAAATGAGAATTGGCTCAAAGTTCAGGAGTTGAAGTCGACCCCCTCCCCCTGTTGATGGAGCAGCTGTAGGAGCAACAAATGTGATTTCAGGTCTCACAGTTGTGGTTCAAGGTCCCAAAAAGTCCAACAGCTTGGAAACATATCTCTGAAGTGCCAGGGGCAAAAGCATTTTTTCATTCTGGTTTGGAGAACAGCAGAAAGGAAATTAAGGAATTCCAAAAAGAGGCACTTTTGCTGTGAAGACTACCCCTGGAGCAATCACAATCAGCAGTCAGACACTGAACAACCAATTTGTTAGAGAATTTCTCTGACTAGAGAAATCATTTCTATTGAGATATTTCTAAAATCTGCAGGACATTCAGCCTCTCTCAGTAAATGCTTAAAAGTGTGTCAGATGCAACTGTGTTCAGTGTCATCCGAAAAAAGCACTTGAGGGTCACCACTGTAGAGTTGTACTGAGTATGCTACACTGAGAACTCTTTGGAAAAAACATCATAGAGGACTTCAAAAGCTTTCTGCCTTTAAGAAGCAAAGGACGATGCCTCAGCTTTTATTGCACTGCTAGATTTGCGTTAGTTTAAGGCAGCATTGAAGTCAGTTCAGGTTCAATTGCAAAACATCATCTTTATAAGGTTGCTGTTCAGCTTCATAGATTTGTTTATTGCTTTTAAATCTTTTGGAGATAGAGATCGATGATTCACACAAATTCAGTCTGATAATGAAACACCTCTTATTGCCAGCAGGAACAAACATCCGTGTACACTTTTCACTTCTTTCAATTGAACAATTTAATCATTTTATATAATGTATGAAAAACTATTTTGACTTTTTTTTAACTGCTATATAGATAGCCCAAATAGATGCGAAAACAACAGCCTTGTACTTTTTTCTCCAAAGGTTCTGTATGCAACATTCAAAGCATTAATATAGTAGCAAACCACTATCTGCTGAAATGAAGTCATGCTACCTCTGTGTGTGTGTTGTAATCGGAGCCTCTCTGTGGTTTGTTGTGGTGAACAGGTCCAGCCGCTCATTCATGTTAGTGCATGTTTGTATGTCAGGGGCTAGCTCATTGCTGCAGCTTTGCACTGTGCTCCTATGGTTGCATCTGATAATGGGATGCTCTGTCAGCACTGTTGCTGTTGTAAGCACTATTTATGGAGTTAGCACTGTTAGCTGCTAACCACCAGCTCAGCCACCATGTTGAGAACCAGACAATTCATACTCTCTGAATTTCACATAGAGCCCATTTAAAGGGTGCTTCTTAATCACCTTACATACGGCATGCCCTTTTAACATTTAATCAGCAGGACTTATAAGTACCAATGTAGTTTCACTGGTGGAGATGACTTTTCAGCATGTCAAAATGTCATTTTGACTAGTTAAAATATTAATTCAAGATATCTGTAAAACAATTGACACGTTACAAATATGGCTTGCATACTGCAACATATGACTGGATGCAGTAGGACATCCTGAGGTCTCATTTATAACCTTTAGGTATGCACAAAACTAGGCCTCAAAGTGGTATACGCCGCTTCCCTCACAAGAGTTATGATCTGTAAAAGACCAACTTGACAGGAGAATGTGTGCACCTGTACGGAAACTGTACTTGTGAATTGAAGCCAGATTGTAGAAATGAAATGTTAGAGGAATCCTTATACTTATAATGATTCTTCTAACACATTAAATTTCACTTCATATCATGCTTTAGTTATAAATCCACATTAATCAGAAACATTCAGTCAGACAGTTTTATTTGTGCCAGTAAGCCCATGGTGTGAGGCAATAAGTCTGATGCTGTGAACATATAAATACTGCAGTCACTCTGTTCTTGCATGATTTACTACGAAGAACGACTGATCAGCAGGGTCATTTCAATGGATCAGCATTCATGATGTGCTTTGCATTGGCTATTTATGGTTGAATGTGGGTGTGTAGAGGGCAGGATATGAGGCTTATCCACATGCGAACCATTGACTGAGCCCTGCTCCTTTGTGATGGTCCGACAAGCTGCCGGAGTAAGCATGGAGCCCACGCTGTAACTGGCTGCACTCCCTGAAGAAATATTATTTTTGAAGCAATGAAACAGTGACTCCAGAGAGAAGCAGACAGAGGGGTCTACAGTCTGTGTTTGAAGGATATAACCAGGATGTCAAACTGACTCAGCAGCAACAACAGGTTCAAAAGACAAAGATAGTTAGAAGCTAAAGCCGAACTATAGGCTACAGATCACAGTGTAAAAGTGAACCACCACATCACTGCTGATCGCCACACAAGACAATGAATATAAAGGGAAACTTTGCTGATATTGAACCAGCTGTGTGGCACCACAGTGTGTGCAGATAAACGTTGAAGAAAGCTTGCTGGAAACGTTGATGTCAAATGGAATAGCTGTAGGGGTCAGTTGCTACCAGTCACAATCACATTATGGACATGGTGGCTTGGAAATCTAACCAGTCAAATAGCACTTGTTGATATCTACAATTGCTAACAGTGTTGCTTATTAAATGTTAAGAGGACTTACTACACCGGTTTTAGACTCAGCTCTTTTTTTTTTGTAAAACAAATTTGATAATAAACAATACATATCATTTTATGGTTTATTGAAAGAAAAAAGGTCCAATTCACATGCACCAAACCAGTGCAGCCTTTTGATGTTATAATCATGACATGAATCACACCATCTTTCTTCTATCACTGGAAACATACGGCCATTTCACACACATGAACAGAAAACAAAAATGAAATAGGAATGGCAGCATTACACACACACAGGGGACACAATTATCTCAATGTGTTTGTTTAATGGTACTGTGAAATATTTTTGTAATGTTGATATTGACACAACTTAAGTGAATGTTTGGTGTTTACAAAAAAGTATGTTTCGTAACATGTTTTGTAACAGCAGCTTGGCTTTTATGCAATGCTCTGTGCAGATTGTTGTTTTTAAAGACGTTCATTGGAAAATCAAATCGTGATAATTAATTGAAAATTGATTGCTTTCATTGTTTTTTAAAATGCAGATCACTGGATCAGAGTGCCAGTAGGCTCTATTTTCAGCTTGTGTCAAACAAGTGTTGTCCTTGGATGACTGTATCAGTGGCATTTTGTAAAGATTTTGCTCTTTCTATATGCAAGAACAGGATTTTGCAGTAAATGAGGTCTTAATCCCATTGGTATATTAAATTTTGCATTTAATAAAACGGCCTGTTACTTGTTTTTTTTTTGTTTTTTTTCAGCATTATTCAAATGGGGCCTTTTAATTTAGGGATTATATGCAAATTATCCGAGTGGGGACAGGGACTGAACCTAATGTTTCACTTTATAATAAAATCATGCCAAATGGTGTGATTTGACCAGTAGGACATGCTCCTGGATCAACATCCCACATCGCATTCCAGGATCAACATTACAATCAACCAATCACAGCCCTCAGACACCCACAGTGTGCTGCTCCTCTGCTTCTTTCAAAATTCCTTTATACTTCTTCAGAGCTAGTTTTCCAATTTGAATTTAATAAAATTGAACAAAATCCTCAGTAACATTTAACAAAAACCTGTGGGGTTAGCGAGTTAGCTTGCTAACTAGGTTGGCTATGCTAACTAGCAAGCTGTTCACTAACAAAGAGTACTACATTTTGATCCTGGATAGATTTGGTCAGGTTTATCCAGGACCATCATCATCATCACGCTGATTCTGGATAATTTGTTTATGTCGACATCAACATAACAATGATGGTCCTGGATCAATGTCAGCAATTTCATTCAGGATCAACATAGCCAACACTTTCTCACTCTAACCTCATCATGTTGATGTTTTGGTCACAGACTTTAACCGCCTTAACTTTTGTCCTTTTCCCACTGCGTTTCCCCCTGACACTGCCGGGCACTGTTAAACTATAACCTCAACCAGCCGTGTATCATGCCAACGTTAAACGACACCTTTTCCATTGATTTCTGATGCCGCAAATCACTGCATGTTGTTCAAAATTGCATAAAAAAGTCATTCTACATTATGTCGTTCAACATTGCATAAAAAAGTCATAGCATAATATGTCGTTCAAAATTGTATTAAAACGTCATAGTATAGTATGTCGTTCAAAATCACATAAAAAGTCATAGTATAGTATGTCGTTCAACATTGCATAAAAAAGTCATAGTATAGTATGGCCTTCAAAATTGTATGAAAACGTCATAGTATAGTATGTCCTTCAAAATTGCATAAAAAAGTCATAGCATAGTAGATCATTCAAAATTGCATAAAAAGTCATAGTATAGTATGTTGTTCAAAATTGCATAAAAAAGTCATAGTATAGTATGTTGTTCAAAATTGCATAAAAAAAGTTATAGTACAGTATGACGTTCAAAATTGCATAAAAAGTCATAGTATAGTATGTCGTTCAAAATTGCATAAAAAGTCATAGTATAGTATGTTGTTCAAAATTGCATAAAAAAAGTTATAGTACAGTATGTCGTTCAAAATTGCATAAAAAGTCATAGTATAGTATGTTGTTCAAAATTGCATAAAAAAGTCATAGTACATTATGCTGTTCAAAATGGCATAAAAAAGTCATTCTACATTATGTCGTTCAACATTGCATAAAAAAGTCATAGCATAATATGTCGTTCAAAATTGTATTAAAACGTCATAGTATAGTATGTTGTTCAAAATCACATAAAAAGTCATAGTATAGTATGTCGTTAAAAATTGTATGAAAACGTCATAGCATAGTAGGTCATTCAAAATTGCATAAAAAGTCATAGTATAGTATGTTGTTCAAAATTGCATAAAAAGTCATAGTATAGTATGTTGTTCAAAATTGCATAAAAAAGTCATAGTATAGTATGTCGTTCAACATTGCATAAAAAAGTCATAGCATAATATGTCGTTCAAAATTGTATTAAAACGTCATAGTATAGTATGTTGTTCAAAATCACATAAAAAGTCATAGTATAGTATGTCGTTCAAAATTGCATAAAAAGTCATAGTATAGTATGTCGTTCAAAATTGCATAAAAAGTCATAGCATAGTAGATCATTCAAAATTGCATAAAAAGTCATAGTATAGTATGTTGTTCAAAATCACATAAAAAGTCATAGTATAGTATGTCGTTCAAAATTGCATAAAAAGTCATAGTATAGTATGTTGTTCAAAATTGCATAAAAAAGTCATAGCATAGTAGATCATTCAAAATTGCATAAAAATGTCATAGCATAGTAGGTCATTCAAAATTGCATAAAAATGTCATAGCATAGTAGGTCATTCAAAATTGCATAAAAAAAGTTATAGTACAGTATGTCGTTCAAAATTGCATAAAAAGTCATAGTATAGTATGTTGTTCAAAATTGCATAAAAGTCATTGTATAGCATGTTGTTTAAAATTGTATAAAAAAGTCATAGCATAGTAGGTCATTCAAAATTGCATAAAGAGTCATAGTATAGTATGTTGTTCAAAACTGCCTAAAAAGTCATAGTATAGTATGTATGGTATAATATGTCATTCAAAATTCCATAAAAACATCATAGTATAGTATGACGTTTAAAATTACATAAAAAAGTCATAGCATAGTAGGTCATTCAAAAATGCATAAAAAAAGTTATAGTACAGTATGTCGTTCAAAATTGCATAAAAAAGTCATAGTATAGTATGTCGTTCAAATTTGCATTAAAACGTCATAGTATAGTATGTCGTTCAAATTTGCTCAAAAGTGTCATAGTATAGTATGTCGTTCAAATTTGCATTAAAACGTCATAGTATAGTATGTCGTTCAAAATTGCATGACATTGTAATAGTGTAGTGTGTAATTTAAAATTGTACAAAAACATTATAGTATGTCATTCAAAACAGCATAAAAACATTACTGTAGTATGTCCTTAAAAATGGCTTAAAAACGTCACAGTACAGTATGTAATTGAAATTTGCTCAAAAATGTCATAGCATAGTGTGTCGTTCAAAATTGCATAAAAAGGTCATAGTACAGTATGTGTCAGTAAGTCACAAAAAGTCATGGTAAAGTTTGTCATTTAAAGTCATGGTGTAGTATGTGAGAGATGTTACAAAAAGTCATGGTAAAGAATGTTGTTAAAAAGTCAAAATATTATTTTAAAAAATGCTAGTATAGTTTTTCATTTATAAAAATCTTATATATAGTATAATCTTATATATCTTATTTATATCTTCTTATAGTCTGTGAAAAAGTTATAAAAAGTCATAGTAACATATGTCATTTAAAAAGTCCTAATATATTATTATTTTTAATATATTATTTTTTTTCTCAATAAAGTTATAGTTTAGTATGCCACAATTGAAAAAGATTGGAGGTTGTGATGATATCTGACATCTGGTCAATAAAGTTTCTAAACTTTATGTTACTGCATTTAGAAATTGATTGGCCAAAAGGATGCGCTACTCATTGTATATACACAAAAAATACTTTCCCATGATGTCGTGGGTCATATTTTTTTATTACATTATATATACATTTTAGGAATAGGCTTCACACAGGATGGAAATGTTTTACCTCAATGAACCCCTAATGATGTGAATCTCGTACAAAAACAAGCACTTTTCAGAAAAGACAACCTGAAGTGGGTTTTGCAGTGTGAATGAAAAGTCTCAAAGCTGCAATGCTATAAACAAGACTTGTATATTTAACCGAAAGAAATTAAGTCTGCTTCATGATTAAGAGGTAATCTTTCTCAAGTCTGCTGCACACTTGTTCAGTGCTACTACACTGAGGGAACATAAGATTATGTAACATCTTAATAACACAGGAAACACACTGTTTAACAAACACAAAAAAAGCCAAAAAGAACATCAGAGCATCTGAACTGTTCTGTTCTCTCTTCACACATTACCTGATTTCAACTGAAATAATAAGCAATTCCACTTCCTCTTACATGCTAACGAACTTTATGTGTAAGATGAAATACAGCGTCCACATAGTCTGTCAGACAAAATAACAAGAGGCTGTATTCCAATTTCCTGTTAGATCCCCACAGAGGAAATCATCTGACACTTCTGCAGGCACTTCTGTAATTGCTGAAGATAATCTCAAAATGTCCGTAGACAGCAGGTCCTGAGGAAAAAAATCCTCCTTCAAAAATCCTACTGCTGTTGCTTCTCTCCTTGCTGCTATGTGATCAAAGGAATATGGAAGTCTGGGCAGTCAAAGAGGAGAGGCCTTTTGACTGGAGAGGGATCCTTGTCCGCCTTGTGTAGAAGTTTAAACAGTCCTGTTCCGATATTCATTGGAATCCCCATAATGATGCACTCAGACACACCTGAAAGAAGAACACAAGACTTGTTAAGATCCAATCAAGAGTGGAGTTCAAGTTCACAACAGAGATGAAGCGTCAGCTCACCGCAGACAGAGTCCTTTTGTCCGAAGTAGGCGGCATCAAAGAGATGATCGGCTGTTTTCTCGAAGGAGGCCAGCATGAGGACACTCTCCTTCATTTTGGCCAAACCAAACCTGGTGATTCCAAGGATCTCCCCCTTTATGGACAGAGGACAATACAATAGGTGAAATACAGCAGAAACGCAATTCAGTCAGGAACACTTAATTACACTCCATTTGCAGTATTATATTTGGCCATATGGCTCTGTTCTGGGGCCTCTCTGCCTTTCCCCAGGCCTACGCAGAAAGCCTAAGGCGGAGAGAGCCCATCCACATGCTTACGTAGAAAGCCTTGAGGCAAATAAAGCACACCTCTCTGCCCTTCCATGCGCCTACATGGAAAGTCTAAGGCAGGGAGAGCAGCAGCAAAGACCCCCCGGGAACAGACCAGAGCAGCATCAGTGACAAACAGAAATGACACTGATAAGTCAGACACAGCATGAAAAGGAGGAGCTGGGGTGGAGGCAGGTCACAAAGCAGCTTGCAGAGGAAGCAGCAACAGTAGGCAGACCAGAGCAGTTTAAATAGGGCGCCCTGAATGAAATTTACCAATTGGTTGCATAGAAAGGAATCATGTGATCTATCAGCTGACTCCGTTCCATCAATCAGCTGCTCCATCAGTTGATTGGGCTGTTTGAGATCAGCTGATGTAGCTGGGATGTGAGCTGAGCTTGACATTGTGTCCTGCCTGAACTAACGCTATGCTCAGTTTAAGAAACATCAAGATTGTGAGGGTCATACCTTGTAGGACATGAGATCTGCAAGGAGCATCACGTGGCGCCGGTCGATGCTCATTCCGTGGTTCACCATGGTGTACTGAATCTCGTTGATGATGGTGGATCTGGCTGCCTCGATACCCAAAGTCCTCTCAACCTGAAAAAATACACAGAGAAGATTGTAAATCAAGCAAGCCTGTTAGAGATTTGATTCTCCGCCTCAACCGATTGGGCCCGACCTAGTGATGTCAACAGTTAACCATTAATTGGTTAACTGCAGATAATGTAACGGCGGTTACGCGTGTCAGTCTATAATGGTTTTCAAATGTTTTGTTTTCAAGGCACACCAAAGGGCCAAAATCTCAAGGCCCTTTTTTTATATTTTTATTTATATCTCTGCACAATAGCCTCTAATAATGTGTGTTATCACTCTTACCATGATGTAGGACAATAAAAATAAGAAAAATAAGACCCGTAGCTTTTGTGATGATGTCTACTGATTTTTTTCCTCTTTTCTTTCAGTGGTAGGTCATCTTAGCTGGTTCTTTGTTACTCTCTGAGGCTATTCATCTCATATTACAGCTCAGAGTCACTGACACAAAGCGTGTTATGGCAAATCTTACTGTTGTCAGACGACAGCATGCACATGAAACTGAATCAGAGTGAGTTGGCTACTTTCTAATATTTTGTCTGCCCCATTCATATCAATGTAGTAGACCTGGAGAGGACCAGTTTATGTTCTGACTTTCGGTTTTAAATTGGCTAAGAAATGCCTTTCGCTTATCATTTCCTTTGTGAATAGCATCATTCTATAGTCAATAGTCCATCTATGAGCAAAACAGATTCTCAGCTGAGGGAATACATTGTAAATGCACTTAATCCAAATTGTTGAGCCCCCAACAGCAATGCCACCAAATAACAATAACAGTAACAGAAACTGTGCACATTACGATGCATTCTTTTTTTTTTTTTTTTTTGCTACAGGATGCTACAGTATATCAGTGATGCAGAAAATAAGAGCAATTTTATTTGCAAGGTTGTTCTAGCTTTCACTGAAATACTTGAATATGTTTGTGTTCTCTGACCATTTGCCCATGCTGGTTCTAAAAAGGAGCCTTCAATAAAATCACAAGTAGCATTATGCATTAAAAGTTCACTATATTATTAATCAGAATTATGTTGACTTGCATATGAACGTGCTTAAGCTTACAAAGAAGGTGAGAATTCAATTGGGTGCATTGTACAGATTTTGGTCATGCTTGTTTTTAATAAATAGAGGGACAATTACTCAACCTACTGTAGTGTCAGTCTTAGATCCAATCCACACTAAATTCACTTGATACAGTCGACCACAGTTTCCATTTTATTTCTAAGAAGAACTAGAATTCGGCGATACGGCTCTGTTCTGGGGCCTCTCTGCAATTCCACAGGCCAACGCAGAAAGCCTAAGGCGGAGAGAGCACACCTCTCTGCCCTTCCACATGCAAACGAGGAAAGCCTGAGGTACAGAGAGCAAACCTCTCTGCCCTTCAATGCGCCTACATGGAAAGCCTAAGAGCAGCAGCAAAGACCCCCAAAGAACAGAACAGAGCCATTATCAAAGACAAACAGAAATGATATTGATAAGTCAAATACAACATGAAAAGGAGGAGCTGGGGTGGAGGCAGGTTGCAAAGCAGCTTGCAGAGGAAGCAGCAACAGTAGGCAGGCCAAAGCAGTTTAAATAGGGCGCCCTGAATGAAACACCAATGTGAGCTATATCAGAATGTGGTGTGGTCATCTCTGACTGACGGAAGGGAAGAACATTGTCTCCGTTTTGTTTATAAGGCATTGTACAGAGCTTGGTAAATTAACTTTTTTTTGTTCGTCCCAAATAAGTGGAACAAGTTCCAAGAGGTGTTTAAATTATAGAGGTATATGTCGTTATAACATTTCAAGTGCATACTAGATGATGTGGTAGTTCCTGTTTTGGTTAACTGACAGGAATGATTTTCTACATATAATTGTTTTTATTGTTGTTGTTTTGTATCCGTCCTTTATGGCAGACTCTATTCTTATATTTTAACTTTTCCGTCTTTGTACTTTTTTTTTTAAAATTGCTGTTTGTAATTCCCAATAGACATTGCTGCTACTTATTTGTTTTTATGGACTTATCACTCATCACTTCATTGCAATTGCTATTATATATGTGTATCCTTCAAGCCGATTGAATGTGAACTCAGGCACTGCTGTAAAAGAGCTTTTACAGAGTACAGAGTGAAGAGTGCTCAGTCAATTTTTCCTGAAATAAAAAAAAAAAAAAAAACAGTGGTTGGAATAAGTTTGTATGCTTTGTCCTGATTTGTTTTAAGCTGTGGGTATATCACAGCTAATAGAACACCAATTAGAAAACTGGTTAATCCATTTGTATTTCTGATGGATGTTATTTAATTTGGGGATGCACCGATTTATAGGCCAAATATCGGTATGGAACTGAATTTCACTCAAATTGTCTTGACCTGTATTTATTATTGAAGCAGGCCAGTTTGCAGAACACAATCTGTCACGGGTATCAGATCCAGTCTCAGAATTCATGTGGCAGATGTGGAACCAAAATAAGGACGTATACAGGGCTCTAATCTGACACTCTGATCTCTTTTTAAAGTTACCTCATAGGTGTTATTTGAAGTGGTCCTGTTTCCATTCACTCCATGTGTTGCCATGACAGCTCTCAGGTTGTCTCCCTCCACAAGCAGTTTGTACTTGTTCTTGCCGCTCTGTTCGTCTATGTGAATGACAGCGCGGGCCACTTCAGGTATTCCTTGGACCACAACCTTTCAGAGAGAGAAAAGAGAACAGTTAAAACAAAAGAAACTAACACTTTACTTTTTATTTAGGGGCACAAATTTAAGAGCACCACATAACGAACAGTATTCTGGGCCTCACTTAGTAATTACTCTAATTATCAATTCAAAGACAACCAAATAATCAGTGACCTTAGGAAGTTCCTCTTTTAATGACTGCAGCACGTAGTACATGGAGCTTTTGCTGTTCTCTCGTGGAGACACACACACAACCGCCTCGCCGTGCACAGCGATGTCTCCTGGTTTCACTCGTAGCTTAGACATGCAGATGGAGTAACGCACCGTTTCTGCGTTTACCTGAAAGAAAGAAAAAAAAAAAAAATTGTTGTTCTTACAACACAACCCAACACCACTTATCTAAAAAAATCTAAATGTTGTAGCTGCTGTTGTTAGAGCAACAGAGCGCAAACTTTATGTTGCATTATGTGATGAAAGAAAGACTTCAGTACCTCTTCAGTGTCACTGAAGTTTGTTTTAAATCCAGAATCAATGATAGGGTTCACAAATGCCTATTCTCTATCAGGTTTTTCAGATTCTTTTATAGAAGGTTGCTGTAGACTTTCTGAGATCAGATTTAAAGCTTTTAAGGATCTTTTGAAGACCTCAACAAAAGTTTAATGCACTTTGTCCAGCAGAACGAATGCACATTAGGGCTGAGCTTTATGTTTAAAATCAACTGAACAAGATCAATAAGGCCTTTTTTCTGGCCATTTTTGTATCTCCATATGACACGTACACAGTGTTAATTTGGACAGCTATGTTAGATTTAGTCTTGAGATGAAAATGCTTATTAGTTTTAGTCATATTTTAGTCATTTTATTCTTCATAGTTTAAGTCGATGAAAATTCAAAAGGTTTTAGTCATTATGTTTTTTATCTTTGAACTAATCCAGTGAGGCTAATTCATATATCAGAAATTAGAATCAAGGTGACAGGTTGTATAAAAATTTCATTAAGGCAATTTTTTTCTACAACTACAAATTATTTCTACACTTACAAACTGTCATTTCTCCAGCAGTTTTTGATTTGTGAGCTCACACTTACTAATCATCATTTGAAAAGCTCAACATCTCTATTCATGGTCTAAAAACTTTGACACCACAAATAACTATTATGACAACTAAGGTTTGTCCCCAGGTTCATTGTAAACTCTGACTCATTGATCTCACTGTTAAGAAGAAGAAAAAAAATAACTTAATTAAAGCCTGAATTCTTTCTTAATCTGCAACATGTCAGTCTGGAGATTTAAGCTAGTGTCCTCTCACAGAGTTGGTGATTAAAACTAAACTTTCATTTCTGTCAGAGAAAACTGATCTGAGCTCAGTCTGTTTACTTACAACACAGCTACACTCACAGATAACTGAGCCTTCCACCTGCCTGTCAAACAGCATCAAACCATAAACCTTCCCGATACAGTCCGAATCTGACTGGAGTCCTGCGGAGATCAGCTGTGAGGTCCAGTGGCCAGTGGCCGCTTGCGCCGCTGCCATTAAGTGGCAGGCAGAGCTGCTAACAGCCACCGCTGCAACTAATGAACTCAACAAATCCATTCAGCAGCTCCACCATCCACAGTCAGACACACACAGCTGATTATTTACTGCTGAATTACAGCTCGCAACTCGCACCAACTGCTGATGCTGCTCTGGTGTGAGTGTATCTGCTGGCTACCGAAACATCCTGGTGCAGACTATTTACTGGAGTTTACCAGCCTGTCTCTCATGCAGCTTTGAAGATAACTACAAGCACGGCCGTTCTTGGCTTTCGATGTCGGATGATACCACTAACATTTTCGTCACATCTTGTCTCACCAGCAAAAACGAAACATAAATTTTATTATCAAGATCTATTTCTAACTTGTCATCGTCTTGTTTTTGTAATGGAAAAAAAGGTTGTGGATGAAATATATTCGTCATACATTTTGTCAAAAAAATGAACACTGCATATGACTCATCATAAATTAATCTAATTAATGGCACAGACATTGAACTGTGTCCCACTGTTATGCTTTACATCAGATAAAACTATGTCTATAAAAAACATTTGAATTTAAATATTAAATGTTAATTACAATTTGTTTGGGGTTTTTAATTTTGATAACTCTGTGATTTCAATAGGTTCTTCTGATTGTTCTCGCACTCATAGAATGGGCTATAGTTTGTTCAGATGTTTTTGTTTTTTTTATTGGATAAAGCCAGCAACATATTTACCTCCGCCAAGGAGGTAAATATGTTTTCGCCGGCGTTGGTCTGTTTGTTTGTCTGTTTGTTTGTCTGCAAAATAACTCAAAAAGTTATGAATGGATTTTCATGAAATTGGTGAATAATGAGACAAGGAACAGATGATAAAAGCTCAGACATCAGGAGGGAGATCAGAGCAGAGCCAGCTCCTCCTGGAAAGCATTTTTTGGGGAGAGGGACATCTGGGGTGCTTTGCTTGGCCTGCTGCCCTCACAACCAGGCCCCGGATAAATGGATGAAAATGGATGCATGGACTAATTGTCATTGTTTGATCAAAAGAATCAATACTTTTTCGATACCACATGTTTAAACAGATACACTCTCTGTAAATGATACATTAAATACTATCAAAAGTATGGAAGTTTAAAAAAAAACAAAAAAAACCCCAGATCTACTTCAAACCACATTGTAATTAATATTAATGTTATTACAAACGTGTTTATATGTTCAATGACTGTGTTTACGTTGTTAATAAAAAGGAAAAAAAAGGACCTAGGACTTTTTTTGTTTTATCTAAAGAGGTATCGAGTATAGTTCTTTAGTGTAATATTGAAGTTTACAATTCTGGTATTGTGACAAGTACTAACCAAGTTAATTGCTGCAAAGAGGTCTGGGAGAGTGAGCGACAGTGATGCCTCCAGATTCTCAGATGTCAGCAATTACTTTACGACTAAACACCATGTTAAACACTGTGTTATCATGACTGACAGCAATGATGGCCAAACTCCAAAAACACCAGCCAAGCTGTAACAAACTATAATGAATCTTTAATCAAAGGGTAGGTGTGAAAGCTGGGACGCAGTTGAAATATTCACACTGTGTCAGTAAAAAAAAAAAGGAAAGCTGAGGTACCTCCAGTCGCAGCAGGCGTATTCTCTCCAGAGATAATTTCACCAGAATAAAGCAGTCATCGGGTAGAAAAACCTCCTCTATGTACTCAGAAATCTGTGGAGAACAGCGAGAGACCTTCATTACAGCACAACTCTTCAACTTGTTCCTGACTCTCACAATGACAGTTTTGGAAACACTACTGTCTTTCAATTTTACTCATTTACTAATGAAAGAGGGGAAAAAAGACACAAGTTTAAAATTTGCTGCAGATTAGATTACCTCGCCGAGAAGAGTTTTCTCGATCCTTCCCTTCACCAGCCTGGCAAAGTCGGCGTCGTCTTCCACATCCAAATGAGCAGTGATTATAGGGGTGCTGAGTGGAGAGAGATTATTCAAAACTAATGAGGGATGTGTTCATTACTGTGACACAAAGAGACGGTTTCTGTGTCCCAGCAGAGCTCATTTTGCTAAACAGACTATTGCAGTGTCTAAACTATGGACTCAGGCAAGTGATCAACATGCTTCATTAAGAGTGGCTCAGGGCAAAAGCTGCAGCGAATGTCAAGCATGAGAACTACTTCCGTCCTTCTCCTCCTGTGCTCATATGACAGAGGGAACATAAAGAAACACCTCTGTAATTATTAGAAATGCTCAACATTGGGTTTCCGCCATAGGCACTTATTTTTTCCAACAAATTTCAGAAACATCAGATGTCTCCTGCAGCCTGTTGCACCAGCTATACACAAGTTCTCTCTTAAGTTAGGGTGCAGAGATGCACAATCCTCCACCATGTTCTGGGTCTGCCCCTGGGCCTCCTACCAGCTGGACATGCCCGAAACACCTCTAAGGTCAGGCGCCCAGGAGGCATTCTCATCAGATGCCCAAACCACCTCAACTGACCCCTTTCAAGGCGAAGGAGTAGCAGCTCGCTCTGGGTGTCTGAGCTCTTCACCGTATCTCTAAAGCTGAGCCTAGTAAACTCATTTCGGCTGCTTGTTTCTGCAGTCTCATTCTCTTGATCACTAAGCTCAGGACCACAGGTGAGGGTTGGGACGTAGATGGCCCAATACACAGCCGTCATTTAAACAGAATATTAACTCCCCAGGGAAGGACTGAGGGCCCTCTTTCTGTCCGTGTCATGTTACAACTCTGGTGGAAGCATGCTGGTAATCCTCTGCTCATGAAAACAAAAGCCTGAGTATAAATCAGAGTCATCATAAATGGCCAAGGGGTGTAATTTATCATGAAGAATGCATTGGCGGCACAAAACAGTGTAATTTGCTCCTCCTCATCCTTAAAACTATTCCACCTTTCAAAACAATGCGCCATGACAGCCATTTTATGGAGGACTTTACACCTACTAAGGTCTTGGTGTAAGATTTAAGTTTTAAGTTCTGCCTAGTTGGAGTTATTTCAGTTGGTGCAACCCTCAAGTAATGCGTAAACTTCGACCTAAGTTAGAAATAAAGTTCAAACTCGGCTACATTTGAACTTTTGCATAGCTGGTGCAACCTAATGCTGTAGTAAACACAATATGCCTACTCTTACTGTGACGGCCCACTGGCAGATGCAGACATAAAATAATATGCTTTTGAAAAAGTACACATTTGCTGGCAAACTAATTTGCACATAAAACATGCTATATTTATTTTTATGTAACATTTTCGAACAAAACTGGAAACTTCATCTGACTTTAACAGGCTCCCTGAGAAAGTCCTGACAGTAGCCACAACCAGGGCAAATCTGACCTTTTTGGACTAATTAAAGTAACATCATTAAACCATCATCTTATCAGCCTGCATCAGCAGAGATGTTCATTTCCTGAATGATGCCGACATTTCATTTCAAGGCCTTTATTTGCTTATGATGTGCCACTATTATCATGTAATTACATATCATACCTGATGTTCTTGGAGGCATTGATGATCTCTTTGATGCGAGGCACCCCCAGAGTGATGTTCATGGACGCTACGCCAGCAAAGTGGAAGGTTTTCAGGGTCATCTGAGTACCAGGCTCTCCGATGCTCTGGGCACACAGAGCCCCAACTGCCGAGCCTGGCTCCATTTGAGCTCTATACGAGTGAACACATAAGAGACTGACTCAGCTTTGATTAAATGGACACTAAAGGGACACTTGGCGGCTATTACACACACATTATCATCATCTCAACAGCCTTTCGATTAGCGTATTTATGAGCATGCATGTGGGGATAAAACAAGCCAAGCTGTCCTCACTGTCTCCACCCTGAAGCCCTCTGTGGTCCTCATCTGCTATTTTATCTTCTTCCTCATCACCATCATCCATCTGAATATTACTATCTGACCTGTTTAAAGCAGGCTGTCTGATTTATGAAATGATACTTGTTGTGAATGTTTGTGTCCTGCAGGTTTCACCACATTTTCCTCACTGCTTCTTGGCCAAACAACTGGTCATGAGAAAATCAAATCTGTTCCAACATCTCTCGACAAACAAAAGTTTAATAGTAAATGTGATTGACACAACTTTAGGCCGTATTCATTTTTCCAGACAAAAAATATGAAGTTGGTGTGCAAAGGCCTTCGTACCTGTGCACGGTACAGTGTGGGTTTTCGGAAAAGCAAAGTAGTTATTTTCCAGTGTCACCCCACTACACCCCTAGTCTTACTTTTCCTTGCTTAGTTGGACTCTGTGTCATTAGAATATTTTCGCCCAACTTCTTACCTCCTATTCCAAGAGGCTCATTCTGAGGCAACTAATTGAAAGAGGATGTTGTTTACTGGTAGCCGCAGTGGTCTTGTTTTTGCAGCTAGAGTCACAGTTTCTGAGTATGTAGGGACAAAATCAAAAGCTCTTCCCTTAAGAAAAACAAAAACTTTTGCTGAGAATGGATAAGTAACAATAACATTGAGCCTTGGAATAAAATGAGAGTCTTGTACCTCATGTACTTGTCTCTGCAGGTTTCCAGAAACCTCTCCAGCTGGGTGGGGGTTATGCGGTCCAGCTGATAAAGAACTTTTGGCTGCAACACAAAATAAGAGAGACAATCATTAGGTTTCAGATATGGCTGAGCTTGAGGCCCCAGTCCAATGTTTTTTTTGGCATTTTAGATTTATTTGAGTCCTGTCCCGACAATGTTGATTAGCTACACTGTTTGCTAAATAGTTCTTGACAGATGTCTTAATTTTGTGCTCAAAGTTTAAAACAGATGGTTGTTGCTTCAATGGGAAGATGGCGTATGACTATGGTAGAAGCTGCAGGGCAAAAGTCACCCTCCAAGCTTGCACTGGTACAATCTGCCTCTTGACGTCTGATCGGCAAACCACTTAACATTGCCATGAGCTAATGGCCAGATAAGTGTTTTTGCAGAACGTTATGATGTCACATAGAAGTCGACCTTTGGCCTTTTGGATAAAATGAGATAAGAATATGATATGAAATGTGATCGCTTCATCATTTTATTCTGTCAGACATTTGTGTGAAATGTTGTCATAATTAGCTTACAACGTCTTACGTTATGGCCAAAAATATGTTTTGTGAGGTCACAGTGACCTTTGACCTTCAACCCCCAAATTCTAATTAGTTTGTAGTTGAGTCCAAAGTGGATGTTTGTGGCAAATTTGAAAAATTACCTCAAGCCCTTATGAGATATCAGGTTTATGAGAATGAGAAAGACGCAAGGTCACAGTGACCTTGATCTTCAAACAGCAAATTCTTACCTGTTCATCACTGAGTCCAAAATAAACATTTGTGCCAGATGATTAGGTGTGTGCAATCAGCGCACATCTAGAGCTGGGGTGTGTGGTCTGATGACCCTCAGCTCATTGGAGCCCTTATTTCCAGGTAAAGGAGGCTCCTAATCACAACTTATAAGCTATCGCTATCCTTGCTAGTGATGCTGACCTTGACAAAAACGACACTTCACACACACATACTCATTTACAATACCGAGCGGGGATAACTTCCGCCTTTCTGCTCCTACACTGACTGACAGCTGACTCCACTCATTCACACTCACCACTGCCCCAGGGCCACCACCATATGCTATTTATAGAGATAGCACTGGCAATCTGAACCGGTCAGTGGCGAAAAAAAGTACTTTTATATGGGACGCATCTGCCCCCATTACCGTTTTAGCTTGTTTCGCAGCTCAATACTGAACCAATTTTAGAACAAGTCGTACCCATGAATCATACACACACATACACATGGGGAAATAGAGCCCAGGTTGAAAAATACTGAAGTTGTCCTTTAAGGATATTACTGCATTCGGCAAATGAATCCACCATGTTTGCCGCCTACCTCGCTGGTGCCGTTGTCGTTGATGCCGTACTTGTCCCTGGTCTTCTTGATCCTTTCTGCGATGCTCTTGATGAATTTCTTTATCTCCTACAGTTGAGGGAAGAGATTTCAACAGTTTCAGAAATACTCAAAAGGCTCATTAACATTCATCAGAACAAAGACGTTTGATCACATTGTGTACTGATTGACACGACACACTGTCATGCAGTTGTTAGATATTACAGTAACAAAGAATGCAAACTCCCAGTAAATCACATTAAGCAATCTCTTTAAAAAATCTCCAGCTTCAAAGAGAGCAGTCAGATGTCACAGCATGAATCTAAGCACAAACAAGAGCAACAGTGGAGTTGTTAAATAAATAATCAAACTGTTCCAGCTCTCGCTGACACACCATTCTCGATTCAGTTAAAAAGCAATTCCGCATGCTTGGCCACTGTACCTCCAGGTACTTCTCTGAGCCTGTGTCAGTTAACTCCTTCACAAGAGAGGGGAAAGGTTCACATGTGTTACTGCCAGCACAACCCATTAACTTCATGTGCTCTGGAAAATCTGCCATGTTATTTCTCATTTTAACAGTGTCAAAAGTCAAAGGATACACTTTAAACCACGTTTTCTTATGTACTTATGTATGTAGTAGTGTTGCACCACAACCAGAGCAAGTGTAATGATTTTTCTCTCTGCACCGTTTATTGATGGTTACTGCAGTCCAGTAGAAAAAAAACAAAAACACGTGAGTAACACACAAGTTGGCAGTTGCAGCACTATTAAGATGCGCTGACTCTGAACTTAACACCAAAGTCACACAAACAAAACTAACTGATAAAGGCAGTGGTAGAGCAGAGGCTCCTGTGTTCAGTAAAATCAAATGACTGTTTTGCCGATGGAGACTGGCTTTGAAGAGAGCACAGATCAACTTCACTTCTTGTTTAATTTTTCATTATAAGGTTTTATCAAAATTTCAAAAAAACAGTCTCAAATGCAACCTCTAGCTCACCAGGTATGCATGTGCCCCATGTAAGCAGAGTCCTTAGCAGCGGCCTGGGTTCAGTTCCAACCTGCAGCCCTTTGCTACATGTCGTCCCCATCCTCTCTCGGACGGGATTAGTTTCACACAGCGATGTGGATTAAAGTCCGTTTACCACAGGATGTCTGTAATATAAATGTCCGATTCGCACGGGACAAGAAATCTCCATAATTCTACCAGAGATGGGAGTGGTAACTCGGCGTCACTTCCCTGCCGGCATGTGCGTGTTTTACAGAAGGTAAAAGTTGCCGTAATTTTTACTGACATTGTCTGTAATGGTTACAGACATGGCGTGTTCAGAGGGGACTAAAATCCCTGGTAATAATTACTTTACCCCACATCTCCACATTAAACCAATCTTGTCCGAATAGGGCTTAAAACACCAAAAAAACAAACAAACAAACAAAAACCCTTATCTCTGTTTTGGCACCATTTCATAAATAATCTCTGTCAATACTAACACACCTAAAAATACTTTCACATGACCATCCATGTACATTTGGCATGCGTTTAGCAGACTGTTTACTCTGCAGTTGGTTGCCAAGTTACAGAAAATACTACAAAGATGGCGAGAGACTGAAGACTACTTTGTCTTATACCACAATTAAGAGAAAAATGTGCTCCACCCCCTATTTGGTCACAGTATGTCATAGTATTTGTTACAAAACAAATACTGTGACACATCAGAGCAGAGCATTATCCATGACCAGAGGAAGCCATGGCAATGGGAAAACAGGACCCACACAGGAAGGATAAATTCTGAAAAGGTATGTAGATGTAGCTATATTGTTTTAACTTGACAAGCTGTGACTAACAAAACCTAATCAAGAAGTGAGTGTGGACGTCTGGGTCATCCCCTCCAAAGGTTTCAACATGTCCAGACTGAAATAAGGTCTTCAAAGGTCTCTATTTTGGTCTGAACAATAGGTGTAAACAAAGCAATAGTTATGCATTTTAACCTCTCTAACTGCGCTTGGACGCCGGCGTCCCTCCCTCCTCTGTTAAATGGTATCTCACAGGCGCACTACGTCATCAAACCATGTGATGTTTGGTATCGCCGGATTCAGGAAGCTCTCGACTTTTCAAAAATGACATAATTTTTCTTTTATTTCTTATGGATTTCGCACCAGAGCAGCCTAAACACACAAAGTCCAAAATCGCGATGAGTGGTGACAAGTCATGTCATGCCGTTTTTTGACGAGAAAAGTTAAAGGATTACTCGCGATCTCATGCGGAGCTGTGAGTGGAGACTATAAATGTTAAGAGTCTCACTCCTACCACTATTTTTGGCTGAGATATACCGCCTAGAAAGTGGGATCACAACTTTCATGTTTCATATGGCTTTATTTGGTGATACTTTATGGTGTTTCTGTGTCATAAACAACATCAGCTATCATAATCACATCTGATTTAGATAAGGTACAATGTTTGAAGCTGGCTGAGTGTTGTTTGATCACTGATAGTACTGTTTTGAAGCAGTGTGAGCACTCTTGTCATTTGGAGCTCCGCCTGGATCTTTTCATGGAAAAAACACTGTAGAGTGGTCATACTGTTGAAATAAATGTTCACTGATAGTGTGCCTACAGCCCCACAGTGTCATTTACCTGCTCAGATGAAGCCACAAACAGTTATTCATCCTGAAAATCTTTTTTTTTTTTAGGCAAAATCTTCAACTTTTTACTGACTTCAGAGGCCCATTACTCTGTCTCTGTATCACCTACAGTGTTTCTGACACTTTCACAAGACTACATGCATGCAAGACCGCATGCATGTAGTCGGAGCTGTTCAGAGGCTACAGTCATTTTAATTTGGGCATGTCATTTTAGGCGTTTTCGCTACAAAATGGGGGTGGAGTCCAAGAGGTTTTAAAAGAAGAAAAGTATTATTGTGGATGTAGCCTAGATAGGACCTCACTGAGTGTATAATAAGGCAGTGGGTGAAAGAACTTCTTAACTTCTTAAGCAAAATACAATAGATCTTTTATGAACATTGCATTGTCTCATGAACAACTGAAAACATTTCTGAAAATGTTGAACCTTGAAAGAAGTTCTGAGCTCTTCAATGCTTCAATAACAACACGGTACTGTGGTACTGTGGTGAGGTTACCTCCAAGAAGCCGTCTTTGCAACACAAGAAGTCTGCTCTCTTCATGATGGCATCAGCAGTGAGGACCAGCTCGTTTTGACTGAGCGCAGGCTCGTCTGGACACGCATAGATCGCCTGGGGGAGAACAATGAGGAAGCACTCAGGTCAGTGGTTCCTGATGACTCACTCAAGGGTTAAAATCTCCTGATAACTGTTTCTCATTGCATCTACTACAACCTCAACACAGAAAAAAAATCACCTATTGACTGGAACAGAAACATGGATCTCATTTGTGCTTTTCCAATAACATGTGCTCGCACCATTACATGCCATCAAACCTCCTGAGAGATGGATGGTAACGTCTTACTGTCAGTCGATAAAGCAGACAGATGGAGGACAGACAAAACAAGCACTAATAAAAACAGATGCTCTTTGATATGATATGTCTTCTGCTCTTCTTTTATCATGTTTAATGTCGTCTGTTCAACACCTCGAACCGACACCGTGTATGAACTGCTTTACAAACAAACATGCCTTGCCAGTAACAAATTAACATGCAGCAGATGGTCTCCTGCAGAGCTAACCATCTCTGGGATCAATCTTGTTTCGCAAGCATGCCTCTGCTAATAATAGCACTCTCACAGCGGTGAACACGGGTGGCATTTTACACTGATGACACACTGCTAATCACACTGTAAGAACACGAAAATAAGGAAAGGCTTGGGAACTACAGCGACAGATCAGGATTACGGATTCAAATACATAACTTGGGGGGTGGCTTGATAGAGGTCAAAACCCCTTAAACAGCATCAGAAAACATCAATAACTCAGTTTGCTGTTGTTATGGCTTCTTAGTTAATTTGGACGTGACAGAGGTTCTAATCCTCAGCTTGCTTTCAAGGCAACAGTGTGCAGACTGAGTAAAGATGAGACAAGACCTGGAGGTGGATCTCCTGTTGAACAGAAAATCATTTCTGAACTACTGATCAATTAACTAAGCCAACTAAACAACTTCCCGGCAGAGAAGATGGATTTAAACTTCCTTGAAACTGTATTTAATTGCCTGTGATCCGAAATGTTAAAAGGTTTTCCAATTATTTTTTTTTTTTTTAAATGGATTGGCTGTAATTTGAGTCACGGTGTGCTAATGAGCTGCCCCTCTGGCTGCCAGTTGGTTTCTCACAGTGGGAGCACATTTGATCTGCTGTTCATTCTCCCAGAGCACCGGCATATAACAGTGTTTTGACACATTTAGAAGGCTTACCCTAGGCTACACTGAACCCCCAGTGAATGCTATGAGACGGTGAGGCTTGGCTTGAATGATGTACAAGGCTGATTACACATCCAATCTTTGTCTGTTTTGTAAAGCACCTGTCTACTCTTCTGACCACTCAAAGTGCTTTTACATTACTGAGTCACATTCTCACATTCACACACTGGGGGCCGAGGCTACCATACAAGGTGCCACCTTATCTATCTATCTATCTATCTATCTATCTATCTACTCAGTACACACACACACACCAATGGAACAGCCATGAGGAGCAATTTGGGATTCAGTATCTTGCCCAAGGATACTTCAACACGCGGACTGGAGGAGCCGAGATCAACAACAGACGACCCCCTTTAGTCTCTGTGGTTGAACTTGCAAAGGCAACACAAAAAAATCAGATATAGACACATACATCCATCCATCCATCCATCCATCCATCCATCCATTTTCGTAACCTCTTATCCTCTTGAGGGTCGCGGGGGGCTGGAGCCTATCCCAGCTGACATTGGGTGTGAGGTGAGACTATCACAGGGCTGACAGAGACAGACAACCATTCACACTCACATTCACACCTACAGCCAATTTAGAGTCACCAATTAACCTGCATGTCGTTGGAACACAAATATGACATAAATGATGTGTAAATGAACTATGGTAAACTTCCCTCTATCTTGCCAGTGCCCAGATCAAGCATCACGGCAACATGGGGAAGCAGCGTTTCCTTATCCTTTACCTAGAAATATGCCACCTGCTGCGACTCTCAGTTCTTTTCTGTTTGCTGCTGCCTTTTATTGAATCAAACATTTATTCATTTCTTACACTTCACTGTAACTTTTATTCCTGTATTGTATACCTGTGTTAGTATGCCTTAGCTCGGTTTTATTTTATATCCTCTGGCTCTTTCATGCAGTTCTAAATTGCTGTTTTGTATGTGAAACATTTTGAATAACCTTGTTGCTGATATGCTATATTAATAAACGTAACTTGCCTTGCCAGATCTCCCTGCTTATCTCCCAGCTCAAATAATGCGCCATGCAATGGATTTCCGCTGGCTCAAGGGCCGTTTCTCGATCCACAGACTGTACTTTCAAATCAGGCAAGGCCAGTTTGTTTATATAGTGCCATTCAGCAACAAGGCGATTCAAGGTGCTCTACACAGAAGCATCAAGACAAAGTGCAAAAGAAGCACACTATAACACAGCCTTTAAATAAAATCAAAAATGCCACTACAGAGATGGAGAACAGAAAACAACTAGACCAGACGCTGCTGGCGACCTTTTATCGCTCCATGCAGACAGGAGGGCTCAGCAGAGGGTCATAAACACAGCTCAGAGGTTTATTGGCTGCCCTCTTTGGAAGAGATCTCCAGCTCCTGCTGCAGGAGGTCAGATCTATCATGAATAACTCCTCCCACCCAGCACGTTATCTGCTCGACCCAATGCCCTTGAGCAGGCGTGACATTGAAAACCTGCACCTACAGACTAACAAACAGTTTCTTTACCTGGGCAGCAAGAACACTAAACAAACAATAATCATGTGCGATATCTACACTGTGCACACACATCTTCCCCCTGACAGCACAGAGGATCTGTACAACCTAAGTGTCACCAATTCAGTATCTGACCAAACATCCCCTCCTCTGTTTCTGAGTTGAGTAAAGGCCAAAAAAGTTTTTAATGCAGAACATTATGATGTCACAGTGAAGTTGACATTTTAGATATAAAATATAAAATCACTTCATCTTTTTTTCTATTAAACATTTGTCGTTATTAGTGTATGAACCTTTGAGTTATAACCAAAAACATGTCTTGTAAGGTCACAGTGACCTTGATCTAATCAGTTAATCATTTCATGCTTGAGTTCAAGTGGACGTTTGTGCCAAATATGAAGAAATTCCATCGAGGCATTCTTGAGATACTGTGTACACGAGAATGAGGTGGACAGATGGACAGACAAACCAAAATCACAATGCCTCCAGCAGTGGCTATTGTAACAGCTAAGAAGAAGAAGTGGGACACTGAGAGGACTGAGGAGAGTAGACAGGAGTACAGGGAGATTCAGCATAAAGTGAAGGTAGAGGTGGCAAAGGCCAAACAACGGGCATACGACGATTTGTATGATAGGTTGGACAGTGAGGAGGGAGAGACTGTTTTATACAGGTTGGTGAGGCAGAGAAATAGAGATGGGAAGGACGTGCAGAAGGTTAGGGTGAAGGTTAGGGTTAGAGTTGTGGCAGCTACTGAGGGATAAGGTTGATGAGCCATACAAAGAAGCTATGGGAAAGAGTAGTGGAAGCTAGACTAAAAGCAGAAGTGATCTGTGGGCAGTATTATGGTTTCATGCCAAGAAAAAGTACTACAGATGCACTATTTGCTTTGAGGATGCTGATGGAGAAGTACAGAGAAGGTCAGAGGGAAGTGCATTGTGTCTTTGTAGATCTAGAGAAAGCATATTACAGGGTGCCGAGAGAGGAGCTGTAGTATTGTATGAGGAAGTCTGGAGTGGCAGAGAAGTATGTAAGAGTGGTGCAGGACATGTATGAGAGTTGTCAGACAGTGGTGAGGTGTGCTGTAGGTGTGACAGAGGAGTTTAAGGTGGAAGTGGGAATGCATCAAGGATCAGCTCTGAGCCCCTTTTTGTTTGTTATGGTGATGGACAGGTTGACAGATGAGATTAGACAGAGGATAGGGTAAGATGGAGGCAGATGATTTGCTGTGGCGACTCCAAAAGGAAACAGCCAAAAGAAGAAGGAGATGCATTCATGACGTAAGTTAAATGATACCTAATATCATTCTCATGATTATTACTGTTTAACAATATGCAGAGCGGTAACATTTTCTTTTAATATTCCTTGTAATAGAAAAAATCATCCGACAACCACCAAAGAACTGTTCAACTACTGTCTGCAATAAAATGTTGAAGCGTCTTCCTAGATTCTGTGTGTTTGAATGTGCACCCCATCAACAGGCATAACAAGCCAAAATATCCCGAGGCAAGCATAAAACACAAAAATTTGCAGCAGCAAACAGAGAAGTATTCAACCTTGATTTAAAAGAAGTGAGAGGTGCAGCAGACCTCGAGTTTTCTGGGAGTTTGTTCCAGAAATGTGGTACATTAAAACCAAACGCTGCTTCCCCATGTTTAGTCTTGAGTCTGGAGACACAAAGCAGACCTGTCACAGAAGACCTACAGAAGACCTCAGAGGTCTGGATGGTTCACAGTGTTGCAGAAGTGGTAGTAGTAGTATTTTGAATCTGATTCTCTGAGAAACAGGAAGCCAGTGTAAAGACCTCAGAACTAGAGTGATGTGATCAGTACAGACACGGATCAAAAAAGATCTATCAGTCTCCCAAACTCAAATCAAACTCCATCAAACAGAAAAACTAGGCAGTGCTGACCAAATACAAACCCAGATTATGTTGCTGTATTGCCTATTTCTCACCTTAAAATGTTTTCAGAAACATATTAACACACGACCATTTGTTACCAGCCGGCCATGAAATAGTTTTCTGATGGGCAAGTCGCATTACTGCTGCCTTCAAGTGATACTCCTGAGCTCGTGCTTACGCCATGGTTAGCCGTGTACACAATTACACATAATGCCGGAAATGATTGCTCTTCAATAGTGGGGTTTCCATCCACCTATTTTTATTCACATTTTCAAAAATTGTGGACAAAAAAAAACTGAAATTCAAAAAAAGGCTGAAAATTCGCAAAAAAGTTTTTACGCTTGGTGGGGGTGGATTTGTCAGCGTATCAATAAAAGGAAAATGCGACTTTTTTCTATGCAAACAGGTTTTGCGAATAAACAATGATGTACCGGCACACAGATCCTCAAATGTGGCCCTTGACATAAGGAAATGTTTCAGCCAGAGTTCGTGAGTGAAATGCTGCTGGACAACTACTTCCCAAAAGTTCTTCACACGCCTACGTTCCCATAGACACAGAACAATGCGGTGGTCTCCTTCCAGCTATTTCCAACAGTACTCTTAACATTAAACTTCTTCTTTGTCAGCTCTTCTTCAAGATGGTTAGGTACGCTGTGAACGCTGACAAAATGCTAACCAGAGTTCTCCCAAGAGCCGACAGGTTTATCAGGAATCTGTCCATGGTCAGTTGTTGAGTATCAGTTGAGTGTGTTGTTGTTTACAGTGGGCATAAGGCGCACTCTTCTTTTACGGGGGTGTTTTTATTTTGTTCATTTTTCACAAGAAGCGCCACCTACTGCTCTTCCTATTGACTCCCAATAATCGCAAAACAATAACGAATGGAAACGGGCATAAATTCACATTTTCTTTTGCGCATTTTCACAAAATTCGCTCAAACATTTCGATACATTTGGATGGAAACCCCACTAATGTACCCCTGGGTTTTAACAAAGCTGGGGAACACTGCGTTCTCCTACTCTGCACCTTGGACATGGAACAATCTTCAAAAAGATCAATCGATGAATTAAGGACATCATAAAGAATGTGGTGACAGAGACATGTGCTTGTTCCTCTTGAGAGGCCACTATGTTTGAATAGTTGTTGTTATATTGTGTTCTGATTGGCTGCTACCTCGTCCAGGTCTCTCTTGTAGAAGAGAGTTTCAATCTCAGTGGGACTTCCTGGTTAAATAAAAAAAAGATGAATAAATAAAATGGCATAATGACAAAGGAAAAAGACAAAGCCAGATATTTTCCTCCGACACATAAAGATAAGAAGAAAAACTCTGTAGGACGATAATCATAGAAATCGAGATTTCTCTAAATGTCAGAAAACTTATGAGGTTGTAAATGCCACAAGTCGGGGGCGTTCATGTGGATTCCTCTCATGAAGAAGGTAAACACAACCCTATTTGAAGGCAGGATATGTAGGTTTTCTTCCTCTTAAGCAAAAGCAAATGCCACCGTCTTTTTTCTCCATATTCTCCAGTCAAATAGCACCAATTTAGAAGTATTTGCTTCTCTTTACTGCATAGAAAGCCCAGCTTTATGAAAACATCATCTTTCCAGCAGTGATGTACTTCTTTAATTCCTGCTTGTCTTTCAGCCAAACCACCAGTCAGGCACATTGATCTCTTTAAGCTCTATTTATCCAGGCTAATGCTGAGCCTGCATAAATGTAGGCAAAAGGGCCTTTTCCTCTTAAACAAAATAACTCTGGGAAATAAACCGTTGATCTTTTGGGCACAAGGAGCCACCTCTCTGGATTTCTTTTTTTTTAACTGAAACACAAGAGACTAACATTGGCATACCAACTGCTTAACAGTGTGTGGAGCATATTCACTGTCCGTGAAAGCTAAAATACGGACATAAGAGACCAAACATAACAGAAATGAAAGACAATTACTTAAGAGGAATGCGACTGTACTAACAGGAAGGGCTATGTAAAGGTTATGTGAGATAAATTAACTTTTCTTTTGCTCATGTTGAAGTGTGTGCAGGGAGGCAGGGACGCAACTGTATGGATGTGTCTAAGAACGAGGAAGAAAACAGGGGGGTGCACAAACTGTCTGCTCACCCGGATGTTGTCCAGGACTCTCTTAAACTCCAGCGGCTCATCCTTTCCCTCCATGGCAGCTGGGTCTAGACCGTCGCCGCCATAAATAAACTGGATGATGTCGCCTGTGGAACTGCGCACTGTCAGATCGTACTGTGAGCACAAATCCTCCAGGGACTTCACCAGTCGTCTCTGTGGAAACACAGGCAGGGATACAGAAATATTACAGTGACATAAGGGACAGACACAAAACACAAGCACACTCTGTCTGCACTGACCTGAAATATAATCTTCTCACACTCTCGGCATATCTGAAAATACATCTGCATCTACAGAACCTAATTAACTCTGATGTTGGGATTCACAGGACCACAGATGATTTATCATTTGGTAAAATCATCACTGATTTACAGGCTTTTTCCTCTGCATGCTCTTTGTTTTCCAAACAAAGACATATATTTGACACCCATCTCCAGGAGGTCTCACCTCACACCTCAGTGAGACACAAGTCTCACAACTTGATTGGACAGTACTGTTACAGTGACATGCCCCTCTGTGATGTCACCAAACTCTAAGCTCAGTTCTGCTCCCTCCATGCCTTCTCTCTCTCTTGCTCCAACCGTGGAGCAGTGCACACCTCTTTCTGGCTGGGCCCGGAACAGCACAGAGGCCCAGACCCTGGCTCCATAGCCCAAACCACTAAAGGGAGGGCAATTGATCACAGACTCTCTTGCAAACACAAGGTTTGCAACTAGCTTTCCAGCAACAAGGAACTAAGTGAGTTAGCACCCAGTGTCTAACTCTACTAAACCCTGAGCGACCAGCTTCCTCGGAGTTTCACCTTTGGAACAAAGGACCCAACAAAGACTGCACCTGGAACCACTAGCCTTGATTCGGCCATTTTGGTAGTTCTCTGTTGTCAGCCATTTTGTTTTGCAGGCCAAACGGCTCTTTGATCACCACACCCGCCTTTGTCTTTCTCTTTTCTCTTTCACACACACACACACACACACACACACACACACACACACACAAAGCTTGTATATAGTTAGTTAGAATTTGTGTTTTGGTTTGCTTTGCTAGTTTGTGAATAAATATAATTCTTTGGAATCATACCTGCTGTCTGTTTAATGTTGCACAAAAGTGAATGAATAGTCAACCTCTGCTGCGTCAAGAACTCCGAAATCCTTCAGGTGTTACTGTTAATTTTGGTTGTTGTCATTAATTTGATTATTAATCAAACTCCAAATTAATAGTTTAGCCTATTTTATGAGACTGATATCTTTAACGGGAATGGTGCCCCACGAGGTGATTTAATGTTAATTAAGTCACATTATTTAACATAATTATTAATTATTATTAACAATTATTAATTATTTCCGATAGCCAATTAAATCCCAACATATTTGGTGCCCCTTGGTGAGACCTAATATGTTGATCCCAATATATTTGGTGCCTCCATGTGAGGTAAATATATGTTGATCCCAAAACTGATAAAAGTGCTCATGTGTTTTATGTGGAGACATATGTTGATTAATTGAAAGACAAAAAAATGTTGATGACTAACTAACCATTTAAGTACAACCCCAATTCCAACAAAAGTCAGGACATTGTGTAAAACAGAATGCAATGATTTGCAAATCCTTTTTGACACATATTCAATACAGCACAAACACAAGATATACTAAAGCCTGGTTCACACTACATGATATCAGTCCGATTATAGCCCGACGCAGCAACATACGGTGTTGGCATGGATCGTGAATGACAATAAGTGTCATACGCGATAATCCATTAGGGGTGGGGGAAAAAATCGATTTTTAGATGCATCGAGATTCTGTCTTGAACGATGGGAGCATCGATTTGGGAAACTCATAATCGATTTTAATTCTATTTTTACATTTGTTTTTCAAATTACCGTAACTCCTCAGCCATTCACGCTATCAACGTAATTCCAACGGATTCTGAAAGCTGAGAAGTGGAGCTTTCCAGTGATATATGTACATTACGGTAGTGATGTCATTACCTGTGGAGGAGGGGAGGGAAGTGGGCACAGCAGGAGGAGAGTGACAGCTGACGAGAAGAGTGCAAGTTGGACTGATTTAGTGGTGTTTTAGCAGAGTTTTGGTGAGTTTTAGTGGAGTTTGGGTGGTGTTTTCTTTGTGAATAATATTTAGTGTTGGAAATAATAGTATTTGTGGTTTTTTGAGAGCTTTTGAGTTTCTTTTATGATGTGTTTTTGAGAGTTTTTTGCCGTGTTTTCATCATGTTTTCACCATAGTTCGTAGTTTTGCCATCGATCGTTTTTTCTGCAATAGTTTGTGTTTTTATAGTTCATAGATAGTTATAGTCAGTTACAGTTTTGTAAACACTGGAGGAGAGATGTCGAGGAGGTCGACGAGGGACAGAAGAGTCCCGTTGAGATTTGTGGATGAGGAGGATGGACCGGAGGATACTGGTGGAGTGTAGTCATCTCAACCATAGTAAGTGATAGGCCTACAGTTTGTATGCACTGGATATGGATTCCCAGCTTTATTACAATCATGTTTTTCAATATCTAGTGTAAATTTTCTTATTCACTCGTTTTAGAATCAAGAATCGTTTTATAATCGAAATCGTTGCCCTCAGAATCGGAATTGAATGGAATCGTGAGATACCTAGAGATTCCCACTCCTATAATCCATCGTTTCATCTCGTGTAGTGTGTTATAGTAGACAACAACCAAAGCCTCGTCTGGGATGTCTCACGATGTTTCAACAGAAAGTCTAGCATGTTTGATTTTCTTTTTGCTGTTCAAGACTGCTCCCGTCACAGCTGTCACTTTGACCAATAGAAAAACAGAGATATCTGCTGCCGTAGACAGCACCCCAGGGTTTTATGTCTGGTTCACACTACACAACATTTCTGTCTGTTCGTACAGTCACTATGTCAGATTAGGCAATTGCGGAGTCATGAAATTGTGCCATGACTTGGCCGACAGACACGACACACTACATGATGGGCCACACCAATTATCCTTGGTTGTCTTTCACGACGTGTGTGATGTCATCGGGATAATCTTGTCCTATTTTTATTACTTTTACTATTATTTCAGTCACTGTGTCTGTTCATGTGTCAGCTGAAATGTTGTTGTAGTGATGTAAAAAGGGCCAGCACCGTGCGCAAACATGCAAGTCACCGAATCCTCCACAACAAGTTCCTACAAATGTTTCACAATAAAAGCCTATTTAGAAAATGGAGGGATTCTCTCAACCAAAGTTATAAGGGGCTTTTAATGTGAAACAGATACAGGAAGTGTTGAGTTTGAAATGGCGGAGCGATGTATTAACTTGGTTAAGAAGGCCCAGTCCGTTGTTGGCCTGAAGTTGAGCACTTTTGAGGAGGTGGTGGAGGACAGAATCCAGGCCAAATTCAATAGGATCATATACAACACCACCCATCCTCTCCATAAATCACTTGACACATTCAAAAGCACATTCAGCACCAGATACAGACTCCCCTGCTGTTCAAAAGAGCGCTACAAAAAAATCATTCATACCCACAGCAATACAACTGTACAGCTCCTCCTTTTTTTTTTTTTTACAAAGATATGTATTGTACTGTTTTTACACCTTTTATTCACACCTTGTGATCTTATGTACTTTTATGATTTTTCTTGTGTCAGTATGTGTGCTGTGTTCTTGTGATTTGTGTCTTTTTTGTCATTATTGCCCCTGCTGCTGAGGACATTTTAAATCTATCTATCTATCTATCTATCTATCTATCTATCTATCTATCTATCTAACTTAATCAAGGCAAACGGGAGCGGATAAAAAGTAAAAATATGAAAATACAGAGGGATTAATAAATGACGGCCCACTTATAATGTAGTCTGTTTCATATGAAGCTGGTAGAATAACCCGATGACATCACACACGTTGTGAAAGTCGACTGGGGATAATTGGTGTGGACCATCATGTAGTGTGTCACGTCTTTTGGCCAAGTTACGGCACGATTTTATGACTCCACAATCGCGTAAGCTGACGTAGTGACTGTCAGTATGGACAGAAATGTTGTGTAGTGTGAACCAGGCATAATACTGCTCATATTAATAATAATAATCTTTTTTGTTTGTTTGTTTGTTTTTTATAAATATACACTCATTCTGAAATTGATGCCTGCAGCACGTTGCCACACATTTTTAATGGGAGACAAGTCTGGACTGCAGGTTAGTACCAGCACTCTTTTACGATGAAGCCATGCTGCTGTAACGTGCAGAATATGTCTCAATGTCTCGCTGGAATATACAGGGACATCACTAAAAAGACGTTGCCTAGATGGCAGCATATGTTGCTCCAAAACCTGCATGTGCTGTTTAGCATTCATGGTGCCCTCACAGATGTGCAAGTTATCAATGATGCCATGGGCACTAACACACCCCCATACCATCACAAATAATGTCTTTGCGCTGGTGACAATCTGGATGATCCTTTTCCTCTTTAGCCCGGAAGACACAACGTCCATGATTTCCAACAACAATCTATCACAGCACACTTTTCCAGTTTGTGTCAGTCCATCTCAGATGAGCACAGGCCCAGAGAAGTTGCTCCTGTCATAATGTTTTTGTAACACGCTGCAGACATCCAATCAAAATGATCATATATTTACAAAAAAACAAAATGTAGCAGTTTGAAACATCAATTATCTTGTCTTCATGCTGCATTCAATGAAATACATGTCCAAATTATTACGTTACGTTATGTTTTAGAGTGAGACAGTGTCTCAACCTTTTTGGAATTGAGGTTGTAATTTGCAAAAAAAGCCAAACATTCACCAGGTCCAGCTTCCAGATGTGAGGATTTGTTGCTATTCAGGATCCTGCAGGCCACTCAATTAATTACCATTTTTGGCTGGTGAGTGAAACAAATCTCGCAGTCACCTGCATATTTTACCAGCATTTGGCTGGAGGCTGGTGCTAATTTCAGACCCCGGTTGGACAATGAGCAATATAAGGATGTCATCATGGGCTCTGGGAGTTTGTGCTGGGCATTTCTGACTTTTTTTTTTTTTTTTTTGATGACAAAATGTAACATTAGTAAAATGGGAACTTATGAGAGCAGTGAGCGTTAGGGCTGAATGTCATGGGAGAATAATCTAATTGTTATTGTTAGAACAATATTGTGATTACAGTTTAGTATGCTATTTATTTAAGCTCCATATCTTCCTCTATCTTCTTCCTTATCTGTATTATTATTATGGTTATTGAAAAATAAATATGAATCTTACTGATTATCAGTAACAGTAATGTAATATTTAGATGACTCAAAGCCTTGTTGTAAACATGTGAATCATTCTGGCTTCAGCTTCCAGAACGTGGTCAGGATGTTAATGCTCACTTCATGGCTAAGGCTGCGTTCACATCAAGCGCTGAAGCGATAAAACAACTCCCTTTATGCTTCTGAATGTGGGAGGTAAATCTAGGCTGCGGCAGTGAGGCTACAGGAAGGGCCGGAAAAACAATAACCAAAAAAAAAGGACTGGCCTTGGTGAAAAGTTAAAACAGATTCAACTTCTGGGGAAACTCAACACAACATAACCGACGATCAGGTTGGAAATATGACCGCAGTCCACCGGATCAAGTTATACATTCATTGTTATTGTAGAATTTTAGTAAGTAAAACAAACAACCTATGTATTAACAGCCTGTGTGTACCATCCTACAAAGGAAAGCACTCGCTTTGTTTGTGTGTGTGCACGTGTCTTTTGTGGCAGGTGGTTTCCATCTCCCACTCCCCCAGAAATGGGCCATTACAGTCTACACCATCGTACCACCCTGCAGCTAATTGCCACAATGCCTGATTTGGTGTGAATGCAGCCTAATGCCCCTCAGTTTACCCAGCAGCTAGGAAGCAAGACGTGGGAACTTGCTCTCGATGAGCTGCAGCATTTATTTATTCCTGGACAAACTGAAGCCAACACTGCTCATTTGCTACCACTTGACAACTTGACTACTACATTCCTCTCTGCTCTCATCACCAGAGGGAGGGCATCTGAGGGCGTCCGCAGTCCCTTTCTCTCTTGTGCTTGCTTGACCACACATTCACTACACACACACACACACACACACACACTACACACTACACTTCTCTTACAATAATGTCATACTCTAACATGCCGTTTGCAATTACACCCGGCCTTGGCCATTTGAACATGGAAGTACTGCGAGTCTTGCAGCTTGCTCGTGGCATTTTTCTTTATCAATTCTCATTCAGACGTGTCATCTAGAGTGTAAGGCAGTGTGTGTGTGTGGGTGTGTGTGCATGTGAAGTCCTCAGGGTAATGTACTTCCAACCCTGTAGTTCAACTCAACTCAACTCAAATTATTCATAAAGCACGTTTAAAAACAACTCACGTTGACCAAAGTGCTGTACAAAAGGAATAAAATGCTAAAAAACACATACGTAGGGGTGACAAAATTGTCAGGTACACAGCTCACACATATATAGACACAACACACACAGGCACACATCAGGGAAAACCACATCAGGGGGACTCAAACACTAATGACTAGAAGTAGGTTTTGAGCCAGGACTTAAATGATTCAATGGTGGGGGTAGGGTTGTCACAATACTAAAATTTCAAACTGGATATCAATACCCAGGAAAATATTCAATACTCGATACCATTTTCGATACAGCAGCAAAAAATTAAGAGGCATGTCATTTTTTAAATAAAGATCAGAATAGTAACATCAATGATAACAACAAAAAATCCCCCCAAAATAAATAACAACCAGAAACAAGATCTGTCCATACAAATGTATTTATCTACAGCCCTGTTTATTTTCTGTGCTTCTGGTGAATTGACACCATATTTTTGTTGCTGATCAAATAGAGTTGGTAGTTTAGGCTCAGGATGCTCCTGTTTCTACCTCACTATGTGATCAGAGAACCAGGGGTTACGGGAGAAACCAAACGTTTTTTCAGCTTCAATCTGTTACTTTACAGTTAACATAACTTTTCAGACACACATAATTGTGTTGTCCTGTTAAACTAACATTGTCTATTAATGTTACAGACGGGCATGACTGATATGCTTAGCTCCCACATTAACGTTAGAAGTTACATTTTAGTTTGATGCTGGCGACACCAGCTGCTCAGCTGCTAGTGAGGGGAAGGGCTGTACCTGCCATCTGCAGCGTGCTGTGTTCACTTCACTAAATATTTCCAAAGAGCGCTATTTCCTTTATCATTTTTGACCAAAACTGGCTGCTCTGATCCTCCTGCAGCCGCGCTGGCCATATGCACAGCGATGACAACAAGTCGGGTTGCAGCGAGGGCTCTGTGCCTGCCAGACGCTGCCTGCACAGCACGTGTCCGTCGGACCCGTCGCGCTCACCCAACAGGCGCTGAGGTGGCGTGCACTGTTAGTATCGAAACTTTTGTAAATTAGTATTGTATCCGGATACAGCGTTTGAGTATCAATACTTTTCAGAGTATCAATACTTTTGACAACCCTAGGTGGGGGCATATCTGAGATCTTGGTTAGACTGTGCGTTAATATCGATCTGAATTGATTCATCTTTTAGCCCATGTGAGAGTGAACTAAAACAGTACGGGCCAGACATAATACATAGGTTGTTTTAATAGGGAACTCCCAAAGGGGGAGCTGCAGATTCAGGTGATAATCCTCTGTAGGTTCAACACTATGAGCGACCCCTTACATATTTTTTTCACAGTCATTAAAAATATCGGTTATAGCCGCAATTCAAGTGGAAAAGTGCCCCATATCATGTCTTTTTTCATCATCTTTTTTTCCCCATTGTCCAGTCGGATGATCTGAGAGGCCGGCCTTCTGTGGTGGTCACGACGACAGGTTTACAGCAGGTAAACAATGGAGGAGAAACTGGTGGTAGCGGTTGCTGGATACCCAGAGCTATATGGCCTAATGATAGACAGCAGAATGTCAAACTGCCCCCAAGTCATTCTAAAATACGCCTGGAAAAGGCCATCATCCATGTTCCAGCTGGTCAAGGAGCTTCATGGTGAAGCTCCTGGACCAACTGGTGGTTCTCCCCATGATCCACCCTCTTTTTTAGGGTCTCATGTACCCACACAGATCTCCATTTCCCTGTGCTCAACAAACTGTTTACTGTCAGCCTCTCACCCTCAACCAGAGCTACAGCAAGTACCCTCGGCCTCAACAGTGTAGTAACTAGATACCAATTACTGTCAAAAAACTAAAATAAATAAATAAAGATTGATTACATGATTGATTAACCTGTGAATGGGGCCTGAAGAAGTCTGACACAACCCCCAAACAGTTGCCTGTATTTGATGCTTTTGAGACATGTTTTGTTCCAAAACAGAATTTTTTTTAACAGAAATATCCACAGTTGGTAGAGGGGAGGAGGGAATAGTTAAAATTGTGGATCAATACCTCGTAAGCTCCACCCAAATCCAAAGCATTATCAGTTCCTGCTACAGAATAGTTACTACTACTGGAAAAACCTGCATGAACCCACCACAGTCGACTGAACAAACGGTAAAGACCTTGAAGGAAACTGCGAAATGGAGCATACTTTCATTGAGTGAAATGTGGGCACAAAAGTCCTCAGGCATTACCTGCATGTAACCGGTCTCTGCAGTTTTCACTGCAGTGTCCACCAGTCCCTCCCGGCCAGCCATGGTGTGGAAGAAGAACTCTGTGGGTGTTAGGCCAGAATAGAAGCTGTCGGCTACAAAGCCTTTAGCAGCAGGCAGCTGTAGAACAATCATTTCAAACCATTAGGCAGGCTTGAGTAAGGTGTGAGACGTGTGAAACATGCCTACAGTTGTCATTGATGTTTTCCAGTTTTCATGTTATCATGGAATTAATTAGTTTTTTCTATCTATCAATGAGCATCACAGAGATAGAAATGGAGACAAAATGGTAATTGAACATATTGATGCTTTTTGATTAAGCCAATACAAAGACTGTATATCCCATGATCCCCTTGAGGCAAAGATAGCAGGATAAGTAAGATAAATAATTGAATCTTACTTTTGAGTGCTTTTCAAAGTGAGGCAGGGAGCGATTCTCAAAACCATCAGGTACTCGAGAGCCACTTATGGCCTGCTGACCCACGCAGGCAATCATCTGAGAGATATTAATGAAAGATCCTGTATGAAAGGACAGACAAGAAGGTGAATAACACTGCACAAAAAAAGAATATTTATAATTGAGCAGAAGAGCCAAGTAGATTTTATTTGTAGTTTTAGATCATAGTTGCTCCAAGTGCAGCTCCCGGGACAATGGCAGCCCTTGAATACGACATGGAGTACATGCATTAAGCCATATTTTTATCATCTGCGATCCACTTCAATAGGTTATTCTTTACACACTTCTTGACCACTACTTCAAACTGCACCCCCCTAACAACCGTCTCTCAGGTTAGGAATGACAACCGGTAAAAAGCTACCAGCTGCATGGAAACTGGTGGCTAACAGCTTTTGTTGTTACCTAAAGTTGGCAATTACAGTGGACCGCTCTGCAGTTAAATGTGGAGGTGAGACGAAAAAGCCACTATGAAAATAACGGCTATATGGTTGAGGAGAAAAGACGGTTATAGGGAAAATGGATGACCTTGTCAGACCTCAGGGGACATTCATTCATTCATTTTCCATAACCACTTATCCTGTTAGGGGTCATGGGGGCTGGAGCCTATCCCAGCTGACATTGGGTGACGGCAGGGTACACCCTGGACAGGTCACCAGACTATCACAGGGCTGACACATAGAGACAGACAACCATTCACACTCACATTCACACCTACGGGCAATTTAGAGTCACCAATTAACCTGTACGTCTTTGGACTGAGGGAGGAAGCTGGAGTACCCAGAAAAAAACCTCGCTTACACAAGGAGAACATGCAAACTCCGCACAGAGGGGCACCCCACCCTCGGGTTCGAACCCCCCACCCGAGGTCAAACCAGAGACCCTCTTGCTGTGAGGCAACAATGCTAACCACTGCAGCCCCGTGCCGCCTACCTCAGAGGGCAGGTGAAGTGAAATCAGGTGAGTTTGGTGTTTAGGCATCTACCGCTAGCTCACCTAGCACCACTGAACTAGATAACGTTACAGCTCAGCCGACGAGGCTGATTTATGTTTACATCTTGGCCTGTTATGAGCATAAGCGTCCATGAGTAGATGCATGCCTTCTTCTGCGCAGTGATACGGATGGTGGGTGGAGTTTGGTAGAAAGAAAATAGTTCCTACATGAAACTGCTCACAACAAGTTCTGTGGATTATCTTATCCTAAATATCCTAAATATTTAATCTACCTCAAAAACTTGACTTTTTAGAATGTAGTTGCTTGCTGGAGTTTGGGACAAAAGAATTTCATGACACGTATTGTGTATAACCTTGCTGAGCCATATAGACATTGATTTCTCTTAGACTTTGACTGGCCAGGAATTTCTCTATTTCTTACTCCACCTTTTTCTTGAGAGGAAGTTGTCCTTTCTCAGTCTGAAAGCCAGATGACATTTGGCTGTACTGGTAATGCCTGACTATGTACCCAGACTTTTTGTTCTTTTCTGTTCCTGTCTCACACATTCCCTTTCTGTAAAGCCCTTGATCTTTCAATTCTTTTTGTGTGAGAAAGTCCATGAGAATCAAGGCACTTCCTTGCTTGTGAATCTGTAGACTACAGTGACGGCCAGACTGTCTGTTCCCCAGCAACATTTAAGAGTCATATATTTCATTGCAACTCAATACTTAAGACCTTACAGAGTCCAAGGTCAACTTGTGAATAAAAGAAACTTCTGGTCTGTAAGGATTTTGCTTGGTCATACACAGAGTGTATATTTCCCGAAGTAAATCTACATTAAGAATCAATGTTCAAGTGGAAGAGCAACATGTCTGCTTGAACTCAGGGGTCGCTGTCAGGGTGCCAAAGTCTTTACAGGTTAAGGCCATAATTAGGTTAAAATGACTGCTGATGGAGCTCCTGCTGTGGTTTTCCCAGTTTAATCCATTACATGGCAATATCACATATTAATAAGACTGCACTATTTTTACGCTGTATTGCATTAAAAGATATATATCTCAATATTTTAAAATCTCCTCTAAATTACTGTAAACTATTAAAATAGTAAACTACTAAATAAACAGTTCCAATAAAGCCAATTAAAGTACTGCTATATGTTTAGTAAGGTACTGTTAAAATAAAGTTAAATAAAATATTGTTACTACAAAGTTTAATTACTGTTACAATAAAGTTGAATAAAGTGCTGCTATAATAAAGTTAAAGTATTGTTATAATAAGGTTGAGTAAAGTACGATAATAAAAAAAGTTGAATTAAGTACTATTAAAGTACTGTTATGTTAAAGTTAAATGAAGTACAATTATAATTAAGTTAATTAAAGTACTGCTACAATAAAGTTGAGTGAAGTACTGTTAAAATACTGTTATAATAAAGTTAAATAAAGTACTACTGAAGTACTATTATAATAGTTGAATAATATACTATCATAAAAAAGTTGAATAAAGTCCCATCATAAAAAAGTTAAATAAAGTATTGTTATAATAACGTTATATAAAGTATTGTTAAAAGTAATTAATAAAATCAAAGCAGAGAGTGCTTTTATTCTGAAGCACCAGGCTCATCTCAGGCTGGAAGTGTTGATGTTTTTGCTGTGTTTACAGTTAGCTGTTAGCTGTTAGCGGAAAGTAAAAACTGTTACAGCGCTGACGTTGAACTTGAGGATTTGTTTGCTGCGAGCTGTAATTAAACTAACAGCTCTCCAGTTTCTATCTTAATCATATTTGCAAGTCGCACTGGTGCTCCATGGTCACAAAATGCGACTAAATGGTCGCAGTCTGGAACCCTTCAGACACAGAAACACACGCCTCATCTGCTCACACACTATCACCCAGGAGAGAGTGGTCTATTTTTTTCTTTTTGTGTTTTTGAGAGGGAGAGATCCATTGGACAGAGTGAGAGAACCTAAACGTCAAAGCAAGCCTCATGCCGGTGGCTTACAAAACATGTCTCTACGTTCATTTTATATATCCCACGTGGAACATGCCATAATACATTGAGTGTAATCAAAATTGCTCACCCCTACCTCAGCATTCACAAAAAGATCTTCTGAACAAAAGGTTTCATTGTTTTGTATTATCATGTTTCCTTTCCAGCGAGTTTACCTTTGGAGCCACAAAGAGCCATTATCAGAGGGCTGTTGCTCTTGTCGAGCTCCCTGAGGCAGGCACTGCCAGCTCGGTCTCTGATGACAGACAGCTCCCTCAAGATTAGAGCCTGTTGAGAAAGACACACAAAATAAGACAACTTACGTGTTCTTAGGCACGTTTGTAGCCTTTTCAAACAGCTTCCATAGACATTTCAGTTTCAGTTCACTGCAATGTCTTTTCAAAATGCCAAGAATCTTTTCTTTTCTTACTTAGTACAACAGAATTGCTTTGGGAAACCACTCATGTCACACTACCCTCTGTACATGTCTGCAAAAACCCCCGAGTCCCACATAAAAGGGCAAAAATGGTCGCTTGACTATGTAATGAATGTAATAAAGCACTTTCAGCAAATGTTTGGATTGATGAAGATGAAGCTCCCTTGAGAGATAAAAGTAGTCTGTGAATGTAGATGTTATTCAGCCCAAATAAACACAACTGCATTGTGACCAGATGAAATACAGCATTCAAAAAATATCTGAAATACACTGAACAAAAATATAAACGCAACACTTTTGTTTTTGCTCCCATTTTTCATGAGCCAAACTCAAAGATCTAAAACATTTTCTATATACACAAAAGACCATTTCCCTCAAATATTGTTCACAAATCTGTCTAAATCTGTGTTTGTGAGCACTTCTCCCTTGCCGAGATAATCTATCCCACCTCACAGGTGTGGCATATCAAGATGCTGATTAGACAGCATGATTATTGCACAGGTGTGCCTTAGGCTGGCCACAATAAAAGGCCACTCAGAAATGTTCAGTTTTATCACACAGCACAATGCCACAGATGTCGCAAGTTTTGAGGGAGTGTGCAATTGGCATGCTGACTGCAGGAATGTCCACCAGAGCTGTTGCCCGTGAATTGAATGTTCATTTCTCTACCATAAGCCGTCTCCAAAGGCGTTTCAGACAATTTGGCAGTACATCCAACCGGCCTCACAACCGCAGACCACCTGTAACCACACCAGCCCAGGACCTCCACATCCAGCATGTTCACCTCCAAGATCGTCTGAGACCAGCCACCCGGACAGCTGCTGCAACAATCGGTTTGCACAACCAAAGAATTTCTGCACAAACTGTCAGAAACCGTCTCAGGGAAGCTCATCTGCATGCTCGTTGTCCTCATCGGGTTAGGGTTGTGGCGTGTGTGGCGTCGTGTGGGTGAGCGGTTTGCTGATGTCAACGTTGTGGATCGAGTGGCCCATGGTGGCAGTGGGGTTATGGTATGGGCAGGCGTATGTTATGGACAACGAACGCAGGTGCATTTTATTGATGGCATTTTGAATGCACAGAGATACTGTGACAAGATCCTGAGGCCCATTGTTGTGCCATTCATCCACGACCATCACCTCATGTTGCAGCATGATAATGCACGGCCCCATGTTGCAAGGATCTGTACACAATTCCTGGAAGCTGAAAACATCCCAGTTCTTGCATGGCCAGCATACTCACCTTACATGTCACCCATTGAGCATGCTCTGGATCGGCGTATACGACAGCGTGTTTCAGTTCCTGCCAATATCCAGCAACTTCGCACAGCCAATGAAGAGGGACCAACATTCCACAGGCCACAATCAACAACCTGATCAACTCTATGCGAAGGAGATGTGTTGCACTGTGTGAGGCAAATGGTGGTCACACCAGATACTGACTGGTTTTCTAACCCCCCCAGACAATAAAAGTGGCCTTTTATTGTGGCCAGCCTAAGGCACGCCTGTGCAATATTCATGCTGTCTAATCAGCATCTTGATATCCCGCACCTGTGAGGTGGGATGGATTATCTCAGCAAAGGAGAAGTGCTCACTAACACAGATTTAGACAGATTTGTGAACAATATTTGAGGGAAATGGTCTTTTGTGTATATAGAAAATGTTTTAGATCTTTGAGTTCAGCTCATGAAAAATGGGAGCAAAAACAAAAGTGTTGTGTTTATATTTTTGTTCAGTGTATATCGAAAATATTATGACGGAATTTTCTGTGCTTTCTGGCCTTGAAGCATAACTCCCCAGTCTGTTTTTAGACAGACCATGAGGATTTCAAGGAAATGCATTTCAATAAAAAAACCAAAAAGAGGCCTGTGGATTGTTTTCATTATTCCAAACAAGGAGTTCATTGTCACATACAATGTAAATACAAAGTAGCTTGTGAGTTCCTGGTGTGTGTGCTGCGTTGCCTGGCAACAGACTGGGGGAACTGTTTTTTTTTTTTTCACAGAGCTACATAACATACTTAAATAATTTATTTCATCACCTTTTGTTAACATTTCCTTACTCAGCATTGCTGTTTAAGCTGTTGTGGAGCTGTTGTATAAAAGCAATATCACACTCGAGGTCGTGATGTTGTACTGTATATCGTCACAGCTGTAATTGTCTTCGTCTATGACCGAATCACAGCCGTGATGATATACAGTAGGCCTACAACATCACTCCCTCTCGTGTGATATTGCTTATGTATGTATGTATGTATATATATATATATATATATATATATATATATATATATATATATATATATATATATATATACATATATACATACATACATAAGGGATAAAAAATAGTGAGCCGGTGACTGTTGAAAAATAACTCCTGACAGGGGAAGAGGGTGGGAGTGGATGAACCCGGTTAAAGAGTACCCGCCCGGACGGGATGCTCTAAAACTAAAGCGAGCATGCCCACAAGGAGGCAGGGATCATTTCATTGGTCAACAGTAAATCTGGCATTCTATTGGTTGGGGGATTTTGACAGGGTTGTTACACAAAAAAATCCAAGCGCAAGGCAGAAATCTGAGAGAAGAAATTCTGCGAGCGCACAGAAACAGTTTGAGCGCGAGGAGAAAAGTCGAAGCTCGAACAGGAAATCTGTGCAAGCAACATGGTATCTGAGTGCAAGCAACATGGTATCCTAGTGCGAGCAACATGGTATCTGAGTGCGAGCAACATGGTATCTGAGTGCAAGCAACATTGTATCTGAGTGTGAGCAACATTGTATCTGAGTGTGAACAACATGGTGTCCTAGTGCGAGCGACATGGTATCTGAGTGTGAGCAACATTGTATCTGAGTGCGAGACATGGTATCTGAGTGCGAGCAACATTGTATCTGAGTGTGAACAACATGGTGTCCTAGTGCGAGCGACATGGTATCTGAGTGTGAGCAACATTGTATCTATCAGTCAGAGCTGCTTAGGCAATTTGCTGCTGAAAATCATGACATCCCGACATCTATTATAACTGTCTTTTCAAAATTATTACACATCTTGATTATATTCATATACACCACTTCATCAGTGCGTAAGTCACACACAGCGCTGGTACCTAACGCACAAATTCCCTGCTGCTCGTGTGTTCTAATAATTCTAATGAAAAACTAAGACGATAAATATTTGTTAATGACCTATTTTCATGACGAAAACAAGACTACATCTAAATAAGAAGTAGTCTTGGTAAGAGAATCATGAGGAAATGTATTGTATTTATATAAAAATATGAAAGATGGACGAAAGGACAAATGAACTTAAGGACCTGCATTGTATCCTGACCACATTGTATCCTACTTGCATTCATCAACGCTGTGTCTCTGCTAATGATCATCTTAATGTGACCAGTTCATGGAAGGACAGAATTGACAGATGTATAGACTATATAAATCTACACTGAGAATCAGTGCCACAGTGACTCGGGTGAGGATGAGCCATCTGGGAGCAGGGCCAGAGCAGCTCAACCAACCTCCCTGCCCCTCAGCATCAGCCTGCCTGACGAAGACGTCCCCTGCACACTCTCAAGCTCAAGGCCTGTCCCCGTGCGCCAACCTGCACCAGCAAGGCCCGGCGTCCGCATGCGGGGTGGCCTCACCCGGTGGCCCTCTATTACCACCTGCACCTGCACAACCTCCCTTCATTGCAGGTGATGCAGAACCCATGTGACGTGAGGGGTCCAACTGCTTTAGGCTATCTTATGTTTGAATAAACTTGGTTTCCTTTTCAACCATGTGTTGTGTGAATCATTGCACATTATAAAGTAAGGGTGTCAAATCTACACACAGATGGTCCCAGGGAACTGATATAATTTCATGATTTATTCCTAAAGACTACTCATGACATATGTAAAGTGAACACTTTTGCACTTGACTGAACAGATTGCAGATGTTTTACATTATAAAAAATAAACCTCATTGCCTCTGTGCACTGCCTGTTGGCACCTACGTCCTATCGGACTGAAACTTTGCTTTTGGGCACTTAATCATGTTTTCTTCTAACTAGATCTTGCTTTTGTTGTATTAACACTCAGATGTACGTCACTTTGGATAAAAGCGTCTGCTAAATGAAATTGTAACATTGTAAAGTGTGCTTAATGTGCGCCTCAAGCATGACGCACGTGCCTCTTCCAGCCTGATGTGCACAGCACATACAGGAACACACTTGTTATTCCTCATACTTATTTTTCTTTTTATTATTTTTTTTTCTGCCAGATTTCGGTGCGTAACTTGTGCCACAGCTTTGAGAGCACATAAAACATACAGATACTTTCATAAAACATATAGATTCAAGATTCAATATGCACAGCAAGGACATGCGTTTCTCTGTCACCAGTTAATTCCAAACAATATAAATCTGAAGTATAAAATAGATCCAAAATATATACGGTGCACACTGTTGTAACATCTCCTTGCTTAGTGTAATATTAATCTGCCTGCCGCGGCTGGAGCTGTGAGCGTTTGGTCGCTAAGAAGACTGTTCAGAGTGGGTCAGCTCCATCTTACAACTCGTTCTTAGTGAAAGATCTTCTTAGTGCTAAGAGCGATCTGGGAAATGCGGCAGTCTGATGTCTGATGCGCGATGTCAGTTGGCAGGCCCTCGGTTTGGTGAAGCAGGCTGGGGTCCGACATGGAAGCTAACGAATGTACTCTTGTGGAGGGGCAGCCACAGAATGTATTTTAGCCACCTAAAAACACGATATAATTTTAAGTGTACGCTATATTGAGAGTATTTTCACCGTTTCACCTTAATGTCAGACGGCTATATCCAACGGGAAAATTAAGCTGTTATATTGCTCTCTACAAAGCCAGACTCCATTAAGAAAAACAGTGATTTAACATTGTTAAACACAGGAGGTGCTGGTCTATGACTGGCTCCGACAGTTAATTCATTTGCGTTATTGAGTGACTTTGGCATTTAAGAGGTTTAGTTCGGACTCACCAAAGCCACACAATAACACAGACTTACTAACTTATCGAAGCAGCGGTAAACAGCAGCTCCCGTTTTCAGCGAGCTAAAATGACTGTTTTTGTCAAAGGAGTCTGGTGGCTTTGACGAGAGCACACAAGAACTGAAGCTGCTTACAGCTTTCCCATTGGAATGTGATTTAAAACAATGAATACACACTCACTATAGCATACATTTAAACTGATGGTGTTTTTTTAGGAGGCTAAAATTTGTTTTGTTGCTATGCCCCATCCACAGCAGTACATTGCTCAGCTTCCATATCAGGGTACCCCATGCAAACCCACTTCAAAAATGTCTGGACCATCCCCTTAAAAAAATTATTCTTAGCGCTTTCTGTTAAACTTTGTATTGTGTAGTAAAGAGCTCCTGCCTTGGTGGCATTTCTATTATTAGACTGCCCGTTCTTTCAACAGCTCAGCTCTGCTAAAAGGGTATTAGAAAGCTCTCCAACTTCAATTCATGTCTAATTTCCTTTCACGATCTTCACGATATGAATAAAAGCCACGAGGTGAGAAGGTTGTCGCTATAAATAGGGGCGCTAAATGAAAAATCTTGATGTGATGTGGTGGGTGCATCTCATGACGTATGAATGTGATTCACCTGGATAATTACTATTTCCATACATATATATATTCCTACCTCCAGAGTCTCCTCTGCTGTGCAACCAGGCTGCTGCTGCAACTTGCCCGTTTGTAGCGCTTCGATGTACTCGTCACATTTCTTGTAACCGTCATCCAGCAGGTCCTGTTTGGCCTTCAGCAAACCCTGACCAGGTGTTACATCACCAATTCCAATAGAAAAGCCACGGTTTGCTGAAGGGTGGGAGTTAAAAAAATAAATGACTAAAAAGATGAACTGAATTTGCAATCAATATCTATAAAGCTTATCCAGTTTGCTGAACTGTTTACTGTTGACAAATAATATAAAATGCCCTAATATTTTTCAAATTACAACACAGGCACTAATTCTATATTAATGTTCTAGGTTTATTTCTGCTGTGATTGACAGCCATCTCAATTTTCACAACATTACAGGATATAAGTTGTTAGGACCCTGGAGGAGCCACCTACAGAGATACACCGGGGCAAGTCTTGCCAGGCGGGACATGGCGTTAGCAGCCTCCAGCTGTCCCCAGTCTCTCAGCAGGATGTAGAAGATGTTGTTCTTGGAACCAGACCCCAAGGTGCCCTTGTCCATGCTACCACACATCAGCTCGCTGTTGTGGATCACCACGACTGGAAAGGTGTAAAGAGAATGTGACAAGAATTGATGTCATTAGGTACCAGAATAGAAACACGACCAGGGTAAAAAAAAACACAGCATGGTGCTTGCCTGGAGACACCTGATGCTGTTTGAGAGGGTGAATGACGGCTGGAAGACATTCAGCTTGGAGATGATGATAATAATAAGAAGAAGAGAGTTTTGAGAATTTGTTTTGGCAAAAAAAATAAGAGTTTTCAATAATAATTTATAGAATTCAATATTTACAATAATTTAAAAAGTAAGTTGACCCTCTTAAGTAAAAATTCCTTTATATGGGCCTTAATTCTATTTTGTCATTTATCAACTTCCACTGGGATCCTTGTGATGGTAGGAACTAGTGTTCAATTTCTCACTTTGATGCAAAACCTTAAAAATCATCAATACTCAATATATTTTTCAATACAATGGGTAAAATGTCACCGAGGGCATAAAATGTAGTTCTTTTCCAAATTTCTTTCTTCTAGTGGATCTTTACTTGTATTTACTTTTGTGTTTTTATTTTACATTGCTTTGGCAATGCAAACAACAATAAAGCCCCTTTGAATTGAACTTAATTGACATAAACTGCATTAAATTGAGTATAATTGAACTGAACTGAATTGAATAAAGAGTGAGAGGAGGCGGAGCTGTTGGGGGCACTGCGTGTTTGCGTCAACTCACTGGTAGAGGGAAGAGAGAGCAAGAAAGTCATATTGATACTGCGGAAAATGAGTATTTCAGTAGTTTCAAATATTTAGAATCAGCAATGCATCGATAAATCGATATTTTGATAGCACTAGTTTGAAAATGATGCAAGCTTTTCACCGAAGTATCTCGCCCAAATTGACGATTCCATAAAACTGATCAAAATATTTATAATAATTCAGCTGAGTGACTCAAGTTACAGCAGACTGAGTAGAGGAGAAATGACAGACCGTACAGGTCTAGGTGGAAAAAAACAACTCAATCTTTTTCAGTTTTGTGAAGCTCTAATTGTTGACATCATAATTGTCTTAATCAGTATGCAGATGCTTCTGTGTATTGTTTTGTTTTTCGCCAGTAAACTGGTGGAGGAAATTCAGTGTAGGTGGCAACTGTCAGGCACTAATGAGGCTGGTGTCTGCAGTGCAGAGATTGACTCTGAATTGTCTGTCTAATAAGGAATAGGATTAGTTGAGACGAATTGCGAGTGGTTATATGCGGCTGGCCTATAGAAACACTGTGTGCAATAGTCCTCCTTCTCTTTCCCCTCAATATAACTCTCTGACACACCAACACCTACCAAAGCTGGGTCAGGTTTGGGTGGTTAATTAATGTATATTCATTTATTTTCCAGTCCTGGGGGGGCTGGAGCCTATCACAGCTGACATTGGGCGAGAGGCGGGGTACACCCTGTCAAGGTCGCCAGACTATCACAGGGCTGACACATAGAGACAGACGACCATTCACGCTCACATTCACACAACTGATGACAATTTAGAGTCACCAATTAACCTGTATGTCTTTGGATTGTAGAAGGAAACTGGAGTACCTGGAGAAAACCCACGTTAATACTGGGAGAACATGCAAACTCCACACAGACAGGCTCCCCCACCCCGAGTTCCTGGTTCAACCCCCCCCCCACCCTGGGTTAAAATCAGCAACCCTCTTGCTGTGAGGCGACAATGCTAACCACTGCGCTACTGTGCCACCCTGATTAACGTATATGAATATGATTATTCACTTTTACACTCCCCACCCCCATCCACCCCACGAGTCCTATTGTGTCACATGGAGGTTCCAAATATTCGCAGGTATTTATCACTGAAGCTCTGAAGCACCACAAATGGTATTCAGGATAGTCCTTCTATGTAGTAATGGTTTACAATGGTTGAAATTGCCTGTTGATCTATTTTACACATATTTATTTTGTTATACTATTGATAGTTTATACAGAATTGTAACATAACCGTAAAGCGTTTGACACAATCGATCATTCCCTCATTCAGAAATGTGAATGCTATGGTATAAGAGGTGTCGCAAAACATTGGTTAAGAAGTTATTTAAATAACAGGTATCAGTTTGTAAAAATCAATAATACTGAATCACATCTTAGAAGAGTAACCCGTGGTGTTCCACAAGGTTCGGTATTGGGACCTATGTTACTTATACTTTATTTAAATTATATTTTTAAGGTATCTAATATGTTGAAATTTGTAACATTTGCTGATGATACAAATTTAGTTTGTTCAGGTGATGACATGAAAGAGTTATCAAAAACAGTTGAAAGGGAATTGATCACCATGAAAAATGGTTTGCTGTTAATAAGTCATCACTTAAAGGACAACTTCGGTATTTTTCAACCTGGGCTCTATTTCCCCATGTGTATGTGTGCGTATGATTCATGGGTACCACTCGTTCTAAAATTGGTTCAGTATTGAGCCGCGAAACGAGCTAAAACGGTAATGGGGGCAAATGCGTCCCGTATAAAAGTGCTTTTTTTCGCCAGTGACCGGTTCAGATCGCCAATGCTATCTCTGTAAATAGCATATGGTAGCGGCCCTGGGGCAGTGGTGACTGTGAATGAGTGGAGTCAGCTGTCAGTCAGTGTAGGAGCAGAGAGGCGGAAGGCGTCCTCGCTCGGTATTGTAAATGAGTATGTGTGTGTGAAGTGTGTGTTTTTTCGCCACTGACCGGTTCAGATCGCCAGTGTTATCGCTGTAAATAGCATGCTAACTTAGCCTTTCCCTTACCTCTGGGCTGTGTGATGTCACAAGCTCTGCTCCACTGTGTCTGTAGCTCTCTCTACTCGTGGGACAGCCGTTTTCTTGAGGAAGAGGTGTTTCGGGATTGGATGTCTTCTCTTCTTTGGCTGGCAGTAGTCATCTTGGGAAAAGTGAGCACAGCAGACCTGATGGTCTGCAAGGCGCAGTGTCTGGACAGGAGTGTTAGCATCCATTTGTAGCACAACTAGCCACAACTTCAGCATCTCGCCATCCGACAAAGGCAGCCTATGAAAGCTGTACGGGGTGCTGCGCGACATCCTGTTCTTGCGTTCGGGAAAAAGGCCCGTTTATTTGAGCACTCCAAAGACTCCGGTAACACTCCAGGGGGCAGCACGTAAAAGACTCCGTCCTCTGACTCTTCTAGTGTAACACACACTTCACACACACATACTCATTTACATTACCAAGCGGGGACAACTTCCGCCTTTCTGCTCCAACACTGACTGACAGCTGACTCCACTCATTCACACTCACCACTGCCCCAGGGCCGCTACCATATGCTATTTACAGAGATAGCACTGGCGATCTGAACCGGTCAGTGGCGAAAAAAGCACTTTTATACTGGACGCATTTGCCCCCATTACCGTTTTAGCTTGATTCGCGGCTCAATAATGAACCAATTTTAGAACGAGTGGTACCCACGAATTATACGCACACATACACATGGGGAAATAGAGCCCAGGTTGAAAAATACAGAAGTTGTCCTTTAAGGAAAATAATGGTGGCATTAGGGCTAATTGTGAAATAAAACTGAACTTAAATGGTGTTGAAATTGAAAGAGTATATGAAACAAAATTTCTGGGAGTGATTTTAGGTCATAAACTATGTTGGAAGCCATTGGTCATTGTGTATAAAACATGGGAAATACTTTTTCAAGTTGTCAACAGAAACCTTCCTGTCTGTATTTAATTTTTTTAATTAAGAAAAGGAAATTATAATTCAACAGTGTTTATGAAACATGTAAAAGGAGAACCAATGTAAAATACAGAGGTGTTTAAGTTTTTGGAGTGAAGTTATGGAACGGACTCAGTGCTGATTTGAAATTATGTAGCTCTCTGTTGAGATTTTAAAAAGCATTGAAATGCAAAATGATTATGGATTATTAAGTAAAATGATCAAAATGTAAAGGAAAAAAAAAAGTTGATTATAAATTAGAGTATATTGTATTTAAATATTAATTTATTTACTTCCTTTCTTTGGTATAGTTGATATTCTGGGTTATCTTTTGGTTAATAAACGTAGGATAGGCAAAAAATAATATTGGGGCTTCAGCCTACTCCATTTTTGGTTATTAACTGTGAGAAAATTTGTGTGAAATAATCTTTGTTTGAGAGTCTAAGAGATTATTTTCGTTTAACTGAATATCTGAAGGCAAACTGTTACATTTATGCTGACGTACAAAACTATAAGCCTTATTTTAATGCAATTGTATGTTCTTGAAATTAAAACTAAAAAATTTCCCAGTATTTATCACATCATCAAGAACATTATTATTGCAAAAAAACACCCTGAAACATTGTGATGTAATCTAAGGGCCGTATCACCCACCCTTTGTGTGTGTAGTTAGTGGACATGTTGACTTTAGAAACTCACAAGAGTCATTGAAACAGAGATCCTCTCCCTTGCCACAGTACTGTTTGCCTTTGGTCCGCAGGTTCGCCTTGACTGGACAATCCTTACTGGGCTTCAGAATGAGGCTGAAGATCTGTTTCCCCGTCCACAGAGCCATGGGCTGACGGAAACATGGCAAAGTATTAGTGCCAGGCTACAAACAAAGAGTTATGCAACAAGCTCAGCAGAGTGCAGTACCTTCATGATAGCAGGGCGGGGGAGAGAGACCCTGATCTTTTCATCTTTGCCCACAAGGATTGATGCAACTATCTGACAGGCTTTTGATCTGTCAAAGAAGGTGTCCTTCAGCGTCAAGAGGTAGGCTCCTAAAAGTGAATACAATGGGTTTTCAAATATGGCTGTAGTGCTCCCCCATCAGGTAGAAAATGATGATTTAATGCCTCTGGATTATTCAATATTTTAAGAAAAAGTAACAATGGACATTTCCCTCTGCCATCAGTAATCGTTTTCCTTTTATCACTATGACTGGACGCACCAGGAGCCTCACATCATATATAAAGAGAGTGCCGACTGACCTGTCAGAAAGTCCTGAATAGCAGCAATCAGAGGTTCGCCGTTTCTTGGAGTGACGAGATTGGCTTTTGTCTGGAAGAAAGGTTATGATTTGTGTCAACGTGTTGTCAATTTTCAACTGACAGCACATCACAATAGAAGACGAAATATGTTTTCAATGCTGACATCATCACTGTTGTGTGTGTGTGCTCTGAATAGACCACATGTTGTGATGATACATACCCCCATCAGGACAAGGGCCTCAGCTTTGGCTTCTTCAGTCTGAGGTAGATGAAGGTTCATTTCATCACCGTCAAAGTCAGCATTGTACGGGGTGCACACACACTCGTTGAACCGAAAGGTCCTGTGAGGTTTGACTCTGGCCTGTGAGTTTGGGAACAGTGAAAACCAGCGTCACACATAAAGAAGCAACTAAACAAAGATCTACTACACGAGTAATCCCTCTAGATTTTTGCACATTGAACATATTCTTCATACTGTGAACATCTGCACATCTCCTGTTCAATACTTTGCACATCCCATCCACTCGTTTGGCAACACATTTTGACAAATAAAGGCCTGTCTCAATTAGAGGCCTGGTCTGGTTGCCAAGCACTTCTTTTTTTTTTTTTTTTTTTGTTGAAGGTCTTCAGTTGTACAAAACCGGGTTGGTCACTACCTTAAATTATGTGTCCATTCCTTGATTACCCTGTAAGTTATTCATCTTCTTTTAGTCCAAAAGGGTCCTCAGATCAAAAGAATCAAAAGAGTTTCTCATAAATATTAATTAAGTTGCGGCGGGTGCCGTAATCCTCGAGCGCTGTAACTCTCCATCTCTCTGATGCACGGTTTGTCGGAGCTAGATCAAATGAATGATTCATAATTGATAGATTATCTGAAGCCGAATTTTTATACAAGTAATATTCATACTGGTTTAAATAAACAATTTGACTGCATTTCCTCATCTTTGCCAAGCAACAGTTTCGCATGAAAGGTATTAATGGCCTGTCCCAGATATAGGCTTTTGGATTTCATTGATTTAAGCAATTAATAGCCCGGGCTATTAATTAAAGTTTTACAGTATTTCACATATTATTCTTATTTTTTTAAAGTGAATTTATATTTTACATTTTGATTCTTGCCTTTTGCTGTACTTCTTTTTCCTTTTCCCTTACTACGTTTATTGTGATGGTTAGGCATCCAAAATACGAAAGCAAATTATGTGAAACCCTACTTCACAATAAACATTTCGGTTTCTGAATCTGATGAGAACAAAAAATAAACTATAACAATGCCAGTCTCAAAAGGCCATTCAAAGAACTGCAGTATTACCACTTTTACTAAAAGCTTTGTACTTTGTCTGACTCTGCATCAGCTTACAATCAAGCGTGGACGCCAACGAATTAAACTTGATTCCTTACCTGAGGAGTTCAGATCTGCGACTCACCAGGCAGTATCTTTTTTGTCACTGTCTTTCATCAGGCATTTGAAATGCCTGATGAAGGTCACACCAACCAAAACGTTGCTTAAATAAAATGAAAATAAGAGAGTGAGACAGTGTGTGGGAGCCTTTTTTGATTCTGATATATTTTGGGGTTGCAGCCTCTCTCCTACGCACCTGCTGTTTTTGGGTGTGCTGAGATCTTTCCATACATTTTGGTTGTCACTGTCTTTAAAATGACAGGATTATGCACATAATCGTCCTCCTTTTGGGCTTGGACCTCATTAAAATGATACCACACATTGCAGAGACAGGACATGAGGCTTCTCACTACTGCTATATGCTTATAAACAAGTCTGGATACAAGTTCACCTCAGCTTTGAAAATGCAGTGAAAAAGGGACTTGGGCACCACCTTCACAGACGGTGAGTGGGAGAAGGTCATTGGGGTTACCAAGGAGGTTTCTAGAGATATCACAGTAAGGTTAATATAATTCCAAAACAAGACTGTTGGAGGTGTAGCGGGGAAGTGGATGACTTAGTCCATATGCCCTGTGGTCATGCTCCAGGCCTTTTGGACTTGAGTTCATGAGTACATCGCAGAGGTCGTGGGGGTAGATTATGAGTTTTGTCCTGGTGTATGCATACTTGGATATCCTCAATCCATTGACCACATTGTAAACCCCCCAGCAAATTGGATTCAGACATGTATTGTGATTGGTAGACTGATGATAATGAGAAAGTGGAAAGCTGTAGACGGCCAATTATTTCATGAATGGATCTCAGAAATGGGCAATTTATTATTTCTTATTTATTTTCTGCCTGGTATTTTTTCCTTTTTGAGGTGCTTTGGTGTTGTTGAAAATTTGAAATTCAATTAAGTTAAGTTGTAAAAAAAAAAAAAAAAGACAGGGTTGTGGGTCGTATTTTTCGGGATATTTCTCTACCTCAACACCTAGGCTTTCCTGATCCATTCTGCGACACACGAGAGACAGCGACAGCAAGAGGTGACACGGGAGCAGGGATATACAAGCAGGGAGGAAGTGGGAGAAAAGTGGGGGTTTTTTTTAGGGGCAATGAGGTTGGAAATAGGGCAGTGGCATGTAGCGAGTGTATGCCTAGCCGCCACCGAGTGGAGGGTTGTAGATAAAATAATAGGGGCAACTGTTTTGACGTGTGCCATTTGGCGGGAGTGTGTTTTGGCCTTACCTCATTTAGTCTGGTTTACTGGGATGGATGGAAGCAGTTTTAGGTGCAGATAACAACTTCAATTACCTATTTTCTTCTGATCCGTGACAAATATCTGTCAAGCACCTGTGCCTGATCGATTGGTGTACAACAGATAATCATTTTTCTCCATTTTTATCCACTTTTCTTACATCTTTAATAGGCTAGAGTTAAGGTCTTCATCTATAGTCAAAAACTAAACTCACGATGTGGGCCATGATGCTGAGTTTGTGCAGTGAGGGCTGTCTGTTGAAGAGGACGATGTCTCCATCAATCAGGTGTCTCTCCACCACATCACCAATCCTCAGCTCCTGAGCGATCTTCTCACGGTTTCCATATTTCAAAAACCTGACAGAAACAAAAGTGACACATTTTTGGTGGTGAATCACATCAGGTGAGCACTGGTTTTAATCTGCACAGGAAGCGGCCAGCCTCACCTTTTAATCTGAATGAGACGATTCTGGATAAAGTTGGCCCCGGGATGAACATCAGGACCGTTGCGGACCAGTTTCCTCATGAGCTCCAGATTGGCTTTGTTCACCTGTAACATGGTGTCACATTTAGTTCTAGCACTGGAGAGGTTATTTGGTGCATTGGTTGCAGGCGTCAAGTGAAGCTTACCCTCTCTGGGTATGTCAGGATTTTGGCCACATGCACGGGGACGGCCACCTCATCGATCCTCAGGTTCGGGTCGGGAGAAATGACAGTTCTGCCGGAGAAGTCCACTCTTTTTCCTGAGAGGTTTCCTCTGAATCGACCTGAGTTTTTTACGCCACATAAATCAGTCGGTAATCCAAAATGTGCGGTTTGTTTTCTTCAGAGTTGTCAAAGTTACTGTAAATCAATTAATGTCACAACTCACACAAGAAACTAACATCTGAGACAATAAAATTCAAATGCCAGCATAAAAATGTCTCTCTAAATAAAATAAATAATAGTATTTAACTAACTGGTATTGCGGGTTAGAACTTTTTTATTCCATTAAGGAGCTATTGGCATTTGGTGCACGGAGTTCATTATAAACACAGAGCCCAAATAATAGAAAAATTAAATAAAACATTCAAACACACTATACCTTGCTTCCCCTTGAGTCTCTGCACAAAACCTCTGGTCCATTTCTTCGGTGCCATGTTGAGGGGGATGCCAGAGAGCTCGCTGTTGATGTAAAGAGCACACTGCAGCTGGAGGAAGTCCCAGTCCTCCATGATCATCTGGGTCTTCGCCCCTGTCATACGATGCTAAATGATACAAGGGGTTGTTAATATGGCTTAATATGGCTGACATCTGGGGGCATATTCATACAGCGTCCTTGTAAAAAGAGCTGCTCCTAGTGAAGAAAACTCTTAGAATTATAAAGTTTACAACGAATTTGCCCTTGAAGATAAGTGAAGCTCATGGTTATTCACAAAGCACTCTTAAGAGAGCTTATAAAGTGAAATACTGTTAGGAGTAGCTAAGAGGACTTTAGAGAGGCTTAAGAGTTTCTCAAACAGAGAAGAAACTGGTGGAAAGACAAAGAGGTACAGAAGGAGAAATTCCTTCAAACACTAAATGACTGCGAGTAAAAATATGGCCAGAACTCAAAGTGATCACAACACCAAGATATAATTCTGCTCATAACCTTGCCCCCTTTAGCGTCAATGACAGCTTGCAGTTTTTTGTAATAGCTGTGAATAGAGCCTGTCATTTTTTCAGGTGGTAAAGCTGCCCATTCTTCTCAGCAAAAAGCCTCCAGGTCCAGTAAATTCTAGGTTATTCTTACATGAACTGCCCCTTTAAGATCTCCCCAGAGTGGCTCAACGGTATTGAGGTCAGGAGACTGTGACTGCCACCCCCGGGGTCTCATTTATAAACCTTGCATACACACAAAACGAGGCCTGAAAGAGGCTTTTGTCACTTCCCACGGAAAGGTTGTGATGTATAAAAATGGACTTGATGGGACAAACATTGACCCATGCTTACGAACATTTTGGAGATGGAAAATTGGTGACACAGATGATGAGGTGGAAGCCTGATTGTAGAAATTCTTGATAATTTTTAGCGTTTTTTTTCCATACGTACATTTTTAGTATGGAGCCTTCGAACTGTTTTACAAATAAGTCCCCAGAACCTTTGCTGCTGTCACCACTGAAGGTTGGACTTGACCTTTTGTTTGGATCATTGTCATACTGGAAGGTCCAAGTCCATCCCATGCACAGCTTCCAGACTGATGAATGCAAATGTCCTCTAGTATTTTCTGATAACATGCTTCATTCATGTGCCATAAAATTTAGACTAATTCCCTGTGCCGCTGTACCGTGATCCACCACCATGCTTCACTGTGTGCTTTTCGTCATAGGCCTTGTTTACTCCTCTCTAAACAGCATCAATGGTTGTAACCAAAAAGTTCAGTTTTGAGGCTTGTCTGGGTGCTGTGTGGCATAGTGTAAGTGGGCTGCATGATCAGCCATAGTATCAAAAACATATCCAGTTTTCACAGATTCTGCTAAAGGTGTGTAAGTTTATGAGCACAACTGCATATGGGAACTGAAAAAATGCAACAGCGCAGTAGTGATGACTTGGGTTTGCAGCAGAGTGATCACACAAACAATTACAGTTCTTTCACAGTGTCAAATTGTGATGCAGTTCATTTCCACTGGGTGTTCACACCTTGCAGGCTCACAAAAGGGCATGTCTGTGACAATCACACCTTTTAAAAGAATGCATCATACCTAGCAACAGGGTCAATCACACCCCCTCACAAAGTTTGTCTCTTCCTTGCTCAGAGTTTGTAGGCTGTTAGGAGCTCTCTGAGAGTGTTATCAGAATGTTTTTAAACATGGCCCCAGATGACTAAATTTAAGACATTTTGAAGTTGTAAGGACGATAAACTTAAAAATGAAGGCCTCAACAATCATTCTTCAACAACTCTGAGCAGTGTTTAGTTTGTTAAACCTTGTTTAAGTGAGTCGCTTTAGAAACAAAGAACTCTATATAGGCAGGGTTGAAGGTGTAGGAGAGAGATTTCCTCATTTATTAGACCCAGAGTTTGCCCTCTGGCTTTAATGTTAGACGCTGTAAGCTCGGGAACATGGAAATTATTGTAGCTGTAGGCTGCTAGAATCTGAAAGCTTTTTCTAAAACCCGATATCAGTAGCTAATGGCCACTTGCCCACCACAGCTCATTATTTCTAAATGAGATCCCACTTGAAGTCTGAAGTTCACTGTCTTACAACAAGAGGTCCAAATCTTTTCAGTCTCTGCAGATACCCTGAACTGACAGAAGGTTATTAGCCACAGTCAGTGACAGATACCAACCTTTTTGATGACATCATTAAGGAAGATAATCTCCGTGAGCTTCATGGTGAGGTCGTCCTCGTTGGTGCCTGACTTCAGGTCGCTGACCACGGAGGGTCTTATGCAGAGAGGAGGCACCAGGAGGCGGGTGAGAATGAGGTCCGCAGGTTTCCCTGCCTCAGGGTTCATCAGCAGCAGGGGAATGTCTTCTTGGGGGATCCTCTTGAAAAGGTTCAGCACCACCAGAGGGTTCAGGTTTTCCTACAGAGGGAATGATAATCAAGGCAACATGAGGCAAATACAAGGTTGTACAGAACTTTGCACACCATGTCTGTAGTTTTGTCGGATGCTTTTTGCTATTCTATATGTTGCAAAAACTTGCAATACAAGGCACAGTGTAATGATAGATTTGCTCCCTTGCTTCTCTCCACTGGAGGAAGCTACCAAGGATGTTGCCTCTCATTGTCCACGTCTTGCATTCAGCTACCCGAGTTATGATAGGCCTAGTGTGCAGCTATTGTGTAAATTGCACTCTGCTGTAAGTATCATCATCGCTGTTGTGCATATCTACAGAGGCCAATATTATCTTCTCTTTGTCATGGATGTCCCTCTCTTGTTGCAGATGTGTGTTACACCACATTTTCTTCACTACATCTTGGTCAGCTTTTTCCACTTTAATATGCCTCTAAATTATATTTGTGGCACTAAAAACATGAAACAGCACCTATAGGATAGCCAAACCATTCCATGCCAGTAACCACTGGCAGCCATTTTTGGTTGGTTGGTTGGTCGGTTGGTCGGTCGGTCCACAAAGCTTTTCTTGAATAATTCAAAAAGTACTTGACCAAAAATGTTCGAAATTTGCATACTGCAAGTAGAGACCATGAGTAACTATGCCAGAAAAAATGACCAGGATTCATTTATAGGTGGCGCTATACTAAGCATTTCAAAACGAAAAAATTTGCTTTTCTTGAGGTTGTGTGTATGCATGTTGTGTATGCATGTTGTGTATGCATGTTGTGTGAATGCATGCATGTATGAGGTCACAGCTATTGCAAATTTGCGCTTGTTCTTAATTTAATGTGAACTGTGAGTGTGTCTAACTGTATTTTTCTTAATTTAATACATATTTACATTTTTAAAATATTGTAATGAATCATTTAAATATTTTTGATTAATTTTATTGAATAAATGGTTGCTACGGCAACTAGGGTGCGTTTTTGCGATGCCCCAATATCCAGATTCATTCAACATACAGTACAGGCCAAAAGTTTGGACACACCTTCTCATTCAATGCGTTTTCTTTATTTTCATGACTATTTACATCGTAGATTCTCACTGAAGGCATCAAAACTATGAATGAACACATGTGGAGTTATGTACTTAACAAAAAAAGGTGAAATAACTGAAAACATGTTTTATATTCTAGTTTCTTCAAAATAGCCACCCTTTGCTCTGATTACTGCTTTGCACACTCTTGGCATTCTCTCCATGAGCTTCAAGAGGTAGTCACCTGAAATGGTTTCCACTTCACAGGTGTGCCTTATCAGGGTTAATTAGTGGAATTTCTTGCTTTATCAATGGGGTTGGGACCATCAGTTGTGTTGTGCAGAAGTCAGGTTAATACACAGCCGACAGCCCTATTGGACAACTGTTAAAATTCATATTATGGCAAGAACCAATCAGCTAACTAAAGAAAAACGAGTGGCCATCATTACTTTAAGAAATGAAGGTCAGTCAGTCCGGAAAATTGCAAAAACTTTAAATGTGTCCCCAAGTGGAGTCGCAAAAACCATCAAGCGCTACAACGAAACTGGCACACATGAGGACCGACCCAGGAAAGGAAGACCAAGAGTCACCTCTGCTTCTGAGGATAAGTTCATCCGAGTCACCAGCCTCAGAAATGGCAAGTTAACAGCAGCTCAGATCAGAGACCAGATGAATGCCACACAGAGTTCTAGCAGCAGACCCATCTCTAGAACAACTGTTAAGAGGAGACTGCGCCAATCAGGCCTTCATGGTCAAATAGCTGCTAGGAAACCACTGCTAAGGAGAGGCAGCAAGCAGAAGAGATTTGTTTGGGCCAAGAAACACAAGGAATGGACATTAGACCAGTGGAAATCTGTGCTTTGGTCTGATGAGTCCAAATTTGAGATCTTTGGTTCCAACCGCCGTGTCTTTGTGAGACGCAGAAAAGGTGAATGGATGGATTCCACATGCCTGGTTCCCACTGTGAAGCATGGAGGAGGAGGTGTGATGGTGTGGGGGTGTTTTGCTGGTGACACTGTTGGGAATTTATTCAAAATTGAAGGCACACTGAACCAGCATGGCTACCACAGCATCCTGCAGCGACATGCCATCCCATCCGGTTTGCGTTTAGTTGGACGATCATTTATTTTTCAACAGGACAATGACCCCAAACACACCTCCAGGCTGTGTAAGGGCTATTTGACCAAGAAGGAGAGTGATGGAGAGCTGCGACAGATGACCTGGCCTCCACAGTCACCGGACCTGAACCCAATCCAGATGGTTTGGGGTGAGCTGGACCGCAGAGTGAAGGCAAAGGGGCCAACAAGTGCTAAACACCTCTGGGAACTCCTTCAAGACTGTTGGAAAACCATTTCAGGTGACTACCTCTTGAAGCTCATGGAGAGAATGCCAAGAGTGTGCAAAGCAGTAATCAGAGCAAAGGGTGGCTATTTTGAAGAAGCTAGAATATAAAACATGTTTTCAGTTATTTTACCTTTTTTTGTTAAGTACATAACTCCACATGTGTTCATTCATAGTTTTGATGCCTTCAGTGAGAATCTACAATGTAAATAGTCATGAAAATAAAGAAAACGCATTGAATGAGAAGGTGTGTCCAAACTTTTGGCCTGTACTGTATGTTGAATGAATCTGGATATTGGGGCATCGCAAAAACGCACCCTAGTTGCCGTAGCAACCATTTATTCAACCTGTACTGTATATTCAGCAATGAGTGTACCAAATTTGGTGCTTTCATCACAAAATGAACGATAGTTTAGCTATGCCGCCCCACTGTGAAGATTTCTGATAATAATACTTATATAATACCTATTTCCATACCTTTGTTTGAGGACTATACTCACAATATTCTTCAAAAACCTTTATTCATTTAGAAAATAATCCAAACTTCTCAATAAATCAGTTTTTGATGTTAACATTATCCATTTTTCCTGATTTACTTGAGAAATATGTCATTAACCAATACAGGAATAAGGAGCTGTAGATGTCATTCATAGCCAGGGTTCAACGCTAAGGTTTTTTTTCACTTGCCCGGTCGGGCAAGTTGGTCAGACATCTACTTGCCCGAAGTCAGTTTTTACTTGCCCTATAAAAATTGTTTAATTTAAGCGGCTATCAAATAACAAAGACTGCAGTTATTTTTATGTAATGTAATCTTTATTAATACTGTATTTATTAATTAAAACAACATACGTCATGTATTGTAGCTTAATTCCTACACAAAAATGACAGTGTCAGGGCTTAAAGTGAAAAATGTGTCAATCGTTCTCCGTCTATAATTTTGCGCCCTACTTGAGCCATGCCCACCTCTATTTATTTTTCACCCCTCTCTCCAGTTCTGCTGTGTTAACACTGGGTTTTATATACTTGCTTCCATCTCTCTGCCCTGCTCTACTCTACTTCAACGCTACTTAGCTCTCTCTCTACTCTACCAGTAGACTACCACATCCACCTGTTGCACAAAACGCACACAGCAGTGTTTCCCCTAGGATGGAGTTGTAGCAGCGGAGGTGAAGCACACGCATGAAAAATAATTTTCACATGCATGAAACTTTTTTGTATGCTTGCAAAGCACAGCCTGCTGGGATGTTTCTATGTATCTACTGGCACCAGAAGGGCTCTTTAGGACTAAGTACATACAGTACATGTGTGCACAGTAATGAGCAGGTGAAATGTCTGTCTAGCTTACATATGAGGTGTCTCAAGATTTAGGAACATACAATTTTATGGAATATAATAAAGTAAAAAGTCACTTGACATGCTGCTGTTTTGTGCTATGACCTATTTAAGTGCTGGAAGTTGTTATTTACATGACAACGCCTGAACGCAACACAAGCTCAGCATGAGTGCCGTGCTGAGCTGCTGTGTGAGCAGCGCATTTGTCTGTGAGTAACAGCAGTCTGTTGGTTATTTACAGTGTCCATAACAATAACTTTGTTAGCTGACAAACTGCACCGGGCTCGGGGTCAGGTTTGGTCAGGAAAATGCGGCCCAAGCCGCTCTAGCGTGCTCACCTGTGTGTGTGGCGAAACTCCGCCGTGCGCGATACAGAGAGCAGAGGAGAATTGTTAATGCGTGACCATGTAGAGACAGAAATGACACGATGACATAACACCATAAATAGTATGTTGTTATGTTATTATATGAAGCGTCCGTCGTGCAAAATAATATCAATGGGGGCTGTGGGCAGGACATTGTTACACAGCTGTGCCTGTGACTTCAGGCAGAGAGACTGCTGCATCAGAGCAGACGAGCACGTTTTAAAATACATTTATTTTATTAATTAGTTATTAACTTTTACTATTTTTAGCAACTTGCCCGATCGGGCAAGTGAGTTGTTAGTTTACATGCCCGATCGTGAGTTTTATTTGCCCCGGGCAATCAGGCAATCCTTACTGTTGAGCCCTGATAGCATATTTAAGATTCAGAGTCTGGGGCAGGACTGAGTGCACACAGTTCTTGAAATGGCGGTGACCTTGCTGGCGGCTTGCGGCTAACAGAGGGTAGGTGCTAAGCTTCCACGACAATACCATCCCGCCATTGTGGGATGTGACAGCATTATCAGTCAGTACATTTACATGGCATTAGAGAAAATCGATTTATTGTGCGAGTCCAACTAAAACTGGACTTTGAAAATACATGTTAACATGTTAGTCCGACTGAAATCATACATACATCATCAGACTAACACACCCAGACAATGCCAGGGGGAGCTGAATTACCGCTGGATGTATACACTCAATGGAGCCCAAACTGGCTGAGGTGCTCTCCACATGCTCCAAAGTTTCCACCCCAGGCTTTGACCCGAAAGTCGAATAGCATTAAATGCGTAACAGAAGAAGAAACCAGTAACAACATGGCAAAATCTACATCCAGAGCTGTGCATTTTTGGACAGACAAAATGTACAGAGCTCTGAAATCGTCCACCATGGTACTCGTTTGCCGCTAGTTAACCGCAGCTAACTTGTTTGTCAGTTGTTTGGTGTGTGATGTAATAGGTCAAACGGAAAAAGGTCCAACACTAACAAGCTGAAAGGGGGCATATCACCACCTATCGTAGCAGAGTCGGGCATGCTTCAGTCAATAAATCGACTCCCCTCCCGTGCTTGTGTTCTGGGACAAGGACAGTAGTCGAATTCAATGGCCTAATCGAGCTATAGCCGTAGCTTAGCTGAACTGTGTATGTAAACGTACTGAGTGGTAACTATTAGGGCTTCCCCCTAATGGCTGACCAAATGTTTAGTCGACCAGAGAGGTCATTAGTCGGCAAGATTTCATTGTTCATTTAGTCGCAGGGGAAAAAAAACCCCGAAACTCTATTAGGAGCTGCGCCTTGTCAAAATAAATCAAACCCTATATGACTGGACCATGTGGGAACTTAATTTGAAAGGACAGACACAGGAAGTGGCCATGCTCAGCAGTCAGACAGGAGTCATGTTAATTTCCAGGGCTGGTACCTGCAGTTATTCCACAGGCTAGTTAATAACATGTCGGGCAGGAAATCCAAAGTGTGGGATCATTTTAAGAAGGTGAAGGACGAACCCAAGGTGATATGTAAACTCATCTTCATTGGTCGACTACAAACATGACGTATCATCTGAAACATGTAATTGACACTACCGAGGCTCATCACTTGTCATACCACAGCATGGTGACACCTACTGCGAAGTGTGAAAGTGTATAAAGCTCACCTGAGCTCTGGTCAGCAGAGGTTCCACCACTTTGTTGTGCTCGATGGCGGTGTCAAAGGACTGCAGGAATTCCGACACGAAAGCATCCACCACCTTCTTATTTGTTTTATACTTCTCATGGATGATCTTCAGCAGGCCGCACTTTTTCACTGGTCCTGAAGAGTGAAAAACACACATGACTCAGCTTTTTCCAGTTATTACATCAGGATGGATGGCACAAAAAGTCTGTGTCAATGAGTAAATGTCCAAAATTAAATTGTCTCTTTTTTCTCACCATTGAAAGCGGAACAGTTGAGACAGATTGTCCTTTTGCGACATTTATCAGAGATCTTCTTCTTCAGCCCTCGTTTCTGGAGATAGGCCAGGTTGGGCCTTTTCAAGAAATCCATGAACTGCAGCTTCTCCTCTTTCGTCAGCATTATGCTCGAGCACGTCTTGCAAATCATCTGAGACATGACAAAATACCACATCACAATGAGGGAGGTGAAACACTATCTCACACCAATGCAAAGGTGAACTTGTGACTGAACTGTTGTGTGATATAAAAATGCAGAAAACAATCATAACTTAAGGAATTTACAATAAACAAAGTGGGATAAAATTATAATGACTGCTTGATTTACGCGATCTTATTGGTGATTTATTCACATATTTACTTGTTTGAGAGATGGGCATACAGACAGACTTGCCAAAAAAACATATTTAGCCTGTTCTAACTTTGATGCTATAGTGACACCTAAAGGAAAAATATATTTCTGCGTGCTGCATACCAGTCATTTTAATTCGTCTTGCACGGTGCAGAACCTGGGTCTTCTGACTGAATTCTGGTCTCCCTATTGCTTATAATAACCGTCTGATATTGTTCTTCACAATGTGTGAGTCTCAATATGACAATTTTAAAAATGTATGCCATCTAATTTTACCATTTTTATTGGAAAATAAAGGGAGTAAACTCTTTGAAACACTCTTGGAGTCCATCAGGACCAAAACCTCACGCCACAAGAACCATTTCTTCCCGACTGCAAATGGCCTCATCAACAAGGACCAGGACCCCCACTAACTCTGACACTGATGTGTGTATTCTATCCCATATTTAAGTCCCATTATTAATTTTATTTCTAATTTTATTTTCTCTTACTATGTGTATGTTATGCACCGAAACTCGACAGCAAATTCCTTGTATGTGAAAATTTCCTTGACACTAAACCGAATTCTTATTCTGAACTTGCCTGTAAGATCCCTATGATGGCTTTGAAGTAGCCGACATGAAAACACGGCAGCTCCAGATCCAAGTAGCCATAGTGTCCCAGGCAATCTGCCAGATTCTTCCCACATGTCAAACATGGTCTGTCTTTCTCACTGGTGCCCTGCCGGAAACAAAAGAGCAGAGGGATGAGCCTGTAGTATGAGGATGGACTACAGCTACATGACATTATATGTGAAATGGGTGACAACTTTTTATGATGTAATACTTCTTTTCCCCTGATTTTTTACTAAAATACATGCATGTACTCATTTACATGAAGTGCAACAAGTGTTACGTTCCTATGCAGTTATGCCTGCATCAGTTTGATTATGCTGATGTTTGGCAGTTTAAGGAGACTACATTACCTATATACACCGATCAACCACAACAATAAAAACACTAACAGGTGAGGGGAAATAACATCGATCATGTCGCTGCAATGCAACATTCTGCTGGGAAACCTTTGGTTCTGGCATTCATGTGGATACCACCTGACACGCTCCACCCACCCAAACACATTTTCAGACCAAGTACCTCCCCGGATGGGCAGGGCGCTCCCAGGGACAAGGGACAATGTGCCATGCAACAGTGCAAAAACTGCTCAGGAATGGCCCGAGGAACATGACAAAGAGTTCAAGGCATCAACCTGACCTAGAAATTTCCCAGATCTCAATCTGATCAAGCATCTGTGAGACGTGTTGGTACCCCACCTCACAGCCAACAGGACTTAAAGGATCTGCTGCCAATGCCCTGGTGCCAGACACCACAGGACATCCCCCAGAGGTCCTGTGTCCATGCCTTGACAGGTCAGAGACAAGTCCGATCCAAGGAGGCCCTGCCATGAACCGGACTTGGCTCTAGTGTACCATCACGTCCCACAGATGGTCAATCAGATTGGGATCTGGTGAATTTAGAAACCAGGTTGATGCCTTGCTCACTTTGTCACGTCTCGGGCCATTCCTGAGCAGTTTTTGTGCTTGTAGCATGCCGCATTGTTCTCCTGATCAGAGAGTATCATTTCCACTTGGGGTTGGACTTGGTCTGCAACGATGTTTGGGTGAGTGGTGCGAGTCAAGTGGCATCCACATGAATGCCAGGACCAAAAGTTTCCCAGCAGAACATTGGATTGTAAGGAGATGATCAATATCATCCACTTCACCTGACTGTAGTTTTATTCATGTGGCTGATCCGTGTACGTGAACTGCATGCACACAAATAGTTAAACACACAAGAAATCAATTCAAAAATTAAACAAATTATGAGGGGTTAAAGGCTGTGTAAGCATAATGGAATAAAACCTTTTTGGCAGATCTACAAGCGACATAATCATGCCACAATAAAGGGCAGCAATAAAGCTGAGAGGTCCCCCATAAATATTTTGCCATGAAAAGAAACAGTTCTACATAAATATTGTGCAGGACCTTTTCTATATGAGACTGTGGAGGCATTTGGACACACTCGTTTTTTAGTGTCAAAGCATAAAAGAGTGAAAAGACTGTGTCCGTGTCATACCATGCGGTGGTCCAACACTCCATAGGGCAGTGGAGTGTGTTTGGTGTCTTGGCTGTACAGATTCTTACTGACCACCTGGATGTGAGCCTGCTGACGCATCTGCTCGGCAGACTTCATCCCAAAGCAGATGTGGCTTCTGTAGACAGGTACAAAGAGTAAAGCAAAGGCAGTGAGAGGGTTCATGTCTGTTTTCTTACACATTTTTCAACAAGTATGCAGGTGATAGGCAGAGCTGAGAGGAGAGCAGGAACAAAGTGTATCAACATATTTAACTGGCTCCAAATCCTGGTGACTGCATGTTCACAACACATCCCTGCTGTCGATACATAAATGTGATGACGTTTACTTTAGCCTACGTGTCAGAACAACTACTTTATGATAATACAACTAAATTATTTGGCTGTGTGGTGGGGCCACTGTATCTTCTTTAATATTATCGCCCTAAAACAACTTGTCAATACTAGCCACACTGCAAACTGACACTGGCACCAGCTAACCGGCGAGCTAGCTTAAGAGGCTAGCTAGCAGTGCTGTTACACTCACATTTTTTTGGCCACATCTGTCTCTCTGAACTGTTCCTTCACCATTTTGGCAGCGTCTCCTAAACAAATACCAACACGACTAATTAAACTGTTATTCTGTCCTCATTCCAGCGGGCCAGGCTTTACTTATCACCTGCACGCTGTCACATTACTTTCCCATGTTGTGGAAGCGCTAACAGCCAGCAACATGCAATCGAATGCAATGTGTTGATAGCATGCGAGCTACAGTGAGTGCTGCCTTCAGGGTTCATCGGTAATCTAGAGACTTTAATCCCAAGTGGTCGCAACAACTTGAACAAAAAGTGCGTGTGCTGACACATCGTATCGTCTGTTTTGTTGGTATTCACATTTACAGACAGCGCAAAGTTGAATCTGCTGGCAAGAAAACGAAAACTAGTATGTGTGAATGTTTTATAGAAAATACGAGTTTACAGGATGTATTTGAAAGCAGCACGAGCCTACGCACAACAACAGCAGGAAAGAGAAGCCACAAGAGCGCGAGCGCAGTCAGTCTCAAGTGAGTGCTGACGCCTAGCGGCTGGAATGTGTAATGCTTTCAATAGTACTAAATATTGTATATTTAGGGTCCGAGGAGCTGAACTGCCAGGGCACTACTGTAATCCTAGGTATTCTTCTCTTTCTTCTTCCGAGGAAATCATACTTCCCATGGGTGAAAACTCACCAAACCTTGCACAAAGGTCCAGTCTCATGCCAGATATCCTCAGCTGTAAACTCAAGCCAATAGTCCTGATGGTGACGTCTAAATTTCGAAATTTTGAAAATTCATAACAAATCAACCATACGTGCTACAACTTCACAACTTTCATCAAACTGTAGCCCCAATAACTGAAGAAACATTTAAACCTATTAAAAATTATGAAGTTCATCACTGTTTTTTTTTTCAAAAACAGTAAAACTTCTTAAACCTATCTCCTCCCACAATTTTTGCTCAATTGACACCAAACTTGCTACAGAGCATCTTCAGACTGTCCTACACAAGCTATGTTTCTCAGATTTTCTGATTTATCAAAAATTGAGCCTACAGTGCATCAAAATGTTTGACTGTAAACGGTACTGTAAACATATACATGCAAATTCTTGCTAAATAAATCTTCAATGTTCATGAAAAAAATGACAAAATTTTAGAGTCATGGTAGATGATGTGTGGCAAATTTCAGAATTGTATCTCAAAAACTGATTTTTTGACAGCATTTTGAATTTTGTTCTAATGTGAACAATTGGAGTCAATGTAAAAATGGCAATTTGAAACATCAGTTTTTCACTTATGGAGCAAATCAATCATTGTTACAAACAAATTACCAACATCTCCATGCTGTCTAGATGCAATATGTGTATTTTCAGATTTTTGTCTTAATAACTGAATTTTTTACAGTTGTTTCAAATCTGCCTTTCCATGCACGGATGGCTGCTTTCCTACACAACAGTGAATGGCTTACTCAAAGGTTCCAGAGGTTGTGGGTTCGAGCCTCAACTGGTGCAGAATCCACATTGTAATGTAATCATCTTCTTGTGCTCCAGCTTATTGCTTAAAATTGCCTGAGCGTGACTGATCACTGTGCAGCATCTTCAAGTCTTTTTTCTGATAGAAAATCTGCCTTCTCATGCTTGAAAATAAACCAAACTTTGCACAAAGATCCAGTGTCAATACTTCAGTGTGAAACCATCTGAGGCTTCTCACTTTGCACATAGCTCAAATAGTTAAACATCAGTTTTTCACTTATGAAGCAAATCAATCATTGTTAAAACAAATTACCAACATCTCCATGCTGTCTAGATGCAATATGTGTATTTTCAGATTTATGTCTCGATAACTAAATTTTTTTTTTTACAGTGGTTTGAAATCTGCTTTTCCATGCATGGACGGCTGCTAAACCTGCACGTCTGGCTTTGTCAATTTGTGAAGCTACACATAAGTTGTCACTGACTAATTAGCTCAGTGAGATAGAAATTAATTCTTAGTCTCAGAAGTTGTGAGTTCAAGCCTCAGCTGATGAAAAAGGCAGATTGTGTTGCTAATTTCCTAAATGTTTTCCAATTCTTCTGCTTCTTGCTCAGAATTGCCTAAAAATGCCCGGACCTGACCCATCCCTGCACAGCAGCTATAATATAGTTTGATTTTTGCAGAGTTAAAACACAAAAAAGCAAGAAAAATGAATAATGGAACACAATGCAAGGAGAGGCAAAAAACCCAAATGGCTTTTTTGAAGCCTCCACCTAATAAAATTTAAAGTTATTAAAAACTCAAAAGTGCGGTAAGATAAAGAACAATACAAAACATGGACAAATAATACAAGCAAAGGAAAACCGATTACAAACAGCAGTTAAATGTTTTTTAGGCATCTTTTTTAACACTTTATAGAGATACAGGTTTTTAGCAGGTGGAAAAATCATTCCATAGTTTAGTTCTAAATCTTATTGAAAATTGATTGAAGTCAAAAAAATGCTGGAAGATGAAGATCATCTTTTGGCAAGAAGGTGAATAACTTTATAAATTAATGAAATAATCCTAAGTAGAATATGCTATGGGAAGTTATTTAAATATTTAGTACTCAAGTGTGAATTTGTTTGCCCCTTTTTGCCAAGAGAATGAAAAGACAATACAGCTGTGATGGTTGCTGAGTTGTGTTGCTCAAATAATATATTATCCTTACTCACACTCACACACAGTGTAGTTACAATGATCCAATGTAGCTGAGGGACAATTAGTTATTCAAAAAAAGCTGGGGAAAAAATAACATTTTTGATTTTGCTCCCATTTTTCACAGGTTAAAGTTAAAGATCTAATACTTTTTCATTCACTCAGTAGATATATTTCTCATAAATTTTGGCCACAAATTTGTTGAAATCCATGTTAGTCAGCACAATAATCCATCCACCTGACAGGTGTGGTACCTCAAGATGCTGATTAAACAGCATCATACTACACAGGTGTGTCTTGGGATGGTTACAATAAAAGGCCACTCTAAAATGTGCAGTTTGATCACGTGGCACCACAGATGTCGGAAGTACTGAGGTAGCGTGCAATTGGATCGTCCACCAGAGCTGTTGCCTGTAAACTAAATATTCATTTCACTATCATAAGCTGTCTATGATGTCATTTTCATGAATTTGGCAGTACATCCAACCGATCTCACAACCACACAAGTTGGTTACAGGGTTGCAGCAATATACCGGTTTCAAGATATACCGTGATATAAAAGTTGACGGTTATCAAATGTACAGTGGCTTATCTATGATTCTGAAAAATAAAAATAAACTGGACTTTGAATATCCCCTTTATTTAAGTTATTTTCTAAGGTAAGAGTTTTCACACATACTTTAATTAAAAAAAAGGTCTCAAGTTTCCATAAGACGTCTGATCAACCAGAACCCTCCCGTTTAATTTCTTTAAGGGTCGTTCTGACTGATAATATTATAAATTCTATAATACAGTGAAACCTCAGTGTTTTCTGAGACAGTTATTGTACTATGAAAATCTCCATTGCAACTGTAGTCGGTTACAATGATGACCTGCTGTCAGGTCAAGACCCTGGTGAGGATGACGAGCATGCAGATAAACTTCTCTGAGACGGTTTCTGACAATTTGCTAGAGAAATTCTTCAGTTGTGCAAACCATTCATTGCATCAGTTGTTCAGGTGGCTGGTCTCAGACGATCTTCCAGGTGAAAATGCTGGATGTGGAGGTCCTGAGCTGGGAAGGTACATGTGGTCTGCGGTTGTGGGGTTGGTTGGATGTACTGCCAAATTCATGCAAACAACATTAGAGACAGATTTTTGTAGTGAAATGAACATTCAGTTGATGGGCAACCGCTCTGCTGGACATTCCAATTGCACACTACCTTGAAACTTGTGTTGTGTGATCAAACTGTACATTCTTAGAGTGGAATTTTATCGCAGAAATGAAGCTGTTTAATCAGCATCTTGATACGCCACATCTGTCAGGTGGATGGATTATCTTGGAAAAGCAGAAATGCTCACTGGAATTGATTTTAACTAAATTGTGACCAAAATTTGAAAGAAATGTATCTATTAAGTAGATTTAAAATGTCAGTAAGACCAAACCTGACTGAAGAAAGAGTTATTTTTAATACCAAAGATATATTCGTCAGAACGCTTTGCCTTACAATCCATACAACCTAAAAATTATGTAGAAAATTGCAAAGGAAGATCAGTGTTAAGCATCTTTTTTGGTGCTTTATGAAATTTGAAAAAGTTATTTGAAGCTCAGGTGTCAGGATACAGCCGGAGGTTTGATTTCGAGTTAGGTCGAGTTTATTGTGAGGGTTATGTTTATGCTTGGGGTGAGGATCAGTGTATGAATGTATTGTAGTAAATATTCCCACATACAACAATATATAACAGCATGTGTGTTATCATACATTTTATGTGCTTGTATCTGAATTCATATTATTCAGTGGTGAAGCAGCACTAATAGGATTATGAGGATTATTTCTAAAGGAATATCTCTTCTTTCAAAAGACTTCACTGATGGCCCATGGGTCATCTGTGCTGCAGTCTTACACCCTGCCTCTAGATGGCACCAAATGCATTTCTAACAGCTGTTGACACAGAGGAGGTGCAGAGAGGCTAAATAAACCTGTTATACCTGTGTTGTTTGATGCCATGGCGTGGAAGCGCTGATGGCGACTGATGACTTCCTGATGAGGATTTCCTTCCACAACATGCTTGTGCTGATTAATTGTTCTGTCAACTGATAACCACCGACGGTGAAAATTGCCTGGCTGAATCTGATTTTCCATTTTATAATTCTGCTGCCACTTACATCACGAAGGGCCTCTAATTAAACCTCTGATATAGTGTTCAACGTGGTGTGGGCTTTCTAAATCTGCCTCTGGAGGCAACGCATCCCCCCAGAAGAGTTTGGTGTGTCTAAATCTTCACATCTGGGGACACGTAACTTTGGGATATACAGATGTATCAGTCTGTGTAAATAAAGAGCATAAGAAATGATCCTCAGAAACACTGTAGGGACCGCTGCTAACAATGTTTTTCAGCTTGAGAGGCAGCTCAGTGATCCCCCCTCAAACTGCCTCTTGAGCATCTCTGTGTATAAACTATGCATCAAATGCAGTGGGCTAATCGTCCAATCATGAGCAAACACACACTTGCTCACACACACACCCTGAGGAGGAATTGAATATCTTAGACTGAGGGAAACTGGGTCTCTCTCAGGACTTGGGATCCAGGGATTTGGTCGCAGTCCCTGTTCAGTACTGTATTAGATTTAGATCCGGAGACGTGCTCTCAGATTAATTATGCAGAATATGGAAAAAAAAAAATTCCCTCTTGCTCATATGTATGTACATATGTGCTGAAGCCCCAAGGGTATGTGATGACCATATAATGCCTTCAGCTAATTTCCACCAAATCGAGAGCTTAATCAATAATAATAATAATCTCTAGTTGCAGCCATCTCCAGATGATTTTTTTCAATTAATTGACTAATCATTTAGTCTATTAAGCCACACAATAATGGGAAGTGCCCTTCACAAGCTCCCAGAACCCCAGAGTTATGATTGACGTACAGTTCAAAATCTAAATGTTAAAGGTCCAGTGTGTAGGAATTAGGGGGATATATTAGCAGAAATGGAATATAATATAATTAATATGTTTCTTTGGTTTCTACAGTAGCCCAGAATGAACAAACCAGACACTGGCTCAAGATAGGGCCACTCACAGTTTTGCATCATCCACAGTAGTTAGCAGCCCCTTCAAGGCAAGCAGAACAGTGTTAGAAAAACACTGATTTTCAACATGAAACTGCTTTATTCAGTGTTTTTACCAGTTTAAATCACCTGATTAGTTTGTTTTGGAGAGGAAGAAACCTCTGCTGATAATTCGGCTTCTGGTAAAAATCTCCTGAACACCTGGATCTTATGTTATCAGAGAAAAAAGGTGAGCACATATTAGCAGGTGCTGGGCTAGTGGCTTGTCTGCAACGAGCCAAACAATGTCAGAGAAACACTGATTTATAAAGTACAAACTGCTTTATCCAGAGTTTTTAAATCCCCAATTTGAATCCCTAGGTCCTCTGCTGATAATTTGGCTCCTGGTAAAAACTTCCTTAACATCTGGATCACAAACAAGATGAGCACGAATTAGCAGGTGCTGACGTGTGGGGGAGGAGGGAGGGTGCAGGCATTAGAGCAGGTGGTGTTTTGCTGTGCTGGTTTCATGGATGTGAAGATGGTTTTTTTTGTTTGTTTATTTCTTTTTTTTCCCCAGTATGTAAATAATTGTTTGTTTTTTCTTTAGCTATGGGGATGCTCCTCCCCTATTATGTAAGCGATGAATAAGTAAAAAATTGATCGCAAAAAAAAAAAATTAGCAGGTGCTGGCCAGCATCCCAACTGTGACATACCAAACAGCATTGGAGAAACACTGATTTATAACACGAAACTGCTTTATTCAGTGTTTATACTGGTTTTAATCACCTGATCAGTGCATTTTGGAGAGGAGGAGAAATCTGTAGATAATTTGGCTCCCAGTAAACATCTCCTGAACGTCTGGATCTTATGTTATCAGAGAAAAAAGGTGGGCACATACAGTATTAGCAGGTGCTGCGCTAGTGGCTTTTAATCACCTTGTTTTGGAGAGGAAGAGACCTCTGTGGATAATTCAACTCCCGGTAAGAATCTCGTGAACGTCTCAATCTTATGTTATCAGAGAAAAAAAGGTGAGCACACATTAGCGGGTGCTGGACTAGCGGCCCATCTGCAACAAGCCAAACAGTATAGGGGAAACACTGATTTATAACATGACACTACTTTATTCAGTGTTACTGGTTTTAATCACCTGATTAGGTTGTTCTGGAGAGGACCTCTGTGGATAATTCGGCTCCCAGTAAATATGGATCCTGTATTATCAGAGAAAAAAGGTAAGCATACACTAGCAGGTGCTGGGCTAGTGGCACATCTGCAACAAGCCAAACTGCTTTATTCAGAGTTTTAAATCCCTAGTTTTAATCCCTGGGTCTTCTGTAGATAATTTGGCTCCTGGTAAAAACTTGCTGATCATCTGGATCACAAGCAAGGTGAGCACACATTAGCAGCTGCTGAGCTGGTGGCCCGTCTGTGACATGCCAAACAGCATAGGAGAATCACTGATTTATACATAAAACTGCTTTATTCAGTGTTTATACCGGTTCAAATCACTGTGTCTGTTTGTCTTGGAGAGGAGGAGACTTCTTTGGATAATTTGGCTCCTGGTAAAAATCTTCTGGACATTGAACACTGAAGGAATTCCAACTGGGAGAAGTTCCATCTGGGTGCAACCTGAAATCCTCACCACTAGATGCTACTATATCCGGCTAAACCTTACACAGTGGAACTTTAAATTAAACAGAGAAAGTGCCTACATCTCACATTTGAGAAGCTGGAACAAAGGAATACTTAGCATATTTTGCTTGATAATTGATTAATAAAGTATCACAAATATTTTTCTGTTAACTGACTAATCGATTGACTAATGGCTTCAGAGCTACACACCAGAATAAATAAAGGATGAAGCTCTTTTCTCTCCTTCTTTCATCATGTTCAGTGCGGTTCCGTCCTTTTAAATACTCAAGTGCAACCCAGTGTTTACTCATCATACCATTTACATTATGCAAAACGTATTTGTAGATCAATGTGACCACCATCTTTGTGTAATTAACATGAGTAATTACTGTGCTTAATTTACAGAGCCACCCAAGGTTCATAATGGGGCTGCAAAACATTGACCCATGACAATTGATTGATCCCTCCCTCCTTTAAAACCATGCCCCTGCTAATGACTAAGTAATGAGCAGATATAGTGTGTAGCTGGGGTGGCTAATACAGCATTCGCTCTCCATATCCAGATTGGCTGATCCCCCTCCTCCCCACCTCTTCCTCATCCTCCTCCTCCTCCTCTTACCATGTTTTCTGCAATGGTGTCAGCTCCTCGCTTAGAGGCCCCTCTCCCTCTTGCTCTGTGTGTGTTTGTCTGCATGCGTGTTGTGCGCACTGCTCGGTAATCAGCCACACAGACTCGCCTTTGGTGGCTGGAGACTGATTCAATATTCCACTGGGTAATTTATGCAGAACTAATTCTCTACAGGAATGGAAGGGCTTGGAGGAAGGCAGAAAGAGAGAGGGAGAGAGAGAAATGCGGAGAGGAAGAAATCTGTGGTGAAATAATTATCCCCGGTGTCACTGTAGCAACATTCTGTGAAGTTGATGTCAATAAAATATTGAGCTACACAATCCATTTCAATTTCACCTCAAAAAGATGCTGCAGAGGGTCGGGTGGCTGCAGGAATAAGGAGCACCGTGCACATGGAAAGAGCACGCACGTCCGCACACACATGCGCGTTTGCACAGCGAGGCGGTGGCTGGCGACGTGTGCTGCTTACAGACTGGCTGGGAAGCACATCATTGCCTTTAGTCATTTAACTTGTCAAAACAGCGGGCCTCCGTGTCTCCTCATATTTTGATTTAGTGGGTTTGAATTACTGGAAATAAAGTGAAAGAGGATGAGATGAAAAATGAAATGAGGGGAGCCTCCCAGGAGAGCCATTGGGAGCACGGTATAGATTATGGTCATTTGTGACGGACGGCACAGTAATAAGAGCCTCGTGTCAGAGTGCATTTATGTGTGTGGGTATGTATGTTGTGATGGAGGCGATGGAGATGGGCTTCATTGTATTCTTCTCACAACTTGTATTGATCAACACAATGCATAATGGAGCTGTGTAACGTTGGGCTCAGACAGTAATGTTTGATCTATAAGATCTGTTTGGTGATCAATCAGCACATCCTGTTTGTGAGCTTTATAACAGATGCAACTGTACGGACAATAAGAGAAGACACAGATTCTGGATTATTTTAACCAATCATAGCGTAGCATGTGGATTTGGAGCTAAACGTTGTGCCTGGGGCACATTGTGTGTTAATGATACTCGTTACCTGGAGAGGTTGGAAAAACATATACGTTTCTTCCCTGTTCCAAAACCAAAATCAGACCCTGAAAAGTGTAGGGTTAGCTAGCTAGCTACTGAAGATATAGCCTACTAATGTATACACATGCTGCTTTTGCTTTTTAATGATTATAACAGTGAAACAAAGACCAACCCTGCTGTACAGGAACCAGTGAAGGGAAGCAGGGAAACTTTGCTGATATTCAACCAGCTCTGTGTCATCGCAGTGTGTGCAGATGAACGTTGTTTGGCTTCCCCCAGAGATCCCTGCCCATCCGGCGGTGGAGGTCCAGGTGCTGGCGGCAGTACGGGGGTGAAGCCAAACACCGTTCATCTGCACACACTGTGATGCCACACAGCTGGTTCAGTATCAGCAAAGTTTCCCTTTATATTCATTGTCTTGTGTGGCGATCAGCAGTGATGTGGTGGTTCACTTTTACACTGTGATCTGTAGCCTATAGTTCGGCTTTAGCTTCTAACTATCTTTGTCTGTTTAACCTGTTGTTGCTGCTGAGTCAGTTTGACATCCTGGATATATCCTTCAAACACAGACTGTAGACCCCTCTGTCTGCTTCTCTCTGGAATCACTGTTTCATTTTTACAAAAATATGATAATATTCCTTCAAGGAGTGCAGTTAGTTACAGTGCGGGCTCCATGCTTACTCCAACAGCTTGTCGCAAAGGGGTGGGGCTTAGCAAAAGGTCAGTTGAACCTGCAGCTGTTGCAGCAAGGATGTAGCCTTTATACATAAGGTGCCTGCTCTGCCACTCCGCGCCCCAGTTTGTTGGTCTTGAAGTCAGCTCATACACATGTAAACTGAACTACATCACTTTCCAAATGTTTATATGACAAAAGGAACATAACCATGGTTTGCAGAAATGTGAAACAGCAACATTTATTCTGGCGACTGGGCTGATTTAAAACACTTTCACATATGGGTAGCACGCCAGGGCAAACACGTGCATTTGAACATTGCTCATACGTTCCAGTGACAAGAGTTCAGGCACGTGCTTACCCAGGTGCGCTACTCATCCGTGCATGAGACTGTTTAGGCAGAAGTTTTTTAAATAGGGAGATGTGAGGTTTTAGCTTGGAAGTACTGTGCATACCACATGAAAGTTCATAAACAGATGTTTTGATGTAGTTTTGCTGATGTTAAATGTGGACTCCATTTGAAGCCAATTCATCAAAATTTTTCTCTCTTTTTGGATTCTTCGTTCACTGTGGAGGCATGCGAGAAAAACTGTTAACTTCACAAATTCAACATAACAGGGGGTGAGTAACTGATATCCAAATTATCATTTTGTGGGTGTAGTATTCCTTTAAAACATATACACACACTGTATGTACATAACAAGAGCTCTTGATGGTTGCTATTGCTCCTCTCCTTCACAGTGGCCATAAAAATTCCACTTCCTACCACAGTTTTAGTGGAGGAGATGGGGGACTAAATCAGAACAGTCAGACAGAAAAATCAAATGGGTATCTTCCAAAGTTACCATATTTTTGGCACAAACATCCCTAAAAATGTGCAGACTACTCTGTACGTGTAAACACAAACAAACAACGAAGGAATTTAGGGCTAAGGAGACCATAATAATGTTGTGGGTGTTGAGAACCATCTGGGTTGGTGGTAAAGGACGCCAAGATCAAGTCTCCTTCCCCAATACAACAAAAGTAACTTCAGTTTCAGTGACAGCACATACAGGAGGAGATGCCTCCAACCCAACACCGCAGCTACAGGAACTCCAACCCAACCTGGAACCACAGGAAAAACTTCCAGTATGTAGCTGACTTATGATCTGGCAAATGAATCAGTTGTAACACATTGCAGCTCTTGAAGTAATTGAAATAATACTCTACGAGTCTATGACAGCTTTAAAATCATCACGACTTTTATTGATCCCTGAGTGCATGTTGAGCTGCTGTAGAAATAAACACCGTGATTAATATTAAACATAAAATATTTCCATCATGTCAGCACACGGTCCCGACTGGCCACTCGTGTTGACTGTGAGCAAATCTAATGATTTACACAATTGTGCTTTTACTAATCCTCGCGCCTGTAGGAGTTTCAAATGTGCATCACTGGGTATTCATAAAGGTATAAAAAAAAATGTGGCAGAATTTGCTGTAACAGCCACACAAGTCCACACGCTGAAGAATAATGTTATCGCTTCTCTCTGCCTCTCCGTGGGCACCCCGGCGCTCTCCTCCCAGACATCTCATTATTTTGCATCTTCGTCACTCTTATTAAAGCCATATATCTTAACTTGAGGCCAGTGCCCATCGATGCGGTGGAATACATACATGTCAAAACATTAGCAATGTGTGTGAAACCGCGCTCTGTCCTGCACTCAGGAGAGCCATGTGCAAAATGAATAATTTATCCAAATGAATTATAATACCAGCATCTCCCCACCAAGGCTTTTGTCTGAGTGAGATTCCTGCTCACATTTCAGTTCATACAGTTGGCCTTGCATAAACTAGATACCTCTCTGGACAGATTTGCATAGAAACACCCTGCAATATGGTGAAAAGGGAGCAATTAGGATTCATGGCGGCGCCTCCCCTCCGGATGCTCTGCTGCCATGTGAGACGGCAGCAGCTGATTGAAATGGAGGAGCATGGCCTTGTTCATGCGCCTCTGTCTTCCTTCAATCTCTGTCCTCCTGGGGGGGGGGGGGGGGGGGGTGTAGGGGGGAGCGGGGTCGACTCCAGCCTCCAGGTCCGGTCTGGTCCTCCTTCTCTCTTCCTTCATCAACCTTTTCATTGTCGTCCTCCACCGAAGCACAGATTAGCAGTGGCTCAGGGCGTGTTGGAACTTTTGTAAGGAGCCTGAGGGAAGGAACCTCTCAACCAGCAGGTTAACAACATCATCAAACACAGTGTGATTAGTAGTTAACGGATGCATCGGGTCACATTGTGCAGTTGTTTGAAACAGGTGATGAAGTCCTTGCTGTTGGTGTCTGGCTGCTCGGAGCGTGTGGGAGGTGTTTGACACAAACGAGGCTTCCAGCTCGCAGAACCACGAACAGATGGTGCTGGAAAATGAGGCACCTCTCAGAAGCATTGAAACCCCCTCCAACGACCCTCCCCACATTTCTCTGTCTCTTCTCCACACACACACACACACACACACACACACACACACTCCCTCCTGCTCTCTCCTTCCTCCATAAATGAACCTTTTTTTATGCCAAGACTATTTAAGAGCACTTGTTATTGCTCATACAAGTGTCATGCTTTTAAAATTAAACTCCCCTAAAAAAACAAAAGGAGGGACGCTGCTGGAGGATGAGGATGTCTGACATCTTTTCCTCACAGTGGGAACGCAGGGTGCTGCGGGTCATCTGCCGGAATGAGTTTTTGTTCACCTGGTTGGAGCCAGCAGATGGCAGGGTTGGGTCTGGGCCTCTTCAGGGAGAAGACAGCAGAAAGCCAAGAAACAAGTCACATTTCTTGACTCACTGGCTGCGCTGCTTTAATCCAGCACAGATAAATAACAGCATGATGTAAGAGGAGGGATATACAAGTATTTTAATGTATGTGATCTGTGTGACGTGGCCACTATGGTAATTTGAGCAGCTCTTGATTATACTAGAGGTTTTTGGAGTCATGATGGTGTGAAGGTACTCATAATGAGGCTGTTTGGTGTTTCTTAGGCATGAATATATACTCATTTCAGCCATAATGGGATATGAGAGGCCTGTGAGGATTAGTGGACAGTTTCTATTGTGCTGAAGGTTACTTAACAGGGATGATACAATATAACTGTAAATAGGATAAACATAACAAGTGTCCATTTGCTTTGCTTAGCCCCACACCTCTTGGTCACTATTGCTACGTCTGTAAAGCTCTAAGCGAATAGTTTGTTTTTTTAACTTTATGTGCTTGATTTCAGACAGAAAGCAGACTTCTGCAGCCTCAACAGCTTTTGTCACCCTACTAGCCAGATGTTTGGTATTGCTCAAGTGGAAGTCACCAATACCTGCTTCGCGAACTCTACGGATAAGAAAAGTCCTTCATTTTGTCAAACTGGAAAGAATTAGATGCTGAATGAAGGGCTCCCTCCCTCTCTAGCCCCGTTTCAACCAAACACTTTTGGTATGGTACCTTTGGAACCAAACCCTACCATTTCCAGAGAGCAGAGCAGAGTGACTGTCCGCTATTGACCAATCAACAGACTGCAGTGTTCACAGCTCCAGAGGGGGGGACGGTACGGAACAGTTCCATTGGTACCATCCACAACTTTTCACAGTGGAAACAGACAAAAAGCGCAATGAACTGAACTGTATCGTACCGTACTGCTCGGTGGAAACAGGGCTTATAAGAGATAATATAATAATATAAAATAATATAAAAGAGTCAAACAAGTACTACGGTGGAAAAGCAGTTTATAGAAAAACTGTTTCACAGCAAAGTATTTAATAGCCTTTAATAGCCTATCAGGTCACCATGCCAAGGGAAGCATACAGTTATTCATCAATGAGAGGCTCATGGTCTTGACAGCAAGATGTAAACATTAACGGCGTCTTCCTTGGCTGAGCTGTAATGTTAGCTAGCTCAGTGCTGCTAGGTGAGGTAGCAGTAGATGCACGCTTCCTTCTGCGCAGTGTGGTTGATGGGTATAAAGAAAATAGTTCCTACATGAAACTGCTCACAAGAAGGTCTGTGGATTATCTTGAGTAACCAGGTCATGATTTCTGGAAACAGACAGAGTTTTTCAAACATAGTTTTTTGACACTTTAAGCATCACAAGCCGAGTGCCATCTAGTTCCATTATATTGGAGAGAAGGCAGACATCTCTACGGATGATATCTCCAACACTCGGCAACTCACACCAAAACAACCTATACTGATAAACAGCACTACAGGTAAGAGGAAAAATATGTGTTTTTAATTTGGGTGTGCACTGTCCCTTTAAAGCAGCTACTTGTATAATTTTTACATGAATATATCACCGTTCAAATTACTCTGATTTCTTGTCTGTGTGTTGTTGGCTGCCGTTCATTCACAACGTTCCCAAGTCGGACCTATGAGGGAGGTATTAGCATGCAACGCTTCCTGGCAGGGTGTCACTGGAGTTAATGTTACAAATGTTTAAATCCTACACACGGGGGCTTTAAGATGATGCCTTAACTTAAAATTCATTTCTTATATAATCTGTTGAAGGTACCTCCAAATGGCATGTCTGTTCCCTGTTTATTTTATCCAGCCAATCTGCCCTGTAAAATGAACCGTTGCCATGTTATATTGAAACAAGAAAATTGCTGCAATTTTGTGTCATTCTGATCTTTTACTGTCCTATTTTGTTTATTGAAATTGGCAGGTTATGTACAGAAAGGAGGGATCGGATGAAGAAAGCATTGTAATATCAATCAAGTGTGTGCCATTTGTTTGTTTATCTTTTTAATTTTCAATTAAGACTAGTGTGTAATCTGCACAGCTTGAAGTTGCACAGTGAGAATGGCACACTGTGAATATTACTAATGTTTTGTGAAGGTGTCTCACTGTATAATCCCATGTGGGATAGCATGACACTCACTGTAATGGTTTTACATTTATATTATGCAAATAAAGTACAGTTGCAGATTAAGGAGTCAAAGATGCATGGTGATTCACAGTTTATTGTATAATTGGTTGAATAATGTATGCAATAAATGAACAAGTATTGCATGTTCATTTGTGTGAATAAGCAGTCACATCATGAAACAGCCAAATCAGTCACGCTTGTGAGAATGAAATGTTAAAAAATGTTAAAGTCATTACATGCAATCCGTACATAGCTTTATTTAAAGATTACAAAGATTTATTGAACATGTTTTTTTGGTTCTGCGAAAATGTGAGATGAATGTGGCTTTCTTTACGGCCGGCGCTGTGGTTGGCTACATTCAGCAGACTAAGGCTTGTGTTTCATTCCAGTCGTGTTTGCTTCCCTCCTGAGCCCCTGTCTCCTGCAGCAATCTGTCTGAAAAATGCATACATAACATCCTGTGAAAATAGCTTTCTGCAGGGACTCCACTAAAAAGCCGCGCTGCATCAAATGTTCCTGTCATTCTCCGCTAGGCTGAGTTGATGGCAAAACATTTGCATACTGCACAATCTGAGAGATCAGAGCTGTGTGAAAGTGTGTGTGTGTCGAGTGTGTGTGTGTATTAATGCACATCTCTCCTATAATCCTGTTTTTTTATATTTATATATAAAGGGTCAATTTGCCTATATTGCAAAAAGATTTGTGGCTTTTAGCTGGTGAAAACTTTCATTGAAACTTGTTTCTACAGAAGAAATAGCCCTTTTGACGATGGCTGATAGTGAAATGTGTGAATTATCCAGTGAACCAAGACATAGTTTATAGAAAAAAACATATTGCTGCAGAGTTTATAAAAGCCCTTCAGCTCTATTGTATTAGGGCAGTAGCAGAATATTCAGAGTCAGATATCTTAAAATGTCTGCACTGAAAAACAAAATGATTTGCATGTCTAGATACACGAGTATAGAAGAAGATATGTTTTTATAATTTGGGTGAAGTGACCCTTTAAAAGTACTGTATGTAACTTTTTACATGCGGTTTTGTATCCCCAGTGGGTGAATAAGTCGTAATGTAGTTTAAAAACTGAGACCTTCCCCGACTTTCTCAGTTGCCTACAACAGACTGTAGATGGACCTTTATGTAAAAGACTCGGGCCGATTTATCCGTGAAAACTCAAAAGATGTGGTGAACGTTAACCAAGAAATCCATTTCTGGCAGAAAGCCTTCAAGGCAAACTTCTTCCAAAAGTGTTCAGCACCTCTCTTCAACTCCGCTAGTGTGCAACAGTAGCTAACGTTAGCTAAGAAATGGAGTTCACTAATGTCAATAAAGTACCGGCACCCATCACAATACTAAACTCACAAATGCTGTGATTCATTATGCAAATAAATGTAAATAAAATGTATGTTACATACATTTTTCAGCAGTAGCCTGGAGAATGTGTTGTTAAGGTGTAGCATCCCCCATGGTGGTTAAGTTAGGGCTAAGGGTTTGGGAAAGGTTTAGGTAGGGGGAACACATATTGACAGAGAAAAGACTTTGATATAAAGCTGTCTTCACTTATAGCTGAGGTTTATGCTGGCTGAATTTGAGCTGTTACAGCCCCTGACTGAGGGTCAGTGTCCGGAGCCACTGCGTTTTTACTGTACGTTCAAACCAGAAGCTTCCAAAGAGGCAAAGTCTCTCACGGACGCCCAGGAAAAGCACGACTGTCAAAAATATTTGTGGCAGCTTTGGTCGCTCTAGTCGCTTATCACGTGAATCACTGAACATTTGATCGTGCTTGTCAATTTAAAGGAGTTGCAAAGCGGACTACTGGCTTGAAAGCAGCGTAGTTGCTGCCTGCTGTTGTCCAGTCAAAAATCTCATAGTTGGCCTACAGAAAGTTATGTTTGGTCAATGAAAATAGAAAACGTATGTCATCCCATTCAAACCAAGCAAGGAAGACTTGCATGCTACGTCACAACACGCAGCTGACGACCAGGTTGCCCAAGTTGCCCAAGTCGCCGGGCCCTCATTGAAAATGAATGACTATCGCCATTTTGGAAGCCGTGGTTGCTGTTGGTTTGAACGTAGCCTACACTTATCCCACCTGTCGTCAAATATCGCCACTTTGTCAGTGGACTTTCATGTCTTCATATGATGCGTTAGGTATCCTCCTGTATCACTTGTTGACATTACAAGATGCAATGTCAATACGATTGTTAAATGCATCGTGTCTTTTCAACATACACTTCCTTTTTGACAGGAAATATAACGTTTCTGCTCCTTGGATTCATGTAGTCTTTTTCAAAATTGACTTGCATCTTGTGCAACAAAAGCACGTGGTTAGGTTTAGAAAAAAAGACATCATAGTTCAGCTTAACATTCAGACAGGAAGCAAACAGCAGGCTAGCAGACTCCCGGGTGAAAGTCTAGGGTTCACAGGACCCAGTCACCTCCCCTCTGAGTCCTGCCTATCCCATGGGGACTTTCCCGTCTCTTATATTATGTTGTTAACAACAGTGTTACAAGCTGCCGACAGCTAGTGCGTTTCATAACACCACAAAAGGTGCCTGTTTTGGTATCTTACATAGACGTCTACTTACATAGTGCCAGTATTTGACGACTTTGGTTGGTGGCTGCTGCGTCAACAACTGCCGCCACCCAGTGTGAATTATACCACCACAAAAGGTATCTTTGTGCGTTGGTAACTAACGCCCAGATTACTGTTAAAGCAGTGGCATCTGACAAAATCAGAAGTAACTGATAAAAAGTTCAGTGCCCCATATCATAAATTCAGCGCCCCCCGTGCTGAAAACAATCCAAGAGGAAACACTGACATGTATGTGTGTTGTGATATGTGGTAATGACAGCTAACGTTGGCTTACATTCTAACATGGACTAATTGCTAGCTAGCAAACATAGCAAAATACTGTGTTGAGTGGATAACAGCTGATTCATCCAGACTCCAGCTACTAAGCAACCAACACCAGATCCATGCTACAGAGCTAAGTTACAGCTAGCTGGGTGGCTAACAAGCTAACCGTAACCTAATGGTTTGACAGTTAGCTGTAAAGCTACACTGTATGAGTCTGTTGTTGGTTGTTTTGGAAAGTCAGCTAGTAATTTGCAAATGGAAAGCTAGTTAGTATCATGGAGCCAGTGGTCCAAATGATATATGAAATATGAAATATGATTGTAATTTATTTTGTTTTATCAATATGATGCCAGTCAACCATTTGTCACTGTTGGGTGTGACGCAGGTGCTCGTTTGTGGCTGCAGAGGACGCTGACTGCAGTTCACTCAACGGCCTCAGAGAGAGGTGCCACTGATAACAAGGATTTCTTAAAAGCTGCATATTGAACCTTCAAAGAAGCACATTCATTGCTACTGACAGTATCCAGCCTTCACATTTTTGCTTTGCTTTATCAGCCCTAATTAAATAATTTTCCTAATTCCACCGAAGCAAAAAAAAAAAACCAACCCAACTCCTGAATCTTTATGCCATTGGCCAAAAAGACAATTAAGGCAGAGAGGAGGGTTATTTCATTACAGACTCCTCTCCCTGGTGGAACAGGAGTGTGGTAGATTCGATTCTTTGGCTGTGATTACCCAGCCCTCGGCTATGAGATAGATGACTATGAATCAATTGTTTTCAAGGGGACTCTCACTGGGGCGCTGTAGTAGTTAAAGACGAGAGGGAGTCTAGTGAAAAAGCAGCCGGCCTTGGTTAAACAGACCATCAGGTAGTCTCATCGACTGCATGCGGCACCTTAAATATTCATGCATATACTTAAGGGAGAAATGAAACCAGCCGCGGTGCTCAAACAAACGCCCCCCCTTTGCCTCGGTATCTGCCATGGTTAAACGAGCAGTCGTCATGACTGGATGGGAAATGTTTAGTCTTGCTCTGTGTCATCCTATCAGGATTTAATGTGTGCCCAAGACAATACTAATCACGCCAGGCTGCCCCTCATTATAGGTGTATGTAGAGAACTCTTGATCATGTTTAAGACCAGAAAACAACAAAAAGTGAATCGACAAGCGCGTATGCTCAAAGGTCTATAAGGTACAAAGTCTGTATGCTGCTGTGTGGCAGTGACGGTAATTAAAGTTTTGCTGTGCATCATGTAATGAGAGTCATGTTTTGGGTGCACCTTGCAATCAATGACATCCTCAAGAGGGGGCAGGGGGCCATGTCCACCCTGATACAATTGTCGTCGCCCCCCACTGCACTTATCCCTGCAGCGAAAATACTCAGAGGCCATTATTACTGTCTTTAAGAGGCCGTGGCATGCTTAATTTTCAAGCAAGAACGAAGGTATCTTCTGAAACTAGACAGGCTAAAGGGTCATTTATACTTCCTTTACAAAATTGGATACGTCAATTTAAAACATTGTAGACATCACTGCCTTCATACTTTCATGTGTCCTGTATGTTGGCATAGATACAGCTAACAGGTGGCACTTAAAGTCAAAATCTAATAATACAATAATACTGTACCTTCAAACGGAGGCAGTATTAATGGTGGTGGTCTCTACATCCATATAGTGTTACATCTGGACACGTGGACGGAGAGGTCTTTACACTACATTACCGATTCGTTCCGTTCTGCTATTAATTCAATTTATTCATCCCCTCCTACCATTGTATCTTGCTTGAATCAGGCTACACTGCGTCCACGATCTCCGGTGGTACTGCTCCGTTCTGTCTATATCCGCAAGCTTCCACAAATGCGGAAGAGATGAATGCAGAGTACGGACAGAAAGCTCTGTCCGTCTCTGTATCTAACGCTGAACATAAATGAGCCCAAGGATATCCATTAATACCATGGATGTATTATCAAACGATGGATGTATTATCAAACTTTTTAAGGAAAAGGACAACCAGCCTATTTAGAGAACAATGAATTACCTAACATGTATACAGAGATACATAACACACTTAAACAGTTTTGTTGTGGAACTCAAATGTTATCTGTACTGGTATTAGTCAATGTACTAAGAAATCAAAGTATATCAGTATTTAATTCTTTAATTGACCCTTTGCTAAGTCCCGCCCCCGGACGCAGACTGGCCAATCATAACATAGCATCAGGCCGGCTCAAACCAGGGTCCGACAACAATACAGCTGTGCTCCATTGACTCTAATGCAATCGTCTCAGATTTCCTTCATTTTCAGGCTGGTTTTGTGGATTTGAAGCTAAAAGTTGTGCCTGGGGCACGTCGTGTATTAATGATACTCGTTACCTGGAGAGGTTGGAAAAAGACGTTTCTTCCCTGTTCCAAAATCAAAATCAAACCCTGAAAAGTTTAGGGTTAGCTAGCTAGCTGAAGGGAAGCAGGGAAACTTTACTGATATTCAACCAACTGTGTGTCATCGCATTGTGCGCTGATGAACGTTATTTGACTTCCCTCTGAGATCCTTGCCCATCCGGTGGCGGAGGTCCAGGTGCTGGCAGCCAAACACCGTCCATCTGCACACACTGCGATGCCACACAGCTGGTTCAATATGAGCAAAGTTTCCCTTTATATTCATTGTCTTGTGTGGTGATCAGCAGTGATGTGGTGGTTCACTTTTACACTGTGATCTGTAGCCTATAGTTCGGCTTTAGCTTCTAACTATCTTTGTCTTTTTAACCTGTTGTTGCTGCTGAGTCAGTTTGACATCCTGGATATATCCTTCAAACACAGACTGTAGACCCCTCTGTCTGCTTCTCTCTGGAATCACTGTTTCAGTTTTCCAAAAATATGATAATATTTCCTGGAGTGCAACAGTGTGGGCTCCATGCTTACTCCGACAGCTTGCTGGACCATCACAAAGGGGCGGGGCTTAGCCAAAGGTCAATTCTCATACTAACAGAATTCCTGAACTTCAGTTATGACTTTTGATTATGGCCCACTGTTTGCAACAGTGTCTTACACAACAATGAGGCTTAAACGATACTTTTATAAGCAGCAAGCTACAAGTAGCACTACACAGTGTGCACTTCCCTCTACAGTCGGATGACTCTATAGATCCGATGCCACCACTTGACCCATCTATACTCTTGACAAATTCTTACTCCCTCCTGTCCAGCTGATCCTGGCCTTGATTTTATTATTTTTTCTCTGTGGGCTTGGAATGGATCTGCTCGACTGGAGGAGACCTGGACGCCATCCTCACCCCCACCACCACCAGCCCACCTCCTCGAGTTAAGTTCTTTTCTCTGACACATTCAATACCAACCAACACTATTGACCTGACATATTGATGCGAAGGGGCCTGGCTGCTAAGAGGCATCTGGCTGCAGCACATTGAGCATGCAGTCGGCTGAAGGAGGGGTCTTGCACTGCAGTCGAACTGTACGACAAATAAAAAGCAGCCTGATAGAATTGAGAGCCGAACAACACAAAATATCACACTTGCAGCAGGCCGGTCAGTCAGTCAGTGTGTGAGTACTAACAACAGGTGGCGCTAGCTCACCAGTCATCATGTTCAAACCAGGCCTCAGAGCTGACACTGGGAAGCATCAGTGTGTTATGATGACACAGAGTGAATGAAAACATGGGCTGCTACACTGGCTGCAGTGAGAAACGACATATTTTCCCCTGCTGCTGATGCACAGAGGCTGACACTGAAATGAGCCTTGCCACCCCCAACACTCACACACACATATGCACACACGCCACCAATCCCATCATGCACTCTCCCTCCCCCATCCCCTTGAGGAATAAGAGGGGATTATGTCAATGCAATTCAATTGTATGAGTGGAGGTAATGAACTCCTCCTTTTATCTATTCATTTGCGTATTAAAGTATTTATTTGTGCCTGTTATCTGTAGATACTAATCAGGATGTGAGGATAAGTCACTTTTGATGACAAACAAATTGGCAGAAATTTCACATCAAGAGGCTTCTTCTTTTTTTGTTGTTGCACAGACAGGTTTTTGATTGATGTAAGTGTTCCCTCTTTTATCACATTTCTGCTAAAAACACACTTACAGTAAGGTATTTTAATTGTCCACACACATAGCACACATATTTTCCACTCCAACGATAAGACGGCCACTCCTCGTTTAGAGCTGGCCCTCTCCTATTTAGGTCAGTGGTCTCCAGTCCATTTCATGTTCTGTTGCCTCTACAGTGTCTAAATTGCCCAGCAGGCAGGTGCCATTAGAGCAGTTTGTTTGCAAGGTAAGCAGCTATGAGAAGTGACAGCAGTAGAATTACTAATGCACTTTGGCTGTCATTTCTCTCTGAAAGCCCCTGCAGGGAGGGCCTGATTAAATTGATATTCAACCTCCTGCATGTTGTGTGCCCAGGCCTCATTAGCATAGGGTTTAGATGACACAGAGAGAGGGATGGCATTAGTGTTGTAGGAAGCAGTTAGACACTGTGCTGTAACTAATTTTCCAATTATAATGGGTGCCTACAATGTAGCGTATTAATGATTCAAATCACATTATTAACAGAGCATGTATGTTTAAGAATCAAGCGAGAACGTGTGAGAAAAGAGGAGGCATTTCACACGGTGGTGGTTCACAGGAAGTGTCTGTACACATTAAAAGGGATCAAAACAAGAGTAAGCCTTGTGTAAGCCAAGTGTCATGTAACAAATAGACAGAAATAGCATCCTGTCAGTGTTGACTACATCATTATGCTGCATAGGTGAAGCACCGGGCAAAGATGCAGTTAAGGCCGGTCATGCCAGAGAAGTAGCATAGCAAAATCCTGTGTGTCGTCATGAAATATAGGCCCTTTCTATAACAGAGATTCCACAATACTGCCATAACAAAGATCAGCCATTATGCTGGCATTGATGCCACCCCAGAGTGTGATTTTAGGGTGCTTTCACACCTGCTCTGTTTGGTTCAGCTCAATCAATCAGTTCAGTTCAGTTCATTTGCCCCCTAAGTGCGGTTTGTTTGGGCAGGTGTGAACACAGCAATCACACTCAGGTGCGCACCAAAACAACTGCACCGAGACCTTCTTGAAGAGGTGGTCCGGTTACAAACGAACTCCGGTGTGGTTTGTTTGTGATGAGAACATGTTCCGACCTGGATCTGAACCAACTGCAGTCACGTGACACATTGTTTGGGTTAAACATGAGCATGTTACAGTTCTGGAGGATTATTAATGTGCACCTCCTCCTGTACAGCCTTAATATGCACATTCAGCACATCCAATGCATCAAAACATTGTTTTCTAGTTGGAGCCGCGCCTTGTTTTCAAACTGTATGGTTTGACTAAAATGAACAATGACAGCAATATAGTCCACAATGAGCAGCGCTAAAATCAACCTGCGTAGTTGTCCCTCCATTGTGACATTAGAAAGTGTCACATTTATCTTGCAAGTGTACTCTTCTTCAACGTTTTGTTTACTTCCTGGATTTTTCCCACATGGAAATTCTGACCAATCAAGAGCAGCTTTCTCACATGAGGCATTTGATGTGGTCCGCTTGTAAATGCTGCCGTGAGAACTAGCCTTGGACTAAGACGTTCATTCCCGGTCTAGACTGATTCACGTCTCCATAAACGTTCAAATCAAACATGTAATGTACTCACCTCATAGGCACAGATGTTAGGAAGGTGTACGGGGGTTGCCGTGTGTTTGTATATCCGTTATTGTTCAATAAACATGCATTTTAAGTAAGTCTTGGTCCAAGGCTAGAGCCTCTTACTACCAATGTGCAATACACCTCCCAACCGCTATAGAGGCGCTGTGGCGCAGTAGAAAGCCGGTGCACTCATTCATTGCAGGACGAAGAAGGGGTGAAGAAAATTTCAAGACATCCCGAGATAAAATGCATGTTTATTGAACAATAACGGATATACAAACACACGGCAACCCCCGTACACCTTCCTAACATCTGTGCCTATGAGGTGAGTACATTACATGTTTGATTTGAACGTTTATGGAGACGTAAATCGGTCTAGACCGGGAACCCCCAAACAAAAAACGGGGTTCGTTTTCAAGACGTTCATGCAATGAACGTCTTGGTCCAAGGCTACCGTGAGAACACGAACCAACTCTAGGCAATTATGCAACTTTGTGACAAAATTAGTCCCTGATTCCTGCTGACGGCATTCTGGGACCAAAAAAAAGTGTGACCATGGATAAACTATAGAAATGTAAACTGGATCCAAAGATGGCATATATTCATGAGAAATGCTATGGCACATACACCAAGTTTCTGGCTTTCAGGTTACTTGTGGGTTTATGCAGGTCAGGTACAAACATATGGGTTAATTAATCACCCAAACTTGATCCGCAAACCCACAAACCAGAGCTGAAACTTCTGGTAATGACCATCGCTACAAACAACCTTCTTGCTGTTGTCTATATTGTATCTCATTTTTACAAAATATCAAAATATGTTCTGTTTAAAAATGCAAACGTAGGAAGACATTAAGAACTCACCCATCTTTTAATTGGTTATGTCTTTGGTAATCTGCCCCCACCCCCTATTACGGAAGGACTGGCGAGATATTCTTGAGCTGCACAACATTTCTTGCGTTCTGTCGGCCATCTTGGTTTTGAGAGATTTGTGTTGCACTGACAACACCTGGCCAGTGGGTGGCAGTGTACAGCATGGCGCACTAGGGTCCCGCACTAGGGTCCAGTGACTTAAATGCAACTATAGCATCAAAACCTATGCATATACAAGAAAATGGCTTTCAAATAGCTGTCCACTGTAGTGACCACTATACGTGAAAGGGTGAGGCAGAAGCAGTTCAGACATTTTTATTCCTCAGTTAAGTTTAAGGTCTGCTTATACAAACGACACTTCATTTTTCATTACAGTGGTCTTATAGACTCAATTAAAAACAGCCAGTGACACTTTAAAAACTCCTGTATTGTGTACTGTACCTGACTGTATCGCCTCTCCTAACCAATGTCCACATTAGTCTTAAAGAACTTAAAGCTTGTCATACAGCGATGCAGTACAGTAATGCAAGGGGCAACCCATTGCTCACTGACCTCTCTTTAACCCGAGTGGCTGTTTCACCGGCCACACACTGGGACAAGCTGTCCATCAAGTGTGCACTGAGTGAGGACAAATGCAGCCTGACCCGAGCTGCTTTCATGGGCGGACAAAGCGCAGGTAAGACTGATGTTGTTTACTGAAGATTTAGTGTACTGTTTATCCAGTTTCCTGCCAGCACGGATCTACAGATTAGAGGATCCATTGATAAATAGCACTGTGGGGGTGCTAATTTGCATTATGATTTGATATTTTGTGTAAATAGGCTTAAATTCTGTTTGTTTTGTTGATGTATGTGTATGTTGCGTGGCATGTAAATAATCTTCTTGACAGGATCCTTCTTTACACATCCAGTAAAACCTTGAAAAATCCTCCCTCCAGCATTAGCTGTGTGTTAACATCACAAAACTGTGGTGAAAGCTGTGGTTAGCACTGAGCAAATATTTAAAGTCACTGCTAAAGACATCATCACCACTGCAAATAAATGAATTGGAGTCTGCTTATAGCCTCCCCCCTCCTCTTACCTAAATGGATATTTGATCCCTGGGGAACACCTAGTGCTTTGCAATCTGCGCCGGCTTCCTGGTGGCGCTTCCCCATCTCTCTGAGAAGCAAGCACTGACTTTGAAGTCTGTGAAGCTGATGATAAATATGCTAATGTGTCTGGAGGTGACTCGACGTAGCAGATAGCGCTGTGAGGGGAAAGTGCCACCCATCGTTTAATATATGGAGAGAAGGAAGGAGAGGGAGGCGGGCAGGGTGGAGGAGGAAGCATCACTCTGCTGATAAGGCGTAACAAGGATAAACAATGGGAGTAAAAGAGCACTTAAATTGTTGTTTGTCTGATCCAGGGCAACGATCTGTGGATATATGACTGCAGCGTGAAGTCATGAGCAGAAACAGTCGTGTTATTTGTGTCATAAAGTCATATGTGGTTTCCATACGGTTTGACTGCTGAAACCTGAAACCAAAATGATTTCTAGTGAGTATTTTCCTAGCATTTATTTTCATAATTTTGGCCATTGTTTTTTAACAGTTATGATAATGTACCCACCAAAGTAATTGTTTGGATGTGAGAACAGGATGACATTGCTAAACAGGGCGAGAAATGAGAAGATGATCTGACAAGCTGTAAACAAGCCAACAGTTGAGTCAGATTAAAACACAAAGTAAGTGCACCTGAAAAATTGCAAATAATCAGTCACTGAACAGGAAAACCAACCCTATCATCAGAAATAAACTTCAGTATCTGACGATTCTGCAAACCCCACACAGTAGGTATTGTTTAGGCTATGGGAAAAACGTGGTAATGGCAAATTGAATGCAATTAAATTCACTAGCCACCCAGTCGTATTTGAATTACAGTTTGATAAACAGTACCCATAAATGTGGGCGGAGTTGTTGTCACTCACTGCTCCGTCCAGCACTCTATTTCTTCATTACCAGTGACAGAGAGGAAAGTCTGCACTTTGTTTATCGTCCACAGAACGAGGCTGCATGCCGACATTTTCTGAACAAAATAAAACAGGCTGCAGTAAGAGTCTCTCTCCATGGGATATTTAAAAATAGCTGGTTAGTGCATTTAGTCCTTCTCAGGTAAGTGCAGGGGTTTAGTGTTGCTGGAGCCCACAGGAACAACGCTCTACAACACTTTTTTTTTTCTCTGAGTGAGGTTTAGAGTATATGCAGTTCACATAATCCAGTCAAAATTTTTGTATATAAACGCTTAAAGATCTACTCATTACTAAAAGTGTGTGTCATATAAAAACTAAAGTGATGGTCAAAGTTGTCACATTGAAATTTAAGGTGTGCTGATGGATTAACATCGTCAATTTATACATTGAGTAACATTACAAGTTAACGTTCCACCTTAAAAGTCGCCGGCAGTCGGCCCAGTGAAGGAGGCTGTTTTATCTCAGACTACAGGCAGCAAAACATCCTTTCTAATAAAACTCCACAGTATGAACAGTGGTTACATGAGCCTCAAAACCAGCCACAACTCAGCCCTGAGCAGAGCGACCGACCTCTATTGACCAATCAACAGACTGCAGTGTTCACAGCTCCACCTTTTAGTACCAGATCTGTGTGCTAGGTACCCCAACAGAGGGGGGACCAAAAATGGGGACAGTACGGAACGGTTCCATTGGTACCATCCACAGCTTTTCATAGTGGAAACAGAAAAAAGGGTCTGAACCGTGCTGTACTGCTCGGTGGAAACGGGGCTAAAGTTGTGTAAAGCCTTCAGTGTATCCAGAAGGAGATGAAACCTGATAAAGATGATAGTAATGTCACTTGAGGCAATTTATCGAGGTTACATTAGCTGCTATTAGCCTATTAGCAACTGAATCTTTATGTATTACATCTAAAGAATCTAGATGTTTTAAGAGACCTGGATACAGCATTGGAGGCGGGGCCCCATTCATTCCTATGAAAGTTGCTTCGTGGCACATGAAGCCAAAAAAGCTCTATTTACATGATGTGAAATTACCCGGATTTTCCACATTGTGGGGCCCATAGAGCAATCGCACTAGAGACTTAGGGCTGCCAAGCAGGGTCAAGGGCAGCCTAGGCTTTCATGCTTAACTAACTAGAATGGGAAAAAAAATATTTAATTTTGCAGCTTGTCTAGATTTTCAAAATGTTTTCAGATGGAATAGATAAAATCCAGATAGAAAAATGAGTCATTTTGCAGGTGGTTGTGACGCTCAAAAAAAATGTATCCACTGATTAACAGATGCCTCTTTCCCAATGTAAATCTATGGGAAAACATCTTTTTGGGCCCCATTTCATTACATGGCGGATCCTGTCGTTGTATTTCCACTTTTGGCCACTATGTAAAGTTGGCTTCAAAGCCTGGTGCTGTTCCTGGGGATTTACATTGCATTGTGGGTAATAGTTTGACAAGGAAAAAGAATGTATTGAATAGGTTCTGCTACATTAATTTTTAGACTGTCCATCATGAGTCCGACAATGTTATAGGAGTGCAGTGCTACATTATGGAGTCTTAATCATCTCATGAGCCCTTCGATTTATTTTGTGATCTTTCAAAGGGTCCTGACCCCCAGGATGGACACCACTGTTTTAAACTAATCTTTATAACTACTGAATGCAAATAAGAAGTAAAAGATCACTGAAGTCATATAAGCGTGTCATCTCCTCTCAGACTGCCATGAATTATTTAAGAGTGTGAGTGAACCTGATTGAGAGAGATCCATATTTTGAAATAGAAAACTTTCACATCAACCTGAGGCTTAAAGACGAACATGTGCCAGTTAATGGATTTCTACAATTCATACATTTCATGCCTCTGGGCTTTTTTTGCTTTTCTGTGTGCTCCTACCTCTGTTTACTTACTCTGAGCGAGACCTTCTACTTGGCCTTCTCCTTATGTCCCGATGTCTGTTCTCCTTATGTCTGTAGTGCAGAGTGCGCCGAGCTGCCGCCTCTCAGTCTGAGCACAGATTTGATACCCTCAAGGTGACAGCAGCAGATCTGTTGCAGGTGTCGGAGGCAACATCAGGGTTGTCAGAAAGCATCTCGCCACTTGACTCAGATCTCTGAGCAGCTCAGACATATTTAGGATACAGGAAAAAAAAACAGGTAAACACTCAAAATTCTCGTCACATTTCTGAGTAAAATGTTTGGTGTGAAGATGAAAAGTAGCAGTTTTTTGGTGTGAAATCTACTTGCTGTCATCCATCCTGCAGAGATCTCATCCCTTATCAGTGTGTTCTTTGATATTAACGCCTCATGAGCAGCTTTTCCACTTCAAGTGTGTGTGGACAAGCTGTAGGTGTCACTGTCGACGTGGCTTTGAGCTCCACCAGCCGTGGCTGTCGGAGTCCAGAGCGCCACCCAGCCCCCTTTGTAGGAGACGTCGTAAGTCAGATGTTCAGAATGCATGGGGCATTGTCTGCCTGGATGTTCGATGGGCTGGCAGCAAAAGGTGACATCTGGTGACTAATGTGCTCAGATGTGAATGCTGCTCCCTCAGTTCTCTGGGCAGCAGCTGCTCCGCAAAGGCATAAATGAGACAGGGGGAGAGAGACAGAGAGACAGCCAGGGAGAGATAGGGGAAGAGGGGGTGGTCGCCGGGCCGAGGTGGGGGGTAGGGCTCCGGGTTTGAGGAGCGTGTTTGTATGTGAGATGGTGTGCATGCTCACCACGCCAGCCGTCTGACTCTAAAGGGGTGTGTTTTGGGGGGTTGGGTATGTCATGGGAAAATCAATGACTTTCTGTCTGATTTTCGAGGAGGTGAAACACGGCGGCCTCCCCCTTCGCTCCCTGCTGCCTCTCTCCACGTCCGCCGCGCGACAAAGAGACCACACAGATCTACCAGAGCTTGTTTTGATCTGCTTTGTGTTTCCTGCTGCCAAGTGCCTTCTAGTCAGTGTGTCAGCGGCCAGTTGAGTCACAGCATCTCCTCGAAGACCGACTGCGGCGTGTGTTTGAGTCATAAACCTCGTCATAAAGAGGTAACGCGTGTGATGGAGCTGTTGCAAAGGTGACGGGGCTTTAAATGGTTACTTCCCCCAAATTACAAAACAGATTTTTCATTTTACCTGTGGTGATATCTGGCCATGAGGATAGTTTAATGTGTCCAGGTTTTGAGATATCGATTTGTAGGATTGCTGTTGCCAGCCCAACCCAGTGAAGGTCGCTGGGATTTTTTTTGGGTGGCAATGATTCCCAGGCATTTATTGAAGACGTATCCCTGCACCCCATGAACTCAAGTACTCCTTCATCAACACCAGCCATCAAGTTCCAAATGTTTCTATCTGAATTGGTCATTAACTGGATTATTTAACATATTATTTCCACCCTATTTTTACAATATTTTACAATAATGTTAGTATTTTTTCACCTAATTAAACTGTCAGTGTGAAAGTTAGTTTGCTAAATGCTAGAAGCTAGACATTTAGCTGTTAGCTCACCCTTTCAACTGTGTATCCATTACTTTAAGTTGACTCTTTCAGCTATTTTATTTCCTTTTGAGATAATTTTTTGAGGTTTTTTGGCCTTTATTTGAAAGGACCTTATTATTTTTAGTGAGTTAATTATAAGTGTATTTTCTTTTTTGTTTTTAGCTAGGTCTACTACTTAGGTATTCACACAAAACATAACTAGCTAGCTAGCTAACTGTTTAGGCTTCTCTGCTCACTTGCTAACTACTTTTCACACTCTCAATTGCAACATACAGCTGTTTAAGTTACAGCTGACTCAATACATATATACATTTTCTGAATTTACTAATCAGATTGATTTTTACATTTCTTCAAACTTAATTGAGCTGCACCACAATATTTTCATGTAGCCAACCCTGTGCTAACTGCAAAAGTAGGCTACCTGCTAGCATATAGGCCACAAGTCCTACTGGTTGAGCTTTAAAGGGCCAGTGTGTAATATTTGGCATGGTTTATTGTCAATCTGAATTTGAATCTGAATATTCTACCCATTAATATGTTTATACAAGTGTATAATCGCTATAAAATAAAATTCGTTTGGTTTTCGTAGCCTTATAATTATGCTTTTTTATATATATATATATATATGTAGCAAGGGCCTTGCTTTAGAGAGGTCGCCATCTTGCGCTGCCATGTACAGTATGTATGGCAGACCGAGCGGACAATCCAGCCAGCCAGAGAACGCGTTTCGAAGACAGTGGAAGGAAGGAAGGAAGAAGGAGGAAGAAACAGCAGAGTGTTAGTAGTTCATCAATAGAGAGTAGTGAAAAGTTTTTTTAGTTATAAAGTTTGCGAATGGACCACACTTACCACGCAACAGGAGAGAATGAATCCGAACCGTCATCTGCGAGGAAAAGAGGATGCAACTTCACTCCTTGTGATGCACTCTCTGCGGCGCTTTTCCTCCTGATGATATATCTCCCCAACAATGGCAGCAGTATCACCGAATCCCATTCTGTGCATTCAGCCTCTCTTCTCGCCCGCTCAGCATCAAACACATTGAGTTCCTCATCTGTATGCTCCGGCTCAAACAGGTATGGCTCTGGATCTGTGTCCGCTACAAGAAACTCTTCAAAATCTCGTTCAAAGTCGTCCATTGCAGCGACTATAGTCCGGAGATATTGCTAGGCTAAATAAACAGCTGAGCTCTGTTTACCGGCTACGCTGTCAGTCAGTGTGCGGGCTGGAGGTTGGCGGAGCAGAGAGGGGAGGGGGTCCCCACTTGGTATTGTAAATGAGTATGTGTGTATGAAGTGTGTGTGTTACGCTAGAAGAGTCAGAGTTTGGAACGGAGTCTTTTACCCCCTGGAGTGTTACCAGAGTTTTTGGAGTGCTCAAATAAACTGGCCTTTTTCCCGAACGCTCCTCTGGTCTCCTGCTCGTGAGGGATTCATTACAATATCGTAACATGGTTTAGATTTCTAAATAAACATTCACCTCGTCGCTAGATAGACCTACTCCTGAAAAACTCGTGTCTGCGCAAGGCTTTTTGTCCCTACGAGGCCACCGTCATTTACCCGACAGGAGGGGTGAGCGAGTGAGCCCTGCAATCTAGAATTTGACCACTGATGTCACTGTTTTCAACCCATTTTACACACTGGCCCTTTAAGAAGTAGTATGACAATTTGGGAAACACACTTATATTTTCCTGAAGTTAAATAAAAGGATTGGCACTACTCTTGTATTTCTACAGCCTGCAGCCATTTGGCTTAGCCTAGCTTAGCTTAACATAAAGGGAGAAACAGCTAACGTTAGCTTGGCTCTCTCCGAAGTTTGCCTATTAGCAGCTGATGCTCACTAAGTGTTAAGTGTTATGTGACAGGATAGCTGTTCATGCTCACCAAAGCTAATCACCGCTATCTTCATATTTATCAAACAATAGTAGGTCTAAAGATCTTCTCATGTAACTCTCAAACTATTACCACTATTTAATTTTTTATAGACAATATCATGGTTACTCTGAAAAAATTCACAGGGCTCATAGTCAACAGTTTTGCTCAGTTCACAAATTAAATAAACTAGTTCACATTTATAGTTTACAATTTGAACTTGAGCTATTAAAGTCCTGCAAAGTGAATTTAGTTTACAAAAATGTCTTCAGTTTGTTTTTGCTGTTTTAATAAAATAAAATCATCATTCCTTTGCAGACATTTCCCAAGATTGGTTGGATGTTTCAGCACAATGTTTTTTCAGACCCTGCAGGCACAATATGCATATAAGTGTGGAATTTGTAACTTACTGATTTGTTCATATAAAGTTCTTTAAATATCCATATGAACTGGCTTCAGCAGTGGTGTTGTGTCAGCAGGGGTCACACTGACTGTTGTTAACTGTCGCGAGAGTGAAAGACGCTCACATTTGAGTTCATAAATTAGAAAGTGATTCGTTCAGTTCACCAAAAATATGAGCATATTCAATAAACACGCTCTTTAAACATGTTCATGCACAACACTGAGTTTTCGTAATGCTTTAATGCTTGGGAAAAATTCCAAAAACAGATATGTCAAAACCTTTGACATATAACTCCAAAACTATCTACATGGCCCAGACACATCTTGGGCTGAGTGATAAAAAATGTATTTGGCAGTTTTGGTGAATGGCCCCTTTAAAGGCACTCAAAGAAATTCTTCAAAGGGATATAACATCACAGATAAAAAACAACATCCTAGTAACAAGACATCACTACATCCATCACACTGCAGAGATTTCCCATGAGCCAATTGGGTTTGAGGTAAAAAATCTACCACTATAATGGCTTCATCCTTCTCCTGTCACTGAGGCATCCATGTTTGTTGAGCTGCATGTCACTACTCAAAATATGTCAAGTGTTCGGATGACAGACAGCTGTATGAGAGCTTTTACTTTCTGTATTCGTGTGTGTGTGTGTGTGTGTGTGTGTGCTCTGACCCCAGAGGTCAGGTCAGTGTAGAGGTCCCCGCGACCTCTGGGCTCCTTCCCCGTTCTAAATGAGGAAAGGGCCCCCTGGCTCTGCTCCGGCAATGAGAAGGGTTAAAACACAGAAGAGGGAATAAGATGACAGTGAGGCCTGCAACACCAAAGAAAGAAAAAAAAAGAAAATAACAAGACAAAAAATACAGCTGAAGTTCGATTTGGAGACATGATCAGTTAATCACCTCTAAAGAGCCAATATGGCGGCACACGTTCACGTCGTTCCTGTCCCATAATCTTGCCAAACTGATTTGTATCCTTTCTTCCCAGCGAAGGGGATCACACCCTCAAACATGTGGTCATTTGTGGCATTCACATGGACATGCTGCTTCTTTAGAAGACACTTGAGCCCCACTTAAAAGGCGTCATGGGCTGCTTTCGATTAGGGAGGCGGTGGGCTGCTTTAGATTTGATGAACAAGAAGTGCATATGCATTCCACAAAGAATGTTAATGAAACACATTCCTGCCGGTTTCTCATGGAAACCAGGCTGGATTTAGGGATAAGGAGGTGGAGAGAAATGGGGTCCCCCCTTATACCCCTCCTCAGGAAATAAAAAAGCTTACAAGATGCAGGAGGGAATGACTCTTCTGAGGAAAAAGAGAAGGAAAACTGTGTGGGATGAGAGTGTATTGAGAGACTGTCAATGTGTGACCTGGTGGGGTCCCACAGGTCCACTTGTGTCTTGTATTTGTTGTGACAATAATGAAATTGTACAGAATAGTATGAGAAACCCATGCAAACGTGCGTTTAAGTTTGTTCACTCAGATAATACAGCAACCTTCTCACAAACAGATCAAATAGAAGAAAAACAGAGACGGACGTTGCATGTTTTTTAGCACTAATTTAGGGAGTACCAATGGCGTAAACTTTAATTAGTAGCCCGGGCTATTATTTGCTTAAATCACTGAAATCAATGGGCCTATATTTGGGACATTCCTTACAACACAATCACGTTGTTTATTTAAACCAGTATGAATATTACTTGTTTGAAAATTAGACTTCAGACAGAGTTACAGCATTCGAGGGTTACGGCACCCAGCATACCGACACAACACCACGTTATCCTGTTAAAACAATACTCACAACTTGGATGAATTTTTATGAAAAACCCTTTTGATTCTTTTGATCTGAGGACCCTTATGGACTAAAAGCATATGAATAACTGACAGGGTAATTGAGGAATGGACACATAATTTGAGGTAGCAACATGTTTTATACATCCAAAGAACTTCTATAGAAAAATGAACTACTTGGCAACCATCCAGGCCTCTAATTGAGACAGGCCTTTATTTGTAAAAGGGACTGGGCGTTTCATTTGGACTAGGCTTTTAATTGAAGTTTTACGGTAGATTGAGATTGTCCTTTTTTGCATTGTTTTTTTTTTTTTTTAAAGAAACTACATCCCCAGATGTTGTGTCTTCTCTTTTCATCTCCTTTTTCCCTTTTTCCGTGATTCACGTTGATTAATGTGCATGTTAAAGTTGTTCTTTCATAAAGTACATTTCCATTGACCAGTTTTTAGGCACATTTTCAATTTTTTTGCATAAAAAAGTAGGCGTATCAATAAAAACAACAGGCAACTAGGTGCAGTGGAAACTGACTTGGAGAATACTCCATGACGTACATGAAGCATGTAACTTAAACCCCTGAGAAGATGAAAATGGTGGATGACAAAAACATCAGATCTGTGTATAGTGATGAGGAAAGTTTAACACTCTGAAAGAGACTGTGTACAACCTATACATGAAAACAGAAGTGAATTTTGAAAGACGACAATACATGTAACAGCCAACAACCTACGCAACCAGGGTACCTTGCACGTCGTATCTAGACATGGAAAGTCCATGACATCGATATGGGACGAGGTCGGAGGGAGAATGTGTTGGTAAACTTCCTCAAATTAATACATAAGGCAAACATAAATGCAACATTGGCATCAATTTCCACAGAGTTTTCCATCATTTGATGATAGATGGACACTCTTTTAATTTCCTCATTTCGTCATGCCTCTTGAAGAGCCATGCTCCTAAAAATTTGTTTAACTATAGAGGACGGAAACACACAATAATTTTCATTTTCTTTTGCAGATTTTGTGGTGATTTGGTAAAAAAAAAAATGCACCTAATCTGGATGAAAACGTGATTAAAGTGTTTGACTGCTGATTTACTTCTCTGAGACACTCTCCAGAGAGCTCTACTCTTTTTCATACCTTTATCAATTATTCCAACGCTAAGGCTTGGGTAAGGTTTTCCCCATCAGATGGCCCACAGTTTCACATAAATTGGTGCAAAATTATAGGAAATTGAAACAGCTGGATTCTTTCAAATCACAAAAGCTAACTGAAGATAGACTATTTGGGAGGCGAATTTCTCCGAGGAGCTTTGTGTGGGTATCTAATCTGTCTGCAATCAATCAATGTAAAGCTGTTCACCACACTCATTGGACCAAAGTCGGGAGTTTAAAGATTTCTGAATATATTGACCCCACTTCTGAAAACTGTCATCAAACACCTGCAACCCATGTGCATATATTTCGGTTGTGTATGTGGGTGTTTAACTATACTGGACTGTGGTTTTTAGAGGTAACTGGGACACTCATTGAGCCTAATGTCATCATGGCTCTGTTTGGCATCCCTCAGTTGAGTTGGGAAGACTCCTAGCAGATGTGGTAGCTCTTATAGCATTATTAGCAAGCTGTCTAATACTTACAAGACAGATGTGGATTGTAAACATGTTTATTTCTGCTGTAAAGATAAGTGTTTTAACCTGGTGGTCTGTGGGGACTGACTCGCTTTTGCAGCCAGCCTCAAGTGGCCATTAGAGGAACTGCAGCTGGCTTTGTTTTAAAGCCCAGGAGGTTGCCGTGTGCTGTAACCCCAGGAAGATGTAGGGGTTTCTGTGCATGCCTATTAATCAGCGCAGTTTAATTGATCATTAGACACATCTGATTAATAGAAAATCTAAAAATAGATACAGAAATCATGTTGGTGTGTCTAAGTGTTTTTAAAGAAGTCATTTTGACATTTAATTTGGAGGGCTTGTTGGGCGGCCACTTGACGCCTGCACCTGAACACTTGTAAAACAACATGGCTTGCAAATCAATTCAAATCAACCCCACTGGAAGCAGACTGCAGCACGTCAGAGTGACAGGCCCGCTATCTCGCTGCACAGCCTGTTTAGCTGTCGGAGACATATTATGATGAGAATAACAAGTCATTTACTATCTGGACAGTGTAGATACAGTATGAGAGACTTCCTTCATGTATGTGAACTGCAGTACCTCTCCTAATGAGAACATAATTAATTTGTCTGAGTTTGCATAAGAGAGAATCTTTTCAGTCATTAAATATTATTAGTCATGCAATTCAAGTTGTGCCTCCGAGCTAAAGTCGGATTTTTATGGAGACTCTCTCTCTCTCTCTCTTTCTCACTTGCTCACATGCTCACACACACACACACACACACACACACACACTGTCTTTCTATGTTTTATATCAGCTTGTGGACACTTACATATACAGAGATACTTATTCAAACAATTTAATAGAATATCTCATATAAAACTTGTTGATTTATGTGCATGAGAAAGTTTATGTAGAGCTAAATTTAAAGGTCCAGTGTGTCCAAGAATCAGGGGGATATATTGGCAGAAATTGAATATAATATAGTAAGTATGTTTTCTTTAGTGTATAATCACCCGAAAATATTTGTTACCTTAGAATGAGCCGTTTATATCTACATACAGAGCAGGTCGTTGTCTACGGAGATCGCCATGTTGCTCTGCCATGTTTCTACAGTAGCCCAAAACAAACAAACCAAATGTGTTGGCCACCATAGTTAGCAGCCCCTCTGCAACAAGGGCAGTTTTAGAAAAACACTGATTTATTAGCGTGAGACTGCTTTATTCAGTGTTTTTACCAGTTTAAATCACCGAGTTAGACTGTTTTGAAGAGGAAAAGACAGATAATTCAGTTTGCAGGAAAAACCTCCTGAACGTCTGGACCTTAAGTTATCAGGGAATAAACGTGAGCACACATATCAGGTGCTGGGCTAGCAGCCTGTCTGCAATGTGCCAAACAGCATAGGCGAAACAGTGATTTGTAAAGAGAAACGGCTTTATTCAGTGATTTTATTGGTTTGAGTCACTGGGTCTGTTTGTTTTGGAGAGGAAGAGACCTCTGCTGATAATTCGGCTCCCTCTAAAAACTTTCTGAACATCTGGATCTTAAGTTATCAGGGAATAAAGGTGAGCACACATAAGCAGGTGCTGGGTTAGCAGCCTATCTGCAACATGCAAAACAGCATCAGAGAAATGTTGATTTGTAATTTGAAGCTGCTTTATTCAGTGTTTTTACCACTTTAAATCACCTGGTCTGTTTTAGAGAGGAAGAGCCCGCTGTGGATAATTCGGCTCCTGGTAAAAATCTACTGAACATCTGGATCTGCCTGAAGTTATCAGAGAAAAAAGGTGAGCACACATTAGCAGGTGCTGGACAGGGCAGCCTGTCTGCAACATGCCGAACAGCATCGGAGAAATGCTGATTTGTAATGAGAAATGGCTTTATTCAGAAATTTTACTGGGTTTGTTTGTTCTGAAGAGGAAGAAACCTCTGCTGATAATTCAGCTCCCAGCAAAAACCTCCTGAAAGTCTGAATCTTAAGTTATCAGGGGAAAAAGGTGAGCGCACATAAGCAGGTGCTGGGCTAGCAGCCTGTCAACAGAACAGCATAGGAGAAACACTAATTTGTGAGAAACGTAGGAGAAACTCTAATTTGTGTTTTTACCAGTTTAAATCACCGGGTCCAATTGTTTTGGAGAGGAAAAGACCTCTGCTGGTAGTTCAGCTCCTGCTAAAACCCTCCTGAATGTCTGGATCAAAGAATACAATGAGCACTCATTAACAGGTGCTGGGCTGGCGGCCCGTCAAGACATGCCAAACAGCACTGACGAAACATTGATTTGTAACATGAAACTGCTTTATTCCTCATTTTAACTGGTTTTAATCACCTGGTCTGTTTGTTTTGCAGAGAAAGAGACCTCTGTGGATAATTCGGCTCCCACTAAAAATCTCCTGAAGGCCTGGATCTTAGGTTATCAGAGAAAAAAGATGAGCACACATTAGCAGATGCTGGGCTAGCGTCCTGTCTCCAACATGCCAAACAGCATTGAAGAAACATTCATTTGTAATGTGACACTGCTTTAGTTAGTGTTTTTGCCACTTTAAATCACCTGGTCTGTTTGTTTAGGAGAGGAAGCGACCTCTGTGGATAATTTGGCTACCAGTAAAAACCTCCTGAACAAAGAACGCTGAAGGAATTCTAAAAAAAGAGACATTTCACCTGGTTGCAATCCTCACCGCTAGATGCCACTAAATCCCCCTATATCCTACACACTGCTCTTTTAAGAGCATCCAGTCTGTACTGTATTTCCTATATGCAGGCATCACATTTGAATAATGGCAACGGTATTTGCATTAGACAAACTGCTCTGCATTCATTTTGCTGATCGCAGAAGAAGTGTTTTCATTACAGAGGCTTCTATCCGATGCAGATGAGACACTTTGCCAATTAATGAATAATGCTACTGGTTAGAAAACAGGCTCAACGTTGCCATTGACGAATACAATGTAGCACCAAGATTATTGACCCAGTCTGATTATTTTCTTTCCATTGCACTGACCTTTTCTTTGTGCTGAATATACGGTCAAACCATAATGTGCTGCTTTAGTGCTTTAACACATCAATCATGTGATCATTTATACAGTATGTCCGGATCATAATTCTATTTACCGGGGGCACTGTAATGCTGTATTGATTGCCAAACCATTAGCATTTACACAACCATCAATAGTGAAAAGTAGTCCTCCGTCTGCTCCCTGCTTCACTCTGCCATGTGGTAGCAGCTATAAATGGCCATGTTATTGAAAATTCCTTTTTCCTTTCAGTGCAGAGAGGGGGAAGAGGCCGGCCAGATCTCTATTAGCAGACTGGGATTTTCTCCCATGTGTCACTGTGAGTGTAATTGCAATGTCACACTTCAAGGACTTCATGTGGGTGGACTGGTGGTCTACCACAAGAGAGAGCACTGTAGTCAAAATACCAATTAATGAAGGCCAGAGAAATATGACCTGAACCGCTTCAGGTCCGTACCTACCAATGACTGAGCCTGTCGATTGAAATTGTATCCCATCAGCCCTCGGTCGTGGGTCAGCGCTCAGTGTCGGTGCTGGCAGATTACACTTTCCTCTCGCTGGATCCCTGCTCGTGCCCTTGAGCGCACATCCAGGAGTTCATCCCGCACTCACTTCACGATGATGAATTCACAACTTTAGAGAGAAAATGAACTCCAACTCTTCAGAAATTCTCTGTAATATTATTATGCAAACCACCAAGTCAAGCTGTACCTTGACATTTTTTACTGGTACTGAGGTCACCCAAGGAAATACATTCCTCTTCTGCTGTTCCATTCAGCTCTGTGCAGAGGTACAACCCAACCACTTACAGTGAAGCTGCCGAATGAACCCTTCCTTGGTCTATCTGCCTCTTGTGATCAGAGGAGGGACCAGGTTGTGCCCAACAATAGACATAGACATTGTCATCCTAAAATATCATTCATTCAATCATTCAGGGGAAGCTCCTGGCCCAACTGGTGGTACTATCCATGATCCACCCTCTTTTTTAGGGTCTCTGACAGCCTCTCACCCTCAACCAGAGCTACAACATGTACCCTCTGCCTGAACACTTTAGGAACCAGATATTAATTACTGTGAAAGAAATGGTACATTGTAAGGATGCAATGGGGTGGTTTCCTTGCAACAATAAAGAGACATAGCAAGCCTTTTTCTTATAAGTGGCATTCAATTAAAGAAAAAAAAAGGCTGTGTGGTGCGCCTCACGTTTTGCAACCTGCAAAACACTTTCAATGTGGTTGGGGCGTAATAATATATTAAATTTACAAAAATCAAGTTTGTGAAAAATTTAGCTACTAAGCTAACGTTAGCCTTGACTTACCGCTCTTCAAATGTCAAAAGAAGCTTGATATGTTGCACCTCTGTCTGTGATTTTGGACCTCCACGGTTTGCATATTGCAATTTGTTTTTTGTTGACCACCACATAGTTTTGTGCATGAATTCAATGATGTTTGGTATAACTTTATTAATTGGCGCTCAGTAACGTCATGTTAGTTCTTGGTTCTCTCCTGCTACCTCATCGGATGCAGTTGGATTGGTTGACTGTGCGTAGACCGATGGAAAATAAATGGTTGCAATCGATGAACCAAATCATCAAATCTTCCTGCTGGCATCCTGATGTACGTGAAATGTATTTCTTCGTCCATGTCTCTCAGTGGCCGGACAAGCACAGAAAATTCCCCATCCTTCTGGCTCCGTCCGTTCAGCGGTCGTACGCACCATCTCCTCTGACGCCTTTGGTCTTTTCTGGATGGCATTGCTTTCAGTAAAAGTAACTGCTGTTCAACATTTATCAACTCCTGCTCCAACATGATCTGCTCACTCATGATCGCCATGTTTGTTAATGACATTGTTGTTTGAGGAAGGATATGGAAATGCTTAACACAGTGGCACATATACCCCACCGCCAATTACTGGGCCGGAGGTGTAAGCGCATGGCGATGCTGAAACACCAACGCAGAAGTAAAAATGCTCGCAATGGCGTAAGCAACGTGCATAGGCAACGTGCATAGGGTCTACACACAACCATAAATCCGCTTTAAGTGGATCTGGAGAATTAAGTTTCGACTTGCTGGGAACGAATAGCAGTAACATTAGTTGGTTCAGGAAATGAAGGGAAACTAAACTGCTTTGTGGCACACTTTTTATCCTCTGGACTTGGATGAAGGTATTGTGTATTTTAAGTCCAAGTGAAGTCAATTGATTTAGAGTCCAATTCAAGTTGCAGGTCTTTGTCAAGTCAAGTCTAAAGTCATCAAATTTGTGACCACCCCTCTGTTTGTGTCACCACTGCAGCATCATGTTGCTCCTGTAGCACCGGGCTGCAGACTGTGGCGTTAGTCTTGGAGTATCTGACCACACATGTGAGCCCTGAGGGATGGCACATCCCAACCTTGGTGAGCATGCAACCCACCACTGCCAAAATTAATTACCACAGCAGGCTGTGACCTTGCCTCGCCCGCTCTGGCTCAAGCACCATTTGGAGATAAGTTGCCATTTGCATGTGGCGCCAAGTGAACCTCAGATATTGAGTCTGCTTCACGTTAATACCCTGTGGAGTGCACAGGCAGAGAGGCCTGCTGTGGAGATTCACTGCCATGCAACAGATCCCTCTAAATAAGCCAAGGAAGCATCTAGGAGTAAACATGTCCCTGGTGTTTGCCCTTACAGTTTCACTAATTAATTTTTTTTTGTTTTGGTTTTACAGCACATTTATTGTAGAGTCCAGTCTCACTGCTCATATGAGACTCATTTGCAGAAGCAATGAGCTGTTTCACTGAAAACCTACTGTATGCTACCTGCCCAGTGCCAAACAGCAGAGGCACAGAGTTAACGCCCTTCTTCTTCTTAGTCGCTCACTGTAGTCTGCGTAATTGTAATTGGTTTAAAGTCACATTTTAGTCTGTTGTTTCAATCAAGACTTCAGTCAGTGGCAACGTAGCTTCATACAACAGATTAGTGGCCCACAAATGACGTTACATACTTAACATGAAGTCACTTTGGTTAGGTTTAGGAAAAGAAACATGGTGACAACAACAGGAGTAAAGGAGGAAGTGGACCTAAATGAAAATTGGATATAAGAGCCACAATGTGTGAATATAAGTTGACTTAAATATCATGCAAAATTCATTTCCAGACATTGTCTAAAACCAAGATATTGTATAAAAATGTAAAAAGACTACAATGCATGTACACTGAATTTTGATGACGATCCTCTCTTTAACTTTGTAATTCACATCAGGTGCAGTTTAGTTTTAGCAGAGAGCTGCATCAGGCACTGGAGCACATAGTTCTTCTACTGTGTGACTGAGTGTAATGTCAACTTTTCAGTAAACATTTTAAATTGTATTTCATCTCCTGTCATTCGCGTCAAACTTAAGTTTCTGTGCCTAAAGCTCATTAGTGGATGCAATACTTTAATTGACTACTGCCCAGCACACAGCAACAAAATCAGTCCTCAACATGTGGCCATGGCTCCTCCAGCACATGTCTCTCAGTCCATTCAGTTTTAAACCTAAAACTCAAGCAGCGTCCTTCTCCTTGGTCTGGGCTGCAGTCATCTGAGTGCCAGCACACTACTGCATGAAAAAAAGGAGATATGTAATCAGAACAAACCAGCAGCAGCTGTGTCAATCAGCTCTCTCATCTCCCCTGCACCTGACTACTAACCACACCCACCTCCACACTGATACTCAGAGGGAATGTCACTACATTGAACTTACACTATAGCCTATGCACGTCACCTACGCCATTGTGAGCATTTATACTTGTGCAGTGGTGTGTCTGTGTCACTCTGCAGTCACACTTCCAAAATATGAAAAGTGCGTACACAAATTGGCTTCACTATAACTCGCAGCATTCACAGACAAACACTTGTCTTTATCCGGAGACATTTTCCCCACCAATATATCATGCTAATGTTATTAGCACAAGCCTACGGCATTTTACATTGTATAAATTAGCCTAGCAGCTAGCGTTCTTTTCCTCTTCTCATATAAAACCAGGGACAACAGCAACATTTAACGAAGCTAACGTTACATAACTAAGCTCCATTACAACTCACGAGGTTCACTGACAAAACAACTGTCTTATACTAAACACGTTTCACCCACAAATACAACATGCTAACGTTATTAGCACAAGCCTATGGCATTTTACATTGTATAAATTAGCCTAGCAGCTAGCGGACTTTTCCTCTACTCATAAATCCAGGGACAACATCAACATTTAACAAAGGTAACGTTACATAATTTGGCTCCATTGCAACTCACAAGGTTCATCAACAAAACAACTGTCTTATACTAAATACATTCCAAACAAATACAACACGCTAACGGTATTAGCGCCAGCCTATGGCATTACATTGTTTAAATTACCCTAGCGACGAGCAGAGATTTCCTCTGCTCATATGAAGCCAGGATAAGTCACACACAAGACTGAAAATGTTATTTTTGTGGAGGCTTTATTGAGTTACATTTCTGGGGAGGTGAATGACAGGTTATGGCATAGGTTACGGTGTAGGCTTTACGTCAATGTGGAGCCTATGCTGTAGCTACGGTGTCGATTCAATGCAATAGTTTAAATTCCACATTATGTTCATCAGGGGCAGAGGGACACAGCTCAGAATGAATGATACATGTCTGCTGGATGTGTACTGTTGTAGGCAACTGCTTGGTAAAATGAAACTGTGGGTCTTTAGCACCAGACTATTTGTCCCACAACCAGGTAGTTAAATCTGCAAATGTAGGAAATATTTAAACATTCAAATCTGTTGTGTTAACTCTACTGGCAATAAAGAGCTGCAAATTGGTGATTTGTTTGAAGCATTTCCCCCAAAATGTCACCCTAACATTTTTTTACTCGTGTAACCCAGGCAACAGATACTTCAAATGTACTTTTCAAGCCAATTATCAAACGTATTTACCAATTAGACAAATTGTACATTTAGCGCTCATTGGTGTGACTTACTGTGAAGGAGAGGTGAAAATACACTTGTTGACAAAGAGTCTGGTTTCTGTTTCTGACAGCTGGGTCCCATTATGACATGAAATCAGAGCCTCCTCGGGGTCCACTGTGAGGACTCTTGCACTGCCCAGTTATCAAAACACAGCATGGAATCCACTTAAGCCTCGTCGCTGGCTACGTTTCAAGTCACCATGTGTAAAATAAAGAGATATAGAATGCAGAAATAGTGGGAGGTGGTGAAATCATTTTCACTTTAGCCTTAAATAGTAATTATACAGGTCGGAAAGGAAGCGGATGATAGAAGGTGAGACGTTTACAATCTGAGCTAAATGAAGGTTTTGATTGTCATGCTGCTTCTGTGACATTGCCTGAGCTCTGACATGATTTATTTTGTCATGATAATAATCATGTGTATTTGCACATGATAATAATCATGTGCAAATACACTAAATACGCCCCCCCTGAGATCAGGACACGTATTATGTGAGGAGCAAACAGCACATGTCCTGAACAAACAAGGTTACACATTCTGTAATGCTCCAGATTTCTCGACACAAATCCACATATCCAGGTCGTGGCTGCGACTCACAAGAATGCACCATCCGATGATTATGTCTAATTAAATTAAATGTCACTTACAGGCAATGTGGAGTGCTTCCACACACACACACACACACACACTCTGCTGCAGTGACTGCACCAGTATGGCGGCAGCATCTGACAAACCATAGTCTCTAATGATGCTGCAACAAAGAGGATTTCACTTCATCATACCAAAAACTAAAGCAGCCCATCTCTGCTTTGCGAGACGCTGAATATTTCATGACACCACGGGCTGACCTCGGGTCAGCCTGTGTAGAGGCCAAGATACTCAGACATATAAATGATGCATTGACAACAGCAATAACTGTGCACGACATTAAGGGACCTCTTGGAAATACTGCGTGAGGTGTTTGTGAGAAAGCAGCAGGGACTTTTCTTTGGAGGCTGGCGATGGAGATTATCCATGATTGGATGATTCATTGAGGCCAGTGACAATCTGAGTGTGTGGGATGAGACCTGGTGCTATCTTTACCCTTCCCTCCACCTCTGCCCATCTCTCACTCTCCTCTATTTATGGAGCACTGCAGTGTATATGGTGGCTCAGTACTGGACTGCAGCCCACAGGGGACTCTTCGCCATCAGAACAACCTGCTCCTTCTCTGCACAAAGGCAGTGACGGATCTTCCTAAAGGCGAAATAGACAGCCAGCTAGGGAGGGACTCCTATGCCCAATCCCCCCCCCCATCTAGAATAAAAAAATTTTATGTTAAAAACAATCAAACATAAGGGAAATATGATTCAAAGATCTAGTGCTAACAGTCTGTCTGTAATAGGGGTACAACCTCATGAGTATGGTGTAGTGGAGTATATATGGAGAGCATTAGAGTAAGAGAGAATGAAACGACAAAAGCCATCTGGGGCGTAGCAACAAAAAAGAAAACAGGAGGATGAAATTTGCAAGATTTACTGTTTGTTATTATTGTTTGTTAGCTCCATGGATGGATAAATGAATGGGCCTACTAGGCACGGGCTCAGGCACCCATAGTTTCAGTGGCCCCTCTGGTCTTCACCTGCAAAATGTCACTCAAATTAACATACTGATCAGACCTAAAATGATCACAAAGGGATGCAAAGGAACTGCAGAGACCAAAGAACTACAAAAAGGGCCAAAAAAAAAAGCACAGAGACACAAAACGACCAATAAAGACACAAAAAGGTCTAGAATAGAGACAAAAAGGACCAAACAAAGGCACAAAATGATCTGAGAGAGACACAAAACAACCAATAAAAACACAAAATGCCCTCAAGGAAACAAAAAATGACGAAGTAAGACACAAAATTACCTCAAAGAACCACAAAATGACCACAAAGAGACACAAAATGATGTCAAATGGACATAAAATGATCTCATAGAGAGACAAAATTACCTCAAACAGACACAAAATTACCAAATGAGACACAAAACAGCTTCAAAGACACACAAAATGACCAAAAAAAGACAAAATTACATCAAAGAGACACAAAACGACCAGAAAGACACCAAATGATCTCACACAGACACAAAAAGAACAGAAGAGACACTAAATTATCTCAAAGGCACACAAAATGATCAAAAAAGACACAAAATGACCTCAAAGAGACACAAAATGACCAAAAAGACACCAGATGATCTCACACAGACACAAAAAGTACAGAAAAGACACTAAATTATCTCAAAGGCACACAAAATGATCAAAAAAGACACAAAATGACATCAAAAAGATACAAAAGACATACCTTGATCTCAAAGACACACAAAATGACCAAAAAGACACAAAATGGCCTCAAAGAGAAACAAAAATGAACCAAAAAAGATACACAGTGTTATCAAAGAGACATACAGTGATCTGAAAGAGACACAAATGACCTCAAATAGACACTAAATGATCTCAAAGAAACACAAAATGACCAAAAAGATATAAAATGAGACATAAAGTTACCTCAAAGAGACACAAAATGATGTCAAAAAGACATAAAACGACCACAAAAGACATACCTTGATCTCAAAGATGCACAAAATGAACCAAAAAAGATACACTGTGATATCAAAGAGACATACAGTGATCTAAGAGAGACACAAATGACCTCAAAAAGATGCCAAGAGGACCAAAAAGACACAAAATGATCTCAAAGAGACACAAAAAGGAACCAAATAAGACACAAAACCGCTTCAAAGACACACAAAATGACCAAAAAAGACAGAAAATGATCAAAAAAGATGCAAAAAGAACAAAAAAAAACACAGTAGAAGATGCAAAAACACCACAAAGTCAATGTGTGTATGTAGGAGAGGTGGCAGGGCCTTTTGCATATCTGTGCCCAGGGCCCCACTGTCTCATAATCCACCCATGGTTAGCTAAACTGTTTATCTATTTAGCTCATTTAATATCAGGGAAAGCTTGTGCAGGGAGCTGAATGTGCTCAGCCCGGCACTGCACAGAGGCAGCATGAAACGACCCGCTCATTGGTGGCAAATGACTACAAATACTCACATGTACAACACACATTCAAATGAGCACAAAGAGTGTAAGATGCCGCCCGACTCCCGGCAGCTTTGTTTTCTTCGCCTATACCAGAAAGCTGTGCAGCCGTGAGACAAATTGCTGCGTGGCATTAGCACTACAGTGAAGGATGAAAGTGCACCGAGCAAGGCAAACAAGCATCCCATTACAACTGCCACTTAGCAACAAACACATCTATTACAGCGGGCTGAGCAAGGCTGGAGGTGAGCCTGCACACACCTCCAACAAGCTGCTATCCAGGGCAATGAGATTCAGGATGCACTACGCTGGGAATTTCAACGAGAAGGAGGAAAAAAAGAAAAACAAATGGCCCTCCCACTTTCTCTCCCCGCCGAGGAATCAAGGGCCACAGCCGCTGTTTACATACTTGAAGAAAGAGTCTCTTCATCAGATGATGTTTTATGATTTTTTTTGCAGCCCTGCTGAGACTCGGAGCAGCCCCCTTTTCCAGCATCATTTTTTACTACGGACATGACATCACTTCCACAGAGACGTGGCTGCTCTATTCATTGGTTCCACTGTATCATAGTGATTAATGGAGATCTTAATACAGTGACCTGATACAGCTAGCCTTCTGCTTTCCTCTTTTTGTGCCACTGGAGCTCTTATATTTTCTTACACCTCCTCATTTCTCCCCACAGGTTCCTCCCCAGGGCTGCACCTTACACTCTGATGTGTGTCATATCAGCTCTCAGACAAAAACGCATAATTCCCTCCTTTTCTTTTTCTTTTTTTTTTTTTCTCTTAACCGCACTAATTACTGTGGTGCAAATCCTGACTGCTGTTGTCATGGTAATTGCCTTTCGGGGGGTTATGGCGCCACTAAAGCTCAAGTGACTGAGAGTGAGAGAAAATGAGAGGAAGTGAGGGGAAGATTTGCGAAGGAGACACGCACACACACACTGCTCATTGTGTGCCAAGCATATTTCATGTTTCATCTTGTTTCATGGCGTGTACTATTGGCAGTTTACCTTGACTCGAAATGATCTGACCACGGTGCTGCTCCGCGTCAATGCCAGAAAATGAATTTGATGTGGGTGAGTGGGGATAAGTGTTCTTTCAGCACCGAGCCGAGTGCCAAGAGGTCCCAGAGCAGAGACCCGCTCCCCGCCATTTATCCACTGCATTAAATGGATGTGTTGAGTTCAAGGAGGGGTCAGTGAAATATAGGGGACAACATATGTCAAACAATACATATAGGAAGAGAAAAGTAGGATCATAAAAAGCCTTTTATCATTTGGCAAACCGGGCTCCCGGCTGAGGGGAAAAAAGAGAAAAGCCTCTCGGATTGAAGCGCTTGATCATCATTATGGAACAACAAGAGGCACCTCTGACAGTTGGCACCGACATAACGCTGAAATGAGGATGGTTTAGCTTCTCCAAGGTCTTAAGGTTCGGAGCACCATTGTGTGTGTATGTGTGTGCATGTATTTGAGTGTGTGCTTTGGTTGTCGCAGTGCCCTTAGGATGTCCTTGTGTAGTGTCAAGTGTCCTGCTGGACCTCAAGCATGAGTGGCTTTCCGCTGTTCGCACTTGTTATTCGGACACTTCATCATAATGTTTCTGCTAATATCACTTTAATTAACTACTGTTTTCTTTATGCACACTAAGTTTTGTTTTATAGGCACTGGTTTGTTTTTTTTCTGTCAGAAAACACAACACATACTCATAAAAATATAGACAAGACAAAACAACACAGATATCCAACACATGATTTACAACAGATGATTTAATAGATTATAGGACTATGGGCTGTCTCTGATTCTGTTTGTGATTTTCACTGACAGGATCTTAAAGTGCAGCCGGTACAAGAAAGTTGGACCTCAGAATTGCATCTCTGCTTTTTGCAGATGATGTGGTTCTATTGGCTGCATCACACTGTGACCTCCAGCACGCACTGGGGCGGTTTGCAGCCAAGTGTGAAGCGGTCGGGATGAGAGCCAGCACCTCTAAATCTGAGGCCATGGTTCTCTCTCTCTGCTGGAAACCAGTGGATTGCCCCCTCCGGGTTACTGCCCCAAGCGAGGGACTTCAAGTATCTCAGGTTCTTGTTCACGAGTGAGCGTCGAATGAAGCGTAAGATAGATCAGCAGTTTGGTGCCGGACCGTGGTGGGGAAGAGGGAGCTGAGCCGGAAGGCAAGGCTTTCGATTTACTGGTCCATCTACGTCCCAACCCTCCCCTATGGTCATGAGCTCTGGGTAGTGACCGAAAGAATGAGATCGCGGATACAAGCGGCTGAAATGAGTTTTCTCCTTGGGGTGGCTGGGCTCAGCCTTTGAGATAGGATAAGGAGCTCGGACATCCGAAGGGAGCACGGAGTAGAGCCACTGCTCCTTCGTGTTGAAAGGGATCAGTTGAGGTGGTTCAGGCGCCTCCTGCTTGAGGTGTTCCAGGCAGGTCCAACTGGTGGACCCAGGGCAGACCCAGAACACGTTGGAGGGATTACATATCTCATCTGACCTGGGAATGCCCTGGGGTCCCCCAGGAAGAGCTGGAAAGCGTTGCTGGTGAGAGGGATGTCTAGGGTACTTTGATCGGCCTGCTGCCCCCACGACCTGACCTGGGATAAGCGGAAGAAAATGGATGGATGGATTCTGAGAATCTGTCTCTGGATTTCCGCCTCAAATAAGTGAATGTATTTATTTATTTCCTTAAGTTTAATTTATTTGCAGTGTTTTCCTCTTAATGCAGCCAATGTGTTGTCAGAGAAGTAAAGATGTTTTCTTCGTCTAAATGTGCTCTCTGAAGTTGCAGTTTAAGGACTAGTTCCTTTTATCATTTAAGTGGGCTGGAGGTAGAGACCTCAAAGACAGATGTCTTAAAGCTTGGACCAATCAAACCCAAACTATCTGCATGTCTACATCAGGGTGGCTGTGGCCAGGAATAGAGGAAAGTTGACGGTTCAATCCCTGGCCGTGCAGTCTACATGTCGGAGCGTTCTCGAGCACTGAGTCAAAAATTGCTCCTATCAGTGTGTGCGTGGATGTGAATGTTTATGTAATTGCCCACCGCCACCACCAGTGCATGAATGTGTGTTGAATGTGCTTGGAGTGGTTGCTAAGACTAGAAAAGCACTATATACACAGGAAATACAGTCCATTTGCAGTCTTACTAGACTGAGGGACTACGGAAGTATTTTTTATTTGCAGTTTTTTTTTAACCTGCTCCAATTGTTGTTTTTTAAATATTTTTTTATATTCAGTATTTTTTACTTCTCAGTGAAGGACACTTTAAATAACAAAAAGATCCCTTCCAGATGAATTCCTCCACCGTCTTCACATGACAGTAATAGCTGCATTTTGTTGCACACACACACACACACACACACACACACACACACACACACACACACGCACACACTCACAGAGGCTAATTCAATGTTCCAGCCCCTGTTTGTTTAGTCATGGACAAACAAAAGGCTGTGCCAGCAGCTTGTTGATCTGAATGGGATTTATTTCACTGAGTTTGAAAGGAATTGTCAAGAATTTATTTACAAATCAATTCCACACACACACACAGGAGATCTACTGTATGATAACACACACACACACACACACACGCACACACACACACACACACACACACAGAGCTCTAATACAGTTTAATCCGCTATGACTGGTGCAACTTCTGCAAAATCACTGCAATCCTTTCATGCCAGATGCTGTAATGATGTAATAATATGTTCTTTGAAACTGTGTTCATCTCATCAATAACTTAATGTGCTGTAGTGTCGGAATATTTGCAGAGTAATTTAGTACATTGTGTTTAATTCTGAGTGTTAAAGTAATGATGATGTTTGAGGTGGAATTGTTACAAAGTAGATTTAATCCCTTATTAAGAGGAAATGATTAAGTGCTTAAACTGAAAAATGTATTATATGCTGCAGCATTAACATATTATCTTCCACTCTGGGAAGGCAAATCACTGCAATACATTCTGGGACAAAACATAACTGTCCATTTAGTTTCAGTGTAAATCATTCATTAAAGGAATAATTCAACATGTTGGAAAGAACGCTTGTTTAATGGCAGAAATCTGCTAATTGCATAATTTCATTGTAGTCAATAGATTTTTGCAGTGTTGCTGTGATAAATGCTGGTGTGATGGAGCCCTCCGTAATATTAACAGACTTTCCCAATATGTTTTAAACAACAGTGCAATAAAAACTAAACACATAATTAACAATGGTCCAGAGATCAATCAATCAATCAATTTTATTTATAAAGCCCAATATCACAAATCACAATTTGCCTCACAGGCAGGCAGACATGTATCATATACATCAACCCATCACCAAAATAAATGTCGGCATTGTACATTTCTGTAAACCATGGATATGTAGAGTATATGTTGAAATGTTACAGTTCTTCAGTTTATCAACAGCATTGTAGTTAGTGTGTGGTTATGAATAGGCACAAAAAACACTTGGTTATGGTTAAAAAAAAAAATCATGTTTTGGCTTAAAACACTTAGCTTTGATGATGAATTCCCATCAGGAAATGCAGCAACGTCTTGCCAAGAAACACAGACTTGATGCCACAAATACTGCTGGAAAAGCAGTGATGTGTCACTGAAAAACACCCAGTTTTGGTTGCCCAGTCGCTGCTAAAAATGCAGCAACATTTTAGAAAAAAACATCCTCTTCTGGTGGCTCAATTACAGCTGGAAATGCAGTGACGTCTCACTAAAAACACACTCTTTGTGGCACTCACGCTGCTGGAAATACAGTAATGTCATACTAAAAAACACCCAGTTAGCTGGCCCAATTGCCACTGGAAATGCAGCGGTTTCACTAAGAAAGACTCACGTTTAGTAGTACAATCTCTGCTGGAAATGCAGCAACGTCTCAATAAAAATCACCCACTTCTGGTGGCCCAATAACTGCTGAATTTGCAGCAGTGTTTTAGTAAAAAACAGCCAGGTGGCTCAATTATGGCTGGAAATGCAGCAATGTCTCACTAAAAAACATTAAGTTCTGGTGGCTGAATCGCTGCTGAAAATGCAGCAACGTTTTAGTAAATAACATCCAGTTTTGGTGGCTCAATTATGGCTGGAAATACAGTCATGTCTTACTAAAAAAAACACACATTTAGTGGTACAATCACTGCTGAAAATGCAGCAGTTTTAGTGAAAAGCTTCCGCTTTTGATGGCTCAATTATAGCTGGAAATGCAGCAATGTCTCACTGAAAAACATCTAGTTTTAGTGGCCCAATCACTGCTGGAAACGCAGTGATGACTTGCCATAAAACACCCAGTTTTGGTGGCCAAATTGCTGCTGAAAATGCAGTTATGCTTTTGTATAAAACATCCAGGTGGCTCAGTTATGGCTTGAAATACAGTGATGTCTTGCTACAAAATACCCACTTTTAGTGGTACAATCACTGCTAGAAATGCAGCGACGTCTCGCTAAAAAAACTCCCAGTTCTGGTGGCTGAATCACTGCTACAAATGCAGTTATGATTTTGTAAAAACATTTTCTTTTGGTGTCTCAATTACATCTGGAAATGCAGTGATGTCTCATTAAAAAACACCCATTTTTGACTTCAAATGCAGCAATGTCTTACTAAAAAATACACACTGTCAGTAGTACAATCGCTGCTAGAAATGCAGCGATGCCTCACTAAAAAACAAACAGTTTTGTTGTTTGTCTTGAACAGTAGTCTGCAGCTTGGCAGCTCTTTTGCTGAGGTGTCACACCATTCATCATCCCCTCCACCTCCTGATGACAAAGTCGGCTCATATTTGTCTTCAGAATTATGTCTCTTTAGAAACATTGATATGAATTAAATTTGAATGTAGGTATGAAATGAACAAATGTAATGTATCCGTGGTTTGCAGAACAGTACAATGCCATTATTTTCTTCTTGTGACTGGGCTGTATACACACTTTGAATCATAAATGCAGACAGCACCTACCAGCCACTGCGGCTGTTATTCTCATTTTTAATGAAGATATTCATGACATTCAGTGAGGAGTTCATCTGCAGGTAATCTCCGTCAACACAGAATAATCACTACTGTCACTCTATTGAGACGTGAAATGCTATAAATGCATTTAGACCTCATGAATGTTTTGACAATGTGTCAGAAATAGAGGCCAAGAGGACTTTCAGCCATCACAACTGCTGGAGCTATCTCTCACTCCATGTTTTTCAGATTAATTCAAAGCATCCCACTGCCTGCGAAATGACAACACTGCACAGACAGCCTGAAGTTACACTTTGATGGACACAGTAGTCTATCTCTGCAGTTGACTTCAGTGGTGAAATTGTGACCCCCTGGTCATTTTGGCGGAGCCTTATCAGCGCCGGCCAAATGCAGGGGGTTAGATGGAAGGACTAAGGAGATGATTTGTGGACAGTCTAGCACACTAATGGTGCTAACGCTGCATGCTGGCCACATTATGACTGCAGAATATATTGTGGAAATAGGATGGGGGGGACTCGCATCCAATTTGATCAGGCTAAAATGGAAAACATAGACAACAAATCCTGCTGAATATTTCTGGAGATTTTCCTGCCGCTGCAGTCACTCACCTAAGACGAAACAAATCATTAGCACAATGTTTTAGTGTTGGAAAACAGGATTTCAGGGCTACCACAAAGATAAATGTCAGCTTAAAGTTTATACAGTACAGTGCAACCTTTTAGTCTGTGATCCCACCGAGCAGAGAAAATCCACTGGGTGCAACCTTTAGAGGCAGGGGATCCTCAGCCCGACCTAACTCCTCGAATCAGTGGCAGAAAATCTATATCCTCTTAAAGAGGGGGAGTCACATCAAATAATAGATATATGAAATCCATCTTGTTTCTGAACTCATGTCCTTTGTAGGAAACAGATCAATATGAAGGCCTCTCCTTGAAATGCCCACAGTGACACAAAAATCGGTGGGAAAAAAAAAAAAAGTTGACTTTAGGTAACACACAGTGAAGGTGCATGTACGACGACGGCAACATCAGTGGAGCTAAGGTGGAAGGGGTGAAGAGCCAAAGATTCATGGGAATAAACGTTAAAGAGGACCAGCTGTGGACTCTACAGACAAGCTTGTAAAAAAAAAGTCTCAAGTGCGAATTCACAAAGAATGGATTGCACCTGTGATCTACTCCGTCTCAAGGTCCTATTCACAAAATATAATGCGTGAATGAACCCTGCACTGCAGTGGACAGCTATTTAAAGCAGTTTTCTTGTATATGCACTAGACTTTTATTTTGTGTTAGTCAAGATTTGGTCAGTGGCATGATATGTTACAAAAATGGGAAAAGACACATAGGGCTCTAGTTTCGCAGACCAGGCGAGGCGGGGCGCAGCGCACCTGCGCTTCACCAACTGGGTGTGGCCAGGCGGATTTTGCAAGTTTGGCACACCGTGCGCACTGGCGCAGCTACTCCTCTTTCCCACCTCCATCCCTCCTACCTGCGCAAGTTGGAAAGAGGGAGGAGAGAAGGCGTGGAGTGGGTTTTACACACATCACACCAATCACATGAGCCCCTCTCCTCGCCCTTAAATGTGCCGCGCGAAGGTGTAATGAGAGTTGACTCAATTCACCATGGCAGAAGAGAGCAGCAGCGTCAGACAACCAAACTTCTCCCAGGAGGAAACTGATGTTTTGGTCCAGGAGGTCCAAGCTTGCAGCGTCCAAATATACGGAACTGCGAGCAGACCTCCACGGGCTGATGATACAAAGGCAGCCTGGGAGAAGGTCACCACAATTGTAAATCAATGTTGCGTTTCTCTCGTGCGCGCGCTCTCTCTTTCTCTCTCGCAGTCTCACTCTGTTTGTTTTCTTTTGACTTTTCTAAGATGACAGATGCTGAATATATACTCCCTATCTGATGCTGTGGCTGTTTGTGGTTCAGCTTACACCAGCTGTGCTCCCCGTGCTGACAGTAGACCTGGTTTCAGCTGGCGAGCTTTTAGCGCACCTTCGGCAAAGCCTTTTGGCATGAAACTGTCACTGCGCCAAGCTGGATCTGTTGACACCTCCCCCTGCTGCGCCGCCACACCCACCTCAGCGCACCTCGGTCTACCAAACTACCAAACAGAGCGCGCCTCGAGTTGCCCTGCTCGAAACTAGCTCTGCGCGGGGTTCGCCACGCTGCACCGCGCCAGGAAACTAGAGCCCATAGTGTCTAAAAGTTTCTAAACGCGCAACTCCAGGGGAAAGCCTGGGCTTTTGTGACCCATCTACCACCCCAACCTGCCTCCTTACAAGAGCTCTCAGGACTACTTTCTTGTTTACTCCCATCAGCGCATTGGTCACGTGATAGAGACAGAGCGCAATGTGTCATAATCTGAAAGTCACGCCCCCAAAGGGGAAACAAGGCCCACTTTCCCCTCTGCTTCTTCGCTCGTTCGCTGTCATTCTGCCTCCGCAGCCGCGCCTTCAAGTCTCCACGGCTGAATTGGTAGCTAGCTAGCTAGCTAAAATTATTAGCTATAGCTAGCTAATAATTAGCTAATAATAAGATGGCAAAGGATTATTTTAGCATGCTATGCCTACCAGAGAGGCAACGGTATATTGATAAGCTTAATATTGCCAGTCTACCTCAGTGTCCCTTCTCCTTACCTTGCTCGTTTTGGAAAAAACATGATGTGGAGATTCTTTTTTAACAAGATGAGCATTTCGGCATGCTCAGCCGTCAGCCTGCTCCTACTACCAGCACACGTTGTTGTTTTGAGGCATGCCTCTACATGCTGGTAGATTGATAGAAGTGCTAGAGCGGAGCGCTGGGCACAATTATAACAGAAGTTGCATTCATACTGTCAATGCTTTAGCTTAACATACATAAATACAGTTAACTGATACTGTAAAAAGTACATTTGGAGGGTTTGACAAAGTGTTTGCTGCACACATAGGTATACCAAGTGTCAGGATCCCACAATTTCTTCCCTGTTGAAGCCCCACGTTTTATTGCCTGTATCCACTTTTGTCTTCTACAAGGTTCAGTTTTTCTGCTCAGCAGCTGATAAAAGCTAAGCTCTGGCTTTTTATTGGCCGTGCAGCCCACCACACCGCAACTTTTCAGTATTTGGACTTAGGGAAAACTCAACAGGCTGGAAACGGAGGGGAAAGTGTGAGGGGAAAGCTGGTCTTATTTCCCCTTTGGGGGTGTGGCTTTCAGATTATGACGCGTTACGCTCTGTCTCCATTGCAGTCTTTCAAAATACCTGGGATATGTAGGTTTAGCGCCAACTAAATCTTTTTGTTAATTTGCCCTTCGGTGTTTTCGTCTTTATAAACAGTGTACTTTCATGACCTCCGGCTGTATGTTATGTTCATTCAGACCACAAAGTTTGACCACAGTCTCTTTATTTGCCCTAAACAGAAAATGGACCATTAGCCGTAGCTTGCCAGCAAAACATACAATGTGTGAGTGGGGGGGCTAAAAACACACTAGCTATGTTTCCATCCAAAAGTGATTCAAATCATTAGGAAATGCGCAATAAAAGAAAAATGAATCCTGTGTGTTTCCATTAAATGTACGGACTTTGGTGAAAACTACAAACTCACGCAAGTTTCCCGCAGAACCGGAAACAAAACAAGTCTCGCATTCTTCTTCTTCTACGTTTTCTGGTGGTTGGCAACCAGCTTGTAAATGCATTACTGCCTTCCCGACCTGGAGTGTAGATATCACCATGGAGAGAAGTGCGCTACGTCAGACTTAATTTGAACATAACTGTTTCCATCCCCCATTTTGCGAATCAACCAAAACCCAGCTAAAGCAAGCGTATTTTAGTTTGTGCGAATCAGGGGATTTTAATTTGAATTTTGGCGTTTCCATCATAATTTTCCGATGCGATGCGAGGCTGATGGAAACTTGGCTACTGAGAGAGAGGAGATGTGAGTTTCAAAGTAAAACAGGAAACAACATGAATGAATGAAATAAAAAACATATCCTAAGAAACTCATAAAAGTTCAACACATATTAACTCGTAGAAAGAAGACCTTGCTTTACCTTAAGATTCTTCTAAACGTCAGCAATCAAAAGTATCCCAACTGTCCTCTTGACAACCTGGCATTGCTCATGGAGGACCCAGGATTGGGAGCAGCTGAGAACATCATCAGCACCTCGACACCTAATGATATGACATCTCCGAGACGAAGTAACCACCTGTAAAGCGATCCCAAACTATGTGCTGCGGTTGAACTTCCCCCCTCAGGCTGTGAGACTCCTAAACTCCATTTGAACTCCTTCGCAGCAACACAAACAAGGACCGAGTCTCAACCGTTGTACCTGTGCTCTACACGCTGCACCGCAAACACTGAACTACCTGGATATTTATTTCCCTTGTTGCCCCTTTGAATTCACGAATAAACACGGCGCCCTGTTACACACACCGCAATATCTTTTACCAGCGTGTGTCTGATGTTGTGGAACCTTTTTTTCTTTCATCTGCTCATGTTCATTCAGTGCCACAATATTTACATGACACTGTAATGTGACACTACAGCAGCCAGGGTTTGTATCTGTATTGTTTTTAGTGCTTTTTAAAAACTGCTATGGTACATTTCTCACCCGTACTCCCGTTCTTTTTTTCCTGTCTGTAAAATACAGCGATGTGGGGGGGGGGGGGGGGGGGCTACAACTGCATCTTGCTACTCCGTCCTGCACTGCTTACACGATAATAAAGCCGCCCTTGACCTTGATGTTGAAAGCGTTTGACCTGATAAAAAACAGCGGAGGAAATATAGCAGTGAAGCTCTCACTGGATGCACTGGCACTGATAAAGCCTTAAAAACATTATTATATATATATGATTGTTTTTTTAAATACTTGACAGTCATTATCTGTAATACTTTTGTTCTTTTGCAGCAGTAAAAATGTTTCCCGTGTTCATCTTTTATAAATGTAATCACATTATGATGATGCGCCTGATAAAGTCCTTGTATTTAAACACAATTATTGTGAGACGCTGCTCTTTTACCCACTCTGCTGATTTAAATGTTTATTAATAGATGCCATCTCAACAAGGACACCCCCGAAAAATGCCTAAAAACTGAGTATGGTACCTCAGAAATCTGCTTATGTTCCTGAGAGGTTTAAACTATTGTGTGTACACATGCAGGAGTGTGCTTTTATGTTGTGCGTGATAAGTGCATGTTTTTAGTGGAGTCGACAGAGCTATGCAGACAAGTGCCTGAGCGCCTGGCTGCTCTCTCTTTTTCAACATGTCAGGTGCCGTGTTTACGCAGCCTGTTGCCCGGCAACCCCTGCCAAACAGACTGGTGGATGAGGGACGCTGTAAAGCAGACGAGGTGGATGTTGTCGTGAGGGCGTTTGTACAACTGTGTGAGTGTGTGTGGATGTGTGCAAGCAGGTAGTGCTGCTGCCCTCCACGGGGCCTGACAAGTTGTTGCACCGTTTCCATTAAAAACCTCCTGTTGTCTAATACGGCAGTGACTGATTCTAGGAATAGTTCATGGCATCAAAAGGTCAAAAGGGTTTGGTTGTGGTTATATATGCTCTTGTTACGTAATGTTCAGGCAAAGTATTTTAGGAATAAATAGAGTCAGAGTTATGGCTGCTGACACAAGGTAACAAGGTGGGTCTTTGTCAAATTATATAGTTTAAAAGGTTACAAAGAGAATCTAATGTGCACTTTGATTTCCATTCCCTAGAACTGAATCACAAGATGAATTTATTTATACATTACACTGACATTAGAATATCGTAAAAGTTCAATTAGTAGCCCAGGCTATTATTTGCTTATATCACTGAACTCAACAGGCTACAATTTCTGATTTGTGATAGTGGGATTTATTAATAAAATTGAACTGAATTGAATTAAGGTTAACTGCATTACCAGGACTAAAGGAGTACCCTTTCCACAGTCCAACTGTTAGCATTATATCTATTTATCATTTTTACCATTTGTTCAAATGTTCAATTTTTTTTTTTTTAATGTCAGAATTTAAAAACAAAAAATTCTGGATGAAATTCAGATGCCCTCCTCTGGTTGTAGCCAACCGCCTATGTCACCTATAGGAAGAAGACGTGGACTGAAAAGTGAAGTGAATGTCAAAGTGCCTTAAAGGAAATGGCCACTTTAGAATGAAAATACAGTCAGTACTTACTGACCCTCATGCCGACAAGAAGTCCAGTGTAGTTTTTTTAATCCACAAAACTTGTTCGGGGTATTGGAGGATAACAGCCTGCCGGAATAACAGCTACACTTGAAGTGCACGGAACCCACATTTGAAAATGTAATAAAACTCCGCTAATGCATTTCAAAAACGTCAGAACAGCTCGTCCGTCGTAATCCAAGTGCCCTGAATCCGCGGCATGCAAACTTAACTTGAAAAGACGTAATTTACTCCACTGTTGTAGCATTTCTCACCGTGGTCAGTTAGCCTGCAGGCGTGCTGTGTTTACATGGCAACTCGCGCGAGATTCGAGAACCAGCACCACCACTAGCCATCAGCTAGTCTCATTCGAGTTGTCGTGTAAACATGATGCTATAAAAGTGGAGTAAATTACGTTTTTTCAAGTCAAGTTTGCATGCCGCGGCTTCAAGGCACCTGGATTAGGACGGACAAGCCGTTCTGATGTTTTTTAAATACATTAGCAGAGTTTTATAAGTTGTTCAAAATGTGGGTTCCATGCACTTCAAGTGTACCTGTTATTCCAGCTAGCTGTTATCCTCCGATACCCCGAACAAGTTTTGTCACTAAGTACTGTCTGTATTTTCATTCAAAAGTGGCCATTTCCTTTAAACTTGTATTCCTTCTAGTGGCCAGCAGGGGGCGACTCCACATCAGACTGTATAGCAGTTTATGAGAAAATGACCCTACCTCTTACTTGACTCGTTACTTCGATAAACATTTTCATGAATTTATGATTTCAATCACTAGTTTCAAGTCTTCTTTAATACAGCATGATGTTCTTTTTATAAATTATGGTCCCATTTAAAGTAAAATACACCATAAAGCAGGGTACACTTTGGGGCGTGGGTACCTTGTGATCGACAAGTCACTACCACAGCGTTGTTGAGAACCTGCTTGCTTTGCTTCCCCACAATTCCACCCTCTCGTCCAAACTGGATCACCTCAGGTTTCAAAAAACCAAGATGGCGGCAGCCAACATGCCAAACTCAAGGCCTCAAAACCACGAACCAATGGGTGACGTCATGGCGGCTACATCCACTTTTTTTAGACAGTCTATGGGAAGATTTCCGCCAGGTGATCGACTTCTGTTTTGCACATTTTCACATCCTTACAAAAGTGTCACAAGACACAGATATTGATCGATTTGAGAGGTATTAGTGATTGTCAGACAGGTGAAAGCTTAGCAGACATTCAGGAAAAATCCATCCTGGAGTTACATTTCTGTTGTTCATTAGTATTATATGTTTCATGTTCCTGAGGATAACTGGCTGAACTCTGATGCCGCAGCTAAAGAGATTGTTTGCAGCTTAACGTGTCAGTTTCTTGCATCTTTCGGCATTCATCAGTTGGCACCAACAATAACACGAGAGACACCCATCGTAGACGAGATCTCAGTGCACCATGATGAATTATAGGGGAGCACTTCTTACACTGCTATCGCTACTGCTCTGCTCTACAAGCAAGACCTGCCGCAAGTTCACACCAGCTCTACGGGGGTTTGGTGAGCTATTCTGTGAAAAGTAAGAAATCAGTAACTGACGGCTGAGAGGAAAGTGGATAGACAGAGAAACTGCAATCGTGGGGAGCCTGATGATATATAACAGTGCATGAGTATCTGAGGTTGTATTTCTGCCTTTGAATTACTCTGAAGAACTACACTATCTGAGATCATGTATGGTGATATCAGTGGTAGAAGTAAATTATCACAAGAGGGAATCACTAAGCTAAGCTCCTTTGATGAAAAATAACTGAAGAGATTCACTGTGACCTTAAAAAACATGTGACATTTCCCAGCTGAGGAGCTGGAACCCATCCTCGACGATAAAGAAAAGGAGAGCATCTTACTTAAATGTCACAGCGCCGGACGGACTAGCTCTGATATTGTCGAGGAACCTCCATCTTATTGAGATGCTTTTTTCTTATTAGTGCATATGAACCCACAATGCAATTTACTGCGGTATCTCATTAAGCCCTATAATGTCTTGCTAATAATTACACACTCACATTTAGTAGAAAATGATTCGGCGGAGGAGATCACAAGCCCGGGATTCTGACAAACACAGTATGCTTTGACTATAATTGACTTTTCACTCTGCCCTGGAGTTACAGGAGAATAATGGCGCTGGAAATAGCTAGTTAACCTCCTGTCAGGTAATACATAAAAGGAAAACAAAAAAGTCTCAGCAGCACTGCAATATACCTAAACCCTTTCCTCTGAGAGGGAACAGAGGGATGTCAAGGTGGGAATTGTTACACTAAGTGATTTTATTAAGTGGAACACCCACTGTGAGCTCAATCTGCCACGCAGAGATTGTTTGACGCAAATTATACATAATTCCCAGTGCATGACAAAACATCTATAACATACACCTACAGAATCGTTCAACGCCGCACAATTTAAAGACAACAAATAACTGAACCTAAATAAAAACATATATATTTCCTTGCCATCATTGTTGCTGAGTACGAGGTGAAAAAAAAAAAAAAGATCAATCATGAAAAGGAAAGTGAAAAGATTTTTGTTAAAACCTTAAACCTTTTTGTCACTGATGGGTTAGAATTAAAGATTGTATTTGCAAAAGAATATTAATTAGGATTATTAACAATTAATTAGAGCTTTAATTTGGATGGACTTGTATTGAGCTCACTGTGAGTTCATGCAGTTAGAAAGACATAGAATAATTTAATCACATTTTCAAATTGCAGCCCAGTTACCAGAATACAATGTTGCCATTGCTGCAAATCATATGTTAAATTTGTACATTTCATACATATCATATCTGCTTTCCGAAAGTGATTTAGTTCAGGTTACATGTACTGTATATGAGCTTGAGTTTCTCATCAGGAGTAAGAGGGTGGATTATGTGTCACCTCGGCGAGATGGCTGCCAAGCCGACAGAAGCAGACCAGTGTTTGAGACCAACAAACAACAAAAGTAGGTATTTTCAATGAGATGTTGGGACATTGTTAGCCATGTGTGGCAACAAAACCAGGTATTTTTTAACCAGTTGTTGAGACTTTTCCAGTCATGTTTATGGCATTTTTTTTTTTTTTTTTTTTTTAACGACATGTTGGGATATTTTTAGCCATATTTGTGGTGACAAAACTTGGACGTCAGGACATTTCTGTCTGTGTTTGTAGCCACAAAATGAGGTATATTTAGACAAAATGTCAGGACATTGCCAGCCATGTGTGTGGCGACAAAACTGGGTATTTTTTAACAAGATGTTGGGACCTTTCCAGCTGTGTATGTGGCCACAAAAACAGATATATTTTTTACAAGATGTCAGGACACTTTGAAAAATCTGGTATTTTCTAATGAGACATCAGGGCATTTCCAGCCATGTATGTGGCAACAAAACTGGGTATTTTTAACTAGATGTCGGGACTTTCCCAGCCATGTGCGTGGTGACAAAACTAGCAATGCTTTAACAAGACGTCGGGACATTTCCAGCCATGTTTGTGGTGACAAAACCAGGTGTTATTTTACCAGACTTTGGGACATTTTCAGCTGTGTGTGACAACAAAACCAGGTATTATTTAGTGAGATGTCGGGACTTTTCCAGCCATGTTTGTGGTGACAAAACTAGCAATTTTTTAACAAGACGTCAGGACATTTCCAGCCATGTTCGTGGCAACAAAACCAGGTATATTTTTTACAAGACGTTGGGGCATTTCCAGCCGTTTGTGGGGACAAATGTAGTATTTTTTAACAAGACGTCAGGGCATTTTCAGCCATGTGTGTGGCAACAAAACCAGGTATTTTTTAAGTAGTTGTGGAGACTTTTCCAGCCATGTTTGTGGTGACAAAACTAGCAATTTTTTAACAAGACATCGGGACATTTCCAGCTGTGTTTGTGGCCACAGAACCAGGTATATTTTGCCAAGACGAAGGGACGTTTCCAGCCATGTTTGTGGCAACAAAACCAAATATTTTAAACCAAAACATGATCTTTTTCTAACCCTTACCAAGTCATTTTTGTACCTAAACGTAACCCCAAGTTAACCACAGTGCTATCACAACATAAAATTGAAAATTAGGACGTAGAGAAAAGTAAAGTTCCATCAAATCCACTACAAATGAAATGTACAAATGTAACATATTTGTGGTTTGCAGAAATGAATAATGCCAACATTTATACTGGGCATTGGGCTCAAAATATACATTACTTTAGATGACATTTAGTTTTAGACTTATATAGTGACGGAAATACAGATTTAATTTAACTCATTCGTCAAAATGCCAAACTTTTCTTGGCTCCAGCTTCTGAAATGTGAATATTTGCTTCTTTTCCTCATTTCATAGTTTTGTTAATTGACATTATTAATTGGTCTTGGCTGCAATTTTTCAACATCACTGTGGCATTTGTCACTGTAGTTTTGGCACCTGTGGACTCAACTACTAATTGACTGATCAACAAAAATAATAAAATTTGATAGTATGTAATGACTGACACAAACCTTTATTATTATTATTATTATTATTATTATTATTATTATTGTTATTATTATTATTATTATAATTAGTAGTAGTAGTATTTTGCACGGCAGTGGTGATGTGTATTGTGCTAAATGCTGTTTGTATATGTCACGTGACAAATTCGACAAAAAGTCGATAACAAAAATCATGAACTGATTAATTAGATAATAAATGTTAATCATTAACAGCATCTTGCTGTGTTCTCTAAACAACCATTATTCTACTGGTGCATTTCAGTGAACTAGAGACAGCATTGTATTTGCTTCTTGTCAGTGTTGCAGTGATCATGTTATTCCTCTCAGTATCTCGCAGCAAAGGAAACATGTTGTCAACCCCCTCGCCTCTTTCTCTCTCTGCACTGTCTCCCTCTGTCTCTCCCACTTCTTCATTGCCCATGGCCTGAGGGAACAGTTGGCTTTCTGAATGCTCTTCCCCCTTTGTGAGCACACATTGATTGGCTCTCCGCTCCCCCAAAAGCAGAGCAGCATGGGGTGCCGGCAGCCAGCTTTCTGCTGGTGCTGCTCAAAAAAAGTCTGAAGAAATAAAAAAAAACAAGGGGAGGAAATCATCAGGAGGCTTCAGCGCAACCTGTCTAGGTATGTCTGTTCTCTTTCTGTCTGCCTCTCCTGCTGTAATGAGAATCAATGGGGTTTATCACATTTCCCTCATGTCTTTGTGTCAAATGGAGTGCAATAGTTGTCTCCTGTTTGCAGAGCCCTGTCCTCCTCCTCCTCCTCCTCCTCCTCCTCCTGCTGATTCCCTCCATCCTTTGCAATCCTATTTGTTGACCAGACTCCTGCTCGGTCTGCAATGCTGTCACCCAGGTCGCACACAATCCCATAACACAACACACCCCCAATATAACACAGTTGTTAGGGGAGGGACGCGCATGAACCTAAGGGGCTTGGTAAAATGAAAGCACAAAAGCTGTCGTCCGCAGCTATAATTTAAGTCACATTTTCATGTTTCAGCGAAAGAAAGTGAAGCAAAATGTGCCAGCGCAGCTCTTGGACATCGTCGTAAGTAGACTCTTGGGAACGCACGACTCCAACACTATCTCTCCCCATATTTTTGGACATACCACCGAGCAGCATGAGCTCTGTGTCCACAGCAGAGTAAAGTGTGTGCACTGTGAACACATTTGGACTGGAAGGAAGCCAGCGGTTGGTTGGTTGCGGAGGATGTGGGCTGCTCTCCGGAGCCTGTCGGTTGTTCATTCATAAACCAGGTGGGAACTGTAAATGAAAACACAGACATCTCCTCCCTGCCTACACTTTCAAAGATCACATTGTGCTGTGTTTTATGTAAGGAGCAGCAGGAATTGCCGGGTGCGGGTCCGGCATCGATCGACGTGTTTTTTGATGCTCTGAGAGGGCTTGTTTATGTGTGACAAATAAAATCTGAGTGAAACAATTAAAGCAAGAAAATAACTAATGAAGAAATGGAAGAATGAAATCTAAATTTGAGTCCTTAGCTAGTTACACTGAAATGTAACAAACCATGGATAGTGACGGACAGGAAGTTTCACTGTGACGCAATCACCCAGCATGCTTTGAGGAATGTAGGCAGGGAGACACTCAGGATGAGTTATGGGTCAACCCTGCTTCCTACACATTACGTTATATCCAGCATCCCGAGGTTACAGAAACATTGTGGTTAAGGTTGGGGAAACATTGTGGTTTACATTAAAGGTGACCTAATGTGCTCATTTTCCAGGTTCCTACTTGTAATTTGGGTTTCTACATGTTTACTTTATTTTTCTCATGTTGTCTGTGCTTTAATACCTGTATTCACCCTCTGTGTGGAACGCTCCATTTTAGCGCCTGTCTCTTTAATAGCTCCCAAAAATACCCACACTGCTCTGATTGGTCACCGTTTTCAGGTCGTCTCTGCGCCATCATTGAAGCCAGGGGATGACTGTAGCAAACCGTGCGTTCATGTGGTGTCTGAATAATGGTAATGGTCAAAGTTGTCACATAAATTTAAGGTGTGCTGATTGATTCACATCTTCAACTTATACATCCAGTAACATTGCAAGTTAACGTTCCACCTTAAAAGTCGCCAGCAGTCGGCCCAGAAAATTAAGTTATTTTTTCTTTATTTTATGATTGTAGTTTACTAATGTATGTAAAACTCTCCAAGGTATTAGCATCGCTAATGTACAAAGCATACAACAGCATGTTACCAGACTGTGTCCAGAGGTTGTTTCAAGTGAGAGAATGTTAGCATGAGCTGAGAGGGAAATGTATGTTGACAAAAACGACGACCAGAACAAAAGTAAAACAAAGATGTGTTTCAGTATGTGAAGTAAATATGTGTAAGGGATTAGAAACAGAAATGAAAGTGTGTAATACACACATTACATTTAACAAAATACCTAAACACAAGATGACAAGATGATAACATGTAAAACTTAAGTATGAACACCAAAGTGTACATGAAATGTGTTTGGGATATTTGGGCAGACAATAGGCCTATGTACTGTATATATACTAGTTCCATCAGTTTCTTATTGCTCTGTGTAATTTAAAGGGAGTTAATAAAAACAATGAACGTTAAAGGCCCAGTGTGTAAAATGGGTTGAAAACAGTGACATCAGTGGTCAAATTCTAGATTGCAGGGCTCACTCGCTCACCCCTCCCGTCAGGTAAATGACGGTGGCCTCGTAGGGACAAAAAGCCTTGTGCACGAGTTTTTCAGGAGTAGGTCTATCTAGCGACGAGGTGAATGTTTATTTAGAAATCTAAACCATGTTACGATATTGTAATGAATCCCTCACGAGCAGGAGACCAGAGGAGCGTTCGGGAAAAAGGCCAGTTTATTTGAGCACTCCAAAAACTCTGGTAACACTCCAGGGGGTAAAAGACTCCGTCCCAAACTCTGACTCTTCTAGCGTAACACACACACTCCATACACACATTCTCGTTTACAATACCAAGCGGGTACCCCCTCCCCCCTCTGCTCCACCAATCTCCAGCCCGCACACTGACTGACAGCGTAGCCAGTAAACAGAGCTCAGCTGTTTATTTAGCCTAGCAATATCTCCGGACTATTGTAGCTGCAATGGACGACTTTGAACGCGATTTTGAAGAGTTTCTTGTAGCGGACATAGATCCAGAGCCATACCTGTTTGAGCCGGAGCATACAGATGAGGAACTCCATGTGTTTGATGCTGAGCGGGCGAGAAGAGAGGCTGAATCCTCCGCTCCCATTTGGCTGCACAGAATGGGATTCGGTGCTACTGCTACCATCACTGGGGAGATATATCATCAGGAGGGAAAGCGCCACAGAGAGTGCATCACAAGGAGTAAAGTTGCGTCTTCTTTTCCTCACAGATGACGGTTCGGGTTCATTCTCTCCTGTTGCGTGGTAAGTGTGGTCCATTCGCAAACTTTATGACTAAAAAACTTTTCACTACTCTCTGTCGACGAACTACTAACACTCTCTGCTGTTTCCTCCTCCTTCTTCCTTCCTTCCACTGTCTTCGTTGGTTTATTTTACACACGAAACGCGTTCTCTGGCTGGCTGGATTGTCCGCTTGGTCTGCCGTACATACATGGCGGCGCAAGATGGCGACCTCTCTAAAGCAAGGCCCTTGCTATATATATATATATATATATATATATATATATATATATATATATATATAAAAGCATAATTATAAGGCTACGAAAACCAAACAAATTTTATTTTATAGCGATCATACACTTATATTAATGGGTAGAATATTCAGATTCAGATTCAGATTTGACAATAAACCATGCCAAATATTACACACTGGCCCTTTAAAAGGGAAGGTGTAATAAGCTAAGGCTTCAGCCTGCACCTTTTCGGTCCTATTTTGTTTTATTTTATAATGCTAAAAAAAGCATTAACTTAGGCCATATCCACACGAAGACGGAACCGATTTCATTTTATAAAAGTTTTCCATAAACACGGAATCGTCTCAAGATATGTGTACGTAAACATGAAGCCAATGAAAACGCTGTAGTACATATAAAAGGCCTGCAAGTGGCGCTGCAACGCTGCCACAGAGTACACCAAAAACAGAGAATAAGAAATGGAACATGCATATACAACTCGTGCGATGTAAACAAACACGAAGAAGATGATAGCGGAAAATACCAATGCAAGAGGAGGCGATGACGATGAGGTAGAGGTGCTACTTAGGGTCGCACTTGATTACAAAACTACAAAACTGCAGGAGAATGTTGACTAGCGCGTGCGGGTTTCTAGTTTCTAAACCAAAATCTTCACAACGAGACATGTTCCAGCAGGAATAAGATCTGAAATTAGGCAGAAATGAACAGCAATGGCAACCAAGATTATCGTAAATGCTATATCGTAGGCAACTGGACTACATTTCTTGAAGACGTTTTGCCTCTCATCCAAGAAGCTTCTTCAGTTCTAAATGAAGTTGCAGGATTTAAAATTTAGAACTGAAGAAACTTCTTGGATGAGAGGTGAAACGTCTTCAGGAAATGCAAGCTAGTCCAGTTGCCTACGATATAGCACTTACAATTACCATGACCTTGATGACTGAGAATGTTTCCCTGACGTTAGCATGTGGCTACATGTAGCAGCGTACGTGATGTAAACACCTGCAGTAACGTGCCTGGAGCAGATGGCCATAGAAAGAAATCCATCAGAGTGTTCAGAGCAGTCTGAGGTTTTTGCTCACAGGGACTATTTTTACATATGCTTACTCCATTCTTTGAAACTTTGGCCACATTTAATGTGAACATCTGACATTGCAACATTATGTATGAGAGAGAAAATAAGAGAGAGCATAATAGATCCCCTTTGAATTAAAGGCCGTCTTGTGTCACCATGTTGATATTTTGAATTTGTATAAAGACGACAATCCTACCCTGTCTTTAACAAGTGCTTTGACTTGTGTTATCACGCTTAATTTGCCACAGACGGGCAGCTGATGGAAATTGCAGAGCAGGGTGGGGATTTTCTGTGGGTTCATTATCACGAGCAACTCCTTTTATTTTACATGTAGTTATTTTTGTCTGTTGATTCAGTTGTCTGATCCATCTGTTTCCAAGAGAGGTCAACATGGTTGAATACAGAAAACACTGACAATCAAACCTGCGTTCATCTTGCTGTGTTGTGACAGTGTTAACCATCGGACCAGCACGCCCCTGGCAGTAAAGCATGTTGGGTAAGTCTGATGTCACACTTGGTCTGAACTGTTAAACATCATTTTGTGTATGATTTTTAAAAACATTTCACTCAGTCTCCTTGACCCAGTTGTGATAAAGAAAATTCCCATCTATATTTGGATCAGTGTGTCTGTCTCACGCTGAACATCGCAGTCGTCACATCATTTTGAGAGAGAAGGTGTCACAACGCTGTGATTGCAGGTCTGACAGGGTGATCCCTCTCACCACGTCCCAGTGGAGCACTACAGGGAAGATTTTACATCATCACGGTCGATTATCCTGTAAAAAAAAAAAAAAAAACTTTAACTATAAAGACTGAAGTCGTGTTTTTTATGTCATCACATCCTTGAATTCGGATCGTGTGACTGTACTGAGTCTGAATTTTAAGTGTCGCAGCTCAGCCCAGGAAAAAGGGAAAGTACTTTGGTGACTCACACGTACATGAATACCTGTAGCTCCTCCAGCTGAGTGTGACAAGCTTAAGTGGCCTCAGACAAATTGGTGAATGGGAGCTATTTGAAGTGACCTAATAGGGGACAATTTAGGAAATTCCTATTAGTGAAAGAGCACCAAACGGCTGCCTGACTGCATTTAAAATTAGCTGTATGGTATGAAATATAGATCTAAACTACTCCATCATCTACATCAGTGGTTCCCAACCCTAGTGAATGCACTAGCTGCAGGAAGTTTGGTAAAATGGGCAATTTGGTTGAATTTTTAGCATCTTATTTCCTATATTATGTATTTCATTTTATTTTTTTTGCAATCATACATGCTGAAAGGTCCAGCATGTATTATACTTTACTATACTTTGACTATACTTTAGTGTACAATCACCTGAGAATAGGAATCAGTGTGCTTTTGTTGCCTGAGAATGAGCCATTTATATCTACACAGGGAACAAGTCCTTATTTATGGAGACTGCCATGTTCACTCGCTCCGACCTCATCACATATTGACGTTTGGTCATGGACTTTCCACGTCAATATACGACGTGCAAGGTACCCTGGGTGCGTTGGTTGTTGACGTTCTGGGACACTGTGTCAAGTTCTGCCTGTTACATGCATTGTCTTCTTTCAAAATACGCTTCTGTTTTCACGGGAAATTTAACATTTACCTACAGTCTCTTTCAAAATAAATGCACTACAACAGTAGTTTTCTCACACCTCCAAAAATCAAGAATGACACTCCTGTAAAGCTTTAGAGATCCCAACCTGGGGGTCAGGACCTCAGCTTCCATTTGATACAGTGTCAAGACATACTTATACTCATGGGCAGATTATGAGACAGTGGGGCCCTGGGTACAGACATGCAAAAGGCCCCACTACCATTCCTACAGAGGTATAAGACACACAGACTTCCTCATGGGTTTGCCTCTTTTTTTGTGTGTTTTGCATCTCGTTTGTTTCTCTTTAAGTCATGTTTGTTGTTTTTTGGTGATTTCATGTCTCTTTGTAGTACTGTTTTATCTCTTTGTGGCTGTTTGTGTGTATTTGAGGTATATTTTTGTGTTTGTAGTTGTTTTGTATCTCTTTGTAGTTCTTTTGCGTGTCTTTGTTGTTATTTGGTGTCTCTGTAGCCATTTGGTGTCTCTTTGTAGTTGTTTTGTGTTTATTTTTAGTTGTTTTTAAATCACTTAGAAGTTATTTTGCATCTCTTTGTAGTCGTTTGGTGTCTCTTTGTTGTTGTTTTGTGCCTCTATGTAGTTCCTTTGTCTCTCAATGTAGATGTTTTGTCTCTTTGTAGTTCCTTTGTCTCTCTTTTTAGTCATTTGGTGTCTGTTTGTAGTCTTTTGGTGTGTCTTTTTGTAGTTGTTTTGTGTCTCTTTGTAGTTCCTTTATCTCGCAGTGTAGTCATTCTATGTCTCTTTGTAGTCATTTTGTCTCCCTGTAGTCGTTTTGTGTCTCTTTGCAGTTCCTTTATCTTTCAGTGTAGCCGTTCTTTGTCTCTTTGTAGTCATTTTGTCTCCCTGTAGTCGTTTTGTGTCTCTTTGTAGTTCTTTTCGTAGTTTCTTTGTCTCTCTTTGTAGTCAATTGGTGTCTCTATTTAGTTTTTTTGTGTCTCTTTGTAGTTATTTTGCATGTCTTTGTAGTCAATTGGTGTCTCTTTGTAGCTTTTTAGTGTCTCTTTGCAGTTGTATTGTGTCTCTTTGTAATCATTTTGTCTCTTTGTAGTTCTTTTGCATCTCTTTGTAGTCATTTTGTTTCTCTTTAAGGTATATTTGTCTTTTTTGTACTTTGTAGTACCTTTGCATCTCTTTGTGGCTTTTTGCGTCTCTTTGTAGTTCCTTTATCTCTCTATGTAGTTCTTTTGTGTCTCTCTTCTGAGTCATTTTGTCTCTTTGTAGTCTTTTCGTGTCTCTTCGGAGTTCCTTTATCTCTCTTTGTAGTCATTTTGTATCCCTGTAGTTGTTTTGTGTCTCTTTGTAGTTTTTTTGTGTCTCTTTGTAGTTCTTTTGTGTCTCCTTGTAGTTTATTTGTCTCTCTTTGTATTTTTTGTGTCTCTTTGTAATCATTTTGTCCCTTTATAGTTCTTTTGCGTCTCTTTGTAGTAATTTTGTTTCTCTTTAAGGTATATTTGTCTTTTTAATACTTTGTAACTTTCCGTCTCTTTGTAGTCATTTGTGTCTCTTTGTAGTTGTTTTGTGTTTCTTACTAGTTCCTTTGCAACTCCTCGTAGCCGTTTTTGTCTCTTTGAAGTCATTTTGTGTTTGATGTATATTTTGTGGCTCTTTTTTTGGTTGTTTTGTGTCTCTTTGTAGTCCCTTTGCATGTCTTTGTCAGCATTTTGTGTCTGTTTTAGGTCAATCGGAATCTCGAGGTGGGCCCCTGACACTTTGGGCCCCTGTGCCTGTGCCTGCACACCTATCCAGTAATACACCCATGCTCATACTCAAACAGGATTTTGGCTGTATAAGGAACAGTTGTAATAATTAGAAGCCAAAACAGATTTTACCTGATGTGCTCTTTAGCAGCTGCAGACTCTAAAAAGTAACTTGGACTTTAATTAGACTGAATCGTTAGTGATTTAGGTATAACTTTAGTTTTTGTCTGTTTGCCAGTTTGTTCTTTGTTTCCTTCTATCTTTTAATATAGTAGCCTGTTTACGTTGCACCTTGCAGCGATCACCTATTGAACACCAGAGGACTTTATTGCTTTATTTAATGAACAGCTCAATAAAATTGATGGGGCTTTGGTATCCTGGAATCAAATGCTCCCTCCTGCATCCCAATGCTACTACTGTGAATCACAATTATCTAAAATTTTCCAGTCTCCGTTAGAGGGAAATGTTCACATTAGCCAATTCGGGGATGGCTTACAAGCATGGAACAGGCTGAAATCAATGCTTCCTGTCACCTTTTAGCAGGACAAATGGCGCCTATTGTTCCAGCCTGTCCCTCCCCCTAACTTAGACAGCTGGGGTGGATGCACAGGCCAGAAAGCAGGGGCTCACCAGCACAGTGGATCACTGGTGTGGTGACTTGTACTATCAGAGTAAAAACCCCACTCTGACCCTAATCACATCCCAACTTTGAAGAGTCAATCACAGCACTGCAGGGTGGTGTGAGTCTAACTTCTGACATGGGGTGCTTCCAAACAGGCCACAGTGGCAGCAGCAGGTCAGTGTGTTTATGTGTGTGAGTGAGTGTGTGTGTGGACTGGAGTCTGGATGCTGCTTGGCACAGTCATGGCTCCTTGACGTCAGCGCTCAGCCCAGACTGCTGCTGCTGCTGCTGCTGCTGATGCCGCTGCTGCTCTCAAACATGTCTTTGTTATTCAGAGCTTTCCATCAGAGAGCGGCGACCTGCAAAACACGGAGGGTGGCGTCAGCTCCGAGGAGGAAGACAGGACGGAGGCGCGCGTGTGTGTGTGCCATATGCGTCAATGCGCTGGTGCGAGAGGGCGTGCGCGTGATTGATGTCGTCTAATAGGCTACTATATGTATTATAATAGGTATCAGAGTTGATATTAATATTTATATCTACCATATTCAGACAATGAATTAACAGTCTGTATAAACACAGTTCATTTTAATCGATTTATTATTAATAATAATAACTTTATTACTATCATTAATGTCAGTATTTTTATAATGTATTGTTATTTTTTAAAATACTTTATTTTACATTTTATTATTATTCAACTATTTATGTATTTGTTGTTATAATGTTATTATTTTACTGTATATTGAATTTTTACATTTTTGTGGCTTTTGAGATTTTTTTTATTATTATTATTATTTTGCATATACATTTTTTTCTTTTATTATTTTCTTATTTTATATAATAGTGTCAGTATTTTTATAAATTTGTTGAATTTTAAAATTTATTTGACGTTTTATTATTATTATTATTATTATTATCATCATCATCATTACTATTATTTTACTGTATATTGAATTTTTTTACATTTTGTGGCTTTTAAAAGAATTGGTTTTTAATCTATTATTATTGACTGCTATTATTATTTTCTATTATTTTTGTTAATAATATCAGTATTCTTATAATATTGTTAAATTTTTATACTTTATTATAGTTTTTATTATTATTATTTATTTATTTGTTTTTATTTATATTATTTTATTGTAAATTCTTTTTTTTTTTTTACATTTTGTGGCTTTGGAGGAAAAAAAATCTATTATTTTTAATCTGTTATTATTGACTGCTAGTAGTATTTCTATTTTATTATTATTATTATTATTATTATTATTATTATTAGATATTTTTTAATCTTTAATACTTTATTTTACTTTTTTAATTATTATTTATCTATCTATTTATTTATTTATTTGTTATAAATATTATTTTACTGTATGTTGAAGTTGTACTTTTTTTTGGCTTTTGAGAAAAAATTCTATTATTTTTAATTTATTATCAGTGACTGCTAGTATTAATCAGTAATCACTTAGTCATATCAATATTACTTTTTTAGATGTCATTATGTTAAATAATTCATTTTAAATTGCAATAAACAACCATTAGGTGTTGTTAAGTTAATTTAATCAATAAAACACACACAATAAAACACCCAGCATGCCCAGTTTCCATTTTAATATGTGAAACCATTTGTGCACTGTCTTTTAAAATCCTTCCATACTGTAAATAATGTGCACACAGAGCTCCAGACCGGGTCGGTACCGCACCGGGAGCGGGTCGCCCCTGCAGACCCAGAGTACCAGATGGCTGCTGAGCTGAGCGACAGTCCGGCTCCGGCTCCAGCTCCCGGCTCTCCTCCTCATGGCGTCTTCTCCGCGTCCAAAACAAATCCGCGACACATTTTGTCAGCAGCCACCGAGCGAGGGTCCCTTTGGTAATAGAATAGCCGATGTAATTTGACACTTCAACTTACTGCGCTCTCTCCGAGTCTATTCAGTTACTCACCCACTGACGTTGAGCCCATTCTCAGTGGCCGTGAGGGGGGAAGAGATTTAAAAACAAGAGCCCGAAAATTACCGAGGACTTTCTCCGCGTAATAACCCGGTGAGTAAGTGCAAACTTAACGCTGCTTGTTCCCCCGGTGTGTCGCGCTGCCTGCGGAGCCTGCTGTCTCGGGGAAAAGGGGCTTTTTGTTTCCACTTTGGCTCAGATTGTTTCCCAACAATAGAGTGACCACTTGAAGTGGCACCGAGGAGCACGTCGCAGGCTGTGATGAGAAACCGCAGCTTTTTATTTACTACCACGCTGCCCGGTGCCGTCGGGATTGAACCGGCGGGCTGTTAAGCAGGTTGTGCATTTCGTTAGTAACAGATGCCGCGTTGATCTCCAAAGCGTTGGGGCTTGGAGGCGACATTGTGGCAGCCTGGGTGCATTTTGCTCGCTGAATGAATCATGCATGTGTGTGTCTGTATCTGTGCGTGTGTGTGCATGCTTTTTTATTTCTACCTTTTGGCTCCTGATGTGCACATGGTTTGTCTTATGTGGCTCCATGGGTGCTACAGTACATGCAGCCTGCAGCAGCGCTCACTGCAGATTCTCCCATTGAATGTCACGCTAAATGTTTATTCCTGAACTTTGTTGCCAGCTGCACGTGTGCATAGTATTAAATATCAGTGTATTTATGTCACAGCGTGGATGCTGCACAAGTTGACCCCCCCCCAAAAAAAACAGATTCCTGCTGTCTAAATATGGATCCGGGGGGGCCCTCTCATATAGAAGTGGGCTCATTCTCACTTGCATCTGGATCAGGATGCAAAAAGCATGGCCAAGTGGAAAAAGTAAGCCCCCCTGATCTGCCTCCTATGTGGGCTTTGTCAGTGAGACAGAGGGGAGTGTGTATTCCTGCATCTGAGGGGCATCAGGAGAGCAAACAAACACACACGTGCAGATGTTCCTCGTCTTTTTCTCTTCCTGTTTTTGTTGTGTTGCTGAAAAGTTCATTCTCCTCCGGTCTGTGTTGAGCTGCTGCTGCTGCTGCTGCTGCTGCTGCTGCTGCATCCGAATCTCTGAGGGTCATGTTAAAACTTTAGTCGTTTGTTTACATTTCCACATCATGTCCAACTTTCAGCTACACTCTCTAGATGATGCTCGTCACCCAAACCCCTGTATCTTCTAATTCATCGCCAAGCACTGGATGGCACACGTGTGATTAAACTTTCCCTCACAGATTAGTTTGGTGTCAGACGCAGGAGGGAGGTTTCTCCGTTCTGTCTCCTCCCTCCCAGTCACCCCACCAATATGGGGGCCCCCAGGTTGGGCTTGTGAATAACCATGGGGCAGACCCCACCAGGCTGACCTTCTTCTATTCAAGTTGAGGATGTTGAAACACCAGCCGTCAAACAAAAGCCACATTGAAACAGAGATCTGCAACCCAGCACGTGTGTCTGGGTGCTGAAGTAGACCATTTATCAACTCCCGAGTTTCCCTACTGACCATTGAGGAGCGCACGCAGAGGCTGACACAGATCCACTGAACAAAACCCTAAAAATAGATAAAGAAAACAAAGCTTTTTTATTTTTAAATCATATATCTTTCAAAATCTCTTCTCCGTCTGGACCGCAGCCAGCCTGAGGTCTCTCTCTCTCTCTCTCTCTGTGTGTGTGTGTGGCTCTGTGGATTGACAATGGCAACACGTTTGCAGAGCAGGGTGGGAGTTTTTCGCTCTCGCCTTTCCACCCACCCCGACGAGGTGAGAGTAAAGGCGGAAGCTGGAAATGGCTGTGCCACATGGGATCAGAGAGGACACACAAGAGGCCTCATTACCTCCAGCAGCATGCCGGCCAGCCTGCGAGGAGAGCCCGCGGTCTCAGCTAGCCACTCGCACCTCCTGAAATATCATCTGCACGCTGCTGCATCCCATGCTCCCTTTGACTTGTAGATACTCCTGCAACACAACAAAGTGCACAGTGTCATATCAAATATTCCTGCATCATATCTGCAAACCTTGAGCAGCCTTTTTTACCAGTATCTGGTAAACAGGGCCGTTAGTTGCTGGATAATGTCATAATGTTATTGATTCTTCTTGGGAATTCCGCTGCGTATGGAGTGCCCTCTTAAGCACTCTAACAGGAAGAAGGCGAGCGAGTGTAAGCGACCGACTGCTCTTCCTCCGCGGTCAGAGCCTGTGGGAGGTTTGTGGAGGTTTCGCTCAAGGTCCTTTTCTTTTTTTGTTGTTGTGTGTGTTGTCTTTGCTCAAGAGAATAAACTCCTGGGATGAATCACCGTGCTTGTGTGGCTGTTTTCAATGAGCGAGGAGAGTGCAGGGCAAAGCGTGGTGCTCGCCTTGCAGAAAGTGTGTCAGTGGGCAATTGTAGTAGCTTAATCATGAGGTTCAGTTTGGTGTCAAGCGGCACGTTGTCTTTAATAATCCTGTAAGTGCATTACTTGTCAGCAAACACAACATCTTGGAGGGGTGTTTGATGCTGTAACATCTCCGGCAGTGAGATTGTTTAGAATAATTAGAGCTGGAAACTAAGTTTACTCAAACACTTTGAGTAAATGTGCTGCACCACATTTCAGAGGGAAATATTGTGGGGTTTGACAACTATACCTACTTTACAGATGAAGATTTGACTTGCAAAGCTGATGATGATGGTGAATATGTTGCATTTTTAAAGATGAAACCACTGTTGCCAACATTTTTGGCTTGTGATCCCATGTGGAGAACCAATCCCGTATTTTTGGGGGTGGGTTGTTTCTTTCGCAGTTAGTCCATAAGACTTTTTGGAGTACAAGAACTTGGTAATGACGCAGTGTGTACTTGCAACCCATTGTCACAAGTTGCCCGAAGAGTTTCACAGAGAGTGATTTTGTTCTCCGATTTCAGATGGCTGAGCGTGACTGTCGAATATGTTACAAGAAAATTAAGTAAAGACGATAAAAGTCAGTCAGAATAAATGGATACACCTGTACAGGAACTAGAGATGTCAATGATTAACCTGCGAGAATTTTGTTACGGTTACGCAAGTCAGTCTACAGGTTAATTTTGCTACTCTTTAGCTTACTGCACTTGAACCAACCAGGTCTGGTGGGAGCTAACTCCTCAATCATACGGCGATTACAGCTAGTAACGCAGTGTTGGCCCAATGTTGTTGCTGTGGAAATATTGTGCCTACCGTCCGATCACCTTCTAGGTTGCTCCTTTGAGTAAGCGGCTCAATTTTTAGCCACAAACCCCCCTTTCGCGTTGTTAACTACTGCTAGCTCTGTTAGCACCTTTAGCAGTGTCAGCACAACTAGTGGTGCTAACATAGCTAACAATGCTAAAGGGGGGTTTGTCGCTCAAAATGAAGCGGCTAACTCTAACTCTAGTAACTGCGGCGTGAGCTAGCTCCTACCTGACCTAGGTGGTGCGCAGTGCAAAGCGGCTAAGGCTAACGTTAGCTAACCAGTGGAGAACTACTTGTTAACACAGCTAGCTGGCTGTCTGACAGAAAAGCCAACAGAAAATTGAAAAAAGGTAAGACATTTATAACACAAAACATTACAACTTTACCACTTCTATATGGATACTGCTTTTAAATATGGCGCAAAAGCTGGAGCACGTCATTTAATTTTTTTCCCTTAAATATTAACCCGTTAGAAAGCAAAATATCCCTTCTTCTTTCCTGTCTCGTAATTAATGTTGTGACACCCCCATAATCTCGCCTGTCCTTGGAGGGGTCCTGACCCCCAGATTGGGAACCACTGAATAAACTTCCCGACAGTACACAGTATAAAGTAGTTTAAAGAAGCATTAAATATTGTTGTTAAGTACGATTCATTGTTGATGTGTCTGTGAGTTCACCTCTAATGTGGCAGAGTATTTGTACACTGTGGTATTGCCCTTTTTTTTTCCAGGAAGGGATCTGAACACTTCGTCCAACCCTCAGAATAACAAACCAAGCATTTCCTTTACATCATACCACCGTAATCTCCCCACATGCGTTATCCTGCATTCCTCATGTGTGTGATTGTGACGATTTGTGCCGCTCCACCTGGGTGACACGAAGCCGCAGTAACACGTGTACCGCGCGAGATATCCACCGAGGGGTTTTATGATGGAGAGAATGGCCAGACTGTACCTGTCAGCTTGACTGTTGACTGTTAATATGAAGCTTCTATTTTCAAAACACAGCTCAGGGAAAGGGAATCTGTGTGTGTGTGTGTGTTTGCGTTCATGCAGGAGGGAGATACAGAGTGAGGCGAGGGATGGGAGAGGTGCTGGGAGTGACGCCAGACCACACATCATTTAATCATGTTAGAGTGTGCAACCACTTTGTGCATATTTTCGGTTGCATTGGTGATAGGAGTTGTTATTGTACAAACTGTACGCGCTGAGAGAGAGGGAGGGCCTGACAGGAGGGAGGAAGGTTTGATGGAGAGAAGAAATATAGGCCTTATTTGAGGTTTTGAGATTTGTCAAACTGCAGATTAATTTCAGCTTTATGACCAAAATATAGTAATAAAAGTCAGATTTTTGTTGCAGCTGCAGCTTGTGAAACGTGTTGAGAAATGTGGAGCAACAACGTTTGAGACCACTTAAAAGTTGAGCCTGTGGAAGGATGACCATTGTGCATATTAGCATTGGATTTGAACGTGTCCTTTTGGCTTAATCCCACTGTTGACTCGCCTGCTAAGTACTGAGTGTGTTATTTTTGCTCTTTTTAGGGAGCCCCTCTCCGCACAATCTCACTTAATCTAATCTATCCCCCTTTATAATAGACTGGGAATGATGTGACTTTATAGAAAAAGCTTTAGTGTAGATCCATACCAAACAGACTTGTGTGCTGGGCTACTTCCCCAAACCCCTCTGGCAAAGCTCTTGTGAAAATGCAAGTGACCTCTGCGCCCCTTGTTAGTCTGAACAATAGGCCTGCCTCCTCTTACAGCTGCAGCCATGCTGGAGGGGAAGTTAGCCGGAACAGAAAACACACATCTCGTGATTAATAGGTCCAAATACTGTATTTTTGGCTTGATCCCACGCCTCCTTGGTACTCTGGGAAAATTCCCTCCTTATTTAAAATATCAATTACGTGCAGGATTTAGGGCTGCAGCTAATAGTTATTTTCATAATCGATCGTTTTGTCTATAGAAGGTAAGATTAAAAATAGCTTAATGATTTCCCACATTCCAAGGTGGCATTTTCACATGTTTGGTTTTGGGTGACCAAAAGCACAAAGCCAAATATGTTCAGTTTACTGTCGTGTATGACCAAAAAAAGCATGAAATTGCAACTCAATCGCCAGCAAAAAATGTTGGCATTGTACTTTTCTACAAACACAGGTTGTGCACGTTTTGATGTACCAGATATGTTAAAACCTCATGTTTCAAGAATGCTGTGATTAATGTGTGGTTAGTTTTAGGCACAAAAACAATTGGTTATGGTCAGGAAAAGATCTTGTTTTGGGTTAAAATACCCAGTTTGGGGGCCACAATCCCAGCAGGGCACGCAGCGATGTCTTGGTAAAACACAGTCAATTTTCATGCCACTATACAGCAGGAAATACAGAGATATTTCAGCAAAAAACAACTGGTTTCATGCTGCTATCTCGGCAGGAAAAGCAGCAATGTTTTGGTAAAAAACAACTGTTTTTCATGCTTGATAAACAGCTGAAAACACAGCATTGATTTTCTACAAAACACCCAAGTTTGGTGCCTAATAAGCTGCTGGAAACAAAGCAATGACTCGCTAAACCCCAACAGAGTTTGTTGTTTGCTGGTCTTGAACAGTGGTCTGCAGACTCCCCATAACCCAAAGTCAGCTCATATACTACATCACTTTAGATATGTTGATATAATTTGATGAAATGTACAGACATAGCAAAATTTTGGTTTGCAGAAATATACCAAGCCAACATTTTCTTCTGGCTTCAATTGCTTGAACCAGCTAATGTTTTGCATTTTCGTGTTAAAGGTCCCATATCATACTCATTATCAGGTTCATACTTGTATTTTGGGTTACTACTAGAACAGGTTTATATGCTTTAATGTTTGAAAAACACATAATTCTTCTCACACTGTTTGCCTGAATGTACCCGTTTTCCCTCTCTGTCTGAAACGCTCCGTTTTAGCGCCTGTCCCTTTAAGAACTCCTCTTGAAAAAGCCCCGTCTGCTCTGAGTGGTTAGCGTTTCTAGGTCTTCCAAATCTGCGCTCTTGGTGTCTCTGCACCATCATTGCAGCCTGGGAATGACTGCAACAGCGCTGTGGTGGCGCAGTCTACCTTTTAAAAAGTATAGTTGTGACATCACAACTTCCTGGAAGTTGTGACAGCTCGTTTAAGGGCACAGTTTGCGAATAAGGACTGTGTGCATTTCTCTATGGATTGAGCATTTTGATGCTTTCGCAGTATTTATATAGCACTGTGGCAGCTTTATAATGAACAAGACATGGACATCTGACTTCTTACAATATATATAATTTTATTCTTAATTTATATCAATTGGCTGACTACTTAATTGAGTAATCGCTGCGGCTCTAGCAGGATTTGTTGTTAGGGCTCAAAGTGACTGACAGAGTTCTGAAAGATATGGATGACATGAAACAATTAGTCTATTAATTAATTGGCTAATTATCAGTCTCTGTTTCCAGCTTCTAAAATTGAAAAATTTGCTGTTTTTCTTTATTTCAGTGTGAATTGAATGTTGCTGGATGTCAGACGGTAAATGAAGACATCAGTGTGGGCTCTGAGACACTGTGAATGTTTAGACTCAAGCGGATTAATTGAAGATGAAAATAATCTTTCCTGAGGATCTGGACAACATGGGAGTTAAATAAGAAATTCAAATGGGAATAAATAAAAACACTGCTTTACGTTTGTTCTCGTCAGCGGAGTTTGGACAGGCGAGCTCCATGGCGACATGATAGCTGTGAAAAAACTGGATCCAATCTGCGAGTCTCAATCCACGATGGATATAATTGCCGCTTTTGAGGCCCCCAGCAGTCGCAGACTCATGCATGTTGAATGTGACATGCTGTGAAAAACATACGCAGATGATGTCACAGCGCAGCACCGCGGTGTTAAGTGTAAATGAAAGGCTCTGAATCATGAATAACATCCGGCTCCTCCAAACTCTCAGCTTCTATAAATTAAACAAGGTCCAACCCATGAACCTTGAAGGGTTGTCAAGTCTTGCGGCATGGGATAGTGTAGCGCAGCAGACATGTTTCCCTCCTTCAAATTTCGGCGTAGACGGAGAAACTAGCAGCTGCTCTGGTAATGTGAAAATGTCTCAAGAGGTGTAATCTCACTAGCAAAAAAAAAAGGGTGCTGGAAAGACTCCTGAGGGGCTCTGGTGAAGCATCTCGTCTAGTATGTGCTCCGGAGGTCTTTTTTTTAGGAGCTAGAGTGAGATCCACACCTCTGATGAGTAATGAAGGTGATTCTGAGCAAGTGGTGGAATTACATTCAACAGAGCCCGCGGGGGTCCATATCTCATTGTTCTCTGACAGGGAAAATTAACTGGGATTTACTAATACACAGGGAACGTCCTTCCCCCCTATTCTCTCCCGCTCTCAAAGAAAAGGTCTGAGGGTAATCTCTTTCCCCAGCAACACCCCCCTCCTCCTCCTCCACCTCTTCCTCCTCCTCCTGATACCTCCCCTACCCCCTCCGCTCCACCCCAAACACAAATGTCAAATGCTTTCAAGTTCGCTATCAAGATGTAAAACACAAGCGGATAAAATCCCTGACATGTTGCACAGTTTCTCGTTCGTCTGTTGCCATATGTCGACACACGAGAGGCTCCTATTTAAATATTGTTTTGCATTTGCTTTCATTTTGCATAGTCACTGTGACAATAACTTGAGGTGACCCAGGTTAAAGAGGGCTTAGACGCTCCTTTTTAAATGGGTTTCGTTCACTCAGTTCTTTTTGAAACTCGGTATGTCACTAGTTTTGATTTAATAACTGTTAAACACCCAAACAATCATAAATCTGCCTCATCAGGACTCTTCACGTGCAATTTGATCACATTTGATTGACACAGTGTGCGAGAGCAACCCAACAACTGTCATCAGGTTCACTCTCTGCCTCTTAAATATAAATTAAATTTCTTTTTCGGACAGCGGTGGTCAAATTTCTCTGTTTTATATTTCTGAACAGTGAGTGTCTTTGGGTTCAGGGATGGTGGTTGAGCAACAAATAAGTTATGTGAGGACGTCAGCTTGGGCTCTGGGAATTAAAGATGGACATTTTGTACTATTTCCTGCCATGTTTCATAGACTTAAACAGATGAAGCTGCCATGATTTTGAATTCTGATTGGTGCGTGAGTCCGATTTATGGCCAAGAAGGTTCTCACATAGAAGGAATTTGCTTTGGTGTATTAGTGCGTAACACAAACACAGCAGGGTTTCCCACACATTATTTTATTTGTGGCAGCCTGCCATGATTAAAACATCTATTGGACCGTTCATTAGGAGCGGTATTGGAATGTATATATGTTCACTTATTTATAGCAGCACACTGTCGGAGTGCAGAGTGCACAATGAAGAGACAGAGTTGAGGCAGAGATGAAGCAGCAGAACATGAAGTTTTACTGTTTGTTCTGCTGGGACTAAAAGTTGGCATTCACTTGCAGCAGCTGCTCCTCTCATCCATCAATATGGATGAACAGCTCAATTTTCAACTACCCAACCTGTGAGTCCCATGCTGCTGCTGAGGAAAACATAACTCATGGAGAGCTCCGCCTGTGTTGTATTCACGGACCCCGCGAAAACCTCATAATTTAAAGAGGGGACATAATGATACAAACGGATTAAAAATGCATTCATCAGCTAGCGCCACACATAATCAAGAGCAAAAATTAAGAAACAATAATAAATAAAAATATATAATACATTATGTAAATATTTACTTGGGGTGAAGCATCAACCAAACGCATATTTTTGTTTCTAGCTGTAGTACTGCGTCATTTAGCGTAGTTAGCTGATGCTATGCTAGCATTTTGTGCATTATGGTGCATTTGGGGACGTAATCAGGTGACAAAATGTAAGTAAAAATTGGGCTCAGACGTTGATGAAAGAAATTGACCAAATACAAACTTAAGATGGCGTTCAATCATGGTGCCTTGCTGACGTAACTACGCTAACAAATGCTTGAGAAACACTTACGCAGCGATGCAGTGATGGTGTACCTGGTCATGCTGTTGCGTTGCCGCTTGGAGTGTGAACATGCCATAAGTAGTGCTACAAGAGAGACAAGTCCCTTCATTTAGACCTCATTGATTTAATTCACTTGCTTAATTAATTTTTGCTCCAGGTTTGGTCTCCTCCCTTACAAATAAAAACACAGCAGCAGTTTTCCTTTTGTTTGTTTAGCAGCTGTGTGAGAATTACATGCCAGTAATTATTTTCCTAATCTATAACATATTTTTTAGTATTTGTTCAGTAATTTTACCCATAAAACCATTGGAAATTTGCCCTCATAAGTTCCTGAGCCCAGCGGTGACAACATCTGTGTACTGAAGTTCAGATTTCTCACTTTTCTCACCTGCTCGAACAAAACCGTCTGACTGATGATGAAGGGCACACAGCAGTAACACCACACCCACAGCACACTGTGTGTCAGCTTACACTGCACCTTCAATCTAACACGGTGTCTGTGTGCGGTCGGTTACCCAAGTGCACGCCATGCATCACAGACCAGAGCTGATACACTAACGTGACAGCTGTGGGCAGTGAAAGAAGAGCATGACAGAAGTCTCAACGCTGCTGGACGGGCTGGAATACATTAAACCTTTAGCATGATCTGATTGATGCATCATGGGGTCAAAAATCGCACCTTTTCTGCTCTGCGTCTTATTCTTTACAGAGAATGTGATATTTCTGCTGTCGTTTTTGGATGAATGACCATAAATCTGCCTTTGAAATCATGTAAGAAAACATTAGATTCTAACTTGTTTGTTATGTTTTATAAACAGCGTTGGTTAATCGGGATTGGAGCGCTTTAGCTTCCATGTTTTTATGGATGAATAAATTGAACGTCGCACCTTTATCTTGCCTCGTAATCATTAAACGTACACCCCGTTTTCAGTGTCAGGTGATGCTGATGTTTGTAGTGTGAACAGCAGTGTGATGTTTTAATGGTGCAGATTTGCTACAATGTAAACAAACAGACATAAAAAATGGGCTCAGTTGTAGCCCAAAGCTAACTTGGCATCTCCATGGCAACATAATACTTCCTGTTTACACCACCCAACTGAACTGTGGTGCCAAGGCACATACATCAGAAATGGAAATAAGAAGCAGAAAAAGATAATTAAATCTGAGTAATCTAAAACTGTACAATATTTGTGTCCTAAAACATGTATAATACACTTGTCATGTCAAGGAAGAGTATTTCTGAGTAGTCATATATCCTGAACATAGTAATTTATGACAGGGTTCGAAGAGTTAACAGCTACCAGTGAGTGTGTCTGAATGACCTGGGTTTTCAGGATATGAAACGTGTGTTTGTGTATCTCCACAGCGTGTAAAAATATGGCTCGTAGCCACGTGCGATGCCGTCCCAGCGGTGACTTTAAATAACTCTTCTGTAAACACGTCTTGTCTGTTTCCTTATGTTCCCTCGTCCGGTGGCTGGCGGGTCGTCCCGCCCTAAGCGATGGCTTTCAGAAAATGAACAGAGATTGTTTTACACTCTTAATAGCTGGACAGGTCACCAGGCTATCACAGGGCTGACACATAGAGACAGACAACCATTCACACTCACATTCACACTTACGGACAATTTAGAGTCACCAATTAACCTGCATGTCTTTGGACTGTGGGAGGAAGCTGGAGTACCTGGAGAGAACCCACACTGACACGGGGAGAACATGCAAACTCCGGAAAAAACATCCGTCTGGATTGAGAATTATGACTGGTGTTGTTAGAGTATAGCCAAGTGTGAAATGCAGGGATGCTCAACTTTGCCTGGGAGGTACTTTTCAAAAATGACAGGGGGCCAGGGGCCAGTTAATAAACAAACAAATTTTTAGGTGGACGTTTGCTGTCCTCACTCATCTTTAGGATTGGAGGACATCCAGGGCATAGCCTGGACCTCTGTTTTGGGGTCCAGGGATCCTCTTGCACCTCTTTTGACAAACAAGCTCTATTTTGATGCTTTTTTTATGCACTCTGCACCTTAATTACATTTAAAGTACAAAAAAGTCCAAGTGTGAACCAGTTTTTTGTCATTGTGAATAAGAAAATGGTTGACCATCACTTGTGTTGGGAGGCCGTAGCAAGTTTGTGGTCAAGCGATAGAGAAGGTGGATGCTGTAACAGCAAACAGGTACTAGCAATAGGAGTAGAGAGGAAAACCTGTGGTCTGTCACACGGTCTCACCCAGACTTGTATCCTCGCACCTGCTATTGATCTTCCCTGTGTATCACTTTAAACAGCGTCGTCCAGTCCAAAAAGAGCACCACCGTTTTCCTATTCCCGAGCCGATAAGCACAACAGAAATTTAATTTTCTCAATGACTCCTTTTGTAATCAGAGTTTTGGAACCGGCTCTTATTTGTAACCAGCTCTTGATGCCCAACCTTAATTGTGAGGTGTTTTCTGGATGTAAACACACAGTGAGACACATATGCAGACACACTTCACACTCCTATTTATAGGTGCAGATTGCATAAGCTCTTTTCTAACAACAGGGCATTCTCACTTTGTCAGTATCAAACAGAGAGAGAAGCTGTAACTGAGCAGATTATTTTTACACACACATATATTGCACCCCCTACTCCTTCTTGGCAAACGGTGTGTGGCCCAACGGGTCCCACGCCTTACAAAAATGTTGACGGCGGACGCTATTTTTGACCATCTGCTCTAAAAGGAGGGCATGTTTGAGTCACAGACGCTGTGGTGTGAGGCTGCGCCCGTGATGTGCCTGGCATGTGGAGAAAGAAACAGAGAGAGAGAGAGAGAGAGAGATGGCTCACCCGAGGGCCCAGCATCCTTCGTGTCACCATGGACGTACACAGAGCGTGGCTGGTTTCACTAATGTGTGTTACATTAGCATGAGGAGTGATGGAGGTGGAGGGAGGGGGTGATCCTCCTCATCTTGGATGAAGAACAAGAGAGGAGATATCTGTGCTTGACTTATGGTGTAAACATCGTCAGTGAGATGAAATAGTCTGAGGTCAGAAATGTCTCAACAAAAGTGTCTGTGTCTCATTTCACCTCTCTGTCTTTTCTCTCTCGTGTGTGTGTGTGTGTGTGTGTGTGTGTGTTATTTGTGAGGTAGGAATGTGAAACCTAATCTGAGCTGGCCGGGGGGGTTGAGCACAGTGGGTTTCTTTTGGAGAATTACGCTGATGTGTTGCCACTTCTCACAGAGTTTACGACTCTTTTTTCTGGCTGCTCCACGACTTTCATATTGACACTTTTGTTTGTGTTATATTGACTTTTTATGCCTATCTTTATGATTCAGTACTTTCAGTGCATCTCTCCGACAGAGTGCGAGCAGATAATCCTCCCATCAAGTCATTTTTGTCTGCCTCTCAAGTCCTTGGTGCAAAAATCTGCCAGTGCTGTAGCATTATTGCAACCTGTCTCTGATACAAATCAACTTGTTTCAAGTATATTTTGGAAAATCAATCAAAAAAGTTTGATTTTTCTTGATTCAAGTGCAGCAACCTGTTTTAGTCGTCCTTTTTTTCAATATACAAACACTCCTAACCAAACATTTTTTTTAAACAAGTTAAGGTAGAAGTATTCTGGCTTCACTGGCAGAGTTGTTTACTTGTTTTAAGTGTCAGTCAGAACCAGGACTCAGATTTGTTTAATTTATTTCTCTGTTTTCTTCTTTCTTTTTAAACTATATTTAAAAGTACGGCTGCAACCAGGGATGGGATGATATACAGTTGTACCGCAGATCGCAATAAAAAGCCACTCAAAATAAGTTGTTCATGGTGAATTTCCATCATTAGGATAACAGTAAATATTTTGTCCAACCTATTTTTGTGATAGCCCAACATTTCAAAGCTCCATTATTCTGAAAAATGTCCCTTTGGACCAAAATCCAGTTTCTCCGACAGCCCATCATGCCAAAAGAAATGACCATTGCTCCAAATTCCTGTTTCTCCGAAAATACACACTCCCTGCATGTTAGTGAAGATTCTCAGCCATCCAGGTCATTTTAATCTTGAAGACGGTTCACCCCTCATCCAAGAGACTTTTTCATTTCAGCACTGAAGAAGCCTCTTGGATGAGAGGTGACACATCCTCAAGAAACGTCCAGTTGCCTACGATATAGTACTTCAGAACACACTCCCTGCAGTTAGACAACCAAGTTGCCAGAAAAGATGTTGGCATTGTACGTCTCTAAGATACGGATATGTAACATTTGTCAACAGCCCTGTGGTGAATGTGTGGTTAGGAAAAGATCATGTTTTGGCTTAAAACACCCACGTTTGATGGCACAAAAATCTCTGGGAAAGCGGCATATCGGTGAAATACGCCTGGGTTTGGTGGCTCAGATGCTGATAGGAAACTTAAACTAACTTCAGGGAGTGTGTTGTTTTCAAAGAAATGACATTTTGGAGCAATGACCACCGCTGTCCGAAAAATAGGACTTTGGGAGATTTTCAGACTAATAGGGCTTCGATGGTCAAGAGGAGCAGCTGCTGCAAGTGAATGCAAACTTTTAGACCCAGCAGAACGAATGGTGACGTTTCTTCGGAACAATGGCATGGCACTGTTCGGCAGCACTCAAAGAGACTGTTACGCAACCAACAATAAATGAGACCCTGCAAAGACACCAACCTCAAAAATCGAATAGCTTAACCAAGCATCATCGACGTATTTCATATCGAAAGTTACGATGCCATTTCAAACAGTTGAAAAACCTGGCTTTTTAAGATTAATTGGTTGTTCTTCAATTTAAAATTATCTGAAGTTTTAAGCATATTTTGATGATTATTGGGAAAATATTAATTGCAGATATTTTTGCGAGGATAATCATACATGAAATTTTTTATATCATCCCATTCCTAGCTGCAACTGATTATTATTTTCGTTATTGATTATTCCGTCCTTGATTATTTCCTTGATTGTCAATTTATAAAAAGTCAAAATTCAACGCCAGAGTCCCAGGTGACATCTTAAAATTTCTTGTTTTGTCTGACCAACAGTCCCAAAACCAAACGATATTTAGTTTGCTGTAATAGTGGACCAAAAAAAACAAACAAATTTTCACATTTGAGAAACGAGAACCTCGTCTTTTTTTTTTTTTTTTTTTTGGTACATTGAAAAAAAAGAAAGTACAACGGTTGCAGATTGATTTTCTGATGCTAATCGTTTCAGCCCCATTTAAGAAGCACCCATCCTTAGAATGTACTCTCAATTAGCCACAGCTGTTTCTTTAAGACACACCGCACACTGTTGCTCTGTGGTTTCGCTTGACCTTTGACGCTGGAGGTCAAATGGCACGTCTTCGTTTTGGTAAAACAGTTGTCCCCAGTAGACCACCTTGATTCAGAAGACATACCTGCTATCAGGACCTTGCTACTTGAAGCATTGATGAGTCCATGATACTTTGTGGCTTTCTTGTTGTTATTTTCATGGCATCAGCTGGTTGAGGAGCAAATTAAAAAAAGCAAATCACTCGAGGCTGCGTGTCCTGCATCCTCTTTGTGTGGCATCGGCAGGCACTTCCTTTGGAGGAGGGAGGCGGAGAAGATCATGTGAGCTGTAATTATATTTATGTTGGGTCCCATTCTATCTGTCACAGTAAATTTTGCCTGACTTGTCATATTGTAAATCATTACAGCGGATTAAATGCTGGTTATGAACTCAAAAGGCCGGGGAAGGGCTCCTTTTTTGTCCCTGTGATCGCTGTATTTGTTTGTTTTTGACAAGCTGGTTGTGATGATATTAGCAGTACAGTGTTTCCTGGATGTTTTCAATAAATTTTAATTGGGAGGAGAATGGGTAATGTCACCGGCGTTTGCTTTGAAGAAAAACCCCCTTTTCAAAAGAGCGGGCAGCTTTCCAAGAGAGGAAGAATGCCTGTGAAAGCCTCTGTTTCACAAGCCGTCCTCCACTTTTTGTTTTCTTACTTGTCTGGGATCAAAGACTGCGATGAGCAGCGATGGAAAGTTTGACTGTTTCTGGCAAGTGGCGTCTTTCATACTGGTGCAGCAAGAGAAAAAAAAATGGGTTCATCTCAATCAGCTGCTCAATGCTGAAACAGGACAGACTTCTGATGACTGATGAAAGAGCAGTCGCCTCTGCGTGCATCTCATACACTCGCTGTCCAAACTCAGATAGTGATTGACTGAACACTTGCTTGTAGCAGCTGATATTATTCACAAAAATCCTAATGATTAGTTTAGTCATTCATTAGTGAGTGGCACGAATCGGCATTCCCAAATCACTAAAAAGATTAGTTCAGAATGAATGAACTTTTCTCGCCGCTCGCACTGCCACTGCTCTCACACGAATACACTGTTGTCAGGCTTCATTTTATTTTTCCCCTGCTGAAATTTGCAGCAGTTAAACCAACGGCAAATTGTCGCACGTGTGTTCTACCACCTTGGATATGAAGGCCCTGTTTACGCTGTGTATGAACATGCATACTCTGGTCATAAGTCACAGCTCTAATGCAGGATTTAGATTTCTGCGTGGAATCAAAGGCGTACGTATGGCATAGCCTGACATGCACCTCCCCAGAAACCATTTCCCTCAGTGGAAACAAAGCTTTTATTTACTTTAATTTCACAGATAAGAAACAATAACTTGTGAAGACAATAAAGCCTCCACAAAAATAGCATTTTAAGTCTTGTGTGTGATTTATCCTGGCTTCATATGGGTAGAGGAAGTCTCCACTGGTTGCTAGGCAAATTTATACAATGTAAAATGCCATAGGCTTGTGCTAATATTAGCATGTTATATTTGTTTGGAAAACGTGTTTAGTATAAGACAGTTGTTTTGTTGGTGAACCTTGTGAGCTGTAATGGAGCCAAATTTTGTAACGTTACCTTTGTTAAATGTTGCTGTTGTCCCTGGCTTCTAATGAGTAGAGGAAAAGTCCCCTAGCTGCTAGGCTAATTTATACAATGTAAAATGCCATAGGTTTGTGCTATTAACGTTAGCATGTTATATTTGTTTGGAAAATGTGTTTAGTATAAGACAGTTGTTTTGTTGGTGAACCTTGTGAATTGTAATGGAGCCAAATTTTGTAACATTACCTTTTTGTCCCTTGCTTCTTTTGAGTAGAGGAAAAGTCCGCTAACCAGTAGGCTAACTTATACAATGTAAAATGCCATAGGCTTGTGCTAAAAACATTAGCATATTGTATTTGTGGGGAAAATGTGTCCAGATAAAGACAAGTGTTTGTCTGTGAATGCTGTGAGTTATAGTGAAGCTGATTTGTGTACTTGTGTTTGAAATTGTCTCTATTAAGTCATATTTAATGTGCTTTGGTTGTGTTTTGAATCAACTAAACTTTACAGCACTTTACAGAAACCCCATTGCAGCTAGCTTTTTGGAGGTATAACTGCAGAGTGACACAGACACCATTGCACAACTATAAATCAGACATAAACTGATGAACACTGCGTCTAACGGTGTGAGTCAATAAGCAAGGAGTCATCTCAGTAGGCGGTCCATTAGTGTACACACTGCCGACAGAATGTGGCCATATGCAATCCATTTAAAGCTCATATAGAAGTAATCCCTCTCAGTCATCACATTAGCCCTCTAGAAGTGTGTGGCAGTGTATTTTTCTGCAGAGACTGCCCTCTGCTTGTATTTTCTTATTGTCTTCTTATTTTCTGTGTTGGGCGTGTACCCCTACAGCACTCAGGTGAAGTTGGGAAATGGTACCAACCAGGTGTGAGATCATAGGCAGCAGTTATCCCAGAGGCACAGTGTTGAAGAAATGCAAATATAGTGGGGCAAAACGCCAATCAAAGTTGAACCTGGGGTTGGATTTACTTTCACTTTTACTGGCGAGCATTTTTATAAACAGTAACCGACAATCCTACACAGTATACCTTTAATAGCAGGTGTAAACAGGGCCAAAGACTGGAGCCGCACTTCTGAGCAGTTGCTTCATTTGTCTACAAAATCGCTTGTTTGGAGAAGCCCTGAATGTTGCAGCCCTTGATTTGTATGCGGATCACATCAACGCAAATAAAGCCTCTGAAAATTTCCCTAATGTTCACTGCAGCAAAATCACATTTCAGCCTTATTTATGCTACTGTCTATACCTGAAGACATAATTTCATCCTTAATCTTTTATAGACGCTCTAACTTGCTATATATTATGGATTTTAGCATGCCGGGAGTTCTGAGAGGGAAAGTATGAATTATTTGTGTCATTACTTTTGCTGCTGATAGGAAATGTTTTGCATAATAAACAGCCAAGACAACAAGTGAAAAATTAATGAGCAATATATATAGTTTATGATGCATGTTTGCTGAAAAAAAAAAATATAAACCACCCCAGACACTATTCTCTTTGGAGTGATTGTCAACCATCAATTTTCACAGTGTCATTGTTCAGCGACTATTTGTTTTCATTAATCTCCACAGTTTGTATTGTCATGTTAATTTACTTTACAGGAGTCTCACTACAGTCTGAAATTTTAAGTACAGTGAGGATGAAAGCCGAGAAGGCGAGGCTCATATCAGTGGATATTGGAGAGGAGTAGTCTACTCTTTGCTGAACTCCCAAAGCTTCTTTTTTAATATTTAGCTCCTGTCAGTTAAAATCAAAAAAGTTTCGTACTTTCTCTGAAGCTCGGAGAGAGAAAGGGAGAGAGTGAGAGAGGGGAGGGGGGGGCTGCTTCACGGGTGAAAGCCCTCGCACATGAATATTTAATGGTTGCATTTTAACCAGAGTCATAAAATCCAAGAGGATGTGGCTGAAAAGAGAGCAGTGAGGAGTGTGCAAAGTAGGCTACATTGTTTCTTTATAGTCTGAGCTGAATGCCTGAAAGTCATGTCGCTCCTTTCTGGCTGCACAGTGAATCAAATATGTGGATTGTGTCGGGCTAATTTAAAGCCCGGGCCACGTTTAAGTGATGTGTTGCGGCCTGTTTTTGCCGGGTAAGCAGCTTGTTCTACAGCCGGATGAAGAAATCTTGGACCTTAAGGGGCTAAATTGAAAATGTTTCATTTTGACACTTCTCAATGCACTCAGGAAAATGGATTTGATACACTTAATCCATTTGGCCAGTTGACCAGATTCAGAGGCAACATCTATTCAATGCACATCAATTTTAGCTTAATGGAGTTTGAGCCAAAAACGCAAAGATATGTGTGGATATTTAATATGCAACCTCTCCTTCTTCTTCTTCGTCTTCTTCTTCTAGTCTTGTCATGCATTTTTAAAATTCTGTTCAGCCCTCCGCCGAGCCAGACTCGCAGCAGACAGACACTGAGCTGATTGTTAAGTTTGATAAAGCTCTGTGTTTGTGCGTGGCAGGCTTTTTTTTTTCCCCCCCGTGTATGTAAGCTTTACTCCACCGAGGTAATCATTTGTCATCCAATATTGAATCTAGTTAAATGGACTCATAAATTGCAATCACTTAACTCAGCCCAACTATTACGTTTAATATTGCTTTGCGGAAAAGGTCATCCAGCAGTGGATCAGGTTCCAGCAACCCAGATAATTCAGCTGCCTTTTTATGAGTCTTTTTAAGCTCCGGAAAAATCAGCTGCCAGGCAAACTGACTGTACAGTACTTAACAGCAGCAGCAGGCAGCGCCGGATACGCAGCGGCTACTGTTTATGTTTTCTATCCTTAGATATCCTTAATGCAGTGTTTAAAGTGTGTGTGGTTGGCAGCTTGCAGATAAACCACAGTGGATGCCCTTAAGGGAAACAAAATAGAAGGCTTTCCCCCACTGAAAGGTCCAAAGTGCAGTTGTCCACTCTGCACGGCAACAATGGAGCGGTTGTGCAAACGGAGCCATCAGCGACGCTGGCAAGCCTGGCAAACCAGCTTATCAGGAGGCAGGGTGCACTGAGCAGTGGGTGGGTGTGTGTGTGCGTGGGGGGGTGGCGGTAAGTGGAGGTTAGAGTGCATGTGTGTGTGTGTGTGTGTGTGTGTGTGACTTTGTGTGGCGTTGAGTGGTACACAGCCTCTCAGTTCATTTGGGAAGCTGTGTGCTCGCTGAGGCTGCAGAGACACAGCTGGGTGGTGCTCCGCGCATGACCCCTTTGTGTTCACATGCTATTGACAGCTCAGATTGGGCTTTGAGTTTGAGTGCATGTGTTCTCATGTATGATCTGCACACCAGCGCCATTAAAAGAATACTATCACAATAATACAAAAGAAATTAGTTTGTGAGGATGTGTTGCTTCTCTTAGTTTTGCACGACATATCTTTGAACACATCACCGCAAGCCAGTGTGAATTTATACAAGAATCATAAATTTAGTTTCACTCTTGGCCATTTACTGAAAATTCTACTGGTTATAAAGTCACATTTTAGTCTGTTTTCCTTAGTTTCAGTCAAGATTTAGTCAGTGAAACTCATTTTTTGATTTTAGTGCAGTTTTAGTCAATGTTTAATTCATAATTTTCTCCGACAGTTTCATGATACTCGATAAAAATGTATGCCCAAAGGTTTTTTTTATTGCTACCACTTTATGTTACTGATATTACTGAGGTCTTCAGCTAAATTCGACATCATGTTTCACTTAGTAGAACTCTGATTTAATAAATCACCAGTTATAAAGATGTGTAGACTGTGTTGTTAAGGCAGATGAATGGAGCATTATGTGGGAAACATCACGTTTATTTGCTTTACGCAGAGCTGAAATCGATATGAAAATATGTTAAATGTTTGCCAAATGAGTTAGGGTCTGTTTATACGTTGTAAGAAATCAAAATTAATCTTAGAAAGAGTAGATGTTTACAAGGATGGATTACTACTGGGTGTGAATTTGTGTTTCCTAGGATGGCGAAGGCATGACCAGCCCAACTCTGCCTTATGCTGCCTCTGATTGGCTCCTACCAATCCCACTCCTCTTGCCTAAACCATAATAATCCAAGCAATAGAGTAATTGAGTACTCACCCGTCAGAGGGAGAGTAAGGTGGGTCATGCCTTAACCATCCTAGGAAACGCAAATTCGCCTACCAGGCACAAGCCCAGGGACCCTTTGTGTCAGTCAGGGGTCCTTCTGGCCTTCACTTGCAAAATGTCACTCATATTATCATGTACTGACCCAGGGGCCCATCGTCTCATAATCCACCCATAGATGTTTACCAAAAGTTAGCTTTGCTCCATTAAATTTATCAATATGCTAACACCATTGGTTGAAAAGAAATAGCTGATGCTTTAAGATGGCTACTATGATCTGGTTTAGGTTATCTGCCTGAGCAGAGCCAACTATTTCCTCTTGCCTTTACTCGTCAGGACATAATATACAAAGATTTTGCTGTAATTTTTCAATTTGTTTTTTACTTTATGTTGTCCTTAAAATTTAGTCATGAAATAAAACCGCAACGTCAAATACTTAATAAAGTTTTTGTTGACCAAATCAACATTGACTTCGGCTAAAGGAATTATGATGGATATTTGAATTTGTTTTCTGATATTGGCGCTAGAAAGACGTTGGACAGACGTTGGTTGGAATGAAAATTGGTATAAGATATTTTAAAAGTGTAACGACACAATAATTCGCATTGTGTGGATGTTAATACTATGACATTTTGGTCTGCATACCTCATGACCAGATGTTCTACGTCAAGATGACTTTGGCGTGAGACGTTTGGAAGTCATTGGATTTGGTTACTGAAACAGCGCAACTTAAAACCAACAAAATATCAGCATGATTTGTCGTTAATATTCTGTGTCACATTGACGTTGGCATTAGATATTGACTTGAATTCAACCAAATATCAACTAACGATGTGGGTGGCCAGCTGGGCTCTAGACCAGTGGTTCCCAACTGGTGGGTCATGGTTCATTCTGAATGGACCGCAAGTGACTCGCGAAATTGTCAAATTTGTAAAAAAACACTTGATTTTGAAGTACCGTGAATATTCCAGCACAGAGCTTTTATTTTAAGTGCTGCTTCCTGCTGTAGAGTGAGTGACTAATGGACAGATATTTAATGGAGACAGCAAACTAGTTCGACGACATGGCCAAACGCAAGTATGACGCTGAATATATTAAACTGTGTGGAACTTGAACTAATGACTAAGGAGGAATCTGCACCCTGTGGCTGGACCAGTTGGGAACCACTGGGCTAGACCAATGGTCAGATAAAATGATACTGAAAATAAGTGTTAGCAATGAGATGTTTTTGGCTATAATATCAAATGGCATGAATGAATTAGAATCCATTGTAACTGCTGACGTCCTTGAAGGAAGAAAGTATTTTCAGATCCACCTTTCTGTGAGTATTTGACACTGAAAAGACAGATTTTTAGCGGAGTCCTCCTTTAACCCCCTCACCTGTCATAATACTGAGCAGATGTTAAATGGCTCCATTGGGACAGGTCCGGTGGATAAGCCTGGCAATAAATATCAGAGTGTCAATATTTACATTACTTTGCTTGTCACAGTAATACATTTACTACTGTCTGCTTTTTTGTGTAAAACCTGCGTATGGGAAACCAAATGAATCCCCCGTTCGTCTCTCAGACTCTCTCAGATTGTAAGCAGCACATTTTGTTGGTGGCAGATATATTTTCTTTCTCAGAGCTGTTTGAGGTGTTGGAGGAATGCGTTGTGTGCTCAGAGAGTTTACTCACTTGCAAGATAGTCTGTAGTGCTTTCACTGCATTTCCTTTGGGACACAACACTTGGAAAAAAAAAGGAAGTCTCAAGGTGCCTGTGTTAGGCTTTAGATGTGACTCTGGCTTGGTAAATATTTAGAGAGCAAACATTTTGATACCAGCAGGGATTATAGTTGAGGGAAACATGTTTTTCTAAGAATGTAAATGTCAGCATATTGCAAGGCATAATGCTACATATTTTCATTTTAATGCCAGTTTCCAAAAAACAGCAGTTTAGCAACTCAAATCCCACAGAGGGAAATCAGATTGTTTTTCCGAGTCCGGCTTATTTTGATGTAGCTCGCCCACTGAAACTCATTCTCTTTGTTCAAAAACCATCCAATTCATCAGCGGGGATTGTTGCCGCCCACAAACAACCAACATATTTGTTCCGCTGCTTCACCTTGTTGGCTTTGTAGAGGGAAGGTGCCAAAGGTGGGTGTTAAACATGTCAAGTGCTATCTGCCTTATTTACTTGGTCACTGAATATTCATGAGCCTCGATGCTGGTGTCAGCCTTCAGCCAGCCGTGCAGAGAACCAGCAGCAGCCCCCACCGTCATCAAACAAGCTCGATCTGTCGATGTGCAACTCCTTCCCAGAGATCCTCTTTCACGTCACATTTACGTTTGTTTTCTAATAAGGAGGTGATTTCGCCCGAAGCTGACAATGGCTTCCTGTTCCAATTTGCGTGGCATGCAAGGGAAGCCATGCTGATTCTCGCTCTGAGGCGCTCAGGGACGAGTCAGTGAACGCACCCCTGCTAAGAAAAGAAGGGAGGCGTAAGGAGGAGAGCGGGTATAACCCTGTGTTCTGCAGTCATGCCCATTTACTCCCCCTGACACCTCCGGGGACATGCTCTGACCTCTGCAGGGATCTCGCTCCCTCTTTACTCTCACTCATGCGTTTCCTCTCTGCTCCGAGGAAACCACACCAAATTCCTTGTGCATTACAAGAGCTTTCAGGAGGCCCTCGTCGCCGCTCGGCCTCGTCTAGACTGCAGTGACTCTTGTTTGGCAGCACGGCAGAGCTGCGGTGTGGGGTCAGACTCACTTAACATGGCAGCGGAGATTGCAGTGGTTGTCTCATTAAATATATGTTTCCTGTGTTAACATGAAAAGCTCATGCTCTTTGTTGTTTCTTGCCTCAGATGAAAGACACCCTCTACAGGCTGTAGTCTTTCAGAGCGTGACACTGTCAGCATGGTTAATGCTGTGGATTAATAATTTGCAGGGTGTTGCAACAAGATTTGGGCAGTGCTGGGAGAAGAGTGAAGTCTTACTTAAGTAAAAGACACTATAGCACTGTGTTAAAATACTCCATTACAAGGACTGCATTCAAAATTTACTTAAGACCTGTGGTGGAATGTAACTAAGTACAAATTTAAGGTACTTGTACTTGAATATCAGATTTTTGTGTCACTTTATACAGACAGCTATAGCTGCTGGTTACTTTAAAAAATCGTATTTTACATACAAAAAAATGAAGAACTTTGCTTTGTTAAACTATCCAACATTATATTCGATCAGCAAAGATGCCAAACTTTTCATAGTTCTAACTTGTCAGATGTGAGGAATTTCCATTTAATTATTTTGATAATTTTAGGGATATTTCTTGGTGTTCTTTTTATTAGTTTGTCCAATAGTTGGGCAACACAAGCACTTTTTGGCCACTTGGGGGCAGCGCAGCAAGCTGTAAATACCACACCAACATATTAACATAGATGTTTTCATTGCTATTCTGTATATCCATATAACTAATGTTGTGTTCACACCAAACGCTGGAAATTTTCGTGTCGCGTTACTCGCAAACACGTTACGTTTTAATTAGCGCCTGGTGTGAACACATCATAATGCTGCTTTAAAAGAACTCGTGAGCACGTGTTTACGACATTGGAAGTCTAGTGCATGAGTCATGAACTCGGAGCTTTCACACTTCCAAGACTGTGAATACCACAAAAGTAGCGTTCATATGGTTTTTTCTCGTGAACATGGTAAACCCAACCCCATATAAAGGTGGCGTTACTGCATTAACAGACATTTCTATAGGAAATACACTTGGACCCATTAAGATTGTTTACATTGTAAGGTTTAAAAAAGTGTATAGCATCCTTATTAGCTAACAGTCTTCTGACACGGATTTATAATTAACATTAGCACTTATTTGGAGTCGTGCTTCTGTCCAACTGATGAATGTCCGATATTCTCTCTCTTTTCAGCTCTGTTTTGGTTGAGCCAAGGAGGGTAGTGCACAGTGGGCTTAAAAGTACATGTATACTGTTTAATTGTGTTAATAGGTTTCTAATTTTCTTGTAAACCATTAAGTCTGCAGTTAAAAAGGACAGTAAGTAATAATCACTTAGATTTAGTCAAGTAATGGTCAAACTGTTCATGAAATAAAGACCTAGCGTAAGAATCAAAGCAGGTTGTGCCTGATGAGGATGTTTCAATCCAAAAGTTGTCCTTATTGATGAGTTATTACTGCTCTATTGAAAATGTATCAATTACCATTTACAACATTACATGAAGTATCCCTTATTTGTAAGTGGTACCTAGCATATTAATGTCATAGTTGGTAAAGGTGGAGCTACTTAAAGGCTACTGTTACTTGGTAGTATAGTGGCCATGTTAGCAAACAGTCGCTTGAACACAAACATGGAGCAACATTGGCATTTCTAAATTAGCACTTATTTTGAGTCGTACTTCTGTCTGACTAATGAATGTAAGTCCAATATTCTGTCTCCTTTTAGGTCTGTTTTAGCCTAAACAAACTGCTGCTAGCATAAATGCCGAACTGTCTAGGGTTCTTGCTAACTTAGCAGTTTGGTGCGGAGCAGGTTGGTTCATATAAGCTCTTTAATTTTGTTCACAGGTATTTTGTTTTCTAGTTAACTATCAAGTTGGCTGTTAAAATTACAGGAAGCAGTTAATAAATTAATTTTGGTCAAGTAAATGGTCAAACTGTCCATGAAATACAGAGCTAACGTTAGCTTAAGGATCAAAGCTAGTTGTGCTTGATGAGAATGCATTTTTCACAATGGGGCAATCCAAAAGTTGTCTTTATTGATGGCTTATTACTGCTTTAATGAAAAGTAATAAATAATTTATTATTTATTAGTTGCAACCTACATAGAGTATGTATAATTTGAAAGTAGTACCTAGCGTGTTAATGTTATAGCAGGTCAAGGTGGAGCTAATTTAGGCTAACGTTACTGCGTGATTTACCCTACAATAGCTATGTTTCCATCCAAAAGTGATTTGAATCATTGGGAAATGCGCATTAAAAGAAATATGAATCCTGTGTGTTTCCATTAAATGTTCGGAAACAAAACAAGTCTCGCAGTCTTCTTCTTCTACGTTTTCTGGCGGTTGGCAACCAGCTTGTAAATGCATTACCGCCTTCCCGACCTGGAGTGTGGTTTCACCATGGAGAGAAGTGCGCTATGTCAGACTTAATTCGAACATAACTGTTTCCATCCCCCGTTTTGCAAATCAACATTTTTTCGAATCAACCAAAACACGGCTAAAGCGAGCTTATTTTAGTTTGTGCGAATCAGGGGATTTTAATTTGAATTTTGGCGTTTCCATCATAATTTTCCGATGTGATACATCTAGATGTGCATCTAAACAGGCTGATGGAAACATGGCTAATGATGCATCATATTTTTTAAGATGATTACTTGACTTTTATGTACTAGTCTGAAAATCGACTGTGGCTTGAGTTGAGTAAAACATACACTATTCCCTTTGAAATGTAGTGAATTAAAAAGCAGTATATCGTGGAAATGCTCGATTAAAGTACATTAAGATTGTACTTTAGTATAGTACTTGACTAAATGTACTAAGTTACTTTCCAGCCCTGGATTTGTAAGAGGAGGAGCAGAGAAATCCTGAGTGCAGCCTCTTAAGTCCTGATACATGACTCTTTGGCCACAGCAGAGGGAATTTCATCTCCTGTCATCTCCCCGTTGATTAGTATTGATTGGTCGGGCTGAATTGGCCTCTTGAATGGAAGTTGGATCAAATAATCCCTCATTCTTGTTTCCCAAATCCACTGTGAGGGCTGGAGAACGATTGCATCAGTGGCTTTCCGAGCGCGCGGCAGCAAGCTGAAACATTTCCTGCGGGGGTCAGAAAAAGACTGCTTTTCTAGCCTCTGTGTTTTACCTCTTAATGAGACTGGGGGAAAGTTGACCTACCGAGTAATTGTGACAAACATAGCCAAGGGGGAGCTGAGCGTCGCCCTGCCCCCTTTTCACTGTGGTGGTTTAACAAAAAAAAAAAAAAAAAAACTCGCTGCACCTGCGGTTTGTATAGACATGAATCTTTTCCCAGACAAAACCAGGAATTCACTGCAGCTTGGAAAGATCCCCCCGTGGTGCATGGATGACACGGTCTGCTGTGTTGCTGCCGCTGCCTTCGCCGCCGCTGCTGCTGGTTGGCTTTGGATGGGGGCAGCTTGAGTGTAATGATGAAATGGAAAAGTTCCAGCGCAGTGAACACTTGCACACAGAAGGTAATTGGAGATTGCCACCCAAAGAACTGCTTTCAATTCTGCGCCACAGATAGACAGACCACAAAGTTTGATTATGTTTGCTGTTAACCAAACGCCTGCTGTAGCCGAGCGAAATGGGATCATGCTCAGACCGGGTGCGAGATGAGGAGAGTGAGAAGGCGGCAGCTTGGGCTGTTTTATTATGAAAGTAGCATCAACATTATTATTTCAGTTTGATTCAATCTCAAGTTTTCACTGTTGAGGTGTTTTCAAAACACAAGGACACGCACAGCAGACAGCACAAATGGGTTCTGGCATCCTATTCTTAATTTATGAGACCTGAGTGTTGTGTATTAAATGATTGACAAGTTACGGATTGCTTGGGATCGCCACATTAGTGTAGCATTGTTGATCCGCTTTGAGAGCAGGTGTTTGAGGTTCGTGTTAGACTCGTTTAATTAGGGAAAGACTGCAGATTGGTGGTTCTTCAGCCACTTCAAGCCTGATTTGACACTGGAGGATCGGAGTGTGTTCAATGGAAAGCAGATGAATGATTGATAAGAGAAGCAAAAGCTGCTTCAAATCCTGCTCCGAGGACATTAATAATGAAGACACTGTGAGCGCCTCCGATTTCATCACCTCCTGCATGTACCGCTGCAATTTGTTTTTGGTAGCTTTTTTGTTTTTTACATTTTTTTTAAATTTATATTTAATCTTGATTTTAATATAATTGTGATATTTAAATCCTGTTCAATTTTATTCTTTAGTTTTTCTATTTTATTGTTAATTAAATCCACTGACTAGTTCTCCACGTACAGTTTTTTCAGTTTATTTATTGATTTGTTTTTTTGTTTATTCACCTATTTTACTAATCATGTATTTTATATTTAATTTGATTTTAATAGAATTTTTTTATATTCATATTTATTTTTTATATGTTATTGTAAAAAATCCACTGAATTGTTGGTCTTCTCCACCAACCGTGAGCAATGCCATTATATACAGTGTTTCAGTTTTGCAAATGCATGCAGTCGTATCGTGTCGACACAACCTGCATCAGGGGTCCCAAATTGCTGGTTTAGGGGCCAGTCTGGCCTGTGTGGCACTTGCATAAGGCCCTCCACCTGTTTAGGAAAAAAAAATCTGGACTACAAATGATATTTTTTCCCATTTGGATTTCCCCACAAGCTTTTATTTTAGCGAGCTGTTAAAATTTATTGTTGCAAAAACAAAAAAACACTGGCTCCCAGCAGTGAGCAGCAAGCCTGAGACACATAAACTGCATCATTAAGTGCACTTCCATCCACGCATTTTCAGCGCATGAAAATGCACTTTAATTCACATTTTCCGCTGCCAATTTTCCAGAAAGTCGGTTATATTTCTGCACTAGATTTGGATGCAAACCATTGATACCTTGCGGTAAAGATTTATTTAGCTCCTGCTCAATTGTTAAGCAGCGACTGGCTCATTTCGCTCCACAAGCTTGTGCTCGTGGTGGTGCTCAAAAGTTTGACTGTTCACTTTTGAGTTATGAGTGCCAGAGGTGCCAAAACACATAAAAGATTTTGGAAGAGGAAAAAGGAAGATGAGGATATGTTTTTGGCAGTGTTGTTGCTCTGTGAAGCTGCCTCTCCTGTCTGCGGCGTAGATCCTGCTGCTCTGTGTGTGTCTGTCAGGCTCCATGTCATCCTGCCATTGTTCAGGCCAGAAATCAGCACAGACTCCCATTGTTCTACACACAAATCTGCAGCTACAGGCTGTTCTGCCCAGTATCTCTGCACTCTGTCATGTTTGTAAAATAGAGTGTCATCTCGGCTATGATAAGAGGTCGCGACGGGCTCTGCGAGCTTCACTGTCTCTTTGCGGTTTGGAAGTTAAAACAACATTGAATTGTTCAAACTTGCCATAATTAGTAAACATTTAATCTTATTTGGGCTTCAAGCGCCACCGGGGCAGAAATATTAGCCTGAGCATTGCCGCAGAGTGGATGCACGAGCGTCTCCTCTCCCTCCCTCCATAAATCCTAACCGGCTCTTGACAGTAAAGGAAGACATGCCTCAAAGTGGATCAAAGTAATTCCTCCCTCCCCCTGTCTAAACGGAGCAAAATGTTGACATGGTCCCAGTCACAAGCTCTGTCGTTTGTGGAGGAGGAGGGCGACTGAGGATTGCTCCAGCTCGTGGGAAAGCATTCTGGCTGAAAAGACATCCTGACGTTTGTTTTCCAAACAGTGTTTGTCTGGCGTCATGTTAAGGGGCAGTAAGGATCTCAGAGTGTTCAGTGGGGTTTTCTGATGTACGCTGGTATTGATGCAGGCTGACTCCACTGATTATATGTGCTTCTTTCATGTGGTTTTTACTGTGTGAGGTACCTAACTTAACACTTTCCACTTTGCCGCGCTGTCTCTTCAGCGTGGCCGGGCTGTGTGTCGCATTCAATGGCAGAGCAGCACGGCTCCTCGACAGGCTACTGCAAGTAACCTTTAGTTCAGAGGGAAAAATCGTTTTTCTCAGTAAGACATTATGCCACATGCGCTTCTTGGCCCTGGCAATATTCTCTCTTACAGTCATGAGGCGCTCTCGCATTGAGCAAAATAAATGATTGTGGTTGCATTAGACCCTGCAGAGCTGTGCTTGATGCTACTAGCTCCGCTAGAAGAAAAGTGCAATTGAATACATAGTGTATTTGTTATTTGGATGCCCTCTGAAAGAAGAAAAATGTGACTGGCAGTTGGAGCACGTCTGAGGCTTAGATGGGCATGAAACTTTCCCAGTTGAATCATCAGTACAAGAGATGAGTAACTCGTTAGAAAATATCTTGTTCTTTGACAAAAAGTCGAGCCCACGTATATCTAGGGTCATAGTCTCAAAGAAGTCAACTATAGCCCTTTTTAGAGAGAGATTGTGCAATAAAGCCGCCACGATGACCCTTCACTACACTGCCTTTGCTTTTTTTTTTTACACAGAAACAAACAATTGCAACATCATGCCGCCCCAATGTGTGTTTCAGATAGCATGCAGGCTTGTCCCTGTTATATGGCAGCTCATTGCGTCCCCTGCTTAGAGGATAATGCTGAATTTATACCTCTGCGTCGAATCGACGCTATACCCTACACCGTAGCCTGACGTGCACCTCCCCAGAAGTCTTAACTACATGTGGCGGTGACACAGACCTCCTGTCTATTTTTGTTAGCTGAAACCCCTCAGTGGAAATGAAGCTTTTATTTACTTTAATTTCACAGATAAACAATAAATTATGAAGACAATAAAGCCTCCACAAAAATGGTGTTTTTGTGTGATTAATCCTGGCTTCATATGAGCAGAGGAAATCTCCACTCATCGCTAGGCTAATTTATACAATGTGAAATGCCATAGGCTTGTGCTAATAACGTTAGCATGTTGTATTTGTTTGGAAAACGTGTTTCGTATAAGACAGTTGTTTTGTCAGTGAACTTTGTGAGTTGTAATGGAGCCGAAATTTGCAACATTACCTTTGTTAAATGTTGCTGTTGTCCCTGGCTTCATATGAGTAGAGGAGAAGTCTGCTAGCTGCTAGGCTAATTTATACAATGTAAAATACCATAGGTTTGTGCTAAAAACATTAGCATGTTGTATTTGTGGGGAAAATGTGTCCAGATAAAGACAAGTGTTTGTCTGTGAATGCTGCGAGTTATAGTGAAGCTGCGTACTTGTGTTTGAAATTGTCTCTATTAAGCCATGTTTAATGTGTGTTTTGAATGCTCACAACAGCGTAGGCCATGTGCGTAGGCTATGGCGGAGGGTCTGCTGCAAAATCATTAATCCTCCTGAAGGAGCTCCTGGACCTCAGGGTCTCACCAATATCCGGACATTTTTTGCTAATGTCCTTCTTTTAGAGTTAGCTGCTAACTGCTAGTAGATGCTTTTTAAATATCCCAGCGTCATCAAAACGTCACATCATTCCAGCATCCAGGTCCCATCCTAACAGTTGTCCCTTTTACATAGATGTCCATTCGGCTCTGTTACTACCTCCTCTGCCGGCTTTAAGATCTAACAACTCTGTCCTCCCATTCCATGATTGTACCTTTTATAAAGAACAAGGCGGAATAAGGGCGTGACATTCCCGCCTTGAGCAGGCAGTAAAAGGAGCTTATAACTCTTAAGTAACAATTTGCTTATTGCAGAGATTAAAAGGCAAGCAGGAGCTGTTCAGTGTTGGATTAATTTAGCATTTGTTGCACATTGTTTAGTTCCCAACACAACAACAAAGTGTCTCAAACTGGTGTCATGCCCACAGCATCAGTGGCTGACCACATAATGATTTCTAAGTAACATATTTGAATCATTTAATTTGCCGGTCATAACAAAGACCTACATGTATAGTGATGTTGAATCATCTCTGACACTCTTTGGCAACTTGTTGGGAAACACCCTATAAAGTTTTTATGAGTAATGTGTTAGCAAACAGCTGCTTATTTACACATCCAGCTGGGCAGGTAGCGCACAGTCAGTTTATCAGGGCTTTTTACGCTGAATGAAATCTGCAAGAGAGCGGTGAGGCTGTTATAGTTAACATTACTGCTTTGGTTCAGTGAGCTGAACGAAGCTAAATCAAGTCTGTTTAACTGAAGGGACCTGCAGAGCTGGGTGATAATTCTCTGCAGGTTTGACCCCCTTAACATTATATACACTAGTCATTTCTCCATTGTTGAAATAAAATTTAAAAAATTGATTTGTGCGGCTTTAAATTGGCAGTAGTACACACATGAATTCTGATTACATATTGAATGTAACCATGTTGCGTAAGGTGTATTAGTATGTATGGAATTTGGCTTGATGCGTTTATTTTGGGTCTTTGCATCCTCATAATTCAAGATAACTGCGACGAACAGCTTGAATGTGATCACCATTTGATTGAATTCTTAATTTGTCCTTGATTGATGCTGAGTATGTAAGAACATATGGCTCTGGTGTCTGTAATGGCCTGCCGGGTTCTGATGTTTTGCTCCAATAAGCCGCCAGACATTTTTCAGCCGGCGTTGCCTCTGCTATGACACATGAAGAGACCGCAGATGAGAATCACCTGTCTGCAGTGAGCCCCGGGAAGCAGAGCCCATCTCCTCTCAAGGCGGGTTGTCACCGTGGCTATTAAGACTAATAGTGGCAGCCTGTGATAAGCACAGTTAGCTGAATTCATGACCCGAGCGGCTGGAGCGGCGAGATCATTTCCACTTGTGTGTTTTTCTGCTGATGCGTTTAATTTTTATCCTGTCCGGTGCTGTGACACAAGAGGGAAACCAGAGAGTGCCAGAAAGAGAGAGGAAAATAGAAAGGGAGTGATGGAGCCTTGGGTGAAATATTGATTGGTACAATCCAGGGTGAAAGCACTGCAACAACAGAGGTACATTATATTCTCTCATATGACACAGATAAAGTCCTCTCTGCGGTGTTGATTGCATGCAACTCTAATCTAGTCTTTTGTTGTCACTGATAGTTTCTTGTTAAAGGCCGATGGTCTTGTTCAAGGCAAATTACAGGAACAATGTCTTGGTTACTTAATATAATCACACACCTTGCTGTGAACACTTTCTGCCAGAACTTCTTTCTACTGAAGAAAAAGTTCCCATTGGCCCCTTTTTATTTAAGGCAGAGGAGCTACAGGAAGTGAAGTCTTTTGTGCCTTCCTGTTTGCATCTCAACAACAATAAGGCCCTGATCTGAAATCAGGGGCCCTGATCAAGGTACACTTTACCACTAAGTCCCATTAGTTTGGTTAGTGTGAACACTCTGTACTGGCCATACTGGTGACATGGTGGTGCAGTGGTTAGCATTGTCGCCTCATAGCAAGAGGGTTTCTGATTCGAAAGGTGGGGGAGTCCTCCTGTGCGGAGTTTGCATGTTCTCCCCATGTCAGCGTGGGTTTTCTCTGCCTACTCCGGCTTCCTCCCACAATCCAAAGACATGCAGGTTAATTGGTGACTCTAAATTGTCCGTAGGTGTGAATGTGAGTGTGAATGGTTGTCTTTGTCCATGTGTCAGCCCTGTGATAGTCTGGTGACCTGTCCAAGGTGTACCCCGCCTCTTGCCCAATGTCAGCTGGGATAGGCTCCAGCACTTCCGTGACCCCCAACAGGATAAGCAGTTATGGAGAATGAATAAATGACTGTACCGTACCCATGCATGGTACCTCGATCTGTCAACTTAAAAAGGTGGTCTTGAGTACAGTTCATGTGCACGTGGGTAAGGTTTGCATCAGGTGTGAAAACCAACTGTACCAAAATACAGAAGTGGACCACTTTTAACGTAATTAGCAGTCAGTGGCGATAGTTTCAAAGGCATTTTTCAGCACCACCAGTCTCCTCCAAAATCTGCATATGCGCACCAATCTTATTCTCTGAACTGCGCGACCATGGGTAATAACGTAGGAAGGTAGACTATATGGTTCTTCTTGACATTTTCTACAAAATATAAACAATAGTAGGGCTGTGAAGGTCGCCTACAATGTATGGGTGTAGGATCTTGTGATAGGCGCTCTTTTCCGCACCGTAGCAACAAAACATAGACAAATGTCACGTAGATGATGACACAAGGGTACTGCGGTACAGAACAATATTACTAATGTGAAGGCTGAGCGGCACGGGAGTAAGGAGTGGGTGCAGTTATACGCACAGACATGGTACAATTTAATTGTACCTAACACAAAAATGCCCTGACAGGCATTTTTGCACAAGGCAACAATGGGCAACTGTGATGTTTAATTGGATTTTGTAAAGGAGACCTGCATAGGTGGATCTGCTGAGTGTATGGCTGATAATTCTGATATTAGCACAATATTGTTAAAATATTTGGTAAATTTAGCTGTTTTGTTTCTAACATTTCTCCCCCAAAATGTTCCTGGGTTCCTCAAAAGGTTCCTGCAATGGAAAAAGGCTGTTTTCTGGTAATTTGGGTGAATTGATTCTGATATAATTAACTAGATGAGGTGTTTAGATGGTAAGACACTTCTTCAAATATCCTTCTCCACATTTACCCTCCAACAACACCTCCCAATAAAAACCAGCCAGGTATGAGTGCGCCCCCTCTCTGCCCCCTCTTTGCCGCCACATGGCCGGTATTAGCTTATTTCCTAGAGATCACTGGAGGATGCCGTTGGAGCACTTGTGCTCCTCTTTCTCCCTCTCGTTCGCTCTGCGTAGAGTGGCCCGCTTAATGCATTGTAATGGTTGACCATTATTTACGCGGGGGATAAACAAAGAGAAGCGAGGAATTGATGGAGTAATCCACTCTCGTAGTCATTAGGCATTGAGATGGAGGAGCTGGTGGGAGCAGCCTCCTCCTTGTGCCTCTCGAGTCGAGCAGCTAATGGAAATGGGACTCATTAAGACACCTTATACTCCGACGCACCCAAGATCATGAGCAATTGCTAATTGATTGTCGTTAGCGCTCTCGCAATGAGACGCTCTGCCTGTTTTCTCATTTGTTATGAACGGCTTTGTTTTCTTCCCCCGTCTCCTTCACTTCATTATTGATGTTGCTGTTTTTCTTTCTCCTCTCCCTTTTGCCTCGAGAGTCTTCTGCAACGCAGTCATCTTAACACTGTTATACCTGGTTAGCTGCAACAATCACAATCCTGAGAAATGCCACGTGGATAATTCGGTGTCAAATCTGAAGTATTGCCTATAATTAGAAGGTAGCAATGTTTTAAAAATCAATATCCTGGTCCTGCTAATGACTGTATGTGCATGAAACACACATGCCATGGGCTAGTGTAGAAAGGCGGATGGAGAAAATGTGCTTGTGCCGACATGGTCACGGTTGAATAGCGGGGAGAGGCAGGTCTCCCCGTGATGCTTTGCTTATTGGCTCTGGAAATTCCTTCCTCTTTCCTCTGGAACCAGCAGATTGTGTTCATCTCAGCCTTTAATCATTTTTTCCCTCCCAATAGTAATGTGATCTCTCTCCTCTCCCTGGATTCCTCTGTGTATATGTCCGCTCCCCACCTTTCTTCCCTCTCATTGCTTTTTCTTTTTCCTTATTACAAGAAGGAGGAAGAAAAGACGAGGGAGGGAATCGAAGAAAAGGGGCTGAAAATGCAAATACAGGGCCGTGGTTCTTTCTTGTGACAGATCAGGCCTCATTACACCCACCTCTCCTTTTGCAATTGGCTCAGGACGATCTCCCCTCTATTTCTCTCCCTCTCTCCCTTGCTTGTCTCCATTACATTATGAAGTCTTTCACCTCTCGTAAACCCTCCTCTGCTTCGGGGGGCGGTGAAACGGTGAGAACAGCCAGGTGACCAAAGAGGAATCTCTGGCTGCAGGGCACGAGATTTGCTTTGCAGATGAAGCAGGACGGAGTTGGGGAGGTAGGGGGGGCATAATTTTTATGTCTGTGGTCAGACGGTGCAGCATTTCTTTGCTTTAGCGCTCTGCCAGCAGCCTACACCTCTATCTCTATCTCCCTCGTGGGAGTTGCTACCACCTTCTCGCTCTGATAGGGAAAGACTGGAAACAAAGGAATAAAAATACAGGCGCCCTCTTGGGCTGCTCTCGCTTTTGAAACAAGATATACTGTAGAGAGAGGAGGAGGAGGAGGAGAAATAATATTGAAGACATCAATTCATGTAAGGCTCACATAAGCATCAGCTCATTCCTTTGAAATATAAAAACAGATGTATATAAAGGGACTATCATGGTTTTGGTCATCATATCATTGTGTTCAGTGATGATGGGGTGTTAGCTAGGTCACTATAAGAGCCCTGTGTCACAGTCCTGTTTACAGACTGACCTTCTTGGTTAACTTTGACCTCTCATACTTACCGTAGTATTGTGCTTGCGGCTTTCCAATGCAAAGAGTGAGGGGTACCGACATTTTGGCAACGTTCACAGAGCAAACCTTAGTGCTCAATTTGATTTATTGCTCTGATCTGATTTGTTTTTGTTTGGCTGTTCACATTTTTCTTTATATGTGGCCAATATCAGATTCAGTCACGGTCATGAATGTACCTGCATTTGCAAAAGAACAATTACAAAGACGTCACATGTACGGAAGTAAAGCTACCAAAGTTCGTGCTTACGATTACGAAGGCGTTTTGTGAAGCAATGGCTGCTACTTCTGTACGGAGGTGGGTGTGTGGATGCAGAGTCGGACCCAGGAGTGGTGGACTCGTGACACGAATGGCTTTGATGAAACAGATTTCATCCAAAAATTCAGGATGTCAGGGGCTACTTTTTACTGCATCTGTCAGCGCCTCACCACAAGTAAAAGTTGCATTAATTCCGATGTGACTTCAAAAATCAGACCTGTATCAGATTTCAGACAACTAAATCGCCCTAAATCAGATTTGTAAAGATCAGATTTGTGCTCTTCACACTGTTATACAATTATAAAAACAGATCTTAGTCACATATGAGGCAAAAAAAAAATTTGAACCATTTTTGCGTGCGGTCTGAACATGGCCTTCAAATGTGCTCACTATCAGTTGTAGTAGTTGATATATTCTGGTTAAACTGTTGGCTCGTTTACAAGCTATCTGATCATCTGACTGAAGTTGTAGCAATGTTGCTGCATTCACAGATTCATGTATTCTCAGAGATGGAAACGACTTTAAAAACTCCGATAAGTAAACTCAAGTTGTGATAAACCTTTAAATTAGCCTTTGAAATTATTCCCATCTAAAAGAGAGGCCTTGTGGGATTCACTTCCTTTAATTGTTCCAGTTGTTTAGGCGATCCATAATACAAACAGCTGAAGCTAGAGGGCAAACACATTGGGAAGTTGTGCACAGCAGGAAGTAAATTACCTGCATTTGCATGAATAAGACGCATAATTGGAAGTTGCTGTGATGCTGATCCGGTGACGCACAACATGTATACAACTGCACTGTTTTGCACTGGAGTGTGTTTGCCTGTGTGTGCTGTTAAAGGTTATGTGTATGTGTGTGAGTGTGAGTGTGTGTGTGTGTGTGTGTGAGGCTCCACATAATTACAGTAGCGGTGGTTAACAAGGCGCCGGCATTTGTGTTAATCAGTAGAGAGTGAAGACCGGGGAGCTAACTGAGCTGGTGTCTCATGCCCTCTAAATGTATCACGCTAAAAACCATTATCTCTAAACCTGTAATCATCACAACAGCACTCATTCACTGCAGCGCAAAGCTTACGTTGATGTTTATGGCTTTGCCCCACCACTACATGTCTAATGTGATCGCTTCATGTGGATGTCCTCAGAGACCAGCAGCATGTGTGTCGGGAACATGTTCAGCCCCTCCTCTGCTAACCTGGATTTGGGTGTCAGTACAGTACAGTACACACAGTACATGCTGGCATTAAAACCTTACAGCTGTAAATTACGAGATTAGGGGATTGCTCGATGAAGGGCTTTACTGTATGTTGGTTTGCAATCACCCAGCCCACTTGTTTAATGTGGAAATGTTGTGACACATGTTGTCTCTTTGTTACTCTGCTGCTCTTGTGTCTACTCTATGACAACTTTCAAGGGCGCAGAGGCAGGTTGCATCTGAAGTTGCCAAAGCCCTGTTTCCACCAAGCAGTACGGTATGGTTCAGTTCAGTTCGGTACGCTTTTTTGTGTAAACTTGTGGATGGTACCAATTGAGCCGTTCTGTATGTCCCCATTTTTGGTCCCCCCTCTGTTGGGGTACCTAGCACACACATCTGGTACTAAAAGGTGGCGCTTGTGAACACTGCAGTCTGTTGATTGGTCAATAGAGGACGGTCACTCTGCTCAGGGCTGAGTTGTGGCTGGTTATGTAACCACTGTTCATACTGTGGAGAGTTTTACATATATTAGTAAACAGTAACTACAAAATGAAATTATGTTTTGCTGCCTCTTGCAGCACCTGGAGTCGGAGGAAAAAATAACTTAATTCACTGGGCTGACTGCCGGTGACTTTTAAGGTGGAACATTAACGTTGTAATGTTACTCATTCATGAGTTGACGATGTGAATCCATCAGCACACCTTAAATTTCACTGTGACAACTTTTGTCTTTCTTGGATGATGTACACTGTTAGTGATGAGTAAATCTTCATGTGTTTAAAATATATCTTAATTTCGGGGCGTCGGTGGCTTAGTGGTAGAACAGGCGCCCCATATACAAGGCTGTTGCCGCAGCGGCCCTGGTTCGACTCCAGCCTGTGGCCCTTTGCTGCATGTCTCTCCCTCTCTCTCTCTCCCCCTTTCACACTTAACTATCCTATCAATTAAAGGCAAAAATGCCCTAAAAAATATCTTTAAAAAAAGTAAAAAAAAAACAAACAAAAAAAAATGTTAATTTCAACCGGACTATGTGAACGGCATATATTCTAATCCTCACTTATAGGGGGAAAAAGCATAGTGGAGCGTTGTTCCTGTGGCCTCTTTAAAACAGGGGCTTGGGAATGATTACGCACCACTATCACTTTGGAGCATGTCCTCTGCACGTCTATATTGAAAACGATGGATGGTGAAAAAAGGGTGGCATGTGTCCTAGTAGTGCCACAAACACAGAACACTGCTATCAGCTATATCAAGTAGTAGTTCTTCCACCACCACTGACAATCCAATGGAATCCCAGTAAGCATCAATTTGACGATTGTAGGTTAAAAGACATCGAGACATTTCGCTTAAAATCGCGCAAAAATGTAAAAGTTTTTTAGTGGTCTAGGTTGCATATGGTTGCTAATTCAACTGGGTTCTAATAACAGTATTTACATGTGTGGTGTGCCAAGTACCTTAATTCCAATAAAATAACCCAATTAACGTGTTGCATGACAGCTGCAGGTGTCGCGTCATTACCGTGTATGTAAACACGCCGCCTGCAAGGGGAAATGATTGCCATCGTGTTTCTACACGGGCCTGTTTTTATCTTCTTAAAATGAAAAACCTGCCTCTCTGCAGAAAATCATTACAAACGACGAGGTTGTCATTCCTACATTTGCTGTTCCAGCGTTCCTTCTTTGACTTCAAGTGTCTTTGTCAGGTGTCTTTTTGAAAAGCAGAGATGCGTATCTCAGTTGATCTTGCATGTCTTGAGCATATCAACAACAGGAAGCAGCCCTGAAGGAGGCGTTGTGATTTTGTGTGCCAGTGGAGCGCTGTTGAGGGAGGTGAATGGGAGGTCAAAAGTTTTAGAGATGGGGTTCGCTGAGGACATAATGGTGTGATTAAAATGGTTCCTTTTCACACTTCACTCTGGTTCTGTCTGCTTTTTAAAACTGCTGACCATTGCTACAAATCTGCCAAACAGTATGTGGTGAAAAGGAAAATTTTGCAGCAGTTTTGTGCAAAAAATGAAGGTCATTTGAAGTGTTTGAGGAAGTATCACTCTCCTATTATTAACGTCACTCAGCAAACAGCATATTAAACTTGAGGCTGAAAACCCCTCTTTAATCCTTTTCCTGTTCCATTTGTTCACCTGCTTCGTGTCCATGTGCATTCAAACCCTACTGTATTTACCAGTTAAAATGCAAATGTGGCCCACTGGGAATAATAGCCCCAAAGAGCTGGCTGGGTGGACGGACAGCCTGTGGCTCTCAAGAGCTTTTCCCACAGCGTTGAGAGCAGAGCCAGGTGAGAGTTTCTCTCCAGGTGTACCTCTCCTGCCATTGTCCAGGCTTAGCGGGTGGCGTCCAGCTCCCACCACCCATCTGACTCACCAGCGGGTTTCATGGCCACTTTGCACAGAATGACTGTTCTTCATGCAGCGAGTAAAACCCGCCACTGACTGGGGAGGAATGAGTCTGTCCAGCTCTGGTGGCTGCTGCGACAGCGGGGATTTTGACTCCATGAGGACCCAATTAAACCTGGGAGGGCCTCTCTGAAGGAATAATAACAATGATAAATGCACCTCTGTGGCCAGCTTAAGAGAGGCAGGGAGAAATGTTTTATTGTGCTGGCCTGTCTTGACACAATTTACTCCCAGCTTCTGTTTTTTTGCAGTATCAGGAGGTTTAAAATCTCACCTTGTGGATGTGTTTTTTCTGCCTAGGTGAAGCCAGTTGTCATATTTTAAACATTCTGATGACTTTGCTCTATGCAACATCAAATCCTCTCTGCATGTGCTTAAAATTGGCTTTGGATGTAGTGACTTCCTGCCAAAAGTGTGTGTGTGTTGGACTTGCATGTATGGTATAAGCAGATGTGTGTGTGCACATGATGCGGAATATATTTTTGTTTGTGTGTCAATCCATCAATAAGTCGATTTAAAGAAAATGTGTCGATTCTGGCCATTAATCAGCTGTTTAAGTCATTTACCAAACATATTTGCCAAATATTTCCTGGCTCCAGCTTCTCATATGTGACTTTTAGGAGTGTGAGAAAATCTTGATACACTTGAGTAAGGCGATGTTATGTTTTGTGATACTGTACCGATTCTCAAAAACACTGTTTTGATTTCAAATTAATGGCTTACATGCAAAGAATTGTGGTAGTGGTTTATTTACTGTTGTGTTTAAACCCCTGACTATTAGATCTGTAGGAGCCAGAGTGTGTATTTGAACCCTCAATGTTTATTATTCACATTATTTTACCTGTTCATTCACTTGCGTAGCAGTTTTTAGACAAAGAGGGTGAGTGTTGGCTCTGATATTTTCTGTTCACCGTTATCACATAACGATACTGCAATAATGTAATCACAAGATATAATAATTCATCTCATTTTGCTTTAGTTGTTCAGTTATTTGTTTAATTAGTCATCATAAAAACGCAGCATTGGGCTTCAGCGTGGATTTCTTTTAATGAGTCACAGTTAAGAACCTACTCAGCCTCTTAGCGGCTTTTTTTTCATTGATAGAAGTTGCTACAAAATCTTCAGCCATTTGACTCTTCTACTCCAACATAAAAGCACATCGCCCAGAAAGGGTGCATCGCTACCATTTACAGTTTTCCCTAAAATAAGATTAGCAGAAAATTGCGATATATTGTCTTGCTTAAGTATCACAATACCCCTGTATCGTGATACGTATCATATGGCCAGATTATTGCAGATGCACAGCCCCAGTGAATATACCTCTATACAAATTAAATATCTAAACAGACAAAAGGAGCAATTTGGGATTTTTCTCTAAATTAATTTTATAAATTATTTTCAATTAACTTTTTCATTTAAAAAGTATTATTGACCAGTTTTGGGAAAACATATGTATTTTTAATCTTTAAAAAATTGTGCGTACGAGTGTTGTATTTTCAAATCATAAAAATATTTGTGGGGTCGACATCTACTTGCCTAAAGTCAACTTTCACTTGCCCCAATACAAACTGTTGTATTTTTTAGTGGATATCAAATACTTGTAACAACAAAGACTGAAGTTAATTGTCATGAAAAGACGTCCTCTAATGTCAGCCAAATAAACTCCTGTTTCCAGCATATTTAAAATGCTTGCTCACGCTTCGGCTCATGGACTTTGCCTTTGCAACTTTAAGCTGAAATAAGAAGGAAGCAAGGTGGCTCGCTCCGTAGCTACTTCCATCATCAGCTCCAGCAAAAACAATGTGATTAATTCGTTTTCACCATTTGCCCAATTTGCTGGTCTGATGTGGCATTTTACTTGCCCTGGACAATCGGGCAATCCTTATTATGGAGCCTTGTTTAATGTAATGTTTTTTATTTGTTGTTTAGTCTCTTAGAGAAGATTTGTAGTCACTTGAGACTCAAAGTATATTTTTCTCTGTCAGGTGGCAATTCAGAGAAAAACTCCTTTAATTAGATAACAGGCGTCTGTATTTCAGATTTGCACTTTGCCAGCAGTTTGTCAATTACTGCTTGTGGTTTCATACTGCCAGTCAGTCTTTGTCTGGGCGCTCGAGCCTCCTCCTCATCGCGCTGCAGAGCCGTGTTATTGTACTTAAACAAATCAATTCTGTTGCAGTTGAGCTTTTTTTTCCTCCATCCCCCGTCATTATGAACTGTTTGCAGTGCAGAGCACATTGATTTTTCACAGCTCTGGAAAAGCTGTTGATGAATAGCACAGAGGTATCTGGGGAGAATCTGGCTTTAAAAAGGAGGCACCCAGCATCAACCCCTCCTCCTCCTCCTCTCTCTCGACCCATTGAGCCCCCAGCGCTCCTCCACTTTCTCTTTTCAGAAAGCAGCACTTCCAACAGGGGAGAAATGCTGCCTGAAAAATCTTCCAATGATTAAAAAAAAGAGGATTTAAAAAAAAAAAAAAAAAGTGCAAGGCACAAGGGACCGCCTTCTCCTGCTGAATGTGAAAATACACCTTGTGGGTAGACGGTTTTTATATTTGGAGCATTAGCCTTGTCCTGTCAACCAAAGCATGAGCTCAGGAGAAGCTCTGGTTGGGAATAGAAATGGCTCACATGCTGTGTGTCACTAAGCAGACGCCTCGTGAAAGCGATACACTAACAGGATACAGCTATAGACTTAAAAGTAGGGGGGGTTAAAGGAGAGGAGGGGTGGGAAAAACTGCCATTTGTCCCACACTAACACACTCCACACATATATTCACAAAGCAGAACAAACACCCTTAAAGATCCAGTGCGTAGGATTCAGGGGGATATGTTTGCAGAAATGGAAGATAATATAGTAACTGTTTTTTAAGTGTATAATTACCTGAAAATGAGATTCATTGTCATTTTTTTACCCTAGAATGAGCCGTTTATATCTATGTAGTGACTGGGTCCTCACCTATGGAGTCTGGCATGTTTCTACGGCAGCCCAGAACGGACAAACCAAACCCTGGCTCGAGACAGCACCGATTGCGCATTCTAGTAGATTGGAAATACACAGATTTTTACAGGAAACATCTTCATTCATTTTTTTACTGTCTTAAACCACCAATTCTCGGAGAGGAAGAGACCTTTGCGGATAATTCGGCTCCCGGTCAAAACCTCTTGAACATCTGTATCTTTAGGTATCAGAGAAAAAGTTGAGCACATATTAGCAGTTGCTGGGCTAGTGGGCCGTCTCAGACATGCTGAACAGCATAGGAGAAACATTTATTTGTAATGTGGAACCACTTTATTCAGTGTTTTGACCGGTTTAAATCACTAGGTTTGTTTGTTTTGGAGAGGAAGAGACCCCTGCGGATAATTCGGCTCCTGGTCTAAACCTCCTGAACACCTGGATCTTAAGTTGTCAGAGAGAAAGGTTAGCATACGTTAGCAGGTGCTTGGCAAATGGCCTGTCTCAGATGTGCCAAACAGCATAGGTGAAACATCTATTTGTAATGTTAAACTGCTTTATTCCATGTTTTCACCAGTTTAAATCAGTGGGTCTGTTTGTTTTAGAGAGGAAGAGACCTCTGTGGATAATTTGGCTCCTGGACAAAACCTCCTGAATGTCTGGATCTTTAGGTACCAGAGGAAAAGTTGAGCACACATTCGCAAGTGCTTGGCTAATGGCCCAATCAGGTGTGCCGAACAGCACAGGAGAAACATCTCTTTGTAACATGGAACTGCTTTATTCTGTGTTTTCATCGGTTTAAATCAGTGGGTCTGTTTGTTTTGGAGAGGAAGAAACCTCTACCGATAATTCGGCTCCTGGTCAAAACCTCTTGAATGTCCAGATCTTGAGTTATCAGAGAAAAAGATGAGCACATATTATCACGTCGCTGCATTGCTTTATTCAGTGTTTTCACTGTTTACATCATCGGGTCTGTTTGTTTTGGAAAGGAAGACACCTCTGTGGATAATTCAGCTCCTGGTAAAAACCACCTGAACAATGAAATCTGAGGGAATTCTAACCGGGAGTTCACACTTGGCACATGTGAGAAGTTTAATTTCACTGTTTGGTGCCACTAAATCTTACCCAGTGCTCCTTCAAGACATTTTTATCCTTCCTTTCTTCCAACCATCTCAGTCAGCTCCTTGAAATGTTCACAGTTCAACATTTGAAGAGTGGACTTCTTCTTCACCTCCTCCTCTTTGAACAAAGGAGAGGGTTCAAGGAAAAATGACATGAGCAAAGAAAAAGGCCTTTTATTGTTACTCTTTCACTTGCCGAGAGTCCTGCTACCTCAAAAGCAGACTATCTTTAAGTACTACCTCAACCTCCAGTCAGAGAGGGGTCAAGGACTTTAATTTGGCCGACACTGTACCCTCTCCTGAATCATATCATCCAACATCCAAATTTGACTTGTTTCTTTGGGTCTTGTGGAACTTTAAAACAAAGTTACAACACTCATGGTCTCAGACAGGGATCAGTGTTGGACTTATTACAAATATAAATATTCAAAGTGTTTTTTGTTTGCTTATTCGCTCTCAGAAGCACGCATGATTTGTGGGAAGATAACATGCTTGAATCCAGGCTGTTCTTATTATGCTCATAATTACATACACTCACAATGATTAATTCACTAAGGAAAATTAAGTCTGTGTACTCACGTGCTTCGGCGAACATAGATAAGACAAGATTATAAACTGTGTGGCCCTTAACTAAAATTTTCTCTTTATTTTCTGGGTTATTGTATTAGGTCCTTAACTGGCTTATATGTAATGGTTTCCCACACTTTGGTTATCACCTTTTGAACTTCAGCAGTAACTAATGTGGTCATTTTTAAGGGTCTGAATGTCACTGGGTGAAGATGCTTCGAGCAGGCTAAGTGCAAAGCTGAAATGAAGGCCCTCTTAATAGGCTTATCTGTCAATCGGGAGTGAATTGTGAACGCGCCATGGCAGTGAACTTCCTCCGCGGTGGATGTTTATGATACCATACTGATCATCGGTTGCTCTTTTGATTCGTCCTTCATGGGCACGAGAGCGTGAAGGAGCTTATCCGTGCGGGGAAGAAGTGTATCACGTTAAGCGCAGATGGGAGCCACTCAGAGCCCAGAGGAATCTGTGAGGAGCGAAATCATCGAGAGGGCTTGATTTTCAGGAAAAATAAAATGCAAATGTAATAATTCAGTGTTTGGAGATTGGTGGATAATGCAGCGGTGATTGATGTATTTTTTTTTTCCCCCTCCTCTGATTTCTCTCAGGGGCAGAAGACGTGAGGCGCTGAAGTGTTTCTCCTCCTGGTGTGTGAATGGGTGGGGGGGTCCTCCGTGGTGAGAATCAAAGATCAAGGATTGAAATCAACACAGGTGAGTCTTTTTATTTCTTACATGATGGGATCTGCAGAGCCCAGCAGGTGTGAGGTAAATTTGGCATGTGTGGCGTGTGATTAGCAATGTATGCTCTTAAATTAGCGTTACTGTAGAAACTGGAGGTACAGGTTGTTAGCGGCAGGCGGGCAGCTGTGTTTTGGTGATGAGGTGAATTTGATGCCAATATTGCTAATATTATTAGGTTGTCACATTCATTTAGTTTGTCTTCTACTCCCTGATGCAACATGTGGCTTCTATCATTTGTGTACGTAGAGCTTAGTCACATTAAGGGGGTAAATCTTCTACATCAGGTTCAAATGTGATGAACTTGGACATGGAAATTTGCTCCGTTGACCAGTAGCAACCTTCGACAGCGCAGAGCTTTTTAAAGCAATGAAGCCGAAGAGTCCAAAACACAAGAAGTTTTGAAAAAGAAGAAGTCACAGCAGAATTTTACGTCATATCTTTGGGGTTCTTTTTGTATAAAAACCTTCTATTGTATATCAGCCGCCGTCCATTCGAGGGTACCGAAAGGTTCTGTCTAGCCAAGTGCACTCAAAGAGGCTAAAAAACGTACGCCCAAAAATCCCTTTATGTCTTGCACCGTTTGCTGTAACCATCCAACATTATAGCACCAGTTACACTGTGCATATGTAATACCCCGTAGCTCTCATGGGGTCAAAGAGGGTGTCCAAGCCTTCTTCATAAACATGTAGCTGTGTTGTACCCACTTTATTTACCCCTCCTCTGATGATGTGTAAACCTATTTATAAAAGGAGGATGATTTGAAGACAGTTATGAGACAGGCTGTGGGGAATAACCTTGTTGTTTCATTAGCGACCAAGCTAAGTAGCTTGATTGCTGGTTGTTAGCAAGCTAGCTGAGAGTGCATCGATAACTCTTTTTTGATGAATTGTCCTGAAAACAATATGCCCAGGTGGAGTGAACGGCACAATAGAGTGGAAATAAGAAGAATCTCGGAAAGCGACTGTGGCCAAATTTGCCAGATGTACGATTTACAAATGTACGAATTATTGTATTTATACAAAAATGTTGCCGCACGATGTACAATCAGTGATTCCAAGAAGTGCCATAATGTACAATAATTGACCATTTTGTGGCACTTGCAATTAGTAGTTGGTTTTGATCTGCGTTGTCTCACTTTAATCCTTTCAACATGATTGAGATAGCAAAACACGGACGTTACGTCTGTGTTTACGCACTTCTTTTCAAACACTTCTTTCTAGCTAATCATGCTTGGTGTAGGCTATGATGAACGTTTGTGAGCATGGTTGTCGCTCTGGAGCTTGGACTTTCTCGCTAAGGTATGATGTTCCAATTGAGTTGTTTCGAATGCTCCAATAAGTTCAGATATTTATTTAATTAGCTTATCTTATGGCCTTAACTGTTTATATATGGACAGGCCTCCAGTTGAGCTGTCTTATGTAATAGGAGGCTATTACAAAAACTTCTAGACGGATGGACTTATGGACTCATACCCTCTTCCACACATCATAGCCATGTCAGCTTGCTTTAAATAAACATCATGGGATTTGTAGACGTGTCACAAAGTCTTTTGAATACGTGTTTTGTAAAATTACACATTTATGTCCATTTGTTCACAATAATTTTACTCAAATTACGATAACTTTAAGCTTGTGGTACCATAGTTTAATATTTCCCATCTGATTGAGGCTAAAGTGTTAGCCATCTCTAGAACAGCCTGTTTCATGAGAAAGAGCTGGTGACAACAGTCTTACTTATCTTTATGATGTGTGAATTTGAGAGCAAGAATTACAAATTTCTGTGAAAGAATTAAATAATATGAGAGCACTAATTCATGCATTGTGCCCCTCTGCTACTTAGCAGCTCTATAACGACTGTCTTAATTACCAGTGATGTTGCCTTCCCTGGAATTAAACCAAGCTTGTTACTGAAAACAGATATCCACCTCCCCTGTCACTACAGTTGATTTAAAGTCTACAACTTTGTTTGCTCGGACATGCTCTGTCCTCCACTGTGCTTGGGTGTCTTTGGTAAACATTTGATGGCAACAGTTTGTGTGTGGCCAGCGTCGGCTTACCCTCGCACAGCATGTTGATTTCATTAGGACCTCCTGGGGGGACTCTGAGTAACAAAGTGCTGTGATGTTGCGTGTGTTTATAGGTTTTTTTTTTGGCTGCATCTAAGTCCATATGCAGTATGACGAATGTGTACACACAAACACACACACACACACACACACACACACACACACACACATAAGGTCATGGCTATCCTGCTCACCAGCGCCACCAGTTCATCCTTATGCAATGTGTGGCTCAGTGTACGTTCCACTGAAAGAGAGAATTATGTGGTGGAAAGGGAATGTAATTGGTTCGTCCACTGTATTATACAATACAGCTATGGCTTCATGGATTAGGAATTGGGACATCCAGCACACACACACACACACACACACACACTAAATAGATAAGAGTGGTTAATCTTGATTAGAGCAGTGTGAATGCTGAGAAATATGGTGCCCTGACAAACATCTGCCCGCCACACAGCTGAGTGGGATAAACCAAAGTGATTATTGTGGAAATGTCAGGCGAGGTAGACAGTGAGAGCAAGTGGAACGAGGGAGGGATACGACACAAACAGGGACATGACACGAGTGCTTCACAGTCAGTACTCTTCTCTCCCTCACTCTCAATGACAGATTTTCCCCTCTCGCTGTCGATGTGAGGTTGCCTTTGCGGAGGGGAAATGTAGCTGTGGATTGATGGAGAGGCTGCAGTGGAAGAGAAATAGCAGCAGTATCAAGTAGAGAAGTGTGAGCTCTAAGGGTGATAGCCAAAAATGATTTCTAGTACAGCGGCAACTATTAGTGGATAAGTCAATTGGCAACTATTTTGTTAATCAAATAATCGTTTTAGGGTTTTTTTTAAGCAGAAACGTCAAATATTTGCTGGTTTCATGCTTCTTAAATGCAGAGGTGTGGACTCGAGTCACACAATTTGACCTGAGACAGACTTGAGTTACAAATTCAACGACTTTTTTTTAAAATATGTTTTTTTTGGGGTATTTTTGCCTTTAATGGATAGGACAGCCAAGTGTGAAAGGAGGAGAGAGAGGGGGATGACATGCAGCAAAGGGCCACAGGCTGGACTCGAACCCGGGCCGCTGCGGCAACAGTCTTGTATATGGGGCACCTGCTCTACCACTAAGCCACCGACGCCCCACAAATTCAATGACTTTAAACTGTCATTTAGTCATTCATTCTCCCTAACTGCTTATCCTGTTAGGGGTCTCGTGGCTGTGCTGGAGCCTATTCCAGCTGACATTAAGCGAGAGGCAGGGTACACCCTGGACAGGTCACCAGACTATCACAGGGCTAACACATAGAGACAGACAACCATTCACACTCACATTCACACCTACGGACAATTTAGAGTCACCAGTTAACCTGCATGTCTTTGGACTGTGGGAGGAAGCTGGAGTAGCCTGAGAAAACCCACACTGGCACGGGGGGACCTGGAAAATCCACACTGGAGGGACTTTAGACTTAACTTGAGGAAATCGAAAAAGACTTGTAACTCGTCTTTTCTTTTAAAACACTTGATACCCTCCCAAAAACAAAGATTCAAACGTATGTTATTTAAAAAGTGTGCAACAGATGAGTTTGTTTCCTTTTGTTTCTTTAATCAACTAACATTAATGCTTCTTGAAGAGGTGGTCTCGGTCTGGTTACAAACAAACTCTGGTGCGGTTCGTTTGTGATCCGAACCAACTGCAGTCACATGACACATTGTTTGTGTTAAACATGAGCATGTTACAGTCCTGGAGAATTATTAATGTGCACCTCCTCCTGTACTGCCTTAATATGCACATTCAGCACATCCAATGCATCAAAACATTGTTTTCGCCGCACCTCGTTTTCAAACTGTATGGTTTTACTAAAATGAACAATGACAGCAATATAGTCCACAATGAGCAGCGCTAAAATCAACCTGCGTAGTTGTCCCTCCATTGTGACATTAGAAAGTGTCACATTTATCTTGCAAGTGTACTCTTCTTCAACGTTTTGTTTACTTCCTGGATTTTTCCCACATGGAAATTCTGACCAATCAAGAGCAGCTTTCTTGTGCAAAGCATTTTATCTTGTCTGTAAATGCTGCCGTGAGAACACAAACCAACTCTAAGAAATTATGCAACTTAGTGACAAAATGAGTCCCTGATTCAGACCAAAGCAAGACAACTCTAGGTCTGAAAGCACCCTGAGTCCCACCTCTGCTTAAATGTGAGACTTTAATGATTTATCTTGTCACACATGATAATAAGCTTTGGATGTTTGGACTGTTGGATTTATAAAACCCACCATCTGAAGACAAGGACTATGCGTATCTGACATTGTATTGACAAAACGTTTAATCCATTAATTGAGAAAATAATAGGCAGATTAGTCTATAATGAAAATAAGTTAGTCAGCTCTAGTCTCCAGAAATGAAATATGTGTACGGCTGTGACTAATGATTATTTGTCTTCATTTGTTAGTCTCTGTTATTTCTGTTGATAAAATGCCAGGACAAATATGTGAAGCAATGATCATAATGAAAGGCTTTAAATGACTTTAACGACTGTTGAAATTGTTTGCAACAATCAGCTAATCTAGCCCTAACTAGTTGTGGCACCAACATTTCAGTTCGTTGCTGTCTGAAGGTTGCCAGGTTGGTCTTTCTGTCTGTTGCGCCAGTGTAATGAATAATTGCTTTCCTCTGTGAAATGTAAGGGGTGCAGACATTCTGTTAACCTCGCTAAAGGAAAAAAAAAGGAGTGGAAAAAAATCCCCTTCCTGTTAGTGGTCTCTCTTTCTCTCTGTTCTTGTGAGATCTGGAACTGATAAGTGTGAGGCCTCTGGTAACTGAACAGGAAGGATAGAGGGCCTGGCCTCCGAGCCCCTGCCTCTGCACACATGTCCACCTCCCCTGCACAGGCAAACAAAGAGAGCAGAGCCTGCCACTTAACTTCAGGTTTCAAAACATTCAAGCCTATTAGACGGATTATTATCACTCGCTGTAGTGAACTCTTGTGCTGAAGAGATTTCTGTTGAATATAATAACAGGGAGGCATTTTGATAAAATAGACCTCGGCTAAATGAATGCTTTGCGGTGGCTTCACACCCCGGCGTAATCACAACTCCCTTGTTCCACTGACCAGTGTTGAGTCAAGTGGAAGTACTTTATTAAACAAGCACATGGCAGAGCGGTGAGAGTTTAACATTAAGCCCGAACACCCAGAGGTCTAAATGACAAGCTGTTAAACTGATAACTGTGATGGGGCTGTTGTAGTGTCTATACATAGATGTTTCCTGAAGCAGGTGCTTTAAGTTTCACACTCGAAATGTGACATTTGTTGGAATAAGCTGTTGTAAAAAAGGTTGAAGGATCCGTTTTGTGAGCTCCACGGTGCATGAGTTGCCATTAGAACAAAAAGTTATGAGGAACTACTTTGAGCTTGTCGTGCAAACAGAAGAGACAAGACAACATTTGTTGAGTATTTACTGCTTAAAAAACAGACAGGCTATCTGTAACTTTAGGGCGATAAACAACAGATTCCCCAAAGTTAGTGAAAGATCAAAGCGCCTGGAAAGGAAGAAATAGATCTGTAATCTTTGTAATGATAGTCTTCTAGGGCACCATGACTTTTTCATATGTAAAAATCTGATTCTACTTAAAACAGGTTTCACCAAAGTATGATTCAAACCATCTATCCATGTTAATATTGCTGTCACAGTCACATAAGTCAGAAGTTATATATAAACTAGGGCCTTCCTTGAAGAATGTCTTACAGCAATGCACTCCACACCGTGTTAATGTGGTCTTGGGCTTTTTAATTGCAATTAGAGGTCATCTACATAAATACATTCTCATTTTATAATGGCATTTTAAACTGAAAATGATCTCCATACACAAGCGTTTTAGCACCATTTCAAAAGTAATCTCCGTCCATACTAACACACCTGAAAAAGTATATCACGTGTCAATTCACATACACTGGAAATGCATGTGCCGCCATGAACAGGAAGCACATTGTCTACTTTGCAGTTGGTTGCTTAGTTACATAGTTATAACCTGAACAAAACCTTAAGCCCTAAACCTAACCACCAAGGGTGCGCTACATTAACAGGATGGACACACTATTCGTCAAGGGAACACATTTTGATATAACACCAATAGCATTATCCATCCCCAGAGGATGGGGAGCCTTGTGAGCTGTAATGGAGCCGAATTTTGTAACGTTGCCTTTTTTAAATGTTGATGTTGTCCCTGGTTTCCTATGAGAAGAGGAAAAGTTCGCTAGCTGCTAGGCTAATTTATACAATGTAAAATGCCTTAAGCTTGTGCTAAAAACATTAGCATGTTATATTTGTTTGGAAAACATGTTTAGTATAAGACAGTTTGTAAGTGAATTTTGCGAGTTGTAATGGAGATGAATTTTGTAACGTTACCTTTGTTAAATGTTGCCGTTGTCCCTGGTTTCCTATGAGAGGAGGAAAAGTTCGCTAGCTGCTAGGCTAATTTAGACAATGTAAAATGCCATAGGCTTGTGCTAATAATGTTAGCAAGTTGTATTTGTGGGGAAAATGTGTCCAGATAAAGACAAGTGTTTGTCTGTGAATGCTGCGAGTTATAGTGAAGCTGATTTGTGTACTTGTGTTTGAAACTGTCTCTATTAAGCCATGTTTAATGTGTGTTTAATGTGTGTTTTAAATCAAGTAAACTTTACAGCACTCCACAGAACCCTCTGCTGCTCACTAGTGTTTTGGAGGTGTAACTGCAGAGTGACACAGACACCGCTGCACAAGTATAAAAGCTCACAACGGCACTGGCGACATGCGCAGGCTACGGCGTAGAGTCTGCCACACAACTATAAATCCCACTTAAAAGGGGGTAAGCAGCAATTTTAAAGGTTTCTGTCACAGGGATTCTAAAACACTGGAGTACTGTGGACAGTAGGTGTAAACATAACAATATGTGTTTTAAAATGGAATAGTATCAGTGTGGGTGTAGCCTGAAAACTAGATAATCAACCGTTAGAAAGGTTAGCACGTCCTTGCATTCTAGTGCACAATATTCCTGTAGATGTTGTATTTAAGTGTCTAAAAGCATTCTGAGAAATGCAGGAACCCACTTTACTCTAATAATTACACAAGTTGTGTAAAAGTGGCCGCAATAAAAAGTAAATACAAACCACTCTATCACAGTAAATACCCTGTGGAATGATTCAAACAACTTATATTGATGGCGTGTTAACAGAGAACAATTATCTATGGGTTTTGACCTTGAAGCTTTTGTGTCGCCCTGAACAAGATGGTGCAGCCGACTATTAACTCAGTGGTTCATCATTGATGTGTAGCAGATGAAAGGAAGGATGATTTTCCTGTACGCGACTGGCTGAGTAACCAGCCATGACAAGATAGCACTCGAGCCAGGTTGCTTTTTCACAACCTCTTTGAGATCCATTGATTATCATATCTGTCTGGGTTTTCGTCAGTACTTAACGTTCATGTGGAATTTCCAACCTCCTCACAATACCTTTAGTTGAAAAGCAACTCTGGGAATCTGAGGCGTATCTTTTTACAGGGCTGAGATTGTGGCGGAGATGTTCTGGGGTGGTATCCTTCCCATGAGAGAATGCGAGATAACGTGCCAGGGTGACAGCTGAATTATTAGCCCATTAGTCACCGGAGAGAGAAGGAGGTGGACGAACATGGCATCCATCAAGAAAGCGCCTCTTTTTTTGCAGATAGCCTCCCCTAACTGCCGCCCAGGAATCTTGTAAGTCTCTCCCACTGATGTAAGAGCTGGAGGGCCGGGGTCAGAGAGCAGAGCCGGAGCTCTCCCGGTGCTCTGCTGCTGCTGCTGATGACCCGGCCGCCTGTCCTAGGAACAGAGCAGCATAACACAGAGGCAGAACTCAGTGTACTGAACTAAAAATAGCTGTGGCGTCACCCCCTCTTTCCCGTAGTCACACACAAGCGTAGACCGACACGCTTGTGCTCGTACGTGCACCTCGAACCAGCGTGGGCGCGGGCCTTCAGAGGCAATCGCAACCGCTGGTGATAGTCAGTGACATGCCAGAACGTGTTTGATTGACAGGGTGACTGCGGTGGTACAAAGTGTCTGTGTACTCGGGACAGATGTTCTCGGCAGCCTGCTCTGATGGTCTGAGTTGATGTGCAGCAGGAGGAAGCCATTAAGCAACACTTGGCTCCGAGATGAACTTCCCCACTGCTTTGTGACCCTGTTGAATCTCTGAGCCTCCTTTACATCTCATGTGTCTTTGTATCCGCCACCAGCCTGGCTCCAGTCAGACAAAGACACTGTAAAGAAGAGTATTTAACAAACGGTGTAGCGCTCGTTTCCTTTTGATGCAAAATTAAAGCCGATATCCCTTTGACATGCCGTCCACGGATAACTTGTCAATTTCCTGCTCGTGATGAATAGCCTGAATATGCCATGCTTCATAAGCCAACATATTAATTAATGGCATGGTGTAAATTGTTTAAAGAACACTTGGCATTGAGATGCTGTTGGCTTGTGAATGGTCTACCTCAATGCTGCTTCCTGAAATACGACCACATTAACAAGCCTTTTTTTCCCAGCCTGATGCTACCATATTATTTCTCTCTGTCAGTGAGAGCAGTTACTGTGGTCTCATTAGCTCTGCTACACTCTTGTTGTAGAATATAACCAAGACCCAACAAGCTTGACTTGACTCCACTCAGCTGCGGCTAAATGTTCTATTTGTAATATGTCTGCGTAAAAGTTAATGAAATGATGATAGTGGCAGAGCTGCAGGGCCCTGAATTAGTCCATCAGCTGATCCGACTGCCATTCAACTGGCCCACTTTAAACATTTATTTACAGCAGGAGGACGAAAACAGTTTAAGCTTAGATTCTTGTTTAAGTTCAAACCTTGTCAGCCTTTTAACAGAACTATTGAGCAGTATATGACGTAGTTAAAGGTCCAGTGTTTAGGATTTAGAGGGTTAAATTGTCAGAATTGGTGTATAGTATACTAAGTATGTTTTCTTTAGTGTATAATCACCTGAAAATAACAATGGTTGTGTTTTCGTCACCTTAGAATGAGCTGTGTATATCTACATAGGGAGCTGGTCCTTGTCCTCAGAATCTGCCATGTTGCACCACCATGTTTCTACAGTAGCCCAGAACGGACAATCCAAACACTGGCTCTGCCTCTGCGGATAATTCGCATCCTGATCAAAACCTCCTGAATATCTGGATCTTAAGTTACCAGAGAAAACGAATGGAAAAACCAAACTCTGGCTCTAGATGGGTCCATTTGCATTTTCGCATTGGCCACCACAGTTAAAAGCCCCTCTGCAACAAGCCAAACAGCTTTGGAAAAACACTGTTTTTTAATGTGAAACTGCTTTGTTCCGTGTTTTTAGCTGTTTAAATAATTGGATCTGTTTGTTTTGGAGAGGAAGAGACCTTTGTGGATAATTTGGCTCCCGGTAAAAACCTCCTGAACATTTGGATCTTAAGTTATCAGAGAAAAAAGGTGAGCACACATCAGCAGATCCTGGGCTAGTGGCCCATCTGCAGTGAACTGAACAGCTTAGGAGAAACACAGATTTGTAATGGTAGACTGCTTTATTCAGCATTTTTGCAGGGTTTAATCACCTGGTCTGTTTGTTTCGGAGAGGAAGAGACCTTTGTGGATAATTTGGCTCCGAGTAACAACCCCCTGAACGTTTGGATATTAAGTTATCAGAGAAAAAAGGTGAGCACACATTAGCAGATGCTGGGCTAGTGGCCCATCTGCAATGAACTGAACAGTGTAGGACACACCAATTAATGACGTTAGACTGCTTTATTCAGCATTTTTACCAGTTTTCATCACCTGGTCTGGTTGTTTCGGTGAGGAAGAGACCTTTGTGGATAATTCGGCTCGTGGTAAAAACCTTTTGAATGATTAACACTGAAGGAATTCTAACCGGGAGCCCATGCTTGGTACACTGGAGAAATTTCAGCTGGTTGCAATCTGCTGTCCTCACCATTTAATGCCACTAAATCCTACACACTGCTCCTTTAAAGTGACTATAATCAATACTTTTCTAATGACAATGTATTAAATGACAATATGAGAATATGAAAGTAGTCTCAATCTTCTCGTCTAACTCTTAGGAAGAAAGTGCATCTCCCAAAATGTCTTATATTCCTTTAAACCTCACTCCACCTCTACCAGCTACATACTCACAAATTCATTTACAAATAACTTATATAATTATATTTACTTCAGTAAGGATCTGAAACTGATCCACAGCCCTTAGATATTCATCCACTAAGAATAAAAAAAAACATGTTCTAGTATTTACAGATATGATATACAACACTTTGTGACCTTAAAAAACGGTGAAATTAATTTTGGAGGCTTTGATATAAAATATGGCAGATATTTATCTCTTCAGGCTGTGTAGCGTGATTGAGTGTCACACAATGAAGTCGGATCTTTCTGAAAGCTCAGGAATTCGTGGCAGACAGGCTGATAGTCATCAATTTGAGACTTGTTTGGTAATTTTTGGGATCAAAGGCGATGATGAGGATGATGATACTGATGCTAATCCCACTGAAGGGGATGATTGAGTCATCAAGGCAAAACAGCTGTCTTATGTGCCGCCTCCCCCCCCCCCACCCCCACCCCCACTAATGGCTGATGATGACAGTAGCAGAGTGTAAGTGAGTGCAATTGACAGCGGAGTTGGAGCTTCCTTGGGGAGGGAGGGAGAAAGGCTGAATCTGAGCGGAGGGAAGCAGGCAGCAGGGTGGCCATGAAACATTCATGCACCTGGGGACTCTTTGCGTAAGGAGAGCAAGCTGAGCCAGTAATGAAGTAAAGAGCAGAGGACTTTTAATGGCTCTGTTTGTCCTTTTTATGAGATTAGCTTTGGTCTGGCTTCTTATATAAATTGTATTAAAAGCCTAATTGCATACAGTGATTTAGTGGAAAAAAAGGGCCCTGCCCGTCGCAGTGCCTCGTAGAAAATATTACTTACATTTGGAATAATCTAATTGTGGTTAGCTGCAAGATAATTGGTACCACAGGTGTGCGGCTGGTTATAGCTCAGAGCCAGACGGCAGAAGGTGAGTTATTCCCAGCCCTCGGCCCCTCTGCCCCGCACTGTTGACATGACAACGGAGCACCAAATGCGGCCATCCCCAGTTGTGCCGGCGGAACAGTTGTCCCTCCTAAACTCATCCCGCCCAGCGGCTGCGAGCTCGCGTAGGGACAGAAAAGGCGAGAGAGAGGAGCAGAGGAATGGCAAGATGAAGAGCAGAAGAAGGGAGAAGCAATATTTAGACAGCTGCACGTGTATCGCTGTCAGAGGAGGAGGGGAGGGATATTTTGGTGTCCTCAGCGAGGCCTCAGACAAACTCCCGTTGCAGTATTGATGTCACTGCGCCCTCCTGACAGCAGACTGTAAATCACAAGTCGCAGTCGTCCATAGATTTACAAACACCTGCTACATACGGCAGTATATTATCTGAACTGAGTAAAACTTGTTCAAATGTGTTTTTAAATTCATCCTTTAACCTACCCGAGAGGTCACTGTCAATGTCTCTGTTATCAGTCCTGACTGGTAAGACGCAGTACAGTAACGGTGGTTGTGCACTGGTCACATGTCTGCAGTCCTGTGCTAGACTGGCCCTGTGCCTTGAGGTGGTGGATGGCAGCTGACTGCTCTGATTCACTGGGAACTCGACTCATGCGTTTTGTGCCTCACAATGGACTGACTCATGAGGGAGTCGACGCTGGGCTTGTTCAGTGTCCATCTCTCAGCCGTTTTACTGGAACTTTCTGTTTGACTCCTTTGTTGCCTCTGTGTTTTGATGGAGACAGTGGTCTTTTCTTATTGCTGTGTATTTTTCTGTATTGTTCCCCCTTTTTTTTCATTCCAGTGGGAACGGTCAGTTTCCCTCCCATACTCACTCTGTGTTTTCTTGTTGCTGTAAACTCTCACACTGCAGTCTTGGTAGGGTGAGGACTGTTAGTCAGTTGGTAGCAGCTTCATTTCACCTGATATGCACCCACATTTGACTCCCACTCAACACAGTTACCCCCTTCGACCTGTAGGATTCGCTTATGATCCCCCACTGGCTTCCCAGGGAACACTACCAGTTGTGTTAAGCTGTAAGAAACAAAAATCATGCCAGTCCACTTTTAATGATACATTTACACATGCTAAAACAATCGACAGGGTTACTGCTGTACAGCAGTGGTTCTCAAAGTGGGTCTAGTGACACCCTATGCTCCAAGGGTGAGTTCAGATTTCTTGAAGTGGGGTTGTGTGAGGTACTTCACCGTAGTCAATGTATTATCTATAGTAGATGGCAGTCAGCATGGCCCCAGTTCGGAGAAGAAGGCATAAGTATCACCACAGAAGCAAAGCAATGTACTGCTTTGGACGGCAGCAGCAAAACATATTTTAGCCACCAAAAAAAAAATCAGTATCAGTGTACACTATATTCTTGATATTTTCACTGCTTTACCTTTAAGCCCCATGTTTATCTATGCTCTCTCTTAAAGCCACCAAACTCCATTGACAAAAACAGTAATTTGACTTCACAGAACACAGGAGTTGTTGGTCTACCGCTGCCTCAATTGGTTACTTTGTTGGTGTCCTTGTGTGACTTTGGTGTTTGAAAAGGTTAGTTTGGATTCACCAACGTCACACAATATCACAGACAAACTAATGATTTAGGAAGCAGTAGACCAATAACTCCTGTGTTCTGTGAGGTAAAATTACTGCTTTTGTCAATGGAGTCTGGTGGTTTCGAAGAGAGAAACAGGTTCAGCAGCTTCAGCTCCGTGTCAGAAAAGAACGTCTGACGACAAGGTAAAATAAAGAGCCTGGTCTCACTCAGAAGTCGTCGAAATCCAGTGCTTGGGCTTGTGGCGTCAGAAATCAACAAAAAAAAACATCCTTTAACGTCGGCATAAGTGGCCAGTTGCCGTTATAGTCTAACAGCGCCCGGCGGAGTCAGGGGGAAACGCAGCAGGACAAGGACAAAAGTTAAGGTGGCCAAAGACCAAGTGACGCGGGCAGGAGGGGTGGTGGATGGGTCCAACAAACCAGGACTTTCACCCGAAAGACTGGTGTTCATGTCCCATAAGATTGTAAAGACAACAACCCCACCTTAATAATCTGAATTATACCTTTAAGGATAAGCCAAGCAGGTCTGATCCTATGCAGTGGTTTCATTGAAATGAATGAGGGGGCTTTGGTTTGTAATATCAATATTTGTAAGCAATAAGATAGAACTGTGTGCTCTTTGAAACTGTTTTCTGTTGAGCCACGTGATCTCCACTGAGTAACCAGTCATCTTTGTACTCTTCAATAAACCTTTTCTTCTGCTTGGCGACAGCATTCAGAGACACAACAAAAATCTCTACCTGCGGTCACTCTCGCTCCCCTGTCACATAATAACATGTGCAACATCCGCACAGCAGCCACTAATTGCTGCTGGATATTAGAGCGAGGTCTCCTAAGATACTGACCTTGCTTTAGCCAATCATAACAGAGCGTGTTACCGGGTTGAGCTGTGATCAGAAGAGTCCCCGCAGCACGAACAGGAGGAATTAATTATTCAGACTGGCTGCTCGCACGTTTTGCTGGACACCACATTTAATGACATCTATAATGGCATCTTTGTGAGAGATTAATGGTAATGTGAGACTATCAAAGCAGAAAATGCACAAAAGTCCAGCCAGACAGCTCTCTGTGTGCCAGGTACAAACACAAAGGGAACGATGGATGCGAGCATTTTATGGCAGCATCCCGATTTTTTTTTTTTTCCTGTCCTTTTTGTTCTCCAAATTCATCACCTAGAATCTTACACATCTCACCTCGTCGCTCGTTCTGTGCAGTCTGGAACATTTTGTTTCAAACTGACACGCATGAACCTATGGTAATGAGATTTGCTTAAATATTTATTATACAAGGAAATGAAGAGGTAAAAGATTAGACCCTTTCCTCACAATATTTACATCTCTGCCACCACTGTTTAGCTTCCACGGCTCGAGGGAAAGGCTGAGTTTTATAATGATCCTTCGTCGGGTTTCCACTGACCTTTTACGAGACAGGAAAACACTTGGATGGACTGAAATGTTTCGTGCTAGTTAGGAAATGGGGAAATGGTGCTATTTTTTTTTTTTTCTCTTGGTGTCCTCTTGATCCCGGAAGACAACTTAAGCACTTTGCATCCTTTAAATTATTTTTCTAATGATCAAATACAGCAAAGAAACAGTTTCCATCAGTTTCAGGCGCACTTGTTTTCTCAATCTGTGGAGAAAAGGAGTTTAAGTACAAGGTCAAAAAGTCAAAAGAGGTTGGAAACTTAAGTCAGTGTTAATGATTCAGACATGCAGATACAATTTCAAGTAGTACCTTCAAAAGCTTTACATGCACTTGTGTTGCACTGACTCTTATGTATAGGGTAAATCTGTCTCTCTTTCAGATTTTTTTGAATAATAATATACACCCAGTGTATAAATAGACGCACTGATGTGTTGGTATAGAAGAAGTATGGAGCAAGAAAGTAGGTTACTAAAGAAAAACTGTCAAGCGCTGCAGCTCTCCCAGCTTTGTGTGTATTCGCTGTAAATAGTGCTTAGCAACAGCAAGGTTACTGACTCCGGTTGCATCTGCATTATGCTAATGTAATGAGAGCAGGAAGCCAATGGAGGCTAGTTGCGCCGGATCGCTACGAGGACACAAATGCAAGAGTCATCATGCAAATTAGCAGGATGGCTGATCTCTCCAAAAAACAATAAAAAAAAAGTTTAATGAGAGATAAGCAGCCAAACAGGGCCGCACACCTCCAGTGGCAGGTCAGATTCAGATGTTGAGTTGTGCTTTGATATTTCTCTCTAACCAAATGTTCTTATCGCGACCCCGAGCAAACATACAAACAATCTGGCCTGTGTGTCTCCAGTCACATGGGCCCAAAGTGCTGGAGAGTCAGCGTGTCTGTCCTGGTATTTCCTGAGGCTGCGTAAACATACACACACACACACACACACACACACACACACACACACACACACACACACACACATGCAGGAGGGTCTATTTAAACAAGTAGTCCAATATGTAATGATCATTTTTATTTGTAGAGCAAGGCAAGTGATTGACGGGAAGTGAGTAAAACCTGTTTCTTTAAAACATAAAACATGTTGAAAAAAGAAGACATGATAATACAGCTTCTGTCAGTCTGTAACTCTTTGTTGTTGTTGCCTGTCGTTGCCAAGGAATCTTGATAAAGAGATGTTTAATCTCATGTAGGCTTTACTATGGGGGCCTGTTTCTGCCATCGTGATGGACAAGATTCTTGAAAGGCATTATAACAAACAGCTTTCTTGAAATAGTGACTTAGTATCTCATAATAATGAGAAAAATTTTCAAAATAAAACAGACTTTTTCAAAATAAGAAACAGCTTTCTGAAAAAAGTGATTTAGTATCTCAAAATAATGAGAACACTTTTCAAAAATAATTAGACTTCGTCAAAATAACAAGCTTACTCAAAATAGTGAGAATGTTTTTCTAAAATAATGAGAAACTTTCAAAAACAATGAAAAACATTCATTACTTTAAGAAAGTTTTTCAGTTTTTTTGAAACAGTAATTCATTATTATTTTTTTAAGTTTCTCATTATTTTTGAAAAAGTTTCTAAAAAATATTGACCTAGTGTCTAAAAACAATGAGAAACTTTTTTAAAAAAAAAAAATAATGAGAAACTTTCAAAAAATAATGAGAAAATCTAAAAATTCTGAATTAGTGTTTCAAAAAATTTAAAAAAAAACTTTCTTTAAGTAATGACTTAGTGTCTCAAAACAATGCGAAACCTTTTCTAAACTAATGAGAAACGTTCAAAAAATAATGAAAAACCTTTACAAAATAATGAAAAACTCTGAAAATTATGAATTAGTGTTTCAAAATAATGAAATAACTTTTCAGAATAATCAGAAACTTTCACAAAATAATGAGAAGCTTTCTAATTATAATGACTTGGTATTTTAATGACAAACTTTTTCAAAATGATGAAACTTTCACAAAATAAAGAGTATCTTTTTTTAAAATAATGAAAAACGTTCACAAAAAATGAAAAGCTTTCCCATTGTAATGATCCAGTATTTCAGGATAATTTTTCAGAATAACAAAACTTTGACATAAGAATGAGAAACTGTTATGAGAATATGATGTAATGTAATGAGAAAAGAAAAACTGACTTAGTATCTCAAAATAGTAAGACACTTTTTCAAAAATAATAAGAAGCTTTCTCATTATAATTACTCAGTATTTCAGAATAATGACAAACTTTTTCAGAAGAATGAAAAACTTCCACAAGCAATGACTAGGTATCTCAAAATAATAAGACACTTTTTCAAAATAATGAGAAGCTTTCTCAAGAATAATGACTTTCTCATTTCTCATTACTTTGAGATATTAATTCTTGTATAAAGATAGTAAACATTAGTAATATTTTGAGAAATCATCTTATTATGCTTAGATACTAAGTCATTGTTTAAAGAAATTTCTCATAATTTTGAGATACTAACTCATCATATTGAGAAATCTTCTCTTTGTAATGACTGACAGGATCATTTTTCATCACACTGGCTGAAATGGGCTTCCGTGTTTTCTTGATAAAATAAGGATTAAAGGAAAAAGGTCAAACCTGCAATGCTTCTTGTCACAAACAAACATTCATGAATCAATTGCTGCATTTTCAAAATAAGACTCATTAATGATTTGTTAAATATGTTGTCGCTGTAAGTGGAATAAATGTGTGAATGTGACTTCAAACTGTGGTTACTCATGACTGAGAATAGAAAAGAAAAACAGAAGGAAGTGTGACTTTGTTTTGCACTTCTCCTTTTTTATCTCCTCGCACTGATCCAGAAACGTATTTACAGTAAATAAACTGTACAGCTCCAGCTACACCCATGGAACCCACTCGTTATGCATTTAGCTCACTAAAAAGCATGTTTGGTTTTTTAGCAATTACACCAGCATCACTAAAGCCATTAATGGATGTTGTTTGTGTGCGAGTATGATTATTGCACTGGACTTTGCCAGTGGATGGCCATGCATTAAATCATTATTCGATTTAACCAGTTGAAATGTGTGTGTGTGTGTGTGTGTGTGTGTGTGTGCGTGCGTACTGGTTCATCTAATTGATTTGGAGTGTTAAAGTGCAGGGTTCAATGAATCCTCTAATCAAAACCTTAGAGGCTGCTGCTAAATGGTAAAGAATGATTTAATGTGTCTCAGGCCTTTTTTTAAGCTCACAGCTTTAAGTGGATTCTTGTGTGTGTTTTAGCTCCGTGTCGTCGTCTGCGGAGGCCGTAATACACAAACTGTAAACACAAATGTTTGGATCTGAGGCTGTCAAGTTGGAATACAATTAAATAAGCTGAAATTTCGAGCTGCAAATTCACATTTCAACCTCCAGATGCGTTAAGAGCTGTCGGTATCTCTTGCCACTAATCTACTTTTTTACCCATTTAGTTGCCATCTAACACAATTTCATGGTGCTGATACAGAATCTAAAAATTCAATAGCTGAGCATGTATGCTGGGATTATAATTTGGAGTCTCTGTGGGGGATGTAGGTCAACTGAAAGGCTCTTTTTCCTCAAATATTGTAATCCCCATTTGTTCTGCTTTTTCCACCAGAAACAGCTTTGAGGTCTTTGTCAGACGACAATGCCCTGGGCAGGACAGTGGCTCGTAATGCCGTTGTCTTGTTTCCAGATGATTTCTTTCTACTTGTGTTTGCTTTTTGTTATTTCCAAATATTTTTTTAATCCTTTGCTTGTCCCGGACCAAATACTTGGAAAAAACAGCCTCTTGTTTCCTCTGCTCTCAGCTTGAACTTTTGCTCCTGGAGCAGTCCACTCTGCTCCGCTGCAGCGCAACAACCGAAACAGGTCATGTTGTTGGTAGAAGTGGGGAATGGGGTCAGCAGGATACACCCATTTAACCTTGCTGGAGACCTGCACAGCTCAGAGAGAGGAAGCCATTCATTTAGTCTTGAGTGATAAAGCGCGGTTGAACCGTTAACTCTGACTGCCTTTCCATTGATAAAAAAAACATCATCGCTTTCCCCAAATGGTTCCACTAATTTGCACTCAGCCAAACTAATTTCGTGCCTGCTCTTCGAGCTGGAGGAATAGTTTTGTGAAACCATGCATGAACATGAAAAATTGATTTGTTTATATATCATTTCAGTATAATGGGGTTTTTTTTTTAAGCCTGATTCAGTGACAACACCTGATGTACCTTGTAGGAGAAAAAGGAGGATGTTCATATTCTGCTCCTGTGTTGTCTAAACCTGATAACAAGTATGGCAAGAGACAAGGCTGTCCGTTGTGGAAAGGGATTTTTTTCGCCCCACAAAAGTCATTGTACTGAATCAATGCTCCCCAGAGAAACAGCAGGCTCAAACGCCACACACAGAGATGGAGGAGCGCGTCAAAATATGTAACAGCCCGAGGCTTCTTTTTGATGGCTCAGCAGGCCAAGGTACATACCACATACCTGCAATTATGTGGATGTTTGCAGCTCGCAGAATTCATCTAATGTCTGTTATACCTTTCTGAGAAAGAAAGACCCAAAAAACATTAAAAAGACAAATTCCTTTAAAGAGAGTGGTTTACACACAACATATTTTACCACTTACCTCTGGTAGACATGCAGATAGTCTCGGGTTGTTGAGTTTTTTTCCTCAGGTTTTGAGATATCTGCCTCAAATGCACCCGCGTGTGCATAGCATTAGAAAAATAAAGTTGAAAAAATCAACAGAAAGATATCTTCTCACCTGTGGCTTGAGGCAACATCAAGCAAGGTTTATACTTATGCATTAAATCAATGCCGTACCTACATTTCTAGCCCCTGCGTAGATGCGTACCCTACACCACTGGTGCCCAACTCATACAGCCATGGGGTCCAGATTTCTCCTTAGTCAGTAGTTCAAGGTCCACACAGTTTAATATATTCAGCGTCATACTTGATTTGGCCATGTCGTCGAGGTCTCTGTCAAGTAGCTGTCCTTTAGTCACTCACTCTATCGCAGGAGACAGCACCTTAAAATAAAAGCTCTGTGCCAGAAATTCACTTCACTTTCTTACACACTTGACATGTTTGTGAATCATTTGCGGTCCATTCAGAATCGACCCGCGACCCACCAGTTGGGAACTACTGTAATACACTTAAGCCTGACGAGACCTTCCAAAAATGTAATTAGACATGGCAGCAACACTGACTTCCTGTATATTTTTGTAACTTGAGAAGCATTTCCCTCAGTGGAAACAAAGTTTTATTTACTTTAATTTCACAGAAAATAAACAATAAACTGTGAAGACGATAAATCCCTCACAAAATAGCATTTTAAGTCTTGTTTGCGATTTCTCCTGGCTTCATATGAAAATGGAAAAGTCTGCTAGCTGCTAGGCTAATTCATGCAACGGGAAATATCATGGGCTTATGCCAATAACGTTAGCATGTTGTTACGTTAGCATATGTGGGGAAAGCGTGTCTGGCGTAAGCTAACTGTTTTGTCTCTAGACCTTGTGAGTTATAATGAGGCTGAATTTTGAAACGCAATCTTTGTTGAATGTTGCTCCCAGCTTCATATAGAGGAAAACTCTGCTAGCTGCTAGGCTAATTTATACAATGTTAAATGTCATAGGCGTATGGTAATAATGTTAGCGTGTTGTTACGTTAGCATATGTGGAGAAAACTTGTCTAGTGTAAGCTTACTGTGTTTTCTCTGGACCTTGTGAGTTGTTATGAGGCTGAATTTTTAAACGTTATCTTTGTTAAATGTTGTTCCAGTTTCATGTGGGTAGAGGAGAACTCCGCTAGCTGCTAGACTAGTTTATAGAATGTAAAATGTCATAGGCTGATGCTAGTAATAATGTTAGCATGTTGTTATGTTAGCATATGTGGAGAAAACTTGTCTAGTGTAAGCTTACTGTGTTGTCTCTGGACCTTGTGAGTTGTTATGAGACTGAATTTTTAAACGTTATCTTTGTTAAATGTTGTTCCAGCTTCATATGGAAAACTCTGCTAGCTGCTAGGCTAATTTATGCAGTGTAAAATGTCATAGACTGATGCTAATAACGTTAGCATGAAGTATTTGTGAGGGAAGCGTGTTTACCAAAAGACAAGTGTTTTGTCTGTTAGCCTTGTGAGTTATGATGGAGCCGAATTTTGTATTTTTATTTGATATTGTCGCTACTAAATCGTGTTTTATGTGTGTTTCAGGTCTAATAGAGTGTAGTGTGTAGGCCCCTTACATAGATTCTGCGTACACACAACTATAAATTAGCCTTTACTATAAGCATTTAACACCCGAATCTCTGTCCTTACCGGTCAAGTTGCATTGTGGGTAATGTAGGCACCAGGTTTTTGACAAGGACGAACTGTACATGGGATAAGAAATGATACATCTAGTTGTAGTGCATTGATTTTGATCCTTTTTTATTTCAAAGTGTCCCAGAGTCTGACAGTATTATAAGAGTGCAACGCTAAATTGGATGGAGGGTTCTTTTAACTTCAGCTGGACTTGATATGATGCTTCAGCAGTCTGAGTTAGATAAATCAAGTGGATATCTTCCAAAGCCACTGTCTTTTTAGTATGAAATTCCCTTTGTTTTGCTGTCCCTGTGCAGCAGCTCAGCCAGGAAACACAAAGGGGGAATATTAAACTAAAAAAGACTAACTTTAGATAATACCCACTTGATTTGCCTAACTCAGAAGCTTCATATAAGCTTCGGCTTAACTTCTGAATTTATTTTTGCAGGAAAAGAGGACTGTGGATTTTGTCCTCCATCACTGCCACTGGAGGTGCGTTTTTTTTTTTTTTGTAATGTGAGGGAAGCGACCCTTTAAAATGGGGAAGCCTCACATCAGGAAATGAAAGCGCATGTACTCTGGTGTCCTCCATTCATTAATTCATGTCTGCCGGTCTGTCTTTGTCATCAGCCTGCAGCCTGTCTGTGGCGGTTCCACATGACAGCAGCATGTGTACGTACGGACAGCACATTTAGCCTCTCTGTCTTCTCTGTCTCATCTTGAATGTTTGCACCCACGGGTCAGATAACATCTCATTTAAAAAATAAAGTCAGAAGGCTGTGTGGGGGGGAAGTAAGTATTTCCCGTTTATAGAGGACGGAGCTGGATGCTCTGAAAAAAAGGTCTCCCTCCATCTGTCTGCATGACTGCACGGTACATGGAGCTGTGTGGTGGTGGATCCGCTCGAGGGGGTTGTAGAGGCAAGTTGGGGGGAGCATGAGAGGCGGCGGTGGGGGGGGGGGGGGGGGATGTTTCTGTAAATAGCCCACCCTGCATTAAGAACCGGCATGCTGGGGCTGCGCTCTGTGCAGTCCTGACCTCACCAACCAAGCCGCCGCTCACATTTCCTCACAGCGCGGGAGGCTGTGGAAGCCAGTGCTGACTGTTTCTCCACTTTATCCAGGTCAGATCTGATCTACTCTCACTAGTAAAGCACTGACGCTCATGACCCCGGCGCCCCTCTCACTGCCAGCCAGTGTCAAAATAACACAAGCAGCTCTGCGGAGGGCCTCCGCTGCTCCGCCTGCTATTATGAAATCACGCTGCCCCCGTTTGGGTTTCTAAACATCTACGCTCGGACAAATTGTCAGATCAAAACAAAGCGTTGGCGCGATTTGATTTCTCCACATTAAGCTGTTAAAAGAGAGTTTGCCTCGCAGCGTATGTGCAGTGGATATGTGTATGTGCTCGGAAGTAGGTCATTGATTCGGAACTTGGACACTGATTATGTGCTGGCCTAGAAATGGGCTATAATCGGTGTCTCTCATACCAAAACAGCTTTTCATAAGTGGCAGTTATTTCAAGGTCGGGACAACAGTTGTGTCTCGTCGCTACACACGCATGCAGACTTTATTTATCTCTTTCTCAGTGTCAACAGATTGCTGTTTCTAGAATCTGTTCAATCTTGTGAGATTGCTCATTTTAGGATACATTACCACCAGGGAGAAAGAAAAAAAAACACTGATATCATGTTCATCTCTGTTTATAGAGACCAGAATGTGCCAAATCTGCAGACATGCCCTGTTCTGTCCTCGATGGGGGTTTGATGCACTCGTTTGGATGCCATTTGAGCCAATAATGTAAATATGCCTGGCCTTTGAACAAGCCAAGACGTGATCTAATCTGTCTCTGACACGGAGTCTCCAGCAAACTCTCCTGCAACACGTGTAAAAAGAGAGTTTTCATCATGACCATGTTGGAGTAAATCTTGCGCTCAAAGCTGGGAATTAACTGTCAGCTAGCATCATCACAACTCCCTCTCTCTGTCTCTCTTCATAGCTCCAAGCAAGCGCTGTATTAGACTCCGCAGTGGATTTTCCTGAGACGCCCGCAGGATGAAGCCTTGATATTGTTTTGTAAATGTATCTCGGTATAGATTCAGCTCTGCTTACAGTATGCGCTGGTATTTAGCTTGAAGAACTAGTTGTACTCTGAATGGTGGTAGTAGGAGGTCAAAAGGGCATGTTTGTGTACTTCCTGTTCTCTTCCTGAGTCTTGGCAAGTGCAGGTCAAGAATAAACATTGGGAGCGTGCTAGCATGAATGGAGAGCTCTTATTTTTAAAGTGGCTGCGTTCCCCCCGGTGTGCTCCTGTGCTACTGCGTAGTTATGGGAGCGTCTTTTCATAATGACTCCAGGAAGAACTCCAAATCTGAGTTTGCATATCATCTTGGGTTTGCATGAGAGCAGGGTTGCAATCACTCCTCCTCCCCCCTCCGTGTGTCCCACATGAAAGATCCTCAGCGTGCGCCTGTTTAAATGAGCCCTCGCCATGTTTGCATTTGTTTAGGCAGAGAGGCAGAAACCAACAAGCAGGCACAGACAAAATCCTATCAAAAAATGACATCAGCCGCAACAGCTGCAGGCTGTGGCACTGGGAGGAGAGGAGGGAGAGAAAGAGAAGAGAGAGAGAGAAAGAGAGAGAGGCAGAGGGAGGAGAACAATTGACCAGAAGCGACACGGGAAAGAGAGGTGACCTGATTGCTCAGCTGGCCAAGAGCACGGGAAGGAAGCAGCAGGAAAGGCTGGTCCCCTCAGTCTGGCCTGGCTCTCTTCTGCTTCTGGTGGGTCCCTCTGCGGCCTTCCTCTCCTCTCTTTCCCCCCCTCCTCCCTCCCTCCTTCCCGTCCTCCTTCTTCCCGCACTGCTGCCTGTCACGGCTCACTACATCGGAACAAAATGATCAGCTCTCACCTCCTCATGAACACGGGTCATCATGGTAGCCATGCAAAGGCTGGGCCCTTTGTATTAGATAGGGATCAGTGATATCTGGGAGGAGGAGGAGGTGCTGCAGACAGCTGGAGAAGTCAATACTGTTTTGGTTTTTACAGCACGTATATGTAAGGGTGTTTAATTTTTATTATTTTATTTGTTAGCATTGGCCCCGAGGTTACCAATTCTGTGGCACTATTAACTTCATCTTCTTTCGCTCTTGAGGAATTATTGGATGCGTGTGTGTGCGTTTGTGAATCGTCTCTCCACAAGGAAGCACGTCAAGTACCTCTTTCTCAGTTCCTGTAGCTCACAATGTAATTAATTCTAATCGCAATCATCGTAATAGCTTTTCAGATCAAATACCCAAGAGCGGTCCTAACAAAATAATCCATTCCTCTGAAAAACAAACACCCAAACTCTCTGTCTCACACACACACACCCGCTCCCTCTCCCTCCCTCTGTGTTTGGCTTTGGCTCGGAGAGAAGAGCAGTCAGTTGGATGGAGGGGGGGAGACATCAGAAAACAGAAGGACCTGCACATTTGCATACCTTTTTAGCATGTGGCTGAGGGAGCCTTTATTAAATTCAACCCCCCCACCTCCCTCTTTGGGGTAGGCCCAACCACGAGGGGGAGGGGCACAGGGGTCTGAGATGGAGGGAGAGGAGGGGTGGTCTCATCTTGGAGACAGGAGGCACCATCTGAGCCGGCAGACAAACAATGTTTCCTGACACGAGAACAAGGTGGCAGCAACGGCAAAGTGCTTTTCAGCAGAGCAGTGCTGCTGTCTGGTCATCAAGGAGGGTGGGGGCTGTCGGGAGAACACATCCAGAGGCAAACATTAGCCTAAAGAGGAGGGTCTCTTTAGGCTCACATTAGTGGTGCTGAAATGATTAGCTGATAAACCAATTAGATAGAAAATTCATCAGCAGTGCTGATAATCAGTTAATCATCAAGTCATTTATTAAAGGAATACTTTACCCCCAAATACCATTTGTGTATCAGTTACTCACCAGGTGTTTCAGTGAATAAAAGAAGAAAACTTTCTCTTTCTTGCATGCCTGCGCTGAAATAAGAATTCAAAAACAGAGGAAATTGTTAATGAATTGGAGCAAGGGGGGTTTAACAACAGAAAAGCTATATCAAAGCATCCACTAACAAACTCTCACTCATTTCCTGCAGCAACTCTCACTTATCCAGCCATGTGCTCAGTACAAACCCGACTATTTGAAACTGAACTGAAAGTGAAACTTATCTACGTGCTTTTCAAAGCCAGACTCCATTGACAAAAACAGTAATTATACCTCACTGAACACTGGGAGAAACATCCCCCTGCAGAGCCGGAGAGACACCATTTTAGACACATGCGCACATGCACAATTACCAGACTCTCAGTTGTGTGTTGTACGGATGGAGATTGCCAAATACATATTTTAGATCGTTGTTGTAAAAATAACGTTAGCCTTGTGTTCACAATTGCTTGTTTAAAGCAGAAATAGAGAACCTTTCTACCACCTAGCGTGCTAGCTCCCTAGCTAATGCTGTCTGCTTATCACCTCCTTAATCATGGATCAATAGAGAATATAGCAACTTTCACCACAGGACCACTCCAAGGAAACATCTTCTTTGTTTAGATTATAAAACAGAAAGTGGATCATAGATACTTGTTTCTGGCTGCCAGTGTAAGCTAGCTGAAAAATTGTCCATTTCCACTATATTCAGCTAACTTAGCTAGAGTGCCAGCTGTCCTAGCCAATGCTGGCAGCCAGAAACAAACAACTATGATTCATTGTTCAATGGCATAGCTAGCTAGTTGAAATGTTGACTACTCACACCACTGTGAAGTGATTGGCTGAATTTAAAACCGATACGTTTGTGAGCCTCTGATTGGCCTAATTAAAAAATGATAGACAGATACCCCACCCCCTCGAGCTTGGGCATGCACATGTCTAAAACATTTTCGTTTCGAATCAGACATAACATGGGGTGAGTTATTGATGTACAAATAGCCATTTTGGCAATGAAGGTTTTTTTTTTTTCCAGAAAATATGCCAAAAAATGTTGATCACAGCTTTTTCATCTTCTTTTTTTTCCCAGTTATTATAAATTGAATATATTCTGGTGTTTCATAAAAAACAACAAAAAAAAAAACATTTTAGACCAAATATGTCGTTGCAGCAACTGTACAGTACAGAGGTCTACAGCTGTTCTTACTGTCACATTTATTTCAGTGGTGAAACGGGCAACGTGTGTGATTTTTAGCGCTTAAAAGGTCACAAAAATCTTGAGCGCATCTTGATGAAAATTGCAGGCACCCTGCTAGCTGCCTGTTAGCAAAGCCTGCACTTCTTGTTACCCTCACTGTAAGAAAACAAGAAGCAAGTGATTCCATAAGAGCACAGAGATGCTTTGTGTTTGTGTATTCCTGCGTGTGTGTGTGTGTGTGTGTGTGTAATGTATCTGAGGTGAAGTGGGGCAAGCCCAACAAGCTGTAAGTATCTGTTGAAGCAAGCCGAGGCAGCTTGTTCTGTACCTGGGAAGAGGCTGAGATAATGAACCAATGCGGTGAAGTGAGGCTTTTCCCCTGCCAGGGAGGGATGAGCTGTTAGCACGCTACGCTAGTTAGCCCGTTAGCTCCCCTAATGAGCAAAAATTACAGGTTGTCCATTAGCAATTATCACAGATAGCCCTCCACCTCCTGCCTTTTGGTAGCAGTTGTGTTGTTAGTGATTTTAAAATTAGCATGTTTGTCTGCCTTCTCTTGAGACACACACAGGCATATGCACAGGAATTTTCACATTTTCTAATTCAAATATTGATAAATATTAAAGACATTTAATTAAAACCTAGGTATGACAACACACCATACTTATAAGACTTTTTTCTGACTTTTTTTGACTAGGATTTGTAGGTACTGAAGACATACATTCCTTCAGCGTTTAAAATGTAAGGGTTCAGAGTCAAGACACCAAACACAAAAGCCTCAACAAGAATGTCAACATTTATTCAGTTTCTTTATATCACATACTACACTGCAATTTCAATATACATATTCACAACTTCATCTTAAGGCCCAGACTCAGTAAACCGACATGAAAGAACTAATGGTGATGAAGGCTGTGAGCTGCGTCGTCTCACGTGTCTTGGCCAAAACGTTGTACTGAAAACAACGCAAAGATTACAGCCAACAGCCAACTAGCATGTATGTTCTTATGTTTTGATCTCACGCCCTCTTGACTTTAGTTGTTTGTTTGTTTTCCTCACTTCCATTCCTCTGCTCTTGCACTGAGCTGAACTGCCAGTCAAAGTGATTTCATTCACTGACGGTGCAAATACTAGAGTGACAGACGCTCACCAATGGCCTGACATTGACCAGCACCTTACAACCTTCAGTAGCATCTAAAGGGGGATTTATACTTGTGCGGCAGACTCTACGCATGTGGCCTACGCTGTTGTGAGCATTTATACTTGTGTAGTGGTGTGTCTGTGTCCCTCTGCAGTTATACCTCCAAAACATTAGTTGGCGGTGGGGTTTCTGTGGAGTGCTGTCAAGTTTAGTTGATTTAAAACATCTGGACACATTTTCCCCACGAATACAACATGCTAACGTTATTAGCACAAGCCTATGGCATTTTACATTCTGTAAATTAGCCTAGCAGCTAGCGGATTTTTCCTCTACTCATATAAAGCCAGGGACAACAGCAACAATTAACAAAGGTAATGTTACAAAATTCGCCTCCATTACAACTCACAAGGTTCACTGACAAAACAGCTGTCTTATACTAAACACGTTTTCCAAACAAATACAACATGCTAACGTTATTAGCACAAGCCTATGGCATTTTACATTGTCAAAATTAGTCTAGTGACAAGTGGAGTTTTCCTCTGCTCATATGAAGCCAGGATAAATCACACACAAGACTTAAAATGCTATTTTTGTGGAGGCTTTATTGTCTTCACAGTTTATTGTTTCTTATCTGTGAAATAAAAGTAAATAAAAGTTGTTTTTTTTCACTGAGGGAAATGGTTTCAGCTTGTCAGGCTACGGCGTAGGGTACGTGTCAGTTGGACGTAGAAGTATAAATCCTGAATAGGCTTTAAAAGAAGACTCTCTTCTCCATATCCTGACTTTGGAAATAATTATGTGTTATGTGCTGTGTTTTACTTTTGGAAAACTGATTAAACAATACAGGTAGCTTGTTATCTTTTCCAAGACCCAGGAGTTTAAGTTTTACAGTTTACTGGCCATGAAACAATACAAGGTTTATATATTTTTGAATATAAATGAGTGGAAACTTGTTGGCTAGAGTCCGTGTTAGCTACTGCTGCCTTTCTCATTTCCATCTGTCATTTTAGCTAAACTACAGTTTGTTACTGTTCAGTTTATGACCAGGAATCTTGGTCTTGTACACAGTGTCTGACAGACTTTAATAACAGCATCATAACTTATGATGTTTGAGTTCTATTCCAAGAAAAGTTGAGGGACCACATGGCCATCAGTGGGAGCAGCATGCACAACACTTGTGCTAACCCAAAAAATACCCTCGCTCTTTGCTGTTTTTGTAAGCCCCACCTTAGCATTTGGCACACCCAAGGCGAGGGGGATGGGAGAAGGAGTATGAAGTGAAGAAATATCACAGATGTTAGTCTGCATGAACCCCTTCCCCTTTACAGCCTTCCTGCTCAATCTGGCCTCTTTAGCCTCCGTTTTTTTTTTCCCTCGCTCTCCCTCCACAAAAGACAAATGACTTCTCCTAACCTAATTTCACTTGCAGCATGCAAGGGTCTGCCTCGACGCCTGCCGGTCAATAGAGTTTGAGTAGACACTGTGCAGATTCAAGCCACTCTGGAGCCTAGTCGGCTCGTCTCGTATCCTCCTGACTTCTGACTTTGAGGAGATTTTCCATGGAAAATTCAGTAAACAACTGAAATTTTTCTCACATTGACTTGTTTTTTTCGGTCCATGTGTGCGCTTGCTTATTCATGCATGAGGAAGCGTTTTTTGCACCACATGCTGCAGGGCCAGTTGTCTGTGTGAAGAGTGCAATGGAAACAGCAGGGTTAGGGTTTCAACCTATGCCTCAACCACACTGTGTGTGTGTGCGACAGGGGTCACAGTTGTGTGACATGCCAAACCCAGTCTGGTGGTAGCGGCGGTGGCGGTGGTGCTGTCACTCATCCGACCACTCAGCGGGTCGACTTGTACCATCATCCGTGGCGTAATCTCACTTGGGTTTAATTCGGTTAAAGCGAGGAAAGCCGTCTTAACCTCATCACAGCCCAGAACTGGGACCTGTTGAGATACTCTGCGCCGATTAAGGGCAGGAAGTGGCGGAGTGTCTTTGATTATTTGGCCTTTCTCTATTTCCCTGGGGAAATGCTGCTGCTTCAAGCCTGGCAGAGTCTTCGCCGTGACCAGGAGGGACCTTTGATTGGTTCCTGATGTGTGTGGACAGCAGTCGTGTCTCAAGGGTCCACAGCAATTTATCTAGAGGATATTAAATGACCTAATGGCCATATTATTCGCACAGAAGTAACCTGAAGGAATCTGTGTTTGTAAGGTGTTTAGATGTCAAACCACTGTTCTGTCTCAGTGTTGTTTGAGATGCAATAAGTGTATATATTTTGCAGACAAGTGGGGATGTAGTTATTGGATTTCAATGAGCTGGATATTTCCCCTTATGATCAAGGGTTTTAATGATATGGTTTATCTGGTGTGATCCTGTCATAGAGGCCTGAAAGGCGCTGTAGTAAAGACTGCGCTGCACTGACGCCGGCCTCTCTCAGCTCTTTCTCTCTTCCCCCAACAGGAACTGGCTAATTTCCTGAACTTGATATACCATTTGGTCGACACGGAGGGAAACATCTGAGAGAGGGGATCTCAGAGAATTCTCCACTTTAAAAAGCTTAATGAGTGTTCAAATCTCTGGGTCAACGCTTTTTAATGTTTTACAGGTGACGCAGGAGTTTTTCTCGCTGACTTTGGAGGAGCCTTAAAAGGAAAAGTGAGCAGTCAGGAAATGAAAGTTTTGCGGGGGTAAAGAGGAGGAACAGTTTTATACTCTTTCGTTTTTTTTGGTTCCTCAGATTCCCCCCTCATTCTCAGTCATTGCCTCATTAGCGGAGTCATTCACAGATTTCCTCCGTCTGCTCTCACCATGTCAGAAGGCATCGGATCACCTGCGCAGCTTTAGTGTGTGGATTTCAGTCACTGCTTCAAAGCGTCTGATGCTTATCTTGATTCAGTTTATAGAGTGGCTGTCTGTTTCTTGAGCCTTGGTAGCATTTTGTGTCAAAGGTCACAACCTCAGCTGGAGGTCATCACTCTGGTTGGCGATATGACCCTCTCTCCTGACGGACTGACCTCCTTCCCTCTCTGTTTCTGCCTCGCTTTCCTTCCCTGATGACCCCACAAAGTGGCTAACACGTGTAACTTCCTCCATTGATTTAAATGAACCCCTGACCGCGGTGCGATCTGCCCGCACCCATCCCTCCAATGGCTGCAGAGCTCCGGTCATCCCCGTCTGCGGCGCTGTTCCTTCAAACAGATCTGGCTGCTTTTGTTTTGCTTTCAACCCCTGATGCTGCTGCAATAAAAAAAAAAAAAGGAATAATTTCCAGACAAAGCACTTGTCTGCCTCTGTACAGCTCAAGCATTAAACTTGTGCAGAGTATTACTTGAGCCTATTGATCCGAGTCCTCTGCAGTGGAGAGGGCAGTGTGCAAAATCAATGCTTTATTTTCTCCTAGGCTAGCCTTGTTCATGCTTGTTTTTTTTTTTGTCAGTGAAAATGAGAGGAAAACAAGAGAGAAACCATTTACTTCCACTGTATTTCGTCCTTTTCCTTTTACTGTAGTGACTCATTTTGGCAAATTCAGCCTTGTACTCTGTCATCTCTTTGGCCCACATACTTTTTCACTCCTTATCGCCGTCCCATTCACGAGCATGAATCCACCTCTTTATAGTGGTGGGTGGGTGGGTGGGTGATGTCATGCTTGTTTTTGCAGTGGTTTTATTGTGAGGTTATGTCTGTCACTTTGCCACTCTGGTAAATGGAGTGTGTGTGTTCATCTTGGCTTGTTAAAGGTTGTGTCTGGCTCTTATCATGTGTGTATGTTCATGATGACAGTGATGTGGATTTTACTGTGACATCAGGCATATAAATACAGCTGCAACTGAGGATTAGTTTCATTACTGATTAATGATTTGGTCTAAAAAGTTTTAGAAATGAGCAAAAAGTGGGCCTTGTTAACATTATCTGGTGTCTTATTTTGTCCAACCAACAGTCTAAAACTTGAGGACATTCAGTTTACAGCAATATAAAACACAGAAAACTAGCAAATTCTCACAATAGAAGAGCTGCAACCAGAAAAAAATTTGCTTAAAAAGTGTCTCAAATTATAAAAATCGTTGCAGATTTTTAGTTTAATTTAATTAAATTTAATTGATTTAATTTAACCTTTTTTTTTAAATTTAATTCTATTTAATTTAAATTAATTTTATTTATTTATTTATTTTTGATGTCAACTACAGCACGTAAATTTAAAGAACGCTAACTCGTGCAGTTTAAATAATCCGATTTTCAGACCTTCATGTCTTCAGCAAAATCAAAAACTGACAGATTTAACATAATTGAAATGTTATACTTTTACTAGCATGTGTAAAAAAGTCCATCTTGCCTTTGTTCCCCAAACTTTTAAGAAAAAATTAGCTCATGCAAAGACATTAAAACCAATCTCCATTCCAAATTTGAGTAGTCGTACACCAAAATATTTTATGAATTTGTCCATTTCCTGAATAATAGCAATGTTGGGGAAGCTAATTTGAAAGCGTAGCTCTGCAAGCTGCCAGTTACTTCACACAGGAAGTAGTTGAACTACAGCAAAACTGCCCAAGGGTGAAATTTAGTTTGGTTAACTAAAGCTACTCAAAGAAGTTCAAACTACATTGTAAAAATTGTACATTTAACACAAAATTAAAACAAAAACAATTGAATTATAATAAAATATAATACAGAAAAGTCAGATTCCAGCAAAAAGTGCCCACTTGTTCACAGTTCAAATCAACAGAATACAATGCTCCACTGTTCATGGGGGAGTGAAAGGAACGTCGGCAAACGTTCTTGCAAGATATCTTAAAAATACGTCTTTTATTCAACCATTTACCCCCTCTATGTCCCTTCTCAGACTCCGTACAAAGTGTAGTTTCCTTAGTAACTACTGCTTGAATCACTTTGCAAATATGACTGTAGTTGGACATCCAGCAAGATACTACGAAATGTGGTTGGACTACTTAGGATACATGTAGTTCACCAATCTCCAACACTGAGTAATAGACATTAGTTTGTACAGTACAGATGAAAATGGGACCCACAATCCACTTCTCCCAGGTCTGTTTTCCTCCTGAATGTCTTTGAATCCGCCAACCTCAATAGCTAGAGGACGAATAGCAGCTCTTAAATGTTCAACTAAAGATCCTTCGCTTCTGGATATGAAATATGGAAATATGGGTAAAAGCTTTCTTTTAAAACGCCACTAGTTATGTCTGTAGACACACTGTACAGCATGGTAATCTCCTCCATTGTTTGGATCTGAGGTGCAGCCTGGTTTTGGGCGTGAAGTCCAAAAGAAGGACGGAGTCACACAAAAAGGGTTCAGGGCGGTGACAGGCGGCCTGCATGTGGGGTGGTTTCGCTAACGAGAAGCCATTGTGCCCTCGGTGAAGGTTAACTCTCTGATTCAGGGAGGCAGGAAGTGTTAGCTGCCTCCCCTGCACTTTTCCCATCCGCGGCCTCTGCCAAGCCTCAGCAGAACAATCCAGCCCCTGTGACTAAGAGGGAGGAAGGGAGAGAGAGAGTCAAAGACAGAAAGAGGGAAGAGGTGGAGGATGGGAGGAGGGTTAAAAAAAAAAAAAAGGACTAGAGAGGTCCAATTCTGCAGGGTAACATCAGGCTCCTACGTTATGCAAGTGTTCCCTTTTTGCTCGCCTCACCCGGGGTTTTGATACAGATTGCATGAAGCATGATGGTAATGCAGAACATTCAGTCTGTCCCCTCTTCACCAAAACAGCCTCCATTTAAGGCAACTCAGACATATTTTCTTCCACAATTGGAGCTGCAAAGTGGCCAGCTGCAGCCAGGTTCCGACAGGTTTAAGCTCCGTGCACACACACACACGAAATGGATATCACAAAATGCACTCAGAGACAAATACCCACACTGAAAATAGATATCTCAAACGCAGACAAACACACAGAGAAAGCAGATATCTCAATATATGCACACACACACACACACACACACTCGTAAGTCACAATACCTCATACCGAATCAACAATCGCATCTTTGTTAAATTATCCAGGAAATTGTTTGCGGTGCTTTGATAACACAGGTGTTTATATGGTAATACCTTCAGGAGGCTGGATAAGAATGAAACAATAAAGTCATTAGGGTGTTACAAGAAGAAATGAGACCAGGCTCCTCCGCGCACACACACACACACACACACACACACACACACACACGCTGTCTCAACCAGAAGAGGCTGAACTCTTATACACAAATTCATTAAAAGAAAGCTTTTGTCAGCTGCTGTAATGACCCTTGATGTGTGTGTGAACCTGCGCCAAGTTGTCCATGGAAGAGCAATTTATCTCCACTAGTGTTGTGGTTACATGGAAGATAAAAGAAAATAGAAAAGAATAGAGTTTACACAAGATAGAATAGACCGTTCTGAGGAAGGTGGTCTCGCCTAAGCCGCTAAAATAGCTCCACTTAAGGGCTTTTATCTCAAGTGTCGTGGCACAGAGTTTACGGGAGTAATCACTGATATGAGGTGATCCCACCCCCTCCCCACCCTCTTCCTCGTGCGGTTTTCTTATTGACATCAGGCTTATTTCCCATCTGTCAACATTTCATATCCTCAGTCGTCTGTTGTAATTCTCCCCGCCCTCACAGGCAGCAACCTTTGCTGAGCTCAGTCTGCTCTGAAGTCGTGCGAGATGTCACCCGTACATCTGTAGGCGTTTATGAGCTCAGTTACATGCTCGTGCAGTTGCTAGCGAGACAGCTCAAAGGAAATACCATGTAAATTAGACAACTTTGTGTTCAACAGAAATGTGTTGCCATGTTTGTTTGACAATGTTTGTCCCGCGATGTCCTTATCTGGTCCCTCTTGCCTCGAGACCTTTGCACGTCAGGCAGGTTGTGATGAAGCTAATGTCATTTAGGGTTCAGTGTAGTCTGACACGTCTCACAGTAGGTCAAGTGACCATCTGGGAAGACTTAAATATTGTGTTGCCTGTTCTAGAGCTGCAGCAATAAGTTGAGTAACTGATTATCCCATCAACAGAAAGTGGCAACTCATCAATTATTGCATAATCCTTTTAGTCATTTTTCTCAATGTTGAACATTTGCTGATTTCATGCTTCTTAAATGTGAGAATTTGATGCTTTTCTTTGTCCAACCCAGTCTCAGGGTGCTTTCAGACCTAGAGTTGTCTTGCTTTGGTCTGAATCAGGGACTAATTTTGTTACAAAGTTGTATAATTGCCTAGAGTTGTTTCATGTTCTCACAGCAGCATTTACAAGCGGACCAGATCAAATGCTTGCGCAAGAAAGCTGTTCTTGATTGGTCAGAATTTCCATGTGGGAAAAATCCAGGAAGTAAACAAAACGTTGAAGAAGAGTACACTTGCAAGATAAATGTGACACTTTCTAATGTCACAATTAGGGGTGGGAATCTTTGGGCACCTCACGATTCGATAACGATTATGATTCAGGGGCTACGATTCGATTATAAAACGATTATTGATGCATCTTTAATTTATGTATATTGATGCACTTTTTCACAACACACATTTCTTTTTGTCTCACTGAATAAGCATTCAACACTTGCAATTTTTTTTAAAACAGTGCATTTGTAATAAGAAACAGTTGAATTCATTTCCATTATATTTTATTAAACATATAAATGGAAATGCTTGCAAACTGGAAAGTTACAACTTCGTTGTATGGAACCAAAGGTAACAACAGGTATCTTAAATCACGAGATAAAATGCGTAGTTAGAGTAACAAATGATTCGGTGGCGACAGACGTCCACGCGTCACATGTAACTGCGTTCCTACCTGCCTGCCTTCAACAGTGAGGCCATGACTTCTGTTTTGGTTTGGTTGTAGAGTGTCGGTGAAATAGCGTCGGGATGGGATGGTGTATCTGGGCTCCAGTGTATGCAGCAGTGCTCGAAATCCCTGATTTTCCACGACGGAAGAAGGACGCAAATCCTTGGCAATAAATGCCGCGATGGCCTTCGTAATTCGCTTCGCCTTTTCCGATGAGGGTGGCAGCTTTCTAATTGCTTCCTCAATTGTTCTCTGGTCGGTAGCGCCACTAGTTGCCGCAGCAACAACAGCCTGCCGTCTCCCTGACTCCTCCGTCAGGTGGAATCGAGTTACATGGCTTCTCATGTTTGTTGTGTTGCCAAAGTATTTTATTTTAGCACGACACAGCTTACATATAACGTGGCTCTTGTCCAGTTCGCTTCCGCCGTCAACGTTGTAGAAAGAGCTGTTAAATTAGAAGGAGCTGTTTGGATCTCACGGCGAGGTGGGTGGTGGTCAGCCATGTTTGTTTTCCTCTGTGCGCGTGTCGGCGTGTCTGCTCCAGGTGCGCATCCCAAGGTGTCCCGGAGATGACACGTACCGCGCTTCTTAGTTCCACATTATTTAGAACCTTCTGTATTACTCTAATTAACAGATTTAAATAATCGAAATTTGGACGTTTGTGAATCGATTCAGATTCGTCCACGTCCGAATCGCGATGCGTCTAAGATTCGGAAATTTCCCCCACCCCTAGTCACAGTGGAGGGACAACTATGCAGGTTGATTTTAGCGCTGCTCATCGTGGACTATATTGCTGTCATTGTTCATTTTAGTCAAACCATACAGTTTGAAAACGAGGCGCAGCTCCAACTAGAAAACAATGTTTTGATGCATTGGATGTGCTGAATGTGCATATTAAGGCAGTACAGGAGGAGGTGCACATTAATAATCCTCCAGGACTGTAACATGCTCATGTTTAACCAAAACAATGTGTCATGTGAACCGCACCAGAGTTCGTTTATAACTGGACTGAGACCACCTCTTCAAGAAGGTCTCGGTTTGGTTGTTTTGGTGCACATCTGAGTGCAATTGCTGTGTTCACACCTGCCCAAACTAACCACACGTAGAGCGCAAACGAACTTGAGTTTGATTGAACCAAACCAAAGTCAGTCGAGTTCTTCAATAAAAAGGTAGTGTGCTAGTAGGTTTAGCATACCGTGCTAGTGACATGTCATGTTACGTACTGTATATCACATGATGTTAGTAACAGCTGTAGTTATTTGAAGCCAAACCATGGTGTTTTTTTTCTTAACCTAACCATGTACATTGTTCCCCAAACCTAAGGAAGTAAACCAAAATTCTGAGTTTTTATCTGCATTTTAAGCTAATTTTGAAAAGAGAGTGTATGCGGTGAGAGAAAAATGTACATTTCCTGTGAAAATTGAAGTTTATTTTGAAAAGACACAATGCACGTAACATGCATAAATTGACATGCCATCCCTAAATGTCCCTAACTGATGCTAGAGGGGTACCTGGGGCGTCATAATTTGATGTGTAGGTCCACTAAGTTGATTAGTTGGTTTGTCATACATGATAAGAAACTTGATAGCTTTGGATTTGTGGACTGTTGGATGGAAAAAAATACAGCATTACAAGACATCACATTGGGGCTCTGCGAAATTACGCATAGAATTATGCCATTTTCTTGACCAAACGATTAATTGAGAAAATAATAACTGCCCTTTGCTGATTGCAACTAACTGTGACTAGTAAATACTGGATTTTAACTACATGTTACTGGAAAAAGTGAACATAAAACTGCGACATGTTAAAGTCCGACAAAGCTCTGGACAAGTCAAATTATCTTCTCCAGTGTGAAAAAACATAGATGCATTTTGTCTGTTTGTCTGGCTGGGTGAGGAGCAGTAAAGGGCGACAGACAGGCAGGGTGTGAACAAAGATGTCTATCCACAAAGGTGCCCTCTCTCATCTGATCCCGACACATCTCTCCTACAAAGGAAGGGCTGTGCACAGCGTGCAGACGCTGCTAACCTGCCTCTGTAGGTAAATAATGAATAGGTCACACCTGGTGGTCTCTTACAGCCTCGCTGCAGCCTCCGTCCCTCTCCGGTGGTGGTTTGGGAATATGTGTGTGTGTGTGGACGTCTAACATTAATCAAAATTCTCCTGCAGTCTTCATTTTTGTTGTGTTTTCTTTAACCTTTAGCTACATGGTGTCCTCTTGTATCATGCTCTAAAGTGCTTTAACAGTGTTTGTGCTTTTAGAGTGTGTGTGTGTGTGTGTGTGTGTGAGTGTAGCAGTGACATTGAAAGCCAATATGAAGCATTAGCGGAGCCTCTGTGTTGGATATGACCACGCAAAGATGTGCCACTACAAGGTGACAAATGACTGGCTTCCATCTCTACAGGCAGCTAAAACAGAGACTTAAATGTATCCAGTGTCAGTCATGAGGACGGATGATTTCATAAGGGACGTCTCTAATGCCTTGGGACCACAAATGGCTAAAAGCTAATTCAATATCATTATTTGTGATCACTTCAGAAGATAAAAGGACCCGCATAAAAGATCTTTTATCAAATACCCACTTGAGATGTAATGCATCATCAGTCGTGCCAGCAATCTCCCTCTCTATCAAGAAGGCTTGTCTCATTAAAAATATATGTGGTGAACTGAGCTGAAGTGGACCAATCACGCGAGCTCTCCATAAAAACTCCTCGTGCTGCTTTACAATCAGTAGGCAATGAGCGGCTACATGCTGAAGAGGATTTTCTACATTTTGCAGCATTCAAGCAAAAGACTAGTCGCTAATAACAATTGGCTTCAATTTCACTCAATCTATTTGGATTAATCGATTAATGTTTAGTCTTTAAAATGTTAATAGTTAGTGAGAATTGCCAATTACAAGTTTCAAGACTTCAAATTGCTTTTTTTGTCCTATCAACAGTCCAAAAGAACCAAAAGTAAAAACACACCAACACCAACATTCTCAGGTCGACACTTATTGTATTAACAGCTTACATTAAAGGAACGAACCACACATTTCCCATGTTGCTTCACCAGATGTGCTCTGTGCTTAATTGCCATCAGGTGTGTCTTTTAGATAATCACATGCCGATTAGCAAAGAATCCAACAGGTGCGCTACAAAATGTCAACAATGAAGACAGTAGCAACTATATTCTACTGTACAACATTTCAATATGAATATTCAATTTAAATAAGACAGTTCTTTTTCTGTAATCGCTTATCCTGTTAGGGGTTGCGGGGGGGCTGGAGCCTATCCCAGGTGACATTGGGTGAGAGGCGGGGTACACCCTGGACAGGTCGCCAGACTATCACAGGGCTGACACATAGAGACAGACAACCATTCACATTCACACCTACAGTCAATTTAAGCCTAGTTCACATAACATGATTTTCACCGTGATTTTGACGTGGCAGAGGATCTTGAGAGCGAACCTTGGGTCGGAGGTGAGTCAGCAGATAGTCTGCCACGACGAGTCCTTGTGTGTGAACAAGCCTACGAGCAAGCCGCCCGCTTGTCTGTGACTGGGACTGGATATCTGGCATGCTAGAAAACGAAAAGTCTGAGACGACTGACAAAGAGCATCAGCCAATGAGAGGCGGGATACGTCCCACGTCAGCATGCAGGAGGATGGAAGAAATGTGAAGAGGACAAGCCGCAGAGTTGCCAGGTCCACTTATTAGCTGCGGCTTTGGGCTTGAATCTAAAGTGGAGTTGCTTATTTGGGCTTCTCTCTAAATGTCACCTTTCTCTACATATATATATATATATATATATATATATATATATATATCCGTCTAGTAAGTTATTTAAACGCATGATAGTCGCTTCTTTTGGGCTTGTTTCCATAGCCCTGGTTGCTTGTTTCTCTCCCAAGATCTGGCAACAACAACAATGGCGGCGTCCACAGGATCATGGGGAGCGCGTTGTGTTTGGACCCAGGCCCTGGAGGCAGATGTGATTCAACACTGGGAAGAATATCCATGCCTTTACGATGTGTTGTCTCCAAGTTAAAAAACGTAGTTTGGTGACGTCGGTGGAGAAATCTTGTGGTGTGCACACACAGGTCATAACGCAGTTGGCGACACTCCCGATGACAGATACACATCACCAGGTATGAACCCTCAAAAGATTACGATAGAGTCTGTGACGCAAAATCAGGGTGAAAATCGTGTAATGTGAACTAGCCTTGAGAGTCACCAATTAACCTGCATGTCTTTGGACTGTGGGAGGAAGCCGGAGTACCCTGAGAAAACCCATGCTGACATGGGGAGAACATGCAAACTCCACACAGAAGGGCTCCCCCACCCCAGGTTCAAACTAGGAACTGTCTTACTGTGAGGTGACAATGCTAACCACTGCATCACTGACAAAGACATCACTGTTACAGACGTCTATACACCATAAATGGACACAGAAAGGCATACATTGGGGCATAAGAATTCACCACAATGCTCAGTATTTTCTGGCGTAGGACCAAAAACCCCCGTCTCACATGTGTTCCTCTGATGTTAAAATGAAACCTATACCCTTGTGAAATATACCTGTCTTAATAAGGAAAGGGAGGCGGGGGGGGGGCTTGTGCCAGAAGGGGTTGTAGTGGCTCAACTTTACCTACTTATGAGTTCACCTGTAGGCACAGAGGAACAATGTAGGTTAGACATTAAAGTAGAAGTTTCAAAAATGGATTCAAGTCTAATGTCTCATTCAACTCATGTGGCTCCAAGGAAAGTGTATATCCAATATACTTCCCTTTCCAATAACTGATTTATGATTTCGCCACCCCGGGGGTTAGGAGTGACTCTGTCAGTAGCTGTGAATTTAAGAGAGGCAGCAGAACAATGCTTCCTTGTATTTCTGATTTACAGTGATATAAACTACTAACTAATGAATGAATTGACTAATCATTTCAGGCCTTAAAGTGCTTGTGTTTTGCCAGGATCTGTATTGCTGTCAGCTTCCACTTAGGCTACTGAAATCCACAAAGCACCTCAGCACCGTGCACATAGATTTTTTTAGAAGTAGTTTATTTATCCAAGAAGAAACTCTTCCAGAAGAGGTAGATATGACTGCTTCAGCCCTGCTTATCAGCAGCTCGGGCCGTGTGTGGCAGAGATAGCGTGCAGCGAGTGCGTCACAGAGAGCGTGTGATTGGAGCCGGATTCAGGAGTCAAACAGTGTTTTATCTCTTGTATATCAATCACTGTGCACTGTGGCCCCTGCGCACACGAGCACCGGAGCTCACCGCATTGTTTGTTGTAGCAACAAGCCTACTCTGAAGTGGTATTGTGGTGCCCTTGTTTTTTTTTCCTACTTTTTTTTATATATATATAAAGGTTACCGCTCTGTTGTCAGGGAAGCGGGAGAACAGAGTCCTCAGACTGTCGACTCACAAAGCTCAGCAACAGCAAGAATAGAAATCATAGGAATTCTATTGACAGCAGCTCCTCAAGTCAATAGTCTTAAAGGGTTTTGTGTTAACACAGACACCACATGAGGCAACAAGCTGCACTCCATGAAATGCACTCCACTCTGCAAGATAAACTGTTGTCATCAAGGAATTAGAGTAACTATCTGCTTTGTGTGTTTTTCCTTGTGAGCGAACAACACAGCGAATCAAAAGAATGTTTACTGGGCTGCGAAAGAGGAGAGGTGGAAGTGGAGAACAACACCATGTTTCCTGTCTAGTGATTTGTAAAACTCTTGAATTAATTTTGGCCCTGGAAAGCTGGCTCCGCTTCCAAGGAGTTTTCCCTGTAAACAGTGGAAAGGAGACTCCTGCCCCTCGAGTTCTTTCCATTCCATCCATGTGTGTGTTTGCACACGCTCACACACATACACTGAATCACAAGCATGCACTTTATTCTCTGTTCGGATCTGAGCTTTTTCACCCAAGATACTAATGGCACACGTCTGTTTTATTACAACTCTGGTCTTATTTTCATAGTTCAACTAAAGTTTCTTTCAGTCATCCATTTGTTTTCTGTAACCTCTTATCCTGTTGGGGTTCCCAGCTGACATTTGGCGAGAGGGGGGCTACACCCTGGACAGGTCACCAGACACATAGAGACAGACAACCATTCACGCTCACATTCACACCTACAGCCAATTTAGAGTCACCAGTTAACCTGCACGTCTATGGTCTGTCGGAGGAAGCCGGAGTACCTGGAGAAATCCACGCTGACAGTTATGATAACATTAGATATCTTGGTAAAGGCAGTGTCGCTATGGTAAACCATTGGTGGAGGAAGTATTTAGATCCTTTGCTTTAGTAAAAGTACTACAACTAGAACTAGAAAGCCTTTACTGTCATTGTATTGGAATACAATGAAATTGGTTGCGACACTGAAGTGATGCGTTCCAACAAAGACATAAGACACAGGACATTCAGTGAGGATAAAAATGCAATAAATAAAAAAATCAAAATGTATCTAAAGTGCAGGAAAGTGCTTAATGGAAGGCAGAATGGCAGTAGTAAACAACATTTGATTTTTGTTTTATTTAACTATTAGCATCTGCTGATGACACATTGTAAAAATAATCTGTTACTAGTAAAAGCCCTGCTTTGAAAATGTTACTGAAGTAAAAGTCAGTGTAAGTCAGTGTATTGTACTGACAGTAAGAGTATTCAATGGAGATAAAAATTTTAATCAATTTAATAAATGAAAAATAATTTTAATTATTAGAAGAAAAAACAGCCAGGACTCATATTTCAAACAAACAAGCAAAAAAAACTACTTAAACCAGGGGTCTTCAATGTTTTGTCAGACCAAGGACCCCTTACCTGAAAGATAGACGTGGCAGGGACCTCCTACTACATATACTGTAAAACACTGAGGTGCATATTACACTGGGGCAACAATAATATATAGAGCTGCCTAAAAAGGGAAGCATAAACATACCTTTTATGGTGCAATACTATGGGTCCCAACTGGTGCACCCACGGGGTCCAGATTTCTCCTTAGTCATGAGTTCAAGGTCCGCACAGTTTAATACATTCATACTTGCATTCGGCCATGTCTTCCAGCTAGTTTGCTGTCTTAGTTACTCACTCTACAGCAGGAAATGGCATTTCAGAATAAAAGCTTGTGCCTGAAATTCATTTTACTTCAAAAATAAAGTGTGTTTTTTACAAACTTGACACATTTGTGAGTCACTTGCGGTCCATTCAGAATGGACCCGTGACCCACCAGTTGGCAACCATTTATACATGATGTTTTAATGTTAAACATACATTTGGAATGCACATTTATTTAGCATGGGTCAGCTACCTCCTATAATTGCAGGATTCATGGGTAACAGGTAGCTTATCATTAGTGTTGTGAACTGTAAATCCAATGGGTTGTGTTTTTCTTAATAGGACGATGAGTCTTTGCTAATATTTAATGCGTATTGGCAGATGTATTTTATTAAAAAAATGACCAGACAATAATTTGCCAAGTAATTTCTAATCCACTGACTAATCGTCCCAGCTGCACTTGCGTATGTTTATATGGCTCGTGTGCAAAAATCTTTATTTGTAAAGTAACTAGCAATTAAAATAATCAAATAGTTGTAGTGGAGAAAAGAATACAGTAATGTGGAGTAGAAGTAGAACGTGGCATGAGATTAAAATCATCAAGTAAAGTAAAAGTACCTCAAATTTTCAAAGTGTGGGACTGATTAATGTACATCGTTACACTCCACCACTGTAATAAACTGACAGGGCACAAAAGTCAGTGGACAGATGATGAAACAGGTTGCAACATAAATCATTGTATTTCGAAGTGAATGCAAAAGTAAACACACCCGAAGTGTCAGTATCATTGCACATGTCTGTAATATTACAGTATGTACATTAGGTACTGCAGATATCAGCAAGTAACTTTGGGAGTATGTTGTCATAATTACTGACAGGAATGATGTAGATGAAGAGTAGTTTAAAGACGTCCACAGCAGCTATAAGTCAAATCTAATCAACAGGCTGCTGAGCATCTTGAAGAGCCCACACTTTTACTTTTCATTTGCCTTCCATGTACTTTTTGTTTTGCTTTGTGTGATCAAGATACTAAATTCTTTTGCCCGAGGCACTTCTCCATTTTCTGATGTTTCTCCCGACAACACTCGAGCCCGCCGAGGCCAGGAAGAAAAACAACTTTTCCAAGTTTAGTTGTTGGACATAATATTGAATCTTGAACACTGGTATTGACTCGCGTCCCACCAGACCAATTTAATCTTCGATTCAGCTCGTGTACTGCGCATCCAGCAAAAGGAATCATGTTATTAAGCCCCCTTAATGAAACAGTCAGGGTGGACTCTCCATATCTTCTTGCACTAAAAAAAGCTCATCTAAATGGAAAACACATTGTCTTCATTATTTGCAAGTGTTGAATGAAGGCAGTTGCCATGGTTACAGCCATCGGAGGCTGAAGCCTGGTTTGAGGCCAGAGGGGCTACAGGAACAAAGTGGCTCCTAATGGTGAGATTGTACAAATGGCTCTCTGAGAGGGTTATATATCGCTGGCATTTCCATGTTGGCCAACACAGTCGGAGCGCAGCAAACGATCAGTTTCACATCATATCCTCGTGTCAGCGCCGGCTCTGCTTAATGAAACAAGATAAATCTCACCCAGTTATTTGCTATTCCACAGCACAGTCTACTAAATATTCTTAGAAATCCATTTCTAAATGGCCATTCTGTGTTGTTTTCCAGTGCATCCGCTTTTTAAAGAGCCGTGCGGAAACTTCCAGTATACACCAATCAAAATGCAGATTGTCTACACAGCATGGTGTCCACCCAGGAGAATTACAGCTGAATACTAAGCAGGAGAAAAGCTCTCCGTTTTGACTGCTGTTTATGCTTTTGAGACAGGAAGAGGGAGGCAAAATGAGAGAGAGAGAAACGGCGGAGCTTAATTCATTTTCTTGTCTGAATGTAGGTTAAATTACCTTTTAAATCCCACATAGAATTGCACATTGCAGGTAAATGAGTCACTTGGCAGCTGATAAGCGGCAGCAAAGACACGCTGGGAATCAGGGACAAGGTGCCTTTTCGCGGAGAGAAAGAGACACATCGCTAATAATAGAGGAAGTGGTCATGTGGGACCTCTCTGCCCTCCAATTCATGTCAGATAATAATTGGTTTACCTGATACGACGCCTTGTGTTTGGACGGTGGTGGGGCAGCGGTAAAACAAATTACCAGGGGGTTGACCTTTGGCAGCGTGGCGCTGACCCCGGCCACGGAGGCGACCTGACAGGAACACCAACACGCCACAGTGCCATGCGAGCCAATCTGAATGTTACTGGGTTGAATAGGATCTGACATAGACACCTACAGACAAGGGTTTGGGTTTAGTTAACACTTAATACTGTTTCCTGCATTTATACACGTTTATATCAACTTAACAAATTACACATAATGATATTGCTTAACATGCTGTACATAACAATGGTCGCATATCAAAGGAATTAGAAATGGTATGCAAATTGATGTAATATTAATACATCCGTCTAATGCAGTGGTCTTACTTACTCCTGCTACTGACTGTATTTAGTTTCATTAATAGAGACTTGACACTTAATGATAGAAAATGTTGAATTAAAAATAGTTCTGCTGCCATTTACTGCTGAATCTTACATAGGGTTTTTCCAGCCCTGAGTAGTATCTGAAGGTCTTTTGCTCAGGCTGTGAGCAGTTCAAATACTGCTGCTTTGTCAGCGATGTCGGCGTCACAAACCGACACACAGAGGCACCTAACGCGGCAGTATGATACGCACTAGGCGCTGTGCTTTAAGCAGCAAGCAACAACCCAACTTGTGAAATACTAGCGTCAGTGGACGTTGGCGTCATAGATGCACCGAGGCACCCTTCTTGGTGGTATGATACACAATGGGCAGCATCAGTTTATTACGCCCCTAACAACTACAGAAATATAAAGAGCAGGAAAGTCCGTACAGGGAGGGTGGGAAGGATGGTTGATGGGTCCAACAAACTTTCCCCCGGGAGCCTGCTGTTCACTTTCTGTGTGACTGTTAAGCCAAACCAAAAAGCTAACCACAGTTTTTTGTTGCCTAAACTGAAGGAAATAAACCTAAAAATGAAGTGTTTCACTAACACTGTAGGTTTATTTCAAAAGGGCTGTGAAAACTAAAGTGTATTTTGAAAAGACATGATATACTGAGCACATCGTCGCTGAGCGTCCAAAACTGACGCAGAAGGGTACCTGTCACATTTTGATGTGTATGTCCACTGACAAAGCAGATGTATTCCACAAGTTGGGATAAGAGGGTGTTGCAGACTCCCAGAGATGCCACTCAGTCTTGTTGCCAGTTTTCTTCCCAGTGGCCATTCGTGGTATTGCAGTGAAAAATTCCCTGCGGCCCATAACAGCATTTTAGACCTCCGCTATAAGAGATGTTTGTAAAACTGTTGACAGGACACCTCAAACTTAAGACTTATGACTTTTTTGATCCATGGAGGTTTTATATTTGTAAAGCTTTCCTCGAGCCCAGAAGAGCACATGAAAATCTGTGACGTCAGCTCTACGGGCCGAGCAGGAACTTACAGGCGGGGCCAGCAGGAGAAACATACTGAGCGTGTTCCACTTATTGCGGAAGTAAACCCAGAAGCTAGAAACAGTTTTTTGCCATTTGCGCCGGGCTAGCAATTCCCATTGGACTGAATAGGTGCCATATAGGCGCCCAGTGTCCAGATCTAACCCTGCATTCAGGTGGTGTCGGAATATCGGAAAAATTAGTTCAAGTCAGAATAACAACACAGAAAGTTGGTGAAAATATTGGAACAGGACTTGTTTAGTTGACGTCACGTTAAGCAAAAACATGGTGGATGAAATTAAATGTTTGGTTGACGTTATTAATTGCATCTAAATTTTTGCTCACATGTATTTTGTGCTAGGATAGGATCTTGTCCATGTAGAGTGACCCAGATTAATTAGAAAAGTTATTTATTAGCATGAACTCTAAAAACAAGATGAAACAATATTTTAGAGGTTTTAGGGGATACTGGTGTAGCAACAAATTTGACCTTGCAATATAAAGTTTTAAACTGTTTCCGCACACTTAGATAGCAACATGAATCTACACTGCATCGTTAAACGCTGTAACAAGTAAAATACAACACATCTTCTTTGTGGCGTCCATGTTATTTCCACATTATGACTTAAAGGTCATGAACACACTGAAGTCCAAAGAACAACTTCCAAACTCAACCCACTAAAACTGGACCATCTGAGGACCACATGAGCACAGCATGATACATCCAACAAGCTTGGACCTCCATTGGAGGACAGACAGTATTTAACCTCACAGGGCTAAGAAACCCCACACCACATTTCTTGACTGACAGGTGTCATTCAGAGCAAGGTTGAATTGTTGCAACAGCAGATTTCTAAACTTCAACATGACTACAAGCGAGCGATTGAGCCCCGGTGTTTGCTGGTGCTTTAAAGCTCCTCTTTATGTAAGACTCACTATTGTAAACGCATTAAGGTTCTGCAAACTAGCGGCGGCTTGCTGCGTCTTGTTTGTGCAAGGTTTATTTTACCCTCGCGAGCAGGTTGTTCACACGTTTGAAAAGAGCTCTGTTTGTGCTGTAGCTGGCCTTAAAGCGCCGTTTCATGTCTTTGTTTATCTGAGAAGAGAAGAGTTCTCAACTCTCAAGACTTGTTTGTCCTTCCCGGGCTCAGACACTCTGCAGCGGAGGATCGAGCGGGACTATTTTCTCCTGGTGTTCTCCACGAAGCGTTCATTCATGTGATGAAAGAGATCTAGGGCTTTCGAAGGCCCGGCATGACGTCTACAATATCCATTTTTCTGTAGATCAAGATGAGATATACTCCCAATTTGAATTTAAATCCCAGAGAATTGTCTGCGGCCTTTGAGGCACGTAGCACTGTCTCCAGCAGGCGCCGCTCGATATTATAACACAATTTGTATGTTAAAAAGGTGGCCCCTGTTGTTTGGATGTGTTTCTAAGTGCGAGTGTGTTTGTGTGTGCGCGTATCGACCAGTGGAGGATGTGTCGCTGACAGGGCAGCCTCTCTGGCCATTGTGTCGGGGAGGGGAGGCTGCTTGCTTTCAATCCATTATTGACTAATCTCATTAGTCGAGGATCCTAACGCTGAATGAGCCGCAGAAACTGACTTCTCTCCCTCCCTCTCATCGAGATACACCAAATCACGTGCGCACACACAAACACATTCACATGCAAACGTACTTGCACGCACGCATATTGAAGCCCTCTGCCACAGAGAAGAGGGAGTCACTTGTAATTATAGACAGCAGTTTTGAAAGAAGGAAGTTTTTTTATTGCCCTTAATTAATCATTTTAATTAAGTGACTGCCTATCTGTGCTTTCTACTGGATTAGCTAATTATATGCTCAGCACTTTCTACTTGTGTCCTGACGTATGTGCCTGCGCTCCCCCTTCGCCTTTTGTCCCGTGGCTGCTTGTACTGTATCACCGTGACAGCCTGTTCGGTCCGCTGCTCATGGATCACGCTCACCTGTGCGTCTGTAAAAACAACTGCTTTGCATATCAGCTCGCTCCTGACAGCGTAAACTTTGCAGTCATGGAAAAGGAGATGCAAAGTGTCAATTTGATTTGCACAGAGGATTAGTAATAGTCGCCAATCACGCAGCAGCTTTACATTGTTTTCTTTGTGTGTGCGTGTGTGTTTGTGTGTGTGTTTGTTGCCGGCCAGGTGACTAAGGCCGCACACCTCTGCAGTATCACCCAGCAGAGAGAGAGCAGACCACTGCAGAGAGAGATTCATGACCTAGCCAGCCTGTAATTGCTGATGGTTCAGCAGTTTTCGGGGGGCGAAACAGGAGGATACGGAATTTCTTAGCTTTTCCCGCTTCTTGCAGCATTCATTTCCTCCTCCTCTCTGATCCAGTGCATCTCTCCTCCTCTCCCTCAGTGTCTCGCTCCCTCTCACGCCTTCCTTCTCTGTCTGTCTGTTTATGTGTTTGTCTTTAGCTGTGTGTGTGTGTGTGTGTGTGTGTGTGTGTGTGTCATACACTTCTAGAAATCTGACTGCAGGCAGCATTGTTTATGTTCACCTGTCAAGCTACCTCAACTTCCCTGATGGATGATGTGGAGCTCTGTTGTTTGCCAACAGCTAGAGATGAGTTGTAGCTAAATAACACCCATGAACATACAAGATAGGGATATTATACAAGGCATCGATCCTCAGGTAGAAAAGTCCTCTCTGCGATAGTAGGGTGAATGCGTGCTTAAATGTCGATGAATCAATTTGTTGGTTGACTGAAAATTGATTTTTGCTCATTAATCGTCATTTGTCAAGAAAAACTGCTAAACATATGCTGGTTTCAGCTTCTTAAATGAGAAGATTTGCTTTTCTCTGCTTTATACATGGATGGATTACTGAACAGGCCTACCGGGCACAGGCTGAGGGGCCCAAAGTGTCAGGGCCCCACCTGGCTTTCACCTGCAGAATGTCAATCAAAACTTAACACCTAACAACCAGGAAGAGACTCTAAATTACCACATAAAGAGTCAAAAAGAGTGCAAAAGATACAAAAGAACTGCAAAAACTGACAAAGCAATTGCAAAGACACACAAAACAACCACGAAGAGATTCAAGACAACCACAAAGAGACCTGAAATGACTACAAAGAGACAAAACAACTACAAAGAGACTGAAAACAGCCACGGAGTAACACGAAATGACCAAAAAACACAACATTTTGTCAAAGAGGCACAAAATCACCTCAATAAGACACAAAATAACCTGATAGAGACTCAAAAAGACAAAAAAGAGATGCAATGGAACTGCAAATCAACGCAAAATAACTACATAAATGAGCAAAAAACCACAAAGAGACACAAAACAACTACAGAGAGACTCAAAACAAACACATGGAGACACAAAGAAACTCTAAAAGATCACAAAGAGATGCAAAGTAACTGCAAATAGACACAAGATAACTACACAAACAGGCAAAACAACCACAAAGAGACACAAAATAACTGCAGAGAGACCCAATACAAACACAAGGAGACACAAAATTACCACAAAGAGACTCTAAAAGACCACAAAGAGATGCAAAGGAACTGCAAAGATATAAAACAAACCTCAGAGAGACTCAAAACAACACACACAAACATGTGGGAACAGAAGGGAACACAACATGACTACAAAGACACATAGAACAACCACAAGGAGACACAAAACAACTAAGAGACTCAAAATTACCTCAGAGAGACCTCAAAGAGATGCAAAACAACAACAGAGACACACAGAATAACTGAAGACATGAACATAACCTCAAAGAGACTCAAAACAGCCACAAAGAGACTCAAAACAAATGCAAGAAGACACAGAATGACTACATAGACTAAAAACAAATACAAGGAGACACAAAATGACAAAAAAAGACAAGATTACCACAAAGATACTCTTAAAGACCACAAAGAGATTTAAAGGAACTGCAAAGAGACACAAAACAAACTTCAGAGACTCAAAATTACCACAAAGAGATGCAAAGAGATGCAAAAGAACTACAAAGACACACAAAATAACTAAAGAAATGAACATAACTGCCACAAAGAGACACAAAACAACTACAGAGAGACTCAAAACAAACACAAGGAGACATCAAACTACTATGTTTGTGTGTCTTGCTGCTATAGGAGAGGTGGTGGGGCCTTTTGCATATCTGTGTTCAGGGTCCCATTGTCTCATAATCCGTCCATGGTTTCATATAGTCATATATTGAATATTTATAATACTGCACTAATGACATGGCAAAATAAACCTCCCCAGCTCACCACTGCGTTATTTAAGGAGTGATATGTCAGTCTGGGTTTTCAAATAAGCTTAAAGCACCCTTTGATAGCGCATAATGGTATAAATAAACAACTCCTCACACTATAAAGCATTTGTGCGAGCTGTTTCTTTTCTGTAGCTTGTGTGAAAGAGATTATGTGATGTTTGTGTGTGTATATGTGTGTGTGTGTGAGGGGACGAGGCTGTTATCGCTCCATTTGACAGCATAAGTCTTGAATTGCATAACGCCTCCTCTGTCCTAGCATTCAATATTCATCTGATGCTATTTTTAGCCCGCTGTAAGATTATATAAAATGAGACGTACTGTTCTACAAACATGTGATCCGCATCACTGAGACTACTTCCACGCTCTTTGGCTTACCTTCAGTCTTTTTTAATGCTGTACTGACTTCACAAAGAGCACCACGCAGTGGGATGGGTGAAGTGATATGCATTGAAAGAAATAATTCAAGAGGCCTCCGCTAAGATGTGCACAAAAAGAAATATTGAATAAATGTCTTCACTGTTTGATTGAGGACTCTGCTACATCTCCCCCCCGGGAGATTCTCCTTTTTCTCCCCAGACACATTGGCATTCTTCACAGCCACACGTGAGATGAGACGCATCCCGATTCATTTACACAATAGCAATCAAAACACGGCAGCCCGCGATCGCTGGCAAATTAGAGCAGTGCGAGCAGCGAGGTGTGGACCTGATCAGAGGCTGAGGAGGTGGAGGTCTGTTGCATGGGATTCATCACTCCTTGTGAGTGTGCCCCCCCACGGCTCCATGAGGAAGATTTGTGACACCGATATGTGGCAGCCTGTGCTACCTAACCTCTAAATCAACCCCCTTCCCACATACACACACACTCCGCCTGGTCACGGACGGGGCATGTAGGACGGTGGTGTATGGGGGAGGAAGGGGAGGTGAGAGAGGCCGAACCACTGCAGTCAAAAGCCTCCTCTGCGCGGATCAAGCGTCCGCCCGTCTGGTAATGTGTTGTCATTGACCAATTAGGAAATCCAGATCAAACAGGCGCAGGGAATGGCCCCTCGCTGCCCCTCTCTAAGCACTCTGCTCTTTTTAATTGAGCACATTTGCGGAATGAGAGGCTTCTCCCTGGAGGGGCCGATGGCTGCAGATACGAGCAAGCTGTTAACACAGGATCAGTCCGCTCTGCAAGGTTATCAAACAATCTGCTGAAAGAAAGAAAATATAGCTTTATGAGCCATGCCAGTTAGAGGATCCTAAAGCAGGTCTGTGGGGTGTAGGAGAGGATGCAGGTCCTTGAAAGTTCGGACATGAAAAGATTGATTCTAAGAGTGTAGATCTTGTGACCCTATGGAATAGAAATCTGTCGAAAGCCAACTGATGATCAACAGAAAAACTGACACCTAGTTTTATGAGGGATGCACCAATACTGATATCAGTATATCGGTCTAATGCTGTGCTCATGTACTTGTAATCACAAGTCGTTTTCTCATGCGAACTCCAGCTAACATTCGCAGAATCAGGTCTGGACATTGTGCAGAGTTTCGTAGAATACAACAGGAGACTTTCTGTGTCTGAAGCGTTCTCACCTACTGGAAATACTCTGTTTGGTTGAGGTAAAAGGTGGTGCCTGGGTAGAGTGTGCAGGAGGTAGGACATGATGTGGATTACACCACAGTTCGTAGCCAGTTCGTAATTTTGTCATAAGCAGCAGTTTATGCTGGGTCTCTTGCCATCCCTTGGTTTTGTCTGACAATTTCGGTGTCGTCCCTTACCGACAGAAGTTCCAGAATCTCACCGTCTCTCCAGTTAGACATTTTCATTGCTGCCTTTGTGTTAACGACCCTTCTTCTCCACCCTCGGATGTTTGTTTTCTTCCGGTTTTGCGGAAATACATGGTAGAAACGTCATCAACACGCCAACATGCTCGCTGTGAATTCTCGGGACAGCTACCTGCTCTATTCTCACAAGCACTCACATTACACGGACTTCATACCAGGAAGCAGCCAGGATATCGTCTGTTAAATGTCTTTTGTGTTCTCAAATACAGCTCCTCCTGGTAATGTCTAGATAATTTGCAGTGCATGTGTGGAAGCAGCTTACGTAGAACAACTTTGGTACAGCGGCATCTGATACCGCTTTACAGCAGCATGACGTTAGCCTCTTGTCAGCTGAATGATAGACAGCTAAATTGTCAAGAGGAGCTCATTCAAGACAAGCAATTTGATAAAACATCTAAAGTACTAATGTGACACAGAGTAGAAGGCGTTTACTTATGCTAGCAGGAAATAGCAACAATCAACACTGCAGCAAATGCTAGAGAAGCTAGCGCAAAATGTCCAGAGACAACCCACGGGCGGGAAAAAAAAACGAAGCTCCTACCCAGTACATTGCCCTTGATGATCAGCCACTGTCAGTTGTAAATCATGCGAGTGCCAAGTATGTGATTCCCAGTTTACGGGAAATAGTAACTACTTACCTGGATATAACCCCAGTTCTATGAGTATGTGCATCACCTTATCATGAGCTAGAATTCAACATACATAGTCTTTTCAAGTCCCTGTTTTCTTACTTAATCTCCACCAATCCAAGCCAGTCCCCCCCTGAGGAGTATTAAGTACTCAGATTGGTACTCTGTATCAGCAAACACTCAAATGTAAGTACATGTATCCCCAATTTTTGTAATCCATCATTCATTTAAACTAAGACTTTTTTTGCTTAACAGTGGTCACAATTGACAATCACCTGATAATGTGAACACCAAAGCACAGTCTAACAGTGGAGTCATCAAGTTAGCCAGCTGAGCTCAAGCTAAAGTTTGCTAACATTAGCCACCACAGGCTACTGGTCATACCGGACCAAGTACAAATGCAGCAGCAGCAAATGGTATTAAAGTTATTTCCATCTTTAAAAGTTATATAATCTTGCTTTAAAATATCTGTTTTAAAGGCAACAATTAATGGATCAATCAAAAGGATAACGGATAGATTAATAGATAATGGTTGTAAGACAAGATAGAGGTCATGAAATTTTAAAATAGAGATGTTAGGGGGGTCGTTATGAGTGCTGGCAGTTTAATGGTATGTCCTCACAGGCATCTTTGGTGAAACAGAGAAAGCTCATGTTGCTGCTGTCCATCAGTGTCTGGCAGGTTGAGCTCATGCACTATTTAAAATCTCTCCCTCTCACTCTCTGCGTCTCTCTCCTCCCATTCACTCAAAGTCACAAAAGGCCAAAGGTCACCGGCACAATGGAGACGAAGAGGTCCTCCATCCCCCTGACCACACCAGTAACCCCATGGAACACAAACACACACATACACACAACTGCCTCTGTGTTATCATCACTGCCCGTACACACTTGCAAGGCAGTGAACACACAAACGTGCGCACCCTCGTGTTCTGCTCTCAGCCTTCTTTGAATTCCTTCCCATGTATCTTGCAGCTCGCCTGTCACGCCTCCCCCCAGCGCTATCAGTCTCTCTCTCCCAGACCTCATAATGGCTCCTCCTGGGTAGTGGCTGCGTCTGCGGCTCCCGCTATTTCAAAGTTTTAGCTGGCCGGATTAAGCGTGGTATGTGGAAAATGAACAGCCACTCACAGGAGGGACACATGAGCTGAATGCATAATAAACCAGGAGACTGGCAAGAGGAAGAAAAAAGAGAGAGAGCAGAGAAAGGAAGGTGGTGGTGGTGGTGGTGGTGGGGGGGGGGGGGTAAAAGAAAAACACTCACTCACAAGTTGTCTGAAGCAGTGTCAGCACCTACACGGCAACAATATCACTCACCGAAATGGAAATAAAATGCCTCTTTGACTTTTCCTCTGTGCTCACAATCAAAGGCAATTTTTAAGACAAAATGTTTCAAGGGGCTGAGAGGTAGTAGCGATGGCTTTCTTTGTGAGATATTGAGTGCGAGCGCGCCTCATATATCACAACAGTCAGTGCAGGTTTACACTGCTCGCTGGTTTCATCATCATCATCACATGCCTCCAAAATTCCTGGAGGATTGCGGAGCAGAGAGAGGGGAGCTTGGCAGCGAGCGGCGGGGCTGATGGAGCACCAGAGAGCGCGAGGCTAGCTGCTAGCTCCATGCCACTCTGCTTTCAGTGGGGCTCTTTGGAGGCGACACGCAGTCATGTGGCTCATCTGTGCTGCCTCCAGCGCCCCAGGGGAATTGACCCCACACACACACACACACACACACACACACACACACTCCCCTCCCCTGCTATTAGCGTAAGGGTGGAAGGAAATTAAAAGAGTAGCTGTTTGGAAGAGAGGGAGAAACCACTGAGATGCTCCTCATGTTTGGGATGTGTCTTGTCTCCCTTTGCTTGTTATGGTAGCCAGGCTAGTTGGAGGGTGGGTGGGTGGGTGCCTGGTGGTGAAGAGAGACCGGCCCCCATTTGCCTTTGTCCCCTTTTTTTTTTTTTATCACAGGCGGCCATCAGCCTCTGAGACTTGGTGAAACGTTACACTTGGTTAGAGAGGAGATATTGCTTAGGCCCCTCTATGATCCCCAACCCTGTGTTTTCTTCTTCTGCTGGTGCTGGGGGGGGGGGGCTGTAGCAGCAGCGATGGTGGGGGCCTACAACCACCCCACCCTCCTGCCCCCACCACCATGCTCCCTTTGCTTTTCTAATCACGCTGCAGATGTGCCTGATGGCTGAACAATCTCTGTGTACTGAACGTGGGGCTCCCGCAGGAATCCAGGAGGCTTGCTTATGTGAGCTGTCATGAAAAAAAAGTGAGAGGGCAGGGAGGGAGGGAGGGAGTGAATGTGGGTCTGCGTGAGAGGGAGAGGGAGCGGAGTGAGTTAGAGGGAGAATGGGAGATGGAGAAAGACAGAGGGGAAGAGGGAGAGATCAGTGAACAGCGACAAACGCAGCAGGGCTCCTTGGATTGAGTGTGTGTGTGTATACGTGTGTTTGTGTATGTGTGTGTGAGTGAGTGGCACAACTGTGAGCCCACCCTTGCTCACGGTTGCCGCTGGAGCTGCAGACCAAACCACATTAAATAAAAGAAATCCATTCCCAAGCCTGTTAAGGAGCCATGTGGGGAGGTGTGAGAGTGTGTGTGCGTGTGTGTGTGTGTGCACTCGAGTGGCTGTGTGTCCATATGTGTGCAGCAGAGAAATGGGGGAAGGGAGGAGGAGGTGATGGAGAAGGGCTGAGGGGAGGGGAGGTAGAGCAGGGAGGTGGGACAGGCAGGAGGCAGCTCATATTATCCTCCGTGCCAGCTCTGGATGGAGCCTGCCGAGGATTATGGCACATTCTGTAAAGCAACAATGGAAGCGGCGCCGATTCGTACACATTTCCATCCTCTCTGCTTTTTCCTCCCGTCGAACAAACACAGCTTTGTCCTCGCTGCCTGCCTGGCCACTTACCAGGCGGAGAACCAGGCAGACACCTGGAGTCCTAGAGCTGCCCTCTCCAAACTAAACACCCCTCCCTCAGAGCGAGAAAACGGTGTCTCTACAATGTTGAGATAATTAAAGGGGAGCTTTCACTTCGGCCTCGGCCGACAGTCTGAAGAAAACAAGACATATCTCGGAATCAAAGCTCATTAAAATCATGAGGGTGAAGAGATGCTTCCTCCTCCCCTCCTCCTCCTCCCTCATCTTTATCGCCCTTAAGCAAGTGCTGCAAACAGCAGAGCCCTAGTCAATGATGGCGCAGATTAGCCCTTTATTGCCTAATTCACCTACAATAGACGACACGCGGGGATGCGATCACCTTGAGCAGCGCGTCTCAACGTGTACCCATGAGGTGCGAGAGTGATGCTGATTTCTCCGCTCAGGCCACCTTGTTCCGTTTTAATAGTGTCAGCAGTACTTTGAGCTTTCGATTAGTGAGGTGTGTGTGTGTCCGTGTGTGTGTGTGTGTGTGTGTGTGTGTGTGTTGGTTGAGGGGGGTGTTTCACACAGCTCTGCGGAGGTGTAACACCCTGCCTGTAGTGTTGTTGTAAAGCACATTAGGAGTGACTGAGGGTGTTGTTATGGTATCATGATGCCGGTCCAGCACTCAAGGGAAGGTGAGAAGATATGTGTGTTTGTGTGTGTGTGTGTGTGTGTGTGTGTGTGTGTGTGTGTGTGTGTGTGGTCGGGATGGTGGCCAACGCTGCTTGTTGTCTTGCTACTCCTGTAGCTACCCTCCGACTCTCTGCCTGAGTATGATTCTTCGGCCGAGTCCCTCTTGAGGTGGGAAATTTGTCTTAATTCAAACACTGCACCTGTGTCTTTCTTAAAGGGAAAATTCACCATTTTTTTATGTTGATGTCCAATCAGTGTTGAGGGTAAATGTTGCTGGTTGAAGCAGTAACTTCCTGCTTGCAGGGCTGTGCCAGCAGTGCCTACGTGTACCAGAATGCATTGCACGCAAGCCTACTTTGTTGGGCAGATCGAGGTTTACCTTTACTTCTGCAGAAAACAAAATAAAAACACAGATCCTCCGCAGTCTGAACCAGCAGTACTCACTCATTGGTTATCTGCCCTCTTGAGCCTGTTAGTCTTGTTTGTCTTCTTCAGTTTATCTTCAGGATCCTGAAGAAGGTCTCCAGAGCACCTCTGTCCAAGTGAGGAGGAAAACTTCCATGCATAGTAATGCACACACTCCCTCAGGGTTAGTGTTGGCGACAACATCCAGCAAAAACTGCCCAGCCTGAAATTTACTGCAGCAGAGCGATTTCATTTTTGTTGGCAATGGAGGGCAGTCTGAGCAAAGGCAGTGCCAGTTGGTGTTTGCTCTCAGCAGCTCAGGTTGTGGAGGGTCCCTGCCGGCCTTATCCCCTGCATCAGGTTTTTCACTTGCCTTGTTGGGTAACTGGGTCAGAAAGCTACTTGCCTGAGTCAATTTTACCCCAAATTATTTCATTTATGATGAATCAAATAACAATAAAGACCTGAATTAATTGACCCTGTTTAATCCATCTTATCGCCAAACTTGCGGCAAACTGCACATACATAGTTTGCCAAAATCCTCTAACGCCACCCAAAAAAACATTGTGTTCAGTCAGTACTGCACATGTGCGCCTTTCAGCAGAAGAGAAGCGAGATGGCTAACTCCTGAGCTACTTCCATCATCAGCTCTAGAAAAAACTATGTGTTCTTTTTTACCACTTATCCAACTGGACAAGTAAGGTGCTAGGTGCCAGATGCTGCATTTTATTTGCCTCTCTCAATCAGGTAATCCTTATTGTTTTGCCCTGCGTATACTCTAGATTGAATCTTCATCCATAACAACCTCCTGACTACTAATTTGGAATGCCATTTTTGTTGTTGTTGAACATTTTTGAGTGGCATGTCGAGCATGGCCCACCTGGCTACCTGGAGGCGAAATCCAGCCAGTAGTTCTCTGCTTCCAACTACGTCAATGTCATATAAAATGACAGCGCAGGATGCAGGAAGAACAACCGATTTTGCTGATTCTTGGTCAATTTAGTGGCAAATTTTCGCTTCAAAGCGTACATTTGATTTAATGAAAGTCACCCTCCTCTTGAAAATGTGCCGAGCTCACTGTTGAATGTTGGCCGTGTGTATGTACGAGATGATTTTGTGACATCACAGCTATTTTGGAAGTTAATCCTGGTTCAGTATGTAGCTAACACAGGTGTGATGTGGAAACTTGAACCTACAGCACACACACACCGAGACATATACCTTTATGTCCAGCAATTTAACTTGAAAAGAAAATATTTGTATATTTATAGAGGCCGAAATGGTCATTTTGAGCAGAGAATTTTAATATTACCTGCATGTAAAACATGTCTGAATGGGATGTTTAAATTTGGATCATATTTCATAGTGTTTGCAGCTCATTACAGATATCTGAGAACACATTCAGGTGATATTACCCATATTTCAGGAGCATTCACAGTTGGTTTACCTCCAAATAAAGTATTTTAGATAATCTGGCTAACCTGTTGACTTGTTTGCAACCTGTTTCATGTCTCGCCCTGTTGGACGTTGTTGTAGCACCATGTTCTCAGCACAATATTATCACAACCAATGGCCAAAACTACGTGAATAAGACCCAAGTAGTAATAAAGTGGAAATATCTTTTTAGCAGCACTGTGCCCGGCCCCAGAGTAGCCTGACTGTTTTGGTTCACAAGCCATTTATATGAATAAATTAAATCTGTTTACCACTTCCCTGTGCCTTGACAGCTCAGCTGAGAGACTGTGTAAAGCGGCGAGGGTTCGTGATCCATTTGTTCTGCTGTGATGGTGGGATAAAGCTAATCATTGTCTACTCCTCTCCCCCTCAGACTGTTTTCATCCTGCAGAGCAGAGACGCACAACTCGTCTACGTTACATTAACAGGCTAGAAACTCTCTTTGAAGATGCAGGGCTGGGTTTTGGGTGTCTGGAATAATGTTTAGATTGTGACAGTTCAAAAAGCAATCCCTCTTACTTACCGGAGATAATGTTCTGCTTTAGTGTCTTCATTCAACATTGTTTAGCGTCACCGTCTTCCAGTCCCCGCCGTGGCACAGTTTTGTCATCAAATTAAATCCGCAGCCCTTTTCAAGGTACACTTATGTAACATGATCACGTAATGAGACAAACACGGACCCTGCCTGTCGGGAGACGGTCCTGTCCTCTGCGGGGTGCCGTGTGGAAACAAAGCTTTTTAAAGTGGTGGTACAGGGGGGAAGAAAAACATTGTTTTACCCTAGAGGTGGGCTGATAGCACTGTGAAAAGCCCATTTGAAGAGGTAGGCCTCATCTGTCACTGGGCAATGGAGGAGGCAGCCATGCAGAAGCCCCCTGATTATAAAGAGATAATTTCATCCAATCCTCCGGTGGTGCTCCATCACCTTGCCGCCATCCTCCACTGCCTTTCATATTTGTTCCCAGCCTGCATCTCCTCACCCGTTTCGTTTTATTACAGCTCCCACTCAATACATATATTTTAGCTCCCCCTTGAATAGGGAAGGAAAGCGGGTCTCCCTCCTCCCCTCCCACTCGCCGTCCCCCATGTGTCTTTTGTTGTGCAGGAATCCACCGCTCTCAACTTGTTGTGTAACGCCTGCCGCGCAATTTAGCAAATTAAGCTCATGTATCGGCACCGATTGGCGGCGGGATTTCTGGGTTAACTAGCTGAATCACTGCAAATAAGTTCACATTAGGTGATGGCGCGGAGAAAATAATAAATGATAACATCTAGGAAAAAAAGCCTGTAAATAGGGGGAAGGCTTATAATTGCATCTGTTGTCATATCTCCACAGCATCACGGCTTTAATCTTTAATTTGGCTCTTGTTAGTCATTAAAGATATAACAAAGGAATAGCGTTTAATTAGAACAAGTGCATATCTGAAAATTAAATTACTCCCCAACACTGTCATCTCTACTTTTTATAATGATCTTGGGAGGAAAATAGATGTAAATAAGAGAACCCAGGCTTCAGAGTGCGGGGAGGTCAGGAGTATCATTACAATGTGTGTTTAACAGGAAAAAAGCAGGGGTGGTGAATGGCAGCCCAGCCTCTTTCTTTCCCCTCATTTTAACTCACTGTTGGAGGTAAGAGGGATGACATTGAGAGAAAAAAAAAGAGGGAGAGGGAGAGTGCAGAGAAGGGAAGGGCAGGAGGGAAGAGAGACGGAGAGAGCAGGTCGACTCGCTCATCAATAACCACAAGGTCAGACAGGCAGTGCCGGGCTGAGTGGGCCCTGTTAGGAAGCAGCAGCTGAGGATTTGTAGAGCTTGTAAAGGCTTAAAGCAACACCGCTCCGCCTTCTTTGTGCCACTAGCCAGGCCTTTGAAGGGCCAGGGAGACACCTGCTGGCGGCTGAGGGGCACGGTGGTTCGGGGCCGCCTCTCGACGAGGTGCAGCTCAGTGTCAGCTGGCATGGAGAGGGGACTGAGGGTTACAGCAGCAGACACCAGAGGGATGTAAAGGAAGTGTGAACATATATCAGCTTAGAGTGATGCTTGTTCTCCCGTGTGACATTTAGGATGCCTTCAGTGAGAAAACTGAGGAGTTGTTATTCATACGCTGGCAGTGGTGGTGTTGATACAGTTTAAATTTATGTATTTAATGTCTTTTATTTGTTATTTTGCTTTTGTTTTGAGCCTTTTTACCCAGATAGTCTCTTGGAATCAGGAGAAAAAATATATGAAGTCAGGTTTAGGGCTGCAAATAATGATCATTTTCATTGTTAATTAAACTGTTGATTATTTTCTTGATGAATTCATTTATTGTTTGGTCTGTAAATGTCAGAGAATGGTGGAAAATGTCCTAATGACGTGCTAAATATCTTGTTTTGTCCACAACCCAAAGAGATTCAGTTGACTGTCTTAAGCCCTTTGTGCACTGGACTATTATTATTATTATTACCTGGTAATTTGTAATAATTGTGGAGGTTGTCTCAGATTTTAATCCCACGCAAATCTGCCATGTCTGTAATTTGTCAAGTTCAAATTCCACCACAAGTTATCTACAATATTTTGCCAAACACAGACGTTATGTGATAAGTCCTGCACGAATCAGCATCTCCGTGATTTGGGGTCGTATTTAGGTTTTTTTATTTTCTCTGTGCCATTTTTCAGCCTCTTTTCTGGTCGAGAATTATGAAAGCTGCGTTGGCATTTATAAATTTATAAAAGTTTCACAGCATTTTGGGGTGCAGGAGCCTCATCTTACTACAGCATGTGGACTTACTTGCAGATAAAGAAAGCTCAAATTCAACAGAGGAGCAAAATCTCGAGGTGGATGTCTTACGTTGTGTGGCAGTGGCAGATTCAATTCTGTTGTTTTAACCCACATTTATAGGTAGAATTGAGGGTAACAGTGTACATTACTGCTGGTACTGCTGTGTGGTGTCTCTGTGTTGTGTAGAGTGGAGCTGCAAATGACTGTACGCATCATATCTGGGGAATAATGTCAGGATATTCCAGTAAAATACAGCCTGTGCTTATTCCGTGCAAAGGCCACGCGAAGCACAGACTTGTAGAAGTAGTTTGTAAATCACAAGAGGTCCCTTGGTAGTACTAGACCCATGCAGGTAGATAGAGGTGATAGAGGAGTGAAGAAACAAGGAAATATTCACATTTAAGAAGTTTGAATCAGAGAATTGTAACGTTTTTCCTCTTAGAAAATACCACTTGCCCGATTGCGTATACTATCATATCTTCATCCATAACATCCTCTGCGCTCGTACGTTGGGATGCCATTTTTGTTGATGTGAAATCTAGCTAGTGAAGGGAACATGGAAGTTTTGTTTTTGAAAACCTGGTTACCTGGTGGCGAAATCCAGCCAGTAGTTCTTCCTGCTTCTAACTTCATCACTGTCACATCAAATGACGGCACTGGATGCAGGAAGAACAACTGGTTTCGTAGAGGTGAACTCAGCTTTCTTGGTTGATATAGCAGCAAATTTTGCCTTTAAAGCGTACGTTTGGTTTAACTAAAGTCACCCTCCTCTCAAAAATGTCAAACGTCCTCTCAAACCCATAAATCAGTTGTCAATGAATTTGTTGATTGTTGCTGATTTAATCAGGTTTGTTGACTTCCTGGTGTAAATACCTTCATTCATACCTTCCACGAGTCTCAAATATCCGTCTGTGTGCAACTTCAAATATGTCAACAAATTACTTTCCATCTGCAAAGAGAGTCGGAATGGAAAACTCCTCCGATGTCGCTCATTTTTTTTTTATGAGCTTTCTAATTTATGGAGAGGAATGCACTAGTGTGCCCTTCTCTCCTCTCAAGTACAGGCATGAGCAGCTCCAATAGGTAGCATAAAAGCTCTTTAGCTGTCTAGTGGAGTAGATTACTGGCCCTACCGTTAAATCCAGCTAGAGACCCCTAAGTGAGCATTATCAGTATGGTGCAGCATGCTGCCTCCTCTCTTTCTCGCTCTCTCCCTCTTCCTCATCTCACCGGCACTTTGTGCAGTGAAATTTCTCAGTGTGTGATGGTAATGGAGAAAGATGGCGTTGGGGTGGGGGGTGGGGGGTGGGAGGGGTCTGAGTGATGGGGGGGGGGCGAGTGTTTGAGTGAGAGATGATGCGCCGCAGGAAGAGACGTCCCCGCAGCAGCAAGAAGGAAAGATGGAGACAGGAGGAGATAAAGGAGGAGTGAAGGAGGGGGGAGATGGAGGTGAAGATGGAGCTCTCCAGCACCACCCATACACGTGCTTGTTAATTCACTCACCTCTCCACGTGAAGCTGCAGGTCGCCATGAGTTATAGCCAACACCCTGATATTTACTTGATGTCGAATGCAACATTAAATCAAACCCCCCTCGGGCGGAATTGATAACCTTTAATGCAGCTTGTAATACTTTTTAACTTGTGATAATGTTATGTAGCATGTCAGATCACAGCGCCATTGTTTGCCTTCCGTGAAAAATTATTCTGTGAAAAAAAAAAAAAAAAAAGGAGAGAAAGAGGTTTTCCATAAGCTGCTGCTCCAAAATCAATAGTGCGCTGTAAGGGGTTTTGTTAGAGGAACTCTTATGTAGCTGGAGAGCGGTGGGAGGGGGGGGGGGGGGGGGGGGGGGGGGGGGGAATGAAATGTAGAGCATGTCTGGGCCCAGGGTACAGATAATTGTTAACCAAAGATTACATAATGGCTAAGTAATGTAAACAGAGAACCACATGCCAAGTTAATGTTCTCACAGGCCGGGATGGAAGGGTTTCATGCAGTTTTCTGAGGCCGGCTCAGAAATATCTGTGTGTGTGTGTATGTGTGTGTCCTTCCTCCTCTGTTCATTTTCGCCCCGAGGTGCTTTAAACATGGTCAGACATCCTCTCTGAGCCATCCGGTGTGTCCTCTCCGAAGGTGTATGGCAGCGTTCGGGGGCAACTGCCGGGGCTTGTTAAGGGTGTCACAGGAGCTGAGAGGAATGTCATCCTTTGGGCTCTCTGAGGTGCTTGTCGCCTGCCAAATCAATATCTCCCCGCTCAGCTCACAGCACAACACACACACACATACACACATGTGGACACACTAAACTGCAATATCCTGGTGGTGATGGGATTGGCAGCTTCCCTGGGAAGAGGTGAGCTTTGACACGTGTCTGTGTTTCTGTTGCAGAACGCTCCAGTTTAATGGCTGGCAGGTAGAGGCCGAAGAGGGACAATCAACATGAACTCGATTCCGTCGATGGACAGACACATACAGCAGACCAATGACCGTCTGCAGTGTATCAAACAGGTGAGAGTGTGTGTCAGCCGTCTGATTTACATTACATGAGGTCAAATTTATGGTTTTACGTTTGATACAAGTGGGAAGTAACCAAGTACATTGATATAAATGTCGTAGTTAAGTTAAATCTTGAAGTACCTTTCAGCATTTTGGGAAATTTTGTACTTGTACACCTACATTTACATATTTCGGGGGTAAATGTACCGAAATTAAACTAATCTGTTGGCTGTAGTTCTTTGTTACTTTGCACAGTTATGTATTGTATTGAAAACATGACAGAAACTGACAAAAGTAACAACTTCTAAGGATTTCTGAAAAGCAGCTGTTGCTCTCTGAAGAGTTTTAGCAAGAGAAATCCTCTGAAAATTATCAGAACAAAACAAAAAAGGTTTTCCTTGATGGTGACGCTATGACATATTAGTGTAAGTAGAAGTATAAGGCGATAGACTTAGATCTACCTAAAACATACACATGTACGTTCTTCATATTCCTACATCCACAAATTTCAGCTGGAAATGTTCTTAAATTGCATCCATCTGATAGCTCTATTTGTTACTTTGCACACTCAGATCAAACAAAGAAAGGTCCTCCTTGACAATGACACTATGACATGCTGGTGTGAGTTGAAGCATGTGGCAACAGTCATATTCAGATCTACTTGGAACATGTACAATATCAAAAATCCTGAAACTTTCTTTGTATACTCCTACATATTTAAGAGGGAAATGTTCCTAGATTACAGTAATCTGGTGGCTGTAGTTGTTTGTTACTTTGCACATTCAGGTTTTACATCTAAAACATGAGACAAAACGACACATATAAATATAATCTTTTCAGGATTTCTAAAAACATCATGTATTTTTACATTTTGAAGAGTTTTAAGAAGAGAGATTGTAAAGACTCGTCTGAAACTAAAGAGGAAAATTTGATCTTCCATGTGGTCTAAGGGTATAAAAATTCTCAAAGCAAGACCAACAAAAGTTTTCCCTTGACAGAGTATTGGTATAAGTTGAAGTATAAAGCAATAGTAAGACTCAGATCCACCTGGACTGTATATAATATTAAAAATACAGCCTACAGGTGCCCACACAAGTCTAAAAATATAGGTACTTTTACTTCAAAACTCAATTGCAGCTCTTTCTTTCCGCACCCTGGTGTTAAAATACACTGTGGCATTGCTACTTTCACGTTATTTCAGTCAGCTGTTGGACGTATTTTTATACAGACATAGATTATGCACAGATTTTTGACATATGGGCTGTGACCTTGTCACTCCCCACAAGGACAAGCACAGCAGGTAGTGACGGCAGTAACTTCCTATCAAGGAGAATCAGAAGGCTACAGGTGAATGCTTAGTCGAGATGGGGCTTTTGTCAGTGTAGTTTTGTTGTGAGCGGTGTGGCAGTATAAACTTGACTGCCGGTGTAAGTGCAGTGCCATGACGGTGCATTGGATGTTACTTCTTCCACCATTAACAACAACTGTTGATTCTAATTCTACAAAGACAAACATTCTTCGTAAATTGAAGTTCTTAGCGACCGCATTTAACGACAGCAAAACTATATCAAATCATTCATTTACAAATTGTCACACAGCTCATGCAGTATAATCCAAGTCTCATTTATCCAGTCGTATGCGCACTACTTCCCAAACCGACAGCCCTTTCTGACGGTGAACTGAACCAAAAGTGAAACTTATCTAGGCTAGTCCTCAAAACCAGATTCCATTGATAAAAACAGTAGGGATGCACCGAATATTCGGTAACCGAATATATTCGGCCGAATATTGCAAAAAAACACACATTCGGTATTCGGTGGAATAAGTTGAAAGCAAGGCTGAATAATAGTGGCGTGTTTTGAAATGTCGGCAGTGTGGCAATCCGCCCATCACGGCACTTGCATTTGCGACTAAAAATAGTTTTGAGCGAGCAAAATAGGCTTAAATCATTCAGCACGCTGTGCGAGCAGCCTACAGATTTCAACCACCAGCAGAAACGAAAAGGCGAATCCCACCGATTGTGAGTTGAACGGGGGTCACAGACACAGACAGTAACGTTAATGTATTCCTGTCAAATATGGCAGCCATAGGCTTACCGGGCGACGGAGAAGTCGGCTCCAATAATAGCCTCTTCTTGGCGTCATGACTGTCCAGAAGTACCTGAACAGCCGAGCCAGCCGAACACAGGTACGTGACGTGTCAGGGGAGAAACAAGCCTTTCACATTTCTTTCTTTTAGTCTTTCAGTGGCAGGTAACGGCCCACAAACCTCACCGCACTTTAGGGACTGTTCTTTACTTATGAAGGGACTGTCAGGGGAGGAGGGTGGCTGGTTGATTCGTATTTTATTTATATATTTTATTTTGATCCCCACTATGTTCATCACTGATTGATGTTGTTTTTGAAGTATGAATAAGTCAATAAGTAATTTATTCCATTGAAATATCATTGATGTATTATAGAAAAGTGATTTATCTTTTCATAAATGACAAAAGGCACATCTGCCTCATTTTTGCTGTGGTATCGTGATACTACTCAGAACCATGATATTTTCATTGGTATCGCACAGTGGGTCCCAATTTTGGTACCGTGACAACACTAACCTGGAGGGGGTTCAACTGCAAAAACTAATGAAAAACTAAACAATGATATTCGGTATTTGGTACTCGGTATTCGGCCAAGTATTTAATAATATTCGGCTTCGGCCACAAATTTTCATTTCGGTGCATCCCTAAAAAACAGCAATTTTACCTCGCTGAACACGGGAGCTGCTGGTCTACGGCTGCCTTGATTAGTTAGTTTGTTTATGTTATCTTGTGACTTTCAGGAATTCGAATGAACCGTTAAAAACACCAAAGTCACACAATAATATAAACAAAAGAAACAATCAAGGAAATAGTAGACAAACAACTTCCATGTTCAGTGAGTTAAAATTACTGTTTTTGTCAATGGAGTCTGGCTTTAAAGAGAGCATATGTAAGTTTTGCTTTCAGTTTAGTTCCCCATTGGAAAGGGCTGTCTGTTAGGGCTGCACTGAGCAGCGAGGTGAGTAATTGATATACAAATAGTCATGTAATAGTCATGTGGGGGGTGAAGTATTCCTTTAAATTACAAGCCTTCAAGCGTATCTCACCTGCCTCCCTTACTAAGGTTTTTCTTGGTTAGTCCCCCCCTAGTTGACACAAGTCGACATTACTTGTGGCACGTATATGAGTTTTCACCAGTGCAACTTATATGAAAAGATATTTTATCTCCATATTGTGAGATTTCTTTATATGTTTGGCCAGTAGGAAAGTAGGAAGCTACACACTGGGTTTCCTCTCCTTAGTTTGTGCCTGTGCACACACTCACAGTCATGTCCAGACTGCACCCCAGACTTCCTGTTTGGCTACAATGAAGTGACTAATCTGTTCAGCCTCACTATCAGGACTGTGGTGTGACTCAGGTTACTGACTGGGGTCAAAGAGTGGAGGCTCCCCCTCCCTCCCCCATCATCACCCTTTTTTTCTTCCTCCACCACCGCTGACTCCCAGCGAGTCCTTTTGTTCCCCTCTCCCCACCGTTTACTGCGGGACGAATCTCTGGCAGAATTAGGCAGACATACTTGCGTAACCCCGGGCTACAGGGCTCTCCCCCTTTGATCTCTTTTCTTAACTGACGGCCCCGTTTTGTTTCTGGGCTCCGTGCAGAGGTCCACCTCCTGAAAAAGTGCATCAGACGGCCTTTGGGACAATGCATGGGGCTCGCACTTAAACACAAGTGTGGACGTGGCAAATTGTTTTACCCTCGGCAGGGAGTTCCCGGCTATTACTGAGAAAGAGACAAGGTGAAGCAGATAGCAAGACAGGGCGAGTGTTTAGGGAGCAAACAGAGGGAAGCCCCTATGTGTAGAGCCAAGCTTTGATGTCCTTAAGTAATAAGGTAGAGAGAGGTAAACACTCTCTGTCTCCAGTCTGGGTTCCTTCTTCACAGCAGGATATTAAATATTCAATACCTCCTCCTTCTTTAGTCGTATGGGAGGTGAAATTGGATTCTATTAATGCACTGTATCACTAATAGCTAATGAATTATTCTGTAAAGGAAGTTGACAGAACAGGAAAAGGGATTTGCATCAGTCTAACATAAAACAATTCAAATGTTGCGGGGGGTTAAATGTATTAACCCCCACGAGGCAAAAATTTAAACAAACACGTCCCAATGTTAGCGTCCGGGGAAGCAGCACATGGGTAAACATGCCAATTAGAGAGATCCATGGCATACAAGGAGGCCTCCAGTCCATCTAATAAATGGTTAAGCGCCGGGTCATTTCAAACCAACCAGTAAGAGCCAGCACCCTGCTAATAGAGGCAGCTTTGTGCCGCAGACAATCAGGGTTTGGAAGGCCCGCATAATAAATACCATTTATGTCCTGCCAATTAGACTAGCAGTGAGCCCATTCAGCCGGCCGTCTATTCTCCTCCCCGCACACAAAGATGATCATCAGGGGAGATCAGAACAATTAACTCACTATCTTCTCCCCCTGCTCCCCATTGTCCAATATCCAAGCCATTAAAATAATTAAGGAAATATTGTAAACCAATCCAGCTGTTTGCTTTAATTGAAAGTGTGCACACGCTGAAATTTGGCATCTCGGAGGCAACACGGACGAGAAGCAGGAATATAAATGAAGCCTCCTCCATTGTGTTGTTGTTTTCTGGAAGATGTGACATGTCTGTCTGAATACTCCCAGCCAGTGCAGCGGACAGGGGAACAAATTGATTTTTGTTGCTCAAATGATAAATTACTGCTGAGCGTGATGATAAAGTAGAGGAAATTGGAATCTGTCAGCCTGATTGAATCACGGGTTGAAAGTTAAATCAGAAATCATTACGGTGGTAATTTTTAAATTACCGTCCTGTTGTGAAATTGCAATAATGTGATTTATAAACAATAACTTCACCAAACTGTGAAAGCATGGTTATTTTTCACCTCAGCACACCAATTGTGGTACTTTAAAATTTATAAAAATCCATCAGATGTCTCGTTCTGCGTTGTTTGACATTAATGGAAACAGACTGACACCTAACCCCTGTGTGATTTAAAGGTCCAGTGTGTAGGATTTAGGGGGATGTGTTGGCAGAAATTGAATTAAGAAGTGTGTTTTCCTTAGTGTTTAATCGCCTGAAAATAATTTGTTGTGTTTTCATTACCTTAGAATGAGCCCGTTATATCTACAAAGGGAGCAGGTTCTCATCTACGGAGGTTGCCATGTTGCACTACCGTGTTTCTACAGTAGCCTGGAAAAGACTTACCAAACAGTGACTCAAGATAGGGCCATTCATGATTTGGTGTCAGCCACCGTAGTTAGCAGCCCTTCTGTGACAGGAGCATCGGAAAATCACAGATTTTTTTAAACATGAAACTGATTTATTCAGTGTTTTTACCGGTTTAAATCACTGGGTCTGTTTGTTTTGGTAAGGAAGAGACCTCTGTGGATAGTTCGGCTCACGTTAAAAACCTCCTGAACGTCAGGGTCATAGAATAAAAGGTGAGCACATATTAGCAGGTGCTACACTAGCAACCGTCGCCGACATGCTAGACAGTGTAGGAGAAATGCTGAATTGTAACGTGAAACTGCTTTATCCAGTGTTTTAACTCACCTGGTTGTGTTTGTTTTGGAGAGGACGAGACCTCTGCTGATAATTCAGCTCACGTTAAAAACCTCCTGAACGTCTGGGTCTTAAGTTATCAGAGAAAAAAGGTGAGGACACATTAGCAAGTGTTGGGCTTTATTCAGTGTCTTATATCACCTGGTTGTGTTTGTTTTGGAGAAGACAAGACATCTCAAGACCATTTGGCTCCTGGTGTAAACTTCCTTAACATTAAACAATGCAGGAATTCTAACCGGGAGAAGTTTCAGCTGGTTGCAATCTGCAATCCTCACCACTAGATGCCACTAAATCCCCCTTAATCCCCCCTTACTGCTCCTTTAATGTGAGTATCTTTAAGATGTTACCTTAGGCGTCAGGAACATTTGATGGCCAATTTTCACTGTTTTTGTACAGTTAAAAGCTTAATTGATCAATCAATAAAAAGAATCAGCAGATGAATCGATACTGAGCTGTTATTTGCAGCCCTGATACTTTTTACATGAACATTTGGTAAATACAAACAATACTGATTATGTTTGTTTCCGTGTGATGTGTGCAGGTGGTGCTAAATACCTTAAGGGAACATATCTATAATTTTAAACAGCAGGTGAATAAATATGTTGGCTTGTTTAACCTCCAAACAGATGAGGATGTTTTAAAAAAAGATACACAAAAACAGTTATCGGATTTCACCACCAAACACACAGTTTCTCGGTGGCAGTTTGTTTTCCTCTCGCGTCCCAGAATTGCACCGTTGTGAACACTTTGGGGAAGATGGGCTGCGTGATACTGCTGGTATCTATTTCAGAGGCTGTATTTTTCCTCTCACTGTGGGGAAGCCAGTTTGCTGTCAGCCTCTCCACTCAGTGATTCGTACAGGGGTTTGGCGGAAACTATGAACTCTCCTCTCGCCGCAGGAGCACTTCCTCAAACTGTAAGCGTCAATATTTCAAGATAAACTGGAAGACAGCCCCTCTCTGTACTCTCGCTGCTGCACTGGCTATGCAGCTGTTATTGTCTGCCACTGTGTTCTTTCCAGGGTTAATTGTCTCCATTAATATGTTTTCAGTGCTCTGGGGCGTTGCTGAATAACAACAGCAGCATAACCAAAAGCTGTGATTTTGAAAGGGAAGGGAGTCTTTGCCAGTTCGTGTGCGATGTCACATTCAGTTTAGCTGCAGATGTGCAGATCAAGTCGTTTCCAGACATGACTACAGAGGATGATTGTATCTGAAGAAAGCTGTATTCTCAGGACACTGCGAGCGCCGGTCCGTCTTTGTTTCCCTCGAACTGAGCCGAGCTTTTACTGGAGTGTAAATGTTGGAGGATCATTCTCGCCCAGGGGACGAGGATAGGGGGGAGTGAGGGGTCTCTTGGCCACTAGTTTAGGTTTGATTGGTGGGTTTTGGCCGGAGTAGGGGGAACATCTGTGGCGTGGCAGTGCCAAGCTCTCCATGTGACAGCCACACTGGTGGGACCAATTGTTCTGAGTGCAAAGAACAGTAATCACTTCAAGCCCAAGTGTTGGTGGTGTGTGTGTCCCCCTCTCCTCCCCTTCCCTCTACATATTCTCCCTCCTCCCCCTTTCCATCCTTGGTGCGCTGATTGCGTGTGTTGTCTAGCTTCCAGACTCATCTAAATTTAGCATCTGTGGATGTGTGTGTTTCTCCAGGAGACTTTATCCACTAGTAGAATTTACATGTTCAGCAGCCCCACCATGTCTCCTCCCAGCCTCCCGAAACAAAGACATGTAGGGCGAGCGTGAATAGTCTCGGACAGAACATAAAATAAACAAGACTGGTTTCATCCGGCCCTTGTCAAACGGCAGCTTTGTAAATTGATATGAAAGCTGCCTTATCAAATCCTGACCTCTGCTGCCCCCTAAAGAGCAAACAAGAAAAAAGCACAGCGAGGCAGTCACTGTACCGCTGTCACTTCCTCTTCTCCTTCTCTGTCTGACAGTGAAATCAAAGCACCCATTCACTTAAAGCTGACAAACCTCTCTATTTACCTTTGATGCCATGGAGAGGGAGTCCATTTGTTCCTGGTTTGTACAAGTGCACTACAAAGGCTTGTGTGCATTATTTGTCCAAAGGCAAAAGATTACTGCAGAGTGGAAGTGGTGTGTCTGCTCTTCTATGTATAAAGTGATTCATATTGAGGTGTGAAAGCTTTTAGAGAAGAAGTGACCAACAGCGAGTCCAATGTGGCGACCCAGTGAGGTCCATTTTTCAGTTTCCTTTGCTGCTCTACAGCAAGACGGACAACAGGGTTACTGAGTGGGCTGCTGGCTCCAGTTGGGGAATGAATGCCATAAAGGGGTACCTGTAGGTCAAGGAGCCTGTTGTCAGATAAAGTCACAGCACAGCTCAGGGCCGGCTGGTGAAATAAGGGCTTCGTCGGCTATTCATGCGGCCATACAGGGAGATTTATTGCACTCAAGTGGCGAGGCAGCACTATGGAAACCTGGGGAGAGTGAGGTGGATGTATGGATCTAATGGGGACATACCCCTTCAGTCCTGCGCATTAATACTTTAAACCGACAGCACGAGTAATCTACAGTGCAGTATGATCAATTTTAGGGGATGTGGTCACACAATTGCTGTCGTCTTTAAGGCCACTCTGAGTGCGTTTAATTATTCAGCATGTTATTGGCGTGGTCTTTGTTTTGGTGACAGGCGATCTTCTCTCTCACAATCCAGCCGTCCATTTTACATCTCTTATCTGGGGTTCAGGGAGGCAGCAAACAAAGTCCAGCTGCATCCAAATATGTTTCTTTAGGATCTATATCTTTTTGATTTAGATTTAGATTTAGAAGTCAGATATTCAGAATCGATTTTTAACAGCAGATGTAAAAACTTAATTGTTAAATGGAGCAGCGTTCTTTATGCAGTGTTAGTATTAGTGTGTAATACATAATTACGAAATCACCATGTTACAACTTTAATTTAAGAAGGGTAGGAACAAAATGTAAACAAGTTTTGCTCATATTTTTTATCCTGTCATGCCTCAGTTTTATGTATCTTGCAATTTTATACATGATTTGTTTCGGTTTTATTTAAAAGTATTATGCACACAACCCATAAGTAATGAAATGTTTTAGGTTGTTTGGGGGTATCTGTTTTTGGAGGATTAAATTTGGTTTTACGAATAGAGTAAAACCAACCCAATTATCCAGCGCCTTGTCATCTTTTCTTAATATAATGTAGAGCTTTGATCAGGCCTAAAGAAATAAGGCCCAACCTTTAATGAACCTGCATAGTTTCTGTCCAAGCCTGAACACCAGTTTTGGACCTGAACCCCAAAAAGAGCTGACTTTCTTCTGTAAAGAAACTATATTTACAAGCTAAAGTCAAGTTAAGTCTTTTCAGTACGATAACAGACATTTGTGACACCTGGCGCATTCGTACATAGTGATTCTGAGCACCAGGCCACACTCAAGGTGCTGTTAGAATATAGTGTTTTGTTATTCAGAGCACCAGCAGCAGAGGCTGAGGAGATGCAGCCATAAAGCATGAGGTGCAGTGAAAGTGAAACTTAGGCATTCATTAATTTATATAGAAATAGGGAAATTAGCATGAACCCCATGCAGTGCAGGCCTGGGGGAATATTACAGCCAAGCCCCAACCAAGGTTCCTTAGGTTGGGCCCAGTTTGGTTTAGAATCAAAGCTCTACTATACTATTATTCACAAATAGATAAATAAATGTGTATTCTACTATAGATATAATCTCTGGTCTGTTTTCTCAGTGACCTTTAAATGTTCCTGGACTCTAACATATTCCCAATCTTTCCCTTTGTCCCCTCCAGCACTTACAAAACCCAGCAAATTTCCAAACAGCGGCGACCGAGTTGCTGGACTGGTGTGGCGACCCCCGAGCCTTCCAGCGCCCCTTCGAGCAAAGCCTGATGGGATGCCTAACAGTAAGTCGACCCCCCTCTGCAATGCTGTACTCAAAGGTTCAAGGACAGCAAAAAAAGGGCCGCTAAAACAAATGCTGCATTGGCTCTTTCCATAACTCCCTCAGGGTTACGACGAGGGAGCTAATGTTTGGCTGCCTGATCTTCACTGAGGTCACTGGAAAATAAAAAGCATTTCACCCCGTAGAAACTACTGAGATTCAATCACCTTTCAGTGACTTCAGTTACAGTTTGTGCTGTGGCTCATGAAATCGGCACAGTGGAACACAGAAAGGAGAGCAATAACGTCCTCAAACCACAAAGCAATCAGTGGTTATAGAGAAATACAGTTACAAAGCCCTTAATTCCCCGACTTAAATGCCTAGGGGCTTTTGATTAATTGAATAATTAGTATCCCATGGCATTTGAAAACAGACTCTCTTTTTTTTCTTAGACTTTTTATACATCTGTTTTGAAACGTATACTGTAAAGGAAGTAAGATTTTGGCAAAAATGCATCAAGGTAATTTGATCCAATGAGACAAATTTACACTAAACTTTCAAAAGAGGTAAATATATAACTTGTAGCTCAAAGAATCCTTAATTCTTTCTCATGTTAAATGTATATTAAAAGAGAATATTCCACCAAAAAAAGCTCATGTGTATAGGGGAGACCAGGGTTGGTTGGCACACTTTCCACTCTCGGCCATATTTCTCTGATATAATTTATGTTAGAATATGTTACAGTATAACCAGCGGCAAATGAAATGGAAAGGTCTCAACTATAGATAAATATCTTTTGATGTACACAATTGTTTTCTAAAATTAGGTGATTGCTAACTTAAGTTGTGTTGTAGTTTTGTGCCAACCAGCCCCATCAGGCAGTCAGTTGGCATATGGTATGGTGTTGGTTGGCACATTGTTAAAATGACCAAAAAAATGAAGCAACCGATTGAAAAATGTAAACATTTAATTCAAACAAGAATTAGAAAATACGACCATTTAATAGAATATTTGGCCATTATCATACAATTCATCAATAGGAATGTCTAATTACTTTTGCCATTGACCATTTAAAATGATAATAATTAACTAACATTAAAAACATTATTGTGGCCGCCCTCCACAATTAAAATATCTGCCACTGTAGGTGCCCTGTCAGAATATATTTATAGTTTGGTTATTAATTGTTCCACACTCTCGCAACTATGTTAGCATAAATTGGTCACGAATAGCTAACTGTCCGTTTAGTCATATTTTATTATATTTTTGGCCAAATATTATTAGACACATGTTAAATATTCAGAGGTGATAAAATTATATTTAAAATAAATAAATAAATTATGCCTAAACATACAGCATATGTTGCTAGTATGGTTTGCTGTTTTGTGCCGCTACGTTAGCTTACATTGGTCACAAATAGCTAACTGCAATAGCGACAAATGGAAGGTGTCTCTTTAGTCATATTTTGGTTAATTTTTTGTCTAAATGGTATTAGACACATGTTGAACATTTAGAGGGACATTAGAATTATGTTTTATGAACCAAACTATGCTTAAATACATGGCATATGTTAGTAGTGCAGTTTGCTCTTGTGTGCAGCAACGTTAGCTTACACAGGTCATGTATAAATAGCTGCAGTAGCATCAACCTGTTCATTTAGTCATATTTTGGTATGTTTTTGGCTAAATGTTATAAGACACATGTTGAACATTCAGAGGGCCAGGGACAACAGAGAGGTGTTTTATAAACCAAACTATGCTTAAATACACACAGCATATGTTGGTAGTGCACTTTGCTCTTTTGTGCAACTACGTTAGCTTACACTGGTCATGAATAGCTAACTGCAGCAGTGACAAGCTGTCCATTTAGTCATACTTTGGCATATGTTTGGCTGATTGAAACATTTTGAACCTACAGAGGGACACCTATGCCTAAACATAAAGCATATGTTGCTGGTATGGTTTGCTGTTTTGTGCAGCTACATTAACGTTAGCTTAAATTGGTCACAAATTAGAAACAGCTAAGTGTGTTAATAACAAACGGCTATTTCGTTATTAATATTTTGGGGAATATATTGGAACCAGCCAGGCTTTTTGAGAGGCAAATTTGTGTTTTATAAAGTTTCTGTGGACAACTGTGCTTTTATTTTGGTTTTGTTTGTTTGTTTGTTTATGCCATATGGTTCTCAGCCACCATTAGAATCTACTGTAACGGTTTTGAATCCAAGCTGAGTACAGCTGCCGCCCACCACAAAGGAGCAAACTACAAACTGTTCAAACCTATGGGGGGGCGAGTATTTGAAAGACTATTTTCATAGATTTTTAATGAAGTATTTCTTCAATAAAATCCTCTTCAGAAATATTCTGTGTCATGCAGACAGAACAGTTATAAATGAAGAGATGACTCTCTTCTGGAAATTTTGGGCCAAGAGACAGAACAGACAGTTAGGCAGAACAATGGATGGACTGCGGATGTGTCACTCACCTGTCACCTTGGGCCATTCTGTGCTTCAACATGCTCATTTCCATACCGCCTCCAGCAGTAGATAAGAAATACATATAGCTCCTGTTGGGTGCAATTTGTAACCCCGCCAAGCGAGCGTGGCTACAGCAAGTGGAGGAACCCAGGAGATTTGTACTTGAGCACCACAGTGAAACCGCTCTGACACATCCCTCCATTCAAGTGATTGTTTGTGTTACTGCTTTAATGTGCAGCAGCAGGTGCCTTTTCCTCCATTTCACCAATTCAATTTGTTTCCTGCCGTGAAAATCTCAAGGCTTTTCCTTTTAGTTTATGGGTTGTATAGACCTTCGCGTGAACCACACTGGGAGGGAGCACAGAGAATCTGATGTGATTGTGAAATTACCCGGTCTCAGACTGTAATGGTAAACACTTCACCCTGTTGCCTGCATGTTCTGTATCTCACTGCTGCCTTGGCGTTGGCATTTGGTGATGTCAGACTGGTGGCTACACTGCAAAACCAAAATCATCTTCTACAGACAGCTAAATATTGTTTCATTAATAGAAAGAACAGTCTGCCAGTGGGGTATGCAAATAAATTACTTTATTGAGATTAGGCTAAAACCCAGGGTACAACGAAACATATCTAAAACTAAAACGAAAGAAAAGGGTGCTTATTTGTCTTATAAATCATCATATTGTTTGATCTAATAAGACATTTTCTCCTTCCTTACACCTGGAGTTCAAACAGGAGGTACAGTTGCTATGTTTAACATTAAATGCCGAATTCATTCTTAGGCATAAAGAATTAATAATTCGTCGTACGCAGAGTTTCACAAACATAAAGTTTGAGTGACTTCTGTATGGCAGACATTCCACGACCACAGCTCCACTGACTGTGTGCAATTTAAGTTTAAATTAGAACCACTTGTAACTTCTTACACTAGAATTACCATTTAGCAAAATGTCCCTCACAAGTTTAGATTCTAATTAGACAGCCTATACTCGTATATCTTCTTCTTAATGGGGGATTCCTATAAATAAAGGCCAGATATACATACTCTGTTTTGGTGTCACGTCAAGACTATACTTACAGGAGATAATGATATGGTGCAGGGAGCAGTGTTCAGCTGCGCTACCTCGGGGCTTGTCTTGAACTCCAGATCGTGGCAGCAGGATCGCGGCTATGAAAACCAGGCGGGGAGAGGAATCTGTCTCTAGTGAGGCACGTTGGTCCGCACAGGCCTCACTATGTCCTAAAGGTCTACAGCGGGTTTCTTTGAGCTGATGATGGCGATGGTAAATCAAAGCAACATGCGCCACATAAGGGTGATTTACATCACCTCCTGTGGCATGTGAATGTTTCTCTTAATGTTTCCTCTCAGTAGGCATCGCGGCACCGGAGGCCACGTTTTGTCCACCAGCTCATATGGAACTTATAAACTTGTAGGGACAATATCCTTTAAGTTGAACGGGATCTTTGAAGCTGCTAAACTTTACTCTTATGTAACAGCAAGAATCTGGGAAACTGTCAAGACAACATGTTAAGTCCTGTGATGAGTTTAAGTACCAGGATGGGCCTGTATTCAGTGTTTTTTTTCTGAATGAATCTATGATGCAACGGTGTGTCTGTAATATATGAATTTAATACCTATTTCAGAGCGATAATATCACGTTGGGCAATGAGATAATTTATCATTCCTGTTTATTTGTATTTTCTATTGTTTCTAGATAGTTACTTACTTACTTATTTACTTAGTTAGGTAGTCGAACGAAGACTAAATACACCCAAAATGATTATTTGTATATCAATTACTCACTCTGAATTGAATTAATGAACAAAAACCTGTTTTTCTCACGTGCCTTGGGTGAACATAGAATCCAAAAACAGAGAAAATTCTCAATGAGTTGTTGTCAACAAGTTAGGACTTTAACAACAGCAAAACTATATCAAAAATCTGTTTAAAAACTCTCACACAACTCGTGCAGTATTATCCAAGTCTCATTTATCCACTTTTATGGTCAGTACTTCCAGAACAGACAGCCCTTTATGAAGGGTAATAGAATCAAGAGTGAAACTTACCCATGCTCTCTTCATAGCCAAACTCCATTGACAAAAACAGTAATTTTACCTTGCTAAACATGGGAGCTGCTGGTCCACCGCTGCCTCAATCTGTAGTTAGTTTCTGTTACTGTGTGACTTTGGTGAATCTGAATTAACCCTTTAAAATACAGAACTCACACAATGACACAACCAAACGTACAGATTGAGGCAGTGGTAGACCAGCAGCTCCTGTGTTCAGTGACATAAAATTACTATTTTTGTCAATGAGGTCTGGCTTTGAGCACAGCATAGATAAGCTTCTCTCTCAGTTTAGTTTTGTATAGTAAGGTTTGAGCGAAAATGCATGTGTTTGGAAAGTACTGAGCATATGGCTGGATAAATGATACTTAGATTATACAGTAGGAGTTGTGTGAGAGTTTGTAAACAGACTTTTAAAAAGACTTTTCTCACGAATTCAGCACAACAAGTGGTGGGTAATTTACATACAAATGGTCATTTGAGGGTTCAAGTATTCCTTGAAAAAAAACGATCATTAATGTTAATGAAAGAAAACACCTAAGCCATGGGGTAAAAAGTCATAAGATTTTAGTGTGGATGTTGGATGGATTTTCTAACTTCTACTTTCTCACTACCTTCTGCGTTCACATGAATAAAATCATACACATATAATCCACAAAGGTCTATGTGTTTAAATAGAGAAGCAGAAAAAATTCTGTTCTGAAAATTAAATAGTACATTTGAATGGTTGTGCAGCCTTGGAAGAGGTATGCACTGTCTGAGCTCTTTCTACACGTCCCTACTGTTTAGCTTGTCGTCAAATTTGAATTTTTGTGACCCTTTTTCAAAAAATAAAGATAGAATAAGACTGGAGAAGAAAAATATCCGGTGAGTTAAGGTTCCAAAAACCTGAATGATTTCTTTAATCTTAGTTATTTCCTCAGTAGGAATGAACCTTGGATCATAACAATATTTCGTTGTGTCGTTGTGTTCAGGTGGTCAGCCGCGTAGCAGCACAGCAGGGCTACGACTTGGACCTGGGCTACCGGCTCCTGGCCGTGTGCGCTGCCAACAGGGACAAGTTCACTCCAAAATCAGCAGGTAAGACCAGAGTTTTCTCAACCGCCGTCTCAGGCCATCTGGCCATGTTGGCCTGTTTGAGCTCAAAGTTCCTGTCTGCATTCTTGGCAGCATTTCATGATACCCACCCATTGCTACTAGACTGTTTAAGATCCTGATAGTCCAGAAAAATCACTGTACGCCTGACTGTGTTGGACAGCATTTCAAGTATACTAGATGGACTGTTGTATGTTTAATTCACAGCTTTTTAAGCTAATCATCAGAATCTTGCAAAGATTAAAAGAGACAAACAATCATAGATCATTTTTAAGGCTTTCTGGATGATAAATAAACCAACTTTCTTCATGATGGTTGGTTTATTTGTACATACAGGTGTATTAAAAAGACAGTAAGAGTTTAGAAAGGTTGTGTAGGAGAGGTTAGAAGCCTAAAATGGATTATGAAGATACTCCACTTTTTAAATATGGTCATACTTTAAAAGAAAAAGATAAAAGATTGCATATTTCATCAAAGTTTCAAGACTAAGCAGTACTACGAATGTACAAATTATTAAAATAGGATATGGATATAAGTAAAAATGGGGATTGCTTCACTGGGATAAGAAATTAGGTGTTGGTCAGAGTAGAAAATCAGTCAAATACGAATAAAAAAATGACTGTCCAGTTTATTTCATGTAAAAGGCCATGTTAGCAGTCTGAAAATCATCCAAGGCACTCTGATTATAAATAAAAATCCTTAATTAAAGCATGAATGACCAATACATTTCAACTTAGGCAGGCTTCATCAGGGTATAAAATACACTGGCGACAGGTGTTCAATTTAAAACTCATGTCTAGGTCGTGTGACGTGGGTCACATGGCATGTTAGCGGTGCCCACTTGAGAAAAACCACTGGAGAGGCATGACAGTAAAAATAACAGAGAAAATGAGTGACTCCTACATAAATATATATATGTAATAGCATAAAAAGAAGTTGAATCCTACTCTTTCTGCTATTATATATATATAGGAGTCAGTCACAGTACGTGTTTACATTTTCTCTGTTATTTTTGCTGTCATGCCTCTCTGGTGGTTTCTTTCAAGTGGGCACTACCAACATGCGGTCTTACCCACATCACATGACCTTTTTATGAGTTTTAAATTGAACACCTGTCCCCAGTGTATTTTATACCTCGATGAAGAGTGTTGGAGTAGAAACATGTTGGTCATCTATATATTGAGATGGGATTTTTGCTCACAGTCAGAGAGCTTTGGATGCTTTTCAGACTGCAATCCTTTACCATGGATGTGTACGTTAAAGGTCCAGTGTGTAACATTGGCATCTACTAGTGAAGACTGCAGATTGCAACCAGCTGAAACTTCCCCCGCGCAGAATTCCTGCAGTGTTCACTGTTCAGGAGGTTTTAACTGTGAGCTGAATTAACCGCAGACAGGCCACTAGTCCAGCATCTGCTAATGTGTGCTCACCTCTTCTATGATAACTTAATTTTTGTATTCCCTGTGGATGAATATCTAAGAGGCGTGGATCAGATTTAGATCCTATTACTGAAGTAAATAGAATTGTTTAAAATTTAATATCAAATTATATTCGAATTTGTAAGTAGGCCCTATCTGTAGCTGGTAGAGGTGGAGCAAGGTTTAAAGGAATAGTTTGACATTTTTGGTAATAGTTACATGAGAAGATTGAGACTACTCTAGTATCATCAGATTGTCATTTGATACATTGTTATCAGAAAAATATTGTAGCTACTTTAAAGGAGCAGTGTGTTGGATTTAGTGGCATCTAGTGGTGAAGATTGCAGATTGCAACCAGCTGAAACTTCTCCAGTGTACCAAGCGTGAGCTCCCAGTTAGAATTCCTTCAGTGGTCATCGTTCAATAGGTTTTTACCGGGAGCCGAATTGTCTGCAAAAGTCTCTTCCTCTCCGAAACAACCAGACCAGGTGACGAAACCTCCAAAAATGCTGAATAAAGCAGTCTCACATCACAAATCTGTTTTCTACACTGTCAGTTCATCGCAGACGTACTGCTAGCCTAGCATCTGCTGATGTGTGCTCACCTTTTTTCTCTGATAACTTAAGATCTGGACATTCAGGAGGATTTTAGCGGGAGCCAAATTATCCACAGAGGTCTCTTCTTCTCCAAAAACAAACAGACCCAGTAATTTAAATCAGCAAAAACACTGATTAAAGCAGTTTCGCATTACAAAAATTTGTGTTTTGCGATTCTTCTCGTTGCTGAGGGGCTGCTAGCCACAGTGGTAGTGCAACGTGGCGGATTACGTAGACAAGGACCTCCACTCTATGTAGATGTGAATGGCTCATTTTATGGTAACGAAAACACAAAGATTCTTATTTTTAGGTGATTATACACTAAAGAAAACATACTTATTATATTATATTTCTGCCAATATATCCCCCTAACTCCTACACACTGGACCTTTAAGTAAACTGGACAGTCATTGTTTTTTATTCTTAGTTCAACCATGTTTTTAAAGTCATGCCCTTTAATATCCGCATAAACTTTTCTCCATGTTGCATCTCACTTCCAAACTTGTTCAAAACACGGAGAATTACTGCACAGCCCAATTTCTTCCCTGGAGTTTTAAGACAAAGTGCGTACAGCAGAATACTCCATTTGTTACACGCGACAAAAAAATACTTTATCAGTGACGATGAGTTCCTGTTTTCACACAGCAGCGTCATCTTGCTACAGTGATGGATTATTGGGACAGATGTATACTGCTAAATGTTGTTATCAAGCTGGCGAAAAAGCATGCTGGAGCACGATGGGAATGAAGATGTATCGGCTGTCAGCAGCTCGGAAGATAACAGGAATATTTTGTGCTCCTTTACAGTTTTTTGATTTGTGGTTTCCACCTGTCTTGGGTTATGAGAAGTTCGGGGGTTGTGCAATTGCTTCTGTGCACTCGGCCTCTCTCTGCTGAGCTCGCCTTAAGTCAATGAGGACATGAAAGTCAGAGGCACATATTGTTTGAATTTTCACTTGTGTTTGCTTTTTCTGATTTACGACGTTCCATGGTTTTATATGTGGTAATATGAGGCTTCCAGTCATGCAGTGTCACTCTTGTGTCAGCCACGAGAGGGGAATCACTCTCTGTCTGCAATTAACTTATACTGCCAAATGTTCTAATTCTACTTAATGCTAAATCAAATCTCAGGCCCTACTTTATGGGCTTAGATAAGATTGCCAATTGATTCTCTGTCTGAATAATTTCCTGCAACAGTAGTCATTTGGATACCAGCAAGTACTCCAGTCTAGGCAGCATCCCAAAGTGAATTTCATGGACAATTATGTACCTGTATATGCATGAATATTTTGAGAGGAGAGGCCTGTAGAAAGTGAAAGAGAAGGAGTCAATGGAAACCACTGAGGAGGCATTCTCCTGCAAAGCTCCCAGAAGCTCTTTAGAGCGGAGGCCCCAGTCAAGGAGGTTGTTAAGACGGAGAGAAAGCCCTCTCTGGCAGCCGAGGGAGACGGCTCTTAAACGACACTCCCACAGGGCCCCAGGGGCAGGACCCACTCCCCAACATCCTTCGGGGCTGTTGCCGAGTGATGGGGGAAGGGAGGGAGTCACATGATGGGGCCAGGATGGCGGCAGCAGGTCAGCCATCCAACACCAGACACAGGAGTTAGTGTTCAGGAACAGTTTGAGAAGCGAGATAAAGATGAGTTGAGTTATGTGTTTAATTGAACACAGCGTCCTGCTCATGATGTTCTTTTAATGGTAATTTATTAAGCCAAATCTGACAGTTTCCCTGGACGTGATCCAAGTTTTTTCTCAGCTCAGTCATAAATACGACAGTCTGCCATTTGTTGCATAACAAGCTTTTTTATTGTTCTTGATGCAGACGGCTTGAAACTGTTCCACCTTATGTTTGTTCCTTATCTCTGCTAACAAAAAAGCTTGTGTAGCCGCAAAGCCTGGGAGTTTTCTCAAAGAGAAAAAGCAAGAAAAAAAGTGTCCAGGAAGCATTTGAAGCCAAATCTTAACTCTCATAACCACTGCCCTGCTCAGTCACATCGTGCATGTTGTAATCTGCTCTGAAAATCTCTGTTAAAAGTGGGCAGGAGTGGGGGGGTGAGATCTCTGGTAGTTATACGAGCGGGGCCGTCTGCCACAGAGGACATCAGGTCAGTGGCTGAGCGCTAATAAGTAAATCAGATTTGGTGTCCCATTTTAACCAGGCCTAACTTGTCTTGGCTCTGACATGCAGCATGGTCGGGACTATTGCATTTCTGTTATGTCATCTAAATTCCTCTCCCGAACATGGGAGAAAATTGAGGGGGAAATTGCGCTGAGGCGAGGGCAGAGCTGATTTCAGCAGTAGGAAATCAATGTTCACAGTCAACTTACAGCTGAAACAGGTTGTAGCTTTGACAAATGTATTCATCATGAAATGCCTCCAACAGTTTAAGACATTCGTCTGTTAATTTCTTTGTGAGAAAAAGGCTTAGACGGGCAAATAAAGACCTTGATCTTAGTGACACCAACAGTATGTATCTTCTCGCCTGAGGAAAACATCATAATCACCTCTCATTGATTTTATCAGTTAGCATGTGTACCTGAGTTTTAGCAAAGTGAGCAGTATAGAGGTTCAGATGTTGACTCTACACAGTGTGATTTAGTGAATAGATGTACTCAGGGGGATCGGCCAGTTGTAGTCCTTCTGCCTTTTTGCGAGCGGCCCACAATGCACAGGCCGAGTTGGGGGGGAGGGTCGTCTGTCTGCCAGTAGTGACCTCTTTGTGAATGAGATTAGCCTGCTCTATTAATCTGTGATTACTTGGACTGTCTTACCGCAGGGCGAAGCCACGCACGTGGAGCCGTGGCAACATCAAAGCGGGGAGATCACTCGCTCGGTGTGGATAAACTCATCAGGGCCTCTTTCCGTCACAGGGTACATTACATGCCCGCTTAGGCCTCTTTCATCAGCGTCACACCCCTGTCCTGCGGGATGGTTCAGTCTGGTTCAAGAGCGTTGACAAAACGCTTAATCACGATTTTTTTTTTGCCTCCAAGAGGGTCAGAGTGGCACATTCCCAATCGTTTGCGCCTCAGCAAGCACTTGGAATTCCTCAGCTCTAAAGAGTGAAAGGAGGCACCAACTTATAAGAGGGGGGGGGGGACCAGTCAGAGTTTTTCAGTTCATTCTCTCATGTAGCAAACGCCTGGTAAACCAGCTATTCAGCAGATAATTAGTTGGGCTTCAGCTCTCGCTCTGTCAGCCTGGTTTGTCTCTACACTCGTTTTACACACGCAGGGCTGCTTTCATGTTTGATCAGAAGACAACGTGGGTTGTAGTTAACAGTGTCAGCACGATTAAAAAAAAAACAAAAAAAAACACCTCAGCAACAGAGTTTTTATCCTGCGATTCATCTTGTTTAGTTGGTTTGATTGCAGGAGTTTTAACAGTGGGACTCGTGGTAGTGTAGGAGGGGATGTTGTGTATGTTTGCAATTGAAGATCGACACCAGGCAGTGTGAGCGACTGCTTCTGCTTCATACTATAGGAATCTAAAAATATATCTAGAATATTCATCATAACTGTGAGACAGGTGAATTCGACTTTATCTATATGTGTGAAATCACAAGTTTGTCTCGAGGGGGCTTTGCATTTTTTACAACATGCAGACATGCCACAGTTTCTGTATGTACAGAGACAGAGGCAGCAGGAGAAGAATCAGAATATGGAGAAACACATTTATGATTTTTATTTATTTATTTGGATCCCCATTAGTCAATACCAAGGTAGCAACTGCTCCTCCTGGGGTCCACACAAGCAGACATTACATCATAGTGTAAAACAAATATATAAGTAAAAATCCAAGGCAAAAAGAAACACAATACAACAAGAGTAAACCCACAAAACAATAATCAAAAACAAACAATACCAATAGATTACCCACAATAAAACTACTAATGGCACTAATTACAACAATGACAACAAGTGTCCTCACTGTATTGAAATTGTAAGACAAAAGACCAGGAATTAATAAGGATATTAAAGGGACAGTTCACCCTAAATTCAAAATTACATCTTGTTCCTCTTACCTGTAGAGCTGTTTATCAGTCTAGATTGTTTTGGTGTGAGTTGCAGAGTGTTGGAGATATCGGCCATAGAGATGTCTGCCTTTTGTGTAATATAATGGAACTAGATGGCACTCAGCTTGTGGTGCTCAAAGTGCTGAAAAAAAAAACTCAACAGCAAAGTCTCCAGTCCAGAAATCATGACCTGGTTACTCAAGATAATCCACAGACCTTGTTGTATCACTGTGCAGTAGGAAGTGTGCATCTACTCATGGATGAGAGGATAATGCTCGTGACAGTGCAAATACAGACTTAATGGTGTCCTCCTCAGCTGAGCTGTAACGTTAGCTAGCTTGGTGGTGCTGGGTGAGCTAGCAGTAGATGCACTCTTCCGTCTGCGCAGTGATACAGTTGGCGGGTGTAGTTCGGTGGAAAGAAAATAGTTCCTACATGAAACTGCTCACAACAAGGTCTGTGGATTATCTTGAGTAACCAGGTCATGATTTCTGGAAAGAGACATTGCTGTTGCATTATATTGGAGAGAAGACAGACATCTCTACAGCTGATATCTCCAACACTTGGCAACTCACACCAAAGCAATCTAGACTGATAAACAGCACTACAGGTAAGAGGTAAAATACCTATCTTTGGTTTTGGGGTGAATTGTCCCTTTAAGTAAGTGCTTTAACATAATGCACAAAACACGAAACATTAAGTAAATATTAAGTGTAGTAATTTAGAGTTTTTAGTATGAAAATATTTGGAGTTGGAGAGAAGACTAAATGGAAAGAGGAACATTATCTTCATGTAGTCTTATTTCAAAATATTGATTTTTTTTTTTAATGGAAATTTCAGAGATGAGAAAGTAGCTCACTAATGTCAAAGAAAACAAGATGGTTAAGATGAAGTGTGATCAAATGTGTCTCTAAGATTTTATACTTAAATACTTGAAGTGTTGGAGTTATTTAGTTCGCTGCAGAGCAGATCTGATGTAAATTTCCTCTAAACTGTAGTTTGAAGTGCCGATCATACATCGGCTTTCCAGTGAGGTGCTGAAGTGCCGAAGACTCAGAGGTCAGCCGTGTTGTCATTGAGCTGTGCAAAGGTCTCAGATTATACACACAATACAGAGGTCAGATACACACACACACACACACAAAATCCTGAAGGGCTGTAATTTCTCTTCCCAGATGTTTCCACACCAAAATGTTTTTTTTGGTTTTTTTTTCCAAACTTTCTGGCCCTCTCTCCACCCAGTGTGCTTCAACATATAGTTTAGCTGCGGCTTTTCCTAAATAGAGAATAACACATTGTTGGTGGCCGAGTTGGACTGTCAGCACCAGCTGAGAAATAAACAACCTTTAGTTAATCAGATTTAAATACACATTCGAGGCTTTATTTTCCATGTATGGAAGGTTTATTTCAGATGGTGATGATGATGATGATGAGGTGGCCACGGTTACTCGTGTGGTATCAGCTGTTATTTTAGTACAAGATCTGGGAATCGTAAGGATGAATGTCCACTCATCCCACCTACTGTTTAAATTTATAACACTGTGTTAAGTCTTGTCAGGTCAAAGTCTTCTCAGCAAACCTCAGACGTTATGATCATTAGAGGTCTGTGTTATCAGTAACAACAGGGTCCCAGTGATCTTTAAAAAGTCTTAAAAGGCATTGAATTTGCTAAGCAAAAAATTAAGCCTTAAGTGGTATTAAAATGTCTTAAATACATCTTTCAAAAGTCTTAAAAATGCTAAACCATGGAAAATAGGATTTTATGATTTTTTTTAACGTTAGAAAAATAGTAAAAAAAATTAAATAATATATTGAGAGTCTCTTGCATTAACCTCACACAAATCAGGATAGCTGAACCAATGACACTCATTTTGTTTCCTGTTAGGATACCCAGAGCAGAGGATCAGCTGTTTGCTAGCTAGCTGTCACTGACAACATGGGGAAGTGTAAATTTGATGAAAATTGGCCATTTAACCAAGATGTTGTGCTATGGCTGAAACTGGTCAAAGGCAATGCACACAAGGGTCGATGTATTTTTTATGCAAAAAGTTAAAAAACCCAGCACGATGGGATTCAAGGCAGTGGAATCCCACATGCAAATTGACAAACACAAAATTGCCAAGAAAACTCACCAACAAGCGACAGGTATTTACCAAAAAAGTCATGTTTTATGTTAAACATTTTGGCAAAATTGTCCCTAATTCTACGCAATTGATGTCAGTTTATGTTTTTTTTATTATATTATAAGAAAAATAATAATAAAAAAATAAGAAAGAACAACAAAATAAAAATAAATAAATAAAATGTTTTTAGTATAAAACTGTTAAAAATATTTAATTTCATTTTGAGTGGCATTTAAAAAGTTTTGAAAAAATTCTTAAAAACTCGCCAGCAAACGGTAGGCATTTACTAAAAAAGATTTATGTTTTACAATTTCGGCAAAAATGTCCCTAACCCAAAGCAGTTGATGTCAGTTCATGTTTTTTTGTTATGTTAGCGGAAAAAATTCATAAAAAATAAAAAATACACATTTTTTTTTATTATGAAATTGGTCTTAAATTTCGTTTTGAGTGCCATTTAAAACGTTTTAAAAAGTCTTAACCCTAACTTTCCTTAAGCTGTAGGAACCCTGTACAAGTTGAAGTCTGCTGCAAACAGATTTTTTTAACCAGTCGATATTCGTAATTCAGTAATGCTTGATTTTATTTATCAAACCTGGATTTATTTTCTCAATTACTGTATTTCTTAAACCTCTTGAACTTGAATGATTTTCTCCTTAAATCCTCCCTTAAAGGAATACCTTACCCTCCAAATGACTATTTGTACATCAGTATCTCACCTCGTGTTGCGTTGAATTCATGAAGAAAACTTTGTTTTTCATTTCATTCGTTTGTGTTTTACTTTATCAGAACACCTGTTAACAAACTTTCACACAACTTGCGCAGTATAATCCAAGTCTCATTTGTCCAGCCGAATGCTTTGGTGTTTTAAAGGGTTAGTTCGGATTCACCAAAGTCACATAATAACATAAACTAACTCATGGAGGCAGCGGTAGACGAGCAGCTCCTATGTTCAGTGTGGTAAAATTACTGTGTTTGTCAATGGAGTCTGGCTTTGAAGAGAGCGTAGATAAATTTCACTTTTAGTTCAGCTCCCTGTTGGAAAGAGCCGTCTGTTTGGGACCTGCTGAGCATACGACTGGATAAATGAGACTTGGATTAAGCTGCAGGAGTTGTGTGAACGTGTGTCAACAGATGTAGTTTTGCGGTTGTTAAATGCAGACAGGTTTTCATTTACCTTTCTCTGAATTTACATGTAATTTGTAAGCTACATGTTGCTGTATTCAAACATCTTTGATATCTTTGAGAACTTTTTGGCATCTTGAAGCTTGGCTGCTGCAGTTTGACTGCAGAGGAGTCCGAGTTTTACGAGGTTTAAAGTTGTGTTATATGTGAGTGTCAGTGGCTATAAATCTACACTGAGTCCACTTTGGACCATCAGTGTGTTTTACACTACATGATCACTGTATGTGAAGTCTTCCAGACAGCTATGATGGATGTGTTAACTTTGCAGTCGGGGTTCAGGGCTGTAAGTCATCTGCTGTGCACTTAGCTGATAGTAAATACCAGGAGAGCAAACACAGACAGGAGAGATAAGAGCTGCTGAGCTCGTCTGTCCGTCTATGTAGTTGTCGCAGTTATTATGTCTGTGGCAGCAGGAAGTGATCGGTGGCATCTTCGGCCGCCCCATATGGCTCTGTAATTTGCAGCGTGACAAAATCAGATGTTTGCACATTAGAATTAATTTACATTCTAGCTTATGTCTCTAATTAAATGCGTATTATTGTATTTTAGCCACAGATTGCGCTAATTTGACACCTGAGTGGTGAACTGCCGCTGATGAGCGCGAGTATTTTTATTTGCAGATGACAATAGATGCTGCAGACTGCCTCAGGTGGCGTGTCTGCCCACAGTTTACATGTTTTATATGTGTGTAATTATTTATCCAAAAGCTTACCGTGGCTCATGTGTGCTGAAAGACAAATGTGGTCTAATTGGCCCCTCCCTCTCTGATTTCAACCCTCTGCGCATCAGGAAGCCACAATACCCTGCCTCCTCCTCCTCCTCCTCCTCCTCCTCTGTGCCCCTTAATTACAATGACTAGTTTGATGGATTAAGTCAACTGTATGCAAAGACAAGGTTTTGGGGGCTGAAATCACTACCACCTGAACGCCTTGCAACGCCACTTTTTCGGCGAGACCCGCCATGCATCCTCCCCTTGTAACAAACGTGGCTTTAAATGAACTGATTGAGGCTTCTTTAACTCGTTGCTCTGGACGCGGGCCAAGATACAGGCTGTCTAGCACATTAGGCACCACCCCCCTTTGCAGGTTTGAAATGTGAGCTGCCTGCATTTTTTTTTTCTTCCCTCTCCTCTCCTCCCTCCCTCCTCCCCTCCCCTCCCCTCCCCTCCCTCTCTCCCTTCTGGCGAAGTGGCTGTGGCTGCTTCTGTGTGATGTGTGTATTGGGAGAGCAAGCAATGGATCACTAGACAGAAAAAGAAGATACATCAATAACTGCTGCATACATCCGAGGTGAGGAGATAAGCATTTGGTTCTCTCTCTCCCTCTCTGCCTGTCCTCCTCACCCCCACCCTCCCCCTCTCTGTCTCCCCCTGCCCCCCCCCTCCTCCCTCCCTCCTCCCCCTCTCTGTCTTTAACCCTTTACTGCTGCAGAAGCCGGCTTCCCAAATTTGCTGAATTATTTGTGACGATACGTACCTCTTTTCTTCTCTGACCACAGATGTGTGTCCTCCTCTTCTTCTCCTCCTCATGCCTGTTAGTGCTGTATGAAGTTTCTTTCTTTCTTTCTCTTCTTTTTTTTTTTTTTTTTTTTTTTTTTACAGCTTATCCCTGTTTTCCCTCTCATTGTCTCTGGGGTATTTGTTGCTTGAGTGCAAAGAAGCCGGTGGCAAGTAGAGCAGGAGCCCATTAGCAATGACTCCATCTGTGATTGGTTTTGCCTGCGAAACAGAGAGAGCAGCCATGAATAATTGATGTGTATTGTGCAGTCAGTCACTGGACACGCAGGGAGAGAGGAGAGGAAAACAGAGAGAAGCTGCTGCCCTGAGACACCGAGGGAAACGTGGGGGGGGGAAGGGAGGTGGGTGAGAGAGAGGAAGAATGTTAGCGAGGAGAGAGGAAGGTGGGAGGGATAGAGAGACACAGAGAAAGAGCTTTAAAATAGCTGCTGGCTTCAGTAGTGCAGAGATTAAGGCTGCCCTGTATCGCCTTTGTTCTGCTGTTGCAGATTTGTGCTCAGAAGTGTTTCTAGACACATGAGTTCCCCTTTTTTCTGTGCAGTGAAGAGTGAGAAATAAGCAGGGACATTGCTGGAGTTAGTCTGGTTGAAATGCGGGTGGCATTTTAGACGTGCGGGGGGTGGTGGGGGGGTGCTGTTGTGAATAGGAGTGAGCTGCGAAGCTGTGAGCTGTCAAAAAGAGGAGACAGCAGTTAAAGAGGGTTGTGTTTGCAGGGGGTGTATTCAGTGACAAGAGGGAAGGTGGATCTGCTGCTGCTGCTCAGAGTAACTGCACATTATTTCACCCCTGGGGTGGAGGGGTGGGGGGGCACGCACATAGAGGGTTGATTCCTGCATTGGTGGGTGCAGACGGGCACCCTGCCACGTCTTAAACTAACGGAATGGGCTTTGACAGTATGACGAGTGCCTCGCAGCGCCCCGCGTGATAGAGTTGCAACAGCTGACTGCTGCATTTGACCCACTTACAGCTCACACAGAAGGGGTCAAAATGGCCTTGATTATCTCTCTGAGTCGCGCTGACCTACTTGAGGCGGCGTTTTCTGCGAGACTCTTGGCAGTTTATCACACCCACTCCCCTCTATGCCACACAGCCAGGCTCACTGCAGAGACACGCACAGATTTTCTCCCAGTGTAGTAATTCACTGGTTTCAGATCAGTGATTCAGTGTTTCTGATGGTCCAATCATGTTCACTGCACTGAGTTTGTTTAACAGGAGGAGCAACAGGTTTAAATTTCTGACATTTCTCAATGCATGTAGATGCTAATGTACCTGTTTTGCTTATGTTCAACTGAAAGGAATACTGTCTGTAGTCTGGAAAGATAGATATTCATAGAGGTCAGTGGATTCCAATAGAGATCCAGACTCATGGAAAAAAGAAGTATCAAAACAACACATAGTTTCTCCACTTAATAGCTAAATAACCACTTCTGTGTCAGTCTTTCACCTCCTCATAGCTCCAACTCTCTGTCGGAAGTGTTGTTTTTTAGTGATTTATTGGGGAAGCACCCCATACTTTAGACCATACTTCATACAGATCAATGACGGAGAAGTGGATAATGATGTACAGAGCTGAGTATCCTTTAAAAAAATCATGTACCAGCTATGCATGTAGCATAGCCATAATTTTTGTACGTTCTGTGGCATCTCCCACACACATAGTGACAGGGCTAACTGTTAGCATCACACAGCTAATATTATCTAGCGCAGTGATTCCCAACTGGTCTAGCCATGAGGTCCAGATTCCTCCTTAATCATCTGTTCTAGGTCCACACAGTTCAGCATATATATTCAGCGTCATGCTTGCTTTTTGCCGTGTCTTTGAGCTAGTTTGCTGTCTCTGTCATTTAGCTGTCCGTTAGCAGGGAACGGCACTTTAAGGAAAAAGCTCGGTGCCGAAGATTCACTGTACTTCAAAATAAAGTGTGTTTTTTACAAACTTAACACGTTCGTGAGTCAATTGTGGCTCATTCAGAACGGACCTGGGTCCCACTTCTGGACCAGGACCCGCCCAAACAATTATTTATAGGTTTAACAACAAAGTCGTGCCGCTTCGGTGTTGGTGTGAGCTTGTTGGGACCATTTAATGGCTCTGTGTTGGATGTTAGCTGCCACTGCTGAGCTTGTTCTAACCAGGTAGATGTTGAAGTGACCGTTCGTCAGTGGAGAGTGACTCCAGAGACGGCAGCAACAGAAAGTTTGCTGATCTGGCAGGAAGTCCGGACAGTCCGGGATCAGACCCCTAGTACAAAAAAAGATCAGATGCAAGTATAATTTGACTGGAGACATTTTAATACTACTTGGTGCAGGGATATTTCGGTCAATACCCCAAAGGTATCAAGCACTGATACCAAGCCTGAATGCTGCAGGAGGTTTTTCTCATAAGTCATGATGTTTTAGTTTTGCTGTGAGTGAAGAAGAAACCTCCAAACTTCCAAGTAAAACAAAAGAGAAAGTCAGCTTGTGTATTTTTTTTTCTCCTGTTGACTTCACTTGAGAATTATATTCTGGCATGTTGGTTTCTTCATTGTTCACTCGGCTTTCTTTCCACTAAGAGGGGTTTTGTTTCGCTGTACAGTAAAGTCCTGGTTTGGGCAATTATTCAATTATGCTTTTCCTAAAATGTGTGTGGGACAGCTCCCAACATGCTAAGACAGGAGAGGTTTTGCAACAGGCGGTGTTGGTAAAGAGATGTCTGGCTAGCTGCGCAGCGCTCCACACTTCCAACTATTCATTACTGTTGTTTTGTCAGCTTCAATGAATCTCTTGTTCTTTGTATTGGAGATGTTTTTTTACCCACCGAGTTGCGAAATTGCACTGACCTTTTTCTTTGAAGCTTTTTCGATAGAGTTCCAAATCAAAATAACAGCAATCGGCATGCAGGATAAGCTGATATCATTTGTGTATTTGTAGATCATGCAGGCTGTTTTCATTTGGACTTTTTAATGAAAGAACATCCAGCCATCAGTAATTACAGGATGCAGTTTGTTTGCACCGCTTCATATATTGTGATCATGCAATCAAAAGTGGATTTTGATCACATTTGATATTGAATCCTCTGAAGATCAGAAGAGGAAGGCGGCAGGGCCGGCAATACTACCAGCCAATCAGTGAAGTGGATCCTGAATAATGATATTTTTAGGTCAGTGAACTGCAGATAGTCTGTTTCTGAAGGTTAGTGGGTGAACTCAGTGATGTTTGTTCGAGGCACAACAACTTTTGGTGTAAAAAAAATCACAGGTCTTCACAGACATATATTTGTCACAAAAATGGGATAAAGTGTGACGTGATCTCTACAAATAATAATCAGAGTATTGAAATTGCATTGAAATGCCAGGTGTAACCATCGGTAGAGTTTCCTCCTCACATCAAAGGGGAACACAAGCACATCCGCCTACTTGTTATTCTCACTGCAAGTCCTTTAAAGTACAAACAACAGCAACTGAAAGCAGACTTCAGTGGGTGCTCTGTTATTTGATCTTAATTTATGATCAATCCCATAGGTGGAAAGTAATCATACATTTGTTGTGGATCAGGTATCAGAGTGCAGAGCAGAGGAAACACTTAACTCGATCTGTATCTACAGGAGAGTGAGTTACCCTCGTAGACTGTATAAAAGGAGCGGACATAACCACCATGACATCACCTGTTGGTTTGTGGACTTCAGTTTTAAAGCCTCGAGTTTGGCATTTTGGACAACGCCATCTTGTGTTTTTGGAGCCAGAATTGACCATATTTGGACGATAGGGTGGAGATGTGAAGAATTGCTACACCTCGATCCAAACTGACAGATCACCAAGGTAGCAATTTGTCAATCACAATGTAGCCATACCCTTAAGCAGTGGTTCCCAACCGGTGGGTCGCAGTCCAAAAGTATGTCAAGGGTCCATTTTGAATGGACCGCAATGTAAAAAACACAATTTATTTTAGAATACAGGGAATTTTTGGCACAGAGCTTTTATTTTGAAGTGCCGTTTCCTGCTGTAGAGTGAGTGACAAAGGGACAGCTACTTGACAGAGACAGCAAACTAGCTCAACAACATGTGTGGACCTTAGACAAATGACTAAGGAGAAATCTGGACCTCGTGGCTGGACCAGTTGGAAACCACTGACCTAAAGCATACCCTGTTTCATTATCTATTTTACTGTAAATGGGACCAAAATTTAGTAGGGTCATTTTCTGATAGATTTATATACAATCTGACTTCTTTTTGCGGCCAGTGGAGTCTGCCCATGCTGGTCATTAGAACTGGCATTGACCGCACTTTTCAGTCCTGGAGGCTACATCCACTTCTTTCATATGGCCTATGGTTTCCTTCTGCAGACAGGGAGTAAAGGCCTTTACACAGTCTTTTATATGTGTTGTTCAGAAAGCAGTTAAAAAGATGCTTTCAGAGGTCGTGTAAGGGAAATCTGCACCCCTAACTGTCGAAGAACCAGGAAACAAGGCTGAGGCAGTTATAAGAAATTACAAACGAAGGCATTGGACGATGTTAAAGCAGCACATTAAAGAGGCATTAAGTAATCTATAACCTTTATCGATCTGTATAGGTGAGCAGCAGAGGTTTAAACGGCATCTATAATTCCTCTTTGACACATCTATGGCACTATCTACAACCCCCTGCATACATAAACAATGCTTACACATCATTTTCTATGATAGGATTCTGATCAAACCTTGTTAACTGCTCGGATAAAGAGCTAGATATTCAGTCGATAGTAATAGAGAAAAGTATAGGCTCTGTGATTAGTGGAAATCCTTTGGTGATCAGATGTATCCCTTCGGAGAACATGAATTTATAATAACAGTTCTTTTTTTAGTGATTGTTGTAGTGTTTGTAATAGAAATGTCATGATGCGGTTAGGCCTGTCACAATAATTACTTTAGTTGGACGATATATTGTTATTGTCATTTAAAGACCATTCAGTGCTGTTATATAACAGTACAATAACACAAGTACACCCTTCCAAAGAGCAATAACCTTTTAGTTTGTTCAGCAAAATGTGCGTCAGCGTAGTTTTTTGCTTTTTATTTTGGCTCAGGCACTTCCTCAAAGTCTTGTAATCGTCAAGAAAACCCTGTGTATATTCTGGTATTATGTTGGCTAAAATGTTCGTTACATTCTAATGTAAAAAAACCACACATGTATCAGTGTTGTAGTCAAGACCACCTACACCGAGACCAAGTCATGACCAAGACCAAGACCAGATCGGTGCGAGTCCCACACAGCATGATGCACTCACGGTTAAATGTGGAACATGCAAACCATCAGAGCTCTTCGAATTGATTGGAAAGATCCACAATCCCATAAAACACCTACAGAAAACAAATGAAGAGCCCACTTCAATTTCCTCTTCTATTACCATACTGTATACACATGTGTATCTATCAGTAATCCATGAGAAATGTCTTGATAGAATAATCAAAAAGTGAACTTTATGTGGGGGAATTTTACTGTTTTCTATGAGCAAACAAATACAAACACTAAGGAGCTGAAATCGACTTAACCATCTTTATTCAACACTCCTTTTTTATGGGCAATTTAGTCATATCCCCACAGTTGTGGTCTTGACCTCTTTGTCTGCGACTGAGACAAGAGTGAGTAAAAATGCGTTCTAGTCCAAGACCAGACCAAGACCTTCCAAAAATGGGTCTTGAGACCAAGAATGGTAAATGGACTGCACTTGTACAGCACCTTTCTTGTCTTCTAGACCATTCATTTGCACACTGGTGGCCGAGGCTATCATACAAGGTGCAACCTGCTTCTCAGAAACCATTCACAAGCTCTCACACACCGATGGAACAGCCTGTGGGGGGGATTTGGGGTTCAGTATCTTGCCCAAGGATACTTTGACATATGGATTTGAGGAGTTAGGGATAGATCCCCCGATCTTCCAATTGGTGGATGACCCACTCTACCTCTGAGCCACAGCCGGCCCCCAAGACTGAACTTGAGTACTACAACACTGGCGTGAAAGTGCAAGGGCAGTATGGGTCGATATATGGACATGACCTCAAACCATTTTTCTGACCTTGATAAGTCGATAACGTACTTATCGCACAGACCTAAATGTGATCAACAATCCTTAAACTGCCTGCACTGGATATTACCGTCATTTTAAACCATGACACAAGAAAAGTGTAATCTATTAAAAGTTTTTTGCAAGTCCCTTGCATCCATAATTTTGCTCATATGAAGTTCAGTGTGTTCAGTCGTTCTCTCCTCTTCTTAGTATGTTCTTAGACAGTCTGTGAATATATCTCTCAACCATCTCATCATCTCATAGGTTTGTGTTTGAATCAAGGAGCAACTCAAATGTCTGTCATTTACTGAATATCCCAGACATGTTTGTAAAGTCCAGTAAAATGTAAAAATTTGAACCCTACAGAAACCAACTGCTGCAGGAGGTGTCAGTCTGACTCAGGTACTTGCTGTGTGTTGCACAGGAAACTCATGCACATTGGCTGAATCCAACCAACCATCCTCATCCCAGGCCTTACATTATGTCCTCACAGCGGACCGTGTCGACATACTGTACATGGAATGACATCAGATGTGCTTTTTTTTTTCTTTCTTTTTGGTTGGTCATTTAGAAAAGCTACATGGCTGCTGTTGTGTTTGTCTGTCAGAGTTTTACAGTATGAAGCATGTCACACGTTGTTTTTATCATCCTGCCTGCGTCACTGTTCATTGAAGCCATTAACAATCTAAGTTTATGCCTTGTTCTTCTTGGTGATTTGTATGTTAATTATAACCCCCGCCTACACACTTTGGTAAAAAAAACAAAACAAAAAAAAAACAGTAAGAGTTGTGAACAGAGCTTACATTAGATCAGAGTCAGAATAATGTGATCAAACTTTAATCATTGCTCTAACGGAACTGGGACAACAAGCATGCATGAGCATATAGCAAATTGGGTGTTATATACAATAAACATGTTCAACAGAGTTTCAGTCCTGGGCACACTAGAAAATAAAATAATATCTGCATATGATATAGATTCTAATGTTATTAGTATGCGGACAAACTAATAAGAATCTATAAAGTAAAATAGAGTGAAAATACATTATTAAAAAGACATCTACAGTGTGAAAGTCATTATCTGAAGTACAAAAGAGATGTTCCCGAGTCACTTCCATTCAGAATGGACCTGGGACCCACTTTTGGACCAGGACCCAGCAGTTGGGAACCATTGCCCTAGATGACTTTGAAAAGACTTCAGAAAAGCTACAGTCCGACACCCTCTCACATCAAAAAAAAAAAAAAAAGGAAAGTGAGATTTAGTCACATACTATAAGGTTTTGCAAAGGCCGGGGATCTTGTACGGTCAATATTTGCAAGACTACTACCAGATTCCTTTTGAGATTATTTCCCATCCTGCTCCTGGTGGAAAATATTACGCCAAACTCCCTTTAAGAAATATGACATATAAACAATTCCTTACACATTTTTAAAATCACATAACTCTAGAAACACAAGATAAAAGACGTCATATGTCGATAGTATTCTTGTCAATTGTACAAACTTTACATTTTGGATTTTGTCGCTTTAACTCGCCACCAGCCTCTGTTGGTTAGCTGCAGTATTTTAGTGGGAGGAGACTGTGGAAATGAGAGGCAAACCATTTAAAATTTCTCACTAAAATAAGTGCAAGTTAGTCAGGTCAGATACATCCTGAATCAAACACCGATTCTTGTTCAGCTCCACCAGTTTCTCCTCCTTTTCCACAGTACAAGAAAACCGAAACTTTTTCATCTCTTCCGCACCAATAAAGACTAAAAACTTATGATAATATTAAACTTTCTAATTTTAGAAAGTAAGGGAGTTTTATGACCACCTGACACCACAACTCTAGCCAAACTCTCATGACTTCTGACATTGGAAATTTGTCTGAGACAGTGAAATTGCTTGAAAAGTAATTTGTTGTTTGCAAAAAAATCAGCCTGAGGCAGTACATACTCTATATACATGTACAGAAGCTCAGTAATGAATGATTTTGGCTTGTTTAAGATGGATATGGTTTGAGTTTCATTGTTTCCCATTGGCCTGAGTCAGGAGGAAGCTTCTTCGTCAAATGCTGCACTGTTGCACATATGGATGACTCTAATGAGCCTAGAGGGGTGCTGGGACCCGACCCAGGCTCCTTCAGTGTCTGTTCCTACTGTACTTCTAAAGGGAGGCTTTGACCCCAGGCCCACTGTGAAAAGGTCGCAGGTGAATCAGCCACCAGCGTATGCCGCCGTGACACTACCGGCCCTGCACAGCACCCTGAGGTGGGCACGAGCCTGGGCACATCTGCTCTGCGCCTAATTAGTATCATTGTAGACGAGGGCTTAAGGCTGGGCCTTCGTTAATAGCAGCCTGTTGCTCGGGGAAACAGTCTGGCTCCTGTAAGCCGCTTCTTTGCAGGTCTGCTCATCTGATAATCTGGTTGCAGGAGTGCACGGTTAAAAGCACACTCTGTGCTGGTGCAGTCGACCTCACTGTGCAGTTGGCAGGGTTTCAGAATCCGTGATGTGGTCAGGTGAAAGGGTCGTCAGTTAGACACGTTTTGGGGAGATTTGTCTTGTCCAAGTAAAGTGTGGTTGTCTGTAGCACACAAAGATTTTACTTCATCTTTTATTCTTCAATGAAGATGCTTTTTCCTTTGTTAAAGAACTATGTCAGTAGTTTTAGCTCCTATTTACAAATAATACGTGCGCTGTATTTTTGCTGACTGCTTAAAAATACATGCTGTACTGATTTTTAAAAACATGTTTATTTGAGTTGGTTTCCACTTATTACTGTACACTAGGTGGTCTCAGTCAGGTTACAAATTAACACTGGTGCCGTTTGTTTGTGGTGAGAACGTGTTCCGACCTCGATCCGAACCAACTGCAGTCACATGACACATTGTTTGGGTTAAACATGAGTATGTTACAGTCCTGGAGGATTATTAATGTGCACCTCCTCCTGTACTGCCTTAATATGCACATTCAGCACATCCACTGCATCAAAACATTGAGCGCTAACATCAACCTGCGTAGTTGTCCCTCCATTGTAACATTAGAAAGTGTCACATTTATCTTGCAAGTGTACTCTTCTTCAACGTTTGCTTTACTTCCTGGAAATTCTGACCAAGCAAGAGCAGCTTTCTCGCGCAAGGCATTTGATCTGGAGCTTGTAAATGCTGCCATGAGAACATGAACAAAATAAGTCCCTGATTCGGACCAAAGCAAGTGAACTCCAGGTCTTAAAGCACCCTAAAACTGATATAGAAATGCTGTACTGAAGCAGTGTATTGTAGTACACAGCACGCACCACCAGAGGTCAGTCTATACCAGTGGAACCGGAAGGAAACTTAGAAAGATGGCGACTGAAAGTGGTGGGGATAACATTACAGGACTTTTTAAAAAGAAGAATGCCTCTGCCCCTGTGGCCACATATAACTTTATCTTACAGAAACGTCTTCCAACTACAAAAGCAGTTTATCCACTACAAGATTTTACATCATCTCAATTTAGCCCACTGATTTGTCGGTATCCGCTGCTGCTATAAGTGTCACCTGGGCCTCCGGCAACAAGAAAATCAGAAACACAGGATTGTAGGCTAGAATTTGTCATACATACTACAGTGACTTCTGTTACCAGTAGCTCAGCTTTGTTTCTTACACAAATGCCATCATATATCATATACCCCAGAAAATATTAGGAAGATATAAAGGTATGAAAAAATAGATGCTTGGAAAACCTTTAGAAACGCAGCATAAAACAGGAAAATTTGTTAAAGTTTAAAATTAAAAATGAGGAAAAAAGACAAAAGAATGAAACATCAAGTTAAGTCAAAGTTATATGAGCACTATGTGGTAATCTAGACACAACTTTTCAATTAAAGATACACTGTTACTGCAGCAGGAAAAATACATCCAAATCTAACACACAATGGCATGCTGTGCAGAATGGTTAGCTGTGATGTGTAAAGCACTTGACCTCAGACACTGTAACACTGCTGCCAGATTTCAGCTCCTGAATTAAGACATAAAGATGCAGGTTTGGAAGCAGTTTTGCACCCAATCTGCTTACTGAAGCAGCGAGCGACATACAGTAACAGATTGAAGACTGAATGCTGATCGGCGGAGATGTTTGGCTGTAATGCACAAGGAATTAATTCTCACCAGGGGGGTGAAATGCTATAGATTTCCACCTCTGTGCTTTACAGGGACCCTGAATGGCGTGCCCTGTTTTTAATGAAGAGATTTGTAGCATGTGCCAAGAGAGATTATCCTTTAAAACACTGGCCTGCTTAGGCGAAGGTTTGGTTCATGTGTAACCATGACCAAGAGATGTCAGTTGGAGTGATGAGATCTGCATAAATCATCTTGAGATTGTGGTTTATTGTATTTTGTTCCAGTTGGTGTTCTGTCGGTGCCAAGTGGATTTCTTTAAAGATATAAAGAATGATCTTTACCTCCAATCTGCGAACACAGATTTTATTTAAACGTGTTATCTTTGACATTTTTGACAATTTATCATTGATTTTTATTCAGAAATCCTGTATTTTTGTATGTAAATAGATATAAATTTGCATCATAAAGTGTTTAGTTGGGTATTTTGTCACTGGAGTTAAAGTTTAGAGGAATAAGGGATGGCTTTTCTGTCAGTGATTCAGCCTTAAGAGGTTTTTTGATGTTGCAACAAAGAGCGCAGGATGTCAAAACAGCAACCCAGAAACACCGCAGCATTTTCTTTTTCTCCGTGTGCCGCTTGCCTCCACATGGCCACATATGCTTGTGGCCTCAGTAAAACCTTTTTGGCACGAATCCAAGCAGCCCCCCTTTCCCCTCCCGTTCTCCTCGCTGGATGGACATGGCACGACATTGCGGCCATGTGGCCAGCAGGAGGCTGTATTTAAGCCGGGGCAGCTCTGAAATGGACCATAAAACCTAGCCAGCAAGTCTGGCTCCCCATGAGGCAACGGGCCTAAGTACTCATTGACAAGACTCCAACATCACTGACTTCCCAGAGAGAGAGCGGCAGAGGAAATAATGCAAGAACAAAAAAAAAAGCAGCAGACAAAGATGAGGTGCAGACAGGAGGCGGTTGTCTGGCCTATATAGACAGGCTGTTTTATAACCAATAATGCTTTTAATCCACATTATGTAGCTGTTTCCTCATAACTTTCCCACCACTACGCACTCACTGTCATTGGGGCTTTTTAATATGTCTTCCAGCTCATTTTCACTTAATGAAAAAGCCCCTTAACTGCATATGTTTAAGGGACCTCAGGGGAAATATGTCACATTCTGATGCCACATGGCGGCCATGACATTCACATGTTCCCACTTCACACATCCTTCCCACTTCATCAGCTTTTAGAAAACATCGCTCAGCCTGAAGTATGTCATGAAATGACTCACAAGACTTTAAAATCTTACTAAGTGAGCTAATGAAGTGAGTTTACAGACTCCCGTTTTACGACACCCAGTTTGCACTCGCTTCCGTGCCAAAAGTGTTGGAGAGTTGAGAGGCTGACCATGTGTTAAAGGCAGTCCACCTGTGAGCGACTATCCACTTATTCCTCCATGGATGAACAAGTAGCACATCTCCGGTCTGTCGCTGGTTGGCAGGTCCGCAACCTGTTATACCCGCTCCTCAAAAAGGCTGCATGATGGACGAATCGCTTCCATTTCACTATCAAATTGGCGTTGATGAATAATTGGTGGCATCTGCAAAAGACAAAAGTGAGGTTTGATGGCTGCCAGGCGGGCATCCGTGGCTCTGTGGTGACTGTGTTGGAGTCCCGCGAGCCGGAGAGGGAGATGATTTACGACCCAGCCGGTAGTTTACGCGGGATAGTTTGGCACCGGCTGCAAGCAGTGTTATAGCAACCAGCTATTCATGTACTTTTTTTTTGTATATTATGAGGTAAATCCCAGAATTTTACAGTTCCGGGACATAAGCGAGGAATTCTTTGGCCGAAACTAAATGTGGCTGTTTTGCATGGCCTCTTAGGTGCTCTCAGTAACCAGGGATACTAGGACTCCCCAGACTCTCTCTTATTTTAATTGACTTTGGCCTGCAGGAGGCTTGTGTCCATTCAAACCTTTCTGGGCAGAGAGAGACAGAGGAGGGAGGGAGGAACAGAATGTGAACAGAGCTCCCTCAGAAACTAAAGAGTGCAGCCCACTAGAGCCGTTCTTGTTAGTTTGCTCATGGTCTTTGTTCTCCTTTCAGCCCTTCTGGCTAAATGTCTTCAAACAAGCCGTTTGGGGGTTGCGATTCTCTCCGACGGGTTTACAGCGAAAAAGATTGGACTTTGTTGTTACAGTCAGTTTGGGAATAAGTGAGGAAGTGCTGCTGATAATGTGATGTGATGACTGAATGTGCACTGTGTGTTTGTGTGGACGTTAGTGACCGAGCCATGTGGGACGATGCCAGGTGGGAGTCCAGGGTTGACAAGGGAGCAGGTGTCTATTAGATACAGAGCAGAGAGGGAGGGAAGGAGGGAGAGAGGGGGGACGAGGATCATAAGAGCTCCTGGCATCTGCCTTACCTGCTGCCTCCACTGCAGTCCTCCTGCCAAAAGGAAAAAGAAGAGAAGAGGAAAATGTTTTGGAGGAGGCAGCGAGTGAAGGAGCGACTTTTTTAATGGGGGCTGTTCATGTGTTGTTTGCAGGGTTATCCTCTCCCACAGGTTGTTCGTGGAGCACCTGGTGACTATCCAGCATGGATAGTTACAAAAACATGTGTTAGTAGCATATCTGCTCTTTATTAGTCCTTATAAAGCACGCATTAATGCCTCATTCTGCATGTCCATATTCTACAACCTTTAAGAGGTTTTCCTTGATAACATACTAATTACTGCTTATTGATTGTAAGTAAGGAAGTTCTTAAAGGAATACTTCAGGTGCAAATGACCAGCTGTATATCAATTACTCTCAGCATGTTACCTTGAATTCATAAAGGAAACTTGTTTTTCTCACATGCCTTCAAAGTGAAAGGAGAATCCAAAAAAAAGGTGAACATTCTTTTATGAATTGAAGTCAGTGGGGTCCATGTTTAACAACAGCAAACTACATCACAACATCCGTTTACAGACTCTCACACACAACTCGTGCAGTATGATCCAAGTCTCATTCATCCAGTCGTATGATCAGTACTTCTCAAACACATACATTTTCACGAAAACAACTTAAAACACGTGTTACAAGTGTTCCCATTGTAATGATTTAGCGAAAATGTATGTGTTTGGAAAGTGCTGAGCATACGACTGGATAAATGAGACTTGGATTATACTGCACAAGTTGTGTGGGAGTTGGTGAACGAATGTTGTGATGTAGTTTTGCTGTTGTTACGTGGACCCCAATGACTTCAATTCATCGAACGTTTTCCTTTAATGGATTCTCCATTCACCGTGGAGGCATCCAGAAAAAGTTTCCTTCACAAACTCAAGGTAACACACGGTGAGTAATTGCTATCCAAATGGTCATTCTGTGGGTGCACTGTTCTTGAATATGCCTTACTCAGTATGGGCCTTATAAAGTGGTTGTACCACAGGAATAATCATTCTCCCTTAATGACACTCCACTAATAGTTTCACACTTATTAACCCACACAGGCTCCCTGTTCTGAAGTTACCTCCTCCACTTAGTAAATCCATTACAGCACATGACTACTGCAATTAACAAACCCTATTTTAAGTGATGTGGCAGTGCCTTTTTAATAGGAATGTTTGAAAATCTCTGATTTGCTCTATTAATAAAGGAGAAATTTAAACTTGTGCTGATTTTGTTCTTCTACCACTGAACAGGAATAGAACTTGTTTATCTCAATAGACCTCAATTTTTTAAGGTGTAGCCCGTCACTTAGGAACATGGTCTGTTAATTGCAGTAGTTGTGTGTTGTAATGGGTTTACTAAGTGTAAAGAGGAGTCAGTGTTAAAACAGGGAACCTGTGTGGGTTAATAAGTGTCAAACTACAGGTGAATTATTTATAAGCAAGCTTTCACATCAGAATGGGGAAAATTAGAAAGAGTTAGAAAGACTCGATTAAGAGTTTTTTGGATATTATTAACACTTGTAGTTTTGTGTTTTGGAAGGGTACTTGTGTTTTATAAGTTATTAAAACCAATACCCTTAAACTAACACAGCAAAACCATGTAAAGAGTCATTTTGTTCTACATCTGGGAACAAAGAGGATCAAATACAGGCATCGTTTGAATGTAGAAGTTTCAACACTACTTGTTACTGGGTTATTTTGGTGGGTATTGACTACCGATACTCATCCCTAAAGAATTAAGCATAATTATTAAGTGTTATTAAGAGAGAATAATCCTGTGGCACCACCTTCTTAAGTGTTTTTTTTTTCCTGAAGCCAGTGAATTTTTTTAATTCTTTGCAATGGGTGCAGCACGTATTTAGGCTTCACTACGAACACCAGCAGCGTGACGAGGTGCTGAGCGTCTATTCTGCTTGAACACTGCTCATTTGACTTTTTTTTTCTGCCCACCAAGAGTTGAAAAATGTTCAGCCTTGGGTAAAACGCTGAGCTCATTGCTGTCACATTTACCGTGCTGTTATATGTCACAATGAAGAAGGGGACAAATACCACAAAGACCAACCTTCATATCCACATGTACAAGTGCTGAACAACAACAATGGAAGTGAAATATATTAATATACCGTATAAGTATGAATATATGTTTCCTTTCATGAACCGGCAGGTCTGTTCTTTCTCCCTTCATACTTCAGCCTTCCCTTTATTCAGACCAAGTAGCCGACTCAAATAGCCGACACACCAGATGCAACCAAAGCGTCCCAGCTGAAAAAACACTTTGGTGAACGTGACCCCTAAGTATCTCCATTACTTCCTGTCAATAAGCAGTTATTAGGTGGTTATTGAGGGAAAACTCTTAGGTTACTAAAGAGACAGTATGTCGCTAATATACAAGCTAATAAGTAGCTAGTAAACGGTGAATATACGACCTTAATATAAAGTGTCACCAGAGCTATTCCTTGGGTAAAATGGATGTATAGTCTCACCGTAGATATCTGGAGCATGTGTTTTGATTTGTAGCTCAGCGTCTGATTTATATCATCGATAGCACCACTGCAGCAGTAGACGGATGTATCGTTAATTAGCCTATTGTCGCCACAGTAATCATGTTTACATTATTTCGGAGTGACATCGGGACAATCTGCCTTGTTTCATGCTGAGCAGAAGGTTTGCACTGGAGATGCCTGAAAAGACTGCTGAGTCTTTTTATTCCAACTTGCTTCATGTTGAATTCACTCAACAATCTGTACTGGCATCAGAAACTGGGAAACACAAGCGTCCATTGAAGACTGTTCAACAAAACTGTTTAAATTTGTGTAAAAATGACTTTTGTTTCTGGAAAGACACATTCCTTTTCTCAATAAATGTTATTTTGAGCAGCACAGATAAAATTCGGTTCAAACTATTGTGTTAGGGGTAGATTTCATCTCCAGATTTCAACATGGGAAAACCAAAACAGCTACACGCCACGTAATTTGGGTGAACTGCCCCTTTAATTCAGAGCAAAAAGAGGCAGAGTCAAGGTGTTTAATCAGCACAGTTTATCTCTCTGCCTCCTGTCTGACTGTGTGGTGAAAGTTGGGGTGGGGGAGCATTATCATTGGAAGGAGCATTGAACAACTGTCAGGGATGCAGTCCATGTCGTTTGTCATGTCTCCCTGGGGCTTTATGACAGAGAGTGAAGCTGGAAGCTGCAGGCCCGGCCACTGAACCACCCATCTAGTCCCAGCAGATGCGTTTACCACCCTTTGCCGTGGCTGACCATCAGGCTTCACAGCTGAGCACCAGAATATCAATACGGCTCAGACTCAGCCGGGCCTCCTGGGACTATCTACAAGGCAAACAGGATAGGCTCCTCTCCTTATGGAAGACAGAGACCCATAGCCGCCAGGGAGAGCAATGTAAACACAGCAAAAAGATGCTCTGTAGCACCAAACGGCGGTTTGATTCACTCCAGAATAGCCATCGTGATTTGGAAGAGCTACACCTGAGACGATTATCACCAGTTTTGGCTCTTCTCAGGGAGGGAAACAGATGAGTCTATTGAAGGGCCGTCTGTGGGAGGAGAGGAGAAGAAAAACAGTAATCCTTTTGTGTTCGTCATCCACACTGTCCTGAGACATGCTTGGGTGAAGGAGGAGGAGGAGGAGGGAGAGGCTGTGAGGAGTAGCGGGTGTGCTGTTCCTCCTCCTGCTATATGAAACCTGAAGTTTATCCTCTGAGTCAATGACAGAGTGCCTCTCCTTTAAACAGGTTGCTGCTCAGCGGAGGTGATAATTTTGTGTGGTGATAAGCCCTTTATCTAATGGTGGGGTAGAATAATTCCTCTTTAAGTGGCAGTGCCGGTGCTCCCCTCTCTCTTGTCTTTTTTCTCTCTCCGTCTCTCGTATTGTCATTTCGCTGCTCGGCCTGTTGTTGTTTTTGTCCTGCGGCTGTTGATGTCGGCCTCAGTGTGAAACGCGGACGCCGTCCCCTCAGCCAGACGGCCTGACGGTGGCACGGTTAGGGGATAAATTGCGGAGACATGTTTATCAACATAGAAGAAGTGCAAGTTACCCCTTGTTGGAAGAGAATAATGGGACCTAATTGAGCTGTAACATGCTGGCTGGTCGCCAGGCCCTTGAATTGAAAACTCTCTCCATCAGAAGGGGGTCAGAGAAGAGGGAGGGTGCTGCTGAAGCACCGCAGGACGCACTAACATAGATGTGAAACTCGTAAACCTATTAGCCGCACTTGGGCCTGGTTATATTTAATTAAAAGTAACCTACAAATCTGTGCATCTACCCGCGGGTGTGATGTTTTCAGGAGGAGAGCACCTGAGAGGCCTTTTCTGTCAACCAAAGCACAGCCGTGGTAAAGTCAGATCAATCCTCTGGAGGAACAGCACAGCCTGTCTCCTGGCACCTGCTTTGCCAAGAACAGGAGGCAGGAAGGAGGAGGAGGTGGAGGAGGGAGGGGAGAGAGAGAGAGAAAAAGAGAGGGAGCATGAGCGGGTGGGAAGGAGGAAAAACCCAGCTGCCTCTGCGCCTGAGCCCCGTGCTGCTTTTAAAGGAGTGGGAGGGAGGGGAGAGGGAGAGGCAGAGAGACTGCTGGCACCATCTGTACATGTCTTTTGTATTCCAGCCCTCATCTTTACACAGAGCGAGGCTGGTGTGCTCAGTGTTCAAATGAAAGGAGAGGACGTGCCTTTTGGGGTGCGATGCTCTGAGAGGAGAAGGTGTGTGTTTGTGAGTCGATGCTGAAATTCTGTTTTGTCCTCGGAAAAATCGGCGCGCTCAGAGGACGTCTCGCGTCCTATTTATTTTACCTCTATAGTATAAACCCGTGTGGCATCTTTCCTTACTCTGTTTGCAAGCGCTCATGTGTGGTCAAATCTCTGGGTTGCCATGTTTGTGATGGGAGTCAGAAGCTTTTATTTGTTCCTTGCTCCCATCAGCCCCATTAGCCTGATGCCTCTTCTCTCACTGACTCAGTCGACCTTTTTTTATCTCCCTCTCTGTGTAATATGTGCCGTGGCGGCCCGTCCTTGCATGTGGCAGCAGGGTGGATCGGCCTGCGAGGACAGCCTGCACTGTCTGCTGTCATATTGACGTGGCTTTTTGCGCGAACCGCAGCTGAAATCACCAAGCGCTCTGTTTCACCCCCCCTTCCCCTCTCCTCCCTCGCTCCTTAGTCAGCCTAGAAGTGCTGTGAATCATAAGAGGAGGTGGCTGCCCTGCTCTTTGATTGAATCCACATTCCCTTTCTCCTCTGACGACGCAGAGAGAGGCTAGAAGGAGGCGAGGAAGCGAGAGGGAGAGAAAAAGGAAAAGTGAGTCTTTTGTAGTTGGCACAGTACAAAAACATGCACTGCAGATGAAAAGCATATGATTCGATCAAACGCACTCTGTGGTGGCTACCTAACCAAGCGGTAGGTAGGAAGGTGGAGAGGAGGGAAGGGCTGGAGTCCATCTGCGGGTCCAGAGTGAACCCTAGTGGCCAAGAGCTGCAGTGACAGGCTGGCTTGATGCTGGTCTTTTATATTGCAGCATAGAGGTGCCTCCTTTGTGTGAAACACTTAGCTGGTCTCCCTAGTCTCAGAAATATACATATACATATATTCATCTGTGCTGTAAAGCGAAATGTTGAAATGTTAGAAGGTGAGCTGCTGCTCCTTCTATAATTTAGGGTTTAGTTGTAGATTTATATTGCAAACAAATCTACCAGTACACACAGAAAGTGGACAGAAAGAATCCTGATGGAACAAAGATCCTCACTGGACAGACACTTTTATATAGTGACGACTTCTGGGGTGGCTGTGGTGGAGCAGGTTGTCCACCAATCGGAAGATCAGCTGTTTGAACCCTAGGTCCTACAGTCCGCATGTTGAAGTATCCTTAGGTGATATTCTGAACCCTGATTTGCTCCCGATGGTTGTATATCATAGCTTCAGCCAAAAGTGTATGAATGTGTGTGTGAATAGGTGAGTGTGACAAGTGATGTCAGTGTTTGAAAGACTAGAAATGCTCTATACAAGAGCAAGTCCATCTCCATCCATCCGTCCATTTTCATCTGCTTATCCGTGGCCGGGTCGTGGGGGCAGCAGGCCATGCAAAGCACCCCAGATGTCCCTCGCCCCAGCAACACTTTCCAGCTCCTCCTGGGGGAACCCAAGGCATTCCAGGGCCAGATGAGATATGTAATCCCTCCAGCATGTTCTGGGTCTGACCCGGGGCCTCCTACCAGTAGAATGTGCCCAGAACCCCTTGAACGGGAGGCACCCAGAAGGCATCCTGATCAGATGCCCGAACCACCTCAACTGACCCCTTTCGAGGCAAAGGAGCAGCAGGTCTATTCCGAGCTCCCTCCGGATGTCCGAACTCCTTAGCCTATCTCTAAGGCTGAGCCCAGCCACTGTACGGAAGAAACTAATTTCGGCCGCTTCTACCCGCAATCTCATTCTTTCGGTCACTACTCAACACTCATGACCGTAGGTGAGGGTTGGAATGTATATGGACAAGTAATTTACCAAGGTATACTATGTCGGACCGTCTGTTACTCTTTGTAACAGACTCATCAGTGAAAGTGAAAGTAAAACCCAACCCCAGATTCACTCTTGTTTGCCATTTTGTCTCACTATAGTTGGTTTTTTTGGCACTTTGTCTCTTGGATGCCTGCTGCTTATGGTCAAGAACCTGGTCGCTACCTTTTTATAAAGTCCTGACCTTACCAGAGGGTTGTGGGGGTAGACACCCAGAAATGTCCCGAACACAGAATTTACAGGCAGAGAGTCTTTGCAGATAAATACTCATGATTTCTGGAAAGAGTCATTGCTGTTGAGATGTTTAAATTAAGAATAAAGTTCTGTTATCCTGGAGAAGAGTCAGACATCTCTACGGCGAATATCTCCAGCACTCGGCAACTCACACCAAAACAATCTAGGTTGATAAGATGTGTATTTTTTCTCTTGGATGCCTGCTGCTTATGGTCAAGAACCTGGTCGCTACCTTTTTATAAAGCCCTGACCTTACCTGAGGGTTGTGGGGGTAGACACCCAGAAATGTCCCGAACACAGAACTTACAGACAGAGAGTCTTTGCAGATAAATACACCGCAAAATACTTCCAGTGGGTGATCAATGATCAATGGGAGGGATTAACTCTGTATGAGTTTATACATTGTCCTGCATCTTAAACCCATGATGGCGACAAATTCGAAGACAGTGGCAGTGCATATGAGTGAATCCCTCAATGAGGTTTGAAAGACAGCCAAATATAGAATAATAATTATTAATGGAGCAAATATGGAGCAAGAATCAGTCATTCAATCATGTAAAGTGGCACAAGAGTGTAAAAGCAAACGCATTTTCTAGTTGTTTATTCAGTTTCATTCATCAGTAGGAGTTCCTCTCAGCTGTCACCTTCTACATCATGTGAAGGTTAAGTCTCCCACTTCACTCTTTGCATTCATTCTCCCATAGAAAATCTCCACATCATTTTCTAGTAAATGGTAGTGTAGCCAATTGCAAATCATCGAAAGGTTATAAATCTGAAACAGAAAATGTGACTGACAGTAAACAGGCAGATAATGTGCATCTTGCTGCTAGTACGGATATAAGTAATACATTTAACCAATGTTCTTCCTAACATAAACCAGTCCATAGAGCAAGCAAGATAAAAGTTCTTATCTGTTTAAAGGGGGGAAAATGACACTAGTAGTAAATTTAAACTAACTAAAAAGATAATTAAATGACACAACTGTCTCATATTTTAAATTTGTTTAAAATGTTTTAGTAACATTTCTTTAAATTTTAATGGCCTATAGGATGTTTAAATGTTCAGCATTGTCACATAGTCACACAGATGGACAGACTGTTCATCTGTTCAGTTTTGGAGGTGCTTTGTACAGACAGGATTCCCTGATTTGTCATAGGATATTTTTCACAAAGATATTACACATCATTTGTCAGTTAGGTCATTGCTTTTCAATTTTATGTCCAGTGTCGCTCCGAAGCTTCTGTTCCTCAGTTGTTGTTTTGTCCGCCTCCCTCCTCTCACATAATCAGCTTTTGCAGGTTTTTGCAGCGCTTGCAGTAGAGGGCTGTTACCTCTGCAGTGATTTCTCACAGGAGTCCACTGACACACATCTTCCTCTGCTCTCCTTGCAGCTCTTCTTTCCTCGTGGTGCGAGGAGCTGGGACGCCTCCTCCTCCTCCGTCACCAGAAGAACAGGCAGAACGAGCCTCCGGGAAAAGTGCCCATGCAGCCCCCCATGAGCTCCATGAAGCCCGGCCTCTCACACGGGTCAGTGTTCACACTGCTGTGCTTTTTGGCTTGTGCGCGAGGTGTGTTTGTGTGCGTGTTGGGTGTGTGAACAGACAGACCGGGGCCCTTGGGGAAAGCCCTTCCTCTCCACATGAAGCCCGGTGTTCCTTATGGATCAGTGGCCAGACAAACTGCCAGACTAACTGCTTGTAGCTCAGTCAGGAGGGACAAACAGTACCTCATAACCCCGGTACATGTAGTTAATAATTACAACACAGTGTTTGTGCATTTTAAGAGGAAGAACATGCTTTTATTGTGTAATCCTAACAATAAAACCTTTGTCTTTCCCTATCGCTCAGCTAATGTAAACATACATACTGTGACTGTACTGGTATACACTGCAAATATTTGTGCAGTGACAGAGGGCACATTTTGATTTGTCTACATATTTTATGCATCCTCAGCAGAGATGGGTCTTTTCCCTATGACTCAGTTCCCTGGCAACAGAACACCAATCAGCCTCCAGGTTCATTGTCGGTGGTGACTACTGTCTGGGGCGTGACCAACACGTCGCAAAGCCAGGTGAGATCCCGCACCTGTCCAACAGATCTTATTTCTATTGTTTTAAGGTGCTACTGCAGGAAGTTTCCAATCAGGGTACAGAGAAATTAGCATCCACCTGTATTCTGATTCCTAATGTTAAAGGGACAGTTCACCCCTGAATCAAAAATACATATTTTCCCTCTTACCTGTAGTGCTGTTTATCAGTCCAGATTGCTTTGATGTGAGTTGCCAAGTGATAGAGATATCAGCTGTGGAGATGTCTGCCTTCTCTCCAATATAATGGAACTAGATGGCACTCGGGTTATGGTGCTCAAAGTGCCAAAAAAATACATTTGAAAAACTGGTAGTTCCTACATGAAACTGCTCACAATACGGTCTGTGGATTATCTTGAGTAACCGGGTCATGATTTCTGGAAAGAGACATTGTTGTTGAGATGTTTAAATTAAAAATAAAGTTCTGTTATACTGGAGAAGAGTCAGACATCTCTATGGCTGATATCTCCAACACTCGGCAACTCACACCAAAACAATCTAGGTTGATAAAATGTGTATTTTTGATTTGGGGGTGAACTGTCCCTTTGAAGCATCCAACATTTACACGTGTATATCTCTACGTCCACCAGGTGTTGGGGAATCCCATGGCCAACAGCAACAATCCCATGAACCCTGGGGGCAACCCCATGGGCTCGGGGATGTCTGGTAACAATCCAGGGATGAACTCTCCTCAGTTCCCCGGACCTCAGCAGCAATTTCCCAACAAAGGCAACTCTAACCAGGGCTACATGCAGCAGAGCATGTACGGACGACCCAACTACCCCGGAGGAGGAGGCTTTGGTGGCAAGTAAGTGGACAGGGGATTCGTAGTAGTTGTTGGAGTGATTGAAGCTGCTCGATTCTGACAGTTAAAATGATCGCACTCCTCCAGCACGACAGTCTGAGCTCGCTTCATATGTTGGTCTTTGTCACAGTTACCCTGGAGGGCCTAACACTGGACCTGGAGGAATGGGCATCCCTCCACACTCCCGTCCTCCGTCAGACTTCACCCAACCTGCTGCTGCTGCCGCCGCCGCTGCAGTTGCTGCTGCCGCCGCTACAGCAACTGCCACTGCCACAGCAACTGTAGCGGCCCTGCAGGAAACCCAGAACAAGGACATGAACCAATATGGACCGGTAGGACATGACAAACAACTGATAACACCTCACTGACTGTGCTTTTCAATACTGTCCTTTTAATACTAGCAGGAGTACCAGAACAGGATGCAGAGATAAGTGGATTTAGGCTTTTTGTTGAACAAGGTTGAATCTGTGTTAAGGCTGAACAAGTAGCCAAAGTAGTAATGGAGCCAAAAAGCACATTTAGCTCTAACAAAATCTAACAAGCACATGTTATTTAGAAGGCAGAGCATTTTGTGTCTTTTGTGACTTAGAATAGATTTTTTTCACTCACAAAATTGCCACATTGACAGTCAGTACAGAGATGGCTGATTGAACCCATTTCGTCTTCCAGATGAGTTCCTCTTTCCAGATGGGACCAAACCAGGCGTACAACAGCCAGTTCATGAACCAGCCAGGACCCCGTGGCCCTCCGTCCCTCCCTGGGAACATGGGATCTGGCATGAATGCGTCCAACATGAGCGGGCCCCCCATGGGAATGAACCAGCCGAGGGGCCAAGGCATGGGGCCTTTTGGTGCCCACGGCCAAAGGATGCCCCAGCAAGGCTATGCAGGACCGCGGCCTCAGGGCATGGGTATGCAGGGCATGAAGAGGCCGTACCCAGGGGAGGTGAGTGGATGTGAATTCAACACTTTCAGTTTCAGCTTGTTTGCAGTGTGTTGAATTAATGTTTGTGATCTCTGCGTTCACAGCCAAACTATGGCGGGCAGCAGTATGGACCAAACAGCCAGTTCCCTAACCAGCAGGGGCAGTACCCCACACCCAACCCCTCCAGGCCGCTGCCATCCCCTAACTACCCCGGCCAGAGGATGCCAGGACAGCAGCTGCAGGGCCAATACCCACCACCCAGTGGTGCCATGGGCCAGTACTATAAGGTGCAGCAATGCTACTATTCACTAAAAAATGTGACCTGTCGGCAGTGTTTTCATAAAAATAGAAAAAAATCTAATCTGTTTTCTTAAATTGCAGCAAGAGCCACCTTTTAACGGCCAAACAAACAACTTCTCTGGGGGTGGATATCAGTACAGCCAGGGTAACATGAACGGGGTAAGTCCATTTTTGTACTCTTGTTTCATCACATCATCATTCTCTTTGTTGTGCAGTTTATATTCCCATCAATAATTTACTAATCAGTTGTCTTCAATACAGCCGCCCAGACCGGTGGGTAACTACCCTCACTCCCCGGTGCCAGGCAACCCCACCCCTCCGATGACCCCAGGAAGTAACATCCCTCCATACCTGTCGCCAAACCAGGATGTGAAGCCACCCTTCCCTCCTGACATCAAACCAAATATCACCGCTCTCCCTCCCCCTCCAGGTCAGTAACTGGAGGAAATCTTAATAGTGAATTATTCCTTTAAAAGTTCATTATAGTCTGACCGTGGCTTTTCTTCAACCTATGTAGCCAACCACAACGAGGAGCTGCGCCTGACGTTCCCAGTGCGGGACGGGGTAGTCCTAGAGCCCTTCAGGCTAGAGCATAACCTGGCTGTCAGCAACCACGTCTTCCACTTACGGCCCTCTGTACACCAGACGCTCATGTGGAGGTAAGACATCATGCACTGAATCAACAACATATTTTTAGATATTCTGCCCAGATATTTTATATCAGGAGTTTGCTTTTTCCTTATTCAAGTGGCCTCCTGCTGAAGTTGTATTTTTAAGTATTTTAAGTGTCTGGAAACAGCATTTCGTATAGTAAAGAAGTGGTCTGACTCTTACCTCTCAAACAATATATTCTCTGGCGCACTAAAAGGGCTTTTCAAAAGATTTAGGACAAGGGATGTATAGGGGGAGAGGGTCTTTTAGTACAACAAGAGAGCTTCAACTGTGGTTAAAGTGGTTACGGTTTTTGAGATTCAGTAAAAATACAAATATGAATGTTTGAAAAGAAATTTTAATCCATGATTTAGTCCCTGGCTGTTGGTTCTTTGGGCTCATGGTGTATGTTTTGAAACTATTTGGTGAAAAAGCCCTTTAAGTACTGTAATATCCCATGGGATCCCACATGATGCAACTCTAGGGCCATTACTGTTTTCTCTTGATTTGATTGGCCTTGTAAAAAAAAACAACTGAAGTTGACCAAAGTGCTGTACATGTTAAAAGTGTGATGAACAAATATATAGCAATATAACATGTACACAAATCAAAAGCAGAATGTCACCAGGAAGAACAATTACATACGTAAAAACATTATGAAATACTTAAATATTAAAACCACTTTGAATAACCAAGTGACATTAAAAACATATATGTCTTAAGATTTGTCTTAAAAGTGTCAATAGAGGGGAGCATTTCATTGAAAGTGGAAGGCTATTCGAAAGATTTGGAGCAGCTACCGCAAAGGCACGATTTCCCGTACCCACCAGCCTCGATTGTTGGAAAATTAAAGACACTGTTCTGAAGATCTAAGAGGTCAGGAGTTGGAGTAGGGGCAGGGAAGTTCAGTCACATACTGGCGATTGACTGGCTTCTGGAGTCAGCCAGTTTTTGACGCTTGGGAGTTGGCTTCATTTTTAAGTCACGGAGATTGCCACTTGGTGAGGAATCATTGTCCTGTTGCTACACAAACAACTTGTACTGCAGTTATCAGTGGGGCTAGCACTGACAAGGACAACAACGTTGTCCATTTGACACCATAGCAGTCTACATGACATGAAGACTTGATTTCAGTTTATTAAATTGTTCTTTTTGGCCTCTTTGATCATTTGATTTTCAGTCAACAGGCAAATTATGCGTCACATAAGAATCCTGTAGTCAAGAACCGAAGGGTATTCTTCAATTCCTCTTAACCTTTGGCAAGCAGATTGAAAAGGATCCACAGTCATTCTGTCTGCAGCTGAGAATTGTTAAAAAATTAAACCAGCTCTGTTCCCAGCTGACTTGGAGAAGGTCATTTATGCATTCATTTTCTCTGATTTAGATTGTTGTATTTCCCTTTACTCCCTTCTCAAGCACTCTCACGTCCCGAGCTTATCAAGAGTCTTGAGATAAGGATTCTTACTGATGCCAAACTGTGAGATCACGTCATCCTAAATTTAGCATCCCGTCACTGTAGGTCTGTTTGTTTTGATCAGGAGGTTTTTTTTTTTAATGTCCGACAGAACGCTCTGTGACACTTACTAATGAATATCTTTGCTTTGCTTGTCTGTGCAGATCGGACCTGGAGCTGCAGTTCAAGTGCTACCACCACGAAGACCGTCAGATGAACACCAACTGGCCGGCGTCGGTCCAAGTCAGCGTAAACGCCACGCCGCTCACCATCGAGCGGGGCGACAATAAGACCTCACACAAACCCCTGCACTTGAAACACGTTTGCCAGCCAGGAAGGAACACGATCCAGATCACAGTCACCGCCTGCTGCTGTGTGAGTGCACAAATCTCCACAACTAATAAAAAGAGGTTTATAGAAATCCACACGCCAAAAGTCGTCGCCAGACAAATAAAAGTCAGACATGAAAGATGATATTTAATACTGAGGCTTAGAGCGCAATCAAAAAATGATCTGTCAGGTCGGTTTTTGTCCTGATAGACATGTTGAAACAGTGAACTGATACACCTTAAGAGGATGTTTGTGGTTGTGACGGTGATATTTCCTCTTGCAGTCGCACTTGTTTGTGCTGCAGCTGGTCCACAGGCCCTCAGTTCGCTCTGTCCTCCAGGGCTTACTCAAGAAGAGGCTTCTGCCTGCAGAGCACTGCATCACCAAAGGTACATGCAAAACAGCACAGTCACATTTTGCACCCTGACGTCCTGATCGTTCTCATAGTCCTTGCTTACAGAAAATATTTCTCTCCTCCCGCTTTAAAGTTAAGAGGAACTTCAGCAGCGTAGCAGCGTCATCGGGGAACGCAACGCTCAACGGAGAGGACGGCGTGGAGCAGACGGCCATTAAGGTTTCCCTCAAATGTCCAATCACCTTCCGGCGAATACAGCTTCCAGCAAGAGGCCATGACTGCAAACACGTTCAGGTAAACACTGCAGGGATAAACACACACTGACAGTCCTCTGATGCTGCAAGGGAAGACAGATTTTAATATGATGAACTTGATAACAAATATGACTTTTTTTTCTTCCTGCAGTGTTTTGATTTGGAATCATATCTACAACTGAACTGTGAGCGGGGGACATGGCGATGTCCTGTATGCAAGTAAGTTCATCCAGCTTTAATACATAACAATATTTATGCTGTCCATAGTTCTGACTGTAAACCAGAGGTGGGAGTAAGTCACAAATGTGCGAACAAGTCTCAACTCTTAACCTTCAAGTCTCAAGTTTCTGCTTTAAGTCAAGCAAAACAAATCGAGTGCTCAGGTCAAGGAAGTCACATGTCAAGTCATATGAAATTCTGATCATCAGATCAAATGTCAGCTTTCTAGCTACCATCTGACCAACCTATAAGCTAATAAGTTAGCTTAAAGACATGCTCACGTACCTGTCTTTATGGACTTTGTAGTGATGGTGGATGTTTTGGTGGTCGTGTCATTGATTTTTGAGCTGCTGACCTCGCATATCCCTGTTATCTTCTTACTGCCGTCATTGACAGCGTAATCCATGAATCCAAATTTATTATTTTGAATTAGCCTCCTCCATGATAGCTGTCTTGAACGTTGGCCTCATTTGGTCTGGTGGTCTAGTAGGTTGTATGATTTGCGTGCATTGTGCTAGAAATCACCCAATCGTGTTTTAAAACAAGAGGTAACTTCTCAATACCTAAAAGATGGCAAATATTAGATAAAGAAAGTCAAGTCCTTTCAAGTCAACTGTGTCAGGTATAATGGTACGTGTCTACATGGTAATCTTTGGAGGCCCTGTGGTCGCTTTTGGACACTTGATTGGCGTGACACTAGGCCCATGACTGGACCGACATGGCGACTTGTTTGAAAACGTTCTGTTTTGAAACAACGATAGTTCAGTATAATGTCGTCCTGAAAACATTTGAGGTGAGGAATAAGCCATGTGGTTGCTAAATCTGTCTTCACTTTTGATCGGCAGTGGTTAGTTTGGTAAATATTTTTGGGAGTTTCTAGAGGCGGTGAGTCACGCTGGACTGAAATAAAGTAGCATAGATTTAACTTCATGCAAATGAAGAGTGGACGCCCTGTCTCTCTACCACAATGCATTGCAAGGCTGCGTATACAGACAATGAATTAGAAGCAAGGCAATGACAGATCCTGTGCACACATACCATAAGTCAGTTCTCAAGTCATGAGTATCAAGTCAGAGTCAGGTCAAGTGTATTATCAGTGTTAGGCAGATCAGGCAAGTCACAAGCCCTCAGATTTGCAACTTGAGTCTGTCTCGAGTCAAGTTGAAGTCACGTAGTTGTCCCTGTCAGCGTTTTAAGCCCCGTCTCTCTTCTCTGCTCAGTAAAACAGCGTTGTTAGAGGGACTGGAAGTGGACCAGTACATGTGGGGAATCTTGAACGCCATTCAAAAGTAAGTTGGAGACAAATATGAAGTGCATATAATGTTTTTCTCTTCATTTCCTTGTATCTTAACCGTTTCATCTGTATTCCACCAGCTCGGAGTTTGAGGAGGTGACCATCGACCCAACATGTAGTTGGCGGCCGGTGGCGATTAAATCCGATCTCCACATCAAGGAGGATCCAGATGGACCGCTGGCCAAGAGGTTTAAGACTATGAGCCCCAGCCAGATGATCATGCCCAATGTGATGGAGATGATAGCTCAGCTCGGCCCGGGACCATCACCGTACCCGATATTGTCTTCTCAGCAAGGGGGCAACAACAGCGAATACGGCAACCAAGGTACGACACAAACACACGGTCCAAAGTCATTGTCACGTGACAAAAGGAGCTTAGAATAACTGTAAAAAAATGTACGCATGTATTTATTGTATTTAATTTGTGTGCCAGGCAACAGTTACCAGGGGCATGGGAACTTTGACTTTCCTCACGGCACCCCCGGCGGTACGTCGATGAATGACTTCATGCATGGTCCCCAGCTGTCTCATCCACCTGACATGCCCAACAGCCTGATGGCCCAAGACAAGCCGCTCTCACACAACATGCCTGACTCAGTGAGTTCTCCCGTCATCTACTTTATCAGCTTTCTGTTTCTCCCTTTTTATACATTGTCTTGTGTGGCGATCAGCAGTGATGTGGTGGTTCACTTTTACACTGTGATCTGTAGCCTATAGTTCGGCTTTAGCTTCTAACTATCTTTGTCTTTTTGCTGAGTCAGTTTGACATCCTGGATATATCCTTCAAACAAAGCGGTGGGGCTTAGCAGAAGGTCAATTAAAATAACCATCAGTTACAACCCTAGTCTGAATATTTCCTATTTCCTCTCTGCAGATACCTCACTCTGCCGGCAACGACCAGTCGCATGGTCCTCCTCTGCAGAGCTTACATGCATCTCCACACCCTGGGAGCCAATCAGGGCAGCAGCTACACCACAGCGGGCCTCCTCAGCCATCACGACAAGCTCCGCCTCCTCAGCAACAGCAGCAACAGCAGCAACAGCCACCCGGCCCCAACAACCATCCTCACAGTGACCTGGCCTTCAACCCCTCCAGCAGCTTGGACAGCCAAGCGGGGGCGGACATGCCCGAGCCATCTTTAGACGTGAGTCTTGGCGCACAGCAGAACATTTTGAGTAATTTTAGTTCACTTCAGTGGTTAACCAAATCATTCCTCTTTCCTCGCAGCTTCTTCCAGAGCTCGCCAACCCAGATGAGCTGTTGTCATACCTGGATCCACCGGACCTCCCCAGCAATAGCAACGACGACCTTCTGTCGCTCTTCGAAAACAACTGAGGCAATTCAGACACACATGAACTTCTCTGACTGCCTGCAGTTTCCCTGAGACCCCAGGGCGGTCGCTCAGTACTTGATAAACACAAAGATGCACTCCCTTTCTCTTCTTCCTCTTGTACAGTTTTCATTGGCCAGCACAGATTGACTGAAAGAGGTTAAAAACTCCAAGACACGGTGGGGACACGGCGAAGGGGTCGCCCCGCCCCGCCCCGCCCTGCCCTCTCACCCCGTGGCGATACTTTTGAACTGTGCAGCTATACTCAGTTGATTTTTTTACGCCACATACAGGTGTTTGTGTGCACATTAGGAACGTGTTGTAGCATTTTTTATTCATGTTTTGTTTCCTTTTGAGAAGAAAAAGGAATTCACTGTAAAAACAAAAAAAAAACTGTTAAAAAAACAAAACAAAAAAAACCCTGCGCTATCTGGCCAGTGTGCGCGACGTCCATATTGTTATTCCAATCTGAGAGGCTGCAGCTTCCCGGTGTCACAGCTCCATTCCCTGACTGGTCTGGTTAGCCGCACTGTTTTTGTCCACCACACATCATTTAAAAGCACAAGAGATTTTGGCAATGCAAAAACACACAAAAAATCAAGATTAGACGAGTCTGTCCTCGACGAAAAGTTTTTTAAATAATTTTTTGCTCCGCATTTTAAAAGATTTTTGGGAATGATCGGCTTCCACTTTGTCTACAATTGTGATACATACATATTTTTGTCAAAAAGAGATATCCCTGCTTTTCAGTCGTCTGAGGGTCGACAGCTGGAACGGAGAAGATTTTTGGCCCCAAAAAAGTTTATACCACATATGGAGAATACTTCTACATGTTGTGTAGTTATCATCTCCGGTGCAGAGGAGTGATGTCAAAGAAAAGGAAAGATACAACACGAGAGATTCCTGTAAAGATCCCGCTCCCTGCTGCGACTCCTTCCACGCCGTCTGCTCCGCATGAGCCCCGATGTCGCTCCCGTCTGCATTTTTGCAACGTTGCATCTCTCTCCCTGTTAAATGATGTGCTGTTAAAGTAGTCTTCAAAGTGCATGTGTGCCAAGCCCTCGTCTAGTGCTGTTCCAAGTGGTTACAAAAAAAAAAAGAAGAAGAAAAAAAAAAGATAGTGTGGTTTTTATCAGTTGCTGTTTCCACAGCTTTTGTTTTTTTGATTTTAGTATGATTTATTTAACACTAACATTGAAGGGATGACATCAGCAGTGCGTTCACCGTGTGTTTGCTGGATGGTTTTGTTTTCTTGTTTCTGTCGCCGCGTAATTAATCCGTGAAATCTTTTTGGGAAACTGCTCGACATCACCAAAGTTAGAGGGATGAGAATGGAGAGGTTTGTGTTTGCTCGGTCCTGCGTGTGTGTGTGTGTGTGTGAGTGTGTGTGCATGTGTGAGTGTTTCTATTAGGGAAATATTGATTTCAAAGATATAGGGGAGGACAGATCCAGTTTATCCATCACTGCTGTTCAAGAAGTGGTTTTTAAAAGCAGTATTGGTGCAGACCTTTTTTTGCCACGTTTGTTTTTCACTTTTTGAGAAGAGTGCTGTTCAGTATGCAAATGTATTATTTTTTAAGAAATGCTATTGTACTGTAAATATCATTGTGAATATTTTTGTATCATCTCGATAATGTCTGTCCTCCGATCATTAGTCGTCCGATCTAACACCGTGCGCTCCCAGACTCCCATCTAACCACTGACTTTGTTTGTAACCAGCGTGTGACAGCTGTCTGTCTCGCCTCCTCGTCACGGGGGGAAGCAAGTCCAAATGTCTCATAAGCTATTTCCTGCAGGTCGCCGTGCTTTCTAGTCACTTTCCTCCCAGTGCACTCTGTCTCACACCTGTCATTTCGCACACAGGTGTCACCCTTTTCCCCCTGCGTCAGCTCAAAGTGATTGTGTAGCATCATTTCAGTTTCCAGTTTTCCTCCACGCTCGGATGTGTTTGAAAACGTCGTCTACTCATGATTTTACGTTAACATTTTATCAGTGATACTGAGCAGTAACGGTTTTAAAAAGATGTGGTATCAGCTGGCTTTCAGTGTAATTAGTGAGCTATGTGAATATCATAATTGTTGCTAATTGTCAATACACAGTGGTATTTTAAAGATATATCACAACCATATTTTAAAGAAATCCATGATATTGTTTATATTTTTGTTATAGAAAAATGTGGCTTTTTTTAAAAAGCACGAGACCATATACATTTGTATCCCCTCTTTTTTTTGTTTTTGGTAAATTATTTTGTACTGGTTTTTCTTATTAATCTGTAAGGCTAGAAATCCAATTTCTTTCAACTGTAGCATTGTGCTAATTTAACCATCCTGGGTTTTTTATGTAAACATTATTTTAAGCGTCATTTAAGAAATATTGTTTGTTCCAGTTCACTGACATGTTGTTTCATATTTATGTCACAAAGAGACATCAAATCAAACTCTTTTATTGCCACACTGCCACATTTTCATTCTTTAAATATCTGAACTTCTGATCAGTCCCATCGAAGTCATCATCATTTCATACTTCGTTCTCCAATTTGGTGTTTAAGGCAGCACCCTGAATCTGTAGTTGCACAATCACAACAAAAGGGCCATTTCCCTGGGGGAAGTTGTTTTAGAAAATAAATAAAAATAATAAAAAAAAATACAGAGAGGAAGGGCACGTTCATCATTCTGGCCTGGAGAGGATGTGGAGGGCAAGGCTAGACCAAACGTCCCAAGGATGCCTGTATATATGTAAATGAATATAGAGACATGTGAACAGAAATGTATTCATTTTCCCTGGGAATGTGCATTGTTTCTTCAGAATAATAAAAAGCTTGCAACCCCTCTACTGGAAGTGGCTGAATATGGAAAATGAAAACTTGTTAGTTAGTGTCTGTGGGTATCTCTCCGCATTTTGTTCCCCCCTCCCTCTGTAATATATACTTTCACCTCTTTTGTTAAGGGAACTGGGACAGCTATGTTTTACATGTAATATTTAGCGTAAGTGTTCTAGTCTGTCACCTGCATACTCCGAGGTGCTAAAGCTAAAATAAAAAAAGGAAAAAAAAAAAAAGGTTACAAAGCAAATCGTTCGGAGGGGTGGGAGGAAAGCGGTGGGAGGGACGGGTCCAGAAGATTGTAACCAAATCCATAGTTTGTACAATTTTTTGATATCATGAGCAGTTGGAAAAATGATACAATCTAAGGTGATTCATGCAATGTGGCCATTGTCTCTATTGTGTACATTGTATGTACAATCATTTCATATTCTAAACTGGTCAGAAAATAAAGGAACTAATTGTGATTTTTAGTCTTGCAGAACTGTATGTAGTTAGATGATGTGACAACCTAATATTTATCTAATAAATATGTATTCAGATGATACCTGTACGTCACTGTCGTCCTGTCTTTTGTGCATCGTTGGCCCGCCCAACTCCCACAGGCTGCTCATCCAAGCAGAAGGTGTAAATTACGGGTATCAAATTGTACTCACACTCTGAATTAATAAAGCTTAAGGCCAGCTCGTGATTATGTGGAAATGATATTAGCCCACATTAATTATCACAACAGAATAACAGAGACGTGGTTTGTAAACCTGCTCATATGAATGATGCAGAGTTGAGCTGTTACTATTCAGTCTGTTGGAAAGGAAATAAAATAAAAGAGAAAAAGGTGAAAGAAGTAAGAAAATAAGATAGCTGTTGTAAACTTACACGGAAAAACAGAAATGGATGGAACAGAATCATACTTTTTCAAATTTTAAAATCCTCCTGAGATGCAAAAAAATGTTTTTGTTTTGTTTTTTAAAACAAATTTTAAAGATCCAATGTGCAGGATTTAGGGGGATATTTTGGCAGAAAGATAAGGTAATGTACAATAAGGTACCATAAGATAAGATATGATAATATAATGTAAGATTTTTTTTTTAATCTTGTCAGATAAGCTATGGTACGATAAGATAAAATAAGGTACGGTAAGGTCCGATAAGATGAGATGAGATAAGAGACGGTAAGGTACAGTATGATGAAGTACGTTAAGATAAGGTACGGTAAGCTAAGGTAAGGTAAAGTAAGATATAACATAATGGTAAGGGGTCAGTAAGGTAAGGTACGGTAAGGTAAGATGACATACGGTAAGGTAAAGTAAGATACAGTAAGATAAGAAAAACGTACAGTAAGGTACGGTAAGATAAGATAACATTTGGTAAGGTAAAGTAAGGTAAGCTAAGGTACGGTAAGGTAAGATAACACAGTAAGGTAAGGTTAGATAACATATGGTAAGGTAAGGTAAGGTACGGTAAGATAAAATTAACATACAGTAAGGTAAGGTATGGTAAGATAAGATAACGTATGGTAAGGTAAGGTAAGAACACACGGTAAGGTAAGACAAGATAACGTACGGTAAGGTAAGGTAAGATAAGGTAAGGTACAGTAAGATAAGATAACATTTGGTAAGGTAAAGTAAGGTAAGCTAAGGTACGGTAAGGTAAGATAACACAGTAAGGTAAGGTAAGGTATGGTAAGATAAGATAACGTATGCTAAGGTAAGGTAAGATAACATACAGTACGGTAAGGTACGGTAAGATAAGATAACATACGGTAAGATAAGGTAACATCAGATAGGATAAGATGTTTTGTGTATAAACACTTTAAAATAAGAATTGTTCTTTTTTCATTATCTTGGATGAGTCGCTTTATAACGTAATAAACAGGTCCTTGTATACGGAGAGCTCCATGTTGCACCGCCATGTTGCTACAGTAGCCCAGAATGGACGAACCAAACCCTGGCTCAAGATAGGGCTGTTCACGTTGCCATGCTTTTGCATCGGCCACCATACTTATCAGCCCCTCTGAGCTGAGAGCGTTGGAAAAACATTTACTTTTATGCCTTTGCGGCGGTGATAGTCAAAGGTCAAGATCACTGTGCCAGAACTCAAGAATCTTCTGCTAACTATGACAAAACTTCACACAAATATCCAAGATGATAAAATGATGAAGTGATGACATTTTATATCCAAAAGGTCAAAGGTCAGCTTCACTGTGACATCATAATGTTCTGCAGTAACACTTTTCTGGCCGTTACTCATCGTCATATCTGAGGAACAGAAGGGGAGACATTTAGTCAGATACCGAATGGGTGACTCTAATCTTGGGTGTTCACCTTGAAACTGAGCTGAGTGTACAGATCTTCTGTGCTGCCGGGCTGAAGATGTCTGTGAATCATCCATGTTTTCAGACATGGGTGTGAACTGTAAGAGAAACTTGACTGATGCATGCAGCAGTAATGCTAGTTCCATGAGGAAACTGCTTTATTCAGTGTTTCTACAGGGTCTGTTTGTTTTGGAGTAGTCTCGCCACAAGACAAACAGAGATCTCCGCCTTCTGATAGTCTGGGGACACTCCTTTCTAAAGTGTGTTTAACACACCGACGAAAACGGCCGGCAACAAAGCAACGCCTCTTGCATTTTTGAAAAGGACACGCCTTCTCTGAAATGTGCGCTCCTCCTTTTCTCGTCCTCAAGGAAACAAACACACAGAGAGCTTGAAAATGGATGCCGAGAGATTTAACTCCGTTTTATCAAACGTGTGCTCATCCATGAAGAAAATATTTTTTCTAGCGGATGTCTTAATTACAACATTATTGAGCTAACTGGAGTAGTTTCATGTCGTATCCGACAACGGGAGGCTTTTAACAGATGACGTCCTGATGTTATCTTTGCTGCTAGTGTTAGCTGTCCCTGTCAGCTGCAGCCACTGATGCTTTCTAGACATCGTGATTTCCCAAAACTGAATAAATACCACACATAGCAACACAAAACTGCTTTGCTAGCTCAATCATGTTGTAACTAAGATATCCGCTGGAAAAGATATTTTTTTCACAGACCGTTTAATGAGTTATTACCTATTACAGACACTGCTAACGGCTAACAGGGCTAACAGCTAACGGTTAGCCCAGCTAAACGTGCACACAGAATTTACTATTGATTCTGCAACGTAGGGAGTTTTTTTAAACTCTGAAATTGTATCCGCCCATCTAAACACAAAATCAGGGAGAAAGTCATCAGTCTTTAGTTTAGCAAAGCGTCTAAAGACTGACTTGTGAGTCTAGTTTTGGAGAGGAAGAGACCTCTGTGGATAATTCTAATTCAGCTAGTTGCAATTTCCAATCCTCACCACTAGATGTCACTAAATCCCCCTGAATTGTACACACTGCCCCTTTAAATAAATGGGATATAAGAAACATATCACAAAGAATTTTCCTCAAACATATCATACATTAATGTTTTATAACACTTCCCTTGCAGTGGACAATCATGCTTGGTTGCATGTGCTGATGAAGTGATTTGATTCAGCTGGTGTCTGGTTTTGTTGAGACAGATGAGTTTGGTAGGTAGGCTGTTGTTGCTACTTTGGGTTTATGTAAGCAGCTTTGTTTAATGATGTCATGATGTCAACGACGACCTTCTGCCTTAACCCACAACAAAAGAGAACAGCCAGGAAAATAGGCACACCTAGTGGAGTGGAGGGGTCGTCACAGTGTCACTTCTAATCCAAAATGGGTGCTGAGTGTCCGTAATATTTTCTTCAGGCAGGCGTTTTTGTAATTACCACCCGTTTTTGAAAAGACAGAAGATGTTGGTCAACCCATGTGTGTTACATCACTGATCACTTCTAATATATCTAATCGTCTCCACCTCAGAGCATTCACATTGCAGTCAAGCCACATTTTAACTTTGGGAGTGTCTTCACCCTCCCACAAGCATTTCACAGCTGATGTAAGGCAAGTGTTGGTAAGTCATCTATGAGTCGATGTGAGGACGTCTAATGTCTCTGACATGTTAGCAACAATAATAGTTTGTGGTTCAGGAACGTTTCTTGAATCTAGAAGTCATATGGAAAATGACGCACCAGCACATCTGTTGTCACTCGTCTTTACCAAGACGCAAATTCAGTCACAGCAACCCTGCACAGGTCAGGTGTACACAAGGACATTTCTAGGATTAGCCATTAGACCTCTTATTTGATGAACATGATCTATATTGATGCTTTTTTATTCACTCTGGCACCTTATTTACATTTAAGTACAAAAAAAACATCCCAGTGTGAATCAGTGTATTGTCATTATGAATTAGAAAGTGGTCAGTGGGCCACCCAGCAAGGAGTGATACCCCATAGAGGGCCAGATTTGGCCCTCTATGGGGTATCACTCCTTGAGTATCACTGCCGTACATCAGGCTGTATCACCGGCAACCACCTCATGCACATTAGCAGCTACATACAATCGTCAGCACCACAGCAACCACTTTGGACTCAGTAAGTAAAGCTGTAGCAAGCAGCAAGTTCTGTGAAACCAACTGTCTGGTTGGTTTTTGCAAAAGGTAAACAACACTGATAGTTTCCACTCAAATGACAAACAAGCATCAGTGAGTTTAAGTCCCTGACATTTAAAAGAAAAGCCACTGTGGTGCAGGATGTTGATGACTTCTGATGTCTCTGTCAATTTTTTTTTTTTTCATATTTCATTGGAGGCATTCTTTGCAGCTGTGTGCAACTTATATGCTGATTATATTTTTAAGAATAAAAATTAACATTAACTTCAGTGATTTTGTTTTTACATTTCATAATTTAAGAAACAAAGGTACATTATCGTTATTTACATATTAAACTGTCCATACCACATGCAGATATACAGAGAAAAAAAAAGAAAATTAAAATTAAAATAAAAAAAATAAAAAAAAAATAAAGAAAAAATAAAGAGAAAAAATCAGTTCACAAGAAACTTCTGAAACACAAATTTGTTTTAATTGCCTTTTTTTCTAAAGGTCTCTTATTTTGGTGCCACATTGCTGTAGTTATTAATTAAAAAAAAAAAAAAAAAGTCAAGTGTCGTTTTCTGATGACCTTGTACTTTTTTTAAAATTTTATTATATTTTATTACATTCATTCTTATAGATGTGTGCTATTTATATGATGATTATATTTTTAAGAATAAAAATAGAAATTCTTAATATAAGAAATAAAAGCATATTAACATTATTTACATATAAAACTGTCCAAATATGTATATATATATATATATATATATATATATATATATATATATATATATATATATATATATACATATATATATGAATAAAAAATAAAATTAAGAAAATAATAATAATACAAATCTAGAGAAATGTATCATTAGTTCATATGAAACTTGGCAAATACATAATTAGTTTTAATTACTTTTTAAGGTCTCTTATTTTGGTGCCACATTGTTATAGTGCTTGATTTAAAAAACAAAACAAAAAAAACAATCCCAACTCCGGTTTTGCCCTCTGACTAATTAATTTGTTATATTTTATAGCATGCATTCTAATTATATTTTTAAGAATAAAAATTAACAACGCTTTGATTTATTCATTTAATATGTTTAACATGTTTAGGAGACGTAGATTACGTACATACAGAAATGTCCATACCAGGGGTACATATACAGCCTACAGAGAGAGAAAAAAAGAATACAAAAAAGTAATACAGATCCAGAGTAATGTATCATCAGTTAATGTAAAATTTGTCAAACACATCATTAGTTTTATTTTTCGTCATATTCTTAAAGCCTCTTATTGTGTAACCATATCATGATATTTTTTGATGATAAAATAAATAAATAAATAGATAAATAAATGAATGAATAAATAAAATCCGAATTAGAGTCCGCTCATCTTTTCTTGTGAATGTGTAATTTTTCCGATTGTAAAATTAACTGAACAAAAAAGAATATTACTTTTTCCATTTTACACAATGTGCCGTGAAACTAACGTTAACTGTAAATCTCGCGAGATTATAACCGGCACCGCTCGGAGAAAAAGTACTTCCGGTTGCTGTAGAAAAACTTCCTCCTCTCAGTTACCCAAGCGTGCAGAGCGTGACTCCTGCTCACTGCTGTCCTGCGTGTGTCCTCTAAGCCGCGTTTTCTTTGACAATGTTTGTTTTATCAAACCGGATAAAGTTCTGTTCGCTGGCGTTCACCGCCGCGCGCCTCTACAGCAACGGCCCCGTGGCTGCCAACAAAAACCCGACGGTTTACTTTGATGTCTCCGCAGATAACCAACCTCTCGGCAGGATAACCTTTGAGGTGAGATGGTACACACGTCTGCATGGCTTCACTTTCAGTTTATTCATGTTTGTTTGTGAATGGACATTAAAACTACAGCAGCTAAACTCCCTATAGACCGTCTCGTGTCCTGTCAGGACAGGTTCACTGATGGGCTGTTTTTCAGAGAACAACCTGTTCACACTGTTCACACTGACCCTGAGGCTTTTTGGTTTTCTCTTGCAGCTCAACGCTGAAATTGTGCCAAAGACAGCAGGTCAGTACAAGTCCTGTAATTGGGTATTTCTGTTTTATGAAGCTTCACTTTGCCTCTGCAGTAAACCCGAGACAAACACTGTCAAGCTTGGTCATTATGGACTTCACACTTTGACAACTTAAAGAAAACTATAGCTCAGAAATGCATCACGACAAAGCTGATAATGGCTGCTGACTGAGCTCATGAAAAGCTGACTTTAATTTTACAGAGTATGAAGCATATGGCCTGTGACAGGGTGCTGGGTGGCCTGTCAACCATTTATAACATTTATCACATTTAAACTAAATTAATTCACAGCAATGTTTTACTTTTAATATAAGGTACCAGCATGTTTAAATAAGCATTAAAACAGGGGTTGTTTACCAAAAATAGTGCCTGTGACAGTGCTCCAGGCTAATCCCTGATTGTCCTCTAAGCTTAGAAACACTCTTGTGTACAGCAGTAAAATTCAACATGCACCCTCAATATTGTTCCCAAAATATCATGTGACATATGAGGAAGTAATTTCATTAAGTGTGACTTCATTTACAGATCATTCTGCTGTCAGTAACTCATATGAGGATTGAAGCAGGACTGTGTTAAGATAAAGAGACTCTGACAAATCTGTCACTGTTATTCCTTTTGGACTTTTATTCACAATGCTCCTACACAGTATGGAAATCTATGGAATTTGATTTGAGTGTTTTCCAGGTCTGGATATGTAACGTCATAACTGATTCGTATGAGCTACAGATCCTAGCTGTAAAGCATCTGATTATTATTTCAGAGCATAACACAACACAACACAGCATAAATAATCAGTGTAATATACCTGCTTAAAGGTGGATTTTAAAATAATTAGTTTACATTAAAAAAAAAGTCTAGTTGTTTGTACTCAGATGTCAAATATGGTCTGGAAATTATACAGAGAATGTGTATGAACTCTGTATTTAGTCATGCAGAAAGATTTATTTACTAACACTAAAGCTTATTTGTGACACCAGACTTGACGTTCATCACACGTCAGACAGACCACAGCTTGGTGTTGTATGAAACTCTGAGATACAGCAAATATAGTGCCTGACTTTTGGTATCAGTGCCACAATTATATGTTTTTGGCACCTTATTTTGAAAAATCTTAACATTTTTCTACAAAAAAAACCCTTCTTTACTTTCACAAAGAATCCAAAGCTCTCAGACATGAGGCTAAAATTTGTCTTACAAGAGTGTTGTGTAAAATGTGAACGGTTTTTATTTTAGTTACGAACCACCTGATCAAAGAAAGCAGTTATCAAAATTTTGAATCTGACTAGACGTTCAGTGCCACCTTTTTACAGGGTTCCTACAGTCGTGGAAAACCTGGAAAAGTCATGGAATTTAAATATCACATTTTCCAGATCTGGAAAAGTCATGGAATTTTGTTGTATATAATGAAATTGTTCCAGCAGTCTTCTATAGATAACCTTCAACGCTCTGTAACATAACAGCAAATTTATTTTCTGAAACTGGTGATGTTAATGTAGCCCTCCATGTGTGCCAGCTAGAAGGGCTTATGTTTGGATAGAGTTTCAATGTGATATGTTTAAAAAAAAAAAGGGAGGCAAGTAGTGCAAGTCCTTGAAAAATCATGGAAAAATTCTGAAAATGTACGGAAACCGCTTTCAGTACTTAGACTAGTACAGTATTTGATACCTGATGCTTTGGACACATTTTGGTTAGTCCAAAAAGGTATTGATGTTTGATACGGAGCCCTAAAGAGAAATACAAAAAAAATCTTTACTAGAGAAACTTTAGTCGTGCATTCAGGGATCTTGGTGTTCCTGCTTGAGGAAACCCCCGACCTGTGTTGACCTGACCCAAATCTTTCTCGCAGAGAACTTCAGAGCGCTGTGCACGGGCGAACATGGCTTTGGTTACAAGGGATCCATTTTCCACAGGGTGATCCCTCGGTTCATGTGCCAGGTAGGCTTTTTTGTTTTGTTCCTCCTTTGTGTCCCTTTTGTCGTCCAGCCCCACAGCTTTTACAGTGTGATGACAGTGATGTGGTATTTTATCAGGGTGGAGACTTCACCAACCACAATGGGACGGGAGGGAAGTCGATCTATGGATGGAAGTTTCCTGATGAGAACTTCAAGCTGCAGCACACTGGACCTGGTAATAATCACATACTGTATATATGCTGACAGTTACACAAAGCACCTAAAGTAAAGCTTGTACTCAAAGTCCTAGTTAAGGTGTCCTCAAAATAAATTTGGTTGCACAAAACACCCTTAAGGTTTTCTTAAAATATTGACTTATTTAAATAAATATGACGTATTCATGGTTTTCTCCTTGTCTTTGTCTTACGCAAAGACCTAGACTGTTGCACAAAAAACCTGAGCAAACAAAGCAAGGTAAAAAAAAAAAAACTTAAGGTACCTCTGACTTTATCTTAACTGCAATATGCCCGAGTATATGGTGATAAATGAAAACACACCCCGAGAAGAGTTTTCTGTGGCAAGGTGAACACGATTGATACGCTTCTGATTTTACACTTAGGATTTGACCGAAATAATTTTTGTCGCAGTTTCTTCCTACAGTCGTCTTCTGGTATGTGGGGGTCAGCTTTACTTGGTAGTATGTGCTTTCTATGATTGTTTTCCTCCAAAAGTATAATCTTTTCCTCCTCTGACTGATATGGTTTTCTTGTCTTCTTTTCTTTTGCTGTTTTTTCACCATCTAACTGAGATGGTAACAGGCACTTTAGCGTGAGTCCAAGCAAACCAACAATCTCCACGGAAACTTTTAGCACTGTAAAATCTCTTTCAAGGAAACCTTTTAAGGGATTCTGTGCAACTGTGTAAGTCCCCCAGTTAAGGAGAAATTGATCCTTGAGTCACAGGTGTTTTGTGCAACCAGTCCCAGCAAATTTGATAAATTCTCCACGGATACTTTGCAGAGTGAATTCCCTGTTTTCTTCCATACGTTCAGGGGGAGTTCGTCCATTAATATTCAAACTCAGTATTTCCTTTGATGCAACAGAAAGGGCAGAGCAGCACAAACTGCAGCGTCAACACAGGCGATTTAATCACGTCGGAGTATTACGAGATTTAACAGCTCAGTGGGAAACACAGGGCAGTGTGACACTACACAAGACAGTGCAAATGCTCCTAGCATCACACTTGAAGAGCTGCAGCGTTTGTGGCAGACGGATCAGCTGGTGATTTTCAGGAGGTTTTGGAAACCATGCTGAAAAATCTATTAGATTTTTGTCCTGAGCCAAAATCAAAGAAACACCAGGATGAGATTATTTATTTAACATGTTGATGAAATGTTTAGAATCATGCAAAAGCCATGACTGCTGTCAGTGCACTATTTTATCTTTGAAAGAAGGGAACTAACAATGTAATTCAATGGAAATAATGCATAACATGGCTTGTCTTCTTTGTTTTCACCACTAGGTGGCAGCAAGTGTTTGAATGACCTGATATAAGATGATCAGTATGCCTTTTTAAAACAGACATTTTGACTTGTTATAGTGGAAAAGCAAAGGCCTTACTAAAAATATTAATGGATTTTTCTATTAAAGTGTCCTGGTAGGAGAAATTGACATAATGCAACAAGATAAATTCACCAAAATATCGTAGGCCTGGGCGATACGGGCTAAAATTCATATCTCTATTTATCTGTATTTACAGGCTTACTGGTGATACACGATATATATTTCTGTATTTTCTACAAAATGGGCTGCATGTTTTCACTTGCAAGTCAAAGCGTCATTTGAGACGTCACGAGCACTTTTATAAGAACAGATTGTGATTAAACTAAAATGCAAAGACAGATATTTTTTTCCCCCTGTTTGAAAATATACAGCTGCACAACGTGTAAATTAAAAATGATATAAAATAGATAGCAGGGCTGTACGTTAACGTCTCTGCACACAGCGCTGGAGCTACGGAGGTTTAAAGGTTTGTAGCACAGGACACAAAACTATAACATGAGTATAAAAGTATCAAACAGGCCTAAGTTTATTGTAGTTTGGAAACATAAAAAATCTTTGTTTAAATTTGTATCTTGCTTGAAAATATATTGATATATCGTACATAGTTGTTATATCGCCCAGCCCTAATATTTGGTGTCCCAATGAGCCAGCAGTGTGCACAACACCAGGACTCTGACACTAGTAGCAGCTGAAGCAGCTTATGGAAGTCAGTCATCATTTGTTGTATTATTTACATCAGAGCTTTTCCTACTGTGACGTGTCAAAATGAGTTTTGTACGTATGTCTCTGTGTAGCTGAACTGACAGAAAGCTCTGCAGACATGTTTACTTACTTTAAAGGAATACTTCACCCACAAAACGGCCGTTAGCAAATCAGTTAGTCACGCTGTGTTAGCTTGAGATTTGTCAAGAGCACATTGTTTTTCTCACAGGCCTCCACGGAAAATGGCGGACATATCGATTTACTGACTGACTGACTGGGGACCTCGTTTAACAGCAGCAAACTGTATAAAAAAATCTGTTTACAAACTCGCACACAACTTGTGCAATATAAGCCAAGACTAATTCTTGAAGTCGAATGCGCTGTATTTCCCAAACACATGCATTTTCATTTAAATACCTTTGCTTGGCTTTGAAGAGGGCTGTACTGAGCATTCGACTAGATAAATGAGACTTGGATTATACTGCACCAGTGGTGTGAGTGAGTGTCTTTTTTTCATACTTAATTTTTAGAGTTTTTATAAGAACAGAACAGACAAACCCAAGGACAACAGGCAAGGACATTGTGTAAAACAAAAACTGAAAAGAAGCAGGGTTACATTGAAGCACCAAGGACTGTGAATCCTTTTTGTCCATGATTGTCCTTAAACGTCACAAAAATCCCTGTGAGCCATGACTTTGATTCATGGGAAGCCTGGGTGAAGGAGGGAGCTGTCCTGCACTTAAGTCTTTTCTGTTTGTCACAGTACAGAGGGGGATAAAACAAAGTCATCCAAACAAAATAAATTGATTAATAAAAGATCACTTCAAATTTAAATAAGATTTCAGTTTTTTCCAATATTTGTCACATGTTTTAGTGGCACGTCTCAGAGAAAAAGTCAATTCAAAATTAAGATTAATTAAAACATAGTCCCCAATTAATCAATAAATCAATATGTTCACTGTTCTCTGTGGAGGCATGCGAGGAAAAAAAATTCTTTCCAAATTCAAGCTATCACCGAATGACTGCTAGATATACAAACAGTCATTGTGTGGGTGAAGTGTTCCTTTAAGCTAAAGCGTGACATGTTTCAAAATGATACCTTTTTATTTGTTGCATTGTAGGTATCTTGTCTATGGCCAACGCTGGACCCAACACCAACGGATCCCAGTTCTTCATCTGCACCGAAAAAACAGAGTGGTATGTGCTGATTTATTCAGTTACAGTTGGTACAGAGCTCTGATCAGTTGTTGTCTGGAAACATGAAGACCCTGTACAATGAGCGAACCTGAACAAAAACAGATATGTACTATACTGAATACTCAAGTGAAAGGATATTCTCCCTTTTTGCAAACTGTCAACAACTTTTAACTCGCATTTTATTAATTGAAGAACACAGAATTGCAACAAAACAAGTGATCTAGTTTTACAGTTTGCCTTCAAATATTCAGTAAAAACAAAAATGATCTCATTTCTTTAATTTGTGAACAACAGCAGTAACTCAGAGTGAGATTCAGGTTCTGTATACAATATTAATAGTTGAACAAAATAAAATCTACCACACATTACACATTTAAACAGCTCCCAAATACAACAAATGTCCCCTGGGGTCTAAATATATAAATCAACAGATGATTTCCGTCTTTTAGTAAAATCCTAAATGACTGAGTTGTTTTTTTCCACCTGGACCTTTATGCTCTGCCATTTCTCCTCTAATCATCACGCTGTAACCTGTGACAGGCTGTTATGATACCACAGCTATCACACATTCACATATATGTAGTTTTTGTTGAGCTGCGAGCGTCATTTTGGTTTACGCTACCAAAGGTTTAGGTTAAAATCACTTGACAACACAGAGAGCGCATGCTGCTGCCAGAGGAGCCGCTGACTGAGTTCCCTCTGAGCGGTAACTCGCTAAAAGAGTGTGAGAAGTACGGGGCTGTTCATAAAACATTCAGGACGCCACAGTTTATTCCACACTACTGAAGCTACTCCTCTTTCTGGAACCACCGCTGAGTCGGTTATAATTTTCCTCTCAGCCATGCTTGTTGTTTCCGTGCATAACATACGACATCAATATGACAACAAGTTGAAATATTGTTAGTATCACCACATTAATTTTTCTTATTATATTAAAAATTATACCGGTATTATCCTGAAAGATAAATGGCACACCCCTACGGCCACGTCTCGTCTCGTCCCCCCAAAAAACACACAAACTTTCTAGTAAACAACACAACGTGTGACCAGTTCCTCCTCCCACCTCTGCTGTAATTTGATCTTGTGTTGCCATGCTTGGCTTGGCAACAGATTGCTCACAGCCTGTCAGACGCTTGTGGCTCCTTTATAAACAAACATAATATTATGTCAATCACATTGTCATATAGCTTTTAATTAATGCAGTACAAGTTGGATTTTGCACCATGACGCAGTCGGCACAGGTTTCTGATGTGAGCTGCGTTTTAATTTGCCTGAATGTGTCATAATGACCAACACAGGTTCAGCCAGTTTGCATAAAATTAAACAGGTTAAAGCTCGTACACTGGACCAGATTCGCAAACCAAAATCGACCCAACCCTATTCCCCGGGAGGACCCAATCATAAAAGCAGTCAAATTCACCGCCACAATCTTTACAGTCCAGATATCAGCATGTTGTGTTGTGTCAGAGTCTCTACTCACCTCAGCTACACAGAAAGTGTTTTTTAATATATATACAGTGTTTTTAAAATAGAAATCTGTCCCAGAGATTCCTTTCAGTTAAATAGCTTTGGTATAAAATTCTGCTGCCTTTGGATGGCGTTTGTTATTGTAACTTTTTAAATATGTAGTCAGTGATGTCCAGTTATTGTTGAAATGCTGTTTCAGAGGTTTTTCCCCCACACTGCTGGGAATATAATTATTGCTGGAAGCTGTGAATTCTTGTAATGTTTTGACATGGAAGCAAAAAAAAAAGGATCCATGAGGATTTGAATGATGGCAGAATCATTGCAGAAATAGCGACATCACCCAACAGTGCGCCGTGAGTCAAACCCTGCTGGGTGCATCATGGATTGTCTCTCAGTCTGGGGGCAGTGATAATAATCCTCTTCTTTCTTCATCCAGGCTGGATGGCAAGCATGTTGTCTTTGGCAGCGTCAAGGAGGGAATGGACGTGGTCAAGAAAATAGAGTCCTTCGGTTCACGGACCGGGCGAACCTCCAAGAAGATCACTATCACAGACTGCGGAGAGCTGGACTAGACTCTGAGAGGCGGACACGGTCGTAGGCTCATCTCCTGCTGTAATTTCAATGCGAGGGTCCGAGTGAAAGAGGCTCTTTCTTCAGTCATGGCACAGAGTGCTGCCTCTCTTTGCTGGCAATAGATCACCTCAGAGTCAGAGTCAGACAGTGTTTCTGTTGGTTCTTCAGTCCTGTGTTAGACTTTCTTCAGGTAGCAACTAACGCACTTAGCTCTCGAGGTATTAAATGTGAACTTGTATCATAGAATACGAAATTACGGGTGCTATTGTATTTGAAGAGAGGTATTAGTATAACTGGTTTGGAAAAGAGGCATTCATTAGCAAAAAATAAAATCATATTTTCTAAATATGTGAGTTTGATTGATCTGTTTTTATACTAACAACATGAACTTCAGTGTCAGGATTACAAATATGATTTTAAAGCAAGTCACTTCTACTGTTAGGGGTCTCAGTCAAAACAATGGTGGGTTTGCGTCCATATGAAGTTCAGATTTCGACCAAATTTTCAGAAAATTGGCAAAAGAAAATGCTATTTTATGTGCATTTCCACCCACTACTGTTACGCAAATTGAGTTGGTTTATCAAGGTAAGGTGCAGATTCTTTAGGCAGGTGCCAGGGCTGGTTGGCCATCTTTGACCTTTCGTAGGCTCAGTCAGTATTTGTTCACTTATAAAGCCATACTGGGTAAACTCCCTTCAAACATTTGTTTGTCAGACTGAGCTGAAACTACGTGACCTGGTCTGCCTGACTTTAAAGTTCTCATAAGTACAAGGATGAAGGAATCGGTTGGGTCTTGTCATGGTGCGAAGGTGTCATAATATTTCTACATGTTACTTGTAGGGTTAGAGTTAGGTTATCTCTTATGTTTTTTTATTGTGTGTTTTATTAAAGAGTGACTGAAGCCCAAGTTTTGGCTGAAGTGCCTCTACCTTCGAAATTCGAAAAATGTCTCTGGAAGGTGAAGTATCAACACGAGCAGAGCTGGGAGTGGGAATAAAGAAACACCACCTACTCCTTTGTACTGTGTGGAGGAGTGGAGGGCAGAGGGGGAGGTTGATTGCTGATGATAGCTGCCACCATATATGTTACCTGCCTCTCTATGAGCAATTTAACAGCAATATCTGTGTTTCAACCAACAGAGGGCAGTTGCTGTCCATATTTATAACACAATATGTTGGATTCAAATACTGTGCTCTAAAACTTCCAGACTTGGACCTGGATCAATGGATAACAATATTAAATACCCACATAATTTGGTTTTCATCTGAAAAAAAAAAAACTGCTTTGGGGATTTAGTAACTCTTTAAAAGAGCACCAGTCAAACCTCAAATGAGGGGAAACAATGGACGTATAAAAACAGAGCACAGTGGACCATGGAAATACAGAGTTTTGACCAACTTATATTACAGCTCTGTGCTCTTGGAAGAGTTTTGGCAAAAGCTCTGTGTTCATAAGCATCCACAGACAACAAAGAGAGCTCACAGTGGCCTACACAATGACGGTATGTTCTGACCATACCTTATCATTCATTACCTAAATTTGTTCTCATTGCACTTAGTGGCATGTACCTATTATCGATAAATCAATTTTTTCACATCCCCCATCTGTAAAAACATTTTTTGCAACATTGAGGGATATTTTCAGATTTTTGGCATTTGTACTCATTTTTTATGCGTATATTGAAAATGTGCATTAAAAGAGGGGGATGGAAACTCACCTACTAACAAAAGATGGACGTTGATGACATCCTGAAGCAGCGTGGGATCATGGGAGTTGCCCTCATTGGTAAAAACGTAACCAAAAAATGAAATCAACACACAAGTGCCAAAAACTGTAGTTCCTCTAATGGCCACTAGTGGCTGGCTCCAGAACCGACTCAATCCCCATAGACCTCCATGTTAAAATGCGCAACTTGACAGCAGAAATGAATACGTTTACAGCCTGGTACACAAAATGGTTTTGGTCTTTGTGGTTAATTTTAAAATTCACGACAACTATGCGGGTGAATATTTTTATAACTCACCCATTTGCATTTTACTAAGACTTAAAAGAATACTCAGACAGTTTGGGAGTTATGCCCTTTCTCTATCATTTTCATAGTGAGACAACATGATCAACATCTTTTTTGTGTCTGTACGTCCAGTGGCTGGGTCTCAGCGGTTAGCATTGTGGCTTAGCTTAGCGAACACAATTGAAGTCTATAGGGGGTCAATAGCCTACTCAGTAAAATAAACGTTACAGAAACCCTGAAGCTGGCATTTCTGCACGTGCATTTAAAATAAACATGTTTAAACATTAATTCAAAAAAGGAGTACATCTGTGCCTGTGCCTGTTCACCGGTGTATCCCTCCGCGGATCACAGCGTAGGACGTAAACATGCTATACTTCCGTGTATCAAACTTCTTCTAAAACGACTAAAAAGGACTCTCGTTTTTCGAATTAATGTTTAAACATGTTTATTTTAAATGCACATGCAGAAATGCCAGCTTCAGGGTTTCTGTAACGTTTATTTGTTCACTTTTACCGAGTAGGCTACTGACCCCCTATAGACTTCAATTGTATTCGCTAAGCTAAGCCGCAATGCTAACCGCTGAGACCCAGCCACTGGACATAGACACAAAAAACATATTGATCATGTTGTCTCAATATGAAAATGATAGAGAAAGGGCATGACTCCCAAATCGTCGGAGTATTCCTTTAAAGTTACGCATAATGAAGGTCGATGTTAGAGCAACCAAAGGGGGTAACTTTGCATTTCCTAAGATAGCAAAGGCATCATGCACCCTACTCCCAGTCGGATTGGCTAGTACTCGTTGCCTTCATTGGTTGGATTGGTTAGGTTTAGATCAGAGGAGTGAGAATGGTTAGGGTTAGGATGGAAGGTCAGTGTAAGCCAATCAAAGGCAGAGCAAGGCAGAGTTATGCGGGTCATGCCTTCGCTATCCACGTAAATGCAAGTTGACGTAAAGAAGATATGGCGACCAAATGAAGCACATTGTAACCTTGAATAAAATTAGATGTCTTTGGATTTCAACATTGTTGGAAACGTTTGGGAATATATAAGTACACAACTCAGCAAAATATATAACATCGGTCAAGTCGGTTTTAGACACTTAAATTTAGACATGTCACATTACATCTGTAACACTTCTTTTTTGGGCCACTTGGACTTAAACTGTCTGAAGCAGTTTGAGTCGAAGGTGTGTCCATTTATTGGGGGAAGTCCAATGTTTTATCACCAGCTGAGGAATGAGATCAGTGTCATTCTTCCCGCCTCTTTCTGTTTTCCTCATCAGCCTCCGTCCACTCATGATCTTATTCCGCTAAGTATTTACTCTCCTGACATCTGCCCTGAAGAATTAAGGTCTGAAACGTCAGATCTAATCGCCTCTGCACTGGGAAATGTTTCTTCTTTGTGTGTGCTCTGCCAGCGGTGGTATACAAGAGGGCGATGAAGCCAAATCTGATTGTGCGTCGCCATAAGTAAAGTTTATCAGATGCTCCGAAAATATTAAGAGATATGAAGAAAATTGTGTAACATCTGGATCAGTTAATGTTGGAGACAGTTTGATTTTATCAGCTGACAGCTATACAGCCCTGTGTGGACTTTCCCCAAACCTCCCCACCCCACAATCCACCCTGACACATGGATGGATTAAAAACAATATGTGCTTATATTGTCACCAGAGACAAAAACAGTTTGGAAGAATGGAAACCAGGAACATGTTTAAATACATTTTAATACAAAAACATTTTAGGAGATCAAGGGATCAGCTTTACCAAACGTCACTCAAACTAAGGCACATTAAACGGTGTTTCACATGTCTTAAACAGTTAAACATCAGAGGGTCTGTTCCATCATCACAATTTCCAGGAGATACAAAGAGCTTCTAAAGCAACATGCAACTTCCACTTAAAGGGACAGTTCACCCTCGAATACATATTCTTCCTGTGACCTGTTGTGCTGTTTATCAGTCTAGATTGTTTTGGTGTGAGTTGGTGAGTGTTTGAGATATCGGTCATAGATATGCCTTCTCTCGATTATAATGGAACTAGATGGTACTCGGTTTGTGGTGCTCAGAGCACCAAAAAATAAATTTGTAAAACTCAACAGCAATGTCTCTCTCCAGAAATCATGACCCGGTTACTCAAGATAATCCACAGACCTTGTTGTGAGCAGTCTTATGTAGGAACTATTTTTGACACCTGCCAACCGAATCAACACGCTGAAGGAAGTGTGCATCTACTCATGGACAAAAGGCTCATGCTCTTGACATGTGTCCGGTGACATATTTTCGCTGAAGGGTGCTGCACAGTATGTATGTGCATACACTTACAGGAACCACAGGAAAACTGCTCCGATGTACTAACATCAGTAGCTGTTACTCCAATGAATGTGCGCTCCTGTGCCTCTGAGACGGTTTCATTCTGGACAGCATGTGCCAAATTTTCAAATTTTTAATTTCGTGTTGGACATCAATCAATTTTTCCAGCTATAATGTGACAATGATCCGTTTGTTTATTTTCTTTCTTTCGTACTGGAAAGAGACATTGCTGTTGAGTTTTTGTTGTACTTTTTCGGTGCTTTGAGCACCACAAGCTGAGTGCCATCTAGTTCCATTATATTGGAGAGGAGGCAGACATCTCTACGGCCGATATCTCCAACACACAGCAACTCACACCAAAACAATCTAGACTGATAAACAGCACTATGGGTAATATGAAAAATATGTATTTTGGATTTTGAGTTGAACTGTCCCTTTAATCCCTCATGATCTTTGGTACATTCACATTTAAACTCCTTTTCTGTCTCATGTTACATGTGAGACATTTCAACCTCTGACCCATATAAAAGCACTTTGGTGAGCCTGTCTCAGCACTGTGTGCTAAAATATAACCACGCTGTAGTTTATTCTATTGTTGAGGAAATGAAAGGTGTCGATCATATTGCATTGGTTTACAGTTTTGTACAAATGACAAACCTCAGAAATACAGGCACGTACTTATAAAGAATAAATGTTAGTTGGCTAATATATTCCTTCACAAAGTGTAATAATCAACAAAACAGTAATGGCTTAAAAATATGTTCAAAAAATTATGTACCCTCCAGTACTGATAATACACATAATAATAATAATGCAGATACACGCTAATACTGCATATCCTTCTTAGTAAAGACTTGTTGCATATTTTATACAGAAAACATTTCACTTAAGTTATTTCTGTAATATACAAACATGTAAAAGAGAATCTTCTTCATCTGGAAACTTCGCTTTCGTTCCAACTCGGTGGACGTGAATGAAGACAGACACCGAGCTAAAGTTTCTTAATTCACAGTTTCATTGTTAAGACTTCAAAATGAATATTCACATGATAATAACTGAGGAAGGTACAAGAACCCAGCAGATGCAAAGTACTCGTCTCCACTGATAGATATCTTTTAAAAAATGAGCCTCTTATACAGAGAGTCACAGTGTCAAAGAGAATAAACCGTTAGATGCATTACAGAACAATAAAGTTAACTATAGAACTATTTAGTAATTAAAATATAACCGTCCCTTTTTGACACAACTTTGGAGGAGTACGTAAGGCGAGTGGAGTGTGTTATTGCACGCGGCGGCAGTAGTAGCCGAGGACTTTGCATTTTTCACACAGGTGCTGTGGATGCTCCTTGCTTTGGTCCGATACATCTAACCCGTCCGGTTTCTCCAGAGGTCGCTGGAACAAAGAAACAGGGAATTACTCATCACTGACTGAGCTGTCAGGGTCACGTCCACAGTGTCGGTCCTGGGAATTTAAGGGTTTTAACAACCTGTGGAGGAATTTACATTCTACGATTATGCACACATTATATATGATGCTTTATTCAAGGCTGACTTTTCTATGTTTTAGACTCTGGATTCAAAATGTGTCAATTTCTGACAAAAATAAGTACATAAAATCAGATTTTTAATTTTAAAAAAATCGTTGCTTTTATCCACCCAAAATTCTTCCTCTGATTTCTAATTTTAACTCATGTAAATATAATAAAATAATACTGCAATACAAAATATATAAGTAGATATTTTAACATTGTAGACTAGTAAAGTACTAAACTACTAAGTAAACTAATGTTACAATAAAAAAAGTACTGTTATAGTAAAGATAAATAAATTACTATCAAAATAAAGTGCTGTTATAGAGTTAAAATAAAGTACTGTTGTAATAAAAATTTAAAAAATATATTGTTTCAATAAAGTAAAATAGTGTACCATTGTAATAAAGTTAAAGTATGGTTATAAAGTTGAACAAAGTACTATTTTAATGAGGGTAAGTGAAATAAAGTTACAATAATGTTGGGTAAAGTAGTTATAATACATTGAAAATACAGTTTTAAAGTTAGAGTTTAAAGTGTTGTACTAGTATAAATAATAAAGTTAAGTAATGTACTGTTACAATTCAGTTAAATAAAGTACTGTTTTATAGTTAGATAAAGTACTCATAAATTTAAATAAGGTAATGTTATGATAAAGTTAAATAAGATATTTATATTTATATAATAAAGTTAAAGTACTGTTTTAAAAAGTTAAATGAAGTACTTGTAAAGTTAAATAAAAAAAAATGTTATAAGAAAGTTAAATTAAGTATTGTTATCATGAAGAATATCAAAGCCAAATCACTGGTGCTTTTATTCTGAAGCACGCAAGTCTACAGTTAGCTGTTAGCAGTTAGCATAAAGTTAAACTTTTACAGCGGCGCCATTAAACGCAAAGATTTATTTACTGTGAGCTGGAAACAAACACAGCTCTCCAGTTCATATATTTATAATATTTGTAAGTCGCACTGGTGCTCCATGGTTACAAAATGCGACTAAATGGTCGCAGGCTGGAGCCCTGCTGATACAAAGACAAACATCTCGTCTATCGCACAGGTGAGACAGGTCTGGATGGGCGGGGGCGTGCATGTGACGCATCGCTGTTGGCTTCAAAAAGAAAAATGACATGAAAATTTATATGGGAATCTTCCAAATACAGTAATTTTATAAATCCCAACTAAAATAAGCAGCAATGCATCGACTGTAATCGCTATAACACCCACTCCTACAAGAATGTAATGTGATATTTGCACATTTAATTGAAGCTTGGTCAAAAGTTACTGAGTATACAGTACAGGCCAAAAGTTTGGACACACCTCATTCAATGTGTTTTCTTTATTTTCATGACTATTTACATGGTAGATTCTCACTGAAGGCATCAAAACTATGAATGAACACATGTGGAGTTATGTACTTAACAAAAAAAGGTGAAATAACTGAAAACATGTTTTATATTCTAGTTTCTTCAAAATAGCCACCGTTTGCTCTGATTACTGCTTTGCACACTCTTGGCATTCTCTCGATGAGCTTCAAGAGGTAGTCACCTGAAATGGTTTCCACTTCACAGGTGTGCCTTATCAGGGTTAATTAATGGAATTTCTTGCTTTATCAATGGGGTTGGGACCATCAGTTGTGTTGTGCAGAAGTCAGGTTAATACACAGCCGACAGTCCTATTGGACAACTGTTAAAATTCATATTATGGCAAGAACCAATCAGCTAACTAAAGAAAAACGAGTGGCCATCATTACTTTAAGAAATGAAGGTCAGTCAGTCCAGAAAACTGCAAAAACTTTAAATGTGTCCCCAAGTGGAGTCGCAAAAACCATCAAGCGCTACAACGAAACTGGCACACATGAGGACCGACCCAGGAAAGGAAGACCAAGAGTCACCTCTGCTTCTGAGGATAAGTTCATCCGAGTCACCAGCCTCAGAAATCGCAAGTTAACAGCAGCTCAGATCAGAGACCAGATGAATGCCACACAGAGTTCTAGCAGCAGACCCATCCCTAGAACAACTGTTAAGAGGAGACTGCGTGAATCAGGCCTTCATGGTCAAATAGCTGCTAGGAAACCACTGCTAAGGAGAGGCAACAAGCAGAAGAGATTTGTTTGGGCCAAGAAACACAAGGAATGGACATTAGACCAGTGGAAATCTGTGCTTTGGTCTGATGAGTCCAAATTTGAGATCTTTGGTTCCAACCGCCGTGTCTTTGTGAGACGCAGAAAAGGTGAACGGATGGATTCCACATGCCTGGTTCCCACTGTGAAGCATGGAGGAGGAGGTGTGATGGTGTGGGGGTGTTTTGCTGGTGACACTGTTGGGGATTTATTCAAAATTGAAGGCACACTGAACCAGCATGGCTACCACAGCATCCTGCAGTGACATGCCATCCCATCCGGTTTGCGTTTAGTTGGACGATCATTTATTTTTCAACAGGACAATGACCCCAAACACACCTCCAGGCTGTGTAAGGGCTATTTGACCAAGAAGGAGAGTGATGGAGTGCTGCGGCAGATGACCTGGCCTCCACAGTCACCGGACCTGAACCCAATCAGAGTGAAGGCAAAGGGGCCAACAAGTGCTAAACACCTCTGGGAACTCCTTCAAGACTGCTGGAAAACCATTTCAGGTGACTACCTCTTGAAGCTCATGGAGAGAATGCCAAGAGTGTACAAAGCAGTAATCAGAGCAAAGGGTGGCTATTTTGAAGAAACTAGAATATAAAACATGTTTTCAGTTATTTCACCTTTTTTTGTTAAGTACATAACTCCACATGTGTTCATTCATAGTTTTGATGCCTTCAGTGAGAATCTACAATGTAAATAGTCATGAAAATAAAGAAAACGCATTGAATGAGAAGGTGTGTCCAAACTTTTGGCCTGTACTGTATATCAAAAAGGCTACGCCTACAAGAATCTGCCGACCACTTATAAGAAAATAGTACTGAATATTAACTAAATATAGGTAGTAAATTTGAAGAATTTATTTAAAAAAATGCATTTAAAATGCTTTTAAACCTAGTCTATAAAGTCCTTTGTAAGTTGACATATGGTGGCACTATTTGCACCAAAAACTAACCACTTGTTCTTTTGGCCCATGGATTTATTTTCCACCAAACTTCACTTGAAATCAGGTCACATGTTTTTCAGATTTCCTGCAAACTACTTGACAAACAAATACACAAATGTTTTATCAGAAGTGACTCATAACTCCAAGAAAATTCAGAAGAAAACCACACATTTCAGCCCACTACTCTGGAATTATCACACCAACAGATACATAAGATAGTGATCATATCAACATTAGCATTTCTGGGGAAGAAAACATTTTGCCTGCTGGGGTACGCCTGTTCTACAGTAAGACCGGGTTTAATTTCCACAGTTAATCCGGTTACTTTGGGCCAAAATAAAACATAAAGCAGCTTCTGGCCTCGAGGGTCAAACCATAAGGAAATATACTGTAACAAAACACAGCCACAAAGCATGCATTGGGTTTCTGCCATGTTGTGTGCAGTGAAGCAGGGTTTCCTGTGAAGTTTCAGCAGTATAGGTTAAGTGAAAACAGTGAGCAGAGCCTCCACGCACATGAGGCCTGAGCAGCCATCCCAGTTTACCGATTCCTCCTGTGTGTAGTTTAACTGTTACCTGCTTATGAGGGTAAACGTTGATGTGGCACTTGATACATTCTTGTCCCATGTTGGCCCAGGAGTTTCCGCTCATCCACTTCCTCTTGCATTTCGGGCATTTGTATTCCCCGAAGCACCTCTTCTTTCCCTGATACGGGGTCAGGCCTTCACCTTTGGGTCGAGCCTGAGCAGAAACACACAGCACACAACAGTTCTTACAGCTCTGACCTCGTCTTCAACCCACATGAGGCTGACTTCGTAACTTAAATACTTAAAAATGAGACATTTCTCAACGCATAGACCTCGACAGCTTTGCAAACAGTTTGGCTTTCGCCTCTCACCACCTCTAACTGAAAGAGACTGACTGACCTATTTGGTTTCTTTGGACGGCAGCCAATTCAAAGCTCTGTGTGATTACAACGGGAAGTGATAGCCGCCCTGTTGGTGGTCAAGAGAGTCGGGTTTATGGAGTAGTTTTGTGTTTGGGAATGAGATGATTATTTATGGTTCCTGTCAATACAAGTTAAAAAGCTCATTTGCTTTGATGCTTAATTAATGCAGTCCTGGAAGGGTGAGCTTTACATTTCAAAGAAGTCCTTCTCATTTAACTAGAGCCCGACAGATGTGGGGTTTTTGAGACCAATACCGATTTTAGAGGAGAAAAAGTTCCCAAAATGTTAAGATAAACCTTTATTAATCCCCACCAGAGGGGATACTCAGTTGTTGCAGCAGCACAACGACAGCAAAAGTACACATAGAGAAATATGAGAATAAATAATGAGAGGTGTATGAAAACCTAAACCAAAACAAGAATATGATTAAAATGAAACAACTAAACCAGAACATATGGAAACAAAATTTACAGGCAAAAGTGACATTGGTATGGTTTAAGTGTGATTAACAGCAGCAGAGTCAGCAACTCTATATTAAAAGTGTACACTCGACTAATGAGATAAAGTGTAAAGTGTAAGGAATAACATAACATGTAGTACAGCAAGATTACAAAGGATTGAACAGAGAATAAAATATAACATTATAGAAACAGTGTAGTATGTGTCTAATATAGTATAACATAGTAGGTGCAATATAGTAAGTGTAGGTGTAGTATTATACAAATATGGTATAAAGTGGCAGGCGATATAGTACATTTTTGTGCTTGGATTTTGCACCAATATGACCATGCCGAGGTACTCAGAAGGCTGCTTTATTGAGAAATAACTTAATTAGACTGTTTAAGACTGTTGCTAGAGTCCCGGCTTATCTTTGCTTATTGCAGACAACTACAACACCACCTTTGGAGAAGTAGTCCCACACCGCTGTCTCTTTCTACCCATCTGCAGGTGACAGAGGAAAGAACATTTTATTTTTATCAAGTTAGGCATTATTAAGATGTGTCTTTTTAAATGTAGAGATAACAGATCATTTCAATTCATCATATCTTTAACATATATATAAAGTTTAGGCCTATTTAAATGCAGTAATAGTGCTATTCCTATTCTGAAAGGTTATTTCAATAGATTCAATTCCACACAGAAATGCTGTTTTCTTGCTTATTAAAACATATCATTGAGTCATACAAACAGTAGCTCAGGGTTCACTGCTGCTGTGTTGCAGGATGAACAGTGGCAGTACAGTTACTAAACCGTTACACCTTTGCCCAATTAATACGGGGTAAAATTATGTTACACTGACCATGTTCTTCTTTATGTGCTCAAGGGAGACTTTTAACAGTGGAAAACCAGGGGACGGTTGCACAAAACACCTATGGTGTCCATGTTACGGTTTTCTTATAATTAAATCAGTTGCTCAAAACACATCTTCACATGTTCACCTACATATTTAAGGATTTCTCCTTATCTTGATTTTATGCTTAAGGAATCCTTTAGTTAGTTAAACCACTGTCCAAAATACTAAAAGTATCACAAGCATAAGCACGAGCAAATGGTTGTCATGGTAACTGCAGTATTTTACCACTGTAAAATCTTTCAATACAGTAAATGCCTTAACATTTTTACTTAACTAAGGAAACCCTCTCAGGGATTCTGTGCAACACCCTTCAGTAGTTCCCTCAACTTGGGAAAAATTAATTCATAAGTGTCATACTTAAGAAGAAAACCTGTGATGTTTTAATGAATTCCTTCTATCTTTTTATCTGCCATTTTTTTTCAAAATCAGGCCAACTTTGTGAGACGATACTTAGGTGTGGCAACAGGTAGCCTATGCTATCACAAGCACATGTTCAAGCAAACAAATGGTCTCCATGGAAACAGTCTTACTGCTGTAAAATCTCTTTCAGTGCAGTAAATGCCTTAACGTCTTTCCTTGATCAAGGAAACCTTTTAAGAGATTCTGTGCAACACCCTTACGTAATTTCCAAAGCTAAGGAAAAACTAACCTTAAGTGTCATACTTAAGGAGAAAACTTAAGCTTTAAGTTCTGACTTTTGTAAGTTATTCAAGTCCTAAACAAAACAGTTTGAATACATGCTTACACATCGACTTCCTCTCAGTTGACAAGGTATTAAGTAGCTAAGTGGTCAGCTAGTTCGCTAATTTAGCAATCATTAGCTCGTTTACAGAGCTAAAGATGAGGGACAGTGTTTATTTACTCTCCAGCTTTGTGTCTCACCAACTAATTATAAAGTAGCTTGAAGTTTTCAATCAGCATACTAAAACCACCACCTCACCATCTGCTATGTTGTACCAACAAACTATGGCTAACGTTAGCTAGCTTGCTAGCATAGCAAACAGACGTAATTAGCATGAGTGAAATGGCGGTTGTCAGGGACAGAGTTCATATTATTTTAGTTAAATTGAAAAGGGAAAATAATGGGGTCATATTTCACAAACTAATTTGCAACTTACCGTCAAGACAATGTTTGACTCACACCTACAGTCCGCTCAGCAGTGACACACTTTGCTAGGCTATATGTGTACTGTAAATTTGGAGTCAGGGTGCAGTCTGCTGGACAAACTACTCAAGCACACTATTTGTGAATCACCCCAGAAGGTTTAATATCAGCGCATATCGGAAAACATATATGCCGATAGTAATATCGATCGATTCATTCAAACCTTTACTCAAAGGTCTAGTATTTTGTGTTTGTTAGTAAGTCAAGAGTGTACAACAAGAGCTGTGAAAATACGAAATGGCTCGCTATACTGCCATTCCTCTAACCCCCCAGAACTAGACTGCATCCCACTTTTACAAGCCAGTAAAGATTTGATCTGGTTTCTATGTAGCAGCTGGAAAACCAGTGCTCAGAGATGCAAATGTCAAAAATGTTATCAACTGAATCACTTGAGAGAGAGCCTCATTTTCATGCATTCAGCATGAAGAAAGACATAGGAAACAATCAGTAAGCAAACCTAAAATAAGTTCAAATAAAGAGATAATCGATACATTAACTATAAATGCAATCATCCAAAACCATAAACAATAATAATAATAATAATAATAATAATAATATATAATAGCTAAAAGTTTAAATAGTGGACAACTACTATTCCTATGGAGTCGATGTATAGATAAAAGGACTTGGCCTACAATCAAAAAGAGATCTAAAATAAGGCATGAAAAACAGCCATAATGGCTACAGCTAGTCTAAATTTATGGTCATCTGCAGATTATTCAGTGTATTAGATGCACTGCAAGAGAATGACATTTTTCCTAGTTCAGTTCTGATTAAGGGAATGTGAAGCAACAACCTATTCTATGAGCGGGTACCAAAATTGTGAGTTCAGAGGTAAAAGGGATGAAATATGTGAGGGGTCGGCAACCTTTACTTTCAAAAGAGCCATTTTAAACCAAAATACGTTTAAAAAATCTGTCTGGAGCCGCAAAACATATTTGAGCTTTACACAAACATTATTAATAGGTCTAAATGAGCATTCATTAATATGTTTTACCACAAGGGGGTGACTCTGTAGTGGGCTCTTCATGATTAATCGGTACTTTGACTTTAAAGCGTTGGCGGTAAAAGCAAACAAACCTGTCCACACTCAATTAAATACTTGATTTTTCTCCAAGGCTTTTCCTTTTTTGGATTTGGAATCTAAAGCTAGTCTAGCAAGGGAGACTCAAGACGCGCTACTGCTGTTGAGGTTTGGCAAAATTTAGAGGAAAAGGTGCCAACAAACATTTTAGTTGATGAAATGTTAGAACATTTTTCTTATTTGGTGTATATTAAAACGTTAGAAAATAACCATTATTCATTGACATATTATTTTTTGTCAAAGAGAGCCACTAGAGAGGGGCGAAAGATGTGCATGTGGCTCTGGAACTGCAGGCTGCCTATCCCTTGGGTAGAAGCATCTGTATCAAAGCTTTATAGATAAATATAAAACAGTGCTGGTCCCAATTCACACTCAAATGTGGCCAGCTGACCTTTTGGTAAAGATGGCACTGTAAGGATCACCAGTTATGTACCTTAGGGCTTAGTGGTGGCCAGCATCCAGTGATTTCAATGTAGAGGCGGCAGCTTTTCTATCCCCATAAGCCAAAACAGAAAAAATATTGACTCTATAATTCTTATTTCTGTACAGAAAACCCAGTATTGTTCTCAGTTTACTGATCAGTGTTAATATAATACGTATGTATCAGTGATAGGCAAACTATCGGCCTCTAATCTAAACTATAAGTATAAAAGGACAGTGTTTAAATGTAGAAGAATCCTTGTGCTGTAGAAGAAAGACTGAAAAAAAAGGTTTTAATGGTTTATTTCAAGGAAGTTGGGACATATTGTAAGGTTCAGTGTAATTTATTTGTTGGACAGAAAAGAAGGAGTCTCAGCTTTCCCATTAGAAATGAACTCCCTCCCTCCAGCTGTGTTCCCGAGGGACCATAAAGGAGGCCCCGGCTGTGGGGGGACCAATGGTAGAGGCCTCCCTGCTATAGGACAAATACCTCAGCCTCTCAGTCATCCCTCCCAGCTGGCCCCGATCCACCAATCAGGACACAAAGATCTTAGCAGGGAGGAAATAAAACCCAGATGAACTCTGCACTTGTATAACATGACAAAATCCTAAACTCATCACAACGAAATCATCTCGACAAGACTGGTTTAAATTAAAAAGCACCTCTGCTGAAAAGTAGGGCAAGTCAAAATTAAAACTGAACCCGCACCACCGGAGGAGTTAAACGTCAAATCTTGTTTTGATTTCACAGCAGGAACATATGTCAGGTTCGAAACTTCTCACAGATCATTTTATTCATTTCCAGGACTACATGCGTTAAGCAAAATATGTTTAAGGTTCCAACAGTGGAGTCCCTGAGTGTGGAGGCCACTGTGAAGCATTTTGAGGCCTGTGTTTGCATCATTTAGCCACCATGAGGCACTGTGGGAGGTCACTTTTGATGACATCCCTCTTTCTCAAGCGCCCACAGGGAGAGCGGACAGAGCATCATCTTCCTGAGGGAGGAAACAGCTTTCATTCTGCAGAACAAGCAAAACAAACTCTACCTAGAGTCTGGAGCCCACAGGGCAGCAAAGGCCATGGCACAGTCCGGAGTTTCCACTGGTCCCATCAAAGCTGTGACACTGGCAACTGACACATGAAAATCACACTTATGACCTGACAGTGACTGGATGCTCCTATGGAAAGCAGGAAAGTTTGAGTGAAGGCAGAAAAGTGCATAAATCCATCATCGAGCCTTCTGTACTCATAACACAACTAGTTTATTTAACACACCTAAGAATGTCTTTCACTGTCCTCCTGGAATATACACTTAATATTTTATATTTTTTGAATAAATATTGCTTTAACTCAGACCCTGTGCTGCATGTTTGTGGGAAACCATATGGCCAAGATAAATATCTCAATATAAGTGTGAGTAGTTTTCCGATATCTATATCAAAATAAAGGTAATGCGTGCAAAATGACACATTTGTTACTACTTAAATGCAATTTGACATATTTCGGAAAACAGTAGCATGATTTGATCAAATCATCACAACAGACTGTAAAAGACTCTTCAAGAAATGGAAACTGTAGCCCATTTAAGCAACGCTAAGGCTGTGTTCCATTTACTTTGGAAGTCGGAGGTTGGAGCCACGTCCCAGTACAAGTCGGAAAACCAAGCTCTACCAGTTCTAGCCCAGTGGTTCCCAACGGGCCCAGCCACAGGGTCCAGATTCGTCCTTAGTCATTAGTTCATGGTCCACAAAGTGTATATTCAACGTTATGCTTTCTTTTGGCCATGCCGTCAAACTACTTTGCTGTCTCTCAAGCAGCTGTCTGTTATTCGCTTACTCTACAGCATTAAACAGCACTTCAAAATAAAAGCTTGTGCATGAAATTCATTGTACTTCAAAGTAAAGTTTGTTTTTTTACAAACTTGATAGGTTCGCAAGTTACTTGTGGTCCATTCAGAATGGACCCGCGACCCTCTTTTGGACAAGGACCCAACAATTGGGAACCACTGTTCTGGCCTAACCTAGCTAGAATTGCTGTCAGCTATTAGCAATACCAATCAATTACGATGCATTACCATAGCAAACACAGTAGCAACATGTCCACAGATATAAATTGGACAGTACTGTGTACAAGACTGTTTTAATGAGACACAAATAAGACAGAAGTACTAATTAACAATATATTATGACAGCTTTCACGACTCTTGATGTGCGGAGCAGCCATTTTGAATTTCGAGGTCAGGGTTGGTGAGGTTTCTCCATCTGAAATCCGTCTTAAGGGGGCATCCTAGACCGGGAACTCGGAAATTCTGACTTCCTAGTGCAAATGGAAAGCAGCATAAAAGTCCACAGTCATGCTAACGGTACTTAGTGTTTTCTCTCTCAGTGACAGCTTACTGGCTCTGAACCTTAGTTGGGAACACACTTGTTTGTCAACATTAATTCTTGCTTGACTCGTTATTAGCTGCTAGCGTCTAGTGGTCCAGACCACTCTGCAGAAGGAGGGATGGTGAGGCGTTCAGGTGCCCTTCACAACAATGGCTTAATTGCAGTCTTCACCACAAAACAACAAACAACGAACAGTAGCCCTGAGCTCATCTAGACACTTAATTCTGCCGACTATCATCATTCTTCACCATGACGCCCTGACAAAAATGACCTTATGAGGAGCCGAGAACACTATTGGCAGACAGCTGTCATTCAAGCAGCCTCACCCTTAATAATGTGTAACTTTAAACCTCAATAAAATGTAAACAGGTGAGTAAAATGAAAATTCACCCTTCGTACAGCTGTCATAAATGGAGAGATCAACTATAAAGACAAGACTGTTTTTTGTACCAGGCTGTAAACGCGTATATTTCTATTGTAAACATTTGGGTCTGTGAGGATAGACTTCTATAGCTAGCCTCAAGTGGTCGTTTAAAGAACTGCAGTTTTTGGCATGTCATGTTGGCTAGATTTTTCAGCGCCAGAGGTTGCTGCTTGGTTAGCATGCTATCATACGCTAATTAGCACTAAACTCAAAAAACGGCTGAGGTTGACAAGAATTAGTCTTGCAGCTATTTGATCAAAAAACAGTTTATCTCATGATCTTATGATGGTGCTACAAGAAAACTCACCAAAGTTACAATTCATCCTTACAGAGACAATAATGTCTGCACCAAATTCCATGCCAATTTATCCGATAGCTGTTGGGACATTTCCCTCTGAACTACACTACACACCACATGTAGAGTCAGGGGATCACAGTCAGCAGGATTCATCTTCTGGAGAACATAAATGTCTGCTTCAAAACTTTATGTAAATTCATCTGAGAGTTGTTGAGATGTTTCACTCTAAACCACAAATGAGAACCTCAGTACCACAGCCCTGTCTAGAAATTATGTTTGTATATGAATGAATTGCATTCATAATTACATTGTGGTGATAACGTAATCCCTGCCTGGAGAATGTTCAGAGACATTTCTTTGATTTAATGGAACACCACATTAATGTGGAGCTGGTCGGACAGAGTGCAGAAACGTGACATGAGAATCCTGGGTTCACATCTGGACTCCTGTCTCAGGGTTAGGCAACAGAAGCACTTTGATTTAGGTTCGGAAAGGTTTCAAGCAAAGGGGCGAATAAAACATTCACCTGCGTTGGCAAAGGAAATTCATATCTTCGTATTGTGTGGAGTTTAACCTTGGTGAACTTTAACCAGCAAACCAATAGCAAAGAAGTATGTGCGGAGGAGACATTGATTGTTACTGTATCTAACCAGCTGATATTGTACAATACAGGCTGTGAGAATACAAGGTGCCCCAGGGTTAGAGTTGCTGCCTGGCTGGCAGTGAGTTTGGAGGCAGGCACAGAACGTAAGAAAATGTACCAATAATATCATATTTTGCTGTATTTACTTGCAAACTAGCTAACATAATAAGCTAGCAAATTAGCTTTCCGTGTGCATCAAATCTGGCACTGCCGACATTCAGCAGTAATATTGCCTTAGCAAGCAACGGTCACTCATGTGCAGTTGCTTAGGTGTGGCCATACCCTAATGTAGTAGTCAGTACGAGTGGATAGTGTCTTGCAAGGTTGCCTATTTTGGCAGAAAACAAAATTGTCAGTGAATACTTTGCCAATACGTTCAACAACAACATTTTTGCAACTTGCCAGGTACATTAATTAGGTACGTTTTCTCAGAAAATGTGGTTTTCTCAGCATAATGTTTCCTCCAAAAACATATTTGCTGTTTCTAGTTAAGGGGCGGCACGGAGGTGCAGTGGTTAGCTTTGTCGCCTCACATGAAGAGGTTTACTAGTTCAAACCCGGGGTGGAGCCTGCATGCTCTCCCTGTGTCAGCGTGGGCTTCCTCCGTGTACTCCGGCTTCCTCCCACAGACCAAAGGTGCAGGTTAGGTTAATTGGTGACTGTGAATGTGAGTGTGAATGGTTTTCTGTCTCTATGTGTCAGCCCTGTGATAGTCTGGCGACCTGTCCAGGGTGTACCCCACTGCTCTCCCCAGTGCCAGCTGGGATAGGCTCCAGCACACTTGTGACAGCTAACAGGATAAGCAGTTATGGAAAATGACTGAATGAATATTTCAAGTTAGTGTATACAAACTTTATTTCTAGGGGGGCTCCATCCAGTAGTTGTTGAAATATTCCAGTCTGGACCAAAGTGGTGGACCAACTGAGCGACCAACATTACCATCCTCAAAGCCACACCATTAGCATGGCTGAAAACATAAAGGCGTAATGTTTAAGACTTGGTTCTTTGATGAAAACTTTCCATTTTTGGCCCCTTTTCTTTTCACACAGTAATAAATTCAAATAGGCACAAACACATTTTCCCCAAAAAACAACTCTCCATATTTGATCGAAGATCTTTACAGCCTCAAACCATGTGTGAGAAACTGTTTTGTTTTAAGATAAATAGATGTTAAATTCATTTATTATGTGCATTACAAGTCGTCCCATCCAAAAGCCATAACTCCAGTTGTGTAACTTAAATCAGCTCCAGAGTGCACGGAGCGATGTAAAGCCAGATTTTAAGGCTGCAGCAGATAAGCTTGGCCCAGATCCTTGCAGCCTGGTGAGAGAGGCCCAGGAGGTTGGCTGCCTCCCTCTGCCATCATCTGGAAACCATCAGGATAAACAATGGACTACTCCAAATCCTCACCCCCTCCTCCTCCTCTTCCTCCTCCTTTCTCTCTCCCTCATCCACTCTCTCCCCCACTTCCATAGCCCCATGAGACATTCATCCTGGAGAACACAGCAACACCAAGCCTCTTGGATACCATGTGGTCAATTACTCCACACTAACAAACCCGCAGTGCTCTCCCTCCCTCGCTGGCTTTAATTTGTATCAGACCCCCACAGCATCAGGGAGAAGCCCAGCTGTTACCAAAGCAAAACAACACATTACTGCCCAGACTGAAATCCACTGCAATAGGTCTCCTGTGTTTTAAAGACTCCTGTGTCGACTTAAGTGACACTTTGCATTATCATGTGAAATCAATTCTCCAGGAGGGTTTAAATCAACACGCTGATGACTTTCTATTTTCCTTAAAGAAGTATTTCACTGCTGGAAAGAATATCTTTTCATAAAGCTGGGGTTTATGCAGTAGAGAGATGCAAATTCTTTTGAAATTGGTGCTCCATAGCCCCGTTTCCACCAGGCAGTATGGTACTGTACAGTTCTGCATGCTTTTTTTCTGTTTCCACTGTGAATAGTTGTGGATGGTACCAATGGAACCGTTCTGTACCATCCCCATTGTTGGTTCTGCTCCAAACTGTTAGAAATGCAGGCTGGTTCACTAGATAGCACCAGGGCTCCAAGAAACCTGACTGGAACCACTTCAAAAACCAGAGCTAATATGATGGAAAAGGGGTGTTTGTTTCTGTAATGGTGGGCATACAAAAATGCAGAGGTATTATCTGTAGTTCAAGCAACAGCCCTAGAACCAGAGAAAAATTAGCTGAGAGATGAGCAGGGAGATCAAGGCTCTCATAAGATGGAGGGAACTTTACCATAGCTCATTTACGCATACTACCGTCATTGTTGTGATGCAAAGCAGGTTGAAAATCGGAAAGTGCCCTTTAAAGACGTAGCATTAAAAAACAATCATTACTGCATCCAGAGGGTGAAAAGATTTGATGAGTAATCAGTAATAATAATCAGTTAATTGCTGGTTATATGTGAGGCAGAAATGCCAAACATTCTCTGGTTCCTGCTTTTACGAGGTGAGGATTTACTGCTTTTCTCAGTTTTATATCATGGTAAAATAAATAGTTGTGGGTTTGGAAGTGTTAGTCGGAGAAAACAAGCTATCTGAAGATGTCACGCTGAATAATAGTTGTTGTCCTACATCCAAGTATGATAAAAATTCTACTTTGTTGAACATCTGGTGATTCTAAAGATGTCGGACTATGGTGTGGATACTTTTCACGTTACAAAAAAATAATAAAATAATCATTAGTTACAACCCTATTTAAAACAAATATATTAGTAAATCTGAAAATCCTTTACATTATATGTCTGATTATACTGTATGTCACAATTGTCACAAGGCACAAAGCAAGTATAACTGAAAATATTAAGGAAATCCAATCCTGTGTCTTTATCTGAAGTATTACTTTGACAGACATATTAGATTATGACAACAGTTACTGTATACGATGCTGTAATCCTTCCATGCAGCCTTTCTGCAAATCTTGCACATCTGAAATACTGAACAGATTAACCTCCCCCCTCTCCAAAACAAATATGATTAGATAAAAACAACTGGAGGCCACAGAGCAAACAATTGGTTTTCTATTTCCCTACATGGATTTTCAATCTTGCATCAATCCCATTGTTCAGAGCGTGCAGAGCCTTTAAACTAGTAGAAGGATTTCCTCACACACACACATTCACCGACATTATTCTTCTCAGCATTCACGCACAGTGCCGCTTTCATAGAAGGAGGATTATCTACCAGCGCACACTCTGACTGGGCTCCAGTCCTGGCTGTGGGCAAGTTGACGACATATGCAGCTGTAAACTGGCGTTATGTTTCACGCAGGGTGATGGACAGGAGCAGGTGTGCTGGCAGACAAACAAGAAATGCAACAGCACAATATTTCCAACTTTCAACGAAACACAGCTGAGCGAGATTTAAGAAGGCACAAGTGATTATATGGAGGTCGCTAACAAGCCACAACAATGAGTTTGACTTCACTGTGATGTTCAGTAATTGGTGCAGTTACAGTCAGTGTTGTGAGAATGATTCTTTCACTGCCGTCAACAGGGTAAACACAAGAACATATGCAGTTACTTTTTGAAGGGGCAGTCAAACATGTCTCTAATTTATGTACAGGTGGCATTATAGCCTTTCACAGCCTCTCTTAAGTGAGTAAATCTACCTTCATACCCTTCATACCACCCTCCCGGTTACTCAACTAAATGGAAGTTATTTGCTAGCAATAAGTGTATCATTAATCCTCCCACACAAAATCCCCAAATTTGGTATAGTACCCCCAAATCCCAGAATTTATATGCACCCCTGAACACAGCACATTATCCCTTCCAACTCATCAAATACCGACACTTGGTTCGTGGTCCTACATGTCAAACTATGGGGCTCAGGTATCAGGCTCCCCCTCCCCCAGTGTTTTGGACACTCTGGGACAGCATATCAATTTACACTCATTACATGTATTGTGTCTTTTCAAAATAAACATCCGTTTTCACTGGAAATGTTCAGTTTCCGCTCATTAAAGGCCAGGCCATCCATCAATCCATCCATTTTCATCCGCTTATTCAGGACTAGGTCACCGGGGCAACAGGCCAAGCAAAGCACCCCAGACGTCCCTCTCCCAAGCAACGCTTTCTAGCTCCACTTGGGGGACCCCAAGGCGTTCCTAGGCCAGACGAGATATGTAATCTCTCCAGCGTGTTCTGGGTCTGCCCCGGGGCCTGGTGTCCAGAACACCCCTAACAAGAGGCGCCCAGGAGGCATCCTGATCAGATGCCCGAACCACCTCAACTAACCCCTTTCAACACGAAGGGGCAGCAGCTCTACTCCGAGCTCCCTCCGGGTGTCCGAGCTCCTCAACCTGTCTCTAAGGATGAGCCCAGCAACCCCATGGAGGAAACTAATTTCGGCCACTTGTGTCCGCATTCTCATTCTTTCAGTCACTACCCAGAGCTCATGACCATAGGTGAGGGCTGGGATGTAGATGGACCAGTAAATCAAAAGCTTCGCCTTCTGGCTCAGCTCCCTCTTCACCAAGACAGTCGGGCTCCTGCATTACTCCAGACACTGCGCCAAACCGCTGATCCATGCTCCATCTCAAGACCCTGACATACTTGAACTCCCTCTCTTGAGAAAGTAACACACTCCCATCCTGGGCTAGCTCTGGGAATGTGCATACAGTCTGTGACATACATTTTGGTTTCACACGGAACACGAACAGCAGTCTACACCTCCCCTTCCACCCACCCTATGTGGACTTTCTTGCTTTTTATACGACAGCAGTTGCTTGGAGCATCAAAAAATGCTGTCGCCCAGTGTGTTTCATACCACTGCTAAAGGGTGTCTCAAAGCATCGGTAACTGACCCAGAGGGCCAGTGAGAAAGCGTCAGTATTTAATGAGTTGGGAATAAGACCAGGATGCTTAAACTGTTTATAAAATGCACTTTACATAATCCCAAAGTTTGAAATGGCACTTCCAAATACCATTAGTTAATCTTGTGCCTCAGTGATTTGTTTTTTGTCCCAATACTGAAATATAATATATTGCCAACAAATCCAGCATTTGATATTTTGCACCTAAAACTCAACATTTGGTTTGGCCCCCAAATTCTGAAAATCTGTTTTAGCTTCCACAATCCTTAAATGCGGTATATCTCCCCAACATTTACTTCTTATACTCTATATATTGTGATTTAGAAGAAGTTTAATTTGTTTTACAACCAACAACTACATCAGGAGGCAACACAAAACAAGTTTAAGAGCTCCATAAATGTCAATTCCACACCATGACAACTAAGCAAACTTCTCTTCATGTAATGCACTTGAAAGTTTTAGAACAGCAGGTAGGATTCAGGGTCAGGAATGAGCTTTAAACCTCAAGAATAACTTCCAGTTTGACAGGTAATGAAACAAACTATAACGAAAGATGTGATACAGGACGTATATTTAGAGCCACGGAGAGGGAAACTGAAGATTTCACCCTCATTTCCCTTTCCTCCCCCCCTGTAAATGACCCAGTCCTCCAGGACATTAAAGTGATTTATCTCTGAAGCAAGCAAACACATAAAAACTGAGATCTGCAGCATTCTTTTCCTATACGTTCATTAGCTGTGGGTAGATGACAGCCACTGTTTATCAGAGGGAGTCTATCTACCCCACATACCAGGGTTTCCTCTATCTTACTCATCCTCCTCAGCAGATGATCCGGCCAAAAGCAACAGACAGCATACTGAGGACAGATAAGACGTTTATCAGCAGTAAAAACAAAAGGACCAAAGCAGCAGTAATCAGACTGTGTTGCTTGAGACTCACCAGTTACACATGAACAGATGAGCTGTATCGCTCCACCTGAAGAACGGAGTCCAGTTGAAAAACAACACTAATGTCATTATTAGTATTTAAACTGAGATATCACCATAAAAACATTCTAAACTTTAAATACCGATTAAACAAATACAAAACAGCGTGTTAAGTAGCGAGCTTTAGACATGCTGGCACCTTTGGACAGAGCCAGGCTAGCTGTTTCCCCATTTCCAGTCTGTATACTGCTAAGCTACCCATCTCCTGGCTGTTGCTTCATATTTAATGGACTGATATGAGAGTGGTATCAGTCTGAACTTTAGTGTGATGAAGAGCAGTTGTGCTCAAAATGTCTCGTAGGTTTAATATATAAGTGGACATCGGAACACGGCAGTTTGCCAGCTGTGTATTTGTACATTTCATGGTATCAATCTTATAACGTAACTCTCAGCAAGAATGTGAATATCCATGTTTCCCAAAATGTTGAGCTGTTCCTTTAAAACTGACCAGAAGAAAATGGAAATTGTACATTTCTGCAAACCACGAATACATTACAGTCGTTCGTTTCATACGTATCATATCAACTTTTGGTGTAACTGACTTAGTCATCTGGAGGTGGACGGGATGGTGGAAGATGTGCCACCCAGGCAAGACGCCTTCTAAGCTGCTGACCAAAGCAGACCACCATTCCAGACCAACAAACCACTTTTGTTTTAGTGACCTGTCACTGTTTTCCCCCGGGGATAGCGGCATGAAAAGTGGTTGATTTTACCAAGACATTGCTGCGTTTCCTGCTGGGATTGTGCTCCAAAAAGTGGGTATTTTACTCCAAGACACGACCTTTTCCTACCCATAACCAAGTGTTGTCTGTGCCAAAACCTAACCACACATTAACCACAGTTTCAGCGTATCCACTACATTATAATGCGCAAATGTAACATATCTGTGGTTTGCTGTATCCCGGCATCCTCATATGAGGACATTACATTTTGGATTTACTGGACCTTATACTTCATTCTGCTTAACTTAGACCTGTTGTCCTCATTCATGGACACTTCTTTGTGCCATCTAGTGGTAGTAAGACAACAATACACTAATCCATGTAAAAACAAGATGGCTGCCGTTTCTACCAAGTCAGTCTGCAGCTGACCCCAATACAAAAGTGAACAAGGTCCAAAACCTAACCCTAACCTCACATTTCATGGTTGAAACTTGTTTTCATGATTAATAACTGTTGTAGTTTGATATGACGTACAGACTATACCAATTTTAGCAACAGTAACAAGTCATGATGCTGTTAATTAGAAAGAACTTGTTTGAAGACATTGGGACTTTATCATCCGCTCATTGAAGGACATTGAGACTTTACTGTCATCTCATTTGAGGACATTGGGACTTTATTATCATTGACAATGTTTGGTTTTTATACTTACAATTAATCCAAAATAACTAGGAGAAATTAAAAAAGTACACCAAACAAAAGTTCAGGTCTCAGAAGGATAAAATTATTTTTTTCTCACTGGTGTTTTTGACTTTATTAGGCAGGGCAGATCCAGAGTGGTTGCTCTTGAAATTCATTTATTCTTATGTTGTGGTGATAGATGGTTGTCCAAATTTAGAAGTTTTCCCTGCCTGATAAAGATTAAATAAATGTGTTGGAAGTTCTTTTCATTTTATTTTAAAGATACGTTTGAAAATTTGGGAAAGACTTTTATTTGCTTGCTTGCCAAGAGCGTGAACGTAAAAACGATTGATAGCACTGTCATATCTGTATGCTAAATATTAAGTTTGAGTACAGCCCGCGGCCAGTTAGCCAGCTTAGCATGAAGACTAGAAACGAAGGGAAAAAGTGAGCTTGATTCTTTCAAGAACTCACAGATTGTATCTTGTCTGTTTAATCTGTATAAAAAAAGAAGTTTAGAAACAACAAATTGTATTGTTAGGGAGGCATTTTCTTGGAAAGGTGTTGAATGTGTCCTTTAATGGAAAGCAACCTATTAGAGTTACTGTACGGATATTGAATATTGAATCATAAATTACTGGTTAGAACTTATGCAACTAAGAACTAAAAATATCTGTGTCAACCTTCAAAGACAAAACATAAATCAGAAATTCCATCTGTAAGCCTATCAAAAGTTCCTCTTTCCAAAGTAATTATCAAAGCAGACTTTTTCCTTCCATTCAAACCTGATTAAACTTTAACAGTAAAGACATACACCCACTTCCTGTAATACCCACTGTTTCCAAAAACACACTCTGTATGCAGACATCTCTGGGCAGCTGCTCGCTGGCCCTTTAAACTTGTGTCCGACAGCCGCCCCTCTGCATAGACAGAGACAGAGAGAGACGGAGATGACTGCAGCCAAGCAGAGCTGAGCGAACAATACAGCCTGACTTCCTGACCTTTGGTTCCACAGCCCCTCTGGAGAAACAATGCTCTCCTTATTTAGCCCAGGCTCTTCCCACCATACACCCATGTACTGTCAGCACACTGTTACTAGTGTATTCTCTGTACAGTAACCAGGTTCAGCTACTTAATTGGCAAGGGGTCATTATAATGCTGTGACCCTGGGTCAAAGGGTGAAAGGTGTTAAACTTGCTAGACATTTAGCAATGAAGTCGAAAACCCAAACAGTTTTGTAATCGAACCATACAGAGGGCAGATCATTTTCCGATAAAGACATTTAGTTACAGAGGACCTGTTATGCTCATTTTCAGATTCATACTTGTATTCAAGGTTTCCATAAAGCCCTGTTTCCACCAAGCAGGACAGTACGGTACAGTTCAGTTCGATACACTTTTTTTTTCCGTTTCCACTGTGAAAAGTTGTGGATGGTACCAATAGAACCGTTCTGTACCGTCCCCATTTTTGGTCCCCCATCTGTTGGGGTACCTAGCACACAGATCTGGTACTAAAAGGTGGAGCTGTGAACACTGCAGTGCGTTGATTGGTCAATAGTAGACGGTCACTCTGCTCAGGGCTGAGTTGTGGCTGGTTCTGAATCTCATGTAACCACTGTTCATACTGTGGAGAGTTTTACATACATTAGTAAACTGTACCTATACAATAAAAGGATGTTTTGCAGCTTCTTGCAGCAGCTGGAGTCTGAGAAAAAGAAACTCAATTCACCGTGCTAACTGTCTACGACTTTAAAGATGGATCTTTTACTTGTTGTGGCTGGTTTTGAGGCTTTAATTAAAGTTAACACAGCTGAACATGTTGCAGCTGGAATGTTGCTACATGTAGCAGTGTACCTGCAACTGGTGAATGTGTAAAGCAGCATTTTCTCCCCCCAAAAAATCACCAATTGTAGTTTGAAGCTGGAAACATGCTCCAACAGGAGTGTAATCCAAAATCAGGGAGAAATTCATCACATCAGCAACCAAGATCACATGTTTCCCTGACGTTAGCATGCAGCTATATGTAGCAGTGTACTTGCAGCTGCATTACTGTGTATAGTAGCACTTTCTCCCATAAAATCCAAAATCGGGGAGAAATGAACAACATTTGCAACCAGGTTCACGTTTCCATGATGTTAGCATGTAGTTGCATGTAGCAGTGTACTGGCAACCAGGGAATGACTGTGTATAGTGGCACTTTCTCCCATAAAAAATGCCAATTTAAGCTTGTTAACTCAGCTGACCATGTTCCAGGAGGAACATGATCCAAAATTCAGGAGAAATTTACAACCCTGGCAACCAGGTTTATATGTTTCCCTGGCGTTAGCATGTAGCTACACGTAGCACTAGCAGTATACTTGCAGCCAGGGAATGACTGTGTATAGCGGCACTTTCTCCCATAAAAAATGCCAATTTAAGCTTGTTAACTCAGCTGAACATGTTCCAGCAGGAACATGATCCAAAATTCAGGAGAAATTTACAACGCTGGCAACCAGGTTTACATGTTTCCCTGACGTTAGCATGTAGCTACACGTAGCACTAGCAGTATACTTGCAGCCAGGGAATGACTGTGTATAGCAGCACTTTCTCTCATTAAAAATCACAAGTAAAAGCCTCTAAGCACAGCTGGACATGTTCCTGGAGGATTATGATCTGAAATAAGGGAGAAATTCAAAACATCGGCTACCAGGTTTACATGTTTCCCTGATGTTAGCATATAGCTACATGTAGCAGTGTACTTGCAGTCGGGAAATGACTGTGTGTAGTGGCACTTTCTTCCATTACAAATCACCAATAAAAGCTTCATAACAACCTGACATGTTACAGTAGGATTATAATCTGAAATCAGGGAGAAATTCAAAACAACAGCAACCAGGTTTAAATGTTTCCCTGACGTTAGCATGTAGCTACATGTAGTGGTGTACTGGCAGCCGGGGAATGACTGAGTACAGCAGCACTTTCTCTTGTTAAAAATCTAGTTAAAACTAGTAAAAGCTTCTAAACACAACTGGACATGTTCCAGCAGGACTATGATCTGAAATAAGGGAGAAATTTACAGCAATGGCCACGAAGATTACGTTTGACCACATAATGAAATCTGTAATGAGCTGACGTCATCTTGTTGCCAAGTAGAAAAGCGTTGAAAACAGAGTGGGCAATTTACAGTTGGAAATCTGATGTTTTTGCTCACAGGAATTACTTTTACATATGTTTACCTCATTTTTTGACCACATTTAATATGAATGTCCATCATTGTAATGCTATATATGACAGGAAATACGGAAAAGCACAGTAGACCTACTGTGCTTTAATAGCAATTTGGAAATGAAGAGATTTCCCTGCAACCCAACGCATAGTAAAACATCAAAAGTGTACCAACAGTATGTATTTCAGTTGTCTTGAGCTAAAAATACCTCAGATTCCACCCAACAGAACAAAAACCAGTTTGTTCATTAGTTACGGCTTCAAAAGAACGTTCAGCTCAGCTTCAACTGAAGAGGCCTTTTGTCATGACAACGGCTCCGTAATCATCGCTATGGGTCTGAAATATTAGCACCACATGATAAAATCTGACATCATCTTTTTAAAGCAGAGCGGCCCAGAGCCAGCCAGCAGAAATGGTTTCCAGATTTTGCACATTTTAAGGGGCGTGGCCGCAGAGGAGAATCGTAAATATCTCAAAGTAATCCTTTGACATCTTAACCCTCTGGTGAAGCGAGTAACCCAACTCTCCGCTATGCTGTCAACAGGATGTTTACTGCTCACATGCCAAGCGCAGCACGGATGGCATATCTAATACCTTTCAGTAGGGCTGCAACTCAAATCTCATGGGCTCCACCTTAACTGGCACTTTTGATTATTTTTCATCACCTAAGGCCTTCACTGACGTGCCATGTGTTTCTTTATCAAAGACGCAGACTTTTTGAGTTGACATGGGCCCCATTCCACCCAGAGAGGGGCTGTTAAAGGACCTGCACACCCACTTCCTGTGTGCTTCTTCTCTCATCTTACTGAGCCGTGACATTCTTTGATTCGTGTTCACTTCGGCTCCAGCGCAAACCAGTCAGCTATGGAAGCCCGCAACAAACAGTCAAAAGAAACTCACTGCTGCTAATAAGATGTTTTATACCACTCCATAAAAGACAGCTTTTAAACAAGTGACTTTGTAATGCTATGATTAATGCCTTTCCTTTTTTCTTATTTGAAAGAAAGATGCTGTGCAAAAACTGTAATGATGTAGACAGTTTTCCTCCTGCTCAGGGTCAAAGAGGCCCTGAAGACTGATATATGCTCAAAAATAAATCTCAGTGAAGTGAAAGTGGTTTAGAGCTTCTTTTGAGCAATTTTTTAAACACATCCTTGAAATTGAGGAACTGACAGCAGCACACGCTTTTTGTTAGTCCAGGTGTGCCCACATGTGAAAATGTTAAGAGCTATAAACTTACTGCAAATTATTTTCTGCACATTCCTCACATTCCTCCACTGTCTGTGTCCATTTCTGAACTGCATCTCCTCCGTGTTGGCAGTGATGGAGGCGAAAAGCTCTCAGAGACTGTGATCGAAATGTGGCCAGGACAGATGTGAGCTGATGGACAGGCTCTTACAGTTCTCCTCTGTTTTTTACTTAAAGGAATCTTTGGCAAATGCACTTATTCAATTGCTTGCAGAGAGTTAGATGAGAAGATTGATACCACTCACGTCTGTACAGTAAGTGTAGGATAGCGGGAGTGAGCAGATGGGTAGCTTAGCTTAGCATAACGACTGGAAACAGGGAAACAGCTAGCCTGACTCTGCCCAAAGTAAATAAAAATCTACCTATCAACACCTCTAACGCTTACTAATTAACACATTTGTGGTCTTTAAACAGAGTCCGGTTAGCTGTTTCCATTCTTAACACTAAGCAAGCTAACATGCTGCTAGCTCCAGCAACATATTTACTGTACAGATGTGAGGGTGGTATCTAATTTTCTCATTTAACTTGCAGTTAAAATGCAAATAAGTGTTATTCCCAAAATATCTGACTATGGCTTCATACAGCAGGGATTCAACACACACCAAGAAGTGGGGCTACCAGAAATATTTAAAATGTTACGCCATAGCTAATTAATTGATCTCTTGCACCAACAATGTCTTTTGTTTTAAATGTAACCCCCTTCTTGTGCATTAGATACTCTAAAAAACTTGGCTTTCTGGCATATTTATTGTGACAGTATGTCTGAATATCTCTGGTATAAACTGACAAAAAACTGGAACTTATAGAAAAGATTTAAAGGGACAGTTCACCCCAAAACACATTTTTTCTTTTTCCTGTAGAGCTATTTATCAATCCAGATTGTTTCTGTGTGAGTTGCTAAGTAGAGTTGTACCGATACCGATACCAGTATCGGAAATACCTAAAATACGTAATCGGGTATCGGCAAGTACAGCCTACGACCAATCCGATACCACATAATGCCTCACGTCATTACGCATACACACACTACAGGCAAACGAAAAGGAAAAGGGAGCAGAGTTTAAAAAGCATTCTACTGTAGCCTTTAAAATGTCTTTTTTTTTTACCAAATTGTGTGGCTGCACTTTAACGTGTGTCTTGATCTGTGTCAACACTGGATGATAATAATAATAAAAAAAAGTTTTATGGCATTCATTCTACTATTATGTATTTATTTCTTAACATTTTACATAGAGTTTTAGGAGTTGAGACATACAACAATTCATATCCCATCCATTTTTATTTTTTTTATACATGCTGATATCGCATCGGTACTCGGTATCGGCAGATACCTAAGGTTCAGGGATCATAATCGGTATTGGGAAGGAAAACGTATCGGTACATCTCTATTGCTAAGTGTTTGAGATATTGGCCTTAGAGATGTCTGCCTTCTGTTGAGTATAATGGAACTAAATGGTACTCAGATTATGGTGTTTAAAGTGCCAAAAAGCACATTTGAAACACTCAACAGCAATGTCTCATTTCAGAAATCATGACCCAGTTACTCAAGATAATCCACAGACCTTAGGCCCGTTTCCACCGCAGGAACTTCAGGGTAATTTTACGGGGCTGGGGCCGTTGGTGCGTGTCTCCACCGCAGGAACCACCCCCAAAGGACAGAGATCCGGAACTTTTACGGGGGCTAAACAAGTCCCTGCCTCGGAGTAGGTACTCAGAGCGGCCCTGAAAGACTCCCGGCTGGGGCTTGGGGATTACTTGGTGCTGATTGGATATACTCAAGGAGGGATGTGATGTCAACAGAAAGCAACAAAATAGCCGGCATTTTTAAAACTCAGCAGACGAGGATTAGCTCGTTCATATAGCTTCCTCCGCCATGTAAAAAAAACTCACTAAATGGCCCGTGAAAAAAATATTCTTTCCAGCGGATATCTTAGTTACAACATGATTGAGCTAGCAAAGCAGTTTTGTGTTGCTATGTGTGGTATTTATTCAGTTATGGGAAATCACGATGTCTAGAAAGCATCAGTGGCTGCTGCTGACAGGGACAGCTAACAGCAGCAGCAAAGCTAACATCAGGACATCATCTGTTAAAAGCCTCCCGTTGTCGGATACGACATGAAACTACTCCAGATAGCTCAATCATGTTGTAACTAAGATATCCACTGGAATTTTTTATTTTTGTCACGGGCCATTTAGTGAGTTATTACAGACACCGCTAAGGGCTATCAGCTAACGGCGTCCCTACGTTGCCCCAGTAAATGGTCGCGCAACGATTACGTCACATCCAGAGCCCGTAACTTTACAGGAACCTTCCTCGTACTCCGCTCTCTCTCAGTGGAGACACGGCGGTTGAGAGGGCCGAGCGAGAGGACGTTCCTGTAGTAGTTCCTGCCCCCCAAATAGTACCAGGAACTTCTTCAGTGGAAACGGGCCTCTTGTTGTGAGCAGTTTCATGTAGGAACTATTTTTCTTCTACCGACCAACCATATCACCACTCAGAAGGAAGTGGTCATCTACTGCTAGCTCACCTAGCACCACTGAGCTAGCTAACGTTTCAACTCAGCTGAGGACACTATCAAAGTTTACATTTCACGCTGTCATAGACATGATCCTCTTGGCCGTGAGTATATGCACACTTCCTTCTGCACAGTGATAGGGTTGGTGGGTGTAGTTGGATATAAAGAAAATAGTTCCTACATGAAACTGCTCACATTAAGGTCTGTGGATTACTACTCATGGGCAAGTGGCTCATAGTTATGACAGCGTGAGATGTAAATATTCATGGCATCCTCCTCAGCTGAGCTATAACGTCAGCTAGCTCAGCGGTGTTAGGTGAGCTAGCAGTAGATGCACACTTCCTTCTGTGCGGCGATTTGGTTGGTGGGTGTAGTTCCCTAGAAAAATAGTTCCTACATGAAACTGCTCACAACAAGGTCTGTTGATTATCTTGAGTAAGCTGGTCATGATTTCTGGAAAGAGACATTGCTGTTGAGTTTTTCAAATGTATTTTTTTTTTTGGCGTTTTGAGCACCACAAGCTGAGTGCCATCTAGTTCCATTATATTTGATAGAAGGCAGACATCTCTACAGTCGATATCTCCAACACCCAGCAACTCTCACCAAAATAATCTAGATTAATACATAGCACTACAGGTAAGAGGAAAAATATGTTTTTTTTAATTTGAGGGTGAACTGTCCCTTTAAACTGCCATCAGATCACTCAATCATCATCTATGGAATTAAGTTGCAGCCTTCAAATGCTCTGTTTGCCTCACAAAAGGAAGCAATAACACTTCATATGACTCCTTTATATGATTTACCAGTAAGGGTTTACCAGCTATTTGAATTTCTACTTTTCGCTACATCACTTCTTGGACACATATTGTCCATCAGTCATGTGATTATTTCCATTACACTTAACAAATGTCAGGCATTTCCCTCCGAACATGATCAATGGGGAACCGCAGCTGCACATAAAGCAGTGGTATTATTTCTCTCGTGTTTGGAGTAGAGGTCGTGCCTAGTTCCACAGAGAAACCTATCATCTTTCATTAAGGCCAGCTCCGAGATCCAATCTGGCATCTGCTGCTCATTACCAACCTGGGGTGGTACATTTAACTCAAATATGTGCTGAGGAATCTATTTCACACTGGAAAAATAATGCAGATGTAATATTCTAACTTGGATTTACAGTTTTATTACAATTAGGTTTTCAAAAGGGGGTGAAGAGTCTATCTACATCTGCAATCAGATCATATTCACGTCATGATTTTCACTTCATGTGGTGTATTTGATGGACAGCTTTAACAACCCACACAGTGCTCAGCAGTTTCTGCACCTGACTGACGTACAGCACCACTGACTGGCTCACCTGAGGGCAATCTTTGATGTAATGGCCTTTGTTGAAGCAGAGGTGGCACAGGTAGTTGGGCGGCGGTCTTTTGCTGGGCTTGCGTGTCTCGGGGGACAGGGAGAGGTCTGAGAAATGGTCCGCCAGAGAGCTCAGGCCGTCCACGATATTGTTGAGGGACCCGTAGGGCGAGGAGCTCTTGTAGAAATTGTTGTTCAAGGCCTGTCAGAGAGAGAAAGATTATTGTTGTGCTGACTCTACAATGAAAGAGCATTCGAGGCAGCGTGTCAGTCCATCACCCTGATTGATTCTCCTGTTTGTGTCTGTGACAGTAGCCGACATTATTTCAGCTCTGCAGATGTGCTGCCCTTACTGCATTTACACTGTGGGGCCAATAGTATTCGTTTCCTCGTCCGAACAAAATGCCTTTGTCGTGCGTGCCTTTAACTTGTTGCATTGACATGGCACAATCAGCATCATTGTGCCTCTGGAGGAGACGGGTGCTATGGCACCGCAGGGGCAAACATGAAGAACAGCCTGCAGACACTGGCTGTTTACTCTGAAGGCATCACAGAAAGAGAATTGTGATCAGATGCACATGTGGGTAATGTTCTGCATGAGACATGAAACCACTGCATGTCTGCGGCATGTGTGCCATTACTGTACATTGTGTCATTTTTAAAATAAAAAGAGTGACTTTAAGTTAAAGCAGAGTAAATTTAGATTTAATTTGTGCCAACATTCAGAACTCAATTTTTAATGATCTACTTTTCCCTAAATGGGTCAGTATTAAATGAAGCAGCACTGAGTGAACACACTCCTCTGACCAAGCAGAGGCCGGCCAGGGTGAACTCTAACATTTTTAAAAAACCTTGTGAGAGGTCTTTCTCAACCTGCCATTCCCCCCTCCAGCTGCACACTGACACCAGAACAGTCTGAACACACTCAGGCACTATACCAGGGTACAAAACACATATTCATGTACTACCCACTCACCACAGTGCGACCCAATGAAGGCATGCAGGTGAGGTTTACTGTATGGGCAACCAAAATAACTGGAGTGAAATATGTGTCTTTCATATTCATCTAGGAGAGAGATGTTTGACATGCAGGAAGGGAAAAAAAAGATGAATGAGTGGACGAAAGTTTCAACAAAGCCATGCAAAGTGTTAATCAGGACTATGAGCGACATGAATTCTACCTCACTCCTCAGATGGAAGAAGTTGTTGAGATAGTTGGCGCTCAGATCAGCTGCGCTGCGCTTGGAGATGCTCATGTCCTGAGGAGCGGCGTCCGACTCGGCTTTGAACGCATCGAAAGTGCTGCTTTGAGTGTCTTGCAAAGACATATAGACCCAGTTGAGCAGCTGTGCAGGTTGGTACACGGGGGCACCAGTCTCTATAGCAGACATCATTTTGTTTTATGGAGGACTGCGCCTCTTGGAAACAGCACCGTCAGAACCGCCGGGTTTTCTGGATCACACAACTTCTTTCAGTCATCCCCCCTTGTTCGGGCTGTTGTATGGGTGTGATCCTTGTGTTCACCTGGGGGAGCCCCCGATGGACCCCAGTAACCGGACAACAGGCACGGGGGAGGGCGCACTGGAAGCATGAAGCGCAAAAGCCTGAATGCCAGAGGGAAGCGAGGAGCAGCGGCTCCAGCCAGGACTGTGCGCTGCGTCACAGCGGATAGGAGGTCCAACATGAGTTTGCATCTTTCTGCTTAACTTTAGCTACAGTAGGTATATATGAGAGGGGCACTGACTGTACAGAGGGCCTACTGTGATCTAAAATTATGTGTTATAAAGGAAGGGGGGGGGGGGGGGGTCATTTATAGACCTGGTTTATCAGACCCATATAGGTTTTTTAAAAAGTCATTTCAGCTTAAGAAAGCACTGGATTTCATAAAATGTTTACAAAAAAAAACTTTTTCTTTGTACTATTTGTTGTTTTTGACTTTTTGTTTTGTTTAATTTGTAATGTTTCTAAACTTTCTTGTACAAAAACAATATATAGGTCAGCCTTTTCTCACAGTTATACAGATGACTGATGTACAGCATAATGATTTTAAAGAAAGCTATGAAGGGATTTATGTTTGTTTTGATTGCAGTAACACAGTTTAATGAAAGGTAAAATTAGGAATAAATTGACGTTTCCCTCATTAGATTTAAGATTCACCATACGCTATACAAATTAAATTAAAAGAAAGAAAAAGCTAAAATAAAAAAGAGTTTTGAAAATTCCACACTTTATGTTGCCCGGGTCGACTGACATGAAACCATCCAGGTGTTTCTGAGGATGTCCACACTGACCATCAGTTATTTTTAATGTAAGCTTACTACACTAAGGGCCCATAGGCTGCAGCCTGGCATGCACGTCCTGACCACAAGCAGTCTGCTGCCATCTAGTGTTTGTTGTAGATACTGAGTGTTTGGCATAAAACAAATGTTGGGAATGGCTGCATGTTAAACATTTGAAAATATGTTAATGCCATCAGCCCTATGACTATTTAAAAAATGATGGTATTTATTGCCATTTAAGTTTTCAGGCACTTTCAAGACATAGACAAGGCATTTGATTTATTATAAGTAATCTAAATGATTTATGCAGAAAATACATGGCATTTTAAGAAAGTAATTTATTTTCTAAATATGAAATCATTATTTTTCAGAGATAGGCTACAAACTAAGTATATTAAGATACTAAGTCATTATTCGAAGACAAGTCATTATCTTGAGATACATTTTTTTTAAGATACTAGCTCATAGACTGAGATACTAAGTCATTATTTTTGAGATATTAAGTCATTTTCATATCCTAACTCATCACTTTGCGATACTAACTCATTATTTCTTACTGTAACAAGAAACTTTCCAAAATAATAAGTTAAAGAAAACCATGACAATGACAAATTGTCTTAAAGTATCTCAAAAATAATGGGTCATTATTTTCAGAAAGTTTTGTTCTTTTCTTTTTTGAATTACCCAACATTCTTTTCGAATATTAACCTATTATTTCAAGATACTAAGTAATTATTTTCAGATCCTAACTCGTATGCTGAGATATTTATTCATTATTTTGAGATATGTCTTTTTCATATACTAATTCATTATTTTAAAATACTAAGTTATTATTTTTGCGAAACTGAGTCAATATTTCTCATCATAACAAGAAACTTTCCAAAATTATGAGTTATCTTAAAAGAATGACTTAGTATCTCAAATTATGAAAAACTTTCTTAAAATAATGAAAAACTTGCTCAAAACAATGACTAACTTATAATAATGACTAAGTTTCACTCTTTAAAAAAACTGTCATTCTTTTCAGGTACTAAGTGATTATTTTAGAGGTATGAAGTAATTTACATATACTAACTCGTAATTTTAAAATACTAAGTTGTTATTTTTGCAATAAGTCTTCATTTCTCATCGGAATGAGAAACTTTCCAAAATGATCAGTTATCTTAAAAGAACAACTTAGTATCTCAAAATCATGACAAACGTTTGTAAAGTATCTCAAAATAATGAGGAAAAACACTCACACGATTTTAGGATATAGATTTATTCATTGGATCACCAGTCATTCTTCTCAGATACTAACCCTTTATTTGAAGATACTAAGTTTTTTCTTTTTTCTTGAGAAACTTAAGTCACTTTGAGAAAGTTTCTCATTATTTTCAGATAAGAAATCATTATTTTTAAGATACTAACTCATTATTTTGTGATACTAAGTCATTATTTCGAGAAAGTTTCTCATTATGACTTTTAGAGGATTTTTTTCCCCCCAAATGACATTGGCACAAATGGGCTTCCATACAGAGGCTGTAAGGAAGCAGAATCAAGTTTCACAAAACATTTTTGTTTAACAAATCCTTATCCACAATGCCTTGCCCTGTGTTGTCACCATGGAAACAAATCTAATCACATCCTGACAAGTATTGCAGTGTGGTGTGTGGTGAAAATAACAGGTTAGAGGCGGCTGAGTCAACATCAGGCTTTATCCCTCTGACTGGGGCCAATAACGGAGCAAAGGTTATTACTGCAGCAGGACGGAAACAATGCTGAGGACCCACCCACCTCTGAGGCTGCTCTCTCTGCTGCTCTCTGCTACGCTCTTCCTGGATCTCAAGTCCGCAGCTGATAAGTAAGTAGCTTTAAATATTCTGTTTAGCGCTGTAAATATCACCGAATACCGCCAAATATCAGTTTGAGGCGACAACGCAGTTTGGACGAAGTAACAGTTGAGCGGTTTCTGCTAGCTTAGTGAGGAATGTAGGAGATTAGCCTCGCCCAATTAAACAGACACAGTGTGTCCGTGTGGAGCTGCTCAACAGCAACAAACGATACTTTCTTCATTGTTAAAGTCCTAAAATGGCGCACTGGTGCTTTTAACTGTCTCCAGCTAACGTGATAAACGGCTATCCACAGTTTGTGTTAGCTAAGGATGCTAAATGTGAAACAGTAACTTCGTCTGGAAGCATTATGCAACGTTAACGGACCGCAGGGTGGATGGTACAAACTCTAGGACATCGTGACCATCGTGACAGTGGGGTGGGACATCTAGCTTAATAAGGGCGTTATACTCATATTACACCTTATTATTGCATCTTATTATTGTCGACAAATATAATTAGTGTACTTTAAAATGCTGGTTAGCAAGTTATGAAAACAGGCCGGTGATTCTCTGTCAGATTTGGGCTTTTGCTGCTTTCAAGTGCTCTACGTAAAAAGCAGGAAGTGTAAACATATATTTTTTAGGACTTTGTTTTTATTTAACTCATATTGAAGAACATACAAGCACTTGTAGTAAATACATAAAATACAATAAAATGTACACAATCAGAACGGATAAAGAAAATAAATTAAAACATGTTAGATTTATATTAAAAAATATAAATAACAGTAATTTCTTGGTCACATGACATATGATTCGTTTTAAACAAAAAGCACAAAGCGAAACAAGACTTAAAATATGATGCATTAGTAAATTAAAATGATTTAAAAACAAGATACATCCAAAAAGATCATAACTAACGTTAAAACAGCGACTCACTTATCTAAAAAAAAAAAAAAAAAAGAAGACCAACTTTGTTATAGTATTGACTTTATATCTCAAAATAACGACATGATACTAAGTCATTATTTGAGAAAGTTTCATATTATTTTTAGATATAAAATCATTGTTTTCAGATTGGCTACTGAGTATTTTAAAAGTCATTATGTTGAGATGCATCATTATTTCATGATACTAACTCATATGCTGAGATACTAAGTCATTATTATGAGATACAAACTCATCATTTATGCAATTATTTTCTCATTATAATGAGAGCGTTTCCAAAATAATGAGCAGCCTTAAAAGAATGACTTAGTCTCTCAAAATATTGAAAAACTTTCTCAAAACAATGACTTAGTTATCTTATAATAATGACTTAGTATCTTGAAATAATAAGTCATTATTTGAAACAAAAAACAAAAAGCAGAGCAAGACTTTGAACAATATGATGCATTAATAAAATAAGATAATAAAAAAAACAAGATACATCCCAAAAGATCTTTCTTACTATTGCACTTTTTTAAGTGATAAGAAAAATAATTCAGAATAATTAAAAAAAAAACAAACGAAGGAGGGCTTATTGTTCTTCCATTTTGTACCATGTAGGCTATATGATATTCACCTATAAGAATGATCATATCAGTCACATCAGAAACAGATGAGTTTAAATTCACCATGTTATTATTATTAATAATAATAATAATAATAATGATAATTTCTAAAGCACTTCACAAAACAGTGTTACAAAGTGCTTTACGTGTCATTATTAAAACAGACAAGACATGGAAACAACTTTTTAAAGAATTGATAAAACACTTTAGTGTATAAAAACTGAGGAAATGAAAGACAGTCTAAATCAGGGGTGTCCAGAGGTCAGAACTGGCCCACCAAAGGGTCTAATCCACTGGATGACCTTGCACACCTAATAGTGATGCACTTGTAAAGGCTAGGGGCTGCCAGGTTTCAGGAGCAAGTTAAACATTGAATAGCATTCTTCATGTAACATGCTGGGGGAGTTGGAGATGTCTGTTATTTGTAGGATACTAGATAATGGCTTTACTGCCGAGTCAAATTCCCTGTAGGTGCAAAAGTACTTGGCAATAAAACAGAGTTGGAATGTCATTTATTTTAAGTGATATTATTTTACCCAAATCTTCTGGAAGTAGCATGAGAAAAACATGTTTTGTGTGTCACATTATAAAAGGTACAAGGGTCCACTTTAAAGTGAGTGTAAATATGCACATACTGGCACTAAAAGGGTCATGATGTGGAAACTTTATGAACAGCATGATACTAGCAATCTGTTGGTTACTGATTTGCTGTAGAAATCGATGTCCGCAACTTTATTTACAGCCCTTTACAGGGTAAAAAAGAAATAGCAATGCAACAAACAAAACTGTTCGACATTGTTAACTGCTGGAATGATTGTTATGTCAAGTATGAACGACTCTACTGATTCCACTCGTATCTATTTCATCCTTGAGTCGTAAATGTGAGTGGAAATACTGGTACTTAAGACTCACCACTGCCTTCAAGGGTCCAAAGGAGAGGGCTGGAAAGCAACAGGGAAATGTAAACAATCAAACACCCTTCCTGAGGTCACGGCTGACACAGTGTGTTTGCGTCTGCTTAAAGAATTCAGTGGTGCATCTTTGAATAAAAAATGAGAAAATCTAAACTAAACTCTGTAGGTCTTTGTTAGCCTAAATAAAACTCTAAATTATTGTGTTTGCGGAGCCAAACAGTGGAGTATCTGTAACTTAAGTTGCCTTTACACTGTAAGGGAAAACTGATCCTGCACAGGCTGTAGGTCACTGTGTTGTCAAAAAACAAACGTTGTTTACTCCCAGCTTTTTGTGTGCATGTAACCCAGGTGTGTTTACAGTCTGCTAGATTATCATTCATTACGGCTGACAGACCTGCAGCTGTAATTAGTGTTTTGCTTCATTATGGGATGACACAGAGACACTCAGACAATTGCGCAATTCCAACAACAGCCTGTCAAATGGACCCCTAATGTGAAACTGAAAAGATTCAGGCGCCATTGCTGGTTTGAATTGTGCAGTGGTGGTAGAGAAAGGGGAAGGAAAACTTTCTGTTGTCGTAATAGAAATGTGGTGTGATCTGCAAGAGACTCAAGTGAGGTCGTTGTCTTAAGTTGCAGCTCATTCATTATACAGAAGTTGTGGTTGGAATGTTGAGCATTTTATTATGATGACACCAAAAGGGTGCAGGCCAGGGTCGAAGGGGTGGATATCTGTTTGTGTTATTTTTGGAAAACTTGGAGTTGAAAAGGAAGAAGAGTTGTTAATGATGCATTAGCTGATGCTAGATAGTTCTCAGTTCGGTGTTTTGATGTTGGCCTTTTTCACTAAATGGTTGGGTAACTACTCTAGGAACTAAACTGGAGACTTGATGTCCCCTTTACATGTTCCTGTTTGTGTCACTTTATCAGAATAACAATGGAGACTGAGCAAATTGGGGCTGGGCGATATAACGATTATGCACGGTATATCAATGTATTTTCAAGTAAAATAAAAATTTAGACAACACTGTATCGATATAGGGTCAAGTTGCGTTACACTAAGAGAGACGTAGAGCTGCTCCTCTGTTTAATCTGTCTGTTAATTAGTCTACAGTGACATCAGTCTGTATGTTGCACAAGCTACGCTAAATCAGTCTTTGAGATGAATGAAGTTACCTCACATGCACAATACCGTGGGCCTTTTCCACTGACACTTTTGGCCGCCCCGAGTCAAGCCACACTGCGCCGATTAGTGTTTCCATCATCAGTTAAGACGCGCTGTTGCACGTCGAGCTGTGCCAGAGATGGACCTTCTCCAGAGTAGGTCCAAAAGCCAGGCGGGTAATGGTGAAGTCTTGCTGACCGCAGCCAACTCCTGACGACCCCGCTTGTGTTAGGAGACCCTGTTCAGCTCTGTCTGCAGGAGACCAGAGAGTTTAAAAGCCTCTGTGTGTTCATCTCTCAGTACTTTTGTAGCTTCTAATTGAATCTCTGTGGTTTGGAGTTTAGTTTCTCTCCTGCATCCTGTTTTTACTTTAGATATCTGTTTCATTTTACTGTTACATGTTTGCTATCAGCCACATTAGAGGTTATGTGAAGTTGCTGCTCGAAAACTCAACAATTCCTTATTTTGCTGCTTCACAATAAAAGTTTTTACACTATACAATAATGGGGGACTTTTGTTGTGAAGAACCTATAGGAAATGAAATGTGTTTATCACTATGTATGAGCCATTCAGTCTGAAAATATAGAGGTATGAAAATTTGTCCATATCGCCCAGCCCTAGAACAAATTACAGGAGGAACTAAAGTTTAACCTAAATTTCTCTGTGCTTCTTTTAAAAGGTTAGGGTCAAAAAGAACAACATATCCTCATACAACATATTGTATAATACCTTACAAAAACGCACATACATTGGTTCATACGATATCTAACGAATTAGCACCCCATGAATGACGTTGTCATGCTACGTAGTTAATTTCAAGTTATGTACTTGATGTTGCATACCAAACATAAAGTTACGTAGGTTAGGTTTATAAAAAGAAAAATTGTGACGATGTACCTTAAAAATAACTCAAAGATCACTTGACTTCACACGGGACACAAACACCAATCTCTTCAGGGAAAGTCCTGTGCATGTTTGAACCATCCACCTCCCTAATCTGCCTCTTAACGCAAATTTTCACTTTTTATACTACTTCCTTCTTTACTTCTGTCAGCGCATTGGTCATGTGATTACAGCCTTCCCAATGACAAGGGTACTTTTCGTAGGTATACATACCAACAGTGTATGAGAACAGCCTGAAAAGAGCCATATAATGGCCTTCAAATATCACTGTAACAAGCCACAACTTTATGTCTCCCCCAGGTTCTAAAGATGAGCTACCCAGGATACCCTCCTCAGTCCGGTGGATACCCACCACAGGCAGGAGGTTATCCACCTCAACAAGGGGGCTATCCACCTCAACAAGGGGGGTATCCACCCCAAGCAGGCGGCTACCCACCCCAAGCAGGCGGCTACCCTCCCCAAGCAGGCGGCTACCCTCCTGCAGCAGGTGGCTACCCCCCACAGGCAGGCGGCTACCCACCCCAAGCTGGCGGCTACCCTCCCACAGCAGGCGGTTACCCTCCAGCAGCAGGAGGCTACCCTCCCCAGGCAGGTGGCTACCCTGCACCAGCTGGAGGCTTCCCTCCTCAGGCAGGAGGATACCCAGCACAGTCTGGCGCAGGAGGCTATCCCTCCATGCCTCCAGGAGGTGAGTGATGAAGATTAACATTTACATAATATATTTCTCCCCACAAATATATGTATATATGCAGCCAGTGGAATCTGTTCTTTAAATGAATTTTGTTTTGAGTGCTATGTCAATGTTTTCTCTGCAGGTGGAGGCTGGGGTGCAGCACCAGGCGGCCAAGGAGCGGTACATGAATTCTTATCTCTCTTGTCACCTCTGCAAGGCCACATCACTAATAACATATGGACTAACTTTAGCTAAATCCCCTGTTTGCTCAAAGCCCCTTATCTCCTACTTAAACCTTAGGAATTTGCTCTATATGAAGTTTGTCACCATGGACTTAGCACTTACAGCTGTCCTCTGTTTGCAGCCAGGAGGGGCTCAGCAAGGATACCCAGGGGGCCCCGCTCCAGGCCAGCCCATGCCAAGTTACCCCGCGACTAGTCCCCAGATGCCTGCGTATGGAGGCGGAGTTCCATCCAACCCTCAGGCACCTGCCATTTCTGTAAGATGTGTTTGTCTTCATGCTAGAACTTCTCTCAAACTATGTTCCAATGTATTTTATCTTCTAACATTTTTGACTTTATTTATTTACAGAAAGGATACAGGGGCTCTATAAAAGACTTTCCAGGGGCCGATCCACTCAGGGACGTTGAGGTCCTTCGAAAAGCTATGAAGGGTTTTGGTCAGTAAATGGTGCTCATTTGAACATTTGATTAGCACTGTATTTGCTCCGTCCCTTTTACACATAAACTGAAAAATATCTCCAAAAGGCACTGATGAAAACGCCATTATTGAGCTCCTGGGAAGTCGTACCAACAAGCAGAGAGTCCCAATGGTAGCAGCCTATAAAACAACTTATGGGAAGGTATATTTTTTTATTTTTGTTGCAGAGTTTTTGTTTACTCTACAGTTAAAATTCAGTCTGTAATCTGCTCTTTATCACTGACCCTGTCTGGCAGCTACAGTATATTTAGCCCGACCTTGCTCTCATGTTTTTTCCCTTTGTGTTTTTCCTCTTAGGATTTAATCCACGATCTGAAGTCTGAGCTCACTGGAAACTTTGAGAAGCTGGCTCTTGCCATGCTGAAGAGCCCTGCGTACTTCGATGCATCTGAACTCAGAGAGGCTATAAAGGTTGGAAACTCAAGTCAGTTCAGTTTTGGTTTTGTAGGCCAAACCGCATTGTGTGACTCATCATGTAATGGGAAATAAGAGAAAAAATAATCTTCTAAATGCAAGTGAAAACCAGACAAGCTTGAGTCGTGGCTGACAACATCTTACTGTTCACCATTTTGACTCCATGGAGCAGGTGTGTCATTAAATGTCTTGCTGAGGTTTTCTTTATTTTCGCAGGGTGCAGGAACTGATGAAGCTTGTCTGATTGAGGTTCTTTCATCACGCTCCAATGCAGAAATCAATGAAATCACCAGAGTCTACAAAGCTGGTGAGTCCTGAGCATGATGTTTTTTTGCCCACAGTTTTATTCATTACATTTTTTAGGGCACACGTAAATCAGTCCAGTGTCAATGTCCATTTCCAGACCAGTATATACACACAAGTAAAACCACTGTTCATGGAGACGGAGAGATAGTAATAGTGATAATAAAAATTACGGAAAAATAACCAAATTAAATAGATATTATAATAATAGTAATAATAATAATAATAACACTATAGAAATAAAATAAATAAATAATATGAAAATAAAATAAAATAGAGAGATGGTAATAGTGATAATGAAAATTAAGGGAAAAAGACCAAATTAAATAGATACATTTATAATACTAATAGTAATTATATAGAAATAAAACTTAATAAACAAATATAAAAATGAAATAAAGAGATAGTAACAGTGATATAAGAAATTAAGGAAAAATACCAAATTAAATAGATAAATTAATAATAATAATAATAATAATAATAATAATAATAATAATATAGAGATAAAATTAAATAAATAAAAAAAATGAAATAAAATGGAGAGATGATATAATGCTATGATGTTTTAAACTGTATATTTTTAATAACATTTTAGATTGACATGTAAAAGCCCAACTAGGGACAAGAGTTGAAAATCAGCAATAGCTATAAACTCTGCAACACATCAGTCCTATACTCAGTATTGGAACTATGTTAAATTGCATCGTCCCTATCACAAGATAAAAAAATAAAAAAATAAAAAAAAGAAATAAAATAAAATAACATAGAATAAAATAAAAGTAATAGTGATACAATTAAAAAAATAATAAATTTTAAAAAATATACAGAAAAAACTGACAATACCACACATGTTCTTAAAGGAAAAGTAAGTTGGTAAATGTAAACCCTGACTTAAGAGTTCATTAAAAAAAGACAACACAACAACAAACGCAAGTATGTCTCACATAATCAGAGGCCTGTCAACACCTTGACCTCTGACAAGTCAGATTACTGAAGAAAAAAGTTAGCCAGAGTTTCAGCCATTCATGTATCTGATGATGTCACTTGTAATTAACACCCCCACCTCTTTTACATGAACGCGCTCATGTCTGGACAGGAAAACCAAGGGTTTACTGAACTGGTTGATAACCAGCTTTGTAGTACTGGTTATGTTAGGGTTAGTCAAACCAGATAACGAAAGGATACCCTGGGTAAGTTGAACTGGCTTCATTGTACAGGCCTCTGGTCACTCATTAGAGACTACATTTAAATATTTATTTTTTATTTTATCTTTATTTAAGTTTAAGTCAACTGAGAACCAGAGTAAAACAATATATTTGTAATGTAGAATCTGACCACATAAATAGTAAGTGTAGTCGACAGCCTGTATTTGAAGAGTTTAAGATATATTCACAATGCAGTATGGGCTCTTGTTTCATAAAATCAAATTACTGATGAAGTAGTGTGAGTCTTTCTAGTGTTAGAATTCAAACACCTGTAAATCAGTATGAAAGTTACAGCAAAAAAATGTTTTGATTTTACGTAGGGCAACAACTCTTGTTTGTACTTGGAAGATGGATGCTGAAAAAGCAGTGTCTAAACAAAATGCAAATATAATGCAAATGAATGTATTTTCCTAAAAAAAAAGCCACTCCCTTCTTCAGAGTACGGGAAGAGCCTGGAGGACGCCATCAGCAGTGACACCTCCGGTCACTTCCGCAGACTGCTCGTCTCCCTCTGTCAGGTAGGTGCTGCACGTACTACACCTGACTCACAATGAGCTCTCTCAAAATAGACTTAAGCTCATGTCAGCTTCAAGTGTTGACTCTGACAACGCACTCCGCCCTCGTAATGTGTTTCTAATGAGCACGACATATCTTACTCTATCTAGGGAAACCGTGACGAAAGAGAGACTGTTGACATCTCACTGGCCAAACAGGACGCTCAGGTACCGGTTTGAAGTTGGCTCGCGGTTGTAACATTCTTGGAAAATAATTAGCAAGCCTGATCATGTTCCTCTTTTTAATTTCTGTGTGTGTGTGTCTGTGTGGGCAACAGAAACTGTACGCTGCCGGGGAGAATAAAGTAGGAACTGATGAGTCCCAGTTTAACGCCATCCTGTGCGCTCGCAGCAAGCCTCACCTCCGGGCAGGTGTGTAATATCAACATGAACTTTCACAAGATTACTTCTCTTCCTCCCTCACTGTATGACTTCTGCTTTTCCAGGGTCATAACCTCACATGTTGGCCTTTTAATGCACTTTTGCACATATTGTCAAATATTATGACTGTAACCGTCTCGTCTGTGATTCCTGTCTTTAATAGTCTTCCAGGAGTACCAGCAAATGTGTGGGAGAGACATCGAGAAGAGCATCTGCAGGGAAATGTCTGGCAATGTGGAGTCTGGCATGGTGGCTGTGGGTACGTTCTTTGGGTCTCTTTGCCAAACCTCAACCAAACTGAAGTGGCTTTCCAAAAACATGTTGAAGCTTTAAATATACATGGAAGACATTTGTCAAGATGTTTGTTTGGAAGGGCTAAAAATATCTTGCTCTTCGACCTTAATACCTTTTTGAAACTTGATGGTTGATCAAAAGCAAATGATGGATTGAAAACTCTCTAAGTAAGTCATTTTAAAAATAGAAAATGTGTACGACAGCCACATCAGAATACAGTTATTAACAGACAGTCATTTTAGGAGTATTATAAACGCACTGAGTCAGATTTCAGTTTATCATGTTGCCATAGTGCCAACAAATTTTTTGTAGATGTGCAACCAGTAGATTTGGTTGCAGTTGCGCAATGCACTTACGTTATTACAAATACAGGCCACACCTAAAATAATTTGACACCCAATTACAGCAAACATAAATGCTAAGGTGACTTAGGCCTCGATCACACAGACAGTGTTCTGCAGGTTGTACAACGCAAGGTACAATGCACTGCCTTTTTTTTAATTGAATGCCACTAGTAAAAAAAAACAAACAAGGCTTTCTGCACCTTTTTATTGTTGCAAGGCAACCACCCCATCACGTCCTTATACTAACCTTCTCGTGTAATCAATCTACTCTTTTGTTTTTTTAATTTCTCGGTAATTAGTATCTAGTTCCTAAAATGTTTCAGGCAGAGGGTACTTGCTGTAGCTCTGGTTGAGGGTGAGAGGCTGACAGTAAATAGTTTGTTGGGCACAGGGAAACAGAGATCTGTGTGGGTACATGAGACCCTTAAAAAGAGGGTGGATCATGGGGAGAACCACCAGTTGGTCCAGGAGCTTCGTCTCCATGATGGCTGTTTCCAGGCATATTTTAGGATGACTCAGGGGCAGTTTGACAACCTGCTGTCTATCGTTGGGCCGTATAGCTCTGGGTATCCAGCAACCACTACCACCAGTTTCTCCTCCATTGTTTACCAACTGTAAAGTTGTTGTCGTGACGATCACAGAAGGCCAGCCTCTCACAGCATCCGATTGGACAATAGGAAAAAATGGGGGGATGTGGAGCGCTTTTTCGCTCTGAGTTGAAGTTTTTTAAACTCAAGGAGTTCAGATCGCTTCAACAAAAACACCAGGCGCCTAGAGTGCAGAAACATGAGGCACATAGCAACGCAAAAACTGCGAGCAAAAAGCTTCATTCTCATTAAAATGATTACAAAACACCGCCTCCATCTGCTGAAACGCTTTCTGTGTGATCAGGGCTGTAGAGTGACTTTATAAGTGTGCTGTTTGCAGGTCTGTAGTATGACTGTTACACCATACTGACCAGTCTTTGTACAGAGTGTTTTGTTTTATTACCTTTATTTACTGCTGTATTGCCAGTTGTATGTCTATATCTCTTTGGTTCAAATACAGTGGAAACTGCTTATAGTGATCATGTTAACAGTGATGAACTGTTTATATGGATCAAAAAGGGACAGAATCGTTCCTATAAAAATGCTTTTTAATAATTCCCTTATTGTAACCAACTAGTCAGCTAACAGAGTTCACTGTGGATCTTTGCATACATGACAACATAGGGACAACTACACAGGTTGATTTTAGCGCTGGTCATCGTGTACTATATTGCTGTCATTGTTCATTTTAGTCATGTGACTGCAGTTGGTTCAGATCGAGGTCGGAACACATTCTCACCACAAACGAACCGCACCAGAGTTCATTTGTAAGCGGACCGAGACCACCTCTTCAAGAAGGTCTTGGTCCGGTTGTTTTGGTGCACACCCGAGTGTGATTGCTGTGTTCACACCTGCCCAAACGAACCGCACTTAGGGGGCGAAATGAACTTGAGTTTGATTGAACCGAACCAAACGGGGCAGGTGTGAAAGCAGTTAGAGTACCTTTTGAGAAGTTACATCTGTTACAGATATCAAACAGACACATTGTGGTAATCTTTACTGTAAAATAATCTCTAATACTCTTTTTTCTAGTGAAATGCATCAAGAACACTCCCGCCTACTTTGCAGAGCGGCTCCACAAGGCCATGAAGGTACACCGATCATCTATCCAACACATTTTAATCTAATTATCACAAACCAACTGTTTCCTGCCCTGATGGTGTCAGGTGGGGAGGCAGAGGAGAAGATTTCACTGCCGCAGTCAGTCAAAGTGTCATGTTGTGATGTGTTGACAGGGAGCAGGGACCAAGGACACCACCCTAATCCGCATCATGGTGTCCCGCTCTGAGATAGACATGTTGGACATCAGACAGGCGTATCTGCAGAGTTACGGAAAATCACTGTACACTGACATCTCGGTAAGTCCCTCTAACCACGTTAACATGACAGCCACTATTTCAGTTGTCCTGTTTTTATGTAAGACATTCAAAACTGACTTTGACTTTGCTTCGTTGTCGTCAGGGTGACACCTCTGGTGATTACAAGAAGCTGCTGCTCAAGCTGTGTGGAGGTAGCGACTAAAGGAAAGGAAGACGAGTCTTCGTAAGGACAAACCATATGTCCACACTGAATTGATGTTATAGGACCGTATATCACATCTGATGCATGCAGTAAAAGTTTTCCTATGACACCAGTCAATCACTATTACTTTTGTATTCTTTGCAGTGACACGATAGATATTTTTGCCACTGTATTGTAGATGATGCCAAATAGTAAATATATATTAGTATGAAGGTTTTTTTAAAAACAGTACATGTCACTAATGGGTAAAAGATGGAGTCCTAAAGCAAAAAGTGGGTGCTGAAAATCTCATACTTGATTAAGAAATTAAATATATAACTAAACTAACTTTATTATAGAATTTAAAGCCTCTAAAATGCAAGTAGCATGAACGATTATTTGGAGGAGCGGTAGAGTTTAAGAAAAACTAAACAGAACAAGGTGAGTGTCTCATTTATCTAACATACAAAGTATACAAGGAAATATTTAGCACATTATACATGCATTATATCTGTGTTACTGAGGTAAAGTCCACCTCACCGCCAAGCAATTCAACTGTGTACATGTGAATATATACAGTGTCGTGTGAGACTATTATGCAAGTTTTCGCAAATTGTCTATGACTGAATCTCTCAGAGAATACATATGAGCATTTAGTGGGTGTTAAACAGGCCACAGTTAAGTTCCAGGTTGTTTGTGAATGTAAGAAATAATCTGCTAAAGGCGTCTCCTTTATCTTTTAAAGTGTCCATATTTACTAACCAGATTTGTACTTCTAGTCCTGCTTGCAAGTCTATGCAAATGAGCTTGTTCACTTTATATCAGCTTTATGAAACTCCTCTGTGCTGTTGTTGAAATTTAAACCATTGCAATCATAGTTCAACATTTGCAGCAACTACGTTTACACGCACAAAATATTCCAAATTTTGCCCTCTAATTAGATAAAGACAATATTTCATTCATATTTTATTTACATGACACAGTCTTGCTAACGTTTGGCTAGTTGGTTTGTGTACAACGCATCTATGACAATGCATGGGGCCAACTGCGGTAAAAACTCGCAGGAGGGCTGGAGCTTATCCCAGCTGACATTGGGCGGGAGGGGGGTACACCCTGGACAGGTCACCATATTTTCGCAGGGTTTACACATAGAGACAGACAGCCATTCACACTCACATTGACACCTACGGGCAATTTAGAGTCACCAATTAGCCTGCGTGTCTTTGGACTGTGGGAGGAAGCCGGAGAAAACCCACACTGACACGGGGAGAACATGCAAACTCCACACAGAAGGGCGTTCCCAATAATGCTCCAAAAACTGGAATAATACCAGCATATTCCATGCGTCAATCAGAAATTGCTTGGATTAACTCCTAATTCGGAATATACGAATGTCCTGTATCAAATTCAGAATATTGTCATATAATCGTGCTAAAAGTGGAATATTAGTGTGCGTGTAAACGTAGTTCATGTTGCCTTTTCTCTGAATGCTGAAAAGCCAAAGCCTAAAGACAGATTATGTTGTGCCTTTCGTCCAGGGCTGCTGTTACTGAGCTAGTCGCTGTTTCACTGTGGTTTATCCTGCAAACAATCTATAATCATACCTGCATGGCTGCAGATCTATTTCTCACACTGTTTATTTCTCAGTATTTGGTGTTTTTTTACAGTTCTTTACTGGTTTGTATGTTGTGCTGCCAGTAGAGGGCTCTTGAGTCACATGAAGTGTCATCTCATGTTCTGCCTTAGAGTTTGAACTGAATATCTGTTGCACTAACTCCTCTTCGCAGTCATTCTTGTAACATGATGACGGTTGAAATATAGTTTTCTAACATTTCACCATGTGATAGTCCCGGTCTTTTGAAATGTACAAACAGCCACTTTTAATTTCAATAATAAAAAACATTTTGGCATATCTGGATTGTCTTTGTGAAATGGGATCGTGTGTTTTGCATGAAACATTGTTGGATGTTCTGCTCTCAGCCGGCGCACAATGAGCGGATTTGCATTTCAAAGCCAGCCTCATTTTCACCACCTTGGTCTGTATTACAGCGAGTGAGCCAACCCCCCCACTCCAACACACTCCTGTCCTCAGAGCATCTCAAGCTGCACGTTTTTGCTAAAAGGTGCGAGTAATGTGGCTTATGTAAGTGAAGTCTGTGCGTGTGCTTTGCTGTAAAATCTAAGAGAGGGAGAACATGTCCAGGTTTGCTTTGCTGCTCCAGTGATAGGGCACAGAGAGCTTTTCTCAAGGCTATAAATAGTGTCCATATTGGAGACACGGATGTCCTAAAGTCTTCTCTCTGTTGTGCTCACTGGCCTCAAAGTGCGGCCTCAGAGGAGCTGTGATGGGGAGACAAATGCCTTCACAGAGCTTCTTTTCTCCCACACCTTCGCCACTTCACTACTTCTCATGCGCGCTCAAAGTGAAAAGCCCCCACCAGCCAGGGGGACAAAGAGGGATGAATATTTGATGTTGGTATTTGTGTACTTTTCTCTCTAGTCGAGACTGTTTGCCGTGATACCTCCCGAAATATATAGGTCAAAAGGAAATCAGTGGGGCCTCCCATTTGGCTTGCTTTTACTTTTAGAGACAAAACAGAGCACTTCCCTGATCCTGATTTCTAGAAAAAGTGCTTTAATTATTTACATGTGGACTTGGTAGCAGGATGCTGCACCCTTTCTGGGGCTTGAAACACACAGATGCAAGGGATGCACTGACTTATTGGAGATGTCAGACACGTGCGCATGGGAGTTGTGTCATTCAGCAGCCTGTGTGTCATCAGTATGAGTGGGACATGGGAGCTGTGAAGGTCAGCCTTTGATTAGCCCTCACACTTCCCATCACACCCCTGGAGCTTCCTCTTCTCTGACAATATAAAGGATTTGGTTTTGAATTTTGAGTTACTCATCACAAGAAAATGTGACTCAAATCTCAAAAAACACGGACTGTAAGAAGTTGAAAGCTGTAGGGGAGACCTTTGACAGTTAATAACAACTGCATGAAAGATAACCAACAGGTTTCGTGACGACGCTGATTCATTTATATCAGAATTGCAGTACGCATTTGTTTGGAACTGGTGGCGCCCCCTACGGAACATATCCTGTAAGTTTTGTAGTGATCGTACAAAAAAATGTCTGACTCACAGTCTAATTTATGTGTTGCCACGCTCATTTTTTAAAATTTGTAGCACTCTAGTGTTCAGTTTGAATGAAACTTTCAGTGTATGTTCCAAATACTTATGTGGACATATCCTGCAAGTTTTGTGATGATTGGCCCAATGATTGCGAATTTAGGTCCATTTATATGCTAAGCCACACCCCTTATAAAGTTCATCAGTCAGACCTCAGTATCTTCAAAATGCAATGAGACATCAACAAGATTTTGCTAACTTTAAATTAGGTTAGTCCAATAAAGATCCACAGAGAATTTGGTACCAATAGGACCTAGGGTTTAGGAGTAGATGAAAAACTGTGTTTTTCAAAAAAAATTCTAAATGATGTGGTGGCGCCCCCTGTTGAGCAATTTCAAAATAATTTTACACATTTGGTTCAACATTATTATGTTACATATATTTTAAGGTTTTTAATGTTTGGACAATCAATGTCTGACTTTTAGTCCAATTTGTGTTGTGATGCGCCTTTTTGTAGCGCCCCCTAGTGCTCGATTTGAATTAAACTTTCAGGGTATATTTGAGGTACTTATGTGGACATTTCCTGCAATTTTGTGATGATTAGCCCAACAATCGAAGGGTTAAGTCCATTAATATGCTAAGCCACACCCCTTCTAAAGTTTATTGGTCAATGGTCAATATCTATAAAACACAATGAGATATCAACAAGATTTTCTTGACTTTTCATAAGCTTGGTCCAGTTATAATCCTTAGAAAAATGGATGAAGTTCAGACCTACGGTTTAGGAGGTGATGTAAAAAATGTGTTTTTCAATAAAATCTAAATCGCGTTGTGGTGCCCCCTATTGGCCGATTTCAAAATAATTTTACACACTTGGTTCAACTTTGTTATTTCACATATCCTGCAAGTTTTGTAATTATTGGACAAACAATGTGTGATTTATAGTCTGATTTGTGTTATACTATGCCCATTTTTTGGAATTTGTAGCACCACCTATGGTCAATTTAAATCAAACTTTCATGGTATATTTCAGGTGCTTATGTGGACATTTCATACAAGTTTCGTGATGATTGGCCTAAAAATCACGGAGTTAGGTCCATTAAGCCCCTTTTAAAGCTCATCATCAATGGTCAATATCTTCAAAACACAATGAGATATCAACAAGATTTTGATAACTTTTAATAAGCTAGTCCAATAAAGAGCCACAGAAAATTTGGTATGAATAGGACGTGCAATTTAGGAGGCAATGTCAAAAATGCGTTTTCAACAAAATCAATATTGTATTGTGGTGCCCCCTATTGGATGATTTCAAAATAATTTTATTATTTCAAATATCCTGTAAGTTTTTCCTGCAAGTGTCTTGATGATTGGCCCTCCAGTTAGGGGTTAAGTCAATTTATGTGCAGAGCCACACCCCCATTGAAGTTCTTTGGTTAATATCTATCAACAAGCGTTTTGTTGAGCTTTGTCCAGTAAAGGTCCACAGAAACATTTGGTAGTAATCAGACCAAAGGTTTAGGAGGAATGTTAAAAATTCAAAATGGTGGACAATCTAGTAAGGCAGACTTAAATTGTTCTTGAGGCTTTTTTTGTAAAGTACATGGAAGTGGACCTGTTGACCTTTAATAATAGCACCCCCATCAGGCCAACTGGGGTTATATTTCTTGTGCAGCATTTGCACCCAACACCCAGTCATTAGTGAAAATTTCATTTGTTTATGGCCATCTTACAGAAATTTGCAAAAAAAATTCTGAAGAAAAATAATAATAAATCAGTGCAAAAACAAAAAACTTTTGACAATGTATGTTTCACTCTAGAGTTTTTTAAATGTTTGGTTGACAAATGATCCCTGTTTTGTTTTATATTTTAATTTTGAAGGAAAATCCCACTAAAGACACAAAGAATGCAGAGAAAAAATACCTGAATGAAGCATTCTCAGAGCTGATGTACTGTTTCACCGACAGATTTAACCATAATCTCAATGTAAAATCTAATTTTGTGAATCTATAGAGATTAGTCCACGTTTTACCTTAATTCACATCCCCGTCTCTGGCCTTTAATGTTAATACTGTCTCATAGACAATCAGGAAAAGTAAGTATTGACCAAATTGTTTATTTGCAGTGGATTTTCTCCAGCCGTCCAATCAGAAATGTGCAGTTGGGGAGACATTTGGTTGCCAGGGACATAATCCTGCTTTAAACTTCATGAGTGCATATAAGCAAATTACAAACCCGCGGATTAGATGAACAACACATAATGAGATGTTAGCATCAGATATCACTATCCAGCCTGCAGAGCTGCAGCGTGCACAGCTGATTTTTGACAAAATAGAAGAATAAAACCTGTCCGACCTGTTCCTTTTATCTGTGTTTGCATTCTGCATACATCCAGCTAAAGAAGAGCAGCACACTATCTAACATATTACTCTCTAAATGGCTTCCACTTAATGTTTTCCCTGCATGAGTCTGAGGGTTTAAGGGTGTAAGAGCTCCTCATTTCAATCTAATGTGATGGTTTTAAGAATTTACATAATTCCCAAACATTCCAACTAGTTTTCTTTTTGAACACCAAATGGATTTCCCCTGCAGGAAAAATAAATTAGTTGAGTTGTTGCATAACCACTTACATTGTTAAAGCTGTGCTAAACTTAAGAGGGGAAATGTATAGGCACAGTGTGTACCATATTAAGCTTTAAAGCCAGGCCTCAGCCAGCCCCAGATGAGAGTCACAATCCTCATAAAGGCACTGAAGCCCCTTAATAATACAGAGTACTGTCAGCAATTATGGTGAACGAGCTCAAAGTAGATTTCCACGTTCAGCGTCTCTGCAGATCAGCTGTCTGTGCCGAGGCTTCAGATAAGCACCCATAGATAATCTTAAATATAATTTTATTGTCTGCTTTTAGATCATGTGTTTCTTGAGAATATCAGTCTTACACGATGTCGGCCTCCTCTGAGATCTGATGGATTATGTGGAGCAGAAGAAAGCTCACAGAGCGGGGCAGATGTGTCAGGGGACAATCCAGATGAGAAGCAGGCAACTATAGGATCTGGAGGTATACAGTCTGCTCCGAGATCAGACCAGGAAATAAAATCTTTCACATAAAAAAATATAAGCCTTTTCAGGAGGGTATAATCCCTGTGTTGTATCAATACCTGGATTCACTAAAGAGATGACGGTTTGGGAAGCAAAGTCCAAATCAATAGATGCATGATTTGTAATATTTATACAACTGAAAACACTGTTTGCTCAATTTTCCACCCACAGAATCACCAACTGAAAGAAAACACTGTATTTTTGAGAAGTACAAGAGCAGTTATTCACACTCTAAAATGTCTACGTGACCCCTCATCAAAGATTATATTGTTAGTGTGGACATGAATTTTGATCAGTGTAACCAAAGAGTGTTTTTTCATCTCAGATTTCTTCCTGATTAAGGATTTTTAGGGGCCCTGAAGAAGTTAAAGAATCCAGGAAATCACATAAACAAAGGTGCAAATAGAGAAAAATCATAAAAAAGAAACTTAATTTTATGTACTTCTTATTTCTGGCTCTTATTTTTTTGTATTTATTTAACCAGGACGTCCCATTGAGATTGAAAATCTTTTAAAAAAGAGGCCGGGCCAAGGTCGCAGCCAATCACAACACATTTAAAATACAACAAATACAATACAAAAATCCACAATAAAACAACAACTATTCAAACATAGCAGCCTCTCAAGAAAAACGATCACATGTCTCTGTCACCACATTCTTTATGATGCCCTTAAATTCATCAACAGATCTCTAATTTAAGATCTTTTTGAAGATTGCTCCATGTCCAGTAGGAGAATCTGTTAAAACCCAGGGGTACATTAAAGAGCAACCACCTGGAGGAGTGTCGCTGGTAACTACCAGAGCTGACACACAGAAGGTGCAGAGGTAGGGCTGGAAGTTTGCCCAATATTGCTTTATAGATAAAAATATACCAGTGCTGTTGTCTGCGAGTGGTCAATGACGTCCAACCCACCAAAGCATAAAGAATGCAGTGATGAGTCAGTGACTTTGCATTTGTGATAAAACATAGAGATGCATGGTACACTGAATCAAGGCTACGTAAAATGGAGGAGGTCTTCTCATCTGCGTTGTGAGTGCCGACCCCTAGGCTGGGAACCACTGTCTCCCACAATACGAATAACATCCAACAAAGGAAACTCAAAAAATGTGTGATGTACAGAAAATGTCTAAATTATAAAGACGGTGTGCCTTTGATTATGATTTTTCCCGCAACTTGAGTGACAAAAGATTTAGTATGTGGGCAAAGAATTTTTACAGATTCCTCCAGATGTGGCTTTATTTGTTAGCAATCACAAAAGACATTGATTTGACAACCCTAGAGGATGGAATAATGAAAACCTTCATATCTGCCTATATCTCTGAAAGCAATCAGAAGAGTCGTTGTATGTTAAAGGGAAATGGGACAAGGAAGACAGTTGGGTTCTCTCTCAGGAGAAGTGGCTTAGGGTTTGCCGAATACAGTGGAAAACTACAAGTTCTCTTAATTGCAGGGAGTTCTGTTGGAAGGGTTTGGTTCGGTTGTTCATTACTCCCCAACAGAAGTGACACAGAACTAGCAACACAGATTGTTGGAGGTAATGCCAGGCTGCAAACACATATCACTGTCATATAGTTTGGTCATACCCTGTCCTGGCTACTTACTGGAAGAACATCCATCAGATCTTAGAGAAGGTGTTGAGAACCAATATCCCTTTCAGATTTGATGTTTTATATCTATGCAATATTCCACAAGAGATAAACTCCAAAGGTAGAACCCTCTTGACAACTCCAGGCTCCCTCAGTTAAAGACTGGATAGACATAGTCCATCAAATATATACTATGGAGAAACTGACATATTCTCTCAGAGTACAAGAGAAATTCACCAATATACGGTCAAGGTGGCTTGACTTTATTAAACCCCAAAGACCAGACTTTGTGTGAGACTTCTGTGCATATTTTGAATACTGCTTTTCTTATTGGGGGCTTTTACTAATTTTCAGACTCTTTATATTATACTTAGAGATTGAAAGTTCATCCAAAACAATCTCTCCATAAGGTCCATTAATAGCTTTTGTGGACCAGAAGGGAATTGCCCAGTTGTTGTGGAATCTTACATGTTCAAATTCCCATTTTTCTTATCGTCCATGTTAGGTTAAGCAATAAGATCGAAACCAGTCAAATGTGATCTTTAAATCTGACTCATCTTTGGCCAATGAAATAAAATTAAAGAGAAATGATTCACTACCACCACACTTCGGTTCCTGGCAGTGTAAAAAGGTTCACAGCATTATTCTTTCTTGCATGGAAATACAGTTGAAAGAAATATAAATCAACAGTTATCCCAAATATGGAAAATCCAAATAATTAGACCTTAACTTCAAAGACTATATATCATATATCAGTATTTTAACAATTCAATGTACATAACATTGCAAAAGTACATGCATAAAGTAGGAAAAAGTTTTTCTAAACATTCTCATGAATACAGCAGTGAAATACAACAAAATGTATGTTCTCAATTTCTGTACTTAAGTACAAATTTGATGTACTTTCATGCAACTTTATTGCAGTTCTGAGGGAAGTACTGTTCATTTTACTTCACTGTATTATTTGACAACTTTAGTTACCAATTACTTTACAGATAAATATTGTTTATACAAACCATACAATGAGCTTATGAAATAGCCTTTGATGCACTCATATAGATGAAACTTCCCAACACTAAAACAGATAATTAAAATTAGTTCCATCTTGACAAACAGTAAAATGCTACGCACACATAAATGCATTAGTAACAATAATTTAGTAATATAATTTATAAAAATGTAACTTTTACAGGAACCATTTTACTGCATAATCAGTACTTTTATTTTTGATACTTAAATTGTTAACTTTGTTTTTAACTCTAGTGACATGCAGACTTTTACTTGTAATGGAGTACTCCACCCACCATACTATCCTAAAAGAATATTCCATATACAGTGTTTATGGAAGAAGTACTCAGATATTTTACATAAGTTAGTTACATAAGTAATACCACAGTTAGAAATACTCTGTTGCAAGTAAAAGTCCTGCTTTTAAAAGTTTATACTTTGTACTTTATTTATCACTTGCAGCTGGCAGTCTTGGGAAATTTACTTTTAAAATGTATTAGGTAACTGGTAAATAAAGTTATCAACAAAAAAATGTAGTGGAGTAAAAGGTAAACATTTTTCTTGTGATGCCTATAAAGTAGCATAAAATAGGAACAGGTTCAAGTAAAGTACAAGTAAATCAAAATTGTACTTAAGTAAAGTACTTGTACTTCAGCTCCATCCCATGATTAGACAGAACAACTCCATGTAATCCAAATATAATATATAAGAGTTAATAAAAATAATGGGTTCTGTATCTGCAGGTACAGCACTGCAACTAGTGAAGATGGAGTTTATTTTTATGTTTTTACTGCAGGGTAGTTTGACCTATCATCATATCAGAATATATTAGTTTGATTTATACTTTGTAGAACATTAATAATTTAAAGCTGCAACATAACTGGTAAATAAAGTTAAATATAAAGAATAAAAATTAAAAAATGTGGTGGAGTAAAGGGTAAAATGTTGCCCTCTGATGCCTAAGTAGTGAAAATAGAAATAGGTTACTCAAGTTAAGTACAAGTACTGTACATCAAAATTGTACTTACGTATTTGTACTTCAGCTACATCCCACTATTAGAACAACTCCATATAATCCAAATATAATATATAAGAGTTAATAATAATAATAATAATAATAATAATGATGATGGGGGGAGGGGGCTTCCCTAGGTGCTGCATGCTAGGTCTGGCACTGCAACTGGTGAAGGTGGAGTTTATTTTTTATTTTATACTGCAGGATAGTTTAACCTATAATAATATCAGTTATTATCAGTCATAGTTTGATGTATATTTTGTAGCAAAATAATAATTTAAATCTGCAACATAACTGGTGAATAAAGTTTAATATAAGAAAATAAAAATAAATTAATTTAAAAAATACATTAAAAAAGTATAGTACTTAAGTACTTGTACCTCGGCTACATCCCAGAACAACTTAATAATAATAATAATGATGATGGGGGGAGGGGGCTTCCCTAGGTGCTGAATGTCCTGGGTCTGGCACTGCAGCTGGTGAAGGTGGAGTTTATTTTTATTTTTTACTGCAAGGTAGTTTAATCTATAATAATATCAGAATTTGTTAGTTTGATTTATATTTAGTAGCACATTAATAATTTAAATCTGCAACATAACTGGTAAATAAAGTTAAATATTAAAAATAAAATAAACAAAATTTAAAAATAGTAAAATAATTAAAAAATGTAGTGGACTAAAAGGTAGAATATTTTCCTCTGATACCTTAAAAGTAGCATAAAATAGAAACAGGCTATTCAAGTAAAGTACATTAAAACTGTACTAAAGTAAAGTACTTGTACTTAGGATACACCCCCCACTGGCTAAGTGTTATTAGTGTCATAATGTTTTTGTTAATGTGAATTAAAGCGGCGGGGAGCCAGGTGCGTCTGAACACAAAGCCCCGCCCACCTTTACCTTAAATGTCCATTGCACGGAAATATGATTGGCACAGGGCTACAGCTGCTTGAACGGTGAGACATGGCGGAGTTAGTAGTCTGACAGAGGGAGAGGAGCTCCTAAAGAGTTTCAACACTTTTCAACATGTCGACAGAACTTTGATTTCAGGACGACCATGTCTTCGTAACGACCTCGGAGCGGAGCTTAAAGAGGCAGAGACGTCTTTTTGTGGTCGGGAAGAGACGGCGCGGCGGCGGCGGTTGGGAAAATGTGTTGTCATCTTCGTGCAGTCAACAGCCTTGGGCAACAAATATGGCTACTTCTTGTGTATCCTTCAGTTCGGGTTGAAAACCGTCCCGACCGGGCCGAGCGGGGTAGTTTCGGGGAGTTACGACAGTAGCACGGAGTGAAGTTGGCTAGCAGGACCGTGAAGTAGCTAGGTTTGATTTGTTTTTTTTAAAAAGCGAAACAAGAGATGGAGCCCAAGCATAAAGAGTTGTTGGAGAAATGTTACCAGAACTTGGTGGAGTCGATAACAGATGCGGACCGCGTTGTGGATGTTTTGGCTCACTGCGGGACCCTTAGCCAGGCGGAACGCTACGAGCTGGGACACAACTGCTCCTCCAACTCGGAGAAAGTGGACCTTCTGCTGAAGATACTCTTAAGTAAGGACAGGGACCATTTCGCTGAGTTTTGCTCGGCTCTGGAGAAGACGCACCCTCACCTGCACTCTGTGTTAATGAACGGCACCGGACCCGTGGATCACACAACCGGTAAGAAGCTGAATCAGACACATAACACTGAAGTATGTGCCCCAGCACCAAACCCCATTAAGAAAACGTTGAATTTAGTGAGTTAGACTTCAGGGGCTGGGTCACAGAATTTGGTGCTTTACAGAAAAGCCTATGGTGTGTTTACATGACTTTATGTGTCCTTTACTTTGGTTGTGATCCAACCTGGTTTCGATCCTGCTCTGGGCATGATCTAACCAACATTAGAAGTATTGACCATATGACAGCTTGATGAAGGGCATGACTTTTCCTTTGGGCAGGAATAAAAGAGGGAGCGAGAGCGTGAGGGAGAGGGCTACACCATCATGTGACCCGATGCTTATTTACACTCACACTACTGTGCTTGTTTCCTTTGCCATGTCACTAAAAGCACAGCCCTGCCAGCCTTTTATGAAAGTATTTAATGGACCTAAAAAGAGTCAGACAATCAATGTAGTGACAGCAGGGCTGCCTGAAGTGTGTGTGTGTGTGTGTGTGTGTGTGAGAGAGTGGGAATCAATAACCCACTGTCAAAGTCAAATGAATGAGTGAAGAATTAAATGGGTGTAAATGCACACACTGACTTACTATAGAGTGAGAATGAGAGATGTCAGTTTCATTTGTGTCTCGGTACAAAACTAAATCCAAGAACCAATTACTTTCATTATCAATGAATCTATGAATTCCTCTTTTTATTAATTTAATAACAGTTTGGGATATAAAATGTCACAGAATTGAACAATGCCCATCACACAGGGGTAAAGAAACACCACCAATGAAGGATCAATGTGGAAGAAATATTTTTAATGGAGAAATTGACACACATAGTGAGACTATAAGAGGGACAAGAAGAAAGAAAATAGGAAAATGGACTCTTTACAAGACTCAAACAGACGACAGTGGACTGGAAAAAATATCAATAGATACACTAATCCTTAAGGCTGTTAAAATGGTGTATTTACCCAAGCAGTTTTTGTTTCATTAGCTCGTATTTGATGGATGGATAGATGGATGGATAGATGGTACTTTATTGATTCCAAACTGGGGAATTCTTGTGTTACAGCAGCAAGTAATCAAACTTAAACTATAATAAAGTTATCAAATTTAAACTATGAAATAAAAATATCATAATTGCAGGAGTAAAAAAAAGTGAGGTAGAGGTTATAGAAAATGTGCAAATTAAAAAAATATATATAAAGAATATTATTTTTCAACTATATTTAATTATGCTGCTGTAACTGACAAGTCAATGTCACAAAAATAGTTTTAATAAAGATCTAATGCCCATCACAAATCCTACAGCTCAAGTTGATGTCTTGAGGGCTGTGACTACTTAGTTATTTTTATTATTGATGAGCCTGCTGATCATTTCCTTGGTGTAATGGTTTGGAAATAGTGGAAAAATTGTCCATCAAAATACCCCACAACCAATGTGACTTTTTCAGATATATCCTTCTTTTGTCCATGCAATAGGCTGAAACCCAAAGATATGCAGTTTCAGATATTCAGATAATCAACTATCTTATCATTTTAGCTCTAATGTCTTGTTTTGTCCCAACGACAGTCCAAAATGCTGAGATATTCAGTTAACAAAAAAACAAACAAAACAAAAAGCAAATATTTGGCATTTTCTCTCACTAATATTGATCAGCTAATCAATTTATCATCAATTAGTTGCATTATTGACTAACCTGCTGATCATTTCCCTGGTATAATGGTTTGGAAAAAGTGAGGTAGAGGTTGTAGAAAATGTGCAAATTAAAAAAATATATATAAAGAATATTTATTTTCCTAATTGTCCATCAAAACCCAAACATATACAGTTTACTATCACATACAACAAAGAAAATCCGTACAGTTGAGAGGCTTGAAGAGGAAATGTTTGGCAGTTTTTCCTCAAGAAATAGTTGCTTATTAATTTTCAATTGATTGATAATCAACCATCAAATCGTTTTAGCTCTTGTGTCTTGTTTTGTCCCAACGACAGTCCAAAATGTGGACATAAAAACACTGAAAAAAAGCATCAAATCCACACATTAAGAGACTGAATACAGCAAATATGTGTCATTTTCTCTCACTTAACAATTTAAGAGATATTGATACAGCTAATTAATATACCGTCTACATATTTCAGCACTATACAGCACAGATTTTTTTTGTAGCAAAACATTGAGAAAAACTTTTTTACAGTTCAGCCTTTTTTGAAGTGAATATCCACAGAAATCAACATGGTCTGCGTTTAATTCTTATTCAGTTGTGACAGAAATAGTTGTCTATTCATTGTCAATTGAAAGACGATTAATAGGAAAATCATTTCAGCTTTAATGTTTTGTTTTGTCCCGACGACAGTCCAAAATGCTGAGGTATTCACTTAACAAGATAACGGATAAAAAAGCATCAAAACCTCACATTTGAAAAACTAGAATCGGCAAATATTTATTCGGGATTTCTGCTCAATAAATGATTTAAAAGATGAGGACGAGCTCAGTTTACCATCTAACTATTCCTGCATTATACAACACACTTTTTTTTGTTGTAAAATATATCCAGAGTAACCTTTCTACATAATTAAAACCCCTTTTTGGGCAATTTCCAAAGAGTTAAACAAGCTTAAAATTTCATTCTTATTCAGCTGTGACATAAAAATGGTATTGTTAGTTTACACTGTTGTGCATTATCACTTACAGCATAGGTGTTTATTTCAGGAAGGTTGCAGGGGACACATCGCCCTCAACTTTTAGGACGTGTATTTGTCCCCCTGACCCCCAAAGTAAAAACATGAGTAGCAGAGGGCTTTTATTTTGACAAATTTAAGTCATTAAATTGGTGCTAAAAAGGCAGAAATTGGTGCATAAACATTCACCAGAATGCAGGAAATGAAGTGTTTTCTGGCGTAGGACCCCCAAAACACTGTTTCACATGAGTCCCCCCTCCAGTGTTGTAACAAAACCTATGCCCTTGACTTATAGAAATAGCTTTATTACACATGGACATTAGCTTAAATGCTCTAACATGCCACAGATTTCACCTTCAACACTTCTTTTTCACCCTCCTCTAATCTACTGGATATCAGTGATCATTGATTCGTAACATAAAACAAATGTCCTGTAGATGATGCATATCTCAGCCTCCTGTCTAATTCTTTTGGGATGTATTTACTCTTCTCTGCAGATCCTTCAGAGTAAAATGAGTGTAATTATGTCCTCTGTGCTCACACAAATACACCACCTTTTCCCACTCGTGGATGAGTTTCATTTTAAATATGCTTCTCTTCCCCACAGTTAGATCCTAAAACTGCAAAAATACTCTTGCTCTTTTCATGATGCTGATAAATTTATCATCAAATTCAGCGTAAGCCAAACTGGTCGTGATTTATGTCCCCAAACTTATTATTCCGCAGCAGTAATGCATGCACACTGGTCCATGGTCAGCATCTCTACTGCATCTTTGCATTTCAAAAGCAATATTTGCATTCCTAGTTACTTTGTTCACTCTGAGCTATCGCATCACACTCACTGAGCTGAATGGTGAGGTGTTAATTATGCATTTATTCTGTCCTCATTATTTATAAGAGAACTGAAGCTGCAGGGTGAGTCTATTTTCCTAAGCCTTTTCATTTTTGCGCTGCATTTCACAATCGTGTGGCGAGTCTAAAACTGAGCACTGATAGTCTTCATGCTGCTGGAGAGAGTTGTGCATGCTCATGTGCATGCTCTGGGCTGGTCTTAGTAGTCTGCTGTAGTCTCTGCAGCTCCCTGTAGGTAGTCACACAGGACACAAATGGGCTGAGCTGCTTTTTGCTACTGGGCAGACAGGTTCCTCCACTGCACAACCAAAAGAAGGGCCTTTCCCCAGGAAAACAGAAGCTTGTTACAGCCTATGTTTCTAAATAATGTGCGCCGTCAGCAGCCTGTTCTCCCCAGTCACCCGCAGTCCCAGAGGGCGAGGGAGCTAGATTGATTTGAAATCAAAACAGTGTTAATGAGCGAGAGCTTTGTTAGTTAACCCCAGCAGGTACTCCAAAATCAAATGTCAACAACAGAGAGGCTAAATATAGCCCTATTGAAATGATCACTGAGCTGCAAGAGTTTCACTGTGATGTGAATGATGCGAGCCTGTGCAGGACTTAGAAAGGTGTGTATCCCAGAGGGCTTGTTTGTTTTTTCAAGTAAACAAAGATATTCCTTAGTTTTATATAACCATAGCTTCAGGGCTCTACACAGAAAAGACCTTTTGTTTACAGATTGTTCCAGCCTTTTCTTGAAGAACAATAACGTGACGGCAGCACATCGCAAGGGTGTGTATCTTCGCTGACGTGTTAACTTGGCTGTGTTGTGCCACTGCAAAATAAGACTGGATGTCAGGTAGGAGGAGGGTGAAATGCTTGATGTTTCAGGGTTTTCTTTTTGTTTCATTCGTTCTTGATCTTCTCCTTATCAAGAGGGTAACAAGCTTGGAATAGCCACAATTTTTTTCAAATGGACTCAAAGGAATACTTTGCTGATTTCCAACCAGCTCTGTATCCTAATCATGTGGGTAGTATGTGCAGTTCAACTATAGTGAACTTCCCTACATCTTCCCAGCGCTCAGATCTCACTGCTTGCCCCCAGCTCAAATCCAAATGTTCACTTGCTCTAGGACTGTTGCTCAAACTACAGATTGTACTTCCACATTTGCGCATGCCTGCCACCACGGGCACAAAGAGTACATAGACATGGCGCATTTAAACCCTCCCCATCTCTTTCTCTGTCTCTAAAATGCAGACCAAATTGTAAAACTAAGCAGTGTGGATAAAAATAAACCAATATTCTGTTACTGTGTTGCCTATTTCTCGCCTAAAGTTTCCAGAAACATATTTTAGCTTACTGTTTAACTGTTATTCGAGATCCTTTGTTACCAGCCAGCTGCCATATTGTTTCCTGTGTCAAAATGGTCAAGTTTGCATTACATCATCCCCCAGTTGGAGTGTTTATTGGTCTGGTGCGGTGCAGTGCATTGGTAATTGTAGATTTTGATGCCAATGCTCTTTTCCCCTGTTTTCTCTGGTCAGCTATTTAGCTTTTACCACAGACGATAGTTAAATGCAACAACAACAAGCACTTTTTTGCAGAGTCAAAACATTATTTCAGTTGCTTCATAAGGTTTCAAGCCCCAGTAGTTATGTAGTGACAGTTTCAAATTTCTTTATACAAGAAAACAAGAATCTGAAGGCACGTTAGTGACTCTTTGGAGTGATCATGGTCATGTTAAAGAAATCCACACCGTTATACCCCATTTACACCAAAATTAGCATGCGTACGTAGGTTTTTAAAATACGGGTAAACCCGCTAAAAATAGGCTATAGACTCTTTTCCCATTGCCAGTAGACCAGATCTGTGCACATGGCTCTTGGGAAGAGGTAGACAGTTTGTTATCTCTTACTTACTCAGTCTGTCTTTCAAACTTGGTGTAGACTAATATAGATTTCGGCACTATACAGCACACATTTTATTGCAGTAAAACATTGAGAATAGCCTTTCTACATGATAAAAACCATTTTCGAAGTGAATATCCACAGAGATCAACAGAGTCTGAATTAAATTATTATTCAATTGTGACAAAAATAGTTGTCTGTTCGTTTTAAATTGATTGATAATCAACTGGACAATCTCTTCAGCTTTAATGTCTTGTTTTGTCCCAACAACGGTCTGAAATGTGAAGATATTCACTAAACAAAGTAACGGATAGATAAAGCATCAAATCCTCACATTTGAGAAACTGGAAACAGTAAAGGTTTGGTATTTTTTTGTTGTAAGATATATTCAGAGTAACCTTTTAACATAATTGAAACCCCTTTTTGGGGAATTTCCAAAGAGATCAACAAGCTAATTTAATTCTTATTCAACTGTGACATACATGCAACCTCAGAGAGTCCCTGTTTTCTTGCTTAAAGATATGTGAACACTACCACTATATAACTATATAACTACTGCAGCTTAAAACATTAGGAAACAGCTAAAAATGTTTTAACTCCGCAAATAAATGCTTGTTGTTGTTGCATTTTAATCGATGTTTGGCAAAAATGGACATTGTTTTGTGATGGGACGTCATTGCATCTTGCCAGTAAAGGGGCTAAAATTAGCATGTCCACCTGGGTGTTGTGTTCCCATCAATGCCGATTGGAGCCGGGGGGGATAAATACCCCTGACTACTGCAGAGTCATTTGACCCAGGTGTGAATGTCGATTAAAACCATTCCCATCGCATTAAAAGCCAGATGTTAGCAGGCGTTGGTGGATATTTTTGTGTAGTGGGAAAGGGGCTTAAGAAAGATAAACCAAAATTTTGGAGGAACTGATATTTTGATTAATTCTCAGGGCACTAATAGTACTTGTACAAATGACAATTCATCCAATGTGTTGAATGGGAACTTTGAGAAATCTGGGTAAAACTGTCCCTTTAAATGGTCAGCACCCCTGAGATGAATTTGCAGTTTTTTGACTTCTTGAAACAAGAGGTCAAATGGACAAGACTACACTTTGTCTTGTCAGGGGACACTTCCTGGAGCTTGCCTCATCAATAAATAAGAAGCAGTGACATCGGGGACTCGTACTGTATAAAAAGCTTTTGAGCTTTTAAACCCAAATGACATTTAACTTATTGTGGAGCTGTCAGATCTGAGTAAAAACATGAACCCATTTTCATGGAAAAGGCACAGCGTTTTCAGTGTTTCTTATCCGTTATCAGTGGAGCAGAGTACCAGATGTGATCTTTAGATATCAGCACTCTGCGTTGGCGCTTCTGTTAGCCCTTGAACGTAGGTCAGAATATGCACCAAGTTTGCTGTGACTTTAGAAAAGAAACCAGCCTAAATGAGATACTTGAGTGGCGAGGGTCAGACCACAGTAAGGTCCGTGTCACATGACTTCCACACGGGCAGAGAAGTGAGTGCGCTATGACACAGTGAACCTTGCCCATTGAGACACTCTCTGCTCAAACAGAGTCATGGGAAACTTAAGCTAGAGCGAGAACAAAGAGAGCTTGATCCATGGGATGCCACGGTTCCTGAGGCACATCAGTCTTTTTTTTTTTCCCCCCTTCTTTTAGTGCTTCGCTGGGAAAAAGAGGGGTGAGCCATGTTAGCTGGGCTCCTTCCAGTCTTAATCAAACTCATAGTCTCCTTTAGCTAGTGGGAACTCAGCCAGCCAGGGATTGATTTAGAGTACTGGGACGTGGGTAAATAGAATCGTTTGTCATGCTCCTGCTCCAAGTCGAGCGCTAGACTTTACATCAGGGGTGGAAGTTGCTGATGTAACTGAACTATAAGCTGCTCATCCCATGGCCAAGTTACATCTCAGTAAATGTGCACTGCTGGCTGTTTGATCAAGACTTGCGCAGTCTGTAAAACATCTCAAGCATCATTAAAATCCCTTTTTTCCCTGACACACTTAAAGGTGGAAATGTGTGGAGGAGCTTATTAGACTTGATGAAGGGAGCTAACAGTGGGGAGTAGTGTTGAAACATTTTGACAAAACACTGACTGATAACAATTTTGACAGTCTGTTAATTGTAAAGTCGAACATGTCAAACATTTGCTGTTTTTTGGTTTATTGGAAAAAAATTAAGACTTATTCTTGAGCTCTGATAATTATTGTGATGGACTATTTTCAGACATTTAATAGATTTAAATGATTATCCACTTCATGTATGTTTTGATTTCAGACTATTGCCCAATCCTTACAGGATATAGAGTGGTGCAGGGCTTTATTTGTAGACCAACCTTGAAGTCAGCTATGCACTGGTTCCCTCAACAAAAAGCCTATGGGATTTTTCCATTGGATTTTGTATTATTGCAGAAAACAAAATGGCGACCAAAAGTTTATGACACTTGTACGTTTGTTCAGCAAGATAATCTTCACAAATGAACCTCACTTTTAACAAAAAGTGATCACCTCACGTAAAAAGCTAACGTTAGGCTATAAATGAACTACACCAGTGGTTCCCAACTGGTGGGTCCTGGTCCTAAAGTGAGTCTGGAGTCCATTTTGAATGGACCGCAAGTGACTGGCGAACGTGTCAAGTTTGTAAAAAATACTTTATTTGTAAGTACAGTGCATTTCCAGCACAGAGCTTTTATTTCTAAGTGCCATTTCTTGCTGTAGAGTGAGTGACTAACAGAGAGCTACTTAACAGAGACAGCAAACTTGCTTGATGACATGTCGAAACGCAACTATGACGCAGAATATATTAAACTGTGTGGACCTTGAACTAATGACTAAGGAGAAATCTGGACTTGTTGGTTGGGAATCACAACTACACTATGACCCCAGGAACAGTCCCAGGCTTTGAGGCCCATTTTCATAGTGGCCAAACAGTGGAATTACAACATCCGGGTCCATCAAGTGATGCCAAAAAGACTTTTTCCCATAGACATTGGGAATGCAGTGACTGTAAATCAGTGGATACATTTTTGTGTCACAGCCCTTGTGAAATGACTTGTTTTTCTCTATTGGGATTTGATCCATTGGGTCCAATAACATTTTGAAAGTCTAGAGGAGCTGCAACATTAATCATTTTATCCCCACCCAAGTTATAGGAGAGCTAAACCAGAAGTTTGCTACTTGGCCCACCAAAGTCTGTAGTGCGTTTGCTCTGTGAGCTTAAGATGCGTAAGATCAGGGTAATTTTATACCCAGGTTGCCAAACTTTTTTGGCTTCATGCACCACTGAGCAACTTTTATAGTTATGAACATTTAGACACTTGTTAGCAACGGCTTTTTTTAAGATACAAGTGAGGTGTTTACTGAGATATATTTTATGTTGTAGAACAAAATGTGAAACTCTCTAAAGCTTATGTTTAACTACTATACAGACATTATACAGATATTTCAGGCACCTAACCAAACGTGCATAGAGTTCAAGACAAGGGAACCGGAAGTGCAAAAATGCTAACTCATTTCCGGGTTTTAGGACTCATTCCTTCATCACTCTATTTGAAAGTGATATTGATATTTGAAACTTAAATAAATATTGTGATCCATCAGTCAATCGTTTTTATTTTTATCCTTAATATAAACATTTTAATAGGGCTCCTTTAATTATTATTATTATTATTTTTTTTTTTTTTACAGAATTGTGACTGATGCGAAAGATGCTATGCACACAGAAAATTCCTTTACCTTACCGGCAATGAAAACATATTGATTTCAGATTATTTACAAGTTACGTTTACGTTGTTTCTTCAAACAACACAATCTTCTCCATAGTGCTTACAGTGTTGCACTGGGGCTTCCTTTCTGTACAGTTAATTATGAATCACTGTAGGCTATAAAAGAAGGGGCTTTCACAGGGGGGAGACTGTGATGTTGTCAGAGGAGATAAAAGGAGAAGCTCTGAGGCTGCAGCCTCTTTGGGGCCCTGGCTAGTCAGTATTCAAGCTCTCTGCCCAACTGATAATTAGCCACACTCTGCTGTCAGCCCACAGTCCCGTCATCCCAAGTTGGGGAAAGTCCCACCTTATTATGCCTCCAGCTGGCCTTTTTTCAGTAAAGGCCCCTGAATGTAACCCAAGCCCCACAGCCTTGATGTACCATACAATGCTGGAGATAATCATCTGACTATAATGCAGACACGGTTGAGTACACTCACAACTGACTTTAATGTTTTGTTCGCCTTGCAGGGTCCACTTACAGCATCTTGTCCACCATGCCGTCGGACTCCGAGAGCAGCAGCTCGCTCAGCAGCTTAGGTGAGTGTGGTGCCCATGGTGGTGTTCAGGTGTCGGGTTCAGAAACGTCAAAAGAAAAACATTATGTTACTGGAAAAACAAGTATGTTCTAATATTTGTCAGATAATATTTGTCAAATAGTCATTGGTTGCTGCTTGTTTAGACTCTGAGCACATGCAAGTGATTACACAGATGTGAGAAGGATTTAGAAAACCTCTACCCCCAAACACACACACACACACACACACACACACACACACACAGACCTGTTTCATTTAGTCATTCTCTGAGGCAGAGAGGATTTGACTGGTCAGTGCCACCGAAAGGGAAACAGCTTTGATTTGTATCAGTGAGGGGAAGTACTGAGGTTAATGAGTACAATAACGAGGTAGATAAATAATGAGGTAGAATATTAAACTGATTTTGGCTGCAAAAAGTGTGAGCAATGATTAAATATGATACAGTAAGATAAAAGTTAGTGTGTTTTCGTGTAATGAATGTGTTGATTTTTGGTCCAGTAGCTGCAACAAGAAGCTCTTGCTTATAACTGGTTAATATTTTGTTCAGTCTTGCAAGAAATCTTACATCAGTGTTTTCATTTTCATTTTCACTCTGTCAAGTCTGCAGGTTTTCAGTAAAAAGTTGAAAAAAAAAACATGGAGAAGAGTTTTGTGAAAGCACATCAGTTGTACACTTCAGTCTATTAGCCTGATTGCACATTTAAAAGAAATCGATGGAGCCCCACTAACACCCCCTGTAGCTCCCCTGCGGTTTAAATCACAAACAGAAGGCGTTCTTTTGGTTACTGCCATTTATGTTGCTCAAACATGCAGTGAGAACATGGTAAAATAAATAAACAAAACAATTATGAGACTAGCAGAACATTCTGTAACAGTTCAAATTGTGAATTGTACCATAACGACATAACTGTATTGCCTAGATACGAGAGATGTAACATCAGTCAGTCAGTCGGGCGGCACTCTTGCCATGGATGGCCTGTTGCTAAACTCCTGTTTTGTTTTGCCTCTAAACTTAAGTGTGATGCTTGGTTAAGTATGGCCTCTATGTCGTTCATGTATGACAAGATAGTAGCTGTGCAACCAGGCTTCGTAATGATGATATGTATGTTGGTAATAAACAACGAGCATTGTGGAAATTCCAGTACAAATGTTGCTGTGAGGTTTTGACTGTTGTCTTCTTCCACACTCTTCAAGCTACTCAAACCAAGAAACCTAAACCCAAATTGCTTGTGGAAATATTCATAAAACAAATACAAACACAAAATATAGCTTGCATACTCGCATAACCTTTAAGGCTGTAAGCGCTCAAACGTATCATGTTAACTCCACTAGCGTATAGCTGTTAGCTACCGGGTTAGCATAGGCACAATGTAGAAACGTACAGATGTACAGGTGTCAACCAGAATGACCAAGTAGAAAGTGGCATCGAAATGTCTCCAGTCAAAAGAGGCTGCATTGGCTGCATTAACTCAAGGGAGTGAGAACGGAACTTCCAAGCTTTAAGAATCTTCGCAATTCAGTATTCATGGTCATGAGTAGGGCTGGGTATTGGTATTTGGTACATTTAAGGTGTCAACCAGAATGACCAAGTAGAAAGTGGCATCGAAATGTCTCCAGTCAAAAGAGACGTCTGATCCCAGCCCTGTCCGACTCCCTGCTGGAGCAGCAAACTTTCTGTTGCTGCTGTTGCCGGAGCGGCCCTCCTCCTGATGAATGGTCAATTCAGTGTCTGCCCAGTTAGCACGAGCTTGCACAGCAGCAGCGGCTCACATCGAGTTCTTAGACGGCCTCAACACACTCATAGTGACACTCAAACGACTCGACACTGTTGTTAAAACTGTTAATATGTTAGCCGTGTGATGCTAACAGTTAGCCCTGTCATCGTGTGTGTGTTTGTGCATGTGTGTGGGCGGTCTCTCACACTCCTGCAGCAGCAGCTACAACCCACACAGTCTGTGGCGTAGTGAAGTCGAGCACTGTGTGCTTGATGGAGTTAGCAGTTCACCGTGTCGAGATGTCCCCAATGCATTCAAAAGTGGCTATACTGCACACAACTCCGTTAACATAGGTATTGATTGACGTACTCTATTGGTATCTGTACGACTATAACGGTACTGGTACTGGTTCTGTAATTTTTTAAATGATACCCAGCTCTGAACCTGATCATGCAGCAGCATACCTTAAACCCCATTCTCTGTTGCAGCTGGCAGGTGTAGAGACACAAGAATATTAGTTACACTATGGAAACGTTAAATAACTCCTTCCAGACATATAGTCTTACATGTATGTTCTTGATTATACTCATGTTAATAAACTAAAAATCTTCTTTCATTTAACTCAAAATAATTAAATGAATTAGAAAGTATAACTGACTCTGATGGCAGCTGCACCCCCACCATTTGAGATCTGTGAACGGCACATGCCTCCAGTGACATGCTGACTCACACAGGTACGCCTGGTCAAGCCTCCTCCCCTCCGCCCGCTCACATGGACAGCCACCAGGTGAACGAGAAGATGGAGACGGTTCTGTTCCAGCTCAGGCATGTGACCCGGGAGAGGGACGAACTGCGTAAACGCCTGGCTCTCTCTTCACCTGGAACCACCTTCGATGACTGCAGGTACTGTTCTGATCTCATGCGCCTTGCCGCCTGTTTTCCAAGACAAACATTGACTGTACAGCAAAGCGCAGTGATCCTGTGTATACATGCACTCAGTGAATAGAGGCATTTTGCCTTTTCAGCCTTTAAAAGCAACAAAAAACCAAGTGGAGTAAAGTCTTACGTGACGCAAAGTTGTTTTAAAATATGCTCAACTCTGTAAAACAAGGGGTACGCATACAATTTTAATGATGCCTCTCTTCCCTCGTGTTCCCATGAGCACAAAGTTTGTATGATGTTTATCTCGCTCTTGCTTCTCTCCGCCTCCCGTGTGGCGTCTTAAAAACTCGATTTTAATGCATCACAATTTTGTCTCCCTTCTTCCCTCTCTGTGAAATAGACCAAACTCAAAAGCAGGTCATGACTACGAGCGTCTGAAGCTGCAGTGCATGAAAGCGATGGCAGACCTGCAATCCCTGCAGAACCAGCACAGCACCACCCTGAAGAGGTGCGAGGAGGCTGTGAAGAAAGCAGACTTCTACCAGTGAGTGGAAAGCCCTACTACAGGGCCTTTTGTAAATTTTTAAACAGCCGGAGCATTTGTGCTGTATGCGTTCGTGCTCCGCCTGCAGGGTTTTAGCTCATGTTCAGTTCTTCCTCTGACATATTCACAGCAGATTGCATAGAACAGATTTTACTTTTGCGAGAGTAATAGGGATGAAGCCTTTATACCAGTCCAAAAGCTGATGAGTTAAGCCTTGAAAAAATCCTCGCAGCCCTTCATCAATTTAATTTCATCTTTGTGATTGTTGTAGAAAAAGACTGTTTTTTTATTGTCTTCTTAGCGGCGTAAATCCCAAGTCGTCTCTTCAGACCAGAGGTTGAGAGCAGGGACTGAATTACTTCTCCATAAGTAATGCCCTTCTTGAAGAGTTCATGCCAGAGCATGCTCTGTAATCATCATCTGAAGCCTGTGTGCATGGCACGGCATCTGTGCCATGAGGATAATGCTACGAACACAGCATTTGTTGCCCCGCGAAATAAGCTGCGCCGAGTCGATGTGAAGGGGAGGCTGGTCCATTTGTGTGATTTAATGATGCCATACTGTCTCCAAAGTGTAGGGAGCCAACATCTGGCCCCAAATGCAAACAGACAGATGAAGGATTATTGCCATTTTTAAGCCTCTCCTTCTGGGCCCTGTTTGCACATCAGAGAAAGTCTTTATTTATTACTGCCCTGTCTGCCTCTGCACTTATCCATTCACACTCAAAACCATGCTCTGTGAGTGGCACATCACATTCATGCCTGATCAGTAAATCGTACCAAAATCAATAAGCCACTTAACACGGCTGGCATTAACACTCAGTAATGATGGAGGATTTTATTGGTCCTTGTTGTAATTCATGTCTGCACTGTTAACAGTTAGGCATCATTACATAAGAGGCTGTTTTTACTGTTTATATTGGCATAAAACTAATTAGCACATCTGAAGTTGCCTCAAGACTTAAAAAAAGAACAGTGTGATGTTATGACAGTATTTACCATGGAGCAGTTTTATTCCCCAGTACCTAAACAGTCCATATTAGGGTGCATCAGAGAGTATCTTAAAACTACAAATAGCTCCCTAGAAACCCAGAGTGAGCTTGAACTTGTCAACACCCGTAGCCTGTGTGTATTTGGTTAGATTTTTCTTACGGTGGGAACAAATAGTAAATAAGCATGTTGGATTAAAAGGATACAGAGCATCATAAGACACATAACTTAAAGTCAGTGGGCTCTATTTTACACTTGGCGCAAAGTTAGCACACAGCATAGCGCAACTGTCATTGCTAGTTTAAGGCCGACAGAGTTTTTATTTTCAAGACCAGCTCCCACTTTGTGTAAGTAACAATGTACTTGCACTCTCTGTGCGCCCGTGGGTGTTTAGGTTTTTAAATGACGTACCATCAGGCGCATTATTGGCGCAGTGCTATTTTGAGGCAGCAGAGAGCGATTGCTCCATTGACCATCATTGACCCGGTCTCAACGTGGAGTATTTTCCTGCATTTAAAGGGTGAATTATTCAGACAGTGAGACAGATACATAGACAGGTTCACAACACGTCTACACTCTGCTTATTACACACACAGGGATGCATGGATGGGTTGCAGGTGTATGAAATGATACATCATTAATAAGGGAAAACATTAATGTCATTTTTCAAAGTGTGAACATGGCAGAGAGCAGAGCTGCTGTCTGCCTCCCCAATAAGAGAAACATGGGGCACATTCCTCACGAGGAGCAGCACAACTTTATTGATTTATTTCAGAAATTACAGGTTAAGTTCTGTTTCCACTGTCAAGTTCATAGCTACAGTTTTAACTTTGGCTGCTTAAATGTCCCACGATATTCGCTGTAGTGATATTACTGCTCTCACAGCATTACTCTCAGCAGAAATCGCGTAGACATGTAAATAGCAGTGCAGCAGGTGCAGGTGGACCTGGCTTTTAAAGGGAATGGGAGATGAGACTGACTGGTTGAGTTCATGTAATGCACAAAACACTCACATGATTAATTAAGGGACTAAATACAACCCCTTTGTCCCCTGTGTTTTATTGTGTGCCCAGATTATGCACCATTTAACTATCATAAGTGGAGTTGGACATGCCTTAAATGCACTTGAATCATGCACTTTAGACCATATGCTATAGATCAGTGGTTTTCAAACGTTTTGTCTCCACGGCACACCAAAGGACAAACCAGAATCTCAAGGCAATAGTTTCTGTAATGTGTGTTATCACTCTTATCATGACGTAAGAAAAAATAAGAGGGGTAGCTTTCTTTACACTGTCTACTGATAGTTTCGGTGGTAGGTCGTCTTCGCTGGTGCTTCCTTTTAAATGTTATCATCCCTCGCACTGGCTGCCAATCAGGGCTTTTGATGTGTCACACACAAACTCCCATGGCACAACTGGATTGGCATCACGGCACACCATTTGAGAACCACTGCTATAGTTTGTATATAAAGGGCCCTAAATCTAAAAACTTGTTGGCATGGATTTGAGCAGAGCACATGTAAAATTACGCAGTATGCACACAACAAGGGAACTCATGTCCATTTGTTTATAAAAAATGTGTAGTGTTATTTCTGAGCAGTGCTGAAATGATTAGTTGATTGAAAGGAAATTATAGTAATTAACAGAAGTGTTCATAATCAGTTAATCATTTAAGTAGTTTATCAAGCAAATTGCCAAATATTCTCTGGATCCAGCTTCTCTAATGTGAGGATTTGCTGCCTTTTGCTGTTTTATTCATTGTAAATTGAATATATTTGGTAGCACAAATGAGCAACTTGTCATAGGCCGTTTTCTTTTATATTTATTTATTCTTTAAAAAAATAAAAAATAAAACAAATCCTATGTGACATAATCATTGAGTATTTGTTGGTCTGTGACTCACAAGGCAAAGTCATATTTTAGTTTGTCTAAAGTGCTGTAATGCTGATTTTAACCACGTCTGGCAGTGCCCACGGTCTGATGGTACTTGCTGTGGTGTCTCCTCAGTACACTGCACAGCCGTATGGCGGGCGAGCATGCCCAGCTGAAGGACGAGCTGGAGGCGATGAGACAGGACAACATCCAGCTGGTCAGGGAGCACAACCACGTGAAGCAGGCCTGCGAGGAGCTGAGGAGGCTGCATGACGATGACCAGAGAGAGGTGGCTGAGATGAGGATGCTGCACCAGCAGGTACCTATGGAACTGGCAGCCTCATCCACATTCACACTTATATAGCTGCAGATGGGAGTACATAAACCAGAGCACACACATATCTTCACACACTCATTTCCATCCCCACTGCCCTTGAGATTCAATCATTTGGATCTTGACATTTGAGACAAAAATCAATGTATTTCTCTCTCAGTGACCATCACGTCCAAGACGGCAACATCATTCTGAGAAATGGGGTCAGACAGGCTCGTCCCCACATGTCTCCCATCGATCAAAACATTCTTTCAAATTAGACAAATGACTCAACCTGCATCTTTTCCTGTTTCACCGTCGGACATTTTGTCTGACTACAGTCAGAAGGTCACATCATTAAATGTCTGCAGTGCCTTACATAACCATGGGGAATGTCTTACATGGCTCTGTGATAGCAGGCATACATGCCTCATTGTCCTCGTCAGGTACACTACTGTTCAGCGTCAGTCAAATTAGGAATCAAATTAGTTCAGTGATGTCAGTTCAAAGTCGACTTTTATTGTGTAGTCATTAGATGCCAGTGACCTACTGCACACTGTTGACCTACTGCACATGGTACTTTGTCTTCTGTGAAATGTTTCCTTTGTCTTGTAAGCTGGAGTAATTTACTGGAAAAAGAGAAACCGCATTTTGGAAGTGTGTTTAAGTGTGTATGTGTAAGAGTTAAGTTAGCGGTAGGCCTGCTTAACTGGTCTGGTCCAAATGATTCGCTGTTGCTTTTAAGTTGGAGACCAAAACAAGAAGTGTAGACATGATATGATGGACTGACAGGCATCTCATTCATTGAGCAGTTTTGGTGACTCTCATGTAAATGTAGGTTATTCTAAGTATCAGTCAAGACCAAAGGATTAGCTCTGGGTCTGAAAAGGGAAGCCAGTGCAGGAGTGAAGCTGCGTTCAGACCTAGAGTTGTCTTTCTTTGGTCTGAATCAGGGACTAATATTGTTACAGAGTTGCATAATTGCCTAGAATTGGTTCGTGTTCTCACGGCAGCATTTACAACCGGACCAGATAAAATGCCTTGTGCGAGAAAGCTGCTCTTGATTGGTCAGAATTTCCATGTGGGAAAAATCCAGGAAGTAAACAAAACGTTGAAGAAGAGTACACTTGCAAGATAAATGTGACACTTTCTAATGTCACAATGGAGGGACAACTACGCAGGTTGATTTTAGCGCTGCTCATCGTGGACTATATTGCTGTCATTGTTCATTTTAGTCAAACCATACAGTTTGAAAACGAGGCGCGGCTCCAACTAGAAAACAATGTTTTGATGCATTGGATGTGCTGAATGTGCATATTAAGGCAGTACAGGAGGAGGTGCACATTAATAATCCTCCAGGACTGTAACATGCTCATGTTTAACACAAACACTGTGTCATGTGACTGCAGTTGGTTCGGATTGAGGTTCTCATCACAAACGAACAGTACCAGAGTTCGTTTGTAACTGGACCGAGACCACCTCTTCAAGAAGGTCTCAGTCTGGTTGTTTTGGTGCACACCAGAGAGCGACTACTGTGTTCACACCTGCTGAAACGAACTGCACTTAGAGGGCAAACAAACTTGAATTCAGTTGAACCAAACCAAACTGGGCAGGTGTGAAAGCACCCTAAGTAAAACAAACAGGCAAATGCACCAAAGTTTGTTTGAACAGCACTGTTCAAACAAACTTGTTTTTACAAACATTGTGAAACTTAACAAGGAAACTTTTCTCTTACTTTTATTTGTTTTAATCCAGAGCAACAAGAAACAGAGTTGCAGGCAGTCTAACTTTCCTTTTCTGAACAAAAGCACCAGGGAAGCACTGCCATTTCTGTGGGAGTGTCTATTAAACTAAAGCTCTAAGATATACAGAATCTGGAGTGAAGTCTCTTCCTGTCCTGCTACCTCAGCACACAGTTGAGGGCCTAAGGCTTTAGTTGATTACTTAAGAGATTTAGTTACTTCCCTGTGCCAAGACACTGTTAACCTATATTTAAAACTTCATTGTTTACATTGAAGCTAAACTGAATCGTACAATTAAATAAGGCAGTCATGAATGGCCAAACCTCAACCTTTTATAATTATGCTGAAATATATCTCTCATGTCCTGATTTAAATGCACCACAAATGGATGACACAAGCCGTCCCACTGTTCTTCTCTAATTCAGTAATGATGTCATTTCCAGGTGATGAGAGAGGGGTCGCCTGACGTCCTCAACAAGCTTTATGATGCTGCTGTGGACAAGTTGGAGGCCATGAAGATCGAGTACGAGGCTCTGCGGAAACACTATAACGAGAAGACGGCCGGTCGCAACGCAGACCTCAGTCGCCTGGACCAGGCTGAGGAGGAGAACCGCCGGCTGCAGAAACAGCTGGACATGCTGCTGAAGCAGAGAGACGCCGCCATCCACTATCAGCAGCAGTACTCCTCGTCTATAAGAAGGTAAAGCCGGAAATATTACACACACCAAACTGGCAGCAGGAGAAGCTGCACACACACACAGAAGCAGCAGCTGTAAAAAGTGTAATGATTAACAGCAGTAGCAGAAAACTTTGCTTCAAACTCTGTTCTTGAGCGTAGTGCCAATGTCAAATCTGAGAGTTTTTTTTAAGGCAAGTCAGAAAACATTCATCTGCAGAACGTGCAGTTAAACCCAGCACATTCCCTATGTGGTACAGGTTTGACAACACGCAGCAGGAACTGTCCAAGGCCGCAGCTCAGAACAAGGAGCTGCAGCGAGAGATGGAGCGGCTCCAGTCAGAGGCGACGCGGCTTAAGACCCAGCAGCTCAAGGCGGCGAAAGAAGGAGAGAAATACAAGGAGGAGCGAGACTCAGTGATCAACGAGTACCGCCTGATCATGAGCGAGCGGGACCAGGTGATCAAAGAGGTGGACCGGCTTCAGACCGGGCTGGAGATGGCAGAGGCCAAGCTGAAGAACACTTCCTCAGAGAGACGGGTGGCTAGTGAGGAGCTGGAGGCTCTCCGACAGGTAACAGCTCAATCAAGGGCTCATTAGCCCCATACTAAGAATTAAATCAGGTTAATAATTTTACATTAAAAGGTGGGAAACACTTAGTCCTGTTTAGGTCATGGACTTGTTGAATCATATCTGTAAAACACATTAATTTAATGATGATCGCTTCAGATTTATAAAGGTTTTTATGCTGTGTGTGTGGGAAATAATATAAGCAGCCTTGACTTACTGCGTCACGTGTGTGTCGGCTGTAGTTAAACTGGTTATAGCTGCAGTCGTCATTAATTTTGGCAACACCCAGAGCTTATTTAGGCTGGCCAAAAAGCATGTGTCATCACTGGTTCAGCATGAGTCATTCAGCCAATAAACAAAAATCATAACAGTCAACACAGATTGATGTTTACTTAAATAAGAAACAAATCCTCAGTGCTTCTAAAACAAACTTCCTACCAGGTGAAAAACTGTCCGATGGGGAATATTCTAGTGTCACATCTGCACAAGAAACAGGCCAAAAAAGTACAGATAAGAAGGAAAAAACGTCACAAAATAGAGGTCTTTAGGGTCCAAATTGACGGAAACGTACGCTTATGGGCACAGGGATTAGTTCTGAGATCAGATTGTACCCTGTAATTTCTAAAAATATATTTACGTCACCCATTTTTGCATTTTGAGAGGAGATACTGGAGACCTGGGTCGCAGGTTTGGGTCTACAGTCTGGGTAGAGGAAGACCTCTGATACAAATAAAACCATTAAAGAAAATGCCTTTGACAGCAAAATGACACAGGAAATTCAGAAACGTTTGTGTTTGCTCACATTTGATCTCAGTCATCCACTGATGACATGTTTTTGTGCGATATGAAGGAGCTGGCCTCAGCACTGGTGGAGAGGGACCGGGCCATCTGTGAAAAGAATGAGCTGCTGGAGAAATACTGCCACGAGGTGAAGGACAAGGCCGAGGCCCAGAAAGAGCTGAGCCAGGCCTGCAAGGACATTGAGACGGTGCGCGAGGAGAGGGACGTGGCCCGCAAGGAGAGGACAGAGGCCATCATCCAGAGGGACCAGCTGCTGCGAGAGTATTACCAGGCCAGACAGGTAGCCAGACAGACGGGAGATTTATCATTACAAATAGAGGGATTGATTTATTCCCCTGACAATAATCCCTTCATCCCATCTCGTATAGTCGTAGTAAACGTTTTCTATCAGCAGCTGGCGGATTTCCACACATTGATTTTGTTGATAAAGTGTGTATGACCCATCACACTTAGTTTCATCGTGATTGTCAGATTAATTGCAGTGAAAGTCCTGAGACTCCTGCATTAGGAAATTACCAGCAATTATAGTGAAAAGGCTCCCTGACTTTGAAGTGCACAAGAGAAGTGCACTGCATCAGAGATGGATAATTAAGCCCAACAACAGTACAGTAAAGTCTAATGGAATTAATTTAGCTATGGACATAATTAATGCTTTCACTACATCAGGCAGTCTCCGTGCTGTAGAGTTATTTAGAGCGAGAGAGACTCATTTACTGCAGATACACCAGCAGACGTACACTTATTATACTCTGTCTGACCCACTTCAGACCACACCACCTAATCCAATCTGAGGCTGTTAGGCTTCAAACTACCTTCATCAGTTGCTTTTTAATTTGCACCAGAACACAACATTTTACTCTGCTAAGTTACTGTGGACAACTATTGCAGGGTTAAAAGAAGAATTGCATCCTCCTTCTCATAAAGTAATCCACCAGGAATATGTTTGCATGTATTTGATTGGCAAATGTGATGTGAGACGATGTGACCAGGGAGAGTTTGTGAATTTGAGGCTAGAATTCAAGGTCTTGAATGTTTCTTAAAATAGTCAGTACTTGACATGGGTCATTGAAAGTTCTTGGATTTGTGTTTTTTGTGCAAGAATAGGAATTCTGTCTTGTTTTGCTGGGCTGTGTTTGAGAAGGAAGGAGACCACATAGTCTGGCACCACTGTAATAAACTTTTTCGACAGTCATGGGCTGGCTTGGCTTGGCTTGGCTTGGCTTGGCTTGGCTTGGCTTGGCTTGGTTTGGTTTGGGCCATCAGCCCAGCTCAGCAGGGATTTGCATTTCCATTACAACAGGGCTACCTTCTTGAACTGATGATGGCTTGTCTTGAGTGATGACGTTTAAAAGCTGAGTGCTGATCCACGGCTGAAATCCCCATTTTTGTTGCATGTGTGTTTCCATAGCAGAGTAGGTAAAGGAAGTTTACCTGTTGGAGGTGAGCTGTCTGCTCTTCACCAACATCTCACTGCAGCTGTTTCTGTTTTTGCTCTTCCTCCCTGCCGTATTAGACTTGCCTTTATTGGAGAAAAGCCGCTAACGAAGTCCTGCTAATTCAGTAATAACACATTTAATTTCTTTTAGATTCTTCACAGTAAAAGTCCCATGTTACTGTATTATGTATAAACTTTTATTGTGAAGCAGCAAAATAAGGAAATGTTGAGTTTTCGAGCAGCAACTTCACAACTTCTAATACGGCTGATAGCGAACATGAAAAGGTAAAATAAAGCAGATATCAGGGGGGAGGGGTGTTGGTGTCTTCGGGGGTTGGATGCAGTCTGCAAGATGTCACCGCCTCCTGATGACAGCTCATATATGTGTAATCTAAACTACGTCCTACATATGAAACGTAGATGTAAACTAGCCGTGGTTTGCAGATTTGCCCATTGCTGTTTTATTCTTAAATGGGCTGCCTGTAAAGCGCCAAGCCTGGTCGTTCCTGGTTTCTCTTAAAGATTCTGTGTTGTAGTAATTAACCTTGATGCCTGTCTTTAACTGTGCTGTGTTGGGTGCTCGAATTTGAGAGAATTGGCCTGGAAAGTCCTTGAAAAGTACTTGAATTTGATGTTCAAGAAGATGTGGGAACTCTTAGTTAGACTGCGTTGCAGCAAACGTTAAGCCAGGTTCAAATTTTTTCAAGACAACTATTGTTTCTTTTTTTTTTTGTGCTGGAGCCTGTTCATCAGACCCCTGCTGAGCCAGTGCTGTGGTTTCAGTGAAATTAATGAGGATGCTGCTTTTTTATACAGTGCTAAAGTCAGGATGAGCATGGCCTTAAATGTCACAGAAATGTGTTGGAGCAAAAAGCAGGGTTCACTATGAAGTTCCCCAAAGTGTAATGTGATTAAATCAAGCAAAGTTTTTAAAAGTGTCTCCCCCACACAAAGCACCTCACTGCTCACATCCTTTGTACAGCCCCACACTGACCTCCTTCACCTTACATGTTCTCCAACTACCCCAGAAACAAGATTCTGCCACTCTGGACATGGAGCGAGCTAATAAGGAGATCGATATGCTGAGGAAGCAGTATGAGGCCATCTCTCAGGAGCTGAAGGAGGCCGTGCAAGAGGCCGAGGTGGCAAAGTGTCGACGAGACTGGGCCTTCCAGGAGAGGGACAAGATAGTGGCAGAGAGGGAGAGCATACGGTAAGGAACGGCTTCAAAAGCTGTCTGCCTGTGAGGTGGAAACATGTCGTGTTTATGTTGCATGTTAGCGAAGAAAGACGTGGATGGAAATAGATTTGTTTACATTTTGTGTGATCCTGATTTTGTGTGAAAACGTGTGCGTCTGTCAGCACGCTGTGTGACAACCTGAGGCGAGAGAGGGACAGAGCTGTGAGTGATCTGGCAGATGCTCTGAGGAATCTAGATGACACGAGGAAGCAGAAGAACGACGCTGCGCGGGAACTCAAAGAACTAAAGTGAGTCATACCTCCACTTATTTTTTTGTGTACATAAAAAAATGTTTACATGCCAGGCTGTTATTATTTTCTGCTCTATTTTTAGGTTGAAACCTTGAATGTTAATCACTAAGTTCCTCCGTGTATCAGTCTGTGCTCCTCTTCCAGAGTGATTTAATACCAGATCTTTTGTGCCACCCAGTGGAGGAAGGATGTCACTGACCTGTAAAGGTGTCTGTACTTAATCTGCTCATGTTCTGTGTCCTGCAGAGAAAAGATGGAGGACCAGTTGGAAAAGGAAGCGAGGTTTCGTCAGCTGATGGCTCACAGTTCACACGACTCAGCCATCGACACGGACTCAATGGAGTGGGAGACGGAAGTTGTAGAATTTGAGAAGCACAGAGTAAAAACCACTTTCTCTTACTCTCTATAATCAGTAAATTAACTTCTGCTGAACCAAATTTTGATGCACTCAAACTTCACATTAATTATGTTTTGTCTTATTCAGGATATGGATTTGAAAGCACTTGGGTTTGATATCGCTGAAGGGGTAAATGATCCTTATTTACCAGGAGATTGTGGCATATTTGTCAGTAAGGTGGACAAAGGAAGTATTGCTGAAGGAAGATTAAGGTAATTGTCTCACTGCTCTATTTACCACCTCAGTAATTAAAACAAATTTTATGTGCGTGCATGTTCACTTAAGAAAATACAGTGTGTTTACCTTGGGGGAAAAAAGTTTTCTGATTTTAGATCGAGAAATATCAGATCAAAGCAGGTCTGTGTCCTTATTTTCCTTTTGGAGTATTTGATTACTTGAACTGTCTCTCTTGTTCTCTCTCTGCAGGGTAAATGATTGGTTGTTGAAAATTAATGATGTGGACCTGACCAATAAGGACAGGAAGCAGGTGATCAAAGCGGTGCTGAGCGGCGAGGGAGTGATCAATATGGTGGTTCGTAGAAGGAAGTCACTGGGAGGACGGATCATCACCCCGATCCAGATAAACCTGGCAGGACACAAAGGTCAGCTTCAAGCTCTTTTTTTTTTTTTTCGAAATAAACTTAAATATTAAAATGCTGCTGATAACAGGTAACTAATGATGTTCCAGTACACAGAATACAGTAGTTATTGCTGTTATTTAGTGCAATATATGTCATGATTTAAGCTTTTTTATGTATTTTAAAAGATGGACAGTTAACACATGTAGTAATATTTCTGACTGTTTTTTGTTTCACCTCTCAGACAGCGGCATAGGTCTGGAAAGTGGAGTATTTGTTGCCACTGTGGCTCCAGGCAGTCCAGCTGCCAGAGACTGCGCTCTTACTGTTGGGGATAGACTGTTAGCTGTGAGTATGCTGCCTGAAAAATGTGTAAGTTACTTGACAAGAGATGAAGTCCATTTGATGCCATGAGACATCTACTGGGGAGATGTTGGCCTCTGGTGCCCTCTGCTGACCATAGGCATGTTGTGTTTGATGAAGGAACACACCTTGCACTATACTTGCTTTGGCAACCCTAATGACATATATGTTATATATTATCTTCAAAGGCGAGCTGTGATAGCTGGAATTTTTCTGACTGTGTGTTTTTGTCCACCACAGATCAATGGCATTGCACTTGATAACAAGTCGCTCTCTGAATGTGAATCTCTGCTGAGGAACTGCCGTGATTCTCTCAGCATCTCCCTCATGAAGGTGAAGTCCTCAGACCTATCTACACAACAGCCTTCATTTCTTGTCACTTAAAAAAATAAGTAATATAAAATAAGTATTTATTTACCTCCCTCCCTCAACAGTTCCTCCCACAGAGCTGTTCTGGCCAGAGTTTATTTGAAGGTTTGAGGGACTCAGACAAGACGTCTCGGCTCCAGTCGTGTGAGATCCACGCCAGGAGCTGCAGGAACTCCAAGCACAACTGCTCCAAGCACAACTGCTCCACACAAACAGACACTTGCAGCTGTGAACTGAGCGGCCGAGGGGACGAAACGTGTAAGGACACCGGTGACTCTCTGGACAGCAGCAGCAGCAGTTCTCACTGCCACAACAAGCCTTTTTCCAACAGCTCCCTGCACTCCCGCTCCCTCTCCACCTCCCACAGCCCCTCAGAGCCCCACCCTGACTTCTGCTACAGGAGGCCAGAGCTCCACCATCGCCCCTATACCTTCACCCCCGTACTCTCCGACTGCAGCTCACCTCAGACCGCTGTGGACCGAGTGCAGAGCTCAGCAGCAAAACCTGCTGGAGGCACATGGCCTAAAGTCATAGCAGGAGCGTCTCTCCCTGAGTGTGCTCAGCTCTCCATCTACAAAAAAGTCAAACAGAGGAAGTCCATCTTTGATGTGAACGCTTTCAGGAGACCAGAGGTGCCCCCGAAACTGGACTACATGTCTCTTTCTCAGGTGCCCAAGCACTCGCCGCAGAGCTCAATGTCTGAATCCGGTCAGACCCCTCCCACCCCGCCAGCCAGGAGCGACTCGTTCAGGTTCAAACATCGCCAGCAGAACAGCTCGGCGTCGGACTCCACCATCACCACGGGCACTCCCCCGGCCTCCCCGGCCCAAGCCACAAGCCCACAGGACACGGGAGAGGCAGGGAACCTGCTCTATTACAGCGATGTAGGAGAGGCGAAGAGCAGCTCCAAGAAACCTGCTGAGGAGGAGGGGAGTCGACACAGGGCAGAGGAGCGGCAGAAGAGGAGGTACCGGCCAAAATCAGCTCCAGCACTGCGGCGAAATGTTACTCCGTTACATATCCCGGTTCCAATGCAGGTAACTGAGATACTGTTCTCATCTGATCTGGCGTTTTTGTTGGTGTGTGTTAGTCAAATTGATTAACAATCGTCAGTGGCAGTCGAGTGTTATCAGCTGTTTGATTCCTTCTTACAGGTACAAAGTTTCTCTAACGACGAGCACTCCCCAGAGCCAATGGACTTGTTACGCTTCTCTCCCATGAGGACCAATCGGTACAGCATGCCCTTTGCACCCCCCAGCTACAGCAGCATCACGACACGTGAGTCATCTGAACAGTGTCACCTGTTCTGTGTTGCTTTCACATCCAAAAGTGTTCTGCTGAGTCGGTTGTCTGTCAGCATCTGAGTCTCTGTACTTCACATTTATATATTTGTACATTTTGTTATTGTCACTAGCATTAAGACTTAGGCCTAGTTCACATGTACAAAAGTATTTCTGAAAAAAATTGTTTTTCTCCCTTTCATACTTCCTGTACGTAACTCCTGTCCACACAAGCACTGTTAAAACAAAATCTCTCTCCATATGAAACTGCAGAAACGCAATTGAAGTGCTTTCAGGAGCATGCCAACCAACAGCCTGTGATTTAACCCTAATCCTAAAACCATTCAAAGAAAAAGAAGATGATGTTGGCCAATCAGAAGCCTGAAAAGAAGCCATTACCAGAAGGTTCCCTGGAGCAGTGACCTCTGCACCTCACACCGATGCCTCTGTTTCTCTGTGTAGTGGAAGAGTAAAGGCCTTTGCACACTGAGTTACTTTTTTCCATCTGAAATTGTCGCATGTCTAAAAATTAATATGGCCTCACGTGTCAGTCACGTTTGCACACTGAGTCTGAAACTTGAACAGGTTAGATTTTCTGCGTTTTTGCATCATTCAGAGCCTTTAGAGACGTTTGACCAACAATGAGTGAAGAAAATGTGGCGACGGGACACAGCCGCAACAGGACAGAGGAACAGGGCACACAAAATCATTTCATTACTGCGAATAGCTCACATTCAACAAGTCAGATAGTAACATTCAGGTGGATGATGATGAAGAAGAGGAGGAGGATGTGGACCACACACAGAATGTGGAGACAGAGAGGGAGGACTGCTCCGCCCCTTTGTGCAGCTGCGGTGTCAAATGAAAGACACGGGAAGTAAGTGATGACAGCCAGATAGGTAACTCCAGTGGAGAGAGGCAAAGGAGGAAATGTGTCTTGTCATTTTGTCACGTATTGTGAATTTTCACAAAGAATAGAACAATGAAACGCATCGGAATCAGTGTGCAAGGTTTCTCTATGTAACGGAGGGATTTAAAAAAATGCATCCAAAAAAACGGAATCAGCGTGTAAAGGCCTGAACTTTACACTTATGAGTAAACATGTAAAAAGTCCTGCTAGCAATGTGGTCACATCTGCCATTTCAAAAAATGTCAACTCATTTAAGACACCTCTCAAAGGAGTAACTGTAAACTCTGACATAGCAAACCAAAAACCCAGTTTTTCCAGTCTACAGGTCAACACATTAGACAGTGAGTTTTACAAAATGTTTCTTTTCAGTGACCTAAAATGCAGTTCACATGCGGATGAAAGGTTAAAACAGAGAAAAGCTACACTTTCAAATATGCCTGTGTATGTGTGGACTAGGCCTTCATGTATGATCGCAAAGAAATTTTCCCTGCACTCATCCCTGAAAAAGGCTCTACTTGATCAAAACTGAACTGAGGTGAACTCTGACATAAGCCAGCTGGAGATTGCGACAAAACAGGAAACAGATGCTTAAATTTATCCATCATTGGTGCTTCTTTAAAAACATACAAGAGATGGGGTGACTGTTCGTAGGACAGAAATACAAACTGACTGTACCTTCGCTTCTCATCATCATGTCTGTGTTGAGTCTGATGTAACCTGTGATCTTACCCTGTGTGTTCCCTCAGACCCAGCACAGCGAGGTTTAGCCCCGTGTCCTGCTGTGACCGCTGTTATGAGGAACCCCGTGTACACCGCGTGGAGCCACGAGATCCAGTCCAACAACTGTCCTCCAGCTCCCAGCTCAGGCGTCCACCCACATTCACACACAAGGTGTTTACATTTGACTGTGTTTGCATTTACAAGACTCATACATTTTTCTTTGTTCACACTAATAAGCTTTTTTCACATCCGACATTTTGACTTGTTATAACAGGAAAAGCACAGGTGTTACTACTAACATTGTCACGTGTCACAATATCGACTGTTCTCTGTTTAATATCACTGTAAAATGAATATCTAAGGGTCTTTAATTGCAACCATAGTGTAGTTTTTTCATATTCAACATTGATTTGGTAAGTCCGGTGATGGTGCATTTTATTGTACAAAGCAACGGTTACCCTGCCCCAGATCTCATGAACAGATGGCATGTAGCAAATTACATCTTGCTCTGGGTTGATGATTGACTGCCGCGGGACTTACCGAGGCCTTTTTTCTCCACTTTTAGCCCTCAGCATCAAGGTCGGCTCAGCTTGGACCTCAGCCACAAGCGCGCCGGGGACGTGACTGAGACGAGCTGCAGCCAACCACCGCACAGCACCAACTCCCTGCCCTCCAGCGCAAGACTGGGTACGTTTGCAGTCCTAGATTAAGACAAATAATAACTTTGATAATATGTCCTGTGACTCCTAGTCTTGTGTTTAAAGGGTCAGTTCACCCAAATTACTAAACATATTTTTCCTCTTGCTTCGAGCTATGCAGATAGTTGGATAGTGCAGATAAAACTGTTTTATTAGAGATTATTTCTTTTTTAGAACATAGTGAGAAACGAGGACAGTCGGTACAGAAAGGTGTGTTGCTGTAGCAATGTTTAAATATAACTTTTCAACACTGAGAACTACCTCTGCTGTACTTCTATTGAAGTGGGATGGCAGCAGAAATCTCAGAGATTCCCACTGTGTATAGTACGTTAAACACACGGCACTTTAGCACTCAGCACTTTTTCTTGCACTTTAGACGTTTCTGTATGTTTCTGTGTTGTGATTGTTAAATATAGTCCATGTCTGTTTTATGTGATAGAACTGTCATTGTGATGATGTGTCCCTGTGATGATGTTTTTATCTTGTCCTGCGAAGCAATGAAATGTAGCACTGTGCCCAAGATGAATTTTCCTTAGGGGACAATAAAGTTTACCTTACCTTATCTTAGATGCAAGTTGACTTACCTTAAATTTTTACACATTAAAGTCTCTTTATATGTCTTGGGGAGTACACCTAGTAAGTAAGTAAGTAAGTAAACTTTATTTATATAGCACCTTTCACAGGTAAAAACCACAAAGTGCTTCACAAAAGTTGGAACAATAACAAAGAAAACACAACATAAAGTATAAACATAAATGCAAAGATGCATAGATATGAGAAGAAAAAAAAACACAATTAACCAAATGCCAGTTTAAATAAAAGAGTCTTTAAATGTGTTTTAAAAGTATCAACAGAGTTTAAACAGCGTAGTGAGAAAGGCAAAGCATTCCACAGTCTGGGAGCTACTGCTTGAAATGATCTGTCACCTCTGGTCCTAAAGCTTGTGTGAGGAACAACTAGCAGCCGTTGGTCACATGACCTCAGACTGCGGGTGGGAGTGTACGGCTGTATAAAATCAGACAGGTAAGAAGGTATGTAAAGCTCCTGAGGGCAATCTGAAATCTGATAAATTGCTTTAAGTGAGGCGATTTCAAGGGTAACTTCAGTATTTTTCAACCTTGGCCCAATAGAGAAGGGGAACAGCAATTTTTCAAACTAGTCCAGTGTTGACCGAGCCCACTGGCAAAACAGGCTGCACTGGAACAACTCGGGCCATTTGGCATGGTTGATTTACGTTCAATAAAAGTGCTTGTTTTTGCCACTGACAGACTCAAATTATTATTCTGTGTGTTGGACAACAATATGGAAAGGACCCTATAGAGACAGACCTTTTTATTAAAGAGTAAGATTCCTTTTCGTTTACCCAGGAACAGCCCTGAAATTGCCATCACCAAACCCACCAAACGTCATTTAAATTAACAGTAACTTGTCTGTACAGAGCCAACATATTTTCCTGTCTGAGTGAATTGAGGGTTTATTTCAAACAAACCAGAGTTGGTGATTGTTGGAACAGTAGAAAGATGAAACAAGACGGCTTTTGTGAATCTTATTTTGTCACGAGCAACTTCGAATGTGTTTTTGCAATGATAAAATTACCGTTTATTTAAATGGAGTCCGGTGGTTTGGCAATCGCAAATTTGGGGCTGTTTCTGGTTCGCCAAAAAGGCTCTTTCTCTTTCGTAAAAAGGTCTGTCTCAGTAGGGATCCTGTCTGTAATATTGTCAGACACTGAGAATAATGGAAATGAATGGCGCACAAATGGCCGGAATGGTTGCAAAGCAGCCAGTACGCAGCTGCCGGCTGCAGCCCTTTCACTCGGTACCAGATCAGATAAAAAAGATTGTTGTTCCATAGGTCCACTTAGACACATAAACATGATGTTTAGTCGGAAAAATACCAAAGTTATTCTTTAAGTGTTGAGTGGCTGAAGACTTGTTGAAAATGTAGTTTAAAAAAAGAAGTTTAAAAATGCAAAAAAAACAAAACAAAACAAAATCTGGGGCTTGAAGTTAGAAAGGCGTGAGCTTACCAAATCTCTGTGGCCTCATCTTTGCTTGAGGCTTCTAGCTTGAAGCTACATTAACTGCTACCAGTATAACACACCCAAGTTGCATTGTAGGTAATGAAGAGGGCAGGTTTTGACATGGAAGTATGCATGGAATAAAAAAAGACAATATCTGATACTGATGCATTAATTCTGATCCTTAAAAAACATTCAGAATGAGTATGAACATGTTTTAGGAGGGCATTGCTATCCTCACTAACATCAGAAAACACTGACACTGTTACATTTTTATGAAATGTATCAACATCAGTGACAAAGGGCAGCAGCATTACTGTACATCACACAGGAAAGACCACATATTCAAGTGTTTAGACATCATCTAGAGTGATACTAAATTGACCACGAGATGTATCACATTCTGTCTGACTCAGCTCAGGAGTTGACAGTGACTAATTGGGCACATCATACACTATCATTGTAGTAATTCATCACAGCAGTCTATTGTAATGTCAGGAAAAACTGATTACCACCTCCACTAAGCAACATCCTATCTGCATGGCTGAACAACCACTTAGGCAAGTGAGAAAATGTTTTGTTTTTTTTCTTTGTAATTTTCTGTAATAAGTCTCCTCTGTTTGTGTTCTTCAGGCTCCTCCAGTACTTTGCAGTTTAGGGCAGAACGCATCAAGATCCCTCCAACTCGTTATCCGCGCTCCACCGGATCTGACAGAGGTACGGTTGAGTTTGGCAGCTACATCATCTGATAACAAGCCTTACAGCAGTAAACAGCAAGCCCGAATTCATACATCTATCCTCTGCCACTCCAGGCTCCCTCTCACATTCAGAGTGTAGCAGCCCGACGCCTCCAATGTCCCCTGTCAACCTGGAGACATCGTCTTTCACCAGCAGCCAATCTCAGAGCTCCATTTCCACCCAGCCCAGGATATCAGTCAGCCCTGCTCCAGTCAGTGACAGGCGGAAGGATGGGTAGGCCAGTCCCTCGTCCGGGTCGTTATGCTGCCATCATTCAGCAGAACACGACACGCTTTCCACCATTTGTCTGTACCTCTGTCTGCTTCATTGTGATTAAGTGCTTGTAAAGCAGTAAACAAAGCTGTGAGCCTCCATCTTCATATCATTAGAACTCCGACTCTTCATATATCATTTCATTCTCATCTCTTTACTCTCTGCTGCTGTTCATTATAACCTGAAATGTTTCCCTCCTGCTTCGGGTGATTACTCTCTGTCTTTCCTCTCTCCATCTCCTTCTCAGATTTGTCTCTTATAACACTTCCTCTGTCAGAGTCCCACTGGCAGTTAAGCCCAAGTTCCTCTCTTTACGAAGCCTGAGGTTTGTCCTGTGCTGCTTGTAGCACATACATATGTGCACCATCTGCAAGGCTATCAGAGCACGAATATTAAGGCCTCCTGTGTACGCACCAGAGTTATTATAATTTAGCTTTTATATTTTATTGTTTTATTCGTTAGTTTTCATTTTTATTTCAGTTAACTAACATGTTTTTTCACACCTAGTTTCAGTTTTTTGTTAACTTTTAGTCAGCTATAATAACTTTAGTACACACTGCAGATATATAATGTACAGGGTTCCCACTGTCATGAAATTCCGGGAAAAGTTATGAAATTAGAAACGCTAATGTTAGCTTAACTGGGAGGCTACTGCAGTAATGTTAGGGTGCTTTCAGACCTAGAGTTGTCTTGCTTTGGTCTGAATCAGGGACTTATTTTGTTGCGAACTTGTATAATTTCCTAGAGTTGGTTCGTGTTCTCACGGCAGCATTTACAAGTGGACCAGATCAAATGCCTTGTGCGAGAAAGCTGCTCTTGATTGGTCAGAATTTCCATGCGGGAAAAATCCAGGAAGTAAACCAAACGTTAAAGAAGAGTACACTTGCAAGATAAATGTGACACTTTCTAATGTCACAATGGAGGGACAACTACGCAGGTTGATTTTAGCGCTGCTCATTGTGGACTATATTGCTGTCATTGTTCATTTTAGTCAAACCATACAGTTTGAAAACGAGGTGCGCATTAATGGTGCACATTAATAATCCTCCAGGACTGTAACATGCTCATGTTTAACCCAAACAATGTGTCATGTGACTGCAGTTGGATCGGATCCAGGTCGGAACATGTTCTTACCACAAACGAACCGCACCAGAGTTCGTTTGTAACCGGACCGAGACCCCCTCTTCAAGAAGGTCTCGGTCTGGTTGTTTTGGTGCACACCTGAGTGTGATTGCTGTGTTCACAGGGGGCAAACGAACTTGAGTTTGATTGAACCAAACCAAACCAAACTGGGCAGGTGTGAAAACAACTTTAAAATCTTACAGTATAGCAGAATTTGACTGTCAAGCTAAATCTCAGTCTGTAGATCAAACGGTTGGCTTTAAAAGAAGTTTATTTGCGGACAACACAGTCTAACAATACCTGATAATTCAATGAAAAATACATAATTGATTGAATCACTGGTATTGTGATCTGAACATCTGTACATGAAATATCTGGCTGTGTGTTGGGTCATTGATCCACTTGGATGGATGGAAGCCTGAAGGGACATGGTGGCGATCAGCTTGAATTTATGAAGGTATCTTGAAAGCTCAGGTACCGGTTAGGTCACAGAACAATTACTAGACATGTCCATAAAACAAGTGCTTCCTTACCGAGAAATAAATGCATACAAACTGGTCAAAATTATGATCCAAACGAGGATTTCTTCTTTTTTGTCCCCCAAAAAGGGGTGTGGCTTTGACGTTTTGTGAACGACCTGTATGTGCCATTTTCTGTCTGTCTGGCATGTGCAGCTAGTTGGCTGTGGGAATGTCTAACAAGCTTGAAAAGAAAGCAAGCGCTAGCAATTTGCTCATCCATAAATGCCTGGGAAGTGCATGTGTAATAATATATGGCTGTATTGTTATATAGGCTTACCCATTTTAAATTACTTGAATAAAGTTGTGGAAATTAGATAAATATCATTGAAAATTTTAATAATTCATTAGTAAAAGTGCATGGGAACCCTGAATGTAGCAGCAGTGGTGTTAGACTTGTTTGAATGTTTAATGGCCCTGATAAAAATTGCTAATGGATGTGAAGCCCCTTAAGTCATTTCCTTTTCTTTGCTTTTATTTATTCAGAATGCTGTTGAATTTTGGATGATTGCATGACTTTGAGTTGAAATGCACTCGACACGTCCCACGCAGCTCCCATATCTTATTGTTAAGCTGAAGTTCAGCAGTGTATCCCTAAAGCTTTAAAGCAAGTCACAGTATAGAGAGCTCCTTTGCATTCAAATATCTTATTGCAGGCAACACCTTCTCCTTTGAGTTTTTAGCTGGACTTGTATTAAGTTTCAGTCAGAGTTGCATGTTGCACCCTGCCAGCAGTCTTCAAGCTTTTTACAGACCATTACACAAAATGTTTCTTTTCTTACCCCCTGAAGGCCATACTTGGAGGAGCCACGCAACGTGACAGTACAGAAAGGAGCAGAACCACTGGGGATCTCTATTGTGAGCGGAGAGAACGGGGGAGTATTTGTCTCCAAAGTGACAGCAGGGAGCATCGCACACCAAGCTCGTTTAGAGTACGGAGACCAGCTCCTCGAGGTACGGCAGCTGTCACACTTGAGCCACATATCTAACTTTGGTTTGCTGTTTTTCTTTTTGTCTCTAATGTTCCACTGCTCTTTCCAGTTTAATGGAATCAACCTTCGCAATGCCAACGAGCAGCAGGCGCGGCTAGTGATCGGGCAGCAGTGCGACACAGTCACCATTTTGGCTCAGTATAATCCTCACATGTTTCAGCTGGGCAACCATTCTCGATCAGGGTAAGAGGGCGACGAGGAAAGAACACAGCAGGGATTTACACAGATTGGCTTTGTGGATTTTAGGTCATCAAATGAACCATTCCTGCAAAACAAAGTCTGTCAGCACAGTGTCAGTGAATTGTTTCAGTGTAATATGAAAACATGAATGGAATATAACAATTCTGTAACTGTTCAAATTATTACTCAGTGTTAATTTTATTAACAAAATCTATGACAATGTTCATAGACCTTTTATACATGACTAAGACAAGATGATGACAAGACAGCACTGATTTCGTGTGACTATCAACATGTAATACTGTTGTTGGAAAAAGACAAGACTAAAATGTACTTTAAAAAGTAAAAACTTAACTAAAATCTCTTTATTTTTGTTGACAGAAGAGATGAGATGAATAATGTAGGAGGTGTTTTTTTGTGCAGCAGTTCCATTTCCTGTGCTACTCAACAAATCAGGACTACAGCACACAATGAGGACAGTCAGGAGGACTCAGAGTAACTCTGAGACCTCCTTAGGTAACAATGACAATGATGAGGCTCGGGAGAAAAACACGAGGTGATATTTGGGCCCATTTTCATTACAATGAGGCTGAGAGAGGAAAAAACGCTGCATGGTTTCTGATTTAGAGAACCAGTGTGGCCATAAAGTAATAATTTTTGCCAGACTAGATTGACTGAAATGTTCAAAAAGACGAAAATGTCAACACTTTTTATTGACTAAAACTATACTTACATAGTTGCTTTTTTTACAAGATTAAAGGCTCTCTAAGTCTTCCTAAGCTACAAAAGTTTTTGTCACATACAGCCAACATCTCATGGGCACCGCATTCTTGTGTTCTTGCTTTCTCTGGTCTCGCGCTGGCTGGTTGGTGCAGCCTGGACCACAATGTTTTTGTTGCCATTTGCGGAGCCTGGGCTGCCTACAGAGACCAGACTTTTTCACAGCATATTCATAGGACATGTAGCTAGCGGATCATGAGGAGATGTTTGCTATATGTGACAAAAAGCTTTCAAGCTTAGGAAGACTTAGAGAGCCTTTAAACTATAAAGCCCAGACTTTGTCAACTAAAACTTGACTTAAAAAAAAACAGGATGAAGTTGTCTTAATATGACAAAAACTAACAAGGACATTTGACACAGGACGAAGACTAAATAAAAAAGATACCTGACAAAATTAACACTACTGTTAATACATAAACACATAATACTGTGTTCACGGCAAATGCATTTTGAGTATGCAACCATACAGACGTACCGCTTTGCCAAAAGAACAAATCAAATAAGATCAAGTAGCAAATGCAGACACTAAACATACAGTAAAACTTTGCAACAACTTTACTTTAGTTTATTAGGATCCCCATTGGCTACTGTATTGCAGCTGCTATTCTTCCTGAGGTCCACAACAACATTACTTTTGTGACAGTGCACAAAACAACTCACATATAACACTTAACAAAATAACAGACTAGAACTTAGACACAGACAAACAAGTGAGCTCCTGGTAATACAATAATTAAGATATATACTTTTCATGATTTCATTTGGTAAGTAACCTCCAGTTTGGGGCTTAATTTTGCTCCATAATTATGATAATAGATCAAGTATTTACACAATACTGTACATTCACATGTGTATGTTTCCATGCACACACATTACATGTGCATTAATAGGAATAGTTCCCAGGAAAACAATATTTTTAACATGCATGAAGTTCATTACAGAATCATATTATATAGGTCACCTTTTCTTGTAGTCTCATTTGGAAAACATGAAAAGATGTTAGCATGCTAACAAAAAAACTATCTCTAACTGAATGTCCCTGAACCACAAACACAGACAGACCATTCACACCCTGAGACAAACGACACAGGCAAACTTACCTTTGATATTTGTGTCCTCATTTTTAAGATTGGTATTATTTCTGAATCTCATGGAATATATTTTATTCTAAGTAATTTAGTGAAGAGTTGGAAACATTTTGACTTCCCTCTTGTTGTCCTTAGTTCTCGTATGGAGTCCATCAGCAACCAGCCGACTCCCCACGACAGCGGAGCCACCACCCCGGACAATCACTCAACCGTCGACACGCTGAGTGAGCAGGATGAGGGCACCATGACGCCGCCATCCAAACAGACCACTCCCGCCACCAGCCCTCACAACTCCTTCAGGTAGGACTGGAACATAATTCTGATGTCTGGTGATAGGTGACAGTTTTGGAGTTAAGGTAGAGGGAGAGGCAATTTCAGAGCCTGACCGTGAGGTTGTTTCTCCAGGCTTCCTGGTTCTGGTACGCACCGGGCTGCAGAGCCTCGGCTGGTGAGGCTGAAGAGGATCCAGGTCGAGCTGGGAGTTCAGGTCTGTGGAGGAAACCTTTATGGCGTCTTTGTGGAGAGTCTGGATGATGACAGCCCTGCTAAGAGTCCCGATGGCCTGCTGCCTGGAGACTTGATACTGGAGGTACCTGCCAAGAAATCACTTTAATTAACTAAGAACGTCATGGGCACATTAAAAATCACTTGTGCAGTTGGTGCTCACACATTATTAGATACAATATGGGAATGATGACCGCTGCATGCCTTTTACACTGGTCTGCAAGTTTCCACATGGCTACCTTCGTCACAGCTCTCATAATTTGAGTTTGGGTGGTGCTAGAATGAAAAGTCCAGAGGGGCATTACTATGGATCATATAGCTTTTCTTGGCAAGTCAAGCCTTACTGTGCTCTGATTGGCTAGCGCATTGTTCATCCAATTAAAGTGAACACATTCATGAAGCAGGGGCATGAAATCCCCCTCCAAAATGCTGAAGTCCACAGCTTTACATTCAGGGGTGTGTGGACACTGGAGCATGCTGGAGGCTTTACAGGGGCTGGAGAGGAGAGCCAGGGCCTGGAGAGCACGTTGGAGGCTCCACATCCAGGGGTGTGTGTACACTGGGACATGAGCATGGACCCTGCTGGTCTCCTGCCCTCCCTCTGGTTCTCTGGTTGTGGGGCTGTGTTATGGAGCCAGTCAGCTGACAGTCAAGCCAGGGCCTGTGATGCATGTTGAAGGCTCCACATCTAGTGGGGGTTCACACTGGAGGGCAGCCGACAGCAGGCACTCGGCCTTGGGCACAGACCCCGCCAACCTCCTGCTCTCCCTCTGGTTCTCCAACATGCTCTGCGGGCCCTGGCTTTCCTCTCAACGGCTGTGACTGCCTCTCCAGCCCTGGCTTGACTCTGAGCCACCTGGCTCTATCCTGCAGCTGATGGGCAGCCTCCTGCAAGCCCCAGTAACCCAGGCTAGAACCAGAGGGAGAACAGGAGATTGGCGGGGTCAGTGCCCATGGCCAAGAGCCCTCTGTCTACTTTCCGCCAGTATCCAGACACTCCTGAATATGGAGCTGTAGGCTTTGTCAGTTTTTGGGGTGGATTGTGCCCCTGATTGACAAACAAACACTGTGACTGGACAGCATGTTACACTTTAGCCAAACACACCTCTGTAGGGCGGGACTTGTCCCTCTGGACAATCCATTCTGGCTCCAACCATTTCGAAGCTTCACTGAAGGGGCATTTATACTCCCTAGTTGATGATTTCTTTGTTTGTCTGTGCTTCCTCTTCCTTCTCTTTCTCAAACACACCGGTAACAAAGGAAGCTGCCATAATTTGGTAACGATGAGAAAGAAACTAAAGTACAAGAAAAAGCAACACATTCTGTTTGAAAGTTTAAAAAAGAGAAACTCAGCTCATCCTAGTTCCCTCCACTTTCTTGCTGGCTTTATGTTGAACTACTTGTAGTTTTGTGTGAGAGCAACTGATGGAATGACGCACTAGGACTGTATGTAGCTTACAAGATTGACTCTGACTGAATGTATAATTATGGAGTCTTCATTCAAGGTTGAAGATCGGCTCCATTTTAGCAGGTTTGGTTGCATAAAAGCCTGTTAAGTACAACTCTCAGTTTTTTGTGCATTGTTTGGCTGCTTTTACTGAAAACAATGAGTCATTCTGTGTTGGCAGCTAAGCTCAGCGTCCTTTTGTCAACTCTCTGTAACTGACGTTTTCAAACAGTACAATGGCGTCAGCATGAAGAACAAAACTAAAGAAGAAGCTTACCTGGAAATGTTGAAACCGGCTGAAACAATCACATTCAAGGTCCAGAACTGCGTGGACAACCTCTCTGCGATCAAAGAGGCCCCCGGAGACGGATTTTTCATAAGGTACCCTCGCAATTTATTAAGAGAAAATCAAACCAATCAAAAAATCTGTGACATTATTAGTCAAGTCACCGTAACCTCAGTAACAGGATGTCTAGCAGTGTTGAAGAGGTTGAACAAAACAGCCATGAAATTAATTTTCATACCATGGTTTTGTTGTTATGTGTTTTTGGCCGAGACTGAATTAAATCTGAATCTATGAAAGGATTGAATCTCAAGCATAGAATTTTTCTTACAGGCTCCTTAATGTTCATAATCTTCTCTCTCAATCTGTTATGTCCTTGTTCAAAGGTGAGAGCATTCATCATAACTGCCTCATTGTTCATCTTTTGTCAGAGCACTTTACGAGAGGGTGGCAGAGGTAGAGCAGGAACTCAGCTTTAAGAAAGATGACATTCTGTATGTCGAAGATACACTACCAAATGGCAACTTTGGCTACTGGATGGCCTGGCAACTCGACGAGAAGGCACAGAAGCTGGAAAAAGGGCAGATTCCGAGTAAATACATGTGAGTCCAGCCTATAGTTAACTTCTACAGACTGTCGAGTGTTGTTAAAGAACAGCAGTGTGATTACAGTTGAGTTTATTGTGCTGATGTGCCTTATTAAGGATGGATCAGGAGTTCTACAGGAGACACAGTATGGCCGATATGAAAGACGACAACGGTACCAGCAAGACTCTGTCGGCCGCCGCACGGAGATCCTTCTTCCGCCGGAGGCTGAAGCACAAACGCAGCGGGTCCAAAGACGGGAAGGATCTGATGGCTCTGGACGCCATAAGCACAGATTCTTTACCCATCACAGAAGGTGAGATATCATCTACTGAGGAAGCCTTATCAGAAATGCACAAGGCAAGCAACATGATGAGTGAACAAGATGTTGGATTCTAGAGCCAGATTTGGTTTAATTCACTAGATTTAAGTGGAAATAGACAATTTTTTGTTTTAAGTTGTCCCTATAAGCCTCACTTTCGCTATGCAGTTCTGTCTGCCAACGGGTATGATCATTCAATAAGAAAGTGCATCAACCATTGCCCAACCAAAACAGACAGAGCATAGCACTTTTATTTTCCATGGTAGTTATCATTAGCTATCCCAAAGAGTATCAGTGTAAGTTCTTTGCAGTAACTATTCCCAATAGCAGAAATAGTGGACGGTGGAACAACAGAAGTAACTGTAGAAAATGTGGTAGTTGTCAGGCTCTGAGGAAAAGAGAAAGCAATCTGGTTGTCTTTGCACCAGTGGCACTTTTGTTTGCACTTTAACCAGTTGAAACCTGAGCCAACTGGCTTGATTTCTTTCAAAAACAAGGGAAGAAGGTAACAAAAGAAGAAATGACCCAAACAAATTGCAAGAAATAAGTAAAAAGAGAAAATTCTTAACTAGAAAATTAGTTAGAAAAAATCAAGTTAAAAACATACAAACAAGGAAAAGTGCTTAAAAATCATAATTCTGTAACATAATTTTAAATATTTAATAATAATAATTATTATTTTAGGTATAGTTTTTCCTGAGCTTTTTTCCTTTTTTCCCTGGTTTTAATTTTTTAAAAATAATTTTCTAAATCTATTATTTCTTATACAATTCCTGGGACGTTTCTGACCAAGTTGCTCATTGCTGTTTTTCCCATGTTTCTGAAAGAAATCGCACCAGTTTGCTCAGAGTTCGAAGGTTTAAAGACTTTCAAAAGGCGTCTGAAAACACCTCAAGAAAAGTGATGTTGCTCCAGGTTTGAAAGAGTTAATGCGAAAAGAAGAAAAAATAATTTAAGGGGATAATTTGTCGATTTTCAACCAGCTCTGTGTCACTGCGGCATGTGTGCAAATGAACAGTGTTTGGCTTCCCCCTGTGCCGGCAGCACTGGGAACTCGCCACCAGTACGGTAGCTTTTGGTTGGCGGGCTGGCATGGACTTCTGGGAGCTGGTGACACAGGGGGCTCCTTAACACTGTTAATCTGCACACACACCCCTGCTTATCAAATGACAGTATCCCTTTAAAGAGAAAGACGTGAAAAATGAGAGAGTGTAGAATGGGTTCAGTTCATTGTCTAAAACTCTTAAGTGACTAAACTTCAGTGTCTCATTGAGCTGAAACATTGCTGTTGTGCAAGGTTAACTCAAATTTGACATTTTGAAGATTTTTATTCGCTGCAGAGAAATGTATCTAATGTAACAACACTTGTCAGACAAAATATAATGGAGGGGAATAAAAATATAAAACTCAAAGAATTCAAATACTGGAAGGTACCAATAGTTCTCAAGTACATTACTGCAGTAAATATATTTACTGTTCTCCACCTCAGTGTCTCAAGTTTCAGGCTTGTGACCTGTTAGACATATCTGGAAGGGGAATGCAAATGTACTGCATGCACTGTCTCTTAACATAAAATTATTAGTAGCCACATTTGTCAGGCAGCTCCCAGGTATGAAAGTGTGGTTACGTAGCACGCTGGCTCAACAGAACCTTTCCCAGGACACTTAAATTCATAACTGAGGTTATTAAAGTGCAGCTGTGTCGCTATGCAGCCTTGTGTTATTTTGTAATAAATTGTATTTCCTGCTCAGACGGAGTCAGCCTGATGTACCAGCGGGTCCAGAGGGTGGAGTGCTCTTTCCCCAGACCAGTACTGGTCCTGGGTCCACTAGTGGAGGCCAGTAAGGACATGTTGGTGAAGGAGGCTCCTGCCCAGTTCTGCCGCTGTCTGCCTGGTGGGTTTGAAAACACAGAGTCAGTCTGATATCATTTGTCATGCATATCTCATTATTATCATACTGTAGAGAGGGGGTTTCACTACTCAGTTAAAAAATGAATTTTACTATCTCTGATGTTTGATTTATTTTACTTCCAGAGATTATGAAGGCATCTCAGCAAGCAATAGAACGGGGAGTAAAAGATTGTGTGTTCATCGACTACAAGCGGAGGAGCGGCCATTTTGATGTGACAACTGTAGCGTCTATTAAAGAGATCACAGAGAAGGTAAATTTATCTCACTGTGGATTTAACTGCATATGACGGTTATTATTGTGACATCAGTGGACCGGAATATTAAAATTACCAAGTTTATACACTGCTGTCTTTGTAAGATTAGGCTGTAAACTGGAGCCAAGTATGTCTAGATCTGAGGGTGTTTAACAGTACATGTGTGCATTAGTTTTTAGATGTAATATTTATCTACAGTTGCAATTGATGCAACATGGCTAAGCTGCCAATTTGATCAAAATACAACTTTTAAAGGACTTCTTAAGGGTTTTTAATTATGATTTGTCCACATTTGGATTCAAGCAACTACTTTTCACTTGACCTGAGTTCAGTAATCCAAAAGGCGGTTTTATATCAACATTATATTCTGTTGTTAAAGTGGAAATAGACAAGATTTTTGCTTCAACTTATTACTATGAATAAATGTTGATTGCACAATGTAATGGCCAACTTATAAACATGAACGTGAGCATTGTTAACAAAGCTAACACACTGTGTTTCACGGCAGTTGGCATGCCAGTGTTGTGTTGAAGACTGTTTACCCATCTATGTGTTTCCTTCTACCTAAACATGAACCAAACTTTATCCCTGTTTGGCAGAATGTACAATACCGATCAGTAGCGACAGGTGTTGCAACACATTTTGATAGGACAGAAACAGTATTTGATGAGGGAACATACTTGGCACAACACCTGTTAGGGTTTCTACTGAAGCAGGTTGTTATAAATATTTGAAGGAGTTTTATGAACATATCAGTACAGATTCCAAGTGATATAATCTCACATTTTGATGCAAATTGTGCCCGCAGGGTCTGATAAACCAAGTGTGACTGAGGGAAAAGTTATCTGTTTCCATTTTAATTATGTATCCAAAACCATTGCAAAGTATGGAGAACAAATACAAATCACTCTGCTTATTTTTTGCAACATTCTGCTTTGAACCACCCCCCTCCCCATTTCTCATGCAGTGTTTTGCTCTCATTTTCTCTCATAGGACTGTCACTGTTTACTTGACATAGCCCCTCACGCCATCGAGCGCCTTCACAGCGTTCACATCTACCCAATCGTCATATTCATTCGCTACAAAAATGCCAAGCAGATAAAGTGAGTAATCCCATGACTTGAAAGATGTTTGCTTCTGTTTCTGTTTTTTTATTTTTTGGTTTGTTTGTTTTGCTTACTTGTCTGAAGACATGCCAAATGTATGTCAGGCGTGCTTTGTGTTTTGGTGCCCCTGCTGTTTACCCAATATCAGTTTCAAGTTTAGATCCTCCAACGACGTGCTGAGAACATCATTTATCCAAGAGTTGTGATTCTTGAGGCTGTTTGTGAGAATATAAGAAAATATGCTTTTTATAGAAATGTAGGCTCAATATGATAACATAGAGGCATCAATATACACTCTAGTATCTGTAGCATTTAATTTACCCATTACTTTTTTTTCAGTAAAAGGTCTTCAGTGTAACTTTTTACAAGTATTAATTGTTTTATTTATTGCCAATGGGTAAACAGATTGTAACATAACTTCTAAACCACTGGGATTTTCCCAGACTTTCTTTATCATGTTCTCATGTCCAGGTTCTGGCCCAAGGCTACAAAGTGCGAGCACCAGAGTGCGCACCACGTGATGCCCACTGCAATTCACTTAACGGCCGTAAGAGAGAAGTGTCGCTAATAACAAGGATTTTCTGAAAGTTTCATACAGAACATTTAACTTACTGGACATTATTATCAAAAATGGAACCATTACTCACAAATGCGGATGATTATTTGGTATAAATACCATCTTTTCCCGGTCAGGACAATGTTTGGGTCAAGAAATCTGGATGTTAGAATGACTCAGCTAAACACTTCTCCAAAAAACAGCTTTTATCTGTGTCAGTTCTCCTTCCAGGAAATATAATTTTTGATTACTCTCATTTAATTTTCTTTCCACCGAGACAGACCCTCAGGAAATTGACGTCTGCAGAGGTCTCGTTGCGTTCATAATCACATTCATCCTGCAGACACAACAAAAACTAATTGATCAGCCTGATTTGATCACAGTGTCATTAGTTCAGAAACCACAGCCTGCTCTCTCCCACCACCTGCCGGGGTTTTGATAGGATGATTATGATATTTCAAAGATCTCTCTGCTTTTTCATTCGTAATCGCATGGGAAGATTAAATCCGCTGAACCTTCAGCATGGTACTTTTTGTGTGTATGTCTGTGCGTGTGTGTGTGTGCGTGCGTGTGCATAAAGACACACTCAGGTCTGGCAGAAACAGGCTTTCTCAGCCACACACGCCCACAAATCTATGAAGTGGTGCAGCAGGCTGAACATGGTGGAGATTGATTCCTGCTAAGCCTTCGCTGTCATCAGCTGAGTGCCAGCTGTCCAGGGAGGGCTCGCAGGGCCTGTGGCTCCGCTTTGTGGTGTGGGTGGCTAAAACATTCGCTTCCCCTGCCCCACTGCAGCCTCCATATCCACATAAACACACCTCCCACTGCCTGCCTGCCTGATGCAGTGATTGACAGAAGCTCAGGCTTTTTCATGCCTCTTTTTTTTATCCTCTGGGAGGCATCAGCAGACCAATATGTTGACTGCGTACTGGGTGCCAGGGAGACATGGGAGTGGGATTCTAAGTTATGTCAGAGGCTCCCAGTGGATGAAGACACATCACATGGGCAACAAACAGTCACATGACCTCCTCTTAAGACACTGTGCAGACATGGAGGGAAGCAGTGGGCTTGAAGGGTTTGCAGTTGACTTAACAGCTCTGTCATCGTTTGTTTATTGGACTTTGTAGGTAGCAGCCATACCATATATTAAAATATCCCTTTTAACATGATATCCATGGCTATTTTAATCTATTATGGGCAATGTTACGACTTAATGAGTTGGAATCTTTAAACGGATTTAAAGGATTTTTGCCGAAATATGATTAAGTACTTTGAATTTTCAGGCGTTAATTCCATTAACTCAGAGGAATTTCCATAAAATCTACTTTTATTTATTTGCATACTTACAGCTGGGGTAGGAAGATGTCTGGAAAAGGCCAAAAAAATGGCATCATTGCAGAGCTGCCTGCAGCTCATTCACTCAGCCCCTCTCACCCTCTCAAAAAATGAGACAAGAATTACCAAGTTGACATTAGCCACCCCACGGTCCCTTCGCCCCGCTACCCGCCGTGGCAGGCTGCATACCTGGGAGGAGAGCTGGCAGAGAGCCCGGGTAACAGACCTTTGACTAGTGGCTGTAGCAGCTCACATTCAACTAGCACAAACCCTCACCAGCATCACAGCGGACTGGTGGTCAGCAGCAGTGCTGTCTAACCTGTTAGCTGTTCCCTGGGGGAGTCGGGGCTGTCTGGTCCCACGGAGCTGTTGCTGTGGTCACTGAAAGGAGGCCTGTCTCCAGAGCTCCTGCCAGCTCTCCTCTGGTGGTCTGTAGCAGCGGGGAGTGAAGTGGCGAACACACTGTGAGTCATACGATGCTGCAGCCACGAGCCTTTGGCTCCAGTTAGCAGAAGACTAAATCATTATTAGCATTTCCAGTTCATCTTTGAAACACTTCATCATGGTAAATAAAACATGAGATTCTCTTTTAAACTCTATTTTTGTTAAGTCTGCTTCCTTATTGGATTGCTTTGCAGTGTAGGCAGTTGGTGCAGACGCTAGAATAGCAACTTTCTCCACTGCGTTCTCCGCCATCAAATCAGGCTTTCCCCGATGAGACATGCATGCATATCTGCATTTGTAGAGCAGCCAATAGCAACACCGTCTCTGAAACGACCTGTGATTGGCCAGAGTCTCCTGTCACGGGCTAGATTTTTTAAAACCTGAAAACAGAGCTGAGAGGAAGTGCAGAAGTCTAGTTTTCTCTCAGACCAAATAGATTACAATTCGTCAAAGGTTATGATGGGATTTTTTCCCCAATGATGCCAAAGTTAAACTGTCTACCTCGGCTTTAAAGTCATGATACGCACTCTATCAGTATTGCGATGCATATACAGACAATCGAAGACTTTACCTGCATCACCCACCCCTGGTACTTCAGCATGCAGTCATATCCTTCAGATACAGTTTGCAGTTGTTATAGTATAAATTTCATCATCCAGTCAGGTCAGAATAAATTCAGTGACTTTTTAAAATGGACAGATAGCATCTTCAAAAGAAAGGTAATTTGGCTTGTGTTGTGATTGGAATTTTAGGGAGACTTGTTGAAATCCAGCTTACAAACACACAACCACTATTCCCCCAAATGGAAAGTGAGAGATGATAGCAGCGAGCGCAGCAAACACCTTTGTTATATAACAAGAACCTATTTTCAAAAGTAATTTAGTGGTTTGGGCAAACTGTGACTCCTTCCACACCTCGGTATTGCGCCATGTTATGATTCTGTGTGTGAATTGAGATTTTCAAGGATGCTGACAGGCACTGATGTTGTCTCCTCAGAGAGCAGAAGGACCCTCTGTACCTGCGGGATAAACTCTCACAGAAACATTCCAAGGAGCAGTTTGAGGCGGCACAGAAAGTAGAGCAGGAGTACAGCCGCTTCTTCACAGGTTGGTGGAAATTACTTATTTCCTCTCTGATGTGCCAAAGATAGCACGGATACAGGAATTACAGTAATAACGATAATTATTTTTACCTCTGAGACATTGACGGTGCTCTGAATGTGCTGAATGAGGGTCTCAATGTGTGTATGATGAATAATTTGAGTACAATTTCAGGGCAATTTCACAAGAATTTTCCGAGTCAGGAACTTTTTTTGATTATTTCTGATTATTCCAGCGCATGAATGTGCTACTGGTTACATATTGAGGGTTTCTTCTACCATAAAGCAACTATAGTAAACAACTGAGTGAAACCCAGACACAGCAAGTCACGGTATTGTGAAGTAGATAATATTTTAATATGATCTACTTTAACCAAGGTGAGTCTCTAACAGCAGCACTGCAGGTTACCTGAGGTTTGTGGAGCACACTATCTCTGTGGTCTTTCGCAGATCAGAGATAAAGTTTCGGTATCTGGAGCAGCAGCCAGTGTGACACACTCGACTGTCCAGCTGATTAATGACTCTATAACAGGCGGCGATTTATAGGGAAGGGCTTTGGAAATGAACACATTCCTCCACTGATCCCCTCTAACAGGGAGAGGTGGCCGGCCAACTCCTGCACACGAGCCACGACGATGAGAACTGTAATTATCAGCAGTAATACATCTGAGTGTCTGGTGGCATGAATGTCCAACAGTCGAGGACTGAAATAATTTGGCTGCACAGTGCTGTCTGTCCATGAAAGCATTAGTGTTGTTTACAGCTCTGAAATTATTAGACAGTTGACCAGGGATTTGATGCTTTCTCTGTCTTAGGTTATTGAAAATGTAATAATTTTGATCTTTTTAATGGTTAGTCAAACAATACAAGCATACAGAGATGTTGCATTTAGTTTTGGGAACTTGTAATGTGCATTTTTCTAGAGCTGACACAACTTAATAAAATGAAAATGTATCTGCATCTTCTCTTATAATCAGCTAATTGTGTTTCAAGCAAGAAAAATATACATGTCCCGGTTTCAGCTTCTCCGCTTTTAGGATTTGCTGCTTTTCTATGTCCTACGTGATAGTAAAGTTCTAAATAGTTTGACATTTCAAAGTCTTGAAGTTGAGATGAAATGAAAAATCCCCTTGTAACCCTTTTTAGGTCACATCCACACTCATATTGTGCACCTATCTGAAAATATATCCCAAAAAAATACCAAAAATTTCAAAAAAAAAATCTTTGTATTTTTATATCAAAATCCAATCATGTTTTCTTTCTGTAAAACAAAATGTAAAATGTGCTTAAATAAGCAAGTACCGACCAGTTTCAACCAATAATATCAAGACACTTACCATCAATCAATTGACTGAGAAATACCAGTTAGCCAGTTAGCAGCAGCATGCTACATTGGTGTATCTTCCGGTGTTAGCTACCTCAAACCTTTTCAGTTTCCACGAAATACTGTAAATACTGGCCCGCTAGCTAGAATTTTATTCAGTTTGAGTAAAAGTCTGTGACAGCTCTAGCACCTAATGTTGCATGGAGCATTCAGTGTGCTTGTTCTCTCGGTCTGATGGGTACTTCATTTCGTCAGTGTACACCATCACATCTCCATGTTTGTTATGACACGCATACACGCAACGATCAAATCAAATTCGTCCCAACTTTCCTATTCTGTTTCCCTTGGAAATTTGTCACAGTACTGAAGCTAGATACCCTCAAAATGCTGTTTCATCTGGACTTAAAGGTTCAAAGGGGACCCCTGATGATTTTACAGATCAAAGTCCGTTTACAGAGCTTGTGGAGTACTGCTGCCTATGTGGGGGAAAAAAGTTTTATAAGGCTTTTCGTAGCTACTGTGAGAGCTGCTCAAAATCTGAGAAACTGCCTCAAGTGATGTCACTTGAGTCAGCTTCAGTTGAGGCTGAAGAAAGCAAGAAAGAAAAAGCTTGACAATGAAAAAGGCTCTGGAGTTGTGAAGTCAGAAAGAGGCAAGCTTATGAAATTTTTGCAGCTTCTACACTTTGCTTGAGGATAAGTTAGGCGTTACTAGCATAACACAACATGATCTCTGACAGAACTGTTGAGGACTGAGTTGGATTATGGGTAATTTAGTCATCGGGTTTTGACGAGGAAGAAGAATGCATGAAATACAAAATGTTTATCTCTGTTTCTGCTTCACTCTTTTTGTTTTAACTGTCCACAAATTGGTGGTGTACTCTTTAATCGTGAAAGGCTTCCCAACATTTTTCACAATTTTCTAACATTTTAAAGACACACAATAATTGGATTAATAAAAAAATGACTAATTGTTAAAGGGACAAATCAAGGAGCAACGTTTTAACTAAATCTGACATAAATGGTTACCACCTCTCATGTCAATATTCCTCCCCACCCCCACTGTGTTGCAGGCGTTGTCCAAGGAGGCAGCGTCTCCTACATTTGCACTCAGATCATGACCATCGTGGAGCAGGAACAGAGTAAAGTTGTTTGGATTCCAGATGGAGCACCGTAGAAATCTCACCTCTCACCTGTCACCACACGTCACTCTGAAACATTAGAGGGGATGTGATTGATATTATGGGATACACAGTGAATCGGTACATCTAACAGACATCATGGTTAAACTACAAAGCTTTTTCACATGTAGCATTATCAGCACTGATGATGATCATGTAATATTCCCACTACAATAGTGATGTACTGTACTACAGATAGATTTGTTTACACTAGTATTTAATACTTGAATGCTTTATTTTCCCTTACATCTAGTAGCACTCCTTTAATCCCACTCTGTCCCATGAATATGTCGGACCACAGGAAGTCTTCGTCGATGCAAACTGAAGACTTAACTCTCCAAGTGAAGATAGAGTGGACCACTGTGTTCCCGTCTCTATATTTATACGTATTTTCCTGCCATTTAATTTATCTAATCAAATCAAAGATGTTGGTTATGAACTTTTGTTATACAAATGTAGTTGTCTAGTTAATAGGAAGGATGATATTTTCCAGTTAATGTTCTTATTTATAGAGAAATTGGGGCAAGTTTGCTTCCTACCTTCACATTACGTTTCAGTCTTCAGTCTTGTTTTGCTCTCTGATGGCACTGCGTTTTTTTCATTCATCATTTCAGTCCTCAAAAATAATATTGTGCCAAGCTAAGAATATGTGCTAATCGCTATCCATTTGTTGGATTTATTAACACTACATCTTCCAATATAAATCACACAGCAGGTTATTTTCTGTATACCACAGTTTGTCCCAGTTTGAGTGTTCTACTGGTTTTGCCAATGCTGTTCCTCTTTCTTAAGTGGATTTTTTAAGAAGGGATATTTTATTTGTGATTGGCTGTCAACTAAACACATTTACACCTCTTGGATTTTTCGGTACATCACGTTGTCGACATTTCATGTTCAAGTTGGATGAAACACTTTAGGTCTTCTTCTAATGAAGGTTAATATTTCTATAAAATATTAAAAACAGAGTACAGTTATTGGAATACAAGTTGTCTGTGTTTTCCGTTGAAATGTACAAAAGGGTTCAAAAGTCTGAGGCCACTTGCCAAGATGCTACTATTGTGCTTGTGTTTCAAATGTTATGTTATTTTGTTTATTAGAAATTATAAGATCAGTTCAGCAATTAGTTAAAAAGTTGAATCATTGTAAAATGTACATGAATTTCAGAATATCTTAAGCCCCTTTACCATCCGGGTCAAATGACTCTGCAGTAGTCATTGTTATTTATCCGCTCCAGCTACGATCAGCATTGATGGAAACACAACACCTGGGTGAACATGCTAATTTTGCCCCCTTTACCAGCAAAATGCAATGACGTGCCACCACAAAATACTGCCTGTCTGCGCTCAAACATGGATCCAAATTAGTGTGCACCGAGTTTGAAAAAGAGACTGAATAAGTGAGATATTTAAAAGAAGTAGCCAACATTAAGTTTTCACTGGTCACCATGCAGCTTTCTAATGTTTATTAACCTGTTTTCAGGCCTGTTCATGCCGTCCAATGTGACACACCACACACAGAAAGGCATACTTGTCTGCTGCAGGGCCGTGTACACAGCTCTGGACTACAGGTAATAGGAAAGGAGTCTATAGCCTATTTTTAGCAGGTTTTCATGTGTTTTAAAAAAAAACCACAAACAGATGCTTATTTTGGTGGGAAGGGGGAATCAGTATATTAGGTATGTCCCCCTTTTGCCTTAATGACAGCATGCACTCAAGCTTCATGTGATGTCACAGAATCCTTGGCTTTTTCAGTCTTGAAGTGCTCTGATAACTGTTTAATGGGCTTGAGGTCAGATGAATGTGGAGGAGAGTCCATGACAGTCAGGACTCCTTGATCTTTTTTGGTCTTCATAGTAACCAGATAACCATTGACATGCATTCACATACTGATGGCACAGCCACTGGGAGCAATTTGGGATTCAGTGTTTTGCCCAAGGATAATTTGACATGCAAACTGAAGGAGCCGCACACTGGACAACCCGCTCTGCCTCCTGAGCCACAGCTAGTCAACTAGTTCCAGGGTTCCTGTGGATCCTTAAAAAGTCTTAAAAGGCAATGAATCCATTACTATAAAAATAAGGCCTTTATTGGTATTAGAATGTCTAAAATTAGTCTTTCAAAAGTCTTAAAAATGCTCAGACATGGGAAGTAGGATTTAATGAATCCTCCTTTTTTTCACATCAGGATAACAGAATCAAAAACACTCATATTTTCTTTCTGGCCGGCAATGCGTACAAGACTCGATGTATTTTATGCAAAAGGTTTCTCAAATTCGGCACAATGGGAATCAAGGCAGTGAACTTCACATGCACAGTTAGAAACATAAACACAAACAGCAGGTATTTCCCAGTTTTGTTGTACCCTCGTTTCTGCCACATGACAAGTCATGTTTTATGTTACATTTACAAATTTATCCCTTGTTGGTATCCATTCATGCCATTCATTTTTCTTCAAGGTTGATTATCAGAAAGTTGATCCAAGTGGCATTAAAAAATATTTTAAAAGTCTTGGTTAATTTGCCTCTAGCTGTAGGAACCCTGAGTTCATGCAAAGCATTTTAGAGTTCCATGCACTACCCCCTTAGAAGCCTTTAGTCTAGCCATGATTTTACACTGAGGGCCTCTCTTTGCGTAGAAATAGAATTTGACTCCTGACACTTCCACTTAGTCCTGATGCAATTTTTCCCCACTATCACAATGTCACTTAGTGGGCAGTGATCATCTGGAATCTTGAGGCACAGCCACATTTATAACAGGTAAACGCTGGCTGCAAGTTGAGTTTCTTGAATGAGCCTCTGATGAGTGGCTCAAAATCCACCTGAATGTTGTCTGATGCATGCTACAGTGGAACGATACAACTAAAGGATTTCTGAACTTTTTGCACAAAGGAGTTAAATTGGTCAATAACACAATTTTGGTTAAATTGGACTGCAGACCTAGAAATATTTCTCCTTCATTTTACATGTCATAACATCCTGTGTTTTCAAATGTTTTTGAATCCTTATATTGATTATTTCCAGGTTTATGTGAAAATATTGGAGATTTTCAATGTGGTCTCAGACGTGTGGACCCTTTAGTTTGTGTTACTCGCCTGATCATTTAAATCCTCAGCTTTTTGTTGGATTTTTATTTGCAAGATGGTTCACAAAGCAGGCTGACGTTTGTCAAGAGAAGTTGAACCTCAACAGTCAATGCACCTTCTGTCCACTAGGGGGAGTAAACCACCACTGGAAGGTAAGAAATGGTAAGATGTCCTTTTATCACTTTTCATACCACACTGTCATGGCTGCCTATTCTGTAAAAATACTCTTCTGTATGGACTTGTTTAACAACTTTACAGTTTATATAGTTTCACACTGTTTATCTTCCAAAGTTATGAACAGATGTGATGATCCTTTTTTTTGGTAAGGGCTTAAATATGTTGGAGATGCTGCTCTCATGGAGTATTTAGTTCATACTTTGGGGAGGATTTGCTTTTATAAACCTTTAATACAAACAGACATGCAATGAAACCATGAAAGTCTATTCTCTGCTATGACATCTTCAGAATTAAATGTTTGTGTACATGTATATTTGCTAAGATACAACAATATCCCAAAGAGACACAAACAACCACATAGATGCAAAGAAACACTAAATTACCAGAAAAAGACAGAAAAATACCTAAATGAGACACAAAATGACTTAAAAAAAAAAAAGACAAAAACCATTACAAAGAGATGCAAAGGAACTACAAAGACATAAAACAACCCAAAAGAAACCACAAATATACCTCAAAGAGACACAAAAAAGACCACAAAGTAATGCAAAAGAGCTATAAAGAGACAACACCCCCCAAAAAACAAATCTACCTCAAAGACATAAAAATGACTACAAAGAGATGCAAAATGAACAAAAAAGAGATGCAAAGGAACTACAAAGGGACACAAGATGATAAAAAAGACGCAAATATACCCCAGAGACACAAAAAGACTACAAAGAGATGCAAAGGAGCCACAAAGAGAAAAAAAAACATCCATGAAAGACAAAAGTGTACCTTAAAGAGACACAAAACGATTGCAAATCAAACAAAAAAGGCAAAACTACCACAAAGTCTGTATGTCTTCCTATGTCGGAGAGGACATTTTGCATATCTGTGTCCAGTGGCCCATTGTCTCATAATCCGTCCATGTTTAAATCCTATAATTTACAATAAGCCCATATTTAAGCCTGTAATATATTTTAAAACAGACACTTTTATAACACAGTATGAGGAGGAAACAAGAGGGTAAAGTAGTCCTAAATGTCACGTTTTTACTGTAGTGGAATGATAATATATATAGTAATACCTTCATACAGACAGGTGACTCTACACCTGTCTGTGCAGATATGTTTGACTGTGCAGATATGCATTACTGCTTCCTGTTTGTTACTGTTTAAGGGTCAGTCTGACTCTGTCCCAGGACAAGGACATCCACAGCTCTGTTTGATGACAAACACTGCACATGCTGATGTTTTGATTGGGACATGTAGGGTGTGGAAGACCAGGGGAGGATCAGGATGAAACCTCAAACGCAATTATTATTGGTAAAGGAGGAATCAGGCCATTTCCGGTCCCTAAATGTAACATGAACAAACCTGTGAATACATGTGAGGAATCAGACCCTTTACAGACTGCAATAAAGATCTTTATTTTCTTCTGACTTCACCTCTGAAAGTTGATGTTTTCTCCACAACATCACAAAACTGAGAGTGTCTCCACAGAAGTAGTAGTTTCAGAGGAAGATGGCTGTTAACCACAAAGTTACAGTCATGAAAAATTGATGAAGCGGTCACTATAAATAACCAGACATCCAGATAAGCATCGACGTCTGCTATTGATGGCTCCTCCCCCGCTACCTGTAAATCTGCGATGCCATCTCCCGACAAATGGATGTGACAGGCGGCCGTCGGAGCCCCGGAGAGCGAGGATGACTAAATCCGCTCCTCGACCCCAGAAACCATCATTTTTCAAACCCTATTTCCTGAGAGGATATCGATAAAGTGCGAGCTTTTAACGCGAGGAGCGCATTCAACAGTGCGCGCTGCGGAGCTCAAGTAGCGGAGCTGCTGAAAGCTGCGCTGCTAAACAAGGTGGAGGAGTGAGTCAGTGCATCGAGTGGAGAGGACAACACGTCTCTTCAATATATTAATAACACTTATAGGGTTTTATCAGTGGGGACTGTGGGGGACATTTGAGTTTTTGGGGAGTTTAAAAGAAGAAAATGTGATTTTTACGCACAGATCAAACGGATGACGCGCAATTCCAGCCATGAACGCGCATCGTGAGGCGCACGACTGATATCTAGATTTCAAAGGAAGTTTTTATCACTGTGCGTGTGTCTGCTGTCGACTCAACTTTTACGTCCTCGCTTTGGTGAAGCCAGATGAGAAGGCAGAGAAGCGGAAGGCGGTTGACTTAACATGGCTGAGCCACTGGGGCATCAGGGGGCGCTGGCCGGAGCTCCCCAAAGCGCCTGAATCCCAGTTGAGTTGATTTTGTTTTTTTCTCTGTGGAGGTGGGGAGCTGGCAGATGACCACAGGCCGATAATGTCGAAGAGGGAGAAATTCAACCCGGACCCGTCCATCCACATATCCAAGATGAATGTCATCATCCCGTTCTCACCAGATGTGCCCTGTGACAGCAACGGCCAGCGGATGTGGTGGGCTTTCCTCGCCTCCTCCATGGTCACTTTCTTTGGGGGTCTCTTCATAATCCTCCTGTGGAGAACTCTCAAATACCTGTGGACTGTGTGCTGCCACTGTAACGCCAAAAAGAAGGTACGCCCGGTCATCTCATAAAGCACCACCACACCCCATGGGATGACTTATTTATTATCACAGGGGGTTTTGTATTAGATCCAGCGCGTGACAACAATGTGTCCGGCCAGTTTGATTTATGAAATGGGCTCGTAATTAAATCTGTGTTAAGGCCCCATCGACAGGAAGCATAGAGCATGACTTTGAATAATTAACTCTGCCACTCTTGGCTTAATGTGTGACAAATAGATGGCATTAAAGGATTTCACCCTGCTGGTGAACTGTGGTGTGTTGGAGCAGGTTTTTAGTCAGTTGTGGCTGACACTTGTTGGTGGACCACCCTCTGATTTGCATTAGGTTCATAAAGGTACACTGATTATAAACTGCTTGTCTTCCTTGTGTAACTATGTGTTGATATTTTTATATTCACATTAACTGTTATTTGGTTGAATTTAGAGGCAAAATGCACCATAGCAGGTTCAAATCTATACAATCAGTAATTGATCACACTTCTTTAATCTCACTAGTGCTCGATCCTTTATTTTCCCATAAGATACCCTTTTAAAAAATCAGATTTTGTTTTTTTATGGTTTTAAGAATGGAATATTTAAAGTGTTGGTTCACGCAAAATGACAAAAAGAAATCCACATATTTCCCCACCTAATATCTTAAGAATTTTCTTTGCCCAGGTTTTGAGACATTTCCCTCTGAGCTTTCTGCCTCCACCCCAGTACAATGGAGGTGCACTGAATTTCATTAGTGCTGCTGAGGGCTGGATAATCCACAGCCAACATTTCACACTACTTTCTATCGAATAATTAGTCCTTGTAAAACTGTTCACAGCTCGTTCTGTGACACTTTCTGGGAAGAAATGTTGTTGAGTCTTCTGAATCTAAATTTTCATTGCTGTGACATTCATAAATCAAACTTCATTTGCTGCTTCTTTTATTGGGGGCTGACACACAATTGATTTAGTTATTTGGGTGCACCTGCCCTTTTAAAGATCCTGTGTGTAGGATTTAGTGGCATCTAGCAGTGAGGCTGCAGATATCAATCAATTGAAACTTCTCCTGTGTAGAACTACAGTGACTAACACAAAGACATGAATGAATTAATATCTAGAGCCAGTGTTTGGTTTGTCCATTTAGGAGTTCTGTAGACACAACATGGCAGACTCCGTAGACAAGGACCCGCTTCGTATGTAGATCATGGATGTATTAAGAGACCTGGATACGGCATTAGAGGCATTCTCATGAAAGTTGCTCAGTGGTGCATGAAGCCAGATCATCTGCAATATTGGGCCCATAGTGCAAACACACTGGAGACTTACGGCAGCCGAGCACAGCTGAGTGCGGCCGAGGGGCTAATTTCAGCCAGTGGAAATTAGCTGCTGGCTGAATGGCCAGTTAGCGATCTGCTAACTTGAATGGAGACAGGTGGCTAAAATACGTTTTACTGCCGCCCCATCAACAGTTGTACGTTGCTTAGCTTCTGTGCAGGTAGATTTGGTTTATCAAAGATGCTATTGAAGCAACACAGTTCATAAAACAAGCACAGCATAATCGTCACATCGGTCGGACCATCGTGTTTATTTATCTTTAAACGTTATATTTACGGCTGTTTGCCTATTTCACATATCTCCGCAATCTAAAACAATTAGCAGTTATTTACCAAGTAAACTATAAATTTTAGTTTTTGAAATTTTATAGTTTCCTTGGTGGTCTACCAAGGTATATAAATACTTTTTCATTTTTGTTTGACTCGACATCACAGTGTTTTAGTTTATAGCCTCCTGAGACCCTGCGTTCGGGTCTCAGGAAGATATGTGACCCTTAATACTAACGACTGGATCTTTAAAAGGTTGAAAAAGTAAGATTCTTCCTGTTAAGACTGATGTTAAATCTCACCCTCAGCATCATGATTAATGCTTTCGTCAATACAGTCTGAGCTCATTATCTGAATCCCTGCAGCAGACCGTGCAGCACCATTTGTTTGACACGTTTCCAAAAGTCAGGAATAGTTTGTTTTTTTTCCCCCCCGTTCAGGACACATAGAGCTCTTCAGCTGTCATACATAGTTGGATGTCCAACAGACATTCTCCTACAGTGGTGTGTATCTGTAGTGTCTGTGTGCAGGCTAACACTCATGCCACAGTGTAATCCCCAGAAATCATTTTCATAACATTTAAGGCAGCCTGCCACTAGATTTTCTGTTTCACAATTGTTACGACACCATCTGCCGAGGCCGGCCACAGTCCTGCGTCAGACAAACCCTGCAGTTTCCCTGTTGTATAGTGTTCATAAGGTTTTAAGTTATATCTTAAGTTGTATTTTAAAGTCGGTATCCTTTCTCTAAAGGACAAAGATAGAGCTGATAGAGGTGGCAGAGCTGGAGCAGTTTATCTTTTTATCTAATGTATGTGCATTCATCTCCCAGACGGGCAGGGTGGACGAGGAGAAATGGCAAAGGCTGCACGCAGGGTGGTGCTGACCTTTTTGGAGGCAGACGTCTGTATCATTTCCATGCTTTGGTTGAAGCTGGTTACAATTAGGGCTGCAACTAAGGACTGCTTTCATCATCAGTGATTAATCTGCTGATATATTTTTGGTTATTTGGATAATGGCCGAGTTTTTTAAACGTCTGAAATACTAAAATTTGCTTATCGCAAGTACCCAGAGCCTGAGGTGACGTCCTTGTTTTCTTATCCCAAAGATATACAGTGTTAAAGCAAAGAAAAGCAGCAAATCTTCACCTTTGAAAAGCTTATTTTTTGCATGAGAAATGACTTTAAGGGAAGAATTTCAGCCGTAGTTACAATATTGAAAAGAATCCATCAGCCTGCGTCCAAGTTTTATTTATACGTGCACAGAAATGGAACAGAAATACATCTGTGAAAATGAGATCAGGATGAGGTTGTTGCTTTCAGAGTCCACAGTTGAGCACTGTTTGTGTGTGAATACAAGAGAGCAGTCAGATTTTTGTGTTTTTGCTCAGATTGTGCCAAGTGAAGCCGCTGAGCTCCACCAACCTGTTGTGCTACTCTGTGGGAGTCAGCCAGAGACGGGTCATCCTTTCACATCCAATCTTCCCCTCTCTGCCTTTTGCTCAGCCGCCGTTCATTTCGTAACTCCTGCCCCGTCTTCTTCTCACCCTCTTTTTTTCTCATCCAAGAACCAACCTTCCTCCAAAGTGTCAGAAATGCAGTGTCAGGCGCATACGGTATGTGCCATATGAATCAGTGTTTTTGTTGCTAAGCAACTAGCAAGCAAAAGGATTTCATTATAAGAGTAAATCTCTCTCTCTGTTATGCAGTTGTCTAGGCTGTGAGATGTGGCAGGTTGTGTTGGAGGAACACCTCCCCACCCCCTCCCAGTCTGTGCATGTCATTAGCAGCCCAAACATGGGAGCTTTCAGAGCACATTCTTAGCGCTCATAGATGGGAGTTGATAATCAGTTTCCTCCTTTTCTGATTTTCAGTTTGTTTTCCCCCTTGGCGGGGCGTTCGCTGCCCCCGTTCTGTTCTGTTCTGACAGCTCTCATGTCTCTGAGACTGAGCCTCTGTCTCTGTGGCTCTGCCTCCCCAGTCTGATGGCAATCGATGAATCTGAGCGTTTGTGAGGTTTTGATGAATGACGGCTATTATCTGTCTGGGAGGAAGAAAGAAATTGTGTTCACTGTAAATGGCACTGTACTCATGACGGGGGGATGACAAGCTGTGGCAGCTTCTCAGTCATTTCTCAGACTCACAGTGGGCAAGTTTTATTGGAGGAATGTGTTTCCTTGTTTGTTTAATGTGTGTTCAGGAGGGCTGCTGGAGGTTTGAGACACCATGTGTCCAACGGGAGACAAAAGTAGATGAGTTGTGTGTACAAGGTATTGAAAGGGGCCTCTCACCACCCAATATTTTTAGCCACTCTAGCTGCGTGGTTCTAGGGACGGCAATGTTGGCCAGACGACCACTTTAATCCTAAACAAACGACTTTCGGATGAGTTGCTTTAAAATTGGGTACGAACATTCATGTTGTAATAACTTTGGTGATCCACTGACTTTTCCTCCAGCACCATTTTGAGGTCGGCATTCTTGGTTTTGAGTGAAATGTCCCAATGACTATTGGAGGGACTGCAGTGAAATTTGCTACAGATATTAGAGGTCCCCAGACTAGACCTGCCGTCATGGGCCAAGGTGGCGCCCATGAAAAGGTCTATGGTTGACCTTTAAATTGGATCAAGTACAATTTATTTACTGACTTAAATCACTGACAATACAAGTTATATTTAATCACATGATGAATAAATGTAATTTTATAATTAAAACACATTTTAACTTGCCATCTGATACCCCCACCCCCTGCAGATATGGTGAAATGGTGTGGTCCATCTGACTGTGGGGGCTAAGTGCCACTAATGTAAACACTTTTCTCTAATCATTCATTGGAGGGGTTTTTTTTTGGCTCAAGACACAGATGTGACTACCTCTGCTTTTCAGAGTGAGGTCTTGTACAGTCTACAACAGTACAGATTTCCTAATGGCTTGCCTGCCCCTGACTTTTCATAAAGGACCATCATCAGGTCAACATTTTAGTTTGTCCAGCACTTTAGTTTATGACTATATATTAGGGATGTCCCGATCCAGCTTTTTCACTTCCGATCCAATACCAATATTACAGCCTTGAGTTTTGGCCGATACCGTTACCAATCCGATCCAAGCACGTATTATACATATTCACTTATTTTGTTGTCAGTCATGTTAGAAAAGGTTTGATTAAGCGATATTACTCTAACAAGAACAACTACTTAATCAAGTTAGTTAGAATGATCCACAACAGTTGGTATGAGAAACTGACTTGTTTATTGTTAACAGGGTTAAATAAATAAACTTAAACTTGAACATTAAATAAAAAATATAGCTGGTTTCCTTTGGCTGCTTTGGCCCCTTAATAAATAGAAAATAAATCAACACAAGAAATCTTTAAAATGTTTAACATTGAAATAAAAATCGCAACAAGACTCCACACACTTGTGCTTTGGCACCCTAATAAATAAAAAATAGATTAACACCACAAGACACTGTTGGCATTTAACAAACAATGCAGCCTTTCCTTTTCAGTTATTTTAGTAGCGTCAGTGCCAGCCTGGTGCTGCTGTTTCCTGTGTGTCCTGTGGAGCGGATCACTGGAATGGACTGCTTGAATCACGGAGCGCTGGGCTGGCCGGAAAACCTGGATCGGACTACATGAAAAACTGGATCAGAGTTCTGGATCAGCATTTTTCCATGCAGTCCAATCCGATGCCGATGCACGTTTTTTCCTAATATCGGTGGCCGATACTGATCCGAATATCGGATCGGGACATCCCTACTATATATCTGCAAAACTAATAACATTCCATCAGCTTCAGCTGTACTTTTAGCACTGACTTACTTCTTTCATATCATATAAAAATGAATGCCTCAGGTCATTTGAAGTACCAATACTTTCCCTGTCTGATATTACTATGGTCTTCTTCTAAAGTCGGCGTCATGTTTAAATCATTAGAACTCAGATTTCATAAATCAGAAGTTATAAAAATATGGAAACTGTTGAGGCATACGACATAAGTCAAGTCAATTTTATTTATATAGCACAATTTCATACGACAAGCTTAAACTCAACATCATACATGACAACATAAAATATCATATAAGACAATAAAGTATTACATATATAAAATCAAGCATGACCTGATAAAACAAACAAAATAAGAAGGGGGAGATAATAACAATGACAATACTAATTCCTAAAACAAATAAAAAATACACCACTAACTAAAAGCTTTGGAAAAGAGATACCTTTTTAGTTTGTTTTTAAAAGAGAACACTGTTGTAGCAGAGCGTAGTTCATGTGGAAGAGAATTCCAGACAGTAGGACCATGAAAGCACCACGAGCTGATTGAGAGTTGATTGTAGGCATAATGAGTCAACTTTTATTTGATGATCTAAGGGATCTCTCTGGTGTGTACTCTGTGAGCATGTCATACGAACATTAACCAGGAAAGATACTGTTTTCTACAGGTCCTTAAAAAGTCCTAAATTGTCTTAAATTCAGATTCGATGAGTCTGAAATATTCGGTTACATTACTGCGAAAATTTCTCCAACCTGACAGACCCAATGACCATTTACAGTCATTGGACAGACTGAAGAACTTTTACAATATTTCAATAGACAGTCAAACTAATCGCTAATGTGACTGGTTAAGAAAGAGATGGGTCCTTTGATCTAAATCAGGTTTTCCGGCCAAACAGAGCTGATTGGAGCCAAAGTGGAGGCTGGCATGACTGCAGTGTTCTGTACTGGGTGCATTTCACTGTATGTTGCTCATGTACATTGTTAATGTTGAAGTGGCTTGTTGTTCCTATACTCTTTTCCAACAGTTAACGTCTACAGCATGATGTTATTACATACATTTCTGATTTATGTCTACGTAGGTCATATGCGTCAGAGTGCCATGTGTACCTTCAGGCAGTGACTCAGTGTCCTGAGAGGTGTCAGGTGTTTGGGGTGGGTGGGGGGGTTTCGGGGTTGTTGGGGGGTGATTGGAGGATTCAGATGGAGAGTCACTCTCATGCTGCTTTAAAGCGCCGTCTGAAAAATTGTAATTATGAGACGAGTGCTCGTGATCGAACAGTGGTAATTAAGAGTCAGAAAGTTGGAATAGCAGAGTGGCACTTTGCCGTCGTGTCTCTCGCACACAGAGACACGCACACAAAATGGCAACATGTCTAGCAGAGTGAATATTAATGCTGCACAGCATCAACCACACCAGCTATCATAGATTATTTTTAACAAACTAGCAATTTTCGTTCACTATCTCTGAAACACAAACCGGTGCTCTGCTGCAGGATTTAATAAAAACACAAGAGCTTGATTTGTCATTGTCCGTTTCATTATATCTGTAGCCACTGGTGCTTTAACACAAGACACGTTGTGATTCAGTATGAACTCTGAAGAAAAAGTACTTGAAGGCAGCATAATTCATTTAACGTCTGGACCTTCAATCCTTCAACAAGAGTCACTGCAATTTAGCCTGTCAGTCTTCTGAGTAGAGAGAGCATTTACATTCCTTGCAATGTCTTTTTAATTGGCTGTGTAATTAGTAAGGCAAGTATTAGCTGCTCACATTGCATAATATAAGCAGCATGCTGCAGCTTGGCTGTCATTCCACCATCTGGGATCCAACAGGTCTCAGATTAACACAAGTGTTAAAACATCTTGACGGTGCCAGTGTCCGCTCTGCTGCTTTTTGTCAGTCAGAGAGACAAAAGATGCACTTAATGATGTTGCAAGACAAGTATTACAGAAAATGTTTATGTATGTATACAGGGTATGTGTTATTTGTTTTTGATTTTGTTGTAGTGAAAATCCCAGTTAGACAGGACCTTTTCCATATTTGTGCCATAAATAGTGTTACAGTGAAGGATGTTCATGGAGGCCAAAGTTTCAAATAATGAGATAAACATATGTAAAAAATAATCCCCGCTAGCTGAAGCCAACACATTCTCACTCTGATCTTTTGACATATCCACGTTTGGTCATGGACCCTCCACGTCTACACACGACATGAAATGTACCCTGGGTGCATTGGTTGTTGGTATTCTGGGACGCCGTGTCAAGTTCGGCCTGTTACATGCATTGTCTTCTTTCAAAATACACTTTCATTGTAACAGGAAATTGACTGTTTACATACAGTCTCTTTCAAAATAAATGCACTACGTCAATGCAACAGCGCAAGTTGATGTTTTTTTATCATAACAACTTAAAAGTACGGCTTTTTCCGTCAATGTCTTCAGTCACTGCCCAAGCACGAGACTTATCACCCACAGGTGTGATAAGTAGCTGGTGACTGGCCGTGCACATGTGAGTTGTCGACGGTGACAATGTGCGTGTCGGCTTCGTCAAGTGTACGAAGCGCAGCATGACGCTGGTATATGACAGCAAAAAGACGGGGACCTCGACACTTCAGAGGCACATGACGAAGGCTTGCCATAGAAAGAAAGACGAGAATCAGTCTTCAATGTCCACGTTTGTATCCTTAAAAAAATGTCGGGTTTAAACCAGGCTCAGGCTCATAATTATAGTTAAAGGGACGGGCTGGGCTCGGACAGAACATGCACGGGCTTGGGTGGGGTCGGGCTGGATTTTTTGGGCCCGATCTAAGCTCTACTCTGTTTCCAACTGTTTCAAACTGTTTTTCTACTCTGGCTACAGTATGATGCCATAGTGTGCTGGATTTCTTTACATGGTCAAATGCTTCTGGCATGCCTCCGCAAGTTTTTACATTACGTAGCCTACACTGCTAAATGAAGCTGCATGCTAATGTCAGGGAAACATGTTAGACATGTGTTACTTTTTTGTTATAGAGTATCTTTGTATCCTCATCCCGATGAGTGACACAAGCCACATTCCACCACCTCCAAAGCAAAACACAAATTTAGCATAAATGTAGTGCAGACGAGAGGGAGGGGACTTGAAGTGTCCGTGCCAGCGTCAGTGATGATGTTTTTAATTTCTTCTTTAAGATGATATTCCTGCTGGAATATGTTTAGAAGTTTTTATTGGTGATTTTTCACTGTGATAAAGTGCCGCTATTCTCCGTTACAGTTATTCTCTGGCTGCAATGACAAAGCTGAGATATGTAAAGACCTGGTAACGCTGACCAATCAGAGCTGACTGGGCTTAAAGGGGCTTAAAGAGACAGGCGCTTGAAAGTAGTGTGAATACAGGTGCTCCAGCACAGACAGTATGAGGAAAACAAAGTGTTTTTTTTAACATTAAAACATGTTAACATGTTCTAGTAGAAACTTTAAACACAAGTATAAACCTGAAAATGAGCATAATGGGTCCTCTTAACTGAGCGGTAGGAAAAAAGGAAAGTTTCTCTCCTGGCTCATGCAGATAGTCCCTCAGCATTTTCACTGATTTCCCTAGCCAAATTAATTTCACTGTTTTGCTGTTGCTTACACTTTTCAACTGTTTCAAGTAGTTTGTGATAATGTTCAACTGTTGAGTCATTATTTAATAACAACATGTACTCGTGTCCAATTTTAGCTTCTGATTCCACACAGGGAGCGGAGTTTAGCTGCTGACTGGAGGCTCAGTTTCTCTGCTCTTTGATGTTTGTATTCATGTAGATATTAACCAAATAACCACGTTCATTCATTCAGTGACTCATAGATTGGACAGACATGGGGCCAAGTGCCATATGCAATACTGTCTTTCTTCACACAGCTGAGGAGGCCATAGATCAGCTATGAGATATTTCAGGAAGTTTTTTTTTCTCTTCTGAGAATGTCTCGATTCATTATTAATGTGATTCATATTAATATATTTCTAAATAATTTATTCACTTTTGCAGAAATTGTGTCATGAGCCACATGTTCTATTCTCGTTTAATGTGCCGGCGGTTTGAGGAATGATCATGGTGGATCCTGAGAATAGGCTAACAATGGTGATGGATGACCTCTGGTGTCAGGAGGACTAGATTTAGGTGAAATAGTGAAAGCTAAATTTGGAGGCTGAGACTATTGCTCAAAGTGACAAAGAGGAGATGTGGGTGTAATGACTACATCTACTTTTCTGGTGTCTGCTGCTATTAAAAATGCATCCCGTCTATTTTCATTTCATTAAAATAAAGTCCAGAGGAGGTTGTTAAACCTTCTTGATGTGTGGATAGCTAACTGAAGCTACAACTTTTACAAAAAATAAACATCCACACTATAATTATACTAAATCAACGTGTTTCCTGCAGGAAGAAATTAGAGATTTAAATGTCACAGCTCCCCATCTTTACATTAAAGGTATCTTCCTGCATGTGACCTTCAGATGAAATTAGCTGCCTGACCCTTTTAAAGAATAATTGGACACAGGCATGTCATGAATCACAAATGATCAATCTTTGAACTCTGTTTTTACTGCCATTAAAAAAATACCATGGCATGGCCGATGTGTTTTCAGCGTACATTTTTAGATATGGTCATTAAAGTGCTGAAGGATAACAGCGTGATGCCAATTAAACCTACTTAACGGCCGCTATCACTTCCCTCAACACAGCCTGTGTCACTTTATTCATTAAAACAGGGGAGTGCAGCGTCAGATCAATACATCAGGTCTGTTTCATGGAGTTGTGCTGGTGGAAAAGTCAGAGAAGACTTTGTATGAACTGGTGAAAGAATCCTGCACTCCATCATCACCTGTACTTACTTTGTTTATGACAACAATGAGCTCTTCAGATATAAAAACAAACATGATACCGAGCTCTTTCAATTGGAAATAGACATAATTAATTTACCAGTTTAATAGAAAGTAGGTTCATATCTCTAGGGATTTTATTTATTTGTTTTAGTTGCAACCAGCAACTCTATAGCTTGATTGGTCAGTCAACAAAAATTTCCCACCCTTTAGCAGCCAAAGTTTTTGCCCTAGTAGGCTGAAATTTGTTTTGTTTATGCCCACTGACTAAAGGGGGGAGGTGAAATGGGAGTGGCCTATCTCAAAAAGGCGCATAACTTTCAAATGGATTCGAAGGCTGAATCCAAATGTCCTGACTTAACCGCACTTGGAGACTCCTGGGAAGTCCAGTAGTGCTGAGGACTGTCCAAATCCACAATTCCTCCAGTCCACAATGGGCCTAAAGCAGACTTTCCGCAGACTTCCAGAGAATCTGCTTGGAGTGCAAACTTTAGCAGACTTCACTGATTTAATCGCCCACAATTCATTACAATATAGACGTGACATGGTAGTTTTTATTTTTCAATAGCCCATTTAAAAAATCAGTCTGAATATATATATATATACATAGAGCATATCAATAGGAGAAATGTATCCAAATAAATGCACAGAGCCCCCATCTACACCAAAACTAAATCAAATACATGAAAAGTTTAAGTAAACAAATTTGATTGTTAAGAAATATTCACTTGCTGTTAAATACCGTAAAGCATTGTCAGTTACTAGACTGACTGAAGCTACCTGGCCTCTTTGTGTTTGGATGCCTTCTCTATTTAGAGTTTCATTTCAGTGGTTTATTGGCACACTTTAACAAGTTTGTGGGACCTGCAGGAAATACACAGTTTAAAAACAAAAGGTAAAAGTCAAAGCAGCAGAGGCTGGAATAACTTGACTTTTACTCCTTAGTATGGGTCAAGCTCAAAAAACACTGAATCCTACAATTCTCATATTGCGACTGGAGAATATCTTTCAGTAGAGCCCCCCTGCTTTAAATGCCCCCATCTATTAAAGCCTTCTACAGACTGTGAGATTTTGGCAATCTTATAAGTTTAGTGCAGCTACACTATGCGGCATGGATCTAATAAACTTGGGTACGACACCTAATTTGATGTACGTACGTAGACTGTAAGATGACAAAGGCTGCTGAATCTCAGGCTACAATGTACGTCCATCAACGTCAAAACGTAAGAACAAAACGTCATCAGCATGCGTCATCCATGTACACCGCTGCAGTGATAAGAGACATGCTAATTTTGCAGCGAGAGCATGATGTGTATTTATTAGCATCTACTAGCATTAAGCATTATAGCGCTGATTCGTACGTCATTTCTTGCTCTATTGGTTAGTTTGTAGACGTAGGTCGTAACAGCAGTCACACAGTGGGATGATCATCCCACATTTCTGACACAGAATGTCATCCTTGGCTGTCTTTGACTGCAAGAAAATGACAATGGCTATCCTCTCACTGTGCGAAATAAGACCACCGTTTTAGAGCCACAACCACTGTATACCAGGCTTAAGGGAGCTGTATGCAACTTTCGGAGCACATCTATGATTCAGAGTCATAGTCAGAGTTTTCTGCACACAGCTCTAAACATGGAGGGGGTTGAGCAGTGCTAACAGTGGCAACAGTGCTGACAGAGCTAACGGTGTTAAAGGGGGTGTCATGGGATTTCTGCTACGATGCTGTTCTGCCTCCGTGGGTCAGGATGGCGTAACAGCGGTAATTGCAGGGAGACACATACAGGGACTCACATGCACTATCATGCACACGCAGCCTGACTAGCAACCACACCAAAAAACAGAGAAGCTCGGATTACAACACACAGAGGGAGCGTAACTTCATTCTCTGCTCAAGACGCCATTACTTTATCTGTACATAGCAAATGGGGGTTTGCTGCTATCGCTAATGCTAATGCTCTGAGTGTCACATACAGCTCCTGTCAACTACTTTAAACTCTAAATACTAAATCAAGATAATCCTGTGACATCACAATGACACCTTCAGGGTTTTTTTCTCAGATTTTAGACAGCTCCTAGACTGCCAAAGAAATAAACAGTAACATTTCAGTTATAAAGTGTTTTCTACAGGCTGAGCATCACTCTTTATGACCAGTAAACTGAACTTTATGTGTAAAATCAGTGTCAATGTCCCTTTAAATAAGAAAGTAATGTTTCATCAACACATCGTAGAGCTCCAGCAGCCTCCACACAAACAAAACAAATATTTCCCCATAGATCCTGGCATAAATCTGAGACTGTAGAAATGTGTTCACTGAGCCGTATTAGTGTCTCATTTCATTAAGTGGCTTATTTAACCAATTTAAATTCCACAGTCATAAATATGACAAGCCTAAGCGCTCGATATGCTATTGATTATGTCTGCTATATTTCATTAAGTCAGCAGAGGATACAATATATTATTCAGCATATCAACAAGCACTGAAAGATTAATAAATAAGAAATAAAAGTCACTTACTTTATCATTACAGACCCTCATAGTATTAGTAGGTTTAGTGATTTTGCAGTGAGCTTTACATGCTTGGATTCTTGCATGTGTAAGTTTTAATACCAGTATAATATTCCTTTGCATTTTGTGACTTTATTTAACTTTTCATCCTGTTAAAGCTGCTCTTTATTTGACTTAATGTTCCTTAACAGTCACCCAACAGGCTGGCGACTGACAAGGCACACGACATGTTCGTTCCCCTCTTAGTCTCTAACCCACAGTCTGATCCACTCACCCTCATCTCCTTAAGGCGATTCAAAAGTAAGATTTAACTTAATGTCCCCCAGAGGCTTTGTTTCACGACCAGTCTAATGAGATTTTTTTTTTTTTTTTCTCAAAATAGATGATGTAACCGTGGAAAGTCTCAGTGGTTTGGTTTGCAGTGTTTACCCATTTTGTCGCAGCAAAAGACGCTACACTCTGATTAAAACTACACCGAGAGCAGCTGATACCTGTTGCCTCTCGTTTCTAAGTTGCTGTTTCACAGAATTTTCCGTCCCTGTGTCTCGTATGCTGCATTAGCTCCTAAGTGAGCTAGACATGTTATTATAGTGTTATCAGGTTAGTGCTGCAGGGCTCTGGACAGGCTGTAGGAAGTGTACCGTGGTCTGTTGGTGGTCCTGCTTGTCTCTGACTAATGGCTCTGAACATGATTGAATTTCTTAGCGCAGCCAACTATTCCGTAATAATAATGGAGACGCATGCGACGTGTGGTGTGTGGGTGGGCACCATTATACCACGCTGGAACCATTTTTTGCATTAAAAGGTGTAAAATACGTAAGTACTATAATAATACTGTTTCCATTCTCTGAGACGAGATCATTTTCTCTCCACTGTATTTCTGAGGGGAATATTGCACCTGTTTCTTCACATTTATCTGATGGCACAGAGCATTACGTTGAGCCCATCAAGACTGTTGATGTTTTTGATCAGTATATTGTGATATTTATTTGTAATAGAGTCTATTGAAACCCTAAAAATGATACATAGAGAAGCAAGGCCCCCCGCCATCTGGTTTCCCCCCATGGGTCCTTATTTTGGAAAAAGAGAGAGACAAATTGTGATCCTGTTTGAATAGTGCCATGAACTAGTCATAAAATGTTTGACAATTTAAAAGATAATTTTGCATGTCAAGAACGTCACAGTTCGACAGGAAATTGTGGAGTATAGGACTGAAAATTATGTAATTAGAAAGACACTACCATTTACTTTTGTGTGAAATTGCTCAGTGAGCTACATCTGTAATTCATCCATTTATTTTCTGGTGAGAGGCAGGGTACACCCTGGACAGGTCACCAGACTATAATAGGGCTGACACATAGAGACAGACAACCATTCACACTCACATTCACACCCACATGTGAATGGGATTGTGGAACTTTGGACTGTGGAAGGAAACTGGAGCACCCGGAGAAAACCCACGCTGACACAAACATGTAAACTCCACACATAAGGGCTCCCCGGCCCCTGGGTTCAAACCAGAAACCCTCTTGCTGTGAGGTGACAGTGCTAACCTCTGCACCGCCAACTACATAAGTCACACAAATGTAACTTTATCTTACCTGTTGTGTTTTATCCAGTGACTTCTGGTCTATCATCGGCGAGGAAGCGAAAGAATGAGCATAACCCATTGCTCATATGAGTGAGGCCCCCAGGACCACCTCGTGGCTTTGAAGCCTTTTATATAGTGGCCAAACATGAAATTATAACATCTGGGTCTGTTACATGATGCCATGGGGCCCAAAAAGACTTTTTCCCATAGACTTAAACTGTGATAGAGTCTTCTGATACATTTTTTTTGAGTGTCACAACCTCCATGAATTGAATCATTTAATGATTTGATCCATTTGGTCCAATAACGTTTCGAAAGTCCAGAAGAGCTGCCAGATTGAATAAGTTTATCCCCATTTAAGTTAGCGGAGCCCTAAATTGGAAGTCAGACACCCAGTTGGCAACACTCGGCTGTTCGGACTCCGACTGTAGTGCACTTGCTCTATAGGCCCTGCGATGTGGGAGATCTGGGTGTTTTGATACAATGGAAAAAGATCTTTCTCATGGGAACTTTCACTGGAAGAAACTGGGTCCAACCACCAACACTGTATCCACTTCCTTTAGACATTCATAGTGTGAGTGCATCCCGAGACAAAAGACAGGCATCTTAGCTTGAGCGACAAAGAAAACTATGACGTCACTTACCCGACTTGGGTTGTCTTTCTAATTACCTATTTTCACAGTCTTACATTTCAACAGTTTTACTACAAACTGTGACTTTCTTGACTAACAAAATTATCTTTTGAAATAACAAACATCATGTAATTCATGGCAAAATTTAACCATACATATTTTTTTGGGAAATAAGGTCCCATTGTGGTTAATTGGGAGGGGAGGGACTTTGCCTCTTTATTGAGGAGTCTTGACACACTCTTGTACTCTGCTGTTCAGATATATTGTTTTCATTCATATTGTTTTCATTTTTAATTTTACTCTGACTTAGATACTTTAGTAGTTAGTTTTAGCTGACTTTCCTACCCTGTCCGTGGCACTCTGCCCCAAACCCACTGGTTCATTATGAAGATGATCTTGGTGTATCTTTATTTATCTCAACAAGTGGTGCACCAATAAATAGTTTAATTTCTAAACAGGCCCAGTAATTTCCTATAACCGATGGCATTACTCAGAGACAATAGCGTATTTGTTGGGGACTATTTTCAGCTGTGGATGAATACATATTTGGTGCAGCATGATGTACGTTGGATTGACTGATTGTAATGAAGGAAGATGACACCCAAAGCAACAGTGGGTGACATGGTCCCTCCTTACAATGAACACGGGCGCTGTAGTTTATTTTAAGTTGATCCCATATGCTCCGCCCTGCTGCCATAAATACTCGCTCGCGCACCAAATCTGCGTCTAAAAATAGTCCCAATACATCGTTTACTCCTGCTTGAGTAACATTCGATTTATGTCTTCAATAGGAACCAATGGGATTTCATGGGATTTATTCCAAGTGATGAAAATATAAAATAACACCAGACTTAATCTTTAACTTAAGTAAAGGATTTCAGTGATTCCCCCACTCATCTTCCTTAACCAGACTGCTGGCATGACATCGTTGTCTAATCACAACATAGTACTCCATATGTTGCAGACTATAGTCATTCATTCTCTTATATCAGCGGTGCTGCACCCACCCAAGATTTATGGTGGCGTGGAGGCACAGCACATGTTGCACGGTTGCATGCCAGGAGTTCTTCAAAGTGGCCCTATCCTGGGGACACAAAGCCCATTCTGCATCTGGAGAATGCAGCATGTTGAGATCTCGGGCATTAACACCACAACCAAAAAAGACTGTGGCAGTACTGTACACACGTGTTAATGGAAACCATACAAACTGTAAGTTTCGCCCGCGAACAGCTATTTTCCCCCTCTAACTATGTAAAGTGCACCAACTAATCCCACATGAGGAGCAGAGCTGCAGGAGAAAGGCCTCAGGGAGAGTGATGTGTGACACCATTAAGGTAGAGGAGGAGTAGGATGTCACAGGGTAAAGAGTCTGAGTCGTGTTAGCCTTGAGGCTGTGGGGTGTTTCATCAGGGAGCATGGCTAACCTCTGCATCCTGTCTCGATTTCCTGCTCTGTGAATCATGCCAGTCCCAGCAGACAGACGGAAAGACAGACAGGTGGAGAGACAGGCAGGCAGGCAGCCCACTCAGTGGAGCAGAAACACCAGGAGCTCAGTGGCTGCCATGGATACACTCCTGGAGTCTCTTTGCTGCTCTCACTCTGTATGTTTACTGTATGCATGTGTGCATGCATGTGCGGGGGTTTATTTTGGACGCCTTAAGCCTGGTCACTATATTAAGGATAATGCATTTATGTTTTTGAAGTGGGGATTTTTAGGTATGGAGCAGTTGTTCGTGTTGCGTTTTTGCACAGCTGTCAATCAAACCAAAGACGTAGGTGGTACTCTGTATTGAAAAGGTTCGGATTTCTGTAGGTGGTTCTGTAGCCTACTCATTCATGTCAACCTAAAGCTGATCCAATCATTATTTTCCTTCATCAACAATGAACGAAGTGACACTTTATAATGTGAAAAGGGTTGTTTGTAGTGACAAACACACAGAAGATTATCACTAGATTCAGCTTGAAGAGATTTAGTGTCTTTCAGCTCCTTGTTTTGGTTTCATTTTTTCCGAGACGCAGCAGGAAAATATTAACATAATGGGGCATTTGGAGTTTAAAGCTGCACTAATCAATATTTTCATATTTGAAAATCACCATTATATTACTAGATATGAGTCAGTGATTGTCCATCAGAATTAGGGCCAAAACATAATCTAAAAAAAGTGTTACTCATCATGACATACCTACATGATTTTTTAATTTAACCGTCATTTAAACAGGTAATCTCACTGAGTTACGGGGTCTCATTCTCCTACAGAATAATCTGACCCTGCAGTTCCCCTCAGAGTCAGCAAAAGTGCCTTTTACCTCAGTTTTTTTTTTTTTTAACTTAACTATTTTCAGAAATCAGAAATACCCAATTGATCCCCAGGTAGAAACTGTGATGTGTTGCAAAGCATGGAGAATTATAAAAAAGTAGGAATATGAAGTATGAAAATAAGAAGTATGTAACAATAAAAAAATGCATTATGCTACAATGTATAAAACTTACGTGTAAAGTTCTGGAAATATAAAAATATGTGTATTATGCTGCAATTTACAACACAGTATATTGGTTCACTTCCCATGTTCTCAGCAGCAGCAGGCAGATGTTTCCAGTAATATAGCTCAGATAAACCCAGCATTTACCGTCTTAGCTAGCCTAACAAAGAACAGACAAAGTTGGTGAACATACGCTGAGGAGGAACTACACAGGCGGAACCAATGTGTTTTCATACACAGATGGCAAACAAGCAAACCAACAGTTGCCTAACAGCAGACATTTCCCAATAGGTAGCAGACATGGCCACAGCAGAGAAGTGTAAAGTCAACAGCAAGCAATGATGGAAAGTTGAATACTTTTTCACTGAAACATGAAACCGATGAGTTTGTCTCATTTGTTAATAACTCATATGATGCCAGACGCAGCTGGCCCTCAAATATTATCACATTATCTAATCTGGCCCCCATTCAGAAAAGTTTGGATCTCCTCTGGTTTAGCAGGGGAAGAGCCAAATATTTCTGAAGGGTTGTTGAAGACCAAAAGACAAGTAAAAGGAGAATTAATACTGGACTGTCATGACCTGGCTCACAGTTCGGACAGAGAATACACAAAAGGGTGGAAGTCAAAAATAAAATGATTTACTAAATAATTTTATTTATAAAAACAAATTAATGGGATATGAGCAATCAGTAACATCAGTGAGAGCCAGGGTGAGTGGGAAATAGTGTATGAGGATATGAAATGAAAAGACAAAACAAAGCAAACAAACTTTACTAGTGTGTGAAGTTAGACGTTACGGGCAGTTCAGAAAACGGAAACATTTTGCTAAGGTTTCCAGGTAGACGAGCTACTGTACATACAGTTTTTGTTGTAATTCCACACTTACTCTTGTTATGTAAACACGTGTTTATATGCCAATAAAGCCCCTCTGAATTGAACTGAAATCAGTCCGACAGTATTAAAAAGCTGTGCGCCTGCGTAACACAACAGGGTGTCCAAAGCACCACCTTTTCTGTTTAAATGAAAGTTTTGCTACCATTTGTTGGGGCTGAACACGGCTCAGGTCAGTCAACAGTACAAAGCTGTTTAATTCATATTCACAAATCTAAATATGCCAAATCATCCCCCGTTTTTTGATAGATGTTTTTTACTCTAACACAGTCTCAGTCTCAAACTTGAATCTTAAGAAAACTGAAATGAAACCAAGCCACAAATTGCAGTTCCTCAACGGGCCACTTGGGGCTGGCAAATCCTCACCAACTCCCATGTTAAAATGCCCAACTTTACAGCAAGAATAAACAGGTTTGCAGCCCAGTACGAAAATCGGTTTTGGTCTCTATGGCTTATTTCATAATTCATGACAACTGTATGGGAGGTGAATTTATTTATAACTCTCCCGTTTGAATGTTATTAAGGCTTAACGTTTTGCATAATTATGGGCGTGGCCACTTTGACTGACAGGCTGCTTAATAGGCTGGCTTTTGGTGGTTTGTCTACTACATGAATTTAAAATGCTGTCAGTTTTACTGTTCAGTTTTTGTCTCTCACTTATAATATGTGACAATATGTGGATTCCTCAATGTGTGGAATCTGTGCTCTCTGTAATATTTATTTTATTCAATAAAGTTTAATAAAAAAAAAATCCTGCCAAAAATAAAGCAAATAGTAGTAAGCAGCATGGAGACCAGTAAAAATGTTAAGATGGAAGAAGTATTTTTATTGAGCCAAAGATGAAATTACATATATCATGCAGTGTCAGCGCTCATTTCATTTTGCAGAAAAGAGTCTTGAAATAAAAAGTTCACAGATGCAGGAAAACATGAACATGAACATGTAAACAAGATAAAGCATTGGTGTATTAAATGTGCATAAAGTAAATAATGGGGGAAAAAAAGAATAAAAATAAAATAAAATTACTCCTTCTATTCCCTTTTCCACTACCCTTATCTCACTTATTAACTCATCCTCAGACTGAGATATTGTAGAAGAGTGGGTTACAACTCAGGAACTGTGTACAAGGTGTGATATGAGAGGTTGCCAGACTGATACATTGTGGGAGTCTGTCCTTTAAGTTGTATGTTATCCTTTCCAAATGCAGTGTGCTGGTTAACTGTTCTTCCTTTCCATGGTCATTATAGCTTTTTTGGTGTGGACTAAATTTTGAACGATGTCCGAGAGCTGCTTGGGTGGAAATGGACAGTATTTTGGGCGGCCTGTCACTGCATGGCACCATCTTAGGGGCTAAAACTACCATGTTCACCCTGGTGTGGTATTTCCAGCACTGCAGGTTGAAGCCAATCTGAGCTGGAGCTGATAAATACCTGTGACTGCTGCAGAGTAATTGGTCCTGGGGGCAAATGCCAACTATAACCTTCCCCATTAAATACAAAAGCCAGATGTTAGTGGGTGTTAGTGGGTTTTTGTCCAGTGTTAAAGGGGCTGCAGAGACCATGTGGGGGCTGAGATAGAGACAGGCAGGCTGACCTGGCCAGCTGTGGGCTGGAGCTCATCAGCACAGGTGAGCCTGCTCACTAACGACCTGCACACAGTCAGCTCACTAGCTGCAAGGAGACAACACACAGCAGAGACACAGGAGGGGACCGCCACAACATGGCTCCAAATGAATGCTAATATGGCTCCATGTCTGCTAACACCTTAGCCAGAAGGTGATATATCAGTGTAAGTCATGATGCTAGCTCCCTGCTAAAGAGCTGAATTATCTTCCCTCTTTGATAAACCCAATAATATAACACATACTGTTAAGCTAACTGAAGAAGCTAACATTTGTGCGTTTGCTAAGGGTGAGTCAAAACAATGAGAATCCCATATGCTAACTGTATGCTAAGTGCTAGCTGTATGCTAACTGCTAGCTGTGCTGTTGTTAGCAGCTGCTTCTCACTCTTTGCTAGTTGATGTTTCTGATTTTACTCACAACTATGATAGATATGACATTACACTTGTCACACGCAAACAAAATATTAGACTGCGGAAACACTAACTTTGTAGTCAAATGTGCTTTTGGTCCTGTGGACATTAGCCAGTGGTTTTCAAACTTTGTGGCCAAGGCACACCTGTATATACAGTACAGGCCAAAAGTTTGGACACACCTTCTCATTCAATGCGTTTTCTTTATTTTCATGACTATTTACATTGTAGATTCTCACTGAAGGCATCAAAACTATGAATGAACACATGTGGAGTTATGTACTTAACAAAAAAAGGTGAAATAACTGAAAACATGTTTTATATTCTAGTTTCTTCAAAATAGCCACCCTTTGCTCTGATTACTGCTTTGCACACTCTTGGCATTCTCTCCATGAGCTTCAAGAGGTAGTCATCTGAAATGGTTTTCCAACAGTCTTGAAGGAGTTCCCAGAGGTGTTTAGCACTTGTTGGCCCCTTTGCCTTCACTCTGCGGTCCAGCTCACCCCAAACCATCTCGATTGGGTTCAGGTCCGGTGACTGTGGAGGCCAGGTCATCTGCCGCAGCACTCCATCACTCTCCTTCTTGGTCAAATAGCCCTTACACAGCCTGGAGGTGTGTTTGGGGTCATTGTCCTGTTGAAAAATAAATGATCGTCCAACTAAACGCAAACCGGATGGGATGGCATGTCGCTGCAGGATGCTGTGGTAGCCATGCTGGTTCAGTGTGCCTTCAATTTTGAATAAATCCCCAACAGTGTCACCAGCAAAACACCCCCACACCATCACACCTCCTCCTCCATGCTTCACAGTGGGAACCAGGCATGTGGAATCCATCCGTTCACCTTTTCTGCGTCTCACAAAGACACGGCGGTTGGAACCAAAGATCTCAAATTTGGACTCATCAGACCAAAGCACAGATTTCCACTGGTCTAATGTCCATTCCTTGTGTTTCTTGGCCCAAACAAATCTCTTCTGCTTGTTGCCTCTCCTTAGCAGTGGTTTCCTAGCAGCTATTTGACCATGAAGGCCTGATTGGCGCAGTCTCCTCTTAACAGTTGTTCTAGAGATGGGTCTGCTGCTAGAACTCTGTGTGGCATTCATCTGGTCTCTGATCTGAGCTGCTGTTAACTTGCGATTTCTGAGGCTGGTGACTCGGATGAACTTATCCTCAGAAGCAGAGGTGACTCTTGGTCTTCCTTTCCTGGGTCGGTCCTCATGTGTGCCAGTTTCGTTGTAGCGCTTGATGGTTTTTGCGACTCCACTTGGGGACACATTTAAAGTTTTTGCAATTTTCCGGACTGACTGACATTCATTTCTTAAAGTAATGATGGCCACTGGTTTTTCTTTAGTTAGCTGATTGGTTCTTGCCATAATATGAATTTTAACAGTTGTCCAATAGGGCTGTTGGCTGTGTATTAACCTGACTTCTGCACAACACAACTGATGGTCCCAACCCCATTGATAAAGCAAGAAATTCCACTAAATAACCCTGATAAGGCACACCTGTGAAGTGGAAACCATTTCAGGTGACTACCTCTTGAAGCTCATGGAGAGAATGCCAAGAGTGTGCAAAGCAGTAATCAGAGCAAAGGGTGGCTATTTTGAAGAAACTAGAATATAAAACATGTTTTCAGTTATTTCACCTTTTTTTGTTAAGTACATAACTCCACATGTGTTCATTCATAGTTTTGATGCCTTCAGTGAGAATCTACAATGTAAATAGTCATGAAAATAAAGAAAACGCATTGAATGAGAAGGTGTGTCCAAACTTTTGGCCTGTACTGTATCTGTGCACAATAGCTTCTATAACATGTGTTATCACTCTTATCACAACATAAAGTTTGTTTTTATTTACTGATATCAAATAACTATTGACAATCAATCATTACTTGTGAAATATTCATTAACAAAATGATTCAAGAATTTATTTTAAATATTTTTAAATTACATCAAAGCACCAATAACGCAGACATTTAAATGTTAATGTAAAATAATGTGAGATAATGTGATGTGTCACACACTTATAATTCCCTTGTTTGTTTGCCTCTTTATAAGGAAATGAGTGCACACAACATACTGATACAGTCAATTGAAAATTCATTCATATCTTTTTGTATAGGCTCAGCTGAATATTGCAGTAACAATGCATGGTTATCACAAAATCCCACGGCAGACCTGGATTTGCATCACTGCACACAATTTGAGAACCACTGACATAGACCATTTCTTTTTAATTTAACTGTAACTAGCTTCTTCACTGCTGGTACAACAATATTTAACAATGAAACTAACCTTAACTGGAACACTTATACTCAGTGATGGAGTGTACTTAATGTACTTACGTGTAAATTTGAGGTACTTTTACTTTACTTGAATATTTTAATCCCATGCCACTTTCTGGTTGTACTCCGCTACACTTCAGAGGGAAATAATGTACATTTTACTCAACAAAAATTATTTGAGTTATTAGTTACTGTAATACTTCAATGAAAAGCCTAGTCCCAAATAATAATTATAATAATCCAAAATAATAATTGATACATTATCTGAAGTCTCATTTCTATACAAGTAATATTCATACTGGTTTGAATTAAAAAAGAATACTATTTTTTTAATCTTTTTATTGTATTTCGCGTTCCTTATACACACGTTTCTGTGAAAGGAATTAAAATAGATGCCTGTCCAAAAAATAAGGCCTGTTAATTTCAGTGATTTAGGCAAATAATAGCCCGGGTTTTACGGAACTTTACCATTTAAGATTTTTGCACACAAACCAAATGAAAATAAACAAGTGCAAAATACAGTAAGAAAATTAAATGGCAACTATTTGATGATCTTGTAGCTTTATGCAGAAAGGATTTGCTACTTTTTCTTTTCATTATTTTAATAACTTTTATTATTATTTGCTTAAATCACTGAAATCAACAGGATTATTTTTTGCTCAGCAAAGATAGGACACCCAATCAAAATGTTTATTCAAACCAGTATGAATAGGCTATTACTTTCATAAAAATCAGGCTTCAGTTAATATATCAATTATAAATTGTTAATTTGATCTAGCTTTGGCATGCCCATACAACACCACTTTATCCTGTTAAAAAAATACTCACAACTTGGATTAATTTTTATGAAAAACCCTTTTAATCTGACCGTTTAATCTGGCATCTAATTGAGACAGGCCTTTATTTGACACAGTAGGTACACAGTAGGCTAGTCAAAGCGACTAGGCTTTTAATTTAGGTATAAAGTACATGGTTGTATTTAAGTAAGTAAAGACGTTTACTAGTAACAGAGCATTTTTACAGTGTGATTTTTGTACTTTTACTTAAGTTAAGGATCTGAATTCTTCCACCTCTGCTTATACTACTGTTTGGCTCTCTGTATTGGCTCCCTTTTTGTTTGGTCTCTGTGCTGTGGCCCGGATGCCTGTTGGACTACAGCTTTGTGTACACAAATGTGTTGAGAAAGAGTTGGAAAATATAAACATTAAATTCATCTTTTCCTGTGTTAGAGGATTTTTTGGAAGTGATGCACCAGAACAGGAAAAAGGCTGTTATGTCATGGCAGCAGGTTGATGTACAAGGACTCAGATATTGTGCCACAGCAATGAATGATAATGTCAAAGCTGAGATTTCTTTTAACGTAGGGTGACCAGACCTCCTCATTTTCCGGGGTCAGTTCTCATTTTGGGCCGGGCTGCACAGTTGATCAAAATATTATTGAAATTGAAGTGAAGCACTGTGGTGCTACAGAGATTCCCTGGCCTACTGGAACTGGAATTGTCCCTTTTTAATTTTCTAGTTAACAACACTGTATATTTTAGTGATTAATTGTCTGCTGAGCTGGGAAAGTCCCCTGGCTTTCATTTTAGAAATCTGATTACCTTGATTTTAGTTTGAAAAATAGTTTGTTGTTCAGGATTTCTTTGGTCAAATGCCAGTTTTTTCACTATATTATCTTCTGCATCCTCTCCCAGGAGGTCCATCGGATCACCACAGGCGATGGCATCAAGCGCACCGATAAGGACGACCCAGCGGCCAGCGAGGTGGGCTGGATGACCTCGGTCAAAGACTGGGCTGGAGTCATGATATCCGCTCAGACCCTGACAGGAAGAGTCCTGGTGAGTTCGCACTCAGTCATCATCCTCCTTTTCATCTCTGAATGACATCCCGAGCTACTTTAGCCCACATGTAGCAGACTGCTGGTTAAGACGTCAGCGAGATTAAGCGTGACAGCCCATCATGATCACCCCTCAGACTTCCTCATGACAGCTAGGTACTCAGGTTGAACTCCCTCGTAGTATATTCATCTGTGAAAGGGCCTCATGAAAAATATTTGTTATCATAGGACAGGCCAGAAACCTTGCTGAGAAGGCATCTGACAAGCCACAAATTGTACACGCTTGAATGTTCCTAGAATTTATCTCTGCTTGTCCGCCGCATAAATATACTGCTTTGAAGTGCATATCTTGGGAGCTTATCTCTCAGACAGGGGAGGCAGACACATCAAAACAAAGTCAGGGCAAAAAAGAGGAGAGATTTAAAGAGTGTATTAAGGTCATACACCCCATAATGCCCTCAGACAGCAGAGAGAAACAGATCCAGAAGGATGGAGGGGAGGGAGGGAGGGAGGGAGGGACATGTACAGTTTACCAATTGCATTTGGTCAGCTGATGTGGTTGCCATGGCGGCTGGTGTCTGTTGACAGTGTCGTGTGGAGAACACATGCCTCTTCGACCACGCTGTAAGATCTTTATCTGATCCCTATTTTGCTGTGACCCGTCCTGCCCAGCAGTTTCATTGTGACGAAGATTCCACTGTACTTTTTTCTTTTTAATTTTTATTTTATAAGAGTGTTTGATGATTTGGATGAAAGTGCTTGGCAAGGCATGAGCAGAGCTGAGGAGTGATGAAATGAAATGGCATGAGTGGGAGCACCATGCCAAGGCTTGCCGCAGTGCTCGGGGCTGATCCCACTTTTCACCCACCCCACTAAATGTGGTGCAGCATCTCCAGTTGGCTCAGTACGTGCAGGTTGTTAATCATGAATGCAGGGTGGGCAGCCACACTCGAGCATAATGGTTTGACGTGGAATATTAACGAAGCACTTAGTTCATGTTTGTGGGACAAAAAGTGGGGAGGAAAAAGCCACTGACATGGTATGGCAAGCCGTTTTAACATTTAATAGCTAGACTGGATATTCATTACTGATATCTGCAACATAATTTTGCCTAGTCAAAACTCTTATTCAAGATATCTGTGATTAGATTTTGACTAGTCAAAACTCTAATTTCAGATATCCGTAATTCAGTTTTGACTAGTAAGATTCAAACTACTTTTGCCATTCATGTGTATGGGGTTTGTCATTATAGATATCTCCAATGTAGTTGCGGATATCTGCAATTCTTATTGCAGATATCTGCAACTGAATTGGAGATATCTCTAATTCCAGTTTGAGGTATCTACAACATCATTTTGACTAGTCATAATTCAAGTTCAAGATATCTTTAATTATCATCAATTGAAGATATCTACATGGTCCTTTCTAGATATCTTGAATTAAGTTTCAGATAGTCAGAATGACGTTGTAGATATCTTGAACTTATGACTAAATTATGACTAGTCAAGAGATATCTATAATGACAAACCCCATACACATGAATGTCAAAAATAGTTTGAATCTTACTAGTCAAAACTGAATTACAGATATCTTAAATTAGAGTTTTGACTAGTCAGAATGACGTCATAGATATCTGTAAGTGTAGTTTTGACTAGTCAGAATGACGTCATAGATATCTTCAATTAAAATGCATACTAGTCACAGTGACATTACGACTAGTCAAAATGGTGTTGTTTATCTATAATGGTAATTCCAGATAGTCAAACTTAGCGATTAAATGTTAAAGCGGCTTGCCATAGACATGGCTGATACTGATACTGATACTGACACTGACGTTTACATTAGACAGTGACACGGGAGTGGACTTTCAAACTCCTGTCCCGCCCCATCCCATGACAGGGTGAAGATAAATTTCCTGTCCCATCCTGGTCCCACAAGAATGCTCCAGTTCCATAATAGTAGAACTGCATATTTCTACAAAAAACTAAGCATATTCTTTTTTTTTTTTTTTTTTTTTTAATAAATATTATTTCTTTGGCATTTGTGTTTATTGGATAGGGCAGTATTTAAGTTTAAAAGGTGAAAAGAGAAGGTGATGACATGAAGCAAAGGGTCGTCGGCTGGAATTGCACCCACAGCTGCTGCTGCAAGGACATTGCCTTTGTACATGGGGCAGCTGCTCTACCCACTGAGCTAATGGACGCCCAAAATACTGATACTGATACTGAAATAACTCCCAAAATAACAGCTGAAACAGCTATATTGTTCATATTTGTTTGGTTATAATATTTTTCAAAGTACCTTTTTCATATTTCTATTATAGGTTGACTATTTTTGACTGTTGCAGTGCTTTGGCTTTTAATTTCATTTCCTCTGAATGTGTATTTATTCTATGCAAAAAGCAAGACAAATTAATTGTAAGTCAAAACCTACTGCGTATTAAACCTTATTATGATTGTAACTGCTACAGCCATGTGGCAAATAGCCAGCACTTAGTATGTTAGCTCGATGCTAACACATAACAGGAATTCCAATTAATGTGCTAATGGAAATTAGCATTGTGATTGGGATAATATTATCTGAACAAACCATCTATTTAATTTGACATGCTCAACATAAAACGACACATGTGCTCATATTAACAGTCGTACACTTCTTTAGCTCTGTAGAATCAAACTAATAGGTACTGACTCATATTGGCAGTCCAATATTGTTATTATGATTTCCATCGCAATGGGAACAGTGGACTTTTTCTCCTGCCCCGTCCCAGTCACATAATGAATGGTGAAATTGACTCCCATCCTGTGGGAACTCACAGAAATCCCTTGACTCACAGGACTCCTGAAAAAAATGTCAGCCTTTAGTGTGCATGCACAAAATATTCTGTTTTTTTGCTCTTGTTCTGAAAAAGACAGTATTCCTACTACTACTGTTTACATGACCAAAAAAATGAATATTCCACTAATATTCCTGTTTAAAAGCAGCCCTGAATGAACATGCCCTAATATGTTGTTATTTTGCGCCTGTGTCAAAATGCAGTTTTTTCAAAGTTTTCAAACAAGTTGCGGACTTGCTGGATCATTCAGATACACTTTCATTCCTTCAACCGCCTTCTTGAAAAGGTCAGAATTGCGATAGTTGAGTGTATCCAAAAAACTTTTGCTATCCAAGTCTGTCATAATGTTTTAAAGTAGGTGTGTTTCTCATTCTAGGCAGGAATTCGGGCCTTTTTTTAGAGTATGCATCACTGCTCCAGCCTTGCATACGAGCAGCTATTGATTTGTGTACAACGTAGCCATGACAACGCACAGAACTGACAGTAAACAGGCAAGAGGCTGTGTGTTGCAAAGTGCAGTAAAAACCCTAATTGAAACACGTATTGAAGTGTGTTATTTACATGTCTAACAAATGCTACTAAATCCTGACTAATAATGGCATACCCCACATGTCATATTAGGAAAATGTTGCATTCAGTAAATAATAATGAAAATCCAAACGTAATATTGTCTATTATGTGCATGTAAACACAGTCGATGTTTGATGGATTTAAGAAGATGTGAAAAGCGTCAAATCTCGCTCTAGTTGTTGTAAACAAAACTGATTTATTTAAAAGGTCTCTCACTGTGACAAACACTTCATGTCAAGAGCTTTAGTCATAAAATGTGCGTTAGCTCTGTATGATAATGTTGCTGCTTTCTGCGTATGTTGTCATTTAAAACCCAGTGAGGTGAAACATTGGTTGTTGTTCTGAGATGATGTGTGTAGCCGTGAGCTTCTTCAAGAAGGTGATTAATACCAGAACGGAATAAATCCCGTTTTTTTCCTCTGTTTGGGCTAAAAACAGCACATTTTCTTCATCTTCCTCTAAAATGTCATATGAAACTCTGATGACTCAGGCTGAACTCAGGTTGTCCCCCCACGGCGTCTTCTATTAGTTTGTCCTGAGCGCAGACGTTGGGGCCAGTTAATGGTGACAGCAACATATTGCCAACAGAAGCGTGACATCAGCTGCGTTTCCTTGTTTTTCACCAATGCTCACCTCACTTTATGTGCGTGTGCAGCTCAAGTGCCCTGTCTCAATGATGGCTTGACACACAACTGTTTAGCAAGCGCTCGTCTGTAACCATGGCAACTGCAGCTTACCTAAACACAGCAGATGTGTGTTTTCTATGTCAGCCTGTTTAGGGGGCACATTAAAGCCTATTTCCAGGCCATCTGAGAGGGAATTTTACCGGGCAGTAAGAGCAGGGGTTGGCTTAAGTGAACGGCTGTATCTCTGTGCGTGTGTCTGTGTCTGTGTGTGTGTTATTTTATGCATCTAGCTGTGTGTTTGTCGAGCTGCTATTCCCACATCTTCACCCACGTTGTTGCTCTCTTTAAAAACACAGTGTTTGCAGGCAGCCTGTTTGCTCTTGAAATATTCTGAAGCATGTTTTTACACTAGGATATTAAGGTTGACCTGTTTTATACCTGCAGCCTTCATTAGTAAACTCAGCACAGGTCGAATCGATTGGTTTTTAACTTTACCTCCCCACACACAGGGAGCTGGAAATTATTTTCCCACCTTTGTGGTGCATGTGAACCCAAGTGAAAAGCGTGACTGTAATGAATTTTACCAATTAAACCTGCTCGATTATCACGCGTGGATGTGGATGCAGTCAAGAAAAGAATAAATCTTAATCTGAGACAGCTGAGACATGGATTATGCTTGAAGGAAGCTCAGCTCCAGGTCGCCTGTAGTATTTTGCAATTTCAATGTAGGTTATGACTCAGGCAAACAGACATTGGTTGGTGTCTCTACAGACACAATTACCTGTATAGCTCTTTTTAGTTCAGGAAAGTTACAAAAAGTGAGACCAACAAGCAACTAGAGTTTTAAGATGGTTTCGAAAAAACGTGCAATCACTGGTGGAACCCTGAAAAAACTTCAGGTGATGACACAACCCAAAAAGCCCAAACTAGACATACATATTCATAAATCATATGTTTCTGTAAAATGCTTCTGTTCAATTAGCTCTAGAGTACAACATGTGATTAAGGTTAAGAACCTGTTTAATGTCTAAAGTACAGGACACAAGCCTCATTTTCTGATCATTTATCGTCAGATACCTTCTTAGTTGGAGGATTATGTTCAGGGATAAGATGGTTACTTTTAAAATGTATTCCACTACAGATTACTGAATACATGCCATAAAACGCACTTTTTAATGTACATACAAACTAAGTAACGTGTCCTAATTACTTTGGATTGGATCGGATTCAGCACAATACGATATTACCGGCATATCGATTCTTTTGGACAACCATACTGTATTTGCAAACATTGTAAAGTCTGTCATAGTACGATTTTGATTCATTATGGTTCAGGGTACTGCAATCGATATGAGAAGATATCATCTGCCCATTTAACACAGTCAGTTACAGAAGAAGCTGCCACCCCTTTCTTTTTTGCTTTTGTCCATAAAAGATAAAAACAACACATAAACAATGTAAATAATTGTTACTGCTTAAGTGCAGTACCTTTTACTGTAAATTGATTTTACTAACACACATCAAACAGCACAGGGACTAAGTTAACCTTCAGGGCTTTCTGGCAGAAAGTAATTTCTGGAGGATATGTTTTCGTTCGTAACCCAAACTGTGATCTTTTTCCTAAAACTCCAAAAAAGGCAAACTTCTCCCAACAGCCATAAAACATGGATTAAGAGCGCCATCATTTAACAAAAGTGTCAAATTCAGCTCAGCAGCTAGCGGAGCTACTCATAGATTAACAAATTACATATATTATTATTAAGTCGCTGCATCCCTTGACAGAACAGTTCGGTTGAATTTCAGCCGGCGTGCACGTTTTCTTCAGCTGAACATTACTGAGACAGAGCAGCTAATGTTGCTGTAGTGAGAAGTTAGCAGAGTGAGACGCCTGGCCAGCCGGGTACATCATGTTTTATGTGGTTACAGCATTGTTTACATACACTATGTGATTTGTCCGATGAACCGTACTTTCTCTCAAGTCGAAAATATTTTCACGCTCCTGATTTATTCCCGTGTAAATTGTGTACACAAACATGCACAAACAGTACCTGTACGTGCATTACATGGAGAGATGTGAGAGCGAGGGGGCTGCCTTGGACAGGCGACCCCAGCAGCTGGGGGTTTGGTGCCTTGCTGAAGGGCATATTTGGTCCTGACAGGGACTTGAACCGGCGACCCTTTGGTTCCTATCCCAAGTCTACATTGATTTTAAATAGATAACGGTGTTACTTGTATTCTGTATTTCCCAAAAGGTTCTCTCACTTCTCATGATGACATTTTGAATTTTTAGGTATGAGCTTCAACAATTGCAGCATGACACGACTCGTGCTCCTCGCTGCACACTGAGCTGTTTACCTCTGACTGTGACTGCTGAGTGATAAGCAGGTGCAGGCTGCCCTGTGGAAGGCCCAGAGGCCTGATGTTCATTTGCCCGGCTGGCCTCGCATCTCAGGCAGATTGTAAAAGATCAAACCTCGCCTTCAGGGCTTTTTGATTAGCAGGGAGGACACTTCCCGATGACCTTTAAGTCTGTAAAGATTTATCTGCTGGAGATCGGCGCTCCACTCCTCCTGCACTCCAATAAAACAGAAAAGGCGAGGCACCGTGTTTATTCTCTAAATTCAGATCAGCGGCGTGCTGGATGTAAGGACACGGTTTCCCCCAGATTGGGGACACGGAAGGATCCCATCTGTCACTTTATGCATTATTGCATCTCTCCTCCCCCCCAGTCACTTCTGCATCACACACGACCACCCTCCCTATTCATGAAAATTGTCATCACGTTATTGTTTGCTCACGTCAAAACAAACAGCGCTCGCTTCGGGGGCTGAACAGGTGGCTGCAGCTTGAACCTGTGCCATGAAACCCAGCAGGTCTCCACTAATGTCACACATCTATTTCTTGTTCAGTCACACTTCCCTCGAGAGTGTAATAGTCAAGAAATTGTGAGATGGGGAGTGTGTGATGGAGCGAGTCAGACGTTCGTGTATTCCGGGGGAAAATGTGATTTCTCTTAAATGATGGGATCCTGCTGAGTGACATTTAGCCCACGTGTGCTCGGCTCTAGAGGTCCACAGGGGGGGCTGGGTTGTCGCAAAGCTATTATTCTGACCAGAGAAAGGTTTTCTATTAATGGAAGCACAGAGCTGCCCTCTGGCACTACTGTTTGCAGTCTTTGCCCCCTAACCCTCATCGCAGTCACAGGTTGAATAGATTCAGTGACGTGGACGTGTTGTCTCCGATTATTTAGTATTGTTTTCCACAGTTCAAACTCCTTTTATTTAAAGTATAATGTCACACTCACATGTATCAGTTGAGAGAAATTAGGCTACTTAGAAATGCCATCATTCTGCATGTGAGTGGAACTATACCTGTTTGAGCAAAGTTTTTATATAATTAAAAATGTAGTTTTATTTTTGCCTACATGTCCAAAGGGTTTCAACACATAGCAATTATCATAAGAGTGGGTGTAGGTGAGTTTCAGTTTTCCTGGAGTATAGGAAACATTGATTGGATGCTCTACCCTCTAAAAAATGTACTGGTAATGCAATTTTTTATTTTATTTTTTGCTCCTGTGGTTATTTTTTCCCATTTTCAGTTGAGATTGATATATTTTGGCACTAAGGCTCCCATCATGGTTTGGGTGATATTTACATGATGTGTATGAGTCAGCTGCGGAGCTACACATGAGCTCTGTTTTTTTTCCCCCAGTCGGTTTGACAGTTATATATGACAATTTAATTATGGCAGATCCGCACCATGGAAAGTCGTGCGGCATTGGCCTGTTTGCACCGTAACCATGGATGTACAGAGAACCAAACCAAACAGGATTACTTTGATCCTGAGGAAAAAAATCTTAACATGATATTTATGTGGCAAAATGTTCTGTTACAGAGTGTGCTTTCTTAAAATAGGATTTCCAAGCAGATTTCTGGGGTTATATCCTTAATTAACATCAGAGAAACGGCTGTCGCTTACACTGTAGGTCTTAGATCTACTGATTACTAAATTATGTGTATGACATCTGTGGGTTTTGGTTTGACTGAGTTATGACTCTGAAAAGAAGTTTTTTTTGGTGCTAATTGTATTAAAGGGATGGTTTGGATTTTTTGAAGTGGGGTTGTATGAGGTACTTACCCACAGTCAGTGTATTACCTACAGTAGATGGCGGGCCAGCACACCCCCAGTTTGAAGAAGCAGGCAGGAGTACCACCATGGAAGCTAACCAAAGTGCTGCTGTTTAGCCACCTAAAGAAACACTGTCCATTTAAGTGTACGCTATATTTAGAATATTTACACCACTTTACCTTGCCATCAGATAGCCCTTTTAAAGGGAAATTTCGGTTTATTTCAACCTGTCTCCTATTGTCCTAAATTTGTTCCAAGTGACTAGTGACATAGAAATAATAGTTAGCATGTTAGCCGTTAGCCTAGATACAGTCGGGGCGCATTAGTAGCGTTAGACCTGTTAAAACGTAAGTGAAAGGGCATACCTTCAAGTGCAAAGTTAGTCCACTAAACAAGCTTTTTTTCCACAAAGACCGCCTCATATCGTTAGGATAAATGTCAGAGAACATATAGAAAACGACATGTAAACGTGTTGTCTTACCTTACTGGTGTGCTGCCATGTTTGTTTACCATTTAGCTCTGCTTTCCAAAGCGCGGCCAAAATATATCTCGCAAGCTCTAGATAAAGCCCAGCTGGATACTACTCCAGGTGGAGGTGTCTCATCCTTGGTCACATCCAGACCTTGAAAATAAGGCTGCAACCGGTCCCATTCCTTGCAACAGAGGCATTCCTCTTCTGTGGGCCCTGGGGCACAGCATTCACAGGTACACCAACAATCTCCAGAGCTACGCAGCCTTGCAGCAGCCATTCCTCCTCTCTCGTCCTCTACCTGTTGCGTCTCTCACTCTCTCCTCCTCCGTTCTTCAATTTCACAAAGCTCTTCGTCAGTGTATTCTGGCTCAAATAAATAAAGGCGGCCATCAAACTCTGCAAAATCAAATTCCTCCTCCACAAAGTCAGTCTGGCAAAAAGTCAGCCATTATTCTATAAATCTTTCATAAAATAAATGAATGAACTTTTCAGGCTACTGTCCGGTTCTGCCTTCCAGCTGTTGCTGCTTGTTCTCGCGAGATTTCAGGCACGGTATGAGATCGCTGCTTGTTCTCGCGATATTTCGGCCGCGCTTTGGAAAGCAGAGCTAAATGGTAAACAAACATGGCACCACACCGGTAAGGTAAGACACCACGTTTACATGTCGTTTTCTATATGTTATGACATTTAACGATATGAGGCGGTCTTTGTGGAAAAAAAGCTTGTTTATTGGACTAACTTTGCACTTGAAGTATGCCCGTTCGCTTATGTTTTAACAGGTCTGACGCTACTATGCGCCCCGGCTGTATCTAGGCTAACAGCTAACATGCTAACTATTATTTTTATGTCACTAGTCACTTGAAACAAATTTAGGACGATAGGAGACGGGTTGAAATAAACCGAAATTTCCCTTTAACTTTGGTGAGTCTGAACCAACTCTTTGAGACACCATATTCACACAATAACACAAACAAACCAAACAATGAGGCAGCTGTAGACCAGCAACTCCCACATTCTGCAAGCAGGGCTTGACATTAGCACCCGCCCACCTGCCAATTGCGGGTAGGATTAGGCAGCAGCATGTAATACAGTCACTTTTACTAGCCCCTTTGATGTGTGGCATATAAACTTTATAGACGCACTCTCTGGAATGCAGTACACAGTATGTGGATGCTGAACCAAAGTTCACAAGTGCGAGTTCTGGAGGGAAGCTGTTGACCGTTAGTGGCATCTGCCAAGGTTAGCATAAACGTGGCTTATTGACAGTTGTGTCAGTCGCAGTAGCCGGCACAAATGAACCAGCTGAAGCACCCACCTGCTCAATTCCAGTCAGCTACAACAGCATCAGAGAGAGGATAAATGAAATAAATGAAAAGAAATATATCTGTATGAATTTCATTTTATTTTTAAATTGTAGCACACCATAGTCAACTTTTATTGAATAAAATGTAATTTCCCAACCCAAAAAAACTGTGGCAAGTGAAATTGCTGAGGGGTTAATAACTTTGGAAAAATACCAGCCACTGGTATGTCTGCAGGTTTTTTTTTTTTTGTTTTTTTTGTTTTTTTTTTTGTCAAAGGTGTCTGGTGGCTTTGGAGAAAGATAACGGGTTCAGTTTCCCGTTAGCAAGGGCCGTCTGATGGCAAGGGGAAGTGATGAAAATATTGTAAATATAGCATGCACTGATCAACTGATATTGATTCTTTTAGGTGGCTAAAGTATATTTTGCTGCCGCCCCCGTCCCCAGCAGTACATTCCTTAGCTTTTGTGGCGGGACTCCTGCCTGCTTCTCCAAACTGGGGGTGTGCTTACCTGTTGTTAAGTACCTCACACAGCAAAGACACGTCAAAAAATTCAAACTATCCCTTTAAAGTCTGTAGTATTGTTGGATCATCAGTGTCTGAGACTGCTGCATCCAACAAATTTTGTAACTTTCTGAAACAGACTCCCTTTAGGCAGAGATCGGCTCAGTGAGTGTGTGTCCTCATCCACATTTGTACGGTTAATTGTGCCAAGACTACAAAAAGACGCACAAGACACCAAATTCTTGAAGGAGGATCAGGGATGCAGTGGAGTACAGTGAGGAAGAGGCCCCATCTTGAACCCTTACAGGTTGAACATGGGTGAAAAGGTGTCTGCGGACTCACCTCTAGCTCATCATTACCAGCTGCCAAATGAGAATTGCTGCAGACTCAGAGTGGTCTAGGATTACCGGGGTCAACATGTGGAGGAAGTCCTATCGGATGACAGGGCGAGGGAAGCATCTTCTGTCTTGACCGCTATCTAGATTTGATGTCGCCCGCGAGCAGCCGCTGAGGGAGGAAGGAGCTCTGAACGAAATTATCGGTGGGCCAGAAGGGCACTTTCATCAGGCGGACAAACTCACCTCCTCCTCCTCTTAGGGGCTCAGTGAGCAGCGGCAATTGTGCCACTACATGGAAAAGCTTTTTGTCTGATGAGAGTGAAAAAAGGAGGGAGAGAAAGAGTAAACACTTTTGCGGGGACTTGCTCTCTTCTTTGGCACCGCAGCAGCAGAAATATCCGAAATGCCATTCGGAAGTGATGGAAGCACTTGTCCTTTACGTGACTGAGAATTCAGCTTAGTGCTGCTTTATTATCACACATTTCCACAGCGCTCAGCTCAGCATGAAAAGACTCAAACAGCATTTACTCTGTGTGCCCTTTTCTTGACATTCCCAGTTGACTCTTGGCTTCAAATGAGGACGTCAGTGTTATTGTATGTAACAGATATTCTGCCAACATGCCCCGCGGCCTTGTGGCAGAGACAGGAGGCTGTTTGCCACCTGTGGACTCTGGTGCCAGCGGGATCGTGTGTTACTTTCACTGTGCCCAGTGCAACAGAGTGAACATCGTGGGAGCGTCACTCGGCTCTCTGCCCGCCTCAAAGTCTGCCGCTATTTTCGGGTGACAGCAGCTGCCAGGCCTGTTTTGTCAGGGCCGTGCCGAAGGAAACAATAACATGTGAAACTTTTGTTGTCCTCAGTCAAAACAAAGAACATATTAAGTCATATCTGTCTGTAACTGAGTTTGATAAACTTTCTTTTCTGAAACTGGGTGAAAAGAATATCTCAACGTCTTTCCAATACTTTTCTTGAAACTAGGGTTTATATCTTAAAAAATAAGAGCGAATTTTGCAGCTCTTTGCACTAAAATCAAGAAAAATTCAAATTGCCTCCAAAGTGGAATGAAACAGTTTTTCTATCCTTCCTTATAACTGCAAAGAACTAACATTGATAGAGTAACTGGGGATAGCTACTGATAGCTACCACGGAAAACAGAAGTTGTTGTGCACTTCCTTTGTACCGTAATTTGAGTCTTCATTTTCCCGGGAGATTGCATCCGACAGAATTGCATAGTAAAAGTGAGACTTAACGGGAACCTGTGGTGTCATTATTCTATAGCCATTTCATCATGCAATCAACATTTACCTCACAATGATAAGCAAAATACTTTTATTTTTGATTTTTGGTTAATTACTTTGGTGAGGTGTTCTTCTTGGCCCAGTCGCCAGAAATAAATATCAGCCCTGTATGTTTCCATAAGCCACGAATATTTACATTTGCATGTTTTATATATATATCGTACCAACATTTTAAACTGATGTAGTATATCAGCTGACTTTGTCATCTGGAGGTGGAGGGGATGGTGGATGGTGAGACACTTCCCAAGCTGCAGAGCAATGTTCGAGACCATCAAACAACAATTTAGGGGATTGTTGCTGTTTTTCCAGCAGCTTTTTAGGCAGCAAATGCGGGTGTTTTGTAGCCACCTGTTTCTGTTTTTCTAGCGGCTTTTTATAGGCAAAGAATCTTAGTTTTTCACTGAGACATTGCTGCCTTTTTTGCCATGATTGTGCCCCCCTAACTATAACCAAGTAGTTTTTGTGCCTAAACATAATCTCACGTACTGCTACTGTTACTGTTTTTGATGAACCCTGGTGCATAATTAGAAGCTCATTTGCATTTTAGTCCAATTTTTCTCTTCACTTTCTATGAACAGAATCATTTTCTGAGCTGTTCAGACCCCAGAGGACCTTGTTTACTGTAAGCTGTGGTGGTTGGTGTTTTTATGCAGCAGGAAACGTACTGTACCTTTTGCCTGTTAAGCCTGTTGGTTTTAACCAATCTGCTCCTTTTAAGAAATCTTGTATTCTTTTGTTAGAAATCTTAAAGATCTGAGCTGAGTTCACACAGGTTTCTTAATTCTAATGCAAAGAAAGACACTGCCTTCATTACTAGTTTGCTTTGGATGGTGTGTGTCTAGATTTATAAGGTCATTAATATTTCCTCTCTGTGCAGCAGAAAAACAAATCTTAGCGTTGCTTTGACATATTTATCCCAGAGTGTCTTGACCTGTGGCCATCTGTGCCTGCAGAGTCTACAGATTGAGGCTTGCTTGATCCTTTACTCTCTGTGCTCGTGGGGCCAAATTCTTGCAGCAATCACGCAATTGTGTTTTGGACACCAGCAAGTATCAGGTGTGATAATTACCACCCCCCAAGGTGTTTCTAATTTGGAACTCCTCTATGTTTGGCGGCCACGTTTTCAGCAGGATCTCATTTGGCACAAACAATCGGCGCAGTATAATTAGTTTTTTAGAGCAGCATCATATTCAGAGAGCAGGAAAAACCGTGGAGAGGAGATTTGCGATAACATCCCTCCTCCGCTCCAAAAATCCAATTCATGGGCGGTATTATGATAAGAAATCCTCGACCGTCACAAATTTGGCTCCCCAGATTTCATTAACAATCATTAGCTTCACAATGACCCGGCATCCACTGCTGTATTAGAGCTCACATAGTCTTCAAAACTCATCAGAATCTTCCCTTTCCTCTCAGAGGGAAGGCAGACATAAAGGAGGTGTAAATGAGGTAACTCAGCTGGTACTTTACATCAAACAGGCTTTCCTTTGGCGAGTTCAGTTTAATTAATTAACACGGCCACTGAGAGAAAATGAATATATGGAGGTTAATAGATGTTGTTGCAAACCGGTCACATGACAATTTCTAACTTTGAAAGTTCACTTGAAGTTCAGCCCTCGGTCTGTGCGCCTAATTGCAACCAAAATTGTGTCGGATTGTAGAATATGAATCCAATCTCATGCATTAAGGGATAATTTGGATTTTTGGAGTGGGGTTGAATGAGATACGTCTCCATAGTCAGTGTATTATCTGCAGGAGTTGGCAATCAGCACATCCACAGTATGGAGAAACAGGCAGGCGTACCACCACAGAAGCTAAACCATGTACTGCTATGGATGGGAGCAGCAGCATAATGTATTTTAGCCACCTATAAAAATCAATATACATTTAATTGTATGCTATATTTAGAATATTTTCACTGCTTTACCTTGCCAGCTCTTACCGTCAGGGAACTGAAGCTGGTATATCCATCTATGCTGTCTTCAAAGGCACCAGACTCCTTTTGACAAAACAGTAATTTTACCTCGCAGAAGAGGGGAGTTGCTGGTCTACCACTGCCTCGATCGTTATCTCGTTAGCTACTTTGTGTTTTTGTGTGGCTTTGGTGTTTCAAAGGGTTAGTTCAAATTACGAGTGGGGGAAATAATTGATTGTTAAGCCCAGTTCAGACCAATGATACGCGATGAGAGGAAACTCTAGTTGTAGAACATTGCAAAGAAAAGTTGCAGCGGTGTGAACTGGCCGTCTGAGCTCAACTCAAGCCGGCTGATGGTCTTTCCTGCAACTCTGCTGGTAAAATCGGCGGTGGCTGGTATTAGAACGTAAGGCTGGTCACCTGTTTCTACAGGCTTGTGCTATAGGCTTGTAGTGAAGTCTGCTGGTCAAGTCAAAATGACCGCAGATGGCGTGTTCGCTTGCTGCAGCAGGTGCTGTATCTCTGTCTATGCCTGTCCTAACAGTGTGCCGGTGTCGGACGATGGGTCGCTGCTGCTTGCTGTATGTGCATATGCCCCCTCATACACTTTATCATTGACTAATTGGCGCTGTTTACTTATATTATGTAGCCTATCTATCATGAATACAGTTACAAATGTACCTGTAGCCAGTATCTCACTATCACTATCCTCATTCATATTTTAAGAAGCTACAAATTATATTCAGCCACAAAATAAGCCTGAAAATCTGGAAATCAGAACAGAGGTACAGAGAGTTGTTGCATAGAGATGATACACAGTCTCATTTAGTTGCATTGGTGTGAACCAGCAGGTTTTTTAAAAAATTGCAGAAGTGGGCATTGCAAGTGGTGCACGTCACAAATCTTCGGTCTGAACTGGGCATTATATGCATCACGATGCAGACGTGGTTGATTTGGCATCAATTCACAAATGCCAATAATCTATTAAATGTTGGTTGATAACGTAATGTTTATAGTATGAGAGAGTATGAGAGTGGCTTTGAAGAGAGGATAGATACAGCTCTACGTCGGAAAGAGCCCTCTGATGGTGAGGGAAAGTGGTGAAAACAAACAAGTGGTTAATAAAATATGTTTTGCTGCTGCTCCTGTCCACAGCAGTACACTGTTTAGCTTCTGTGGCAGTACTCCTGCCTGCTTCTCCAAACTGGGGACATGCTGACCGCCATCTACTGTAGATAAAACACTGACTATGCATAAGTACCTCACACAACCCCACTTCCAAAATCTGACCTACCAGAAACATTCTCGACAGCGGCCAACTGCAGATGTCCGTGTTGCTGAGCTTACACCTCATACATTCTGCATCTTCTCCACCCTTAAAAATACATGTGGCTGCTACAGTTACAGTATGTCCAGCGTCCCAGATGCAGAACATGATTTACATTTTCACACGTCGGGAATTTCCATTTCCATTGTTAGTGCAGGGCAGAGTTGAGAACCCCTCCTCTCTGAAGAGCTGCCAGAGAGGTGAGTCATCGCTTCTGCTCCAATCAAACTCCTTTCCGCACATTGATAGACATCAGTGAATTTCTTTTTTTTTTTTTTTGAGACAAAACATCTATTTTCTTTTATTAAATTTTTTGTGTCCATTTTTCTTATTTGTCAGCTTCATTCTCTTGTTTTCAAGACACGAAGGCGAGTGAGTTACAGCCTCGTATTTCAGCTGAGACAGACAGTGAGAGGCTGGGGGGAGACACATCCATCCCCTCCCATCCTAAGCTCTTTACGCCTCACTGTGAGAGTGGTTGGGCTGCTTCCAGGATGGCTTAAATCACGGCTTAGCCACTGTGGGATTTGGGGTTCTACGCTGCATATTTTGATTGTGGATATTTTAATATCTGTATAATGGTGCAAACTGTAGTAAATTTAAGTCTCTTATTTATAATGGAGCAGAACATGCCGCTTTGGTCTAATGAGAGTAGATTTTTCAGATCAATCCTGCCACATGAAAGAGATATAAAAAGGAAAACTTAATCCCAAATAGTGGAGCATGACAGAGAGATGTTCCACCAGCTATGACCCAAAATGTTCAAGGATAACAGTATTGTTTTCACAGCTCAGAGAGGATGTCGTCAGGGCTCATAGATCAGATCGCTCACTATATACAGTGACCGCTGTCAAACAAACAGAGGATCAGGTTTCAGGCCGCGGGTAGTTACAGTGCAACCTATACAACATGAAACACAAACTGAGCACTTGTGAGTAACTGCCAAGGGTTTAAAGGAGAATCCAGTGTCCAAGTGTTTTAACCTCCATTATTTTTTTTAATATCTGTGCAATCTGGCTAATGGTCAGAAGCTGCATATGAAACTACTGTCCTACAGCTTACAGCGTATACGGGTATAGATTCTTTGACAAGTGATCTTTGTTTTAACCTCACTGATGAAATACAAACTTCTAAAACTACTACCGCTAATAGTTCTGTTCTACTACGACTACAGCTGATATAATAATAACAATCTGACTTTATTTCCTAATATCATGCAGCCCGAAGTACTTTGCATTCCAAAATTGAAATGTGGAAACATTCAGCAGGCAAAAAAAACAAAAATGAACACTAACATTACATAAATTAATGGGAAAAGGTAAAGAATAGTTCTTAAACAAAGTATTTAAAAATATTGGTGTTTTTTTTTTTAGTGCAATTTTTTTTTGATCAATTTCCTTATTGATTCCTGATAAATTTTCTGTGTAAAATTGTACGATTGCTTATCTGCTAAGGGTGGGAATCACCGGAGGATCCACGATACCATATAATCATGACACCTAAGTCACAATACAAACATTGTAAATGATGTCCCCACAGGAAACACTTTGTCAACATCTTTTTTTATCTAATACGATAAAGTTTTCGGTCTGTTCATCTCACTCTCAGCCATTTATTTTGCAGCAAAATGTATTTAGTGGACTGAAAAATAAATTGATTATATTATTCTAGTAGGCAACCTAAAGTTTAATTTGTATTTGTCATATTAATAATTTATATATTAAAAAAATTGATACTTGGCACTGTGGGACAATACGATATTGCCACACAAAAATATTGCGATGCTATCCTGTATCAGTTTTTCCAAACCCCTACTATCTACGATCAGTGAAAACAAAACAAACAACAAAAAAAAAACAGTTGGAGAATCTCACCTTTGTATGCACATCTCCTTTTCTCCTTAATTGCCAGTCAGACTTTTTACACATTTTTTCATAAAAAAAAAAAAAAGGTTTCAAGTTTCAATTGGGAGCAGCAGAGCATCGAGCGGAATGAATGTGTGATTAACTTAACTGTTGGTTAATTTATTTAGAAATATAACGCTCCATTTCTTTGACCAACAGGGCTCTCTTTTTAGTGTGGAGCACCACACTAAATTTACAAACGCACCATGTCAGGTCACTCACTTTTTGGGACTGTGACTGTTACTTGAAAAAGTAAACACCGACCAATGGGACCAGACCGGCCGACCCATATGCTCTCACTCAGTGGATGGATGATGTCACAGGAAGCTTTGTGGTTGATTACTATGCTAATCTTACAAAGGAGGGCGACACTTGAATGGTTTCCTCCCGTTTGTTTTGCTATCGGAGCTAACGTTAGCTAATGCGCTAAAAAGTTAGCGTTACAGAGAAATCGCATATTCCTCTTAATACCTCTCCAGTTTCTGTTGAGATGGACATGATAACCCTTAATACACATAACGTTATTCACCCCTACAACAGGAAATACTTTTCCCTAACCTGATATGAAGTGTGCGCTGCACATGTGAGCATTTTTGATGATCGCCTTCGTCCAGTCCTTTCATCTTATTGCATTTAACCATTTTGTTGACGGGCAGTGGCGGCTGGTATGTGATGAAATTTAAGTTTGAGCCATGACTCCTTCTATTCTGGCTCCTAATAACACAGTAAGACGACATGTTAAAACTCCTATGTAGCCGACAGCCCTGTGGTGGCGAGTCCTGTTTTGCTTCCAGATAGCAAACTGATGTCATTGTGATGTCGGCCCTAAAAGGGTCTTCTGTAGCATGAAAATCTCATATGGTTGCAACCCTAGTCACAACAGTCAGTAGATTTAAACACACTAGGAGATTTGTATTAAGGATTTCTAGCCCTTTTTGTGGTTGTGAAAAAGTTAAGTAGGTTCTGTCTTTAATCGTCAAAGCACCACACACAGGTTTTGTGCAGGTAAATTGGAAGAAAAGATAACTGAAAACTGCATGTTTGGTCTTGTGTACTATTTGTTTTATTAAGAGGTGGGAAATATGGGAATGGGGGAATACAAATTTATACAAATAACTGCTGCAGCTGATTTATCACTGCAGACTGACCGCTGCGCCGGGGGAAATGGTGTCTGAAATTTAACGTCTGAGAAAAGCAGGTGCAAAACCTGCGGCTCTGTTTTATCACACTGAGGGAGGGAGCCTTGCCAGGTCCGTGCGGCGAGTGAGTGAGAAAAACAGTGAGATATCTTAATTGTTCAGACTATGAAAACACTTAAGTCACAGCAGTAAGAAAAATGGCAGCTTTCCATTCAGCACCGCAACACAAAACAAAAGAACAGCAATGCAACAGCCTGTCGTTTTCCACTGTTTTACTTTTCTGTTTCCTGCAGTGGCCTTTAGTGGCTCGCAGCAGCTCCAGTCCAGCATGATATGACTAAAGCAGCCAGTAATACGCATGTATATTATTTACCCACTGTGTCTTGAAGATCAGACCACTTGGGAAAATGTCATCCTCTAAATGTTGGAAGGATTTTTTTGAAAAGAAAATTAGAGAATAACCAGTTGGTTTGAATTTTAGCTGAAGTTACTCAGTTAGCGGCTTTGTTTATAAAAGTCAAATAAACTCTGAGGACCTGTTTGTCCTCTTTCATACTACTGGGTTTGATATTTTGTCAGTGGGAGAAGGAAGAAATGTTTGAACAAGAGACTCGGCTCAGACTCCAAACATACTTGGTGAACATGCCCTTATTAGTACAATAATTGGGTCGGTGACATGGATTTTTCTTCCAAACAGAAAAAGGTTGCTCACCACCAATTCCACAATGTTGTATAAACAGTTTAAAGGTGATGTGAGTGTCTTGCTGAAGTGTTACAATTAACCCCCCTCCCCATTGTACCTACAACACGAGTCAGGGCTCTTCAGCAGAACTCTGAGTCACTGCTTTCATACTCCCCTTTTTTTATTTCTCTCCTGCTGTTGTGCATGGAAGTTAGAGGTGTAATGGTTCACAAAATTCATGGTCCAGGTCGATTCGATGCAGTGGTGTCATGGTTCATTATGTTTTCAATACAGCAAAAAAGTAAAAAGAAAGAAATTTCCTTGTATTTTAAAGTTTTGAAAGTAACGTAAAGTATAATGTATTTTGACTTTGACTACTTGCGTGACCCATCTTCTGGGTTTTCTTCTTAGCAGGATATTACACAAAACAGCTCCTAATAGAATATAATATGTTGTTTTGTAGTTAAGAACAAAACAAGATTCTGTTTCTGAGGTGCCAGAGAAATCAATTTTATTTTTTTCTATTTTTAAGTGTTTTAAAACAAACATTACGGTCTGCTTGAAATGAGCTCTTGAAGGAACAGTGTAACGGGGCGTAATCACATCAAGCATGCTCGTAAATCCTGCGTTTTCCACAACAGAGTTGGGTCTCGTATCCAGGACTATGAATGTAACATTACCTTCCTGAATGTGATTTATCAATACAGCTTCAAGACGCAGACAGCGGGGACTATGGTATGCGATAGATGGATATATTCTTTAGACAGTTACTCCGGGGCGGCACATAACTGCACAAGGATAATAATATGACCAAAGTGACACTAGCCCTGATCTTTTCTGGCTGATGATAATTCATGTCATGTTAAAAATGTGTCAGTGAGCACTCTATCTGTCCTAATGTCTTAAACGTTACTACGAAATAAGGAGTACGCACCATACGTCAGCTAGCTAGCTAGCAAGCGTTTTTCTGGCATTACATTACAACTTTAGATGAGAATATTAACAAAGTAATGTTTCTGTGAAGACAGTGATAGTTTCCCAGCCACGCCTTTAAAACATTTTCAGAATTTGGTTTTCCTTTCAACGCAGACGAAACTAGCACATAGCATTTCTTTGTGTGACAGCAAGGGTCCATGTCATTGGTTCGACAGCCCATTGGTTCAACATCCCATTAGTCCCACTGTCTGCGGTGCTGAACGGCTCGCGGCAGGCGTATGGTGCGCCGCGACCGGCTTGAGGCGGAGCAGGCTTACGGCTTATGTTTGTCACTTTCTTTTTCATTTTAACACACACCATGATCTTTTCCTGACCCTAACCAAGTGGTTTTTGTGCCTAAACCTAACCAGACCTTAACCACAGGGCATCATGATGATTTCGGAACGGACTTCAGAACAATGAGTTTAATATGGTCGGAACAATGGGATGTTGGACCAATGGGCTGTCGAACCAATGGGCAGTTCCCGACAGCAAAGGGGAAAGATGATGAAGGTTTTGGTGATGCTTGCTCAACTGTTATTGGAGCACAGAGTGAAAAGTGGTGGGACTTAGGAAGGTCCAATTGTGACTCATTCTCCTTACACAGGTTGAAATTAGAAGAAAGTGAATGGTAGTTGTTGTGACTGTTACAGCACTTTGCAATGTGGGACACAGTCGGTGAGCCAGACTGGTCTGATGCATGCTGGAGACTTTTCCCAAATTAGTGCAACATCCGGCTATTTTTGGCACACTGTAGATGTTGCTTTGGTTTGCACAGCACATACGACATGTTACATTTTGGCCAAATCAGTACGTGCTGCTAGTATCGTAAGTGGTTTTGAATACAGCCATGTTCTGTGCTGGCATAGCTTTGTAAACAGTTTTAACATTTAATCATGCACTCACAGACCCCTGAACCTGTTCTCCAGTCTGTACATTTTTTCAGATTCCCAATAGAAACCAGCAGGAGCCTTTTACTCCAGTTCACTGAGCAGCACTCATTAGAGCTCAGTGTGTTGTTGATGTTTGGGTAAGGAGTGAATCAGGAAGTGTGAGTGGCTACAGAGGCCCTGCAGGCTCTTCCCCAGGCAAACCTCAATCCTCAGGAGTATGCTGCTCATAGCTGACAACAACAGCCATTTTCCTCCTGTGGCCTTCACTGCACCAGGACAAAAATAAAGCTGATTATTTTTACACAAAGAAAAACATAGGACTTTATCGTCCAGATTTCTCACAGTTGCACGTTACATTCAGAAATGTTATTATTTATATGAAGTTGTAAATCAATGTGCATCAGGCTGCCACATACTGTAATTTAGACAGCAGCTGTTAGGAAAGTTATTCAGTTATTTTTAACCCACTGTTTTCAACAGTGCTAAATCCGTGTTAATAATTATAATGTCATTAACATACACTCTCTCAGACCATGTGTGTTTGAGAATATGATGATGCTCGCAACAAGTGACACAATGATTATATATAAAATGAAGAAAAAATATCTTGTAATATTTACATAGCTTAACTTCAGGAAATGTACATAACCTAGTAGGACTACCTGTTTAAATTTAGGTATATCCTCATTGTTTTTAAGTACTAAAAGTGACACTACTCGTGTGTGATGGAGTGCTTGGAGAAGAAAAGAAGCACAAATGTTGTGTCTCGAAGTATACATACGCCTCAGAGAGCTCTACTTACCATACTGGCTTTGTCCCCCGTGTGCAACATCAGTCTCTCCTGCTGACGTCCATGAAGATGTCTGCTAGTTGCGTTGCTCCTGGTCCCTCTGCAAATAGCTGCAGCGTGGTGATATTTTGCAGCAGTTCTAGGCCGGCTCTGTGCCTCCAAGCAGGAATGAAAACTAATGAGCTATCAGGAACTGAAATACCACTAACTTCACTCTAGTGCCTTCAGTAATTACTAAAACAATGTTTAAAGTATGCACAGTGTCAGGTATTGTTTTACTGGTAACTAGCCTGGGGGTCTGGGTTGCCAAAACTTCACAGGGTCGAGAAGCCTCCTTGATTTTAAAATATGCAATAAAACTTTTTAAAAATGTATACAGTAGCCCTATATTTCAGCATTTTATGAATGAATGTTAAGTTCATCAGTTGTTCTGTACTGTTGTTGTTATGAGTTCAATATAAAATTAAATATCTATAAAACTGTCTCTCAGTCAGGAGTTGTCAGTTTTCTCAGTGATAAAAAAGGGTCCCTTGAGGACAAAGGTTGGGAACCACTGGTTCATATGAACCGTATAAATCAGGGGTGTATAATAAGTGAGGGCATATTAAAAATCAAATAAGAAAACAGCACTCAAGTTGTAGCCTAAAGCTAACTCACTGACTTGATGGCAATATCATACTTCCAGTTTGCATCCCCCAAAGCCTCTAAATTATTGGGACTGCAGCTCCAAAACTTAGAGGGAGGTGACATTGGATTGTTGGGTTGGGTGCAGTTGTCTCAATTTTGTCTGAAGGGGAGCCAGAAAAATGTCAGCATTTGTGGTTTCTCTTAACCATAAAGGCAATGTTTCCTGACCTTAGCCACGTAGTTTGGTGTGTCTTTTTCCTACCAAGACGGGAAGTAAATCAGTGCTTATGAAGGCTTTTGTTTTATAAATGTAAGGTCTTGTGAACATTGCTGTGAGACCAGGGAGGGCAGCCTAGTCGCCAGAAGAAAATGTTTAGTGTTGTACTTTTCTGCAAACAACAAATACATTATCTTTGGAAGTTTAATACGTGTGTTACGACCTGGCTTTATGGACATGACAAAATAAGAAGAAGCAGCAGTCTGAGGGCAAAATAATAAATAATTTGTTTACATGGAAAGAATGATTTTAAACCCAGAAACCCCAAAACAAGCTGAAGTAACGATGACATGTGTTTAACAGCAGAATCAGTGGTGAAGGAGTGTGTCTGCACGAGTGCTGTGTGTAGTGTGGGGTGTTAGAAGTGTGAAAGTAACAACAATGCATTTGGGAAAGAGAGCGTCTCAGCCAGAGTTACGGGGTATTTATAGCCTGAGAGCACCGAGCCCAGGTACTCCCACTGTGGACAATCACTCCGCCCACCAGGTAGCCTACCTGCTGCATTAAAGGAACAGAACACAGAGTAAATGAACAGGTCAGGGAACTGTCACACGTGTTATATCCATGTTTCTAAAGTGACATGGACTTTGTTATCAAGATGTGGAGGGGATGGTGGATGGGGTGTCACCTAGGGGAGACACCTACCTAGCTGCCAGCCACTGTTTGAAACCAAAATATGACAATATTGGTGGGGGTTTTAGAGACCGTGATAGTGACACAAAAAGCAATTGTTTTTCATCAAGACAAAGCTTTTTTGCTTTTTCAGTAGGCATTTTAAGCCAAAATATGATCATTTCCTAACCATAACCAAGTGGTTTTTGTATATGTTTTGCCGCTACATAATAACGTACAAATACAACAGACATACGATTGTAAGATTTTTTTCTGGCAATTGGGTAGGTGAGAATGTGCCTAAATAATGTAGCTAGAAGCTCCTCTGTTGAAGTAGCCTCTATTTAATAGTTGACAAAGTCAAGGAAGACTCATTTGGGACTTTCTGTTCTCTCAGATCAAAAAAGCACAGTTGGGATGATGTGCAGTTAGGCTATAACGCAAATTTGCATGTCAGACTTCACCAAAAGTTGATCCTGAAAGCATGCAATTGATTTTACTTTGCTTCCACTGAAATAATTGATTTTGGTCCAAACTTTTGTTGTTGTAAACGCTACCATGATGGTATTTTAAAAAGATTTTTATGTTGTAATATATATGTTTTTGTCCGTCTTGGTTTTTAGAGTCTTTTAAGGACCACGTTTGACCATAGTGTTCCCACTTTAATAGAGCAACCTTTTGGATTCAATGTGTTTTATTCAGTAGATCCATAAATAAATCAGATCAGGGGGTCGTTGTTGTATGGCCGTAGGTTAGAGGCTTTTATTAGTAAAGGTCTCTTAAATGTCAGAGAAGACATCATTTTTCAATTGAAGGCAAATTCTGCCATTGAATCGCTGTAGAGGAGGATGCATCCAGGTTTGGGAGTGATGATGTTATTTCTGAATAGCAGGTCTATCCCTTTGGAGCTGCCGTAATGCTGTTGGTGATCCCTAATGATGAGGAAGCAGCTGCATGCGGCTCCACAGGAAGCCTGGTAGACAAAGAAATAATCTGCTTTTATTGACAAGATGAGAGAGAAATCCCTTAAACCCACCGGTCTTACTCCTGAGTGTGAAAGATGCACACGCACAAAAGAAAAGCCACTGATGAAGACGTGCTCAGGATACTGTACCGTCTGCACAATGTACTCATCCTGGGGAGGATTCTGAATGATGCAGTACAAGCCTGAATATTACAATCAATCTGTAAGGGTTTCCAGGGAAAAAGACGAGTTGTTGAGTTCAATTAAATCAGGTTTTAAAATTACTATTCTGTTCATACAGTGTTGTACTTTAATGTCTCCCCATGCACAATGTAACCAGTGAACAATTCAGCAGTCGGAGCCGCAGCAGCTGGAAAGACACACAGCTCATGCAGGCAAATAAGGTACTTTAAGACCATTAGTGCCCGATTGCCACAATTTGGGTCAAAAATATTACTCATTTCTCTCTCGTAACTCAATCAAACAGAGATGATATATATGAAACCAGGTTCCCTGTGCATCGTCCAACAGCATGGGGCCAAATCAGGTGCCTTGATCAGTTCCTCCAGTCCTTTCTTTTTCCTTAGAGAGACATAATGTACATATTTTAGACTTTGTGTGGATCGCACCCTCTGAGTTTACCAGTAAATATTTCATTGTGAATGAATGTCTAAATATCAGCTTAGAAATCAAAGAGAAAGACGCTCCCTACAGAATTAGCGTGAGAATTGTCACATTTTTAAATTTCCTTCGGTGTCAAAATAATCCAGGAGCATCACATATAGGAACCAATACAAGCTAATTCAGCATACTTTTTATGATGAAATGTAAACAAACATGGGCTAAAATCTAGGGCCCCCTAACAGTTGACGAAACGTTAGTCGACCAGAAAGGTCATTAGTCAACAAGATTTCATTGGTCGCTAAGTGGCAGAAAGAAACAAGCAAACAAACGTGAAACTCTGTTAGGAGCTGCGCCTTGTCAAAATAAATCAAACCCTATTTGAATGGACCATGTGGGAACTTAATTTGAACGGACAGCCACAGGAAGTGGCCACGCTCCGCAGTCAGACAGGAGTCACATCAATTTCCAGGGCTGGTACCTGCGGTTATTCCACAGGCTAGTTAATAACATGTCGGGCAGGAAATCCAAAGTGTGGGATCATTTTGAGAAGGTGAAGGACGAACCCAAGGTGATATGTAAACTCATCTTCATAACTACAAACATGACGTATCATCTGAAACATGGAAGTAGCTACATGCCCATTAGCCCACAGCGTCATTAACAGGCGGCTCGCTCAGTGTGTGACGTGCACTTGTAGATAAAATATAGACCTATATTAATGAAGGTTCATTAGTACGGTTTTGTATTTCTCTGTAATGTAGCACAGTGTTAACTATGTTACTGATACTATTCTTTCTCACACCTTCAACTGTGTTGCTCCGCCCAAAGTATATAATTTAATAATTAAATTAATATCATAAACGTGGGCGACTAGTCGACTAATGGCCCTAAATGACGACTATTTGTTGACTAGGACTAGTCGAGGGTAGCCCCACTAAAATCCAAATAAAACAGCATGCTCAAGATTTGACTCCATGGGAACGTTATGTAGTACTTCCTGTTTACATCCCCCAAAGCCCCCCAGACTATGCAAACTATAGTTCCAAAACTTATAGCACGATTATGCCCCAAATTAAGGTAGGACAAAGAATAATGATAAGAGCGACAAAAGTCATTAATTGGCAAGGTAAGACTTTATTTGGACAGTCCACCTTCAGATAGTTCATAGAATATCTGTAACATTAAAGCATCTTATTAGTTGAGATTCAACAGTTCAATTGTTTGGCTTTGTCTTGACAACGTTCTTCACAGGACAGCAAAGTAAAACACACAAGTCATGAAGTCAACAGGATTCAAAAGAAAACAGATAAAAAACAAAACCAAGGGGGGAAAAACGAGAGTTTAAAGGAAATCAAAACTCAAGTAAAATCAGGAAAGGTTTTCTGATAAAAGTATGTTTTAAGAAGGGCCTTAAGAGAGACTTTTTGCTTATCTGATTTCCTCAGGCAGATCGTTCCAGAGCCTCTGGGCCCTGAATGCAAACGCTCTATCTCCTTTTGTTTTCAGTCAGGAGCTGCTTTGGTGCTAAGAGTTTGGAGATATAGCAGGCAAAGACGCCACAAAGAGCCTTAAAAGTAAACAGTAAAATCTATTCTAAAACATAGTGGATGTTTATCTATCTTAGATGTTTATCTGTAGAGTATAACTTGAACTATTCACTCAACATATGCTGCATAAGTTGAGTGAATAGTTCATCTAAATTCTTCTGAGAATATGTAGATATGTTCATGGATTGTCACATATACTCTATAATCTGTAAAACATCTTCAGACAAAGTGAAACAGTTGAGCAGCTGAATCTCAACTCATACGCCGATGAACTGATCCAAATACTCTGTAAACTATCTTCAAGTGGACGAGACAGAGTATTACCAGAGGCCATTTACATTGTTTTTATTACTGCACAATAAATGTTTACTCAATCTCAGAATGTTCCATCGAAATGGGCGTCAGCGTTTTGTCCGTTTATCAGATACCAAAACACTGCACAGAGGTTTATAATACTGTGAGGGAGGACTTTACTGCTCAGGAGAGTTAACATGGTGATAGTGATTTTATTATTTCATTATTCCTAGCAACAGTTGGCAGGTAAACAGCAGAAAAACAGCCTTCACAGTGTAAAATAATCTACCAGGAATATGTGCTTGCAGGTATTTGATTGGGCAACATAATTAGAGGATGTTTTCTCTGATAAATGGCCTTTACTTTTTTATCGCCCCCGTCTTTTTGTCTTTCTAGAGAGTAACAAAACACCAGGCTGAAAAGCAGAGCTCCACTGACTTCATTAGTTAGAATTCTGCGTTACCTCTGACCCCACTCAGTGTCTCTGATGGGTGTGGTCAGAGGTGAAACCGATCCTGAGTACTACCGCACATAACAGTAGAAAGGTGAGAGGAAGTTTTTCAAGGGTGTTCAGTTACTCTGTCAATGATGTTAGGCTAGTTGGGTTTAATGCAAGAGGGAATCATCTTCTGGGGTTTGTGGTTTCTTTGTGGTTTGTTTCTGGAAAGGAAAGACATTAATGCTTTATATTCCTTCTTGCTAAACATTAAGTAGTCTATAGAGCATGGTCTAAAGTGCATGGTTCATGTGCATTGAGGGCATGTCTAACCCCACTTTTGCCAGTTAATGGTGCATTATCTGGGTGCAAATTAAGGGCTCATTAATGTCAACATTAGATATGGAGACAGAGACAGATGGAGCCTTCTGTCTGTACTCTGCCTTCATTTCATCTATATTTATGCATGTTTTCTGAAAGCTTATGGACACTGATGAATTGTTGCAGTACAGAGGAGATCGTGGAGGTCGTGTAGTGTGGTCCAAGTGAGATATGACCGAAATTTAAATAATGGTGGAATGGAACAAATTGGTAATATATAATGATATGTAGTGAAAAGAATTCTCCGTTCATGCGTCAGGATGTCAAGACTACTGCCGTCTACAATGCTGCCTCGTTTGTTGTTGTGGGACTTTTGACTCTGCCCTCTAGTGCCATCTTTAGGCTGTATCTATGCAATCATAAAGGGTGCATGGACGTATGAGGACAGTGATGTTTACACCATTTGAAATAGGGCTAAAATAATTGATTCATTCGATTCAAATCAATCTTCATTTGAATGACTTCGATTCGATTCATAAAATCCGAGTTTGATCTTTTAATATACGCTTTTTCCCACAGATGCGTGAAGCTTTAAGTCTATTAATTTCGCCAGTAGTAAACCTCCCCTGTGCTAAATTATTAACAACTGTGGTACTGAGAAGCTCCAAAGTTACTGGCTCTTTTATTTAACTGTTGGCTTGGTTTTGGTGTAATTTATTATCATGTTGCAGCAGCCGCTCCTCTTGCTCTCTGTGTGGCTTTTTACGCACATACATAGACACACACAGACACAAAGTAGAGATGCGGCAGTGGAAAGAGAAGTGGAAATAACTTGAGCTGCTGACAGCTATGCTTGTCACTGTAAGTGTAATAAAACCTCCACGATGAAGAAGTTTGTACTTTATCAATACACCTGTTTAGCAACATGTAAACATGTAGAAAAATTAACAACATTAGTTCCCTGAGAATCACTTTCACATTCTAGCAAAAATTAGTTTTGTAACTGAAATATCCCCAATCAAATCAGAAATAGAATTAAATCGGAATCCTGTGAATCGAAATTAAATGGATTCGGGAAATCAGTTGTGATACCCAGCTGTATTTGACATGGACATATCTATGTTCATATGTAAAGGGAGTATAAATGAGCCTTAAGGTGCAAGGGGTAAAGGGATTGTATTTAGTCTCTTAAATAATCATGGGTGTGTTTTGGATGTAAAATAATTTCAACTAATCCGAGTCTTATCTCCCATTCCCTTTTAAAAGCCAAGTGTTCCTGCACCGGGTGCACTGCTAATAACGTGGCAGATACAGCAAATTGGGGAAGTGAGTGGTTTTCTGCTGAGAGTAGTGCAGTTTGAGCACTAATGTCAGTGTAGCAAATATCGTGGGACCCTTGAGCAACAAAACTAAAAACTGTAGACGAAAACTAGTCAGCGGAGCTAAGCCTTTAGCTTCTGAAACAAATCAACAAAGTTATGCTGCATTTTGTGCGTAAATGCACAGAATCTTTCTTAATGGGTAGTCAGACAGCAGCTCATTCATTGTACAGAATAAAATAAATATTTTCCTCATTAATGATGTATTATTTCACCTGCCCACAGCCATCCACGCATCACTGTGTGTGTAACAAGCAGAGTGTAAGAGCATTGTGAACCGGCCTACGTGAGCACATCTTACAATCTGAATAATACGTCCTTTTAATAGAAGGCAAATACTGCACCTTTGGACCAGATTTTTGTCATTCGATTGCGCAAATACTTTCTGCTGCCCTAAAATAGCAACATGGCTGACCACACCTTGGTTTTAGTGCACGCCCATGGGTACACAGTTGGGTGCTTGTACATTTGCTACTTACACAACATGGACGCTGGCCATGAAAATTGTGACTGCGTTGGTCTAAAACTTGCAATGACAGTTGCTCTGTGCTGCTGTGTGTAAGTTGGAGCCCATTATCTTGTTTGATATGTGTTTTCTGAACTTTGACAAACTGATGATTAGAAACACAACATAACTGTAGGTGTAAAACCCTAGAAAACGTTAAGCTGTTTTGACACTTAAGACGGTACTTGGTGCTAAAACTGAAAATTAAGAAAATAAAGCATTAACTTAATGTCTTTGTTTTTAGGCTCAGTGCCATTCGTGGAGGTTTTATGTGCTGTCGTTCATCCTCCAGTTATGAGCCATCAACCTTGTAGTTCAACATGGTCACTCTTCTCCTACTGATCAGTCTGGTGTCCTTGATAAACCAGGATGAAGAAGTACCCCTGGCAGGGTCACTGATCCTGCAGTTTTGCAGACTGACACATTGAACCAGCCAGCTGTCCTTCAGCTTCAGTCTCAGTAGTGAATCACTTGATTGATAAACAGCTTGTGCATGATCAGAATGACACATGATGAGCTCCTGTCTTACCACACATGTCTAGGGTTTATATAATATTTATCATCCTTTTTCTGCTGTCGTCAGTGAACACAGCCCATTATGCAATCTGATTGTTATCTTATCTGATCATGAGTAATGTGACACTAACTGCCAAGCTGAGATTAAGTTTTTCATTTAGTTCTGATGTATCCATATATCTCAATATAGTCCTGCGTATGAAGCTTCCTCCTCTGATAAAATTAATGAAGACAGCCCTCTCAGGCCCAATTTTCCCATCATTCTTTTCTCAAAGTGTAAATTTAATCTAAATAAGTGATGTCAGCATGGATCAAAGTTACATGTCACTCATAAAAAAGTAATCATCTACAAAAAACACACATTTTTCATTTTATAGGCTTTATTACTGAGCACCTAAAAAATGAGGCACACAGCGAGACTTTACCCTCCAGTCTGATTCCAATCACAGCAAGAGGTGTCTTGCCTATTGCAAGGAAACATGTCCCAGCTGTCAATCACTTTCTCAGTGTGCTAGTCTTCTACACTTTTTTCTTTGGCCCCTCAGGAGTAGAGCAGCAAGCTGTAAACATAATATTAACATTTTAACACCTCACAAAGTTGCCACTTTTTGATAGTCAGGAAAGAGCATCAACCTCTCAACTCAGTAAATACACTAGACCAGTGGTTCCCAACTGGCCTAGCAATAGGGTCCAGATTTCCCCTTAGTCATAAGGTTCAGTGTATTGTGCACCATACTTACATTTGGCCATGTCATTGAGTTAGTTTGCTGTCTCTGTCATGTAGTTGTCCGGTAGTCACTCACTCGACTGCAGGGAATGGCACTTCAAAGTAAAAGCTAGGTGCCTGAAATTCAGTGTACTTCAAAATAAAGTGTGTTTTTTACAAACTTGACACGTTCACGAGTCCATTCAGAATGGACCAGGACCCAAAAGTTGCGAACCACTGCTTTCTCTGGTCAGAAAGCACTTGAGTTCTGGCAGCAGATGACCCTGTAAATGTCATGAGAACATCCGTTGTTGTGGGTATTTATACCAAAACAACAGACAGTCCTTCCCCAAAAACGGTTGTATAGGTCGTAATAAGCTGCTGTGCAAGCAGCTTATTATGACCCATATTGGCGTTAATTGCTACATGGTGACTTCTAGTGGTATTTATGATGGGGGGACAGAAGGAAGTCAGGTGACCTGGTCTAAGAAGTGACAAAGTCCTCGCGTAAGGAGGGGATTAGGGTAGATGGCTGGGTCAAACAAACACAGGACTTTGACCAAGGAGAAGGCTGTTTGTGTCCTGTGGGAAAGCACATCAGTGTTGACTTGTTAAATGTAATATGTTTTACTCACTGTACAAAATCAGAAATACTTTATTGACTTTGGGGGAAATGGGGAACAACAGCAACCCAATCGCCAGAATAAATGTTGGCATTATATGTTTCTGCAAACCACAGATATCGAATATTTGTATGTTATAGCTGTTATGTTGAAACTTTCTGTTTCTTTATGTTCCAACAATGCTGTGGTAAACACATGATTATGTTAAGGCAGAAGAAAACAGCTGCTTATACCTGGTTTTGGTGGCACAATTACAGCTGGAAATGCCTCCAATGTTTTGCTAATAACTGATTTATTGCTTTTTGGTCTCAAACATTGGATTGCAGTTAGGCAGCTCTCCTGCCTATAGGTGCCATCCACCATCCTCTCCGCCTCCAAAATACGCTATCACCACCTTCTTCGCTTTTCGCGACATCTGTGTCTGAGTGCTGTAGTCTGCCCCTAGCGGAGACCACCAGTATTAGGCATTTTGGCTGTGTCGACGAATGACTGTGCTGCAGCGAGTATACACACAGGTGCAGCACACTATGTACACGTACCCCTGGCCACGCAGGTAGTATACCTGTGCCCTTATAAGTATGTAATGTAACGTAACGTAACGTAACAAACTGACTTATTTTAAGACAGACCATGATCTTTTTTTAAAACCTAACCAAGGAATTTTGTTTGCCTTTACGTAACCATGTAGTTTTGGTGCAGAACAGCGACCGTTTCACTAAGTTAACTCCGTATTTGAAACTCTTGATAGTTGGTACATGCCCCTGTCGCTGGTATCCTTAATGGTCTTATATGTTGTTTCAGGAGTTAATGGCAAATGACCTTTTCTGTTGTTAAGGTAAAAGAAAGTGAACAGACACGAATGGCAACTTAATCCACAAAAAGGCGGTTAAGTAATTGTTTATCCTCATTAATAAAATGATAACCATATGCATTGTGAGTATTGCTGTGCACATGGTAACAATCACTTTTTTTATGACAACAAGTAATAATCAAAATGAACTCCTGCGCTGTCAAGGGTTAACTTTTGATGCCCTTTTCAAAATGTACTTGTTTTGACCTTTAATCTGTGTGTTTTTCCCGCCTGTGACCTTGTCAACACACCCGGGTGACACAGAACACAGAACAGCTGTGATTTGGACAATTTAATCATAATTTCTGGTCGAGGCAGATGAGGCTGCGGGCTGCTTATGAAATACATGCTGGGTAGGTTATACTAAGATCATGCTTCAGGGTGCCAGGCTTCAGGAGCAACATCCAAGAACGCATTAGTATGCATGTTGTGTTTTTGCCTGTCGCCACAAGCATGGGGTGCACGCAGACACAGCCAGTAATCGCAGGTCTGGGCTGAGTGTGGACGCAGCTGTAATTTAAAGGCCCATTCTGTCATTTTTTAAGCATATAAGTTACAGCTAGAGCTTAAATTTGCATACGTATTTGAACAGTTTGACTTACTGATGAATATGTTTGTTTGTTTTGATGCTGCATTCACAAAGCGGACTGAGGTTTGACTTAAACAGCAGCAGGAATAGTTTTTAAGTTATTGCGTGACATTTCTAATATGAACATGTTTATAAGTGCAGCGTCAAGATTTTGCTGCTGTAGTTCAAAATAGCAACAAGGTTGATCCACAAAAAGGGCCATTAGATAATTGTTTCCTCTAATCAGCAGTGACTAATAATTTTGATAGATTGAAATCTAGAAATATAATCAGGATTATTATTTTAGCCATAATTGTGCAACCCTATTTCAGGGCTGACAAACACTGTGCGTGTACTCTAAGTGCTCCAAATAGACAGTTGGGAGCCTCAAAGTATTAAAAGGTCATAATGAGGTCAGAGTTCATCATCCATCACCATGCCTCAGCAGCAAATACTGTAAATATGAAAACAGTAACAATAGCTTGAGACTGTAGAGCTGAAGTTGCATCACACATGTCCCGTCAGCTGCAGAGGAGCAGGAGTTCAACAGTGACGACAAACAGTAAACATCTCAGATGTTCATTCACAGTCCGTGTTTGTCAGGGCTGCAGTCGATCACGTTTATGGCTGTTGTTGTAAATGTGCTAATTTGCTGTTATCACCCCGGGCGAAGGATAAACAGAGCGGAAGCGCTGTAAAGAAAGTCTAGTTAGTGGGGACGGTCATGATGACCAAGGTGTGTCTCACAATTCAAGGCTCATCACACATTTATAGCTGCTCTAAACCAAACAAGCATTAAAACAAGATATGGATAAAATGCATGCAATTAAATGATTCTGTGGGCAAGTTCATGAGTGTGATGATTTGTATCATTGCAGGGTGACTCACAGCCGATCCAAAAAATAACAAGACAATATAAACAACTTATAATCACAGTACTGAATCCTGTAAATGTACAGATTTTACAAGGTTGTTGTGTGTTTATTTCCTGGAGTGAATCTTGTGTTCTGTCTAGGAATTCACTGGCATCCATGACCCATGTTGCGTCACTTGGTAACCTCTTTAAATGTGCACATGGCACTTATTCAAATTAATGACACATTAATTCATTTTAATTTACAAACCTGTGGACTTTAATATCTCATGTGTTATGGTGTTCACAAAGACCGTATGAAAAACTTGGACAAGAAGAAACTTGTCAAGAATTTGTTAGTTATTGATCAGCACTTCACTGGGGCTGGAAAATATGAAGATATATCGTTACCGAGATATGAGACTATATATCGTCTTAGATTTTGGATACCAGTGTATCGTGATGTGGCATAAATGGTCGCCCCCTCCTCGTTTTAAAGGCTGCATTACCATTAGGGTAAGGAGCTCGGACATCCGGAGGGAGCTTGGAGTAGAGCTGCTGCTCCTTCGCGTCGAAGGGGTAAGGTGAGGTGGTTCGGGCATCTGATCAGGATGCCTCCTGGGCGCCTCCCACTTGAGCATGTCCCACTAGTAGGAGGCCCCGGGGCAGACCCAAAACAGGCTGGAGGGATTACATATGTCATTTGGCCTGGGAACACCTCGAGGTCCCCCAGGAAGAGCTGGAAAGTGTTCCTGGGGAGAGGGACGTCTGGGGGTGCTTGGCTCGGCCTGCTGCCCCCGTGACCTGGCCCAGGATAAGTGGATGAAAATGGATGGATGGACCTTAGTGTCTTCTATATGCACATGATATAGTATGTTTTCTTATTGTGCAGAAAAACCTCTCTTAAACAGTTCTCAGGTGTTAGTTAACATTTCTTGGTGCAAGCTAAAAGCTGAATGGTGACGAGATCCGCCACTTCAGAAGTGCTGGGGACATGTCTCCAGTGTCCCCAGAGCGAAATGACACCTAAATTCACGACCTGAACAAATACATTTTCACACCAGAGAAAATGTCTCTATCGATTAAAACTGAGAGTTCTGATCACTATGCCACTTGAAACTTGTTTTCAGCTTCTGAAAAAGAAAAATGGGATTTCCACTTACGCTGCAATTCATATCACAGTCTGTAATTGCACTGTTCAGGTTTAGGATGGCACATTGATTGCTCTCTCCTCTATTGTGCTGTTTTGTATTTCTGTGTTTGCCATTATGTCCAAGATGCTTTATTAATCAATGTGGCATTTGAGGACAGACAGATGGGCTGGAATTCACATTGACTGTCCTCAGGTCATTTTATTTTGGAGAGCAGTGCAGTGTTGCTGGGGAAGCTGCTGGGGGTCAAACAGCCACCCATGAGGAACACCAGGTCAGGGACTTATGCTCCCGTGAACATTGAAATTGCACACAGTCAAAGTAGGAGCTGCATGAACTGGATGTGACCCGTGGGGAAACGGAGGGTTTATCTAAACAAAGACAGTCTGTTGACCACACACACACATCTCTGGCATCCCACCAATGAGAGTTTTGACCCCACAGTGACCGCACGCTTGAAGGGAATATGGAACAAACCGACCCCTGGTTCTTCTGAACCCTGTTTTTAGATAGCATAGCAGCTCACACAGTAACACAACCTCCCACTGCAGACTTTATAAAGCATGTTTCTACCCTACCTGAATCTCAATGAGTCCTCATTAGATATTCCTTTAACCACACCACTGCTGCACAGTCGTATTAACTTAACCCTCCTAACACACTAAAAGCATCCGCGGCTCATTTGCCTCTGTGACAGCCGCTGTCGCTTTCCCTGACTACAAAAGAAAGAAAAATCCCTTTATTCTGAAATATCAGTGAAGGTGACACAGCCCTGGACTTTGAGCTCGCCCCCCACAGTAAAAGAGATTTTTCTGCCCAGGCGAAGTTCCCGTTTCTTTGGCAGGTTATTCACGCTGGTTGATGGTGAGTCACACTCCAGGAAGAGTGGAGGAGCATGAGTGGGTTCTCTGATGTTTGTAGGTTGACTTCTGAATGCTTGAGACCTGCTGGTGCACTCTGCAGGGCCCTGACACACTGTGCAGCATAAACAGGATCATTTGGTGGTATTATCATCTGTTGTGAAAGTGGACCTAGAAGAATTGTTCCCTCTTAACATTTATGATTAATGATGTTGTCATAAAATGTTGAGAAATCTTTTTTGTTGTTGTTTTAACAAACACAGAGCTAAATCTTTAAACACCTCACAGTTGGACTGAAGATTTATCAGATTTTTTTTTTCAGCCAGCCTAATTTTCACAGTGTCTATGCCGATTATGTTCCATATTAGTTTTTTCACTTATTCGTGTTGAGAGCTGTACACTTAATGGTCCCTTTTGTAGGATTTCGGGGGATATATTGACAGAAATGGAATATGATATTCATTACTATGTTTTCATTAGTGTATAATCACCTGAAAATAAGAATCATTGTGTTTTCATCACCTTAGAATGAGCAAATATCTTCATATGGAGCAGGTCCTTCTCCATGGACTCCGCTGTGTTGTTTCTACATTAGCCAAGAACGTACAAAACACTGGCTGTTGATAGAGCCATTAGTGTTTCGCGTCGGCCACTGTAGTTCTCCTACACGCTTGGCACACGTTACACTTTAAGTTGATCTGCAACCTCACTGCTAGATGCCACAAAATCCCACACACTAGACCTTTCAGACTTACGTCAGGCTTTTTAAATAAAAAACAAAGGAGGACTTAAATTGTACTTGACCCCTGTGAGATATGATTTATTTGAATCCCTTAAGACTTTATTTGATACATGAAAAAGTCAAGTCAGTTAAATTTATGTATTGACCTTAGTGTTTTCAAATCTCAAAAGAAGTCTTTGAGTCATTTGTGTATGTATATTTATGCTAAGTGCTATATTGTAGGCAACTAGATTTGCTTGAGTTTCTTAAAGATGTTTCACCTCTCATCCAAGAGACCTCTTCAGTTCTGAGTTGCCCACAATAAAGCACTGATGACCATGACCTGGATGACTGAGAATCTTCACCAACATGTATATTTATGTTTGCGTCGAAGGACTTATGCTTGACACTTTGACCCTCAATTCAGTCCCAATTTTGATCTAAAAAATCCTGCAGCAATTAAGAAAAAAAAATTAAACAGTGGATAATGATTACATAGCTTTATACCTTGAATACCTAATGTTTAGGCTTGACCTCATTTCAGACATGTAAAAAATGCTATCAACATTGCCTTGAAAGGAAAATGGTCAAATTCTGTCTCATTTTAATTCATTTTGCATTTGAAGACTTGGCTTTGACGTGTCCGCAAGGACTTGAGATTTTACTGGCATAAAGCCCACCCTCCATGTTACTGGGTGGGGCATGGGCCAAACTAAAAACTCAAAGTACACATCAAATACATTTTTCCCACAGATGGTTTCTGTCATTTCAAAAAGTTCTTATCCTTATGTTTGTTCAATGTTTGTTTTTTTCTTATAAGTTTGTTTTTAATTAGCTTTTAGATGCTGTAAAAGGTGCAACGTCATGATTGACAGCTGTGTGCCAGTCAGTGTGCTTGTGGTCAATGGCGCTGCTCGTGATTAGTTGAATGGGTGTATGGGTGGGTATAGACTCTCGCTGCGTTTCCATAGTCGTTCAACATACCCATGTTGACTTCCCCTTGGCCCTTGCCCTCGGGGGAATCCCCTGCTGCCATTATATGAGTGACTGGGGCAGCTGTGGCTCAGACGTAGAGCAGGTCATCCACATATTGGTAGATCAGGGGTTTGATCCCCGGCTCCTCCAGTCTGCATGTCAAAGTATCCTTGGGCAAGATACTGAATCCCAGATTGCTCCGGATGGCTGTTCCATCGGTGTGTGAGCGGGTGCAAATGGTTACTGAGTAGCAGGTGGCACCTTGCATGGTAGCCTTGGTCACCAGTGTGTGACTGTGCGTGTGAATGGGTGAATGTCACATGTAGTGTACAAGCACTTTGAGTGGTTAGAAGACGAGAAAAGCACTATACACGTGGAGTCCATTTACCGAATATGTAGTTGCAATTGTCTGAAAAACTGAAGTGAACTTGGTGAGATCGACTCCCGGAGGGCTGAGGGAGTGAACGAACAACAATGGTCATTCCAGAGGTCTGTAATAACCCACAGTGCATTGCAGTTATGCATATGATGCAAGAAAGTACATCCAAAGTAGCGGGGCACCACCACAGAAGACATGGACAATCGGACATGCTTTTCAGTTTCAGTTTTCCTAATTGGTCTGTATGAATAGGTCAACATACAGGTGTATAAATTCACCTGTCTATCAGCAGATTTTCTCAAGAAAATCATCATCAGCCTGTAGCAGTAATATAATGATAATCATGATACAGATCACAAACCAAAATTTCGAAATCAGAAACTAATGCAGCTAAAAGTGTCTGCTGATATATTGCAATTATACGCAGATGATGTCTTCACCTCACAGAAAGTAGTCTGCAGGTATCTGATCTGTAAAAAGAAAAGCAGTATAGCGCTAATCCCGCAACTGGCAGTCGATCCATGATACTTAGGACTGAAAGTGAGGTGAGGTGCGATCCAACTAAATCCACTCCTCCTCCACCTCCTACTTTCCAAGTGGCCTCCGTGTGATGTAAGCTTTTGCTTGCATAAGTGAATGAGGGCAAGTGGAACTACTTATGAAATGCAGACTTTGGCTCCACATGACGTCAGCAGTGCAAGATGGCTATGGTGGATGTTTTGGCTTCTTTTTGTACAGTGAGAGAAAGTGGAGATGCATCATCCATCTTTTTATGCAGTCATTGGTTGAGACTTGTTTCATATAACTTGAGACTTGACTTCAGACTTGCTCTTACAAACTTGAGAGTTGACATTGATGTGAATCCAAAGACTTTACTTACTTTGACAGACTTTTTAAATCTGAAAGTTTCATAAAAAATACTGACAGTAATTTCCTTTCTGTCAGTGACTGATTATTGTTCCATTTTTATTTGACATATCTGACATTTTCTTTTATTGCAGCGTGATTTCCTTCTTACCCTGTAACTCGCAGCATCATTAAATGAAGAGCTTAAGAGAATGTTGTCAAAAATAGATGCAAATTGGACCGAGTGTGTCTTGGCAGCTCTCTTGGTCATCAAGCAGCGGCCTCTCTACTCTGTGAGTCTGAGCTCACTGTACCTCCTTGTAGCTGCAGCCATCTGCCAGCAAATGGCCGAGGGTGGCCGAAGATACAGATGTGATACATCATTATCGGCTGACTGGGATGAATGATGGATGCTGGCACCGTCTGCTGTCACCTCATTGACAAACCCAGTCATGATTGCCCCTGTCTTTGTTGCAGCTCATGTGTTTTATTTACTGCCATCACTGAATCTCCCTCTGCCGGCGACATTAGCATTTCTAGGGTTGCACCAACATTGTTTCCAGTTTCTAAACTGGGATGGTCAGAGGCATAAAGAGATTTCCTGGCTTTCAAAGAGGAAGGGTCGATTAAAAATGCATGCGGGTGCTTTTTGTCATTACAGAGCCATCAGTGGTTGCAGGTTGACAATACAATTTCACATCATGGAAATGAATTAGGCTGAGCTCATTCATTATGAATGCCCATTGGTTTCTTGTTCAGCATGGCCATTGTGTCATTTCTAAATAGATGAAAGCCAGGTAGGGTCGCAGATAACCTGGTAGTGTATTTCAGGATGTAAAACATTTGTTCTGCTGTCTGGCAGAAACCTTTCTGGTCGTATGTGTGTCTCTCCGGGTCGAGCCCTCCTCTGCATTAGCACTGACTTTTACAAGGGAAAATTAGGACACTCATTCTGCAACAGTATTAATGAGCTGCTGTGCTTTTTGAGTTTTAAATATCAATTAATAATGTACAACTAAAGAATTAGGTCTATTCTAAGTAGGGCTGTGACGAAACACTTATCTCCCTCGCTCTCCTTGATATTGTGATTTATTATGATTTTTTAACCTTGGACCATGGAAAGAAGTTGAACTAAACAATTCTAGAGGCTGAATATCGTCTAAGTAAAAGCATGTCAGACACAAACTGTTTTATCATCTGATTCTTACAGGGCTGCCACCGACTAAGAATCTCCCTAGTCGACCGTCATATAGGGCCATAAGTCGACTAGTCACCTGCATGTTTACAGTATTCATTTGATTATTAGATTAGATATTGTGGGCGGGGCAACACAGTGGTTTGAGTTCAAGATGTATGTGTAAGAATAGTATCAGTAACATTGTTAACACTGTGCTACATTACAGAGAAATACAAAACCATACTAATGAACCTTCATTAATATAGGCCTATATTTTATCTACAAGTGCACGTCACACACTGAGCGAGCCGCCTGTTAATGACGCTGTCGGCAAAGCAGTAATGATTGTGCTAAGTGGCTAATGGGCATGTAGCTACTTCCATGTTTCAGATGATACGTCATGTTTGTAGTCGACCAATGAAGATGAGTTTACATATCACCTTGGGTTCGTCCTTCACCTTCTCAAAATGATCCCACACTTTGGATTTCCTGCCCGACATGTTGTTAACTAGCCTGTGGAATAACCGCAGGTACCACCCCTGGAAATTAACCTGACTCCCACTGCTCAGTGTGGCCACTTCCTGTGTCTGTCCTTTCAAAGTAAATTCCCACATGGTCCAGTCATATAGGTTTTGATTTATTTTGACAAGGCACAGAGTTTCATGTTTGTCTTTTTTCTGTGACTAAGTGACCAATGAAATCTTGCTGACCAATGACCTCTCTGGTTGACTGACGTTTGGTCGATTATTAGGGCCAGCCCTAGATTCTTAACATATTTATTCCAGTGAAGCACTTGATGACCTCACACTGTAAAATGTGCTATATTAAAAACACTTTACTTACTAAAATGGACGTTACATGTGCAATAGAATGAATAAAAAATATATACTTTCTGAAGCAAACTTAAACTGCTTATGACCGTCGCAATATCAACACCTACAGCCTCTGTTGTTTTTCTTTCCTTGTTTTAGCTAGCTAAAAAATAAACAAAAAGCTAAAATCTGTTTCCATTGTGGAGCTGCAGGCAGTGCATTGATTTGCTCAGCCCCTCCTTGCCCGACTCTTGCTCTCTTTGTTCATCAGACCCCAAATAAGACAAGAAGTAGCAAGCTCATGCACCCTGGGGTCCCTCCACCTTACTCCCTGCTGCTAGGGGACCATCCACTGGGAGCAGAGCATGCAGAAGACCTTTTATAGCGGCCATAGCAACTTGAATGTAGCCAATGCAAATCCCAGAACCAGGGTTCACAGCAGGGCTGGGTCAAATCTGTGTAAAGGCAGCAACGGAAAATTTGCTGATCTTATAGGGAGTCTGCCTTGGGCTGGCTGAAATCAAGGTGCTATTCAAGCAGCTGAAGGTCCGTGTCCTTAGACACAGTGGTGTCCGTCAGCCATTTTCTGCCATCTAACTTCAACAGACATGACGTCATGTTACTCATTGATTACCACAATAAAAGCAGCAACTTCTTTCCATCTCCGCATTTGAATTATATTGATTTAGGCATCAAAATATTGATGGTTAAAGTCAGTTTAAAAAAAAAAAAAAAAAAAAAAAAAAACTTAAATCAATTTTTTTCCCCATCTTCCATCCCAAAAGACACATATAACGTGTTGCATTGCAAAAATATGAGATGTATAAGCTCATGGACTTTGTTATGGTTTAGTTATTTTGGAGCCTACTTTTTAAAAAGTTTGCTGTAGTTAGATAACAGATATTTTGTTGCCTGCCCTCCATTTCTGATAATCTTCCACCTTCTTCTGTGGTTAGACAAACACAACATGACAGCAGTCACTTTTAGTGAGTGATTCTGAGTGACAGTGGTGTTGTGTTGGGAGAGAACACAGGTTGTCTTCCTACAGGTAACATCGATTGTCACCTCGAGCTCTGTTTGATCTCTAAATATATAGATAAACTGATTCATCCATCCCATTTACCTGTTTGTATTTACAGTTTAGACTGATTTCCTGTGGTATTCGTTTTAAGTGTCACCTGAGCTGTCTCAGTGTCAGAGCTGTCACCTGACGACTCTTGGCTTTGTTCACTAACACTTCGCGATCTCATGTTTATTACCCTGCAACCTGCCTCCCAGTCCGCTCTGAACATCTCTCCTCTCACTCCAGGCTCCTGTTTATTCAGTGCCGTCTCCCCCTGCAGAAAGGCAGAGCGAGAGAGTCAAAGCAATGCCCTGGTTTTTATTATCATGCTGCTCCACTGTGGCCACCGAAAGCTTCGGGCTCAGCTGCATCCTTCCTTGTTTGTGTCTGTGAAAGCTGAAGCCATTTCTGTCACCTCGCCCACTCTTCCGCTGCCTATTTACATGTTGAGCCGAGCTCTTGTGTGTTTATTTACACGTCGGATATACAGTAACTGATGAGTCTGTTTGTGACACTGCTGTTCCAAACTGTGACTCTTTCTTTTTGGTTTATATAACACAATTATAACAGGCTGACGAGCTCTATCAAGGTCCATCGATGCTCATTAATAGGCATTAAACACTTGCTACACACCTGGAAACACATTTCTGTTCTGTTTGTTACATTTTCTTCTCCGTTCACACGAGGTTCAGCGTGTACAATTTGAGGGGATTTATTGGCAGGAATATAATATAATAAGTATGTTTTCTTTGGTGTAGTCACCTGAGAATAAGAATGGTTGAGTTTTCATTATGAGCTGTCTATATCTACATAGGGAGCAGGTCCTCATCTACAGAGATCGCCACCATGTTTCTATAGTGGTCCAGAACAGACAAGCCAAACACTGGCTCTAGATAGGGCCATTCATGTTTTCGCATCGGCCACCAAAGTTAGAAGCCCCTCTGAGGGCTCTGAGGAGAGTGTTGGAAGAACACTGATTTCTTTATCATAAAACTGCTTTATTCAGTGTTTTTACTGGGTTAAATCACCTTGTCCATTGGTTTTAGAGAGAAAGAGACCTCTGCGGATAATTTGACTCCTGGTAAAAACCTCCTGAATGTCTGAATCGTACGTTAATTGAGAAAAAAGGTGAGCACACATTAGCATGTGCTGGGTTAGCAACTCATCTCCGACATGCCAAACAGCATCTGAAAAACACTGACTTGTTGGTTTTAAACACCTGCTCCATTTGTTTTGGAGAGGAAGAGACCAATGTCGATAATTAGGCTCCCTGTAAAAACCCCCTGAAGAATAAACACTGAAGCAGTTCTTACCGGGAGAAGTTTCAGCCGGTTGTAATCTGCAATCCTCACCATTAGATGCCATGAAATTCCCATAAATCTGACACACTGCTTGTTTTAATAGTTATGCTTCTGTGACAATAAGCTGTAGAATAAAACTACAGCTGCAACTGTTACTTTATCAGCTGTCAATCAATTTATCTCATTGTTTAGTCTATAAAATGACAGAAAACAGTCTGAGTTTACATCTTCAAGTGTCTTCTTTTATTCGATTGTCCTAAATCCTAAATAAATTCAATTTACATTTATATATACCAGAGAAAAGCAAAAAGACAATTACTTGATTACCAAAATAGTTGATTGCTTTTCTGGTGATTGGCTAATTAACTGACTAATTGTTGCAGCTCTGAAAAGATAATTTAATAATGTGTTTCTCTGTGTCTTAGACTTCCCTTTTTATTTCTTGTCATACTGTGTCTCAGTGCATTTCTTGAATTCTTACTTCAAATTTGATTTGCTAATATTTTATTTTAGTTCACCTTGACTAATTTATTTTTCTGCTCTAAAAGCACTTTGTAACCTGGTTTTGAAAAGCGCACTTTAAAAAAGTATTTCCATCATCAAAAGTTTAGAGGACAGACACTTGTTGCCATTTGTTTTAGTAAACTGCTCCACATCCCTTTTAATTTTGGAATAAATTAGCCAAACAGGTCAAATGTATTAAGCTGGTGTCCTCCTTTTCCCATTTCCTGTAAGAGAGTTCAAAGCTTCCAAAGACTGAACATCTACTGTCTGAAGTAGTTTTTGTGTAAAACTATATTTTGGATGATTTAGTAGTGTCATAACAACTTAAATCAAATGTCCCTTTTTTCTTTTCTTGCAGGTGGTGCTCGTATTTGCTCTTAGCATCGGAGCCCTTGTTATATACTTCATAGATTCTTCTGAGTAAGTATTTTTTGGTTTACTTAAAAGGGACACAGTATGCCTTTCCTTATTTTCTGTCATATACCGTATATTTCCAAATAGTCGCCCGGTGGCAAATAGCCGCTGGGCACCTAATAGCCGCCGGGGGTTTGATCCTGTTTTGCGGATTAAACGCTGGTCCGATTAAACGCCTGGGCGATTATTTCCTCATTCATTGCCTTATGGCTGAGGGACTGTTTGCGCTTTTACGCACGGGTCGGTGGTGAAGTGGTGCACGTGACTCGTTCTACGAGCGGACGGACAGACAGCTACGTATCTAAAACAGGTAATACATCTGGCTACATCTTTCCCACATCAAATATCCGTGATCGCCTTGACCCACGTGCATAAAAGCGCACACAATTCCGTGTCCTCTCACCGCGGATGCTGTGATTTGATGGCCTGGTACTCATTGTAGGCCACTCTTATAAGACCCAATAATAATAATAATAATAATAATAATAATAATAATAATAAGTTACTGTGGACCTATATGCCATGCCTTTTAATAAAATTACCAGAGGAGTTCGCTGAAAGACAGGTAATGTCAGCCTGAATTACTTACGTGCGTCCCCGGTGAAAATCGCTGACATGCATGGGGAATACAGCTTCTACAGGCTCGCCATAGCTTAATGTCAGGACTCAGGGACCAGAATTCGGGATGGTGGACTGTCGGAATGGCGATATTTCGGTGTGGCGGCCTGTAACTGTTGGTTAAATGGCCCGTTCGTTTGGTATTCGGATAACTGGGGCTTTACTGGTATAATGAAATAGCACCACCCAACGGTGAAACCCGTGTACATGAAAAAAATCACCCACTCTAAACGTTTAGAGATTTTTGTACACGAACTCACCCCTACATTATACAGTATTTTTGCACTAAAAACATACTGGACAGGAACTGTAACCAAATAACGGCCTGGTGCAGGTTGGTGGAAAAAAACCCCCATAAAAGTCTTGAGCAAATAGCCGCCTGGTTCTTTTAAACGCCTGGGGTCAAAATCGATTTTGTGAAATAAACGCCCGGGCTACTATTTGGAAAAATACGGTATGTAATGTTACAATGTCGGATGTTCATATTAAACATGGCCAAAGTTTCAAATAATGAGGTAAATGTATGTAAAAGTCCCTGTGAGCAAAAACCTCAGGCTTTAGTTCGCTCTTAATGCTCTGTTTCCAACTGTGTTTTCCACATTGGCTGCAAGATGACGTCAGCTCGTGATGGATTTCTTTTTACGGTTATCTGCTCCAGGCACACTACTGTGGATGTTTACATTAAGAAGCTACATGCTAACATCAGGAACACATGTAATCTTGGTTGCAGATGATCAGATTCCTATTGAAACATATCAGGGTTTTGGTTTAGAGGCTTTTATTGGTGATTCTTCACAGTAGAAAGTGCCGCCATACTCTGTTACAGTCATTCCCTGGCTGCAATAACAGTGCAGAGACACAGAGATAGAGAAACGCTGACTAATGAAAGCAGACTGGGCTTTATCAGGAGGGGGGCTTGTAGACACAGGTGCTAAAACAGAGCGTTCAGACAGAGGGTGAATACGTGTGTTAAAGCACAGACAGTGTGAGGAAAATAAAGTGTTTTGGGAATGTTAAAGTAGGGCTGGGTGATATGGCCTGTAAATAATAATGCAATATTTTAAGGCTGTATCAGGATTCACAATAAATCTCTGTTTTGAAATCTACTTTTATCTAGGTAGACTACTAAAATACTAAATAAACTACTGTTCCAATAAAGGTAAAGTATTGTTATAATGAAGTAAATCAAAGCAGAACCACCGGTGCTTTTATTTGTAAGCACTCGGCTCATTTTGGGCCTGAGGCGTTGATGTTTTTCATGTGACAATTGAAGCTTCTGGTCAGCAGTTAGCTGTTAGCAGTTTGCAGAAACTTGAATTGATACAGCAGCACCGTTAAATGTGAGCTCTCTAGTTTATGTATTTATAATATTTGCACGTTGCACTGATGCTTAATGGTTGCAAAATACAACTAAGTGGTCAACATGTAGAGCCTGCAGATATAAAAACACACGCCTCACCTGCTCACACACTGTTGCCCAGGAGATTGGTCCGGATGTGTGGGGGGTGCATGTGACTCATCATGTTTGAGTCTTTGTTTGTGTGTGTGTTTGCCTGTGAGACAGAGAGAGCGAGAGAACTTAACGGCCATAGCGAGTCTCATTTTGATGGCTTAAAAAATGTATGTCACAATTTATAATCAGTGTTTGCGATATAGTCATTTTATACATCCTGTGTGGAACAAGCATCAAGTATAATAAATGTCGCCCACCCCTACATTAAAGCATGTAAACATGTGCAAGTAGAAACCCAAAATGCAAGTATGAACCTGAAAATGAATGCTACTCTAACGCATAGGTCACAGTTAACCCTGTTTAACCTGTTTCACTGCAGGATATTTAAGAGATCGAGATACTGAGTGTTTGTCTGAAGCTGTCCCTATTCTCTGAGTCCTTTAGCTCAAATCTTATAGTAGCCTTTTCATCAGAGAAATGTATCATAGAAATTTACCACAGATGCTGTTTGTATTATGGTCTCAAAAAACCCTGCTGTTAAAATGATGTTGCCTCAGTTCTAAAGATTAAATGGAAAAGTGTATTTATTTCAGACATTTATGATTTAGATTAGCCTCAGAGACCTCAGCCCATTAACTCATAAATCCTCATATAATGCATATACTGCGGTTCTAGCCTTAATTACATTGAGTGCTTTGTGCTCTGTATACGGTATTTGAGAGCACGTACTCGCTGGCTGTTTATATCCAATCCCCTTTCAGGTAAACGGCTGAGCTTACCGGGGATCTCTGCCGACACACAGCCAGTGCTCACAGATGAAATTTGCTTAATCTCTGTAATGAAAGGATCAGACTCTCAAACAGGCAGGAAGGACCCAAGTTCCTGTTGAAAACCAATCACCGTCGCTCATCGAACTAGAGGAAGCGGAAGAGCCTTTTAGCTCCGTGCACCACAGTGTGCTGTTATAGCAGCTCGGTGGTGTTTGGACAGGATGTGCCATTAAGAAGTAGAGCAAAATACAGCAGGATAAAAGCTTTTATCAAACCCCAGAGGGAGTCTCCGCTCCGCTGGGAGTAATGTTAAAGCAGAGAGGAGAAAATAGGCTGTAAACTTGTGTAATCTGGCTCATGGTCCTGGAGGCAGGCGTGCAGGTTATTTGTTATTTCATAAGAGTGCGTACAGCTGAGGGCTTGGCCTGCTCTGATGTGGTCTGCAAGCATGATCTCATTTCATTAACTGGACAGGCTCAGGTAGAGTTACATCCTCACCAGTGCCATCTGTGGCCTCCTGTTCTCCAAACTTGTTTGTAGCGACGCTTGATACCTTTTCACCTGATGAAGGATGACCTACAACCTCTGTCTTTAACCTTTTCACGCTCAAGAAAGGGCATTGTTAAATACACAATGAGGTATGATGCCGCAGCACCTGTTCGATGACTTATATTCATATTCTTCTACAAGGCTCTTTGTCCCATTTTTTATTCAGTCTTGTCCAGGTCTTTCTATTATTCAGACTGTATTTTTTCACGACCTGTCAGTCCAACAAGCCCAGTACTTAAAGCCAAAGAGCAGCCAGTTAGCTGCTCTCTTGCGTGCTTCTAAGTGGCAGCAGACTGTAACAGATACAGCCCTTCCTGTAATTAGTCCTGCGGGGCTGCTGAGGCTGTCATATGACGGACAGGCTGACCTGGCTGGAAGCGACACAGAGAGAGACGTCAACGCAGCAAGACCCACTTAGATTCATAGACGAGAGCTCAAGCTACGAGCTGCACTGAGACGAAGAAGCTGCTCAGGTCCCACGGGGAGTTTTACTTCAGAGAGCTGTGTCTTACTTTACACCCTATGCTTCCATGTACTTTGTAAGACACCCTGTTCTTTGTTTCATCAATGTTAAAGTAGAGCTGGGTGTTGCACCTCAACACTGAGTACTCAACAAACAGAGTATTTAAAGCTGGTGTTAAATACTTGATCAGACTCTTGTTTAAGATATTTAAGTTAAATTAATTTGAATTTGGCCACTGGGGGGCAAAACAACTTCACAATAAGCCACAACACTTGCATATAATCTTCCTAAAGTTGTCACAGTAGTTAAATCTAGTGTCCATGTATAGTTTTTCCCTGGCAAGCTTATTATTCACATCTGAAATATCCCACTCAGCACAAATCTTTGTACAAATTCTGATTGATAACCTAATTTAAATGCTTAAACTGATTTTTTTTTGGCCACTTGGAAGCAGAGTAGCATTCTGTAAACACAACCTTGACGCGTTATCATTACCATATAAAGGTGAAAGGTGAAAAGTTGCCACAAAAAGGAGCAACATGGGTGTGAACACAACAATCACACTCAAATGCCCACCAAAACAACAGGACCGAGACCTTCTTGAAGAGGTGTCTTGGTCTGGTTACAAACGAACTCTGGTGCGGTTCGTTTGTGGTGAGAACGTGTTCCGACCTGGATCTGAACCAACTGCAGTCACATGACACATTGTTTGGGTTAAACATGAGCATGTTACAGTCCTGGAGGATTATTAATGTGCACCTCCTCCTGTACTGCCTTAATATGCACATTCAGCACATCCAATGCATCAAAACATTGTTTTCTAGTTGGAGCCGCGCCTCGTTTTCAAACTGTATGGTTTGACTAAAATGAACAATGACAGCAATATAGTCCACGATGAGCAGCGCTAAAATCAACCTGCGTAGTTGTCCCTCCATTGTGACATTAGAAAGTGTCACATTTATCTTTATCTAACATTTTGTTTACTTCCTGGATTTTTTCCACATGGAAATTCTGACCAATCAAGAGCAGCTTTCTCATGCAAGGCATTTTATCTGGTCTACTTGTAAATACTAACATGAGAACACAAACCAACTCCAGGCAGTTATACAACTTTGTAACAAAATTAATCCCTGATTTGGACCTAAGCAAGTGAACTCTAGGTCTGAAAGCACCCTAAACCCTGGTGTGGACCACACAACCAAACCGAGAATGCTTGAAAAGATGGGTCTAAGTCTGCTTCCAAATGAACTCTAGTGCTGTTTGCTTGTTGTGTGAAAGAAAACAAACCAACCACTGGATTACATGATGGCAAATATGTAATTTTAGCAGAATTTTAGCAACAGATAAACCAATAAATCCATCTGCTGATTGTGAAATCTGTCTGCAATCTCATAATTGATCCTGATAAAGGCCACAAATATCCCATAACTTATTTATGCTAGTGCATACATGTAAACATGGTAATACACATGCAGGTCAGTGAAAACTGCCATCATTGTATCCGACTCCTTGTACTTTGTCAGCTCATTAAGTCCATTAAAGAGTGTGTGCCTGTGATCCAACAGTATTTAGCCCCAAATCATTCCTGTACAAGATGCCTTCTTTTCATTTTGTCTCTGTTAGTCATTATTCATAACATGCAATTGATTTGCAGTCTAATAATAGCCTAATAATAATGCTCACAATCAGTTATTTCTCTATGAGCTCTTTGTGAAACCAGAGAACATTAATATAAACACTTTAGAAGCATTAAAGTGCTGCTGCATTAACAACCGCCAGTTCCTGGAATTTGTTATCCTGCTTCGTCAGAACTCATTTGGGGAAATCAAATGCCACAACTGTCCAATCAGTTAGTTACCAGTCTGTCGGTAGAACTTCACGTTTACTATTTTGGTTTGTTTGCAAAAGTCAGTGTCAACATGACCGAACCAGAACAACACAGTATTATTTGTAACCTCTGGTGCGGACCAAATGAACCAAACCACAAGTGTGAAAGCTCTGTTTTAGTCTCCACCAACTCCTGAGAAAAGTATCTGTCTCTTTTAGCTGCTACATGCTTCACTTTCTCACCTTCTACCTCGGCTAGTCACTCACTAAACGTTGGTCTGCCATTTGGTGCTGATCAGGGAGCTTGCACTGTGTTTATGAGATTTTTCCCCCGCTGAAAACAGATTCCTGCTGCATTTGAAAACAGTTTGAAAATGACACTGAGCTTTAACCATGATGCTATAGTAAGCTGTAAACCAAAGCTGTAAAATAAAAGAGGCCCGAAAACTGTAGAATTGTCAAATTCTTAAATTGGTAAAGCTTTAAAAGAAAGATTTTCTAATTGTTGACTTAATCAGGCAAAACTCTTGCCCAGCTGCTTGTGCTAAAGGGATACTTTCAACCAGCTTTGTATCATATAATAACTCATCTAGTGGATTTTTCTTTAGGGCTGTTGCTCAACAGATTGTAGACCCAAAGAGGATAACATTGGATCGAAAGAGGGACCTGCCCCTCACTCTCTTCCTTTCAAGCTCAGACCAAACTCCGATCAGTGGAACAGTAAAACTTGGCAGTGTTGATCAAACCTAAACCAAGATCCTGTTACTGTATTGCCAAAATCTCATCTAAAATGTCTTCAGAATCATATTTTACTGCACTGTTTGGTTGTAATAAGAGAATTTGTGAACAGGAAGTGGGCATCATACTGTTTCCTGTATTGTAAAAAAGGAGGCTGAAAAATCTGAGATCAGACGGTAAAACTAAGCAGTGCTAATCAGATATGTACCGAGATTCTGTTGCTGTGTTTCTCACCTAAAATGTTATCAGAAACATATTTTAGTTTACTGTTTAACTGTAATTTGAGTTGTTTGTTACCAGCCAGCCCGCCATATTGTTTTTGGGGGGCGGTATGCACCTTTGAATTGTTTGCAATCCGCCAGCCGAGAGAAGAAGAAAAAAAAATGCTTTGCAAGCTGTCATTCCGATTGAGACTGGCCAATAAAGATGTGTCTTACAGCTTTCAGTTTAGGCCCCGCCCATCAGGTTAAACTTTTTACTCGCAAGGCTTTTTGACTTGCAAACAAAAAAGAAATGACTCGCAAACAAAACTTTAGGATTTGCATTTTTTAATCAATCATTATTTACTTGCAATGAAACATTTTTTGATTGCAATATTGATACTTTTGCTCTCAAATCCGTTTTTGATTGCAAAACCTACTCTGTTTGATTGAATAATAAAGAAACAAATGTGCGGTTGCCATCAGACAGCATGAAGGCCTCCTCCATGTGAGCTGGTCAGTCCTGTTTGATCTGAATCGAATGAGGGACAGAGAGAGGCAGACGCCAGAGCGACCGTGGGCAAGGACAGTTTGTGATCCATAACAGTCCTCCTCCAAACCAGGTCTACTTGAACTCAATTATTTAGCACAGCAGGTCTGCCTCCACACTATATGGTCTGTCACCCTGCTATGACAGGGATTTGCCAGGCTGACGTGTCATTACAGTGAATCAGGGCAGAACTATCCAACGTGTTGGGACTATTCTTAGAGATGCCTGAGAGAAGACCGGTGATTTTCTATGTCTTGATTGTAGTTTTTGGAGAAATTATTCAGGTGCAAGACACATGAATGTAACAGTTATTTTAAATGTTCTTCTGGGGTCGAATAAAGGAGGAGAAAACAAACATGCAACACTTGCTGAGGAGATGAGACGATGCAACAAAAGGAGGACAACTTCAATTAGAGTACAAACAAAAGATCAACCAGTTCATCTTCTTTACCCATACTTTGACCAATCAAATCCAGCAGCTTTTACAGAATGTTGTTCATCTTTACATACATCCAAATGCAGTGCAACAATAAGTCAACTTTACATTTGAGGGTTAAAATAGCATGGCCTAGCTGGAGTAATACACCGTCTGCTGGTAAGGATTTTTATCCATTAGACTCAGGACGACATGTGACGGCTGATGAAGATGTGACATTTCCTCATCACATCCCCGACCTCCTGATCATGAACTGAGTGTCAGCGCTGTGCATCAGATCAGATCAGAATAATCCCCGAGGTATTTTACGGTTACCTCACTCCAGCTCCAGGAGGACAGTGTTTTATCAAAGGGACTTTATGAGGTTTTTTTTTTTTTTTTTTTTTTTTTTTTTTTTACACATTACAAAAGCAATTTGCTTTAATCCGAGAGGTATTAAACAGCACAAGGGAGATTGTTGCTGTTGAGTGTTGTGGTCTGCATGGAGCTTGTGAATGTGAGTGTAGGGATCCTGCAGAGAGGAGACTAACAACAAACTAAATGTGTGAGAGGGAGCTGCTTGGCACTAACATGCTGCAAGAAGGACATGACTCACACTAACCTGTGCTTTAGAGAAGTGGCTCCCTCCCAACCTTTTCACCTTGTTAGAACAAAGCAATATCTATTTGCTGCCCTTCTTTTAGTACCATATGTCCAAGAATATTGAAGAATTAGCCAAAGAGTGATTTTCCTCATCAGATTCCTTTATTTGTGTCACTTTTAGAGGACTGATGAGGTGAAATGATCCAGTAATTTACATGAGAAGCAAAGATACAGAAAAATCATAATATACTGAAACACAAACACAACTTTGTGTTGCAGAAATATACTGTGGATTTAGTGCTTTTTCTGACCCCCAGATTGGGAACCACTGCTTTAGGGCTACAAATAATGATTATTTTCATTATGAATTCTATAAATGATTGCACTGTTTGATCAATCGATTATTTTGTGAAAAGAAATCTCATAAAATTGTGAAAAACAAGTTCCCAGAGTCCAAGGTAATGTCTAGTTTTGACTGACTTACAGCCCAAAACCTAAAGATATTCAATTATGATATAAAACCTATGATATAAAAACATGAGAGGTCACAACTACAGAAACAACTTAAAGGGTATCTTTAGTGTTTTGTTTTTTTTTAACCTGGACCCTATTTTCCCATGTTTTTGTGTCTACATGACTAATATGAACAATTTTTGAAGTTGCTCCACTATTGAGTGAGAGTGCTGTAGATGGCAGCTGCTATAATATAACCACTTTGTGTACCCTCAATGTACATCAATGTCCATTAAAAGTATGTTGTTTTTCCAGTGACTGGCTCAGCTATTACTTTGTGTCTGATAATATTATGAAAAGAAGCCATACAGAGATAGACCTTTTTGTTAAAGAGTAAGATCCTTTTTGTTTAACAGCCTCAAAATCCACCAGCCTCTATTAACCCTTTGAACACCAAGCAAATTGGCTTGATTTCTTTTAAGAACATGGGAAGAAGGCAATGAGCAATGAAAGAAGTGACCCCAAAAAAATGAGGCAAGAAATTGGTGAAAAGAGAAAATTAAAAACAAAAAAATTGTACAAAAAAAGAAAGAAAAACCAAACAAACAAGAAAATGACCCACAGTGTGTACTTAAAAATTATAATAATTCTTAAAGATTATTTTAAAATGTAGTAATAACAATAATGATAGCTAAGCTTTTTACTCTTTTTCCCTTTCTTTCAAAGATCCTTGAGAAAGTAGTCGCAGACCAGCTGTGTGATTTTCTCCATGATAATTTATTTGAGGAATTTCAGTCAGGATTTAGAGTGTGTCATAGCACTGAGACAGCACTAGTTAAAATTACAAATGACCTTCTGATTGTTTCAGACAAAGGACTCGTCTCTGTACTTGTTTTATTAGATCTTAGTGCGGCGTTTGACACTATTGACCATCAAATTCTGCTACAGAGACTGGAACACTTAATTGGCCTAAAAGGTTCTGCACTAAGCTGGTTTAAATCTTATTTATCTGATCTTTTGTTCACGTTCATAATGAATCATCCTTAAGTGTTTAAGTTTGTTTTGAGTTCCGCAAGGTTCTGTGCTCGGACTAATCCTATTTACTCTATATATGCTTCCTTTAGGTAACATCATTAGAAATCACTCTGTAAATTTCCATTGTTATGTGGATGATACACAGTTGTATTTATCTATGAAGCCAGAAGAAAGTAATCAATTAACTAAACTCCGTAACTGCCTTCAAGACATAAAAACCTGGATGAGCACCAATTTCCTGATGTTAAATTCAGACAATATAATGTATAAATAAAATTGATTGATTGATTGATAATAAAAAGTCATTTTAGGGTGTAAAAAGCAGCAAAGTTTTCACATATAACTGGGTGATTTAAGGATTTATTTCAACCAGACCAGAGTTGGTTATTGTTGGAACAGCAGAAAGACTAATCAATATGTTTTTTGTAACTTTTACTTTGTTTCTGTCGATTTTGAACGAAGGATGTTTTATAATAATAGAATTACTGTTAATTTAAATGGAGTCTGGTGGATTTGGGGATAGTAATTTCAGGGCTGTTTCTGGTCAAACAAAAAAATATCGTAATCTATAACAAAGGGGTAGCTGTCAGACACTTAGAGTAACAATCTGAGCCTGTCAGTGACAAAAACAAGCACTATAAGTGGACGTCACATATCTCCCCAATCCTCGCCTCCCTCTACTGGTTGCCAGTTAACTTCAGAATTGGTTTTAAGATTATTTTAATAACCTTTAAAGCTCAACATGGTTTAACCCCCAGATATATAGCTGAGCTTCTGACTACCTGTGCTCCAAGTCATGACCTGAGATCCTCAAGCCATCCTTCACTAGTCATCCCTAGATACAGGCTGGTAACTGAAGGTGAAGTTCGACCCTAACATGATTGCCAGAAAATTAATTTACAACAATTTTGCTATTTGAACAAACAATTAATTGATTCATCGACTAATTGTTTCATCACTAATACAAATAACCATCATAAAAATCTGTTATATTTTTATTTGTGTCACTCAATTATTTGTTTAAAATATATATCAATGAAACATTTATTCCACATCACAGCTGTACACCAAGTAAACTAACTGTCTTTCTCCACCGCCTTGTTCAACTTTGAATGTCCAGTAAACCTGTGTTTTCATTTTAGGTGTGAATAATATTTTGAGAGGAAATCTTTTAACTTCCAAGTCATCATATATTTATTACACAGTCCTACTAACCTACAGTCACATTCACTTGGTTAATCATTTCTCTTTATTTGAATTCTTAGTGCCAGATACAAGCTTTTTAAGGGTGAGACTTCACTGCATTGCTAGCATTTGCTATGGCTGCCTGATTTCATAAGAAGACATGAACCCTGCATGCATCTTTAACCCTTAAACTACTGCCTTGGCTCTGCATTTCCATCATGGTTTGACTTTAATTTCTCACCTGAAATGTTGTTTATGAGATCGGAAATGCAGGCCTGAAAGGAAAACGGCACCATTTTCATGATGCAATCTTTCACCCGGAACATGATTCTGAACAGATTGTTTTGCAGTTATTTAAGGGTTAATCAGGTATCTCGACAAGTTATTGCTTGTGTGACAATTAATGCATGTCCTTTCTCTACAGAAAAACCATTGGAAAATACCAACTATTGCACTTTTTTTCAACACTTAAGTTCCTCTTCTTTTGGAAATCTTTGAAATGGAAAAAGGAAAAGAAGAATGCATCTTTATGCTTTTTTTATACTGTTGATACATTGCATTTTACCAACCCTTTCCTCACCTGAGCGGCAGCATTTGTAAGACATTAACATTCTGTGTTTCTCTCTTTCTGATAGTCCGATCGAGTCCTGTCAGAACTTCTACAAAGACTTCACGTTGCAGATTGACATGGCGTTCAACGTGTTCTTCTTGCTGTACTTCGGCCTCCGTGTAAGTAAAGCTGAAGTTGCCATCATTTTAAAGGTCCAGTGTGGAAGACTTAGGGGGATCTATTGGCAGAAATGAGATGTGATATAATAAGTATAGGCATCACAGTGGGGGGTTTAAACGCTGGGGGTGGTGGAAGCCCAACTGTGCGGAGTTTGCTTGTTCTCCCCGTGTCAGCTTGGGTTTTCTGCGGGTAATCCGTCCTCCCATAGTCCAAAGACATGTAGGTTAAGTGGTTACTCTATTGGTATTTCCACACATGGTCCTTTTCAGCCCTCTAACCGGACTCAGAGTGGTGACATAGCATTTTTTGGGCATATGTGAACACTCCAAGAGTACTCAGACCCCTCTGAAGTGAAGTGAACTCAGGTATGAGTTTGGTTCACTTCAAGCCGGCTGTGTGGGTCACTTAACCTGTGCCTTGTGGACACAAAGCACTCCAAGGTTCGCTTTGCTCTTTGCAATTGTATTTAGCCCTCTAGATCACATGCTGTTGCACTGGGACGCTTGAAAAAACAGACGAAACCATGTTGGCCTGTAACTGTTGTTGTTCATTTAAAAAGGACTATATGTGAAAACACTCTAAATTGGCCGTAGGTGTGAATGTGAGTGTGAATGGTTGTCTGTCTCTATGTGTCAGCCCTGTGATAGTCTGGTGACCTGTCCAGGGTGTACCCTGCCTCTCGCCCAGTGTCAGCTGGGATAGGCTCCAGCACCCTCGTGACCAGTTTTGGGTAAGGGTTACTTTAAAAGTAATCATAGTACATAACTGCGTTACTTTTTAAAAAAGTAACCAGTTACTTTACTGCGTTACTCCCTGAGTAAAGTAACTCAGTTACTTTAAAAGTACTTCCAACGTTACTCCCTGAGAAAAGTAACTCGAGCACTTTTAAAGTACTTTTGAGTATTGTACATTTCCTATTGGGCAATGGACCACATGGTGCTAAGCCTACATTTTTTTGTCTCCAAAATTAAAGTTATGGACCACTTGCCCTTCACTGAGATCTAATTCTCCTATCACAGCCGTCACTTTGACCAGTAGAAACACAGAACGATCTGCTGCCGTAGACAACTGTATGACAACAACACCCCAGCGTTTTTAATGTTTCCTCTAGGGATGTTACCACACAGAGTAAAAGGGGGAAATGATGGTGTGAAACAGCAGAGGCACTTTGTCAACCCGCCGAGTTAACGTTACTGTCATTAGCATCAAGCTAGTAAACAATGGTACATCCTCACGGTCGGACATAAAGTAATAACATTAACAAATAGCGACGGGGCTTTTACTCACCACAACTGCAGTGTGTTTATATATTTACTTTTTATCCACTCCGTTGTCTTTATAAAGTTAACTTATCGCACCGTCATTTCAAACTCAACACTTTTCATATTAAAACAGCTGTTGCTGTTTCGCAGCTGAAGGACCAGCGTTCTAAAAGTAACGGAAGTAACTGATGTCTTGTTTGAAAATGTACTTAAGTATTTGATTACTCAAACAGCAAACGTAACACGTTAGGTTACTTGTTACTGCAAAAAGTAATCAAAGTACTCTAACGCGTTACTTTATACCCAACTCTGCTCGTGACCCCCAAAACGATTAAACAGTTTGGGAAAATGAATGAATGAATAAGTGTGTTTTCTTTTATGTATAAATACCTAAAATAGAACAGTTGTGTTTTTGTTACCTTAGAATGAGCTGTTAATATCTACATATGGAGCGGGATCTTGTCCAAGGAGATTGCCATGCTGTACTGCCATGTTCGTACAGTAGCCCATAATGGACAGACCAAACACCAGCTTGAATTGGAGAGATAAAAACCTCCTGGACAGTGAACACTGAAGAAATTCTAAGCGGGAGAAGTTTCAACTGTTTGCAATCTGCAGTCCTCACCACTAGATGCCACTATATCCCCCTAAATCTTTAACACTGTCAGTTTAGATGGAAAAAGTGTTGGTTACTTACACTCTTGTATGTGTACCCGTGCACAGTGAATCTCATCTTTAACTCCTAATTTTCACCAGTTCATTGCTGCCAATGACAAGCTGTGGTTCTGGTTGGAGGTGAACTCGGTGGTGGACTTCTTCACGGTTCCTCCGGTGTTTGTGTCGGTGTACCTGAACAGGAGCTGGCTCGGTAAGGACGCTCACACAGGCCTATAAACAGGCTGTGCATCACAGTAGATCTTTGGGCTTGTATTTCCCAGGAGCCTGTGCTGCCGCCCAGTGGATTTAACGAGTCTAGCAGCTGTCAGTGAACGCACCACATAATCTCAGCATGTCACTAGAGCTGCAAAATCAGAAGCTCTTTGTATTTTGTGGTCTTTGACATCGGCACACCTGCAACATTAGCCATATAAGTTTGGTAATTTTGTCATGACATGAACTTTTGCATGACGTGCATGAGGAGTTCGAGTGATAGTCACTATTACCGTGGAAACACTGCATCAAATTAAAACCTCTGCTACAGCACAGCATGAAAACTGAAAAGCATGGTGACTCAGAAGCTTTACAAGCTTTACTTGTCAAACTAATGCTTGTTTGCGTGACAACACTATCAAATATTGTATGGCTGTCATCTGGTGTGCCATTTAAACTTGCATCTATGCAAGTCGATTTAAATGGAAATGTAATCTGTGTCTTCGGCCATGTGTTGTGGGCAGGGGGCATTGTGCTGCTGGTGTCATTCACACGCCCTTCGCCTCTGCTGCAGAGCTCTCCAGCACACCTGTAATAACACTCAAATGAATCACGCTGTGATGGAAAAGTATATGAATGGATTAAAAAAAAAAAGCGGTAATAGGCTTTGTTTGGGGCTCGAGCGCTAGAATAGAAGTCAATCTGCTAAATGTGTGAAGCTCATCACTCGGAGAGGTCTGTGAGGAATTACAGGATTAAGGGGGATGTTTTTATTTTGCTGCATGACTGGTTTTTATAGCTGCTTTTTCTTCTCCTGTCAGCTGAGGAACAAACCTCAACCCCAGCAGTGAAACTTTAGAGTCAGAATGACAGCTTGATAGGTACAGTTGCATAACGTGCCTGTGTTTTTTCCCTGGGCTGATGTACTGTGACTTTCAGTGTGAGAATGATAAAAGTAGAACAAGCTAGTGCTGGTTGCTGGTGCCATCTAGTGGACATGTTAGAGTATGTGAGAGTATGACAGTGTCATCTTGATTTTGGACAGCAGTACAGGGTGTCCATGTCTTTTTTTAGTTGCATTATGCTGACAGTTGTTTGTTTGTGAGGAATAATACATTTTTATTGGCCATTTTATTGCTGTAGGTGCTTTTAATCAAGCTCAAATTAATCACTTATTATTTTTGATTTTCTCTCCTGCGCTCACATTTATCATTATGTCAGTCTCTGAGTTATTGTGTGATGATGTTGTGCAGAATTTTTAACTAGTGCTTTTTTGTATCCTATTTTCAACTTTTGAAAATCCATTGTCACGCACACTGGCTGTTGCTCCACTTTAGTGCTATTTGTTGCTATTAATTCTTCTCTGATAAAGCCCGTCCTTCACTTTCCTACATAGATACCCTGCTGTTGTTTAAAAAAAAGTCACAAATTAATCCCTCAGACCCCTCCTCTCCTGCAGAGCATCTGTTAGGTCTGTGTCGATGGAACGATGTGTTCAGATCAATCCACACGCTGAACAAAATATGAGGAAAATATTGTGTAAATGACACTGAACAAGGGCTGCATGGTATGCAAAAAAGGGTCATATTTTGACAGTTATTGGGATGTGATATGAGTTGCAATTTGAGCCAGAATGGTATTCTTGTCTTTATATTTTTACTTAAAGTGATGTAAAAGTGATGATAATGTCATTTTTGTTGGGGTCTGTACAGAACAATCACTCTTCCTTATGTCTGGGGTATGATATGTAGGCTGGGGCATCTTTGTAGTACCACAGTGCTAATTTACAGTGGTATGTTGTGACAAAAAAATTGCAGCTCCTGCAGTTTGGATTAGCACTTGGCCATATTGTGATTTAATAATAGTTTGATTAATTATGCAGCTCTACACTGAACTAGTACAGTATACTACAACTACATTTTGTTTGGTGTGTCAGTGATGTTTTGGGTTCAAAGATTTTGCAGTCACTTAAATCGCAGTTATGAGAAGAGTTGTTAGTTGGGGGAGAATTCAGCTGCTTGGTGTGATGCTGGTTTTATTTTTGCTTGCTAAAACGTTGTCATAGATGTTATGAAGGCTAGACCAACCCATCAGTTATTTTTAGGGATGTCCCCATCAAGTTTTTGCCCCTGATCTCGAGCCGAGTCATTTGATATGGAGTATCTGCCGATACTGAGTCCCAATATTTCTATTTTCCCCACATGACACAGCTGCACAGTGCACACTTCAAATGCATTTAGGTAATTTAAATCAATCCAATGTATATGCTTGACAATTCAGTAGCTCCACAGTGAAGAAAAAAGCCCTACATCAAAGCTGTATATTCATATGACATTAGGATATTTTCTGTACAGTACTGATATTACGGCCAATAATATGTTTTGTAGAAACCTACCTCTAAACTGTAATGAGATTTTGCTCTTAAAGTTGTAATCTGTGACATTTAAAAACAAATCTAAGTGTTAGTTTTGGTGCTGATGATTGTTTTGGCTGCATTTCCCAGAATTCCTGAGTCAAAGAGAGCGAGCATTACTGCGATTCTGTTGTTACTGTTACCATGCTGTTAGTGTGTGTGTAGGTGTTGCTCTTTTTGTTGTCTGCTCTGCCATACACACACGCACTCTGCAGTTCTTCTATTTTCTGTTTTTCACACAAACCAAAACGCAGCACTTCCTGCCAGACTGTGAGCAGCAAATACATAAAGCATTCATTCTCATAGCTGACCGAATATTAGAATATAGATCCAAATCTGAAAAGATTTTTGTTGAGCCACGAAAAATATACAGAATATAAAATATAATTAGATGTAATTCCAGCAGAAAAAAAATCTCTGTTAATCCCAGTCAATATGGTCAGTGAGCAGTTGGTCGTGGAGGATTAGTGACTGACTTACCGTTTAGTTTAACTGAGGTTAAACAGGTGATGAGGTCATAACCTGCTCAGCAGCATCTGCTCGCAGCTGTCCAGCTCTATCTTCTCATCAAAGCTCCATATTTCATCGGGTGCCCTGTCAGGACATATTTGCACATATTCACACAGTATGTGCTAATTTACTCATGCTAACATTGATGCATGTGAGTGCGAGCATGACACACATTTTGGATGTTGCATAGAAAATGGTTTCATGCAGCAGGCAATAAACACAACAAAAAGTTTTTACTGCAAAGTCTGAACTTTGAAGCTGAAATTCTGACCTGAAATGCAAACAGCACATTTATCTCTGACAGTGAAAATAATCCAGTGCAACTCCTTTTAAATATTATAAGGTAAACAGAACAATACACTACCAGATATGATATTCATTGAGTTAGTGGCCACATGTTGCAGTTTTCAACTCCTGAGCTTTCTGTATTAAACTGTCCCCTGAAACTAAATTTTCTCAAATGCAAAAGCTGCCGTTCCTAACTTGAGGCTCACAACTCCATCCTGTAGGTCTGTAATCTTTTAATCATTTTTTAAGGATTTTACTAAAAAGAACTGTAATTTGATGAAAGGAAAAAAATGACACAGTTTTGAGACAGTCATTAGTTTGTTGTGTTTATATGCAGTCGAGTTCCAAAATTTCCTTTAAAGAGAAGCTCCACCTGAGTCCAAATGAATGTTTATTCATTAGACTGCAGACGAATATCACATTTTTGCATGTTTGGCCTTTTTAACTTGTGACCCCTTTAAATCAAAGCAACGTCTATTTGCGAGCCCTCGTCACCTCATATATACTGTGGGTCTCCCAATGGCAACTAGTTCAACTTTACCCTTGGAAACAAGGAGCGACATCACTTTCCCTGTGCTGCTTTCAGATGCCTATTGCAAGTATTTGAACTTTTGAACCCTGCGCACATTGGTGCAATATCTTTCAAATACATGGGGGAAAAGGCAGTGAGCAACTTGGTAAGAAACGTTCTACACATTGCAAAAAAATGTAAAAAAAAAAAAAAATACTTCCTTGTTTGTTTCTTTTTAACTTTCTTTTCTTTTTTCCTTTCTTTCTTTTTTCTTCCTTCTTAAATTTTCTTGTTTTTAATTTTCTCTTTTTAATAATTTCTTGCTAATTTTCTGGGGTAATTTTGTCTTGTGTTGCTCATTGCCTCTTGCATCTTTCCCATGTCACTGAAAGAAACCAAGCCAGTTTGCTCAGGTTTCAATAGGTGAAGAGCGATTTTTTTAAAAAAATGATTTTGGTTAAGTTGAAGAGTCCTGAAGAAACAAAATGATCCAATAAGAAATTAGAAGGAAAGTCTGAAAAAAGAACTTGGTGCAACAGAAACAGTTTTTTTGTCAGTTTTATTTCTGTTGATCATCTTTCGGCCACCTAGAATTATTTATATATTTTATTTAATCCTTTAAACAGATGCCACACTGAGACCAGGATCTCTTTTTCTAGAGAGACCTGTGTACAAAGAAAAAAAACTAAATTTTAAACATAGGTAGACAGATCATTTACAGACACACACCATAAATTTTACAATTAAGAAAACAATTGTGTATTGTGTATTTATCTTGAGTATTTATTTTATATAGTATTTATTCCAAGTTTAGAAGCTAAATATTTATTATCTACAGTTTGGAGTAGTTTTTATGTTGTGACCAGACCCCCAGGCTGTAAACTGTGGCTCCAGGTTGTGTCAACATCTCACAGCATCACTGTCTCAATTGTCCCCAATTACAGTAACATACACACAGGTGTTTCTACAGACTGTCACTTAGATTTACAGTTACATAACAGTTATTTTGTAGAAAGTTATAGGAAACTATAGGACTTGTGAAAGAAAGCGTTCAGAGACACAAAATCATGTTTATTTTTTTCAATCTTTTCTGTAGAAATACTGCAAATTAATCATGGTTAATTATTAAAATCAAACAGTCTGAGAACAAGAAATTATCATTTTGTTTGAACGACTGACAGTTCATAGATGTTTGACATTTGCAAATTGGCAGCGCCTCTTTTTAAATGGGGCCGTTTGGAGCATGTATTTCCGTCATTGTTTGTACTGAAGTGATTTGGGGCATGTTGGACGTGACATTTTAAGTTTCATGTCACATTTCAGCTCAGATTATGATTTAGATTTCCATCAGCTGCTGTGTTCCTCTCCCTGCAGTGACGTTTTGCATGCTGCACATTTAGCTTTTACACAGACTACAATGGCAGTTATGACATCAGCTGTGATTAATTTAGGGATTATTGCAGAATCACTAAATCCATAGAAAAACACGACGATTGCCAAAGCTTGTCATTTTTCCATACACAGCTTTGTCGGCCGTCCACATGACTGGTTGTGTGCTGCAAAGGCGAGACATGCTGTTCTTGTCCAAGATTAGAGAATGAAATTTGGTTTGTCAAGAGCAGCAGCGGGGTTATAGGGATGAGATGTAGGTTACATTGTGGAGCCAGCTGATGGACACACTCGCTGTCTGGTCTCTTCCTTTCCCTGGATGAATCCTAAAGGAGCTTACACTCTAATATCCTGATGGGAAAAGGGTTTGCTTTAAGCTCGCCGAACACGCCTGATCACAGCGAGGATGCTGTGAAGGTCTGTGGTAAATCAGATCAAAAAGGCTTCCTCCAAAAAAAAAGTCCTTTTCGACACCAACCTGTTGGGACGTAATATCATGAAAGCACCTGATTCTTTTTTTTCTCTTGTTTTGGAGGAGGATCATGTTTTTTCTACATGATAGCTGGAAAAGTGGACACAGAATAGTCAAGATGTGGATGTGAAGCAGATTTTGGACATTCGCCTGCAGAAAGTAACTTCCAGACATGATTCCCACTAAGATGTTAGTGTACAGGGGGCCTGATGGAGGCACACACGCTGAAACAGTGCCAAGCACAAGAAGGCGGAAGAAATCGACCGGGGAGCTCTTCCAGAAGGGCTACAGGGTCAGGATGGGCCACGGGCAGGTCAGCGACAAAGAGGACCAGGACAGCATCTGCTACAGCCTGGGTGCATGCTTCCATGTAATCTCCTACTGGGGTAAGACCTGCAGGACGTGGGAATGAGGGGAATCTCCGCTAAAGCTGGAGGCTGGCGTGTCCAGAGGTCTCAGGACTCCAGCTGGAGCAGGTTCAGGTTCAGGATTTGCTCTGTATTATGCTCCCCATCTGGCAAACGCTCACTTGAAATGAAAAACGAGCTCTGGCGAGGCACACCACGGTTCACGTCATTTCATGAAAGATTATTTATTTATATTATTCTGGCTGAGCGATTCTGCCCGTAACGTCTTTGATTTGTGTTGTTTGGCGTTCGGACAAATCTATTCCAGCAGGGGAAATTTGTCTGCCTGGTTAGAGTGTGCAGAGATGGATTTTACTTGATTGCTCACTCTTGGCTGAGGCGGCTTTTAATTGTTCACGCTGCACCGACACTGCGGTGGATTTCTTTCAAACTAAATTGGATCTATGAATCACTTGGCTTTGAAACTCAGGTGGGAGGTTCCTTGTAGCAGGTAGTTCACTGCAGTACACCTTAATGATGAAACTCTTTGTTACTTTGATTTATCAGATGTGGTTCTGTGGGAGATTGTGATTTCCTCATTGATTATCTGACAGGTTATAACGAGGCTAAAGTGATAACATGATACAGTCAATCAGTGATCATGCACAGGAGCTCAGGCCGGTGTCATCGCCGCTGATTTGCCGTCCTTGAACTCTTGGCAACAGGCACAAGCTCTGTTTTTTTTTCTTCTTGCCATAAATACCCTCAAATTTAGGCTTTGACGTCACGTCTGTTTAATCATTGAGTTAGGCGTGACAGCGTCCACCTGTCTCTAATCCAGGTTTTCATCTCGTTCCCATTCAGAGTTTCATCCAGCAGGAATGAGACATGTATCAGGTAGACGCCGGTGCTTTGTGACGCTCCTGAGATTTAAACAGCTGGTGAAGAGCTGTCTGGGATTTTGAGCTTGTTTTAATTTTTGCCGCATATTCCAAAAAGTTTGTTTTGTGACACAGTAAGGCTTGATATCTCTTGATCCATCTGAGTGTATTTATTTTTTAATCAAAATGAATCCAATGAAGTTGATAAACATGGATGAAAGTATGAAAGGTACGATGTTGTTGTTAAACCACAGTCGAATGCTTTTGCTGTTGTGTTTATTCATGTCTGATAATTTCTTTATGGTCTTTTTTTCCCACAGGCTTGAGGTTTTTAAGGGCCTTAAGGTTGATACAGTTCTCAGAAATTTTACAGTTTTTGAATATACTAAAGACAAGGTAAGTGTTTTCATATTCTGTTTCACTTTTTGACAATATTCAAACTGTTCTATGTGTGACTGCTGCATGCAAAGTGATGTGCAAACTTTTTTTGTGGCTACAAGCATGAATACGGTTTTATTTTGAAGGGGATAAGTAAGCTTTTTTGCAGTGTTTTGCCTGGAGCAAAACAAGCATGAGCTCTTGCTTTCATTTAATGTAGTAAATATTCACATTAAGTTTACTCCTGAGTGCTGCAGTCAGTGACGTGTACTTGTGTGACTGAGTCTTGAATGAAACAGCTTTGTGTTTGTCTCCTCGCTGCTTAAAAATAAAGCTCACTGCACAGATGTCAGAGAGGGCTTATAGTGCAACAAAATGCTTTAGAATAATCTGCTCACTCGTTCACTGAGATGAAGGTAAAAACACAGGAGAGCACAGAGGTCATGCAAGGACTTTTTCCACTGCGTTATTTAAAGAATATAACATCTACATGCAGACTGAGACAGACCTTTGCTCACTAACTGCATGTGTTTACATTTACATGAGTCATATTTCAAGTTTATATGTTTCCCAAAAAGAAATATATTATAAACTTGTGATGAGCTGAAAAAACAAAGTATGCATGTAATCCTAAACATGTAAATTGAAAAAGTACGTAGCTCCTTTGCATAACAACCCACTATCTTACATTATGACCGAGCGCATAATGAAAGCTATGTCATGCATTTTAGAGCATTTATCTTCCAATTTAACGACTTATGTTGAAGTTCTGGATTATGTATTTTCCTGATACCAATGCAATAACTAATAATTAACGACTTTGTTGTCTGTCTTGTCTTTTTTAAATAGCAACTCAATAAAGCTGGTGAACCTGTGTTCAATCTTCATAAGCACATGGCTAACTGCAGCAGGATTCATTCATTTGGTAAGTTAGTGGGAGCCAGTTAAATTAAAGGTTCTGTGTGTAACTTTTTACCAGTGTAATCGTTTTTTATTGCCAGTGGGTGATGAGGTTGTAATGTAACCCAAAAAACTGAGACTTTCCCTGAATGATTCAGTAGCCTCTAGCAGCCTGTGGCCTGGACCACCCTCTTGACTGTCCCGAGTCCCTGCCAGATCAGCACACTATGTTGCTGCTGTTATATGGGTTAGACCTGCAGGCCACCAGCTGGCTGTGAACAGCAGGGCTGGGTTTGTGCTGGCTGAATTTGAGTTGCTTCAGTATGTGAGGTCTGACACACCCTATAGCATACTCTATAAAAGAAGATAGCACAGTACGAGCTGTGCCAGTGGTACAAAATGGTAAACACCTCCAGTCTTGTAAGTGGGAGTGGCTGTCTCTCCCTCAGATACCCCCTGCTTGTTTGGAAGTGTACTTAATTTCATGTGGACGGATGAAATCAGATTCAAACAAAAACATTAAACATCAAAACATTACAGTAAAATTTAATGTTTGTTCCAAATGTTGCCACTTGTTTTTATCCGCTAGCTTAATATCTGATAGCAAAGGAGTGTAAGATCACGTCAGTTGTCGCCAGATCTCGCGAGGGAATGTTGCTAAAACAGAGACATGTCTCCAACATTCAGTGTCAGAATGTTTAGAAGGGGTGGGGCTTGTGAAAAATGGGCCGAATATTTACTTCAGTGACTATGGGGCGAAGAGAACAGTCCTAATCTGTACTCATGTTTGCATTTCCCATCGGAATGAATACACTCAGGACCGCTAGTCTGTTAGTGGCAAAACCCACATGACACTAATACAGGAAATTAATCTAAAATGGGTCATATCGATGTATCAACGGTCTCTGGTCTGAGCTGCTGTCTGCTCTTGTCCCAGAAGTAATGAATAAATGTAAATGTAATTGTATCCATCCAGACTCCAGGGTTGATCTGGCTGGTAAATTGGTCATTTTGCAGTTTTCAAATTGCTTTATTAGCTAATGTTACAAAGCAACCAACGCTAGATCAGTGCAACACAGATTAGTTAGGCCTACAGCTAGTGAGACTAACTTAGCCTCGCTAATGTTATCAAGCAAAATACTGTTTTAGTGGATTTTTTAGTTGGCTAGGCTAGCTCTACAAATTACTTCTCTAGCTAACGTAATACATGACACTAAGTTATGTATTATGGCAAATGATACTGATTTAGCCAGCAATAAAAGATATAACAGTACAAAGCACTTTCAGCTAGCCAAGATAGCTAACCGTAACTTCAACTAATGTTAGCCATCTAGCTGTAACTTAGTTATTCTAAGTGGTTGCTTAGTATTATGGAGCCAGTGGTCCAAATGAAATACAGGAACATTACAGATAGTAATGCTATTCTAAATATGATTGAAATGTCTTTTTTAAGCTTTTAGTCAATAAGGGGACTGTCAGTCATAGTCAGTCTCCTGTTTGTCACTGTTTTGGCCAATGTCCAGGTGTTCCAGGTGTTGTTGACTAAAGTTAACATAACGGCCTCAGAGAGAAGTGTCACTAAAAACAAGGATTTTCTAAAAGTTACATACAGAACCTTTCAGACGAAACCATGTTGGTATAGCAAATGGACGATCATTATCAGTTCATACTTTTTATGACATTGTTAAACTTCTTCTGTGTGTTTTCCTGGTTGTTGTACAATTCTCAACCTCTGTTCCAGGTGGAGAACTCAGGGGATCCTTGGGAAAACTTCCAAAATTCCCAGGCACTTTCCTACTGGGAATGTGTCTACTTACTCATGGTTACTATGTCCACTGTTGGCTATGGAGACGTTTATGCCAAAACCACCCTGGGCCGCCTGTTTATGGTCTTCTTCATCCTTGGTGGTTTGGTAAAAATCCCTCTCATTACTTACTCCTGCTTAAAATCCTCCATGCAACCAATCATCACACTCCGCCAGGTGTTAACAAACGCCGGGACACTCTCAACTCAGGACGCCCTTCACCCGTTGTTTACACTGATGGTGTTTTTGTGGCTCACCACTTCACCACAGTATGTTGCATGTCACATATTGTATGAGTTGTCTACAGTATAGCAGTAATTATTCAGGTATAATGCTGAAGTTTTGTTCTGTTTTTGATTAATTCCTATATGATGTAGAATATTTTAGATTTTTTTGTATCTGTTATGAACTGTAAAAATACTGCGGTTTCAGGTGGCTCCACCCTCCTGCCTCCCCCTCCCTCTTTCCAACAAACACAATGACACAGGGATGATTTAATATAGCCCAGCCTGATGGATGCAGCGACATTATCTCGCTTTCTGAACAAATGTTTAAAAACATATTAGGGAATCAAATGCATGAAGCGAAGATTCAGTAACATAATGATGTGAGGATGAAATAAATCCTAAATGTTACAGAAAACACTCTTCCTGGGATTTGCTACAGATCTGTGTTTTCTGATAAAGAGTGCAGATAAAGATCATTTAGAGGACACTGTGACCTTGGCCATAAGTGTTATTCAGAAATGGATTAAAGAGCATGGTGACTCACTTTAATATGGGGTGAGCCGTATGGAAGCCCATTTCAGACAATGCAGTGAAAAAAAAAAGATCCTGTAAGTCATTATAAAGAGAAACTTTCTCAAAATAATGACTTAGTGTTTCAAAATAATGAGAAACTTAAAATATTGACCGTGGGCACATCACACTTAAGCGAATGCAGTCAAGTGACCATGGTCGTGCTGAATGTGGGCAGTGCCAGGTGTGATGCACAAGAAAAGCTAACTTGCTAGCTAGATAGTTATCTTGCTAATACATTCATTTTATCTTTCATTCTTGCCAATAAATACAGCAAAAAATGTCGTCATTGGTACATACTCTATTTTCCTACATTCTTCCATGTCTGTCTCTCGACTCACTGCCAGCCTCTCAGAATCTCTCGTGAGGAAGTTTACACTTTTTATGGCCAATATCGAACAATATTTAAATATTGGTTAGTTAGACACGGCAATAGTAATAATAATAATTTTGTGGATGTGTGAACGTGCCCTTGATATTACATAACAATGAAACAATGCTAAGACATTATTTTGCAGATTTTTTTTCATTATTTTGAGATACTAAGTCATTATTTCCAGAAAGTTTCTCATTATAATGACTGACAGAATCTTATTTTTCTATCATGCTGGTGGACCTGGGCTTCCAGAGTTGACAATAAAAAGGGTTTAAGTGACATTTTATATGTCCTCTTAAAGCCAAAGTTAACTTTCAATTAAGTGTCAGACTCAAATGAATCTAATATTATCTCTCGGGCAAGAGAAGACTGTAGTCTTTAATTTAAGAAAGTCATGTTGGGCTACCAAACTCTGTTTAAACCCACAGAATTATAATACCAATTATGTCTGGCTACATATGAGGGAACTGTGTTTGAAATATGCAAAAGACATTTCCATGTGATGACACACAGCAGCCATAACAAATTTTGGAGTTTTAGGTTTGGACATTAACGTCAGTGTAAATATCATACAGTACAAATGAAGAGCTGGAACAACATGATTACCACATATATATCTTACTGTCAGACAGCTTAGACTTTAAAAAAAAATTAAAGGGGAAATTAAAGAAAGTAAAGGGTTAAAGGATCCTTTTTTGTAAATGTGCTTGCAAGTGTTTTGTAGAAGTCTTTAAATAAACTAACACAGGATAGTTTTTTGCTCATAAACACACCGGCAAAAAGCAAATACAAACTGCAAAAACAGCAAAATGACACAGAAACATGTGAATGTAAACTATAATGAAAAAGCTGCAAGCAACTTTTTAGTTATCTCTCCTGCAAAATCTGCAGTTGTGCCTGTTTTGCACAAAATTCTTCATGTGTGAAATAATATTTTAAATTAAAGTCATCACAGTGACTCCCAAACAGAAGCCAGCGGAGTTCTTCAGGTCGTTAAGTTAATGTCTGCCATCCATTTGGCTGCGCTATCCAAATCAACCTAACATTTGTGTTTGTTGGACAAAACATGGCACATAAGGCTTTTTCTTAATTTTTGTAATTTCTATTTTTCTATCACAGATTGACATACCGCTCATCAGTCGTCATTTTTCTCCTTTATACTTCCAATATCCGTAAATATTGGCCTTACAATTTCCTTTTTCATTTTCATTCTTTTCTTGACATTTGGAATGTAACTGTGACATAACTTTATATTCAGACTAATTTGAATGAAATTTTTATTATATTTCTTTCTCCTTTTTTCCTGTTAAATAAACACTAATACTCCTGCTGCACACACTGTAGATGGAGTTCTTTAAAACTAGAGGACCTGCTCTTCTTTGCCTGTCTTTTTTTAGTCTCTTCTTCTGTCTCCTATCTTCTCCTTAGGCCATGTTTGCGAGCTACGTCCCTGAAATCATAGAGTTAATAGGAAACCGCAAGAAATATGGTGGTTCCTATAGTGCGGTTAATGGGAGAAAGTAAGTATTCAAGGGGGCTCTACTGCCTCCGCCGCAGTAGAACCTTCTCTGCATGCCCTTTTCTTTTTCTTTTTCATGCATGTAGGCCATGTTTGCTCGCTACGTGCCAGAAATTGCTGCTCTCATCCTTAATCGGAAGAAATATGGAGGGAGTTATAACTCGACCAGAGGCAGAAAGTAAGTCCAATGAAAGAAAACAGCAAACTATTAATGGTGTGGTTTTGTGTGACTCAATTTGCCCTCTCATAAAGAGGTGACAGTGCCTGAATTTTGCTTAAATAGACATCATGAAACTGTAATTTGAGATGTAATGATCTCAATTAGCACTAAAGTCACACTGTGACTGAAGAACTTGGCCATGATTAATGTGTAATTGATTGTACGATACTGCTGCTGCTTTTTTGTGTGTGCAAGCTGTCATTGCTGCTTGTCATGGATGAATGTCTACTTTTACACTGCAAAAAAAAATCTGTCAAGTTATTTTGTCTATTATTGAATTCTTAAAGTTTTATTTTCCTAAAAAAGGTGAAAAAATCTTGTAGTGCTGTTGTTTTGTTCTGACCTATTTTTAATTACATTTAACCAGGAAGTCCTCTAACCCTCTGTTTCCATCCTCCAATCAGAGGTGCCGCAACCTTACCTGACCCACAGACAGATCCGCATCCAAATCTGAAACTGCAAATCCTATAACCACCATGCACTGTTCAAATAATTTAGTTAGACAGCACATTTCAAGTTATCATATTTGGACATTTCATACATGTGAAACTTAGATATTATCTAATCTAATAATAATGTGCAGCACATCTCCACATATTACATGCATGATTAAAGCAGCTGTCGTATTTCAGCTGGCGCAGAAGACAAAGCCGACACACAAAGTCAGCAGTCAGAGGATTAAAAAGTTAAAACAGGAAATTATTCTTCACAGTTTATGTTAAAATATATTTCTTAGGCAAAACCTGCAATCCAACCTGCGTAATATGCAACAATATTATTATTTTTTCATACCGGAAATAAAATTAATACTAAATACCACTCACAAATCACCTTTTTTTTGTGGGTCACCCGCCGGGTACCTGTGTGTACTCGACCAGATGCAGGACTCTGCCTCTAGGAGTGTTTCCTAAATTAGGGCCAATTAGGGCAGGAAATCAACACCTCCTAGTACCTGAATGTCAGAATAGCTCAAAAATGACAGTTAAAAGTCGCAGTTTTAAACACATGATAAACATTGTGAAATGGTCACAGTTGCACCAAACTACTAATGTCTTGGTTTGGGTTAAGATGAGTACATTTTCACGTTCGGTAGTTAAAATAAATCAGTGCTGACTTTTGGTGTCACAGTAGACACAAACAGCTGCCTCTTAGGTGAAAGTCAAAATAGATTATCAGAATGTTATCTAGCCAGTTTCGCTTGCGGCTCACAGAAAAAAGACCAGACACCAATGTATCACTGCAGATCGCAGACTGGCCAGGACACTTGGTGCCTAATCAGTTAACATGGGCGCTGAAAGCAAGCAAGCAGCGCTCCAGGGTAAAATAGGTGCACTTCGCGGCATTTGCACATCCAGTGTGAACCGGGCCTTGTACTCTGTCACCTGACTTCCTCCTATGCTCGCGTCTTAATCACTACAGCCACTAGAGGTCGCCGCCTCACAATAAACGTAATAATGGGTCGTAAAAAGTTCCTGTACAATAAACCTATGTGGTCGTATTTTGGAGGACAGTCTTGTTTACCATTTAGGAAAATTCTTTTTAAAAAGTAATTTTATTGGAAGTTCTTTGAAGTTGCTTTACTCCCAGATGGATTTTTTTTTCACTTGTTTTCAGAAAAAAATGACTGAGAGCTCAAAAACAGACAAAAATGACTCAACAAGACAGATGTTTTTTCAGTGTATTAATGAACATGTATTATCGTCGTGCTTAAAATGGCACATGTCGGATTTTCTCTCTGACCTATCCCTGTGATATAAATCTCTGTATTGGAAAGAAGAAAATACTGAAAATAAATGAGCAAGGTTAAATTTTATTGCTCATGAATTTAACTTAATTTGTAGGAAGAGGGATTTGTTGTGTCTTTTTTTACATGTTACATAGTCTCACTTTTTGACTTGATAATTGTTGCCATGGTTACATCAGATTTCTATACATTGAGCAGGGATGTGTAACAATTTGTTTATATTACCAGAAATATGTTTTAAACACCCTGTGTCATATGACATAACTTCAGTTATTAAAACAGCATCTCCTATTATACTGTGTCTACTTTATCGCGGCTCAACTTTCAGTTAGGGAAAGAAATTGGTTAGATATGACAGGTAGACAGGTTTGATCTCCCCCAACACCCAACATCACAGATGTATCACAGCTGATTATATCTTTATTCTGCTGTGATACATTGAGAGAAAATCTGACATGTCTTGTGGTGTCTTATTTTTGATTTATGCTGCTTATTGTCGGTGTACATTTGTGCCGAATCTGTGATTGTTCTTCAAGTGTTTGCAGTCATTCACACAGTTTTATGTTGTTCACTCAACTCCCTGCTCACCCACCTTAACTCATTGGTATATTCGACATATTGCCAAAAAAGATTAAATTAAATAAAGCAAATATCTCATCAAAGGAAACTAAAGATTGATAGAAAGCTGTACTAATACCTCTCACTAATCAACTCTACTCAGTATAGTATAAATATAGTTATAAATATATATTTTCTCTAATGGTTATATTTTCTAATGGCGTATTCATACCAGTGCAGTGAATTTATGATAAAATATATAAAACTAGAGGAGCAAGCTAGGCCACATGCCCTATCTCGCAGTGTTGATGAAAGTGAAAAACAGTTTGTGTATCTGCCTCATGATTCAGATTTATGGGTTCATCCTTAGCATAAAAATTGGGCTGGTAGTTTTTCTGTTATCCTGCCAACAAATAAACCAACAAAAACATAACCTCCTTTGCTGAGGTAATAATTACATTTAAACACACAGGCTTCAATACTGCAATAAAGCCATGTTAAAATGATAAACTTAACACTTCCAAGCTTACCTGTGTTCAGTATTTATTTATTTATTTATTTAATCAAACTGACAGACTTATACATCCAATCCTGTATGTCATTGCTTGCTTCACGCTGATTTTTGGAACTGTGTTTTTCTGCTCTGTAAAAACTTGTGCTGCTCTGCTTGCCTATTTTTCACGCTTTGCTTCTGAACATTCTTGGCCTTTATCTTCAGTCTGACCTACACCCTCAGGACTAAATAAGATTTATCTTTAGTTAACAGGAATAGTTAAAAAGTTAGATGATAAGATTGAGAGTGTATCAATCTTGTCATCTAACTCTTGTTAAAAAGAAGTGCATTTTCCAAAATGTCAAACGACTCTTTTGACATTTACACTTTGATGTCCCGAGCTCTGCAGCTGTTTCTAAAGATTAAGAGATTGTGCTGCATGCCTCCAAACAAATTATGGCTTCTTGTTGCATGCTTTTGGTACTCTACTTTGGTACTGCTCGTTCACTTAGTTTGGAGGAAGTCAGACCTGGTTTGGGACACTTTCTTAAATCAGGTCTTTGCTTCCTTTGTTTATTCTTAAATCTTTTTTTTTGTGTATATTGTACAATTTTGTATTCATTATGTTGTCTAATTTTCTGATTATTGGTGAATTGAACATTTATCCTCAAACTTGAGACATATCAATAGTTAAATTGTTTGTATTTGGTAGAAATACTCACACAAACATCTTGTAGACACAGTAGCTTAACATAACAGCTGACATTGTAGCTACATTTCACCAACAGTTTTTAGTAATTTAGAAAATCTTTGGATGTAGTTTTAATTCCTGTATGATTTTAATTCTGGCTCATTACACTGAAATATTAACGCATCATTATTTTTCTATTTCCTCCTGTCTTCTTCTTTATGTCTACTTGCTTGTTACATTAGCATCATTACTGTAATAGACGCAGCATCCTCTTCACTATTTTCCTTTACAAAGTAGCCAAACAGGTAGTTCAAAATAACAAAGACACTGATGCATTTATACGTTCAGAACATTAATATAGCAAACCACTAGTGATGGCATCCTGAGCAGAGACTGAACTCCCTTTGTGTGGGCTGTAATCTCAGCTTCTGGGTTCCTTGTTGTGGTACATGTCAGATCCAGTGAGTGTCTCCAACTGGCTAGCTAATTGCCCACGCTATGCGCTGATAGGCTGGTTACCAATGATAATGGAGACAGCATCATCCTGAAAATGTAACGCCCACCCTCAGTGTCCCCACAGATTAACACCAGGTTAGTCAGGACGTGCGCCTGGTTTTGAAACCAGTTTTCCTACCAACAGTGGTACTGCAATTTCCAGGGTCTGTCACCATTGGGCCCAAAAAGACCTTTTCTAATAGACTTACATTAGGAAAGAGACGTCTTTAAATCAGCGGATACATTTTTTTTTAGTGCCACAGCCCCTGCGAAATGACTTTGATAACATTCTGAAAGTCTTTAAAAGCCACAAGATAATTATTTTAACCCTGTTCAAGTTAGCAGAGCGCTGAACTGAAGTCAGCTGCTTGGCCAGTGGAAGTTGACCGCCTTGCTGTGCTCGGCGAAAGTAAGTCCCTAGTGCGCCTGCTCTATGGGCCCAGTGATGCGAAAACAGTGCTAATCATCCAGGTAATTTCATACAGTGGCAATAAAGTGATTTTGGCTTCATCTGCCACTGAGCAACTTTCATAGGAATGAATGGAGCCCTTCTGCCAGTGCTGTATCCCAGTCTCTTAATACATCTATGGTTAACACTATTAGCTCTGTTGCCGTTGTTAGCATTGTTTGAGCATTGTTAGCTGCTAGCTCAAACCCCAGGAACACAGCTGAGCCTTGCTTTAATTTTTTTTTCCCAGTGGCCACGCACAATGTTGCAGTATTGCATTTTCTCACAGACCACCATTTTAAAAGAAACATCTGTAAAACTGTTGTCAGGACACCTTGACCTACAAACAAGGTCAATTATGACTCCATGTAGATTTTATATCTGTAAAACTTTTCTATAAATTAATGATGTCATCACAGTGTAAAGTCTGTGAGCCGTACTGGAACTCACAGTGCAGTCAGCTGTCAGAAACACTATTGCCCATAGTCAGTGGGCCACATATACCATGACGGTAAACCTTGAAGCTAGGAACTTTTTTTGGTGTATAAGCCACAGGAGCAATTCCACTGAACTGAATAGGCGCCACCTTTGGGTCTGGCATTAAGTTATTATTATATATCTATGTCCTAGCCGTCTATTCAGCTGATTCCGATGAGAACCATGTGCAGACAATCCTGGCTCAGACTCTGAATCACAGATATACTCTGAATGTCGTTTACAGCTCTTTTAAAGCCATCACTGCAGTACAGTGAGATGAAACAAAATGTTTACCTGAGAAAAAAATCAGAAAATAATTTTCTAAATACTTGATAAATGAAACTGTATCAGACATATAGGAATAAATCTAAACTGGGTTACTTACATAAACGATCTGTGATATGTGGGAATCGAGTGTGCTGATTTGATAATCTCTATCTAAGTAAACTCTGATCCTTTATAATCTGATACTGAAATCCACAGTGCTCTCTGACCCACGCATCCAGTCCTCACTTGTCACGACAGGAACATCAAACCTCCCTCCCGTACGAATCAATCACCTAAATACAAACAGTCCTGATTACTTTTCCATTACGCCCCTCTCATCTCAGATTTACCTTTTCATTCCAGGATGAAGATGAAACAACACAGTGTGTGAGTGTGTGTGTGTGCATGTGTGTGTGTTGTTGACTTTTATTTTGACTACATTTTAGTTTCATTGTGATTCTGCACCTCGTTTTGCAGGCACATCGTGGTCTGTGGTCATATAACACTTGAGAGTGTGTCCAACTTTCTAAAAGACTTCCTACACAAGGACAGGGATGATGTCAATGTAGAAATTGTTTTTCTCCATAAGTAAGTACAAAACATTTAGTACAAAACAAATCATCTCTTGAGGAGAAACAGTCTTCCTTGTTAGATTTAAGACACTCTGTTTCTCTCTCTCAGTATTTCCCCTAATCTTGAGCTGGAAGCCTTGTTCAAGCGTCACTTCACTCAGGTGGAGTTTTACCAAGGGTCTGTCCTGAACCCTCACGACCTGGCCAGAGTCAAGGTAACTGAAAGATGATACTTCCTCCTCCTTTATGGCTCAGAGGGAAACTTTGCTATCTCTGGTATGAAGCCTATAACCTCAGCTAACTGGCTGTTTTCTGTTTCCAGATTGAATCAGCTGATGCCTGCTTGATTTTAGCCAACAAATACTGTGCTGACCCCGATGCTGAGGATGCATCCAACATCATGAGGTAAACCAAAGCACCCTCTCCAAGATTTACTTTTTTTCCACCGTGCATTGTAGCTTCTGAGAAATGTACATGGTTTTGGAGTGGAAGAACTGAAATTGATTAAAAAAAAAAATAATCCAGGACAAATTCTGATGAGAAATTAGTCATTTTAATGGGTTTCAGGAATTTTAGATCCTGGAAGAACTGTTTCCTCATAAGATGCACTCATTAATACAGCACAAAAGCTCCATTGAGAATTATATTGAGGGTTTAAAGAAATATTTCACCCACTGAATAATTATTTGAACACCAATTTCTCATTTTGTGCTACACTGAATTCTAGGGCTGTACTCAACTCAGAATTATGTCAGATGTGGTGTAATCAGATGTGGCTGTTCGATACAAATTTTTAACGATAAGTTGTTTTTTATTTTTTTATTAGGGGTGCCTCCTGTGCAACACAGGCACAACCTATTACTATTCCTCATACTACTTCTTCTAATTCCTCTTCCATACTAAAATTTCGTCGCGAGACTTATCTCGCAGCGTTGCCAGCGTATACCCAAAAAATACATCAAAACGTGCATATAATTCAGGAATAGTGTGCTTTGAGTTTTCTTAGACATTCTTCTAGGGGGTTTTACAAAATTCGTAAAAAAAAAGTGCGTAAAATTTCCCATTCAAAGTGATTGGAGATCATCGAGAAATCAGCGTAAAATCCTCCCTCTTCAAGGCCACACCAAATCGCCACACTTTAACGTAGAAAAATGATTCAAACTTTAAACGGCTCACGAGACTCTCAACTTTATTGGACTAAGTCGGCATTTTGATATCTAGTATGATTTTCAAAAAATCACAGTTTACATTTCATGATGTTTTTCAGACCTTTCAGATTGTTTAATTGGTGTCTATGGGAGAGAGCTAGAGTGGTGACATCATCGCTAGAGTGAGGAGGAGCTAGGCGATCTTAAAAATTTCTGAAGAAATTGCTCTCACTCCCACAATTTTCTCTCTACATACACAATTTATACCTCAAAACGCAGGAAAATTTGTGCTGGACACAGAAATGTGACAGTGAAATCACTCACACTTACACATTTGGCTCAGTGAGCTTCCAGGCAAAGGGAGAGCCAATTCATATATGTACATGTAGTATGCAGCACTTGTAGTAGGCAGTACATACTGTGGTGGTCGCAGGCACCATCAAAATTTCTTGGGAAATTTTCTAGTATAACTTTTAGGATTTGAACGGGCTCAGTAGGGCCTTCAGTGTGACAGCGGCATTTGCTTAATATAGTAAACAAGCTAACTGCACCAACAAAGTATCGGAGAACATTTTTTCTGACATTAGATATCAAACTAAAGCCAGAGACTCTGTCGTTATAAGCTGCTGCGAGCTGTAAATTCACCACTTCTAAGCAGAACAGAGAAGGTGATGTTATTTCAGAGCCTCACAGTGCAGTCTCTCTCCCTCTTTGCCACTACATCCTGTCCACAGATGTCTGCACCAAAGAGTATTGTGAAAGTAAGGAGTGCTCACTCCGTAGCAAAATCTGAGGACCAAAACTTCCCCAGAAGTCTCAGTTGACTGATAGGTCTCTGACTGATGATTTGAATCTCTGACTTTCAGGTGACAGCCCTGTTGAATTTGTGAAGAAAACTTTATTTTTTTCCGCATGTCTCTACAGTGAACGAAGAATCCAAAAACAGAGAAATTAATTGATAAACTGCAGTAAAAGAGGGCCGTATTTTACACCAGCAAAGTATATCAATACATCTGTTACAAACTCTCACATCTAGTGTAGTAAAAGTCTCATTTATCCAGTTGTGTGCTCAGAACCTTCCTAACAAATACATATTCCCCCAAACCTTACTATTTAATAGTCTCAAACAGGGACGAGTACACTGCCTGTGCAGATGCATGCATTTGAACTGTACTTGTGTATTTCATTGAGCAGAGTTTCTTTACAAATTTAATGCAACATGAGGTGGGTAATTGATACGAAAATTATAATTTTGTAGGTGAAATATTCCTTCAAATATTCAGCTCTAAGAGGTCAGACTTTCATTAAGACATCATAGGTGCTTTATAAAAATGTTCAGTAATCTAGACTACAGACAGATATTTGGAAATCAGGATACAATAGGACATTTAAAATGTTACCGTATGATCATACTCCCGAAAGTGAATGCCAGAGTTTGATATTGTTCCCACTTCTTCCTGGACTTAAATTAGGAGTGAAAGAGAGCGTGTCAAGCTGGCTCTCACTGAAAGCTCACAGACTCTCTGTGAACAAACTCCTGGTGCTCACTTTCCCTTTGGACACTTATCAAGAACTCAGAGAGAAAACATGAATCTGTAACACTACACACAGCCTCTGTTCATTTGCATAAAACACTGACATTATGAAAATGTTTTTCAGCTGTAAGGAGCTTTAATGTTTATGAATGCTATAAACGTGTCCAGGTCTGATTTTGTTTTGTCCCCTCTGTCATGTATCAGAGTAATATCGATCAAGAACTACCATCCGAAGATCAGAATTATCACTCAGATGTTGCAGTATCACAATAAGGTTGGTGTAATGTTGCTTTTACTTGAGTCATTAACTGATGTTTGTCTTTGCTGTATTGTTGCATTTTATAAGGATATTTATGTTTGGGTTCGTTGGTTTGCACTGATGTAATTTAGGTAGGATAAGATTTAATCTTTTGTTTGTCTTGGTAACATGTTGAAAGAAGTGTTTCTCTACAGTCTGTAGTTCTGTGAAACTAGCATGCACCTTTTGTTTGCTCCCTTCAGGCCCACCTTTTGAACATCCCGAGCTGGAACTGGAAGGAGGGAGATGATGCTATTTGCCTTGCGGAGCTGAAGCTGGGCTTCATCGCTCAGAGCTGCCTGGCTCAGGGCCTCTCCACCATGCTGGCCAACCTTTTCTCCATGAGGTCCTTTATCAAGGTAGCCCCAGCTAAGATCCACCCATCTGTGCTCACTGGATTAAGTTCAGAGGCAAAGTTGGCCATAAACATAGTTTGAATAGATAATAATGATTATCCCAGATGAGGCCCACGTGCAGCATCTGGTGAGTGGGTGGGGATCAACTTGCAAAAAAAAAAAAAACCAACAACTAAAAGTTGCATTGTTTTGTTTGTTGTGTTCAGTTCTTTCTGTGATGGAGCAAGCTTTGTGTTTTGTGCTGAATCTTTGTTGCAGATTGAGGAGGACACGTGGCAGAAGTATTACCTAGAAGGAGTAGCCAATGAGATGTACACAGAGTACCTGTCCAGTGCCTTTGTTGGCATGTCCTTCCCTGTTATTTGCGAGTAAGTACACTGAAACTTGAGTCTTTACATTTTTTATATAAAGAGTCAGTAGTAACAGGATGAAGGTATGTGCACTATGTGTGGAAGTCGATCAGTACGTTTACATGACTTTAGAGAAAATCAATTATTGTGTTAGCCCGACTAACACTGTACTTACTTCTGACTGATATTGTACTAAATCGAATTTCTCAAAGTCGGACTAACACACCCGGATGATGCGATTGAGAGTCAAATTACTCCTGCATGTATACAGTCGATTGGATGTTCCGCATGCTCTTCAGTTTCCGCCCCGGGCTTTGACCCAGAAGTCAAATATCATTAAATCAGTAACAGAAGAAGAAGCCGGTAACAACATAACACCATAACCTCAAGGGATAGTGTGTATCTCATCTGTACAAGAAGTAAAGAGTACAGTATGTACGAAATGTACAGAGCTGTAAAGTTGTCTAACATGGTACCAGTTTGCCACTAGCTAACCTTTTATTTTATTTTATTTTATTTAACCCATATTTAACCAGGTAAATCTCATTGACATTATCAATCTCTCTTACAAGGGAGACCTGGCCAAGACAGCAGCACACAAAAAGTTATTTTCAAACAACCACACAATAAAAAACATAAAGGATACAGAGTAACATGTAGAAATATTAGAATACCTATGACAAGAACCAACCGACTCATTCATCCTTGTACTTATAGGAGCTTTGAAATCTTAAAAACCTTGACTAACTTGTTTGTCAATTGTTTGGTCTGTGACGCAATAGGTCAACCACAAAAAGATCCAGTACTAGCAGCTGAGAGGGGGCATATTGCCACCTATCGTAGCAGAGTCGGACATACTTTGGTCAATTAATCGATTCCCCTCCCGTACTTGTATACTGGGACAAGGACAGTAGTCCAGTTTAATGGCCTAGTCGAGCTGTAACCATAGCCCAACTGAACTGTACAAGTAAACGTACTGAATGATGAGGTAATGTTTCACCTTTAGGGAATACTTCACCCCCCCAATCATCATCTGTATGACAAATTAAGTATTCTTTGTTTCTATGAGAGGTGAAAGAAGTTTTTTTTTAATACCTTATGAATTTAACACCTTGTTTTATTTATTCTTTCATTTACTACATGATGAGTAAAGGTAATAACTGGTAATTGTGAACTCAAGATAATGGGTCTTAAAAAAAAAAAAAGCAAACGTTGCCACTCTATGGCTACCGTCACATTAAATTCTCTCCATAATCCTTGAATGACCATATTTATAATTACAATTATAATATTTTCAACTGGATTTCTAAATTGAAGACTTTAAGATAAGTTGATTCCAAAAAGACGACAAGTGCGGTACACAAGAAATATAAATCAGACCTCTTAGCAGAAACAGGTGGCAGTGAGAGCTAAGACGATTTACAGAAAGCTACAAATATTTAGCGTGCATGAGGTCTAATTATTTTGTTACTGTCTTTGCAGACTCTGCTATGTGAAGCTAAAGCTGCTGCTGATAGCGATAGAGTACAAGTCTGATCAAAGGGAGTGCAGGTAAGTGGTTGTGCTCACAGCGGATTGTTGAAGTTATTAAAATTCATGAATGCAAAAACTTAAATGCGCAGGTGTGTTTGCTGTGTCAGTATTTGGTTTCAGTGATGAAGCTACTTTGAGTCAGCTTTTCTGTTTGACTGCAAACACAAGCCGCTTTACAAAATGTGCTAAATTGGTGTCTGAATTGGTTTGTTCAGACATCACAGGCGTGCCTGATAACATCCCGACAAATGAGTGGGGAAAGGTGGCAGTCGGCCTCTTTAAACACAGCTGAAGCTTTTTATAGTGGTTTCTCTAATGCACTGCTCATTTTATATCGTTTGAAGTGTCACAGCTATCTGCTTTCATCAACTTAATTTAATAAACAGAGGCTATCGAGCCAAATGAGTTGCGAAAACTAATCCTGCCAACATGTGCCACTGCCAGTGATTAGTGCAAAGCCTTGCAAATTCTGTGATATATATATAACTTTCCGCTGTGACATCTTTGGTGTATAAATCCTCGCAGCACCCTGATAAACCCTGGAAACCACGTGAAAATGCAGGAGGGGACACTTGGCTTCTTCATCGCCAGCGATGCCAAAGAAGTAAAGAGGTAATGAATGGGAGCTGAGATTAAATGGTGTCTGAAAGTAAAACTACTCTGACAGCGACTTCATCATGCTGTTTTCTCTACTCTGTTGCATCAGCCATCAGGTTATACAGTATATCTTTACATCGTCTTTCAGTTGAATTATTAAATGTAGGAGTAAAATATTTTAAAAACAAAAATCACTGTGAATTTCATGCAATTCGTGCAATATGCTGGATATCTTAATATGATACAAGCTGGTTGTTGTTAGCTAGTAAGTTGTCATTTTTAAACTTGTAATGAGCTTCTACAAGACTACTCACCCAACTTTTGACACACTACTATCACCTCATGTAATAACAAATCCCTAAAATACTTACCTGACTTGTTTTTGAGAATCAGCGATTAAAGCTGGAGTTCAGGACTTTTACATATTAATAAACTACTGTTACATTTAAGCCCTTGCTAAATTAGTTTACACAATTCTGATTAAGTCTTTTGCCGCCAGAGAAGGTTTTCTGAATTTCTTAGTATAGTGGAGTTTTGTGTTGGCTGTCTGTGGTGACTTTCCCAGGCATGCTCACTGGACGTGATGTGTTTCATGTTAAACAGCCAGAATGAAAAGTGGGGAAGGATTCAGTGTTTATTGTACATGAGATTTGTTTCATTTTTGTTGTCTTTTTTCTGTTTGGCACTGCTTTTTTTTGTGTGGAAAGAGACCGTGCAACATAGCAACAGTTAGGGGTATGGTGGAGGTTATGATGGAAATCCCAATAAGTGTCAGAGAAACATTTTTGGAGTGGAAACTCTAGATAAAAAAGACAATTAGCGTTGAGAGGAAGGATGAGATGACAACAGGGTTTGCAGTTACCTGCATGGTCACTTGAGGGTGGCTCCAAGAATGAGTCAATCTCCATAGACACCAGTGTTACTACCCAACTTTACAGCAGAAATAAACATGTTTACAGCCTGGTACAAAATAACGGTTTTGGGCTCTACAGCTAATTTCAACCTCATAACAACTGTACAGGGGGTGTTTTTTTTTTGTAACTCACACTTTTACATTTTATTAAGGCCCAAAGTTACACACATTTAAGGGCAGGGCTGTTTTGAGTGACAGGCTGTCTGCTGATAGATTCCTCAGTCAGATCCACCCCTCACTCCTCCTCAGCGGCACCCTCTCATCCAAATATGGTCACACATGGCTTCAAAAACCCAAAGTGGTAATGGCCAAAATGCTGAACTCGAGGCTTCAAAATGGGAGTCCATAAACCAGTGGGTGATGTCACAGCACCTACACTGCAGCACTGAGCCCTAGCCTGCCCCCCCAAAAAACACTAGTCAGCTTCTTTTTTTTTTTTTTTTTTTTTCTTAAGATATTTTTCTGGGCATTTTGCCTTTATAGATAGGACAGTTAAGTATGAAGGGAGGAGAGAGAGAGAGAGGTATGGACACGCAGCAAAGGGTCACAGGCCGGAGTCGACCCCAGGCCGCCACGGCAACAGCCCTGCACATGGGGCGCCTGCTCCACCCACCAAGCCACCGACACCCCAACACTCGTCAGCTTCTAATGCCAGGGACACACAGGCTGTCCCAACAGAAAAGGAATCAGGTCGGTTCATCACCGACTCCACACTGTATTTCCCCACCAGAGAAGCTCCATGCTCTGGGTGGGAGGAAGGACAGAGAGCCCAGCACAGAGCCTGGCTGCTCCGTCTCCTTCTCTCCCTGCCTCCCTGTCATTTTCCAAGTTGACAACCAATTGAAAATGTAGCCATACTCCTGACTTCCCATCATGAGGTACCACCTCATATTCACCTTTGGTTAACTTCAACTTAATGATCACCACACCACCTCCATCTTCTCATGTTTTTTTCACCCTGACCTCATTGACAGTGACACTCACAGCTCCTTAACCCCCGCCCCCTAGGTTGGTTATTGGACAAAAGCCACCAGGCTACGGCAGAAGAAACGGGAGATAATAATTATCAATGAATCGATATGCAATATCTATATGTTGGATTTGCATTTTAAAAATCAAACAAATTAAGCGGAGTGCTCAGTTTCAGAAAGAAAAAGATGTTTTTTCTCCCACAGCCCCGAACCTTATCTGACGCGACTAATCAGTGCACATTTTTGTCCTGAGCCCAGTCCAACCATCGGGCTCGGGCTGAGATTTAGAAGTCTAAAGCATGTCGACAGTTTTTGTGTAGTTACTCTCAGTGCCAGAGAGGCGATGTAAAAGTTCCAGACTCCAGCTTTAAATATCTTTACTCAACCTGATTCTTTCCTGATAAAAGGCATTTAACAGTTTTTCTTTATCACTTCATATTGTACTTCAAGTTTTGTTCAAACTAAAACTACTTGTTGTCGATGCAGTGGAGATACACTTGTTGTAAATACTTCATTTCAGCATGCTTGTTGTTGTTTTTCCACAGGGCACTGTTTTACTGTAAAGCCTGCCACGATGACATCACCGATCCTAAAAGGATAAAGAAATGTGGATGCAAGAAATGTAAGTGACTGCATGTAAAAACATTGTTTGACTTCAGTAACAATTCCTCACCCCACTGAGTTAGCATCAGTCTGGTGGTGTGATGGTGTATTTACCTGACCTACATAGCCAGCGTGTCCAAATCAATTAGTCTTTACATTAATTATTTACTTTCTTGCAACTTGGGTATGAAGAGAGGTTACCTGATCTCTTTCTGCAGCCAAACAAACAGGCGCGCTCCAAGTTTCCCTCGTAAAACTACACTTTTGTATCTTGTTATCCCTGCATGTGGTTTTGTTTTTCTGTGCAGAGGTTTCTCTAATTTGAGAACTGCTTTTGTGTGTGTATTTTGGGCGAACTGATTCCTTAAGTACCATTTAGTTTTGTATTGTTGTTCAGATACACAGCTATAGTTAACTCCTCTCAAACCACCTGTGAATACAGTCTAAATGTGCATTTTGTCTGTTTGCCTGTGTGGATGTTTGCTATGTTTTCTTTTTTTATGATAGATGTCTGCGCTGCTCCAGTTCATTGATAACTTTGTGATGTTAACAGGCATTCAGAGAGACTGTTAACACCACAGGTACCTGGATGGATCGTGTGTTTCTAGACTTTAAAATACACCATGTGCCACTTTGTTGCCTTTTCACTTGTACTTAATATAGTTTGTCTCGTGTTAACGTCTACAACTAGCACCTAATCTTAACATGTGATGTATTCTCTTCCTGCTGCTTGGGAACTTGACACACTTTCCTTAAAATTATAGTGATATATTGTGAGTAATGTGGATTCATTCCTCCGAAAACACAGCCTGCAACCCCCGATTGAAGCAGCCTGTTTAAATGTACTGTAAATGTTGCATGTACAATGGTTGATGCTGCCTGGATCCTCCCTCGTTGTCATGTGCACATCGCTGTCAGGTCGAGGAAAACATTTAGTCAACGTGATCAAACTTAAAAATTTATATTAGTATTTCAGGGATGAACATGTGAGCAGGTTATACCTAAAATACACATCCATGCTTTTGTTATTAGAGGAAAAAAAATTGTTGCAGCATCTACAGAGTGTTTTTAACAGAGCACTAACATTTAAACCATGCCTGCTTGAGGCAGTAATACTCAACATCACCACCAGATGTCCCCACAGACCTTTTAAAAACACAACATCCCTGCAAGAAGAGCAGAGCTAGAAATTCACCAGGATGAGACATGAGGAACATAATCATTCACTGAGGTGACTGCACAGTCTCTCCCAGCACCTCTGATGTCAGGGATGTTTGGGAACAAATAGCACAGATGTCGTGGGGATATGTGCCACTCGAGAACGTCAAGCGAATTTAGGGTCCACTTAAATATCTGTTCAAGTCCAGAAACACTTGTCACTTCATTTTGACCTTTTGTTGGAGACATTTCTGTTAGTTTCAACTAGAAGCCAGTACAATTATTTTGTTATAAGTTGTAAACTTACAACACCTGCTCAAACCATGTCCCAGCACACAGTGGACCTAAGCCTCCAGTCATCATGTTGGGCTGGCTCTAACCCAGTTGCCAGAATAAGTGTTGCCACTGTATGTTTCTGTTACTGCCAGATATGTTACATTTGTATGTATGCTGTACCAGATATGCTGAAACTTTGTCTCTTTACATTTCAATTTTATGTTGTGACAACACTTTGGTTCAAGTGTAGTTAGGTTTAGGCACAAAAAACACTTGATTAGGGTTAGAAAGAATCATCAAGATTTTTCTTAAATTACCCAGTGTGGTTGCTACAAACATTGCAGAAAATGTCTCTAACTCTCATTAGAAAACACTCACTTTTGTCACTATAAATGCGGCTGGAAATTGTCCAAACTCTTATTACAAATACCCATTTTTGTAGCTATAAACACTGCTGGAAATGTCCCAACTCTAATAAAAATAACTAGTGCTTCTGTTGCTATAAACGCAGCTGGAAATGACCTGAACTCTAGTTAAAATTACCGTTATCTGTCAGAACAAACATGCCTGAAAATGTCCCAAACTCTTATTAAACAAACAATCACATCTGTGGCTACAAACAGGGCTAGAGACATCCCGAACTTGAGTTACAAAACACCCGCTTGCGTCACTAGAAACATGTCTTGAAATGTCCCAAACTCTCATTGAAAAACACCGGCTTTTGTTGGTCTTAAACAGCAGTCTATTGCTTGACTCATCTTGTTTACATGTTATCTGAACTACGTCATACGTATGCAGCATACAATGGTAACATATCTGTGGTTTGCAGAGACATACAATGCCAATATTTAATTCTGGAGACTTGGCTGTGAGGTGAGGGGTCGGGGTGACGTCAGGAAGTCAAGAGGGAACTCGTGGGAACTGTCTCTCCTGCTGTTGATGACCTGCTCTTCCCCCTTCATCCCCACTCATGTCCAATTCTTACCCCAAAACCACATGACTTCAGGACCTCATGGTATTTTCATAACTAGCTCCAGAAATGACCCAAACTGTACAAACCACAAAGAGTGGAAAAAAATCCTAATGTGACATTTGCACGCTGTCAAGACAAAGTTTATCTTGTGCATCCCAGCAGCAGCCTTCCTCTGTGCCCTGTCTTGCCTTTGTCCACTCTTCCTCCAGAACGACCCTCTACATTAACCTGCTCTTCCTCTCCTCTCGTCTGAACCCGTGACTGTAGCCAAGACGCCCGCCTACAAGAAAATGAGACTGGCATGTTGTTTTGATTGCGGCCGCTCAGAGCGGGACTGCTCTTGCATGCCGGTTAATGTGCGTTGTAACATGGACTCCCCTCAACGCGACATCCCACTCTCTGCTGTCTCTGTTAATGATTGCTCGGCCACTTTACGTGCCTGTAAGTTGTCGCCATGACATGTACTCTTCAGTGTCTGTAACATGCACTGTGTTAACCGTGCAGCGTGTCTGTGTCTAGCTCTAGCAGCTGTGTCGTCACTGTCATGGATATAGATGTCGCTTTAGTGTTTATGATTTCCAGTCAGCTCGTGTTCTTCCCCCTGTGTTGCTACTTTTGGAGGTGACATTTAGCTGTTGTGAAGCATGCCAGTGTACTGTTTTGCTGGTGTTTTGTCAGAGAATGTGAATTCAAATTGACCTGTAGTTTAAATTAACTCAACGGTCACAATTTTTTTGCAGAGTGTGAAAACTAATTCTCCCCTGAAAGACTGTGCTTCCCCCTCCAGTGACCTCGCCAACATATTTACAAGACATAAAAAGCCATGAAAAATGTACAGCTGTGCATCCCCGCCACAAATCTCTCGATGCACACTCGAACTTGGGAATCATGGTTGAGAATTCCCATGCATATCTCAAAGTTATTTGTTCTGGTAGGAGTGCTAGAATGATGTCACTGGAGAGGGTAACTTAATCTTTTTAAGAATAACCCAAATAACATTCACTTAATCCACATATTTCCCTGCTGTACCCTGCAAAAATGGGTGAACAGGACAGGATTTGAGATATTCGTATGTATAAACGCCACCGACAATTAATTAAAAAGAAATAAAAGGCGTGCATGAGAGTGCCTGAGGGGATTTTCTGAGGGTAGCTGTACATATTGAGGTTAATGTACTGGTTTTATTAAATTAAGATCATAAGCTTGAACAACCACTAAGGGGAAAATCTCCAAAACATATGCAGTACACAAACCAGGGCAAACAGAGGAGCTCTGGATTGTAGTTTGTAGTTTTCAGAGAGATCTTAGTCTCATGATATTGATTGAATTGTACAATAAGATGAGAATACAATGGAATAGAAGACAGTAGAAAGGTGCTGGATCGTATTGGATTTTAGTGAACCGGCCTGAGCTGAATTGAGCTGCATATACATTCTTAACTCAAGTGTGATTCCCCTTTAAAGCCAGGGGGCATGTTAAATTGTACTGATGTATCGCAGAAGGCATGAAGAATGTGTCTGAGTTTGCAGAGCGTTGATACAATTTGCTGGAAAACATTGCATACTGTCATGCAGTCTTAGTAAATGTCTCTTGATCAAAGACCGTTTCTGTGTATACTTGAACGTCTCTGGGCATTTCCACCCCTCGACATGTCTTCCAGGGCTGTGTGCTGTGAGCATCGCCCGGCTAGCTGGGCTCGAGCCGAGCTCTGGAGTTGCTGTCGACATGGTGTGGGAGACGCGCGGAGCGAGGCCTTATACGGCCTGACGTGGAAATTATGTTTGCATTTTCATTTTTGGAGTGCTACCGGTTGTCATGAAACTCAGCCTGACAGTTCCTAACCACCAGGCAGCTGAGTGCCCCCGCCCCTCTCCTCCTCTCTCGTTGTGGGACAGATGCTAGCCTGTTAGTCCTGTGACTCTGCTCGCGCCCTCCGATTGCAGGCGACAGATGCCAGGACCAGCAAGGTCCCTGTTTGAACATTGCTGTCACTGTCCTGCCTTAAGCTCAATGCATGACCTTTATTGTAAGCAAGGGGTTGAAATAAGGTACTAATGAGCATGTATGGGACTCAGGGCTCCAAAATGTGACTCACAGAAAGTTCCATGCATCCGTGCAGGTTGTGTCAGGCAGTGCAGAGGAATGGGAAACAGCTTTTGGGAAAGAGGAGAAAAAATAAACACAATACTATAGACTTATGGACAAGAACACATGCAGTATTGTCACATATTGTAAGTCTTGCTACATGCTTACCTCCTGGCTAAATGTTAAAGCAGGTCTGCGTAGAAAACATGGATGATTTTCATGTCAAAAGACATCTAGACAGTTAAAACAAGGTTAAATTTGGTTTCCACTTTCAGACATTAAGGCTAAACTATATTTTAATGTGTGCTGTGCTTTGGATCTGCATCTCATTAAAACACAGTCTTTTCATTCTGCTTAAATGACAGTTGAATCAAATCTAACTCAATCAACAGAATCTGCAAAAGTTATTTATAATTGATTTTAGCTTTCAAGCAAAGATACGAGACAATCCCGAGTGGTTTCCTTTTTTTTTTTTTTTTTTGTGGTTGCTTCAGCTTCGTTTTATAAAAGTAAATCAATAGTTTTAGGGGTTTTAATCGTTGATTGGACCAAACAGCCTATTTAAACATCCACTTGGGCTCTTGGAAATTGTAACAAGCATTATTTTGTAGTTTTTACTGGCATTTTATAGACCAAATGATTAATTATTTATTGAAAAAATAATCGGCAGATACTAGAGATGCACTGATTTGGCCAAACATTGGTGTCAGCCAATATTCCCCTTGTTGACTGCCATTGCAGTTTCAGGTATGAGATGACATTTACCGATGGCAGTGGCCAGTGTTTTCTTTTGTGACACATTCATTTGGTGCAGGCTAAAAGGCAGAGCTCGAGACTAGCAACATCCTGTTATCCCAGAGACAACAGAAAACATGTTTGAGATGAACACAGATCTTCTTCGGGATGCCTTTGTGACAAAAGGTTATAGTAAAGTCACTATCGATACGTCAGGGGATGCAGCCTGTTTTTCCCCCAAACAGCGAATGTGTGTTGAAATAGCAGGAGGAGAGCTAGCGTTAGCTGTTAGCAGCTGGTGGCGGGAAACTAACAGCTCATGGAGCTTGAGTTGAGTTACATTAAGATGTGTTCAAGCTCTGTTCTGTAAAAATGAGAATTGAGCAAAGGTAAATTATTATATTATGATGTGTTCAAGTGACATTTTGTAAAAATAAGCTTTTGGTGAGAAACTTGAATACATGCAGTTGTTTGAAGAGGAAATCTGTTGATGTTTTTACAGCGATTTTAAATAGATATTAGAGAGGGAATTATTGCATATTATATGTAGTAAAAACACTTTTGAAGCAGTTTTTCCAAAGGTGTTTTTTATGTCACAGGTTGCATAAAAAGTTGTTTTAAAAACGTGCATGATTGAATTTGTAACGAAGGACTGAATGACTTAAAGTTATTTTTCCATAATGAAGATTTCTTTGTTTCCCTGGTACAAAAAGGGGGGACAAAAAACAAAAACAAAATAAACTAAAACAAAAATATCAGCCCTGAATTTCATGGTGCATCCCTGACAGATACCCTTAATTTCAGTGTAAAAAAGGTCTGTTTTCTTAACCAAATTTAACCTCAACATCTAGACTTCTTTTACTTGCAAATCACCACACCAGTGCTCACTGTCCCACCTCAAACACGACTGTTCACATCCAGCAGGTGACCGCCTCTAAACACTGACAGTGATCCACAGTTTAATCTCACTGACCACACTGCTGAAAAATCATTCTCCTAACTGACCCGTGTTTTATTTCTCATCGCTTTGTCTCTGTTGTCTTCAAGGCACCACTCTGCTTATTAAACGTGCCTTCAAGAGAAATCTGTCGGCCCTCAGCTGTCATTTATAATTTGCTTTCATTACAACCTGTTCTCCCCTGTAACCTCTCATCTGTCTCTGCATTTTTTTCTCAGCTAAAAATAGCTATAATGGATATATCAAATCAAGTAAGTTTTGATTTCCATTCTCTCTCTGTTTTGTCATTTGTCTCTAACCCCCTTCCACTCGTTCATTTCACCACGTGAACTGTCTCTAACTCGGCTGTGTCTCGCTGTTTGCTCAGCGAGACACATCGCTCATCGCTCTGTCCGGTCTATCATCATCCATCAGTATATTTTACATGCAAAGCACTGGGCGAGTGTGTCTGAGTGGTTTGTGTTGGGTATCAGTTACAGCCCAGCAGTAGATGGTGCTGCTGCTTCACTGTGGGTTGGGGGGGAATAAACCCGGAGTGCGTCTAAAAACACAGCATTAAAACATTTAAGGTAAATGTGTGCAGGAGTTTATAATGGAGATTTATTTTCAGAGAACAGACAGCAGGAGAAAACTGTAATACATGAGAATTAGTGTGATGTTTCCTCAGTTCTTATCCAGCCAGTCGAGGAGTGTGAATCATGTGGGTCGTCCACTTCAGCAGGATCTGTGATAGGCAGCAGATCTGCCACAATGTGTTGTCTTGGAGAAGTGCTGTGCATGTTTGACATGGGGCAGATGAATAGTGGAGGTCTGGAGCAGGGAGGATAATCTGCTCGACAGCTGACTGTTGAAATAATCATCTCTATTCTCCAGTTTTTGCTCCGAGCCATTTTTTTTTTGGAGTAAGGGGGACACTTTTTATCTGCTTCTTTTTTGTGTGTCTGTTTGATCATGTTATCTTGAGCAGTTTTACCTCTGTAATAACACCAGAGGAGCTCGCACATTTTCAAATAGCCGAGTGGATACTGAATTCATCCCCCCCTCATCAGACGTGAACTGCAAACAGCAGCTAGTGGTGTTTAATTCACACTGTCACCTCCTTGTTCTTATGGCATAACAATCACTGGAACACCTGAAAGCATATTTATTAATTCATGTTTATTATAAATATCACAGCAAATGTCAAATCCAACATTTCATTTGGTGGCTATACCAAGTGGTTAAGTGGTGTTTAATAAAAATGAGGTTTTTTAATTATTCAGCTATTAGCATTCTTGTGCCAGAAAGAATTACCCCCAAAAACCAGTGATTATGCTTTAATTATGATAAGAGTCACAAGATGTTTTATTAACATACACACTGCAGGTCTTATTGAAGTCAGCTTGAATCAAATCCTATCTCGTGGTTAATGCCAAGAATTAAAGGGTTCATTCACCCAAATCACAAAGCAGGCATTCTGTGTCCTGTGGTGTCTAGCTATGAAGATTGTTTCAGATTTATGCATCCATGTTTTGAAATATCTGCCCCTGAGATTTATGTCTCCAAGCAGCACTGAATTGAATTATGTTTGTGGTGCTCATAAAATCAAAACAAAAATCTGATTTTAAAAGAATTAATGTCTTTGCAAAAAATTGGGCCTCAAATCATCTTATATTGTGTGTACAAATTTTTTCACCTGAATTTGTTCGTACTCTGGAAACAAATTTACAACTGCCTCAGACCATGCGTACGCACAAATGGCGGCTCAGCTGTCTTAGAAAATGTTACCACACACCTTCTAACTAAATGCATTAAGTACATAAAAAGGTTCTAACAGACAATATTTAAAACTGTTAGTTTACTAAAACATTGGCCAGATTTATTAAATAACTATGAAATTGACAGCCTTTCATCTTCATCAATTACCGTGATAGTTAAAATATACAGCTGCTATATAATCTACAACATGACAAAGGAATAAACATAATTGGCACGAAGGAAACAAACAAAGTGAAACATTTGGGTGGTTATTTATTATTCGATTTAAAAACAAAAAAACAAAAAGTCCTTTAACTTGTACCACTTGCACCATGTTCCCTGAAATTTTACTCGCAACAAGATTGAAATCAGACATTTGCAGTGGTGATGACGGCATCTGTAATGATGGCCATAAATTTGACTAAAGCAGTCACACTGTGGAACTACAAAAGTGCACTAAGTTGAGTTCAGATCTCTGCCAAGCGGCCACCCAAGATGTTTGCGGCCACCAGACAATTCAGTGGTGCTGTTGCCAGGCAGTGGCCTGGCCTGACAACAGCACCAGTTTCTCCATGATACACCTCCAGGCAAATGTATTTGCTTATATAGAGAGGTGGGGGTGTGGTAGTATGCTAATGGCAATATCAGACACATGCCTTTCACCTTAGAACGATACATATGTAGAGCGGTCAGAACAAAATTAGCCGGTGTGTGCATGACATGATTCTGACAGTAATTTTGCCTGCACACTTATTTCTGTCCAGAGTAAGAACATTTTTATGCACATACTAATGAAAGAGGCTCACTGTCACTCTGGATAATCTACAGAAGATACTGTGAACAGTTTTCATAGTAACTATTACTTTAGCAGAGAGTAGCTCCAGTGAAACCTGTGTGAGGCCTGAGGACTATTTAAATGTAATGTTTCAATGCTGTCAGCACCACAAACTAAATTTTATTCACCTCCATCGTAGTTGGATGGAGGAAGAAATCGTGCTCATAAAACCAAAGCCATCGCCATGGGTAGATAACACTAGAGGTCAGGAGGGAAAATGTGTTTTTGTGTGAATTGGCTGAACTGACCCTTTAAAAAAAAACACAGACTCCATTAACTTTGCATTTTATAGATCCTGATTTTGATTCCTCTTCATTTAGCAGTAAACGACGGTCCCATAACCCAGTCACCGCCTTATCAGTACAAGTCAGCTAAACTGAACCACAACTCAGCCAGCGAGGTCTGTAGGGGGCCCCGTAGCAGAATTGTGTCGGTCCCTCTGGTAAACAACCGCAAGGGAAGCCTGCTGCCCCCCGCTGAGCCCTCCGCTCTGAGACTGAGCTTCATGGGCTCCGGGGACCTGGGCCAGGTGGGCCAACTACCAGGGGTGGCAGAAGAGGCAAGCCGGCTCCAGCGGGCACGCAGCCTTCCAGTGAAATACAGATACCACCCCAGTCACTCCAATAATGCCACGCTCAGTCACAGGCACTGTAAGCCCCCCTCCCCTCCCCCAGCGTGTTTGGCAGGCCTGAACTCAACAACAGCACAACCAAAGCATGTGCTTGCCAGGCTGGAGTGGTTGCATGTGTAGCATTCCTTACTAATGACCCAGTGTGTGCAGCTGTCAGCTGTGAAACATTAAATATTGAACAGGCCAAGCAAGATGTGAAGGGCCAGTGTGTTGGAGCATCCCTCTCCACTGGAAGCCCCCCGTAACTCTACATTTTCCATTACAGTGTCACTCTCAGACATTGTAGCAGGGCCTGAAATCCCGTGTTCATCTGCAGAGGAGCATGATCTCCATTTAGATGAAATCGCTTTTAATTTCTCCGTTGTTAAACCGTCATTAGTCAACATATTTTCCAAGCTATTCCCACTATTATTAACGATGGCTGTTAAAACGCGATTAGCCAAAACACTTTTCTTGCTGCTCGTGTTTATTTTACCAGCGCCTGCCACAGAGCAGAGCTGTGTTCTTCAGCTTGTGAAAATATTTGCCTGATTACTTTACTCCAGGGTGAAACTTGTAATTCGTTCCCTGTGAAGAGCTCAGTGCAGTTTTGTGTAGCGGTAGAGACAATGTCCGAGGGGCATCTCAGCTGTACATAAATCACTCTGGCACGAGGACCAACATAATTATATGAGCCAAGGGCGTCACTCCCAAGATGAAGAAAGACCAGCAATCCAGACTGGATTCAGTATTGGCACATAAGTACCTTTTATTTATAGTGTTGGATGCATGATGTTCATGGGGTATTACCTTAATTAAATGAGAATGTAAATTATTAGCATGGCGGAAAGAAGAGCTATCCAAGTCTAGAACTGAGGAAATTTGTACTAACAAGGTACTGAGACATTAAAGTATCCACTGAGGTAATTGTGGTCCTACATTATCTGGATTACTGCAGTTCTCTAGATAAGTGCGTGGTGAATAAAACCTCACAGATTTAGCAGTTGGCATGATGGTTGATGATGGCACTATTGCATGTTTGCATCTTCATACACAACCATGCAACGATGTGCTAACGTGTGTGCTGTCGTCATCACGCAAACATTGGACTGTTTTCTGTCGCACACGAGTTAAAGTGTCCTGTCCACTCCATCTTGTTCACCCAACCTCTCTTTCCACTCTGTGTCTCTGTAACCGTTTTATCTCTTTGAATTCACTGACCTCAAGTTGTGCTGTGTTGTTCTATTTTTGTTGTTGTCACTGAGTTTTGGATTTTTGCTTGTCTTCTGATTATTCCCTTGCTCTTACTAGTGCCTTTTGTTGCAGTTGAAGAGGACCAACAGTCTGCGTTGTCGCCTAAAAAAAAGCAACGTAACGGAGGCATGAGAAATTCTCCAAACTCTTCACCCAAGATAATGAGGTAGGACAACAATGGCGTTACTGCTTTGTCTTTCTTTGTGTTGTTACCATACATTTATTTTTCCTAATCTTCAACTGGAAAATATAAAACTCAGTACATTTCATTAAAATTCTCCAATAACCAGATTTACACAACCCTGATATGTTTATTTTCTAAAGTTGTTATGGTGAAATGTGTTTTGTGGGACAAACAGTTGGTTATATAAACCTACATTCACCAAACAAGAAGCAACATTAGCATATGTTGTGTTGTGAGTTGTGTTTCTGTTCCCTCAGTGAATATGAGTCCAATATTCACTCTCCTTTTAGCTCTAGCTTTGGTCTCCACAAACTTCTGAGAAAAAATATTTGGCTCTTTATTGGCTGCAAAATGCTCCATGATGTTTACAAGCTAGTCGCTAATCTCTACAGCAGATATCTGCCTATGTGTGCAGAATCTGTAGGCAACAGTACACGATTTCGGTACTGGAAGCGTTCTGGTTTCGGTTTGTAGTCCGAGTAGTATTGATCAGGCTTTGGTTACTTGCAGGTAAACAGTCTGTGTGGAAAGCAAAAAAGTTGGAACGCATTGGCTATCGTCTGACTTCGATTTCGCTGCACATGGAAGAAAAAGACTTGCTACATCCGCTTGCTACACCATATCTACCGAAATACTGGCTGTTGCCCCAGAGCTTTTAGCTGATGGGTTTCAAGATGGGCTAGTTGCTGTTGTTGGCTGTCTGCTGTTTGGTGCTGTGCGAATAGCCTACAGTGGTTTTTTGTTTTAGACTATTTTTTTCTGGTAACCGCTGCCTGCTGTGGCGGGAAATGAGGTTGATGTGAGCAGTGAGTGTGAACCAAAACAGTGAAGTTATAGTACTTACAAAAACAAAACAATGACGGCGGGAATGTTGTGCTGTTATTTGCTGTTCTGTATAAAAGGTACAATCGTTCTTTAAGTTAGCAGCAGAGGTAGTAAAAGTGCCAAATCTGTATTAAAAAAAGTGAGCTGGCAGGTCAGGACAGGTGTGACATTTTGACCATGTGTTATGTTTCCCACCAATGGGAGATTTAACAGACAGCTAGCAGCAGTTAGCAGCTAACTTGAAGTTGAACATCAACCGAAAATGTCTGCAAATTGGTGAGACGGTGAGGTCTGGCAGCTTCTTACCCTCCAAGCAGAGGACAAGATCAGCTGCTATTTAACAAGGACTGGAAATTATGTTTTTGCCATGTCATGCCATTGTTATTGTTTAGAAAGCGCTGCCCAACACTTATATGTCAAACTAGAGGCTGAGGCTGTTGTGTTCTACATCACGCCTCTTTGCCTCTTTTGTTTCCAGGACATTTAAAATCACACACTGGGGCAGCATGTCGCCGGCGTTGTTTGGTTCTGTGTAAAAATGCAAAGCAGGCGTAATGAAGGGTCTTTGTTGCGGCAGAATTGCAGGATCTCTGTGTAAAAACATCTATAGTCATTTGATTTACTGTTTATCCAAAAATATTGACATCAGCAGCTTTAAGGGTGCTTTTTTGTGTGTAAAAACCAAATACCTGCCAACGTCTTCTGATGTTTTAAACTCAAATTTCAACGGTAAATATTATAGAAAACATCGTAAAGAAAATGCTTATGTAATAGCAGAGATGTCAGACCTGCAGAAGGGCTCTATGCCACAAGGCTTCATGTGACACCCACAGACTACAGCTCTTAAACAGGCCTGGCACTAATGACAACGCCAGCCAGTCAGAGGGGCTCTAAAGGATAGATAGCCCAAGGCTATTCATCTATTGTTGGATCCCTCTGAGCTCTTTTCAGCACGTAAGGCCACAGATGATATGTATCATCACAATGAAAGGCGAATTCAAATGCTACCTTGCTTTTATCTTGTCCCGTGAAATTAAATCGGCGCTTATTGATTTTGACTGGAGATAACACTGTTATTCAACAAGAAGCCATTACAGGATGATAATAGTAATAGTCATTGTCATTAAGTGCCATGTTACAAGGAAGCAAGGCAACAGGGAAGTCCTGCAGCCTGACGTATACAAAGTGGAATTGTACAGATGAAACTGAATTAAAACTGACAGATGACTTTATGTTCCCGTTGCTAATATGGCTCCTGTTCATTTGACATTCAGAAATTAAATCCACAAATGTCTGTATTGTTTAACATTATGAGATCATAACATAGTACAGTCATTATAAAAGTGACTTGGTGTTATATATAAAAGGAGTGTTTTTATATGCATAATTTAGCATTCTCCTTTTGATCCATGGCCTCTGTTTTTTTCAGGTGGGCGTTTGCCCTTGTTTGATTGTTTGATTTGGTTCAAAGTGGTGTCAAAGTTGAATCGCTCCAGGTGATTTCCAGCCTCTTGGGTAACAAAACCAGGCTTTTCTAAAGCTATAGCCATCAGCTAAATATCAGCCCACCAAACCAATCCATCTACTTGCCATGTTAATACACCACACGGTACAGGTGGATGTGTTATTTCATCTCGTCTGCTGCCTCCACGCTGGAGAGGGATTCACTGCAGTAGCCTAAGGGATACTTCATTGCAACAAGCCGAGAAAAAAACATCTGGGTGTATACTGTATTAAATGTGTTTTTACAGGACCTGCGGTCTCAAGGCCTTTGTAAATAAGTAATGATCAACAGATTGGCTGTGGGTTTTGAAGAGCAAGCCTTTGTCAGTTTGCATGATGGGGAGGATTTTCAAAGACTTTGCCTGCCCTCACTGCTTGTACACAGTCAGCTAGTAGTGTAGCGATGCCGAAATAGAAAATTTACATAATATGCATGTTTAGCTTCTACTTTGTGTCTCTGTGAGCTGTCATTACGCTCCTCCAGAAGACACCTGGCTTTATGTTTTGCGGTCATGACGTGTGAAGTCTTGTCAAACGTGTCATCTTACCACTAAAGTCGTGAATTATGCTGCTGATCATTTTGGATGTTTAGAAGTGCGGAAAAGACACTCGCAGACGCCTCTGCTCTGTGTAATGAAAAGAGAGTGCACAAAGGAAGGAAGCGATCATCTGTGGAAGCAGAACTGTCTCCAGTTTCTAGATGTATCAGCAAACTAACACGTCCTGTCTGGAACTTAGCAATGACGACCTCACTGAAATTAACTCCATTTCCACAGGCTCCTTGATGGGTCATAAGACACATCTAATTGTGGGATGTCACAATGCGTTCGGTCACATCGGACCGTGCCGTGACATACACGTCATGTCTGCTACAGGATGGCTGAGGCAATTGGCAGTGCAGGATAGTGACAGGCCATCACGGCTGACAGTGAGCGATAGCTATCCTGGCAGAGCTCTGCCTCACCAGTCATCTTCCACAAGGACAAACTGAAGTGACAGCGGCTCCACTGAGTGAGTGGTGAAACATTCGACTTCTGATGAAATATTTAGCCCGGGTGTAAAACCACTAAATGCTTTCACTCTTATTAGAACTTGCATTTCAGACTCTGGCAGAAGCAGATGATGTAGTGCACAGTGGGAGTTATAGAACATAATAAATAGTGCTTAGTTTATTGATTTGTTGATTTATTGAAGATGTATTAACAACAACGTCATTTATCAAACTGCTTTTTTCAGTTTTATATCTCTCTAAATTGAATGTTTGGGTTTGGGACAGCATTATGAAGATGCCACCTTGAGCTCTGAGAAATTTTTATGGGTTATTCTCACAAATGTTTAACATTTTATGGACAATGAATCATAAACTAACACTTGAAACAATATTTAAAGTAACTGTAATCTTTCAGCAACATTGATAGAAAGAAACATGGTGACATTTCTCCTGCTCCAGTTTTTACCCTTACATTTTATAGAATTTTACAAAGCTTCACCCACAGAATTTATTGTGCACACTTTGTGTCCTTTCAATTAAAATGCTTTGACAGATGTGATTCTGAGAGGTAGAAAGCAGCGTTTCCTTCTCCATCTACACTTCCATTCTTGAGAGGACATCCAGGACTTGCCTAGGGGTATATAAGCCCAAGGCGGGCTTTTTTGGCTTCAGTCTGCTGGAGCCTGAGGGATGGTAGTTTCAGCTGACACTTTCATGCATACTTAACATGTTACTTAGAGCAGCATTCTTTTAAGGTACTCGCATGGATTAAAGAGATGCTCTTCTTAAGGAGAGAAGACCTGAAGTATTTAAAAGGTTTCGGACAAAGACAGAAGGCTTCTGTCTGAGTTTCAGACAATAACATCTTCGACTGTGATCTGAATCTGACAGTCAATTTAGTGCAGAGGGAATTGTGTTGGGGAGCACACGGCCTGGTGTTCGACTACATCGGCTGGTTAGGTGGAGGTGAATTGGAAATAATAATACAGGAATATCAACTTCTGGTGTAATCATGTTGTGATGAAGTGATCGTATTTTATGTTTTTGCACAATTATGTTTTCCAAATTAATGATTCCAAGCAAACTGTAATTACAAAATTGAAATTAAAAGCATGCATCTACTAATGAACAAGAGGCTCGTGCTCGTGACAGTGTGAGATGTAAACATTAATGGCGTCCTCCTCAGCTGAGCTGTTGTTAGCCAGTGAGGTTAAAAAGAGGAGGAGTCACAGCATCCTAACATGTCATGTCATTGTGGTACAACACGTGCAGAGAAATCAGGTCTGCACTTACTGAAAGACTCAATAGGTGGCGCGCTTTCATAGAACATGTGCATGTTTGATTCGTTATGCTGAGGGTGTAACGGGCAAAAATTACAATTCTGCAATTATTGAAAAAGTTCTTTGTAAAAGACCATAAATAAATGCTTACTACGTGAAAACGCTCAATGGTAAATCAGCCGCCAACCATCCGAGTGTACCCAAAAATTTCTGTCAGGCCTTCTGTCATTTTGTTTCTAACGCTGTCTGCAGTAACCCTTAAACATCGCAACTCCAGTTACATTGCATGCATGTTATAGTCCATAGCTCCCGTGGGGTCAAAGAGCGTGTCCCAGCGTTCATTGAATAGCTTTGCTGTTAGCTAGCTCAGTGGTGCTAGGTGAGCGAGCAGTAGATGCATGCATCCTCTTGAGCACTGATACAGGCGGCTGGTGTAGTTTGGTAGAAAGAAAACGGTTCCTACATGAAACTGCTCACAACAAGGTCTGTGGATTATCTTGAGTAAAAAGGGTCATCATTTCTGAAAAGAGACATTACTGTTGAGTTTTTAAATTGGATTGATTTTTAGGTGCTTTAAGCACCACAAACTGAGTGCCATGTAGTTCCATTATGTTGGACAGAAGGCAGACATCTCTACGGCTGATATCTGCAACACTTGGCACCTCACACTAAAACAATCTAGACTGATAAACAGCACTACAGGTAAAAGAAAAAATACATTTTTTTAATTGGGGGTGAACTGTTCCTTTAAGGCAATAACTTAATACCTGGTGATTTTTGTTTTTCAAATACACTATGTTGTTTTTGTTTTTTGTTTTTTTTGTGTCGGGTTCTTGAGAGAGAGGAGAGATGAACACGAGAGTATCTTACAACCTTCCCTTTAGAAACTCTGTCAAAAGCTCATATCACTCTGACCAGAACAGGCACGGTGCAACAGGAGGGACTCATGTCGGGTGACCACTTTAGTGGTCAGTGTTTGGTAGGATGAGGCTCACTGCTGCGCTCGGTGAAATTAGTTTATGTAGTTCTGATGCTCTGTTTAAACATTAATACCCTTCACTTCGAACAGCAAATATGAGTGGGCAAATATGCTGAAATATTTAAAGTCTGGTCTGTTAAAGCTTTTACCACGCAGCACACTACGTCAAAAGCTGTATGCAGTAAGGGGGCGTAATTGCATCTCCGTGCTCATGCCAGTCAACGCAGCGTGTTGCTGCCATCTCCTTCCGCCTGGCTGCCGCTGCTGATGTCACTCTGCTTGATGACATGGCAGTTTTGTTGGCATTTGTGCAGATGGCCTCTGACAGGAATGAGCAAAGAGGGGAAAAAAGGATGAAGCTACCTTTTTTTTGGCTTTGTCTTGAGAGCCCTACATTTTCTGATGGTCTGCTGATGAATGTTTGTGACAATTTAGAAAGTAAAATTTGATTCTTACTATTAGTCAGTGTCATTTTAATTTCTTTACTTCAATTTATTTCTTTTCATTTTTGCACTTTTAATTGACCGATTTTACTATCATCACTTGTAATCTTGATATTTTTTAAATCTTGATTTATACACCTTAATTTGTTTTGAAATGTGCTATATTAAAAATATTATTTTTGTCTGCCTGTGATTTATAGTCTCAGGTTAATCATGTTATAATTTAGATTTATTAGTCAAATGCCAATAACAAGTTAATTTAATCCACATTTACAGTGTCTGATGATGTTCTTTCATTCCCTCCCTCTCGTCTTTTTGTTTGATTAGACACGACCCACTCCTCATCCCGGGGAACGAGCAGATTGAGAGCATGGACGAGAACGTAAAGAAATACGACTCCACGGGGATGTTTCACTGGTGCCCGTCCAAAGACATCGAGAAGGTCATCTTGGTGGGTTCTGCTCTTTTACTCAGCACACGTCATTTGTCCCTGACACTCTTTCTCCCCGGTGACAGATGTGTCATGTCACAAAGCACCATCAGAGGTTGACAGGGCACTTAAACACTCTGTAATGAGGTGTTTGACATGTCATTTGCTATATGGGGTCCATGTACATAGAACGTTTCTTGTACTAATACACATGCCATTTTTCAAATTACCTTCATAGTCTATTGCAGTCATGAACTGCATGATATATTTTACTGGGTGAGTAGGTAACTGAAAGAAGAGAAAGCAGTACATTTGCTAGAGAAGGCAGTTTGTGCCACATTTATGTCATAAAGCTTTTTATTTATTTATTTTAACCTTTGTTTGTTCTCTCTCTCTCTCTCTCTCTCTCTCTCTCTCTCCCCCTCTCCCCCTCCCTCCCTCCCTCAGACCCGGAGCGAGGCAGCCATGACTGTTCTGAGTGGTCACGTGGTCGTGTGCATATTTGGAGATGTGAAATCAGCATTGATCGGACTCCGAAACTTCGTCATGCCTCTGAGAGCGAGCAACTTTCACTACCATGAGCTAAAGCACATTGTGTTTGTCGGCTCACTTGAGTATCTGAAGCGGGAGTGGGAGACTCTCCACAATTTCCCAAAGGTCTCCATTTTACCTGTGAGTACAACAAAATAACCATATATTTCATATATTCATCTACTGTAACCGGTACGACAAAATTAACAATCCCGTCTCCTAAAAATGACTTTCATATGCAGCTAATTTGCTTTGGTAAATATGTTCTGTAGCAGACTTAAAGCTTTGGCCCAGACTGAAATTTCATGGATTGCCGTGATATTTTGTACAGACGTTTATGTTATCCAAACACTGTATCTTGATGACTTTGGCGATCCCCTGACTTTTCCTGTAGCGACACCATGATGTTGACATTTGTGTTTTTCAGTAAAATATTTCAGCAGCTGTTGGATGATTTGATAGAAAATTTGATCCGCACATTGATGTCCCCATCAAGATGAATTATAATTATTCCAGTGATCCCTTAACTTTTCCTCTAGAGCCATCATCCAGTCAAAATGTTAAAAGCAAAATGTATTTTATTCTGTTTTTTTTATCCCATTCACATTGATTGACCCCCTAAAATCTTAAAGCTGTTCAGTAAAATTACATAGAAAATAGAATTTTTTTTTTTCTAAATAGCTTAGATGCAGGGCTGGGTATCGAAACTCGATACCTTTTAAGGTATTGACTGAAATAACTTGGTATGGAAACATCTCAGACTTTCTGTTAACACCATCTCCAGAGCCACTATCCTCCTGGCGAATGGTCAATTCAGTTTCTGCCCAGTAAGCACGAGCTACCCAGCGCAGCAGCAGCAGCAGCAGCAGCAGCAGCAGCTAACATCCACAACCATGCCGTTAAACAGTTGCCCCTGAAAATCCAATCATAATATTTTTGACCAAATACCTCACTATTGATAATGCAACAAAATTGTAGGATTGACTGTTGATGCTTTCACAAAGTATTTTTGATAAATAGTCATCAGTAATGTGGATGTAATGGCTCAGTGGGTAAAGGCAAATAATAAAACGGCTAGTACAGTCTGGTAGGTTCAAATTGCATCACTTTACTGTAATGCATCCTTTAAAAACAGAAAAAGACAACTTAAGACACAACCATGTCCAAAATCAAAGACAATATCTAATCTCATATCACAATATAGATTCATTATCGATACCTTGCTCAGCCCTGTGATATGTCTTGAAGCAAATAAAAAACACTCCATATGGACATGTGAACAAGGTTAAAAACTTAATTTTTACTAGAGTGGGTCTTTAAAATATTCGCTCCTGGAAACTAAGGCATGTTGTGATTATGCTTTAAAAGCAACTTAAAGGATTCTGTTTAAGTAGGAAAAGATTATGGTTTTGGCTTTTTTTTTTTTTTTTCCCCCAAGTCAAAGCTGACTTGAAGCACAAGACAGGACAACTTCAGTATTTGATGAAAACCATGATCTTTCCTTAAAGATATACACTTCATGAATTGTCGACTTCTGTTTGTAAACAGTATCGGCAGCATAAGTTAAAGTCCTAGCTTTGCTGCTACATCACCTGCGTGCGGTTCCCAGAAACATCCCAACCACAGCAAAATACTAAAATACAGGCAGAGGGCAGAGTCTCTGCAGATAGATACACCACCACACGCTTGTAGTGGGTCGTAAGTGATGATTGAGAGGGATTACTTTATATAAGTCAATACACTGCTTTTTAGGGAAATCCTCTATAGTATAACTTCAACCAGCTGTTTCAGTCACCTAAACATGTGGGACGCAGGATGTGAAAAATCATCCACCACAACCGTGACTCTGTGACTATTCAGCATCTGGATTGGAAAACACTTTAAATATCAATTAAGTTTCCTCCAAAACATAATTAAGTGATTTAGTAGTGTATAAAAAGTGTTTTTTAGGAGACACGGTTGACATAAAGCTCAAGGGAGAAAACAGTAATTTGAAAGTTGCCAAGTTTTCATTTACCTCTTGGTGTCACATAGGTGAGATAACAAATTCTCTCCTTCACTCCCTCTCAAAGGGCACACCGTTGAGTCGGGCGGATCTGAGGGCTGTCAACATCAACCTCTGCGACATGTGTGTCATTCTGTCAGCCAATCAGAACAATATTGACGACGCATCACTGCAGGACAAAGAATGCATCTTGGCGTCACTCAACATCAAATCCATGCTGTTTGACGACAGCATCGGGGTCTTGCAGGCTAATTCCCAAGGTAAGGAGCACCCTATCATAGTTCACTGCTCCGCCTGGAAGGGACAGGGCCCTGGCACAGAGAATATCGCTCACTGGGTGCTGCCTGGCTGACCTGGTGTCACTGCGTTTGACAGTAAACCCAACTGACTATTCCTCAGGTTACTGTAACAACTGGTTTCTTCACAAGACTAATTGGTGGCAACAAGCACAGCGTTGGCACAAAAGCCTTACCTGGCTCACACATTTTTTCTTCCTAGTATACAAGCCTACTTTGGAAAACTAATATGTTTATAATTTATGAATACTGCATGTTACACTGAAGCACTCAGCGTGAGACGGCCTTCAATAATGGTCATTCTTTGGCATTGAGAGAAATGCTTTTAGAAACCTTTTGACCCGAGGAGGGAGGGAGAAAATATCCTGCCAATTTCATTATTTTTCTAATACATGTATGACCTCACATTCGCCTTAGTCAGCACAAAGTGATGGATGTCAAAACACGGCCTATGTATAATACATACAGCATCACTGATTTAATGTGCTTACTTGTCAGTCTGAGGAAAGCAAGGAATGTCAAGTCAATTTGAATTCAATCTTGCGTCACTTATTTTCTATTTCATGGCTCCATACTGTACATGTTGTTTTTTTTATGTGTGTGTGTGTAAAAGCTTTCCATCTCCATGCACACACAATCTACGGGAAACAAAATGAGCAGTATGTCACATCTATTATATATAGACTAATATTGGACCTTGTCAAGAATACAGTAACATCGCACTCAGCAACTTTATGCTTTAGCAGTGGCAGTGAATGGATGAAATAGCCCCAGTGTATTAGTTCTGCTGATATGCCTGTTTGTAGCCTCTGATGAAGTATTGATGTTTGCAGGCTGTTCTCATGCACTGTTTGTATGTGTACCTACAAAGAGTAACACCCCAGAATTTGCATATAACCTATGTAATCACGAGCCAGTAATTCATGTAAAAGCCATGTAATCCGTAAAGCTGCGATCACGTGACCAATGCGCTGATGGAAGTAAAGAAGCATGTAGTATGAAGCGTGATAGTCCGTGTAACAAGGCAGGTTGGGATGGTGGATGGGTGCAAACACAGGACTGTTCCCCAGGAAACCTGTGTTTGTGTCCTGTGTGACACCAAGTAAACTCTAAGTTATTTTAAGGTACGCCATCACCATGTCTCTTTTCCTAAACCTAACCTACGCAACTTTACTTGCCTAAACCTAACCCACTAACTTAATGTTGAGTATGTGACTTTACATTAGTATGTAATGTGCCAACCATGATGCTTTTCCTAAACCTAACTTATGTAATTATGTTAAGTATATAACTTAATGTTAGAATGTAATGTGACCACGCCCAGCCATGATCCTTTCCTGCACCTAAACTACATGACTTTACTTTAATAGACGTAACCAATATTAATTTACTTGCCTTACCTAACCGACGTAACTTTAAGCATGTAATTTTACATTAAGTATGTAAAGTGATGACGTCCAACCATGTTTGTGTTCCTGAACCTAATCTACATATTTTTAGGTCAAGTTTGTATCTTAACAGTAAGAATATAATGTGACTATTGCCAACCATGTTTCTTTTCCTAAAGCTAGCCTTTTTAACTTTACTTTCCCAAATCTCGCCTAAGGAACTATACTTGCCAAAACTTAACCTACGTTAGATTACTATATGTAACATCACATTAGTATGTAATGTGACCACACCCAACTATTTTTTCCCCCCTAAACCTAAGCTATGTATTTTTGGTTGCCTGAATCTAACCTACGTAACATTACCGTAAGAACGTAACTACATGTTAGTACGTAATGTGACCATGCCTAACCATATTATTTTCCTAAACCTAAGCTATTTCTATTTACTTACCTAAACTTAACCTACGTAACTTTACCCTGAGTACGTAACTTCTCATTAGTATGTAATATGACCATACCCAACCATGTTTTTTCCCCAAACCTAACCTACGTAACTTAACTTGCCTAAACTTAACCTACGTAACTTTACCTTGAGTACGTAACTTCCCATTAGTATTTAATATGACCATACCCAACCATGTTTTTTCCCCAAACCTAACCTACGTAACTTACCTCGCCTAAACTTAACCTACGTAACTTTACCTTGAGTACGTAACTTCCCATTAGTACGTAATGTGCGTCTAACCATATTTTTTTCCTAAACCTAACCTACATAACTTTACTTGCCTAAACCTAATCTACGAAACTTTACTCGTATAAACCTAACCTACAAAACCTTAAGTAAGTAACTTCACATTAGTACATAATGTGCCTAATTCCAATCATGTTTTTTTCCTAAACCTAAGCTATGTATTTTTACTTACCTAAACTTAATCTACGTAACTTGCCTAAACATAACCTGGGTAAATTTACTTGCCTTAATCTAACTTACGTAACAATACTTGCCTAAACCTAAGCCACATAATGTAATGTTAGGTAAGTGATGTAAGAGCACCATTCTTAGGGCACTAATATGTTAGATATCATACAAACAGTTGTGTGAGTATATGTTGCGTGTTTCTAACCTCTGATGAAGTATTGAATATTGCATTAACAGATGTGCATTATGTTATGTGTGTGTTCATTTAGGCTTTACACCCCCAGGGATGGATAGATCGTCTCCTGAAAACAGCCCAGTCCATGGATTAGTGCGGCAGACGTCTGTCACAACTGGAGCAAATATTCCCATCATAACAGAGCTAGGTATGCTTGCTGCTGCATATTTGTGTCAGCTGATTGATATGTTACCTCTACTGTTGCATGTTTTTTTTTTTTTTTTATTTACATAGTTGTAAACAGATCTGAAAACACAGTGTCTGCAATAAGAGGCTGTCAACACTTGATTAACTGTACAATAAGTGGAGTTTATATGTTTTTTTTTGTCCCTTGTTGACATGCTTCAGTAACTGTTTTTCCTCAACACTTGTCTAGCACCATTAGCAAAGCCAGGCAAAAAACCGCCTGTGATTTCATTCAGTCAGGATAAAAGCAGTGGGACCAGCATACAAATGATAACTGAGCTGGGTAAGAAGTGCCTCTGTCCTGTACTGCAGTGTTGTAACTGCTGCTGCCTCCATATCAGCTTTCTTTTGATTTCTCTCGCTGCACAAGAGGCTCAGTCCATTCCCATGGCATCACTTTGAGCACATTTTACCCTTGGTTCTGGTTGAAATTGCCTGTCTTGTTTTGGCCCCTTATCTCAAAGCAAAATTTTTCCCTTTTATTTTTCTAAGAATTACAAGGCCTTTGATCCCTCAGAAGTCCTTGTGGCTGTTTTCATAGCATCTTCTGTCGGATCACATTCTCTGGCCCGTGCCCTTCTTTCATCTCAGCCCTGTCGATATGACTGACATTTATTTCTGTCCTCACAGAAGTAGCAGTTCTCAAACTAAATTTTACATCATTACTTTCTTCCAGCTACTGCATGTGTTTTTGTGCTCAGAGACATCTTCAAAGAAGGTTCTGGGGCAATGAGATACTTTCATTTGTTTTGACATGCAAGTACAAGTAATTGGAAGTTCTGTCTTGGATTTACAAGACAAACAATGGCATATTGGTGTTTCTGATACTGACTTCAGGAGGACTTTGGATCAAGGCCTGAAGCTTTGACAATATGCATGGTGTCATGAGTGTGCATGGCCTGGATATGGAATGTGGCAGAGGCAAGTCGGCCACAAGGCCGAACGCAAATACCAGACATGGTTTCATTTCACTCGCTTAAAAGAATCTACAGTTTTGTCCAAATTCTGAAAGGAGTTGAAGAGACTTTGTTGAACCATACACAGATTTCTAATACAGTCCATATCTGCAGCTTCTGACTGTTGTGCACAACCACTGTACTTCTGTGTCCTCCTCTTCACATGAATTAAGTATTTGCCTGGTGAATGCTTAAGCACACAATCCATGCTTTTTTTAAATCACAAAATAATTCCATGAGGTCTGGTCTGTGGTGCAGAAAATGAACATGAAGAATCTTAAATAAGTGAAATTTCCATGTTTATTTCCACAGTGAATGACTCCAACGTTCAGTTCCTGGACCAAGATGATGATGACGACCCTGACACAGAGTTATACCTCACTCAGCCTTTTGCCTGTGGGACAGCCTTTGCCGTCAGTGTGCTGGATTCCTTAATGAGTGCTGTAAGTCAGATTTGATTCAGAATTCAGACAATATTATTTCATGGTAGAGATCATGGTTCTTACATACATTCAGGTCCATAATTATTGGCTCTGTACACCACCACAATGGGTTTTTAATGAAACAATGAATACCTGCTTAAAGTGCAGACTCTCAGCTTTCATTTAAGGCTTTTTTCAAAAATGTACTGTGAACCGTGTAGGAATTACAACCATTTCTTCACACAGTCCCCCGACTTTAAGGGCTCATAAGTATTTGGACAAACTAACATAATCATCAATTAAACAGTCAGTTTTAATACTTGGTTGCAAATCCTTTGCAGTCAATGACTGCCTGAAGTGTTGGACACATAGGCATCATCAGATGCTGGGTTTCTTCCCTGGTGATGCTCTGCCAGCCCTTTACTGTAGCCGTCTGCACTTCCTGCTTGTGTTTTGGGTGTTTTGCCCTCAGTTTTGGCTTCAGCAAGAGAAACGCATGCTCAGTTGGATTCAGGTCAGATGATATGACTTGGCCGTTGCAGAACATTCCACTTCTTTGCCTTAAAAATGTCTTTGGTTGCTTTTGCAATATGCTTCAGGTCATTGTCCATCTGCACTGTGAAGCATCGTCCAATGAGTTTTGAAGCATTTGGTTGAATCTGAGCAGATAATGTAGCCCCAAACACTTCAGCTTTCATCCTGCTGCTCTTCTCAGCAGTCACATCATCAATAAATACAAGAGAACCAGTTCCACTGGCAGCCATACATGGCCATGACATAACAGTACCTCCACCATGCTTCACTGATGAGGTGGTGTGCTTTGGATCATGAGCAGTTCCTTCCCTTCTTCCTTCTCTTGTCTTCCCATCATTCTGGTAGTTGATCTTTGTTTTATCTGTCCATAGTATGCTGTTCCACAACTGTACAGGCTTTTTAGATGGTTTTTGACAAACTCTAATCTGGCCTTCCATTTTTAAGGCTAACCAATGGTTTGCATCTTGTGATAAACCCTCTGTATTTATTCTAGTGAAGTCTTGTCTTGCTTACAAGAGCAGCAGGATGAAAGCTGAAGTGTTTGGGGCACCATTATCTGCTCAGATTCAATTAACTGCTTCAAAACTCATTGGACGATGCTTCACAGTGCAGTTGGACATTGACCTGAAGCATATTGCAAAAGCAACCAAAGACATTTTTAAGGCAAAGAAGTGGAATGTTCTGCAATGGCCAAGTCATATCATCTGACCTGAATCCAACTGAGCATGCGTTTCTCTTGCTGAAGCCAAAACTGAGGGCAAAACACCCAAAACACAAGCAGGAAGTGCAGACGGCTGCAGTAAAGGGCTGGCAGAGCATCACCAGGGAAGAAACCCAGCATCTGATGATGTCTATGTGTCCAACACTTCAGGCAGTCATTGACTGTAAAGGATTTGCAACCAAGTATTAAAACTGACTGTTTAATTGATGATTATGTTAGTTTGTCCAAATACTTATGAGCCCTTAAAGTTGGGGGACTGTGTGAAGAAATGGTTGTAATTCCTACACGGTTCACACTACATTTTTGAAAAAAGCCTTAAATGAAAGCTGAGAGTCTGCACTTTAAGCAGGTATTCATTGTTTCATTTAAAACCCATTGTGGTGGTGTACAGAGCCAAAATGACAACAACTGTATCATTGTCCAAATAATTATGAACCTGACTGTATTTTCCATTTCAAAATAACACACTTCTCCAGACTCAAATTTCAGTAGATTTTTCAGACCATATCTGACATCCAGTGAAAATAGCTAGAATTTTTTTTTAAATCCACCTGTTAACATGTTTGCCACATATTGACTATGTATGCTATTAGGTTGCCAAATAATTACCAGAAGATTGGAATATTGTAGGTAGGTTCTGTAGCTCATACAAATCATTTAACACCAAACCTAGACGAGTTCATCTTTGCCCAAAGAGGAAGTAAACTAACCGTGGCTACCTATACTCATGTTCATAGTAGTGTTCCCCCATATTTTTTGTTAATTTTTATAAAATAGAACCATCTGTGCTGCCTTGTTTATTCACAGAGGTATGGTTTCCTCACTTTTCTGATATGTACATCACTATTTGTAATGCCATGCATATATTACTGCATTTATTTGAAACTAATTTGGTCGTTGACATCTGGATTTGAGGTATTACACACTGGAGTGGAGCAGTTTTGCAGGCTGTGACGTACAGGTGTAGAGGCAGCTCTGCATATGGGCATACAGTGGGAGTTTAAGTTCAGGTGTAAGTGAACGCAAACTACATTTTGTCTTGCTTTCAACCACGTCATGTTCGCTCAGGCCCAACTCTCTCACAGTGGTAAACATTTTGGCTGCTCCAAACACCATGAAAAACAATCTGCTTGTATGATCAGTTTATTTTTAGAAATTCAGAATTTTATATTTTCGAAAACACAAATATTTTTACATACTAACCCAGACCTGGAAAATGCGAAAATCAAATTCTGTACTTCTCCATACTGCGTAGGAACCCAGAGGTTTTAGTGCAGTGAAACAGTCTGTAATATCTGTCAGTGATCTGATATATGCAAAGAAATCTTGAGTTTTGATATCAGCCTCCCCAAAAGTGTAGGAACTCTCTGCTCATGTTAACACAATGGCTGACAAGACTGGAACTTGTTCTAGGTATGATGGCTTCACTTGTCTGCCTTTCAGTTTGACTGAGGTTAGAACAAAGCTGCCTTCAAGTGCGCCTCAGTGTAGACAAAAGGTAATGCTACCTAATGGACAGCCCTCATCCATCATCTCAGTCAATAGTGCTGTCAGCAGCTGAGGGAGATGTCACTGTGCTGTACAAGCAGGGGGAGACAAGAGACTGCGGTGCAGACATTTGCCCTTGTTAAAATCAACAAAGCAGTAACTGGTTGGAATTATAAAGATAGTAACGCCACTGAGGAATGTGTAGGCTGAACATGCAGTTTGTAAAACTGACTTTTTCACATAATTATTTAGCTGTAAGAAATGCCTGGACAGCATGAGTATGTACATGGACTTCCTGTGTCTGATGGGAGTGAGACTAACCTGCAGTAATTGGATTCTCCTGTCTTTTCTCCCAGTGTGCAGAGCAATGTGACACAACAGGGCAGGGTTAGATAGCACCGTTCGGCCCGGCTGGCACTTTGAGAAGCTTCAGTTGTGACTTTAGTGGCGTTTGCTGAAGGACTCACCCCCTCTCTACCTTCATTCCTTTAGACATACTTCAATGATAATATCCTCACCTTGATCCGGACGTTGGTAACAGGCGGGGCGACGCCGGAGCTGGAGGGGCTGCTGGCAGAGGAGAATGCGTTACGGGGCGGCTACAGCACGCCACAGACACTGGCGAACAGGGACAGGTGTCGCGTGGCACAGCTGGCCTTGTACGACGGGCCCTTCGCCGACCTCGGGGTAAGTGACTGGTCTTGTCACCCAAGGGCTAAGCACATCTTTGTCTGCTTGTGTTGTGGGAGCCGACTTCGGTGAAAAGATTCCGACTAACAGGGACGGCTGTGATTCAGAGCTGAGATGAGTAACAGGGATTGTATGTCCAAAAATAGGTGCGTTCTGTGACAGCGAAACCCAGAGTTTTAATCCAATACAGTCATCCTCAAATAAGTTTATCATATTCATACATTATGACCATAGAGATACATTTTATACAATTTAAAACTGAAAAAAGGATTTTTTTTTTTTTTAAGGTAAATTATACATATTTGTGGTGGACAGTAATTGCAAAATGAATTAAATGTAAACAGGAATGTTGTAAATATATATGCATAATGATAAGTGATGAGTAAATGTACATAAAGGTAAAGTGACAGTACCAGAGCAAGAGCTCCAGAGTTCAGAGCACTGTTATATGTTAAGCTGATAACTCCTCAACACTTTGGCAGCTTGTTCTCAGGATTATTAAAGAGGTAAACAAAGCTAATCAAGCTAGCTAACTTTCTGTATTTAGGTAATGCAGTTTATTCAAGAACACTGACCAGCTAAAACATTAAAACAACTGGCTGATCAAGCATCAGTGGGATGTGCTTGTACCCCAACGCCAGCGCCCTGGTGCCAGACACCACAGATCACCCCCAGCGGTCCTGTGTCCAAGCCTTGACAGGTCAGAGCCAAGTCTGACCCAAGGAGGTCCCACTGTGCATTGGGGGTACCAGCGCACCCACAAATACTTCTTCAGAATTGGATCTTAGGGATTTGGAGGCCAGGTAGATGCCTTGAGTTTTTGTCACATTCCTCAGGCCATTCCTGAGCAGTGTGGCATGATGCACTGCTCTGCTGAGGGGTGCCATTGGGGAGTGCTGGGGGGGGGGGGTACTTGATCTGCAGTAGTGTTTAGTTTAGTGGAGTGTGCCAAGTGGCATCCACATAAATATCAGGACCCAAGGTTTCCCAGCAGTGTAACAAAATGCTCGATGTCATTCACTTCACCAGCCTGTGGTTTTAATGTTTTGGCTGAAAAATATATCAATGGGCCCTAATAAGGTATATGAGATGAGTCTTCCTAACACCACCAGATGATGACAGAAAAAAATACGTTTAAATGGCATATGAACTGCATTTAACAGGCCAAACAAACTCACTTGAGTCGCTCGCACGTCAAACCATATCTTTATAGTAGACTAGTCCATCGTATTTGACGCATTTTTACTAAAAAAACAGTGGTTACTGTACTTCATGAGGAGGAGATCCTCAAATCATTTTTCAGACATGGCATTGCTGTTGTCAGCATATTTGATTATTTTTTCTATTTGCTCATTATGCAGATAATTGAAGAACTTATGTAATGCAAGTAACAACAAAATTGATTAGTAACTTTAATGTGATTGCCAAATTAAGAACAGTAAAGTGTAATATTACTCCATTACTGACAAAGGTAATGTGTTTACAGTAACACGTTTCACCCCACACTGGTAAGCTGGCACACAACCACGAACTACAAAGATGCATTCTATGTTGCGGCACCCATTAGCTCACCTGGTAAAGTAGGCACCTCATGTACAAAGGCTCTGTCCATGCCGCAGCAGGCGTGGGCTCGATTCTGGCCAATGATACTTGTTACCTGGAGAGGTTCGAAAAAGATATACATTTCTTCTGTGTTCCAAAACCAAAATCAAACCCTGTTATGTGCAGGGTTAGCTAGCTAGCTACTTAAGATATAGCCTACTGAATGAAAGCTTGTCAAACCATCACAAGGGGCGGGGCTTAGTGAGAGGTCAATTACAGGCAAAAAAGCCCTAAGAAATATCTTTAAAAAAAAAAAAAGTATTCTATGTAGCTGGTAAAAATAAAAAATACTCTGCCCCACCTACATGACAGTCGTGTCTGTGCCCCATGTATTTTGGCTATAACACGGATTTCTCTTTGCCCAGTGAGTGAATCAGCTGATTGCAGAATATTTTTTAATGTTTTGAATGCTAGTGTGCACAAGCCTTTAGAATATCAGAAGAGTTTGCACATGGCTTACAATGACAGGTACCAGTTAAACAATGATCAGTTTGGGACTCATTTTTTATGTTAGAGGTGTATTTAGTCAATGTTAAGGATTCGTACGATGTATCTTTATGTTTTTTGTCACTGTCTTGCAGGATGGTGGCTGTTACGGTGACCTGTTTTGTAAAGCCCTGAAAACATACAACATGTTGTGCTTTGGCATCTATCGGTTACGAGACGCACATCTAAACGCACAAAGCCAATGTACCAAACGGTGAGTACGGACCTAATGTGTCCTTGTATTTAGTAACAACAGTCACAAAAAAGCCTTTGTTCAAACCTATACTGAAATTTATAACTGGCCTTCCCTCTCTTCTCTAGGTACGTCATAACCAATCCACCATATGCGTTTGAGCTGGTGCCCTCAGACCTGATATTCTGCCTGATGCAGTTTGACCACAATGCGGGCCAGTCTCGAACCAGCCTCTCCCACTCTTCCCATTCGTCCCATTCCTCCAGCAAAAAGAGCTCCTCCGTCCACTCTATCCCAACCACCAACCGCACCAACCGCGCCAAAAGCAGGGACTCACGAGACAAACAAAAGTATGTGCCCCTCTAAAGCTCTCTGACTGTCTATGTCCATGAACAGTGCCTGCCAACAGTTACTGTCCTGTGTGTCCTTTTGCAAACAGACTGTAATGTGTCTGGGTGTCGATGTGTGTATGTTTGTCGTGGAGTGTGTATGTGTGTGTTACTTGTATGTCTAGCATTCAACAACCCCATGCAGTACAGAACAGTGTGGTGTGCCCCATGGCATAGGGGAAAGTGGGCAACCACAAAGGGCTTCTGTGTTTCCTGGGGGCAGCCAAACAGTAAGCTTTTTTGAAGATTCTTTCCATCCATTGGTTGTTACTGTGGTTCTCAGTCTTTCCATACTTGTACATTTTTTATGCCAAGGACTACAGTAAAACTTTTACCAGGGCTGTAAGTAAATCTGTCACTCTTTAGTAGCTGGATAATGTTTTTTTTTCTTTCCTTGACATTTTGTCATGATGTAACATATGCGTTAAGTTTTATTTTAGACATCTATCCAAAAACCCCTTTGCAGTCAAAAGCAAGATGGAACATTTTGTTTCTAGTGAACTTTGAGACACCTAACCAAAGGGCTTTGTAGATTGTTTTTACATCCAGGCTAAATTCTGTTGGTGTTATGATCCATGTTTTATTGAATATATTGTAAATGATAATTTGCTTTATTCAGATTTACCTAGTTTAGTTTTTCATTCTTAAAAATGTCAGCAGGCCTGTCACGATAACTACTTTTGATGGACGATACATGTCTCAAAAATAATTGCAATAAATTATATTATTGTCATTTCGAGTTAGATGAACTTTTAGTTATTAAGAATATTCAGACATTGGAAATGGAATTTTAACACTTGTTAATATACCCAACAAAGTACTATATGAGATTGTACTACATTTATTGAAGTAGCCCAGATTTACTCAGTTTCAGACTTTACAAAAACAAGTGATGCCTCTCGTGGCTAATAGACAAGCTTAGCGAAGCTTCAGAAACAACGCAGTTACCTCCATAGTATCACTGGTGTACTGCCAGGGATTGATAGCCTGTGAGCCCAACGGTTGGTTTGTGGTTTTATGGGGTGGTGGATGAAATTGTTGGAGGGTAAAACTACAAACGACAGACTTTTTGACTCGCTGCCAGGGTTACGCAAGCTAACAGCTGTCAGTTCTGTGCCTCTTCCACTTCAAAAGTGCAGCTGCAGGCTGACGGTAAGCTACACTGTGTCGTCTTATTTTTCTTCGAACTTGCGCAAGTAAGTGGGTTTGGAGAAAAGAGAGACTCGCTGTGTCAAAGTAATGTTTGGGTAACCTTGCTGTTAATTCTGGCACCATGCTGGCTAAAATGTCATATTTTTATGCAAACAAAGATGTCTGGACACTCAATGGGCAATATCGAGGTCATGTCCGTATATCGTACGATGACTTGAGAACGTAATTATCGTGACAGGCTTAAATGTCAGTGCTGATTCTCCTTCAGTGCTCTTACCTGCACACACAGGGCTAACTCCCAACAAGGAAACTCTCCCAGTTTGAGATGCTATCGTCTTCTTTAAAATGTGAAGGGCCCTGAAAGCAAAAGTATTTTTATATGGAGGATTTTGGCCAACAGGATATGTACCCTCAGAGTAGGAATTGGCAAACATTTCCAGACCTTAAGTTTTACTAAAGACTGTGCTCTCGTGTGTGTGTTAATAACTGTCACCTCTGTGATGAAGGTCAGTGAGTGTATCCATCTTATAACATTCCAAGTTTTACTCTGATGAAACTTGTTTGTTTTGTTTAAATTAAAGCTGAACCTCATTGTACTTGAACTGCACTTTAAATTATATGTCTTTACAAGTTCACAGTATGTCTATGAAATACTGAACATCATCTCCTCTTAATGCCTTTTGATTTCCATTAACATTCGGATGCTACACTTAAATGTTATTTGCCGCCATGGAGTATTAATTATGTCAAGATATTTGCAAGTAGAAAATGTCACAGTTATTAATAAAGTTACACAACCGTTATGATTACATTGTGTTTACAAGTGAATGTCACATTTCAATGTTATTTTGCATTTGTTAAACTTGTTGTCAAGCTGTTTCAGTGACACTATGGCTATCTAACAACATGGTTATTCTTATTTGGTGGATTACCAGTAATTATATTTTTACTAAGGACTGGATAATAAGCAACCACATGATTTCACTGCCCCAGTGTGTCTTGAAGGTCATGGTTCAGAGAAGCAAACAGAACTGCATCATCAGCAAAAAGGCAGATGCTTAGCCCTGAATTCACTGCACAGGAAGATCTCCATTCCTCAGCTGCACCTGTATTTCCATGAAAACCACAAACAAAATTCATAGCATGCCTGATCCTTGGCCGAGCCTAGTGCAGAACAAGCTGAACTTATGATCGAAATGCAGACACAGCAAGGGTCTGAATTTAGCATCAGCTAACTGCCAAATGTGGATAAATTCTTGGCAGTGGTGTGTTTAAGTCAGGCCATCTGGGTGGACAGAGAAAAGGCTGAGCAGCGAGACATGCTGTAAGTGCTGTATAAAAGCAACACCACTGGCCATAAAACGTATATGTTAATTGACAGTTGAAATTCACTGAACTCTAATCAATAATCAGTAAAAAAAAATGTGCACACACATAGTATACATATCCACATATTACTGTATTGACTTCACTACCTCGTGTCAATTTCGTCTGAGGGAATAGCCCATGGCAGTCAAGCGTGAGTGATGGTGACTGGTGATTTGAGAAATTGGCAGTTAAGTTGTAATTGGTAGTAAATGTACAGTGTAGATTTCAGTTTGTCCATGAATAAACACTGCAGCTCCTTAACATCCAAGTTAAGTTCCCGTGTCATGCTTCCCAACGTAGATGAGCTTGTTCATGCATGCACGAGCATGTGTACTGTAGAGTACTACCCACCCCTAAAAAACAGGGCTCCCCCAAAAGCTAGTGTGTAATTCAAACACTGGAATTTACCAGTGATAGAACAAGTACTCCAATCTTTGAGTAAAACTACTGATACAGCCGTTTAAAAATTCTGTGCTACAACTTACAAGTAGCAGTCCTGCATTCAAAGTCGTACATAAGTTCTCATTATGCTAAATGGCAATTGAATAGCACGTCATAAAAGACATAGCCCCCCTGACCCTGCTACAGCAGGAGTGTTTGGAATGCTTCATCCACCAGCAACAGGCAGGACTCCAGCCCAGACTCTGGGCCACTGGCAACTTATTTCCACAGACAACCCCAACACATCACCAAGAACCCTCGCACTGAAATATTTTCTCTGAATGGAAACTGGCCTGCAAACTTCACTTGCCCTTGATAAGGATCAAACTCATGACCGCAGTCGTCTAACATGCAGAGCAATTGGATCACACAGTTTCACTTTGTTTCTTAGAGGATTTCACTCTTTTAGACACCGACCTTCAAAATGTGAAATCTCTTGTCAAAGTATAGAATGTCATAAAAAATCTTAGTATAGTATACCATAAAAAAGTCAAATTATAGTATACTATTGTCATAAAAATACTTTTGAAAAGTCATACTATAGTATGTCACAGTAGTATGCCATTAAAAAAAGAAAATCCCACTCTGGCCTATGCAATGATTAGATTCACACAAACTTTAGCATAAAACCTCTTAAGAAAAATATATATATAAAACATGCTACAAAATTTAATACCTCATAAAATGTCAGTCAAAACTCTCCAATCCTTTTTAGGGGCCTTTATTGTCACAAAATTGACTAATCAACTTTGAATACTTTTTAAGCACCAATGACGTTCTAGCCATGACTCTAAAGAGAGACGTTTTTGCAACTGAGGCTTTGGACATGGCCTTCAACCTCCCACAGGATGGAGGAAACATTTTGCTAGCCAGACTGTGTGGAAAGGAACTAAAGCCTGGCGTACAAAGTTCACCATTACTCTGGTACAGGTTTACCAGCTGTTTCTGGCAGCTCCCCACCTCCACTTCACAACCCTCACCACCAGCTAGTGACCAAGTGACAGCTCGGCTTCTCTCTTCACCTCAACGTCTAAGACATACAGCACCCGACTGGATAATACGGCTTTAAAGTTGATCATCTATCTTTCGTCTATGATGTTTTGGAACCATGTGCCCACCACTCACAAGTTTTGTGAAGGACTGTTTATGACAAGCACAGAAGTTCAACAACAAAGTACTACCTGGGTTTGGACGTTCCCAATAACCGCCTCTAGGTTTCTTACCTCAGCTGTGAAGTCCTCCAGCAAAAATATGATCTTCAGTTGGTCGCGTCTATAGCACCCGAACCAGAGACTCCAAAAAGGCTAGAAATTCCAAACTTCTGTTTTCTGTACAGACAAACACACAAAGAGAAGCCTGAGTTTTTAATCTTTGAACGCAGTCATATGGAGGCAACCCTTTGACTGATGGACAAAATTACAACACAGCAGTTCTCACAGAGGTTCATGAGTATTCCCAAACCCACCTGGCACCTCTAATCTTGGGTAACTCCAAAAAAAGAGAGCATTTTGACTATGGTTGGCAGTGTAGGAACATGATTAAATTATATGGCCATTTCATTTTCCCATGGAGTAAAAAAATGTGACTGCTATTGTTATTAAGTATTATTGTTAATCTCTGTCTGTATTTTGATTACAAATACTAAACGGTTTCTACTACTGACACATTACGAGGATTTCACAGAATCTGTGGAGGTATGCATTCTCCAGGTACTTTCTAAAATATTGTTGCTATGACAAAATATTCAAATATTCTTTGATTGTTCATTCCAAAAATTGAACGAGCACATTACATTTTCACAGCTGCTGAGTGAACACTTCAAGCTTGCTATGGTTAGTAATTTGTTCCTATATGAAATGAAAACATGTTCAGCTGCACATACATATACGTTGCAAATGTTACAGAAGTACGTTTATTTCTACATGAAGTTGCTTGTTTGTGCTGATCAAATTATGCAACACACTTGGTTGGTTAGCTGCATGCTGCTCACTGGAGTTCTTGATTACATCTAAAACATGGACGACATCCCTCCAATTGCTTTGGCAACAGGCATGGATACAACATGGCTGCTTGACACCTGCTACAGTGGCTCAATGCACAGTAATGGCACTAAAAGATTTTCTGACATGATACATGTTCTATTTTTCATTATCCCCCCCCCCCTCTGTTTAACCTACCCCACATCCATGTGTAATGAGAGCATCTGCTGTTTCTATACCTCTGATCATTATGTTGTGCAGTCTCTGTTATTAATGGTCATCCTAGAATTTCCCATTTAGCTTACATTTAGTGTACTACTTTCTTTTTCTCAAAGTGCAACAAGGATGAGTAGAGTGGGCCAAGGTATGGAAGTGAATGATTATGCATGATGTTAAATAATGCATTGAACACGGTCATGTCCTTGTTGACATTTTGCCCTCTGAATGAAAGCCAAGTAGTTTAGTGTTTCCAAACGACTGCATTAGGACGGCATGGTTATGACCTGTGCAGTACATCTTGCTGTAGGTCTGACTGTAGAATGTGTGATTGCAACTGAATGGTTTGATGCTACTTCACTTTATTCTGTATCAAGTGGTGTTTGATGTTGTATTATTGGCAAGGTGTATCTCCTGGCATATGTGTTAATGTACTGCAGCAACACTGCCTTAAGTCATGTTGATGAAAATGCATGACTGTTGGGCATTGCCAAGTGGATGAATCACCAGCGATACGTTATGCCAGACTATCCATTTTCTCCTATAAGAAAAGAAAGTTGCATCAAGCCACAAGCCTGAAGCCCCTCAAAAAGATGAAACCCTTGAAACTATTAACTTCTAATTTGGTATGATGAAGTATGAAAACAGATTGTTTTAACTGGTGACCTGCATGTCTGCTGACCCAACCCCGTCTCACTCCCAACTAGTCAAATTTTGACACTCGATCAGTGGCCCTCTGTGTCACATACCAGCGCAACAAGGCACCCTTCAGTGACAGTATGAGACACAGCTGACAGTGGCATTTTTTTGACACTCTGAGCAACTTGCATTGTATAATGTGCGAGAAAGTCCACATAAAGTGGGTGGGAGGTGAGGTGGATGGGTCAAATACATTTCAGACTTTTACTCAGGAGGCCACTGTTTGTGTCCAGTGTAAAACAAGGGGTAAAGTGCTATTTGTTTAGCAACATGTCGGTGGAGATTCTCAGTCATCCAGCTCATGGTAATCATAAGTGCTATATCGTAGGCAACTGGACTTGCTTGCGTTTCCTGAAGACGTTTCGCCTCTCATCCAAGACTTTTACATGTAAAAGTCATCTACATTTACATCTAAAGGAGAAGGGACACTCTTTCATCTAGGTCAAACTGGTATGACCATCTTTAAACAGAGGAGGTGGCCTATGACACGACTGATCACCCACCTACAATGCAGTCTTGGGTTCCCTCCCTAGACGACCTCACACCCATTTACATCTGGTCCCATCTGACCCTAACGACACATATGATGTCAGGGTAGGTCAACGACTCACATGTGACCTTAATAACTCTGAAGCTAAGAGCTCACATGTGACCCCAACGACTCTGTAAGGGTTCACACCCCCACAGAGTTTAAAGCGTGCGACTCTGCACCAGTCATTTAGAACTGAAGAAGCTTCTTGGATGGGGCGTGAAACGTTTTCAAGAAACGCAAGCAAGTCCAGTTGCCTACAATATAGCACTTATGATTGCTATTTGTTTAAGTACAAAAGCGCACCTATGACATGCATGGATAAGTTGTGGCCCCTTGCAAAAGTTAGGCAGTGTAACTACTGTTCTTAAGGCCTTCACACACAGTTGTTTTTTTTTTGTAAATGCATCATACGAAAACAAATGTTGCGCACAGAAACCTGATTCCGATGCGTTTTCTTGTTTTGTTGTGAAACTTCACAACACGTGCCATTTACAGTGGCAATTTTACCTATATTAGTCAAATATAACAATAAAATGATGTTTCGCTGCCCTTCATTTTTACCAGTTACAGCTAACTACAGACTGAGAAAAATATGATTCAATTTACCATGCTGTTGAGAGGCTACCGCAGACAGTTGCTGATGAATTTTAAGGTGGAATGTCTTCTTGCATGTTACTCAATACATGAGTTGACGTTATGAATTAATAAACATGACTTAACTGCCTATATCACAACTTTGACTATTCCATTTGTTTTCATTGTCTCTCTTGCATGACAAAAACTTTAGTGATGATTGGATCTTCAAGCGATTAAAAAAAAAAAAAAAACGTAAATGAATTTCAATAGAATTGTGCAAACTGCAAATACTTCTTTTCCCCACTTGGAGAAAAGTGGCGGAGATTTGTTCCAGTGCTCTCCGGCAGCACTCACCCTTGTGTCAAACCCAAAGTCAATTGAGTTATTTTAATAAGGCAGTGTGCGAGTATGTGTCGCATCCTACGCTAGTGACATGACGTTACATTACAGACATACCTATTTTAAGCCAAACTTTGATGTTTTTTCTTAGCCTAACCACGTGCTTTTGTTGCCTAACCTAGAAATGAAGTTTATTTTGAAGCGACATAATGCATGTAAGAAGTGTAGACGTACACGCTGTCCCTGAGCTTCTAAAAACTGACACTGGAGCCACAGATCAAGCGTTGCTATTTGACGAGTTGGGAGTGAGAATGAGTTGGCTAACCCAACAAAACAGCATGCTTCAGTGACAGTATGGTTTATATAAATGAAGCATTTTTGGCCATGAGGTGAGTAACCTATAAGGTTAAAACTGGGAGACTGAACGACACTTAACTGCCATTATAAAAAAAAAAATCATCTTGGGGATTTTTTTTAATCATGTCAGAATTTCTTTCCATGAAATCATTTAAAGGAGTATTTTTTTAAATATACAATGTCCTCCCTATGTTCTGTGTGCACTTGAAAAACAAACAATGAAACTGTGATTAACGTTCCTGTAGCATTAACTGTCTGATGTCCCTCCTCTTTGTCTCTATATGATTTTGGCTCCTTCTCAGAAAAGACATGGTTTACAGATGAGCCAGAGAATACCCACCTGAGGACCATACAGATCAAGCCTGTGAATACGCTCGCCATCAACCAAGTCAGTCAGTGTAAATCCACAAGCAGCTTGATCCCACCCATCAGAGAAGCAGAAGACGAGTGCTGAGCTCTGGACCCGTGCTGACACCTGGACGCTCCCAGAAGACTCATCGTGTAGGTGTCAGACTGGGATTCGGGTTATCTTCTCATCTGCAAACATAAATCAATCGACATGAGATGAGACGGACACAAACTGCTTTCCTCATTCACCTCTGCAGCACGCTTACCTTACAGGCAGATTTAGGATCATACATGTAAAATACATGAAGACAATCATAGTCAAATGTTGCAGCCACTCAACTATTAGTTTGCACAGCGAATCTTTAGTTGTGACCAGACTCCATGACTTTTTTGTTCCATTTTGGGGAATGAGGGTCACTTGAAGGAGAACGGCAATTTAAAAAAAGACTACCGCTACTAAAAAGAGGTGATTACTATAACCGGATCAAGTTTTGCAATTGCAAAAGTTGCCTTTTTAGCTGTTGATGAACAACTACTACTGCATTTACTTTACCCAGTGTTGCAGAGTTACTCTGTACAGTATATTAAAATGTGTATTTTACATCCAGCTGCGATCCCACCACAATGGCATTGTTAGTGACTGACTCTCAGTGATTCCTTTGCCATTTGGAGCTAATTCACAACATTTGTGACAGTTAAGACGGCCAGCGTCCATGTGTAAATGGCATTTGGCTCCAGCCTTATCTCTATCCATTTATATTTGTCTTATCTTTGCCTTTTTGAGTCGTTTGTTATAACTGTTTTAATGTTGCTGTACGGTTGCAATGTCCAAAACCCCAGAAATCGTATTAAGTAAAGCTTTTAAGTAACTGCAGAATTTCTCCAGGGGTAAAATGTAAGGAATATTATTCTTTTCTTCTGTTCTTTTTTTTTTTTTTAAAATAGCCAAATATGATAGAGCTGTTTTGTTGTTGACATTAGAATATATCCAAAAGTCTCACGCAGTTCATGATATCAGAGATACTCATTTACTTAAGACACAATAAACAGCAAAGCTAAATGCTGTGGTATAGCATGGCTCATTATGATAAGTCTATAGTTGAATGTAAAAGCCACATATCGCATAAAGTGGGCATATGTAAGTCCTCCTTTGGCTGTAAGCACTGCCTGACACAGGATTGTCTTGGAGGCCATTACGCACTTACATGTACTCCATGACCAATCTTAATGCCATAATCAGACATGGTTTTTTTGTAGATACACAATAAACAGCTCTATCATAAAAAGTTATTTTGGCTATTTAAGTGTTCGGATAGATTCTTTTCTGTCCATTACATATCTGACGTATTCATAAAACAAACACATCCAATGAAGCACAGATCATTTGTTTCGTTTTGTACATGCATGAGTCCAGAACGCAGAGTTAAGTGTGGTTTATTAATCTTGTCTTGTCTTATTTAAATTACAAACTATATTGGCACTGTTGTCACTTTACTTCACAATCAATAAAGGGGGAAAAAAAGTTAAAAGAAACAACGACGCAAGCTTATTCCACAGAGGACTCATGTTGAATGTGAACAGAGAGAGGTTGTGACATTTTTACTGGCACAGAGAACATCCAAACCATCCAACCCTCAGTGCCAGTAATGTGCCAGGCAGTGCTGAAGCCAACGGAGGACTCCAGAAGACCCACTGCTGCGAAAAGAGGCTTCTAGTTTAGCTGAATTTAAGCAAAGTTTGCTTTTGCTGTGAGACTGAGAAATGTACTTTCCTCTTTGCTTAAAACAAGTCTTTTTATTTCTTGATAAGAGGTGGTACTTCCCTGGAGATAACTAGAACTGTAGTAAATAATTTGAAGTCTTAAAACTATTTTTCATTGATCCATCGTCAACAGCAGAGCCTGATTCATTTTATGTACTCTTCAAAGAAATCTGTAAAGCTTAATGTAAAATATTTCTTTCTAGTGTGTTCTTGTTTGACAGTACCTGTGGGGTTGAGAGACATTCAGCATTGCAGTCTAGTTTGTATTATTTCTGTGAATTTCTTTTTAGCACATTGACTTGTGGATACAATGACAGTGCTAAGTTGATATTTCTGACTATGTCATAATACCCAATAATTAATACAGTTTATTGTCTTGTACAAATAGGTTTGTACATAAATTGTACATGATTTCATTTTGTATTTTCACAAATTAAAAGCTGATGTATTGTGTTCTACATGATGTTGTGGGATTTATTTTCTCAGATGTTTCTAGGAAGCTGATGTACCTGAATGTTTGGACATGAGGCTCAGCACAGAAAATGTTACTAAAACACATTTTACACGTCTAAATATCAAAGAGAGACTATGTATATATATGCAGCCTTCTTCTTTGATGATGACATAAAGTACTCTGTGATTGCCAGACTGATCATGTGACACTGGACACCTCGGTGCACCCTCTGGATAATGGCTGATAAAAACGCTCTCCACATTCTCACCTTGGGGATAGAGAAGGCCCATCATGTTGCCTGTTAACAATTTTACACACCATGGCGCCGTGGGAGACCATCAGCATGCCAATAATATTTACAGTTTAACACCTCGCACAGAGGCCGCTGATTTCCCTGATCCTCCTGCCAGCGGCGGTGTCACCTTCTCAGTAAACAAACACGTGTAGCCATCACACTATCACACCTGATTACTGTATCAACTATAAGAAAATCTGTACTGATTTAATAGACTTTTAGTAAAGATTATATCCTAAGCATATTTATAAATGTGCCCAGTCAAATTATGATCAGTTGTGTCAGTAATTAAAGTTAATTATTAATTAACCAATGTCACATAAAAAATCAAAAAGACTCTCATTGACTTAATAAATCACAGTGATTACTACAAATATTCTAGCTTGGTGATATTATCTTGCAACTCGGGAAAAACAAAGAAGGAAATGCCATAAAAAGGTCATAGTATAGTACGTCATTCAGAATTGCATAGAAATGTAGTATAGAATGGTCATTGTATAGTATGTCCTTCAAAACCGAATACAACTTTCCTAGTATAGTATGTCATTCAAAATTGCATAAAAATGTCATAGTATAGTATGTCATTCAAAATTGCATAAAAATGTCATAGTATAGTATGTCGTTCAAAACTAAATAAAACTGTCCTAGTATAGTATGTCGTTCAAATTTGAATAAAAATGTCATAGTATAGTATGTCGTTCAAAATTGCATAAAAATGTCATAGTATAGTATGTCATTCAAAATTGCATGAAAATGTCATAGTATAGTATGTCGTTCAAAATTGAATAAAAATGTCATAGTATAGTATGTCATTCAAAATTGCATGAAAATGTCATAGTATAGTATGTCGTTCAAATTTGAATAAAAATGTCATAGTATAGTATGTCGTTCAAAATTGCATAAAAACATCATAGTATAGTATGTCGTTCAAAATTGAATAAAAATGTCATAGTGTAGTATGTCGTTCAAAATTGAATAAAAAGGTCATAGTATAGTATGTTCTTCAAAATTGCATAAAAATGTCAGTATAGTAGGTCGTTCAAAATTGAATTAAAATGTCACAGTATAGTATGTCATTCAAAATTGCATAAAAATGTCATAGTATAGTATGTCGTTCAAAATTGAATAAAAATGTCATAGTATAGTATGTCATTCAAAATTGCATGAAAATGTCATAGTATAGTATGTCGTTCAAATTTGAATAAAAATGTCATAGTATAGTATGTCGTTCAAAATTGCATAAAAACATCATAGTATAGTATGTCGTTCAAAATTGAATAAAAATGTCATAGTGTAGTATGTCGTTCAAAATTGAATAAAAAGGTCATAGTATAGTATGTTCTTCAAAATTGCATAAAAATGTCAGTATAGTAGGTCGTTCAAAATTGAATTAAAATGTCACAGTATAGTATGTCATTCAAAATTGCATAAAAATGTCATAGTATAGTATGTCGTTCAAGATTGAATAAAAATGGCATAGTATAGTATGTCTTTCAGAATTGCATGAAAATGTCATACTATGGTATGTCGTTCAAAATTGGAAAAAAAAGTCATAGTATAGTATGTTGTTCAAAATTGAATAAAAATGTCAGCGTATAGTATGTCGTTCAAAATAAACAAAAATGTAATAATATAGCATGTCGCTCAAAATTGCATAAAAATTTGTCATAGTATATAGTATGTCGCTCAAAATTGTATAGAAATATCATAGTATAGTATGTTGTTCAAAATTGCATAAAAATGTCATAGTATAATATGTCATTCAAAATTGCTAAAAAATTGTCATTGTATAGTATTTTAAAAGTGCATAAAAATGTCATAGTATAGTATGTCGTACAAAATTGCATAAAAACTTTTAATAGTATAGTATGTCGCTCAAAACTGCATAGAAATGTCAAAGTATGGTATGAAGGTCAAAACTGAATGAAACTGTCATACTATACTTTGTTGTTCAAAATTGCAAAAAAAAATTCATTGTATATTATGTCATTCAAAATTGCATAAAAATGTCATAGTATAGTATGTCGTTCAAAACTAAATAAAACTGTCCTAGTATAGTATGTCGTTCAAATTTGAATAAAAATGTCATAGTATAGTATGTCGTTCAAAATTGCATAAAAATGTCATAGTATAGTATGTCATTCAAAATTGCATGAAAATGTCATAGTATAGTATGTCGTTCAAAATTGAATACAAATGTCATAGTATAGTATGTCATTCAAAATTGCATGAAAATGTCATAGTATAGTATGTCGTTCAAATTTGAATAAAAATGTCATAGTATAGTATGTCGTTCAAAATTGCATAAAAATGTCATAGTATGGTATGTTGTTCAAAATTGCATAAAAATGTCATAGTATAGTATGTCGTTCAAAACTGAATAAAAATGTCCTAGCATAGTATGTCGTTCAAAATTGAATAAAACTGTCATAGTATAGTATGTTGTTCAAAACTGAATAAAAACATCATAGTATAGTATGTCCTTCAAAATTGAATAAAAATGTCATAGTGTAGTATGTCGTTCAAAATTGAATAAAAAGGTCATAGTATAGTATGTTCTTCAAAATTGCATAAAAATGTCAGTATAGTAGGTCGTTCAAAATTGAATTAAAATGTCACAGTATAGTATGTCATTCAAAATTGCATAAAAATGTCATAGTATAGTATGTCGTTCAAGATTGAATAAAAATGGCATAGTATAGTATGTCTTTCAGAATTGCATGAAAATGTCATACTATGGTATGTCGTTCAAAATTGGAAAAAAAAGTCATAGTATAGTATGTTGTTCAAAATTGAATAAAAATGTCAGCGTATAGTATGTCGTTCAAAATAAACAAAAATGTAATAGTATAGCATGTCGCTCAAAATTGCATAAAAATTGTCATAGTATATAGTATGTCGCTCAAAATTGTATAGAAATATCATAGTATAGTATGTTGTTCAAAATTGCATAAAAATGTCATAGTATAGTATGTCATTCAAAATTGCTAAAAAATTGTCATTGTATAGTATTTTAAAAGTGCATAAAAATGTCATAGTATAGTATGTCGTACAAAATTGCATAAAAACTTTTAATAGTATAGTATGTCGCTCAAAACTGCATAGAAATGTCAAAATATGGTATGAAGGTCAAAACTGAATGAAACTGTCATACTATACTTTGTTGTTCAAAATTGCAAAAAAAAATTCATTGTATATTATGTCATTCAAAATTGAATAAAAATGTCATAGTATAGTATGTCGTTCAAAATTGAATAAAAATGTCATAGTATAGTATGTCATTCAAAATTGAATAAAAATGTCATAGTATAGTATGTCATTCAAAATTGAATAAAAATGTCATAGTATGGTATGTCATTCAAAATTGAATGAAAATCTCATCGTATAGTATGTCGTTCAAAATTGAATACAAATGTCATAGTATAGTATGTTGTTCAAAATTGCATAAAAATGTCATAGTATAGTATGTCATTCAAAATTGCATAAAAAGGTCACAGTATGGTATGTCGTTCAAAACTGCATAGAAATGTCATAGTATAGTATGTCGTTTGGGGTGTCGGTGGCTTAGTGGTAGAGCATGCACCCCATGTACAAGGCTGTTACCACAGTGGCCCGGGTTCGAATCCAGCCTGTGGCCCTTTGCTGCATGTCATCCCCCCTCTCTCTCCCCCTTTCACGCTTACCTGTCCTGTCCAATAAAGGCAAAATGCCCTAAAAAATATCTTTTAAAAAAAAGGTAGTATAGTATGCCGTTCAGTATTTCATAAAATTGTCACAGTATGGTATGTCATTCAGAATTACATAAAATTGTCAAAGTATGGTATGTCATTCAAAATTACATAAAATTGTCATGGTATAGTATGTTGTTCAAAATTGAATAAAATTGTCATAGTATGGTATGTCATTCAAAATTACATAAAATTGTCATGGTATAGTATGTTGTTCAAAATTGAATAAAATTGTCATAGTATAGTATATCTTTCAAAATTGCATAGAACTGTCATAGTATAGTATGTCGCTCAAAATTGCATAAAAACGTCATCGTAGGGGCGTCGGTGGCTTAGTGGTAGAGCAGGCACCCCATGTACAAGGCTGTTGCCGCGGCAGCCCGGGTTCGAATCCAGCTTGTGGCCCTTTGCTGCATGTCACTCCCTCTCTCTCCCCCTTTCATGCTTGTCTGTCCTATTAAATAAAGGCTAAAAATGCCCCAAAAAATGTCTTAAAAAAAAAAAACAACTCATTGTATACTATGTCTTTCAAAATTGCAAAAAATTGTCATAGTATATTATGTTGCTCAAAACTGCGTAAAAATGTCATAGCATATCATGTGATTCAAAATGACATAAAATTGTTATAGCATGTCGCTAAAAATTGCACAAAAATGTCATAGTATAGTATGACGTTCAAAATTTAATAAAATGGTCATGGTATAGCATGTCGCTCAAAGTTGCATGAAAATGTCATAGTATATTATCTGATTCAAAATTACATAAAATTGTCAGTATATGTCATTTAAAATTGTTTAAAAATAGCATGTCTTTCAAAATTGCAAAAAATTGTCATAGTATATCACGTGATTCAAAATTACATAAAACTGTTTTGGCATGTCGCTTAAAATTGAATAAAAATGTCATAGTATAGTATGTCGTTTAAAATTAAATAAAAATGTCATAGTATAGTATGTCATTCAAAATTGCACAAGAATGCCATAGTAAAGTATGTCGTTCAATATTTCATAAAATTGTCATGGTATAGCATGTCGTACAAAATTGCATAAAAATGTCATAGTATAGTATGGCTTTGAAAATTGCATAAAATTGTCATAGTATAGTGTCACAGTGTCTCCTAGATTACAGCTGTCAGCCAGGTTGTTTGTTTTCTTTCCCCTCCCCCCCTCACTCTGCACTCTGCCAGCCCAGCAATCCTCTACACCTGTTCCTGCCTCTGCTGCCTCACACACCAGATCCTCATCTCATCATCACCCAGCCACTACAAGAGTTGACTCTGACCTGCAGTCCCTGCCGGACTGTCCTCAACACACGAAAGCCAACCTGCCAGCCCTGCCAGACATTCGAACCACAAGCCTGCCAGCAGCCCTCCTACCTGGAACCATTCATCCGCTTCACCCGGCTTACACACCATTCACTCCATTCATTCCTTATTGAACTTTTGTAATAAAGACTGTTAACCTGCCATTGTCTGCCTCTGGGTTCTTCTGCACTAGCCCTGACAGTATAGTATGTCATTCAATATTTCATAAAAAATGTCATAGTATAGTGTGTCATTCAATATTTCATAAAAATGTCACAGTATAGTATGTCGCTCAAAATTGCATAAAAATGTTATAGTATAGTATGTTGTTCAAAACTGAATAAAAATATCATAGTACATTATCTGATTCAAATTATATAAAACTGTCATAGTATAGTATGTCGTTCAAAACTGAATAAAAACGGCATAGTATAGTATGTCGTTCAAAACTGCATTAAAATATCATAGTATGGTATGTCCTCAAAAATTGCACAAAAATGTCATAGTATACATGTCGTTCAAAATTGCATAAAAATGTCATAGTGTAGTATGTAGCTCAAAACTGAACAAAAATGGCCTAGTATAGTATGGCTTTGAAAATATGCTAAAATTGTCACAGTATAGTATGGCGTTCAAAATTGCATAAAAATGTCATAGTATAGTATGTCGTTCAAAATTGCATAAAAATGTCATAGTATAGTATGTCGCTCAAACTTGCATAAAAATGTCATCGTACAGTATGCCTTTGAAAATTTGCTAAAATTGTCATAGTATAGTATGTCGTTCAAAATTGAATAAAAATTTCATAGTATAGAATGTCCTTTAAAATTACAAAAAAATGATATCATATAGTATGGCTTTGAAAATTTGCTTAAATTGTCATAATATAGTGTGTCCTTCAAAACTGCCTAAAATGTCATAGTATAGTATGTCTTTCAAACTTGAATAGTCATAGTATAGTATGTCGCTCAAAATTGAATAAAAATGTCATAGTAAAGTATGGCAAAAACATGTCATAGTATAAATGTCATAAAAAGGTCATAGTACAGTATGTCTTAAAAAAAAGAAGTCATCAAAATAGTCATAGTATGCTGAAAAAATGTCAGTATAGTATGCCATAAAAAAGTCACAGTATAGTATGTCATAAAAAAGTCATAGAATAGAATGTCATAAAAAATGTCATTAAAAAGTAATAGTATAGTGTGCCATAAAAGTCATAATATAGTATGTTAAAAAAAAAAGCCATAGTATCGTATGCTAAAAAAAATGTCATAGTACAGTAAGTCATAAAAAAGGTCATCGTATTGTATGTCTTAAAAAGGTCATAGAATAACATGTCATAAAAAATGTCATTAAAAGAGTCATAGTACAGTATGAAAAAGGAAAAATGTCATGGTATAGTATGCTGACAAAAAACTTCATAGTATAGTATGCCATAAAAAAGTCATGTCATAGTTTGTTGAAAAAAACTTCATAGTATAGTATTCTGAAAAAAACATTATAGTATAGTATGCCATAAAAATATTAGACAATAATATGCTGAAAAACATGTCATAGTATAGTATTATGAAAAAAGTCATTGTATAGTATGCTGAAAAATACGGCATAGTATAGTATGCTGTAAAAAGGTCATAGTATAGTACATCATAAAAAAGGCATAGAATACTATGTCACAAAAATGTCAAAGTATAGTTCATTGAAAAAAACTTCATAGTATAGTATGTCATAAAAAAGGGCATACAATAGTATGCCACAAAAACTTCATGGTATAGTATGTCTTACAAAAAAATTCAGTCCAGTATGCCATAACAATGTCATATTGTAGCATGCCAAAAAGTCATCGCATAGTATGGCAAAAAAATATATGTAGTAGATTATGTCAAAAGAAATGCCATAAAAAAGTCAGAGTATAGTATGTCATAAAAAGTCATAAAAAAGTCAAAGTACAGTATGCCGTAAAAAAAAAAAGTTGTTGCTTAGTGTGTGAAAAAAAAGTCATAGAATAGTATGCCACAAAAAGGTCCCAGTATAGTATGCTATAAAAATGTCATTAAAAATGTTATAGTATAGTATGTGATAAAAATGTCATATCAGGTGTGCCAAAAAGACAGTAAGCCATAGTATATATATATATATATATATATATATATATATATATATATATATATATATATATGTGTATATATATATATATATATATATATATATATATATATATATATATATATATATATATATATATATATATACACATATGGTAAGAAAAAAGTCTTTGTATATTTAATACACCATTAAAATGTCACAAAAAGTCATAGCACGGGAAAGGGACAGTGAGCAGCGAGTGGGCCATTATTGCATAATTAAACCCCACAGTGTGATACAGCACTGTCACTCCTCAGAGGTCTAACTTCTTTATAAGAATAATAAAACAGTATTTAATCCAGAGTAGAGGCAAAATTAGAGATTAATAAGCATGACGGTTAAACCCAACAATAAATTAAGAGTTAGTTACTTAGCATGTTATGTTAGCTACACATTAGCCTTAAACAGCTGGTACTATAGCTAGCGTGGTGAGCTGTGAGCTGATGGCAAGAATGAATAAATCACCAGTCATAAAAGCTGTAATAAAAGAGTACCTACAGATAATGCTCCAATATCAACATTTGGGGAGTAGATAACATATTCAACATGAGTTTTAGATCCTCTTAGTCTGCTGATGTTTCAGAGATCACTGAACGATGTTCAACAGATCTGTAGTGGTGTGTAGAACTATATTCTCACCCATGGAACTCATAAATCCAAAAGGATTAACATTTGTTAAGTGACCTCTCTTCAAACAGTTATTACATGTAGTTACCAGTCACACTGGGCTGTGCATGCATACACACAAATCCATGCTCCCCTCCGAGCACAGCTCTTGTCCAGCTGCACAGGCTTGGCTGGTGATAATAGTTTCCATGACAATGCAGCACTCCAAGTGCATCAATGCCAGCCTGGATAAACAGTGATCCTTTACCAAAACAAGGGGGTCATTACGACAGCTTGTCAAATCAATGTTGAGAGTGTCCTGGCTGATTAAGGCGTCCCCTCTCAGTCCTGACACAGTGTCAATACTGGCTGGCCTGTGGCGGCACACTCCCATGATTGGACTGAAATGCCTATCAGTCAGGCAGCTGAGCTGGACTAATGATTCCCTGTGCTGCCTATTAGAGTGACATGACAATTTAATCCTGTGGGCCAGGCAAGGAAAAAGTGACCTTGGTGCTTTATATTGAGGCTGAGGTAAATTGACAAGAGCAGATAAATCTTTACCTTGGGCTATTAACAGAATTAAAGAACAACAACAACAAAGGCAGAAGGTCCTCTCTTTTTGTTGTGTTTGTCCCTGCCTTTCCCAACATTGTTATATAAAAAAGCCCTTAAATCTGAAAATAATCTGGCGAAAAACAACCATAATACATCACTGCATCATTAAAAGTTCTGTATTCTCATCATTTCCAAAACATTTCCACTCTGCACTGCTGCGATCGATCTAACGCTTAGAACAACAAAGAGTCAAATAAAAGCCATAGGTTGAATTCTTCTCTGCTTTGCTGTCAAGCTGGAATATTGAAAGTGGATATTGCTTGAAGCTCAAGGTTTTTCAGATGTTCAAAGCCATTCCAGCATGGCCCCGGGGCAAGGTATATTGCCTTGGACATCTATCTTAAGGCTATGAGAACATTGACTACATGGTTGGAAAAAGGCCATGTGTTTACACAGATGTTTCAAGCTTTTAGCACACAGATCTTCCTGTACCGAGCCGCACCACCATCTTTTGTGCCAAGGGCCATATACATTTTGCATTAGTTTACCCTTTGATACAGAAATGAAGGAGGGCAGGAGAGCTAGCAGACTTGCACGCAGTGTCTGAAACAAAGTAAAGATTCTCGGCGCTGAATATTTCTCTGAATGTGATTTAAAATGAGGAAAACTTTGCTTTTAACATTTCCGTCACCGCAGCTTCATTTGTTCGTTTTTTTTGTTTTTTTTTTAATAGCTGTTGCGAGGTAACCTGTACACACACAGAGAAACACTGTGTCTCTCCTTATTTCTACTATTGAAACAGAAAACAAATGGCACTAGATAAGAATTTCATCCCGGTTGTAAGGACAGATCGCCGTCACTGGGAGGCAATTTGCCTGTAAGGCACAGTTGCTGCACTGACCCTTTATGTTCCCTGTAAAGGTCAACATTTCCTTTTCTTTTGTTTCACTCCATGCATGCATAAATCAAAGCTCTTGGCTATTTTCATCTGTGAAGTGGGAAATACCACTCATCAAAAGCCAAATACAACCTGCATAATAATGGAATATTGCTACTTTGATATAACATAAAACAAAATACCATCTGTGGATGTTGTTAAGATGTAGTTTGTGGGTTGGTTTAAGGAATAAATGCTTGCGGTAAATGCAATTTGGTTCAGCATCAGCAATCAGTGCCATATTTGTTATGCTAAATTGTAATTTTGCACATTAAAAACACCCTCTCTTTTGCCTCTGTGCAGAGAAATTAGCAGTAACAAACAGCAAACAGATGGCACCATCCAATAACATCACTTCTCAGCCCAAGTTGTAAACATGATTTACAATTTGCAAGATATTATTTACTGTGATTCATGTTTGTGTCAGTTCCACACTGGAGGTTAATAGAAATGCCAGCATGCTCACTGATTTACTTAGTAAAATTTTCATCCCAAGGTTCAGGTTCAGAAGATTGGAGTCAGAGAGAGTTACAGGATTCATGCATTATGCAGAAGAAGCTGACACGACCTTCAGCCATCACAGTCTTCTCTATATATCACAGTGGGCTTGACCCTCCCAAGGCCGGAGGGAGCATTTGATATATTTAACCACTACTGCCATTAAATTACTCACATTCTTTAAGAGCCGAAGACGTTTTATACAGCTAGCAACATGGAGGCAATATAATTTTGATTAAAAGTGGTTTTACACTTTGTATTTGCCTTTTACCGCAGGTGATGCTTCAGCAATAAGGAAGACATTCATAAGTCAACAGCAAACTAAATCAACAAATAAATCTCCTGCAATGCCCTTCTGATTTTTATGCCTCACATTATGGCTTTGCCATATGTTGGCCATATGTAGAGATAAAAAAAGAAAATCCACTCCTGCTGTTTGATACAGAACACACCATAAAGTGATAGGAAATAAAGTGCTGTTTTAGAGGGTGAGGTCCATTTAAATATAATTGGCTTTAGAATTATTTATGACATTAATTGCCACATTATCGACTGGCTGTCAGCTCCTTGGGCTCGCAGTCCATTCTTCTTCACAAAGAGCGCCAGCTCAGCCTAAAGTAGATTGACAAGCTAATTATACCATCTTCCCTCTCAATGATAAATGTCACTAATGTGAATCTGGCCCAGAAATAAGACCCCTTAGTCACCTCAACCGCAAAAGTCTCCCACTCCAGCCAGGATCTTTAGATAGGGATGCTTGACTCTGCTTCATTTCCTCCTGACTCAAGTTATCTTAGAGGATACAAGACCCAGATTGTGAAATCTCTTATTGCATCATGTGTAATACCTCACAATGAGACACACTGGAATCGACACATTTTATACTGAAGGCACCAGTATGCTTCATAAGAACTGCTTGTGGGATGGTTGAACAGCTTCAGAAAAGCCCCCCTACCACACCTTTCTGACATCAGATTGGGGCAGGCTATGTCTGAAAAATTCTTGACAATTCTTTCAGGAACTGACAAGCTAACAAGCAAACATTCTCAATCACCTCACCTGGCAATTTGCTACCTGTGCAGGGAGGAGACGGGAGCCAAGATGTGAACTTCTCTCTTTAGCTGTCTTTTTTGGTTTGCTACACAAGTATGAAACACTTTTTGTATGCAAAACCAAGTGCAATGAGTGCCGTTATCCTTGTATATCCTTAATATCATGTCTTCCCCCTCTTCTCTATGTTGACCAGCTTTTCACTCTGCCTTTGACTGTAGCCATATGGAACAGCTATAAACACTTTTGATTTCCAACCTGGATGATATACTTTATATGAACTAATTATTGTCCAATCCAGTCCCCAGAAAAAAGTTGGCATTGTACATTTCTGCAAACTACAGATATGTTACGTTTGCACATTATTATGTGGTGGATATGATGAAACTTAACATTGCAACAATGCTGTGCCTAACGTGGTTAGGTTTAGGTTAGGTTTATACCCAGTTTGGGGGACACAATCCATAGCTTAGTAAAAAACAACCACTTTTCGGTGGAAATACAGCAATGACTTGCCACAAAACATCCAGGTTTGGGAGTGACTTCCTAAATCACAAGCTGTTTTGTTGTTTGTTTGGCAGGCAACTCGCCCAGGTGTCATGTCATTCACCATCCCCTCCATCTCCCGATTAAAAAGTCAGCTCATATACTACTTCACTGTGCAAAATGTACAAATGCGTGGTTTGCAGAAACGTACAATGCCAACATTTTCTTCTGCCGACTGGGTTGTATTGTCTGCATAATACAGTCCCTTACGCAAATATACTGTATACGTAAGAATAAATGCACTCCAAATGACTAACGCATACTGGATAATATAGTCTATTCTTTACTATCTGGATTATTTCACCCATCTAAATGTTTTGAGGAGAGTGAGGGCAAACATCAAAAACATTCTCCTGTCTCTCCACTCAAAAATGTTTCCTATGAAATCCCTTTTTAATGACACTGTTTACATATTCCGACTTCACTTAGGATGTATCCTGACAACAATGAGAGCTGACACATACCAAACTTGGTATGTCCCAGAGCCATCTTCAATGGCTGGGACGCTGTCATCTCCACCCACGTCAGTGGCAGTGTCTCAATGGTAGTGCGACACATGTCAAAAACTTTTAAACGTCTGCTCTTTTCAGCAGAGCGCTTCTGTAGCCCAAAGATGGCATTCTGTGTGTATTAATGAGCACATGAATACTGGTCAAAGAGTAAGCAGTATTTGCTGCAATATTGGCAGAGTGTCAAGAATGAAGCTTGTACTTTATTATGATTCTGAGGTTCTGTTGAACCCTCTCGATCGATAAACTCAAATATTCTTGACACATGAGCTTTTTAGCTGTTTTTTTTAATATCTGATAAAATCCCAATAATTGATGACATTATTACTCTGCAGCTCAATCACGCAGCTATCAGCGAAATAAAAAATTCAGCCTTATGCTCGGATGTTTGAGGAAAAGCCATCTCTGGTGATTGCACATGCCTCGTGCAGCCAGACACACACCTGAACTTTGACCTTCTTTGATCAGCAGTTTTGGCAAGGCAATCCATCATGGTGCTCTTACTGTCAGAAGAGGTGCCTGGCTGCAGCTGTGTGTCACTGGCTAAGAGGGGCTGCTTAAAGGCAATCATGTCAACCTCCACGCGACTGCTCAGACTCCCAGATTGAAGGAGGACTTGACAGGGCCAGAAGAGTCAGCTGAAGACACTGGAGGGCTGTGTCTGATTGCTCTGTGGCCATAAAGTGATGGCTGATTTTATCCTCTGTGAATAGCCGAATGAATGAACTCAAAAATGATGGAAATTCAACAAATGAAAACCTGACCTTTTTGTTAAACCACGGCTTTTGTCATGTTTTGCTTTTGAGGTGGTAGATACTGTACACTGTATGAGGCAAAAGCAAGGATGGTGCACTGCATGAACAAAAATGACACTACTTTTAATTAAAACTCATTACTCTCCATTACTAGTGATCTAAAGCTGCTCTGTTTAACTTCACAAAAACACAGGATATGAACAATTTTTTGAGTCTGACCTTCAAAATATGTTTCTGCCTCAGGACAATGTCTAGACAGACAGATTGAGTACTCTTTAAAGGGATCACTGGCTGAGCAGAGTATGCTGCTGAGCCGTGACTTTAACATAAACTTTGCAATTAGAAGACATGTAAAATGCTGGATTATTTTTTATGCTTCTCTTCAGCAAGGTTTCAGGGTGAGCTGACCTTACGCAAACACACCAAAAACAACAAACCCAGGGGGAATTAAATATATTTACATGCTCAGGAAAAATTGGTGGATGAATGGGTTTTTGCCCGGGGCAGGAAAATTGTATGGGTGTTTTGCGCTGATGTATACATTATAGATATTTGGAAAAAAGCCTGGATTCTTGTGCACAGAGAGACCTCCTGAGCAGCAGGTTAGGTCGTCGACTTAAATCTCCGCACACCAAATGCCACTTGTCAGATCCTGGAGAATGTAGATACATCCGGGTGTAAATAACACGAGCGGTGAATGATATTCCAGTTCCACTGCCAATGATTTCCTGATGGGAAAGCAGATAGCGTATTCCCCATCACTTTTATACAGGCACCGAGTGCATTAACGGCGAAAACGGGCCCTGACTTTCAGACAAAGAAGCTGAGTGACGGCTTGCTGACTGCAGCTCCGAGTGTGCAATAACATGATGTGAAAGGACATTGTCAGGAGCCGAGGAGACGAGCCCAGATTGTACATAGTGACAGAAAACAGAGATGAGGACAGAGATACTGGTGCCATATTAGTGGCCAGCATATTCAAACACCATCCTTGAGTCTAAGCAAACTTGACATCACCTCCAATGGCTTCAAAGTGTTCGCTCCCCTCCACCACCACCACCACCCCCACCCCCACCCCGCTTCTGTCTGCAGCCAGCTTTCCCCTCTGATGTGTCTCCAGACTCCGCTCTCTCTTATGTAGAGAGTTACCAGCAGGCCTGTTCTGTCAGGACAGGAGGATAGGGGTGCCGCGGCCTGCGGATACCCTCAGTCAATCTACATTTGGTCACCGCGGTGGGAAGTGTGCTCATTTTTTCCGATATCTGAGCTACTTGAGGTGATCTGAACACTGAAGTGTGAGGAGCTGTCACCTTGCATAAAGCTCTGCACCAGCGGAAGATGTACGGCTCCTGATATGCTAAGAGGGGGGAAGGGGGGGTGGAGATCTCTCCGTCCTGATAGGCTGTGAGGACACTGGGGACCCTATAAGAGGGAAAAGGGGGAATGTATTCCACTCTGTCCGCCCGGGGACAAGAGGTCGGCGGGGAAGGAGGCAGCTCATCACCAGGCCCCCTGCAGTCTCAGGACAGATTTATGCGGTTACCGGGCCAAACACGGAGGAGATATTTTAATGCTGTATCAAAATATCAACAAGGGGCCAGCAGAGAGAAGCACCAGCAATAGATACATCACTGCTTTTGTGGAAAGTTGGAAGACAAAAAGAGCACTGTTAAACCCTGCATGACAAGAATTATTTACTTGGTAAAACTCTGAATTTGTTTTAGTTTAGTGTTTTTACTGGAGGGTGTGCTGTAAGCCTGCCCAGTGGCAGTGGCCGGGCACCGCTGTTTGTACTCTACAGGCCATTAACAGTTCACCCCACCTTCTCCAGCAGGGCAGCAGCTGGGGAAAAAGGAGCATGCAGCAGTGGTGCAGGATCTCACCGGCACACACACACATAGAAAAAATGTGGCCAGAGGCAGGGAGGCTGGAGAACGCCCCGAGTAAAGTTGGCAGCTGTGCAGCTGTGTGTGATAAAGTGCAGCTCGCCGTAAATACACTCTGGGGCTCCCTGCACAGCTGGCGACCGTAGGTTACAGTTCTGAAAGATGGAGTGCAGGAAAGGGGATAGTGGGAGGAAGAGATGGATGAGGGAAAGGCAGAGCTTGCATCTACACATCATCTGTCTGAGGTGGAGAGGAGGATCAGGGCCAAATGCATGGGAACAAGGAAGATGAGGAGGAGGGTGAAAAAATGTTACTGTGTCACTAAGAGAAGAGTGCACTTGTCTGACATTTATGGGCGTCTGCAGACAATTAAAGAGGCATTAGCATGGTAGCACAGAAGCAATTTGGGCACTATACATATACTGTATGTGGCACACAAGAGCAGTGTATATTTTAATCCTACATTCTAACCAAACCCTGTTTATGAAATATGAGACATAATGAACTCATACACACATAGATCAGATATACTATCCATTAATTCCTGGCAGAAAAAACAAAGACCTGTCAATGTGTCAGGAAGACGAAGATCACAGTGAATTTAATGATCACTTTCATACTGTATTCAGCTTTTAGCCTTTTAGGGTCATTATTGTGTCAAGGGGTGACACAGTCAAAGGATGTGACACATACTGTGCGGTAACTCGCCACCTTCAGTCATTTCAATGAAGGGAAGGCAGCAGAGGCAAAGCAGTTTCAAATAGGAGATTGGGGGGGGGGGGGGGGGGGGGTATGAAGCATTTGCATGAACTCACAGATTTTGCTTTGCCTTGCTGAGTTCACGGTGTTGAATGTCTGGCAGTTGCTGCCTGGCTTTGGCTAGTTGAATAGTACACCACTTGGAAGCAGAAAGAAGACAAGATAATGTTAATAATAATGATAATGTTGGTGTCTGAGTACCCAGAGTATAGGCTGACCAAACGTCCTCTTTTGCCCGGACATGTCCACTTTTCACGTCCTGTCCGGGGCGTCCGGGTTTTTTTTAATAAACTGATGATAATGTCCGGTTTTCCGTGTGTTTGTGTGTGTGTGTGTGTTAGAGTGTGGCACGGGCCGCATATTTCTGTCCGAACCCGAACCGAGCCCGACATTATTTAATGACCAAAGCACTGAGTCTGTGTCACACAGTGGTTACAGGCTATTTAACAGGCCGGGTGTGCGCCGTGGGTGCTCAGCTGCGGAGAGGGAGACCTCCATGTTTGAGACGGGTGCGGGAGGCGGGAGGTCCGAGGCTTCCAGCGAGAGGAGAGGGAGAAATAAAACAAAATAAGATAAAATAGGAAAAACCTGTCTCCCTCTTTTATTTTATTTTCAGCGTTTAATCAAGGCGGAGGCAGACGGCTGGAGGTCCGAGACTTCCAGCGAGGAGAGAGGTAGAAACAAACAGCCAATGTGTGTCTGTGTGTGTTATGTTCAGGTGTTGTCACGTAAATAACAGTGCCCAAGCAATAAACAGGACAGACAATAGGATTTTATTTATTTTTACACTACATTTTCACTGAAAGCTGACCGGATCCGACCTGAGCCCGAATACAATTTATAGCTACATTTTTGACCAAACCCGGCCCGACCCATCGGGTACCGTCGGGCTCGGATCGCCACACTCTAGTGTGTGTATGTGTCCCCTATTGGGGCCTATCTGAATTTCTGTCTTTGAGAGATATTATTTTGTAATATAACTGAATTTTCTATCCATACATATAAATTTTAAATATATTAAAATTATAAGGCATCTTTGAGTAAACTGCAAGTATCATTTAAGTAGGCTATGTCATGGCCGGCCGAGTGTCCTCTTTTTTGGAAATCAAAATATGGTCACCCTACCAGAGTATTATGGCACTACCAACATATAAGGACAACCAGAGGGAAAAAACCTTTCCACAAAACTGCAGATGACTGGTTAATTGTCAAAATATGTAGAAATCTTTGGTTATTTTAGTGTTTTCTGTTCTCTTGCTATAGTTTGCAGCTACAAGCTAGCTTTCAACTCTGCCAGTGTTCAACTAAGCACCTGCCTGTCATCTCAGTCGTTAACAGTAGCCGCAGTAGTCACTTTTAAAAACGCTTTGCTTTTTTGGGGGAACACTCATCATGTAGGTGGTTTTAAGAGTGTTTAATGTCCGGCGGTGTGTAAGTAGCCTTAGCATCAAAGCTAGCTTTCCACTGTCTTACTAAGTTAAACTGCAGAATCAACCAGGGTTATAATAGTGTACTGAAATCTATTCAAAACACAATTGCACTTAAAGACCCTCTCCAGACAGATTTATAAGTATGTAAGAATACTTGTGCTATTAGATGAGGAGTCTGGGAGACTGGCAGACATATCTGAATGGTAAGTGTGGTTAGCATCTTTTATATATGTTGTTTGTTAGCTTGTATGCTAACTGGCAGGGGTTTACACCTCATTAAGTGGCATCTGCTACAGTTTTTGGTAGATGGTGGAGGGAAGCTCCAGGGTCTGGTTTATTTCCAAAAATTGCACACTCTACCATGTTTGCTGTCAAACTTTCACTATGCTAATGCTAACTCTGCTCTCTGTACTGACGAGCCCACTCTGTGGTAAAGATTTCAGGTGTCTTTGCTGGTGTTGTGTCGAAGTTGGTTCCCCGTTTAATATGGGTTTCCTGTATTAGACAGGGTTTGGCTTTCGCATTAGTGATATACCTAATATTGCTTGGCATTTGAATCTCAGATTTTAGGGAAGTGCACAGACATTGCCTCCTTCAGTAGGAATGTGAAAACACCTCTCTAGTGACATATTTTGATACAAGTCAGAACAGTCAAGGTCGGACATTTTAGGGGACATAAACAGAAGAAAAACATATTTTGAAGTGGAGGGAGGCTTTAAATCATCACTCACAACTTCAGCAGTATAGTGCCGAGCAAACAATACAGTACCAAAACACATGAGCTGATTTAGCTGAAATGACAACAAAGGTTTTTAAGAATATTTTACCCTTGACAATGATAAATATAAGTATTCAGCCATAGTTTAAAAATATGTACTGTAAAATAATTCCTGATCTGTTAAAATGTTACTCATTTTTATCAATATACAGTGTTTGAAATATGACTACAGTCCATGATTTGACCTATTTGATGATCTAAATGAAATGTCACTGTCACATAATGGTGGTGAAGTCTTAGCAGCTATAACACAGTGTTGACATAAGGTAAAACATTACTTTAAAATGCAAAATTAAACCAAATGACAATTAGTTATTTCAAGTGCATAACTATTAATGTCATGTTACTTTTGCTTGCTCAATATTTGCATACAGTATATATTTAAATACCCAAAACAACCAATAAGAGTGGACTGAAGTATTAGTTTAGATGATAAATCATTAATTTCCACTGTTGTTGTTGCTGATATCCTCCCGCTCCCAAAGGAAACACAGAGACACAGCTGATAAAGTTATGCAGACATTTATTTTTCACTTCCAGTGATTTAGCATGACTGTGCTTGTCACCATGATTTAGAGCAGTCTGCAGTCTGCGTTCTGTTTATTGTGACCAAACAAGTGCAGCGCCTGCACGCTTTCAACTTCAGGGTTATTGATTAAAGTTTTAAATGGTTGCCATATTACCCAGGGACTTCTGGGAGATTCATTTGCGTCGATGTTCATCTGTAATTCATTAGCCATTTAGACAGCTCAACCGCAAGGACTCTGTCTTGAGAGAAAAGGCCATATTTCACACAGCAGAAGTATGACGGCAATCCTATGAACAGTAACATACAAGAGATTTAATGTTGTAAACAAAACAGAATATGCACATATTTAAAACTCCAATAATGATATTATCAACAAATGAAAAAAACATGTTATGTGAAAGGGGTCACACACAGTGACAAAACTACAGAGAATTATCACCTCCAACTCCAGCTCATTATCTTGATTCTACAGCACATTAACTGTATGGTAAAGACTCACTGCTCTCATTATCCTTATTTCCAGCAGGCAGGCAGTTTTCAGCAAACAATAAACTTAAGCTCCGTGCCCGCCCAGCACCAAGCAGTACATACACAGAGTGAGCATCAAGTACCTTAAGAGCCAAGTGTATGTACATGGTATATCTAAGTGGACCAAAACAGAGCAATTGTGAAACTAGAATTACTACTTCACAGTTGGATGCCTTCGAAAACCAGTAAAGTTTCAGTAACAAGACGTGCCAAATTTGAGGAAATTCTCTCAAGGTGTTTTTGACATGTTACATTCACGAGAATATGGCGTATGGACAGACAGATGGACAACCCAAAAACATAATGCCTGCAGCCACAGCTATCTCCGGCACAGGGCCATAAAATACAAATATAATTTTTGTCACACAAACAACTTCAAATGAATGATAATGTTGCTTCCTGTTGGATGTGTAAATAGGCAACTGTTAAAACCAAAGTTAGGTAGGAACATCCAGAAACTGATTCAAAATCCCACTCACAATAATGCAAAATACTTTAAATCAAGCCTAATACTCAACTCATGCCATATACTCAACAACCCTTTGTGTGGTTCACTCTGTCAAGATGTTATTTCTATGGTCTACGGCAGTCAAAAAATATTGGTTAACAGGGACAACTCTCCCAAATCCAAAAGCTAGAGCGCTAAAACTCAAATTTGTCATTAAGTATGAAGTGTGGAACTGCTCCACAGACAATGAATTGGAAAAGATGTTATGATTGACACTGAGAGCACCCTGGGGAATGTTCTGAGTATTGAATCACTGTAACGCTGTGCTAACAACAACAATTACTTTCAAGTAGACAACTGACAATTGATTTCAATTGCGGAGATTCTTGAAATCGGCTAACTTGTTTATTTATGTTGTCATTTTCAGTTGTAGCTGTCACATTTAAAGATACATAGTTAAACAGGCAGATATATAGATATATATATAAGTAGTCAGATATATAAAATATAGTCAGATAGATCTATCTGTCTATCTGTGCTGCTTTGCTAGCATCTTTGATAAACCAATTTTACCTGCACAGAAGCTAAACAATATACCGCTGTAGATGAAGGCAGCAGGAAAACATACTTTAGCCACCAGAAAGACCCACCTTTGCACCTTCAAATTCATTGTTTTCAGTGTAGAAGCATGGCAGGCATGATAAAACGGCAGAGTGACACCATCGTGGCACACACACATTCCCAAATGTCTGATTTCAAGGTATGATAGCTGCGCCACGAGATAAACTGAGTTCAACTTTTTTGAACGCAGCGGCACACACAGCATGTCATGTGATATGATAAGGACCAACCAATCACAGCCGGCAGATATCTTTCCCTTCTTCCATAAATATCAGTCTGTGGTAAATATGGAGAGGAAGTTGATCATTTTAGTGCAGAGCTGCCCGAGCTTTTCATCTGTCCCATGGACAATAGACCCACAAACACAAAGATCAGCTCTGCACTCAGGATTTCTAGTGAGGTTGAGATTGCTTAGCAACCTCAGACACAACCTGCTGCCACACTCTTGAAAGCTGGCACAGAAAAGGCACAAGATTAGCACCTAATGCCAGACCTTATGTTTTCCAGGTAGTTTAAGACGCGGCATGTATACGGCCCATGAGTCTACACCATATTTAGAATATTTAAATTTTTTTACCTTACATACTAATTGATCGAAGCAGTGTTAGACCAGCAACTCCCGTGTTCTGCAAAGTAAAATTACTGTAATTGTCAGTGGAATCTCGTGGCTCTGAGGTAACAGCTTCAGTTCCCTTTTGGAGGGGCTTGTCTGACAGCAAGATAGAGTGGTTAGTAATAATCTAGATATCGTGTAAACTTAAACTGATATTGATTATTCGTTATATTGACCAACTGAGGCAGTCTTTGTTCAGTGCCATTTTGTTTTATGTACATGATGCTGGAATTTTCTACCCAAAATGTATTGTAAAGAAATACTGTGATTACGTCTATATGGGTACATTATCTGTGTCAGAATTGAGACCACTAAAACAGAATAAAGCTAATTTGGGTGTAAAAAGGAAAACAAACATTCTGTGGGTCCACAGAATCGGTCTCCCATCCATTGTCTATGTAGCAGCTCCATGACATTACAAGCTTAATACTTCTCTGGTTTCTGGCTTTAAGAGAGTAGCTCATGTTCACAAATATTGATTCAACTTTCCTAGGCCATGGAAATAACATGTTGGAAATGTTACATCATGTGTTCCCCCTTAAAGAAATACCTCCATGGAGTAAATGGATGAGTTAAACCTATGTGACGTCAGGATTTCTGCTCTCCATTAGGTGATAATATGTAAGAGCTGTGTTTCTGTCAAGCTTGTTGTGGAACTTTTCTGCCCTAAATGGCCAAATAAATCAATTAACACAGCTTCAAACCAAACATGCAACTCATGATCTGATCATAATTCATTCAACTTATTCATGAATTTTTTTCTCCGCAACAAAAGAAGATGTACGATGCAAAGTTAAAGCCCCAGCTAGGGAGATATTGCATGACTTGATTTCTTGAAAAATAATAAATTGCCATCTGGTTTTGATGTGATACAAAATAAGAAATATGACTGTGAAAGCTGAGCTGGCTGTGTATGAAGGCAAGTTGTGTCCTGAGGCTTTGGGTCAGCAGTCAATTAAATTATCACACTAAACTGAAAGACTTTTAAAATCCCCTTACTGAATAATGGTTGTCAGACACTCTGTATCCTCCATGACGTTCTGTAAAAAAGGTTGCAGCAATGGGATTAGGGCTTGATCCTCAGCTACTGCTGTGCCCAGTCTAAAATGACTATCCTCTTATCTCAAGGCAACAGAGCTACATTATGTTATGTACCGACTTCGTCAAGATAGAATGGATGTCACTGAAATTAATTTAATCTTCCTTAAATTAGCTTCTGACTATGAACTCTCGCAGTCAGAATTTATGTCCTCCAGAATTCAATTTCCTCCGCGGTGTGATATGCTTTTATCAGTTGGTAACTATTCGGTGGCCTCCAATAATGAGAGCTGTCACAGAGACCAGAAGCGGATAGTGTTTGATGGCGACCATCTTGTGACCACTGGAACTGTCGCCCACATCTACCAGGGATAGGGAGAAAAAAAAAATACTTGAGGGTTTCCAGACTTTACTGAGCTCACGCTAAGGCTACAGTAATTTCAGAATCAGATGCTGATCAATCTGGAATCACTTTAATCCAATTACTAGTCATTAGACCATTAGAGTGTATCACTGTTTGATTCATGGGTGCTGAAATGAAAGAAAGGGCATCTGGTGTCGGAAATGTTTTGAGTCACGACAGCAAGATAAGGGCCTGGAAAGATGCCTTTAAACTCGTTTCCACACCAGTTCTTGCATAGAATTATACAATAAATCAATTAACTGATAAAGCTCTATTGGGTGTTAATGTTTATTGGATGTTAAACCTGTTGATGTAATTAATGGAGGCCGTTATTGTTATCAAAATGTGTCTACAGTGGAATAAGCTCATGTAAAATTAACACCAGCTGTCAGTTTACAGGAGCGCTGAAATGATTAGTCAATTTATCAGTTTATTGACAAAAAATGAACCGACAACCACCTCCTTAATACATTAATTGTTTCAAGTCTGCTATTAAGACACAGGACCAAAAGTCTACAGTCATGCTTGCAACTCTGTGCAGCTGTACTTAGGCACAGCTGTACTTTGAGCTAAATGCTAACGTCAGAATGCTAACATGCTGATGTTTTGCAGGTGCCTTTTAATGCCTTTAGATTATACCCTTGGTCATACTGTGCACCTGTTAAACAATATAGGCCAAAAAATTTAAAATATTTTCTTGCTGTCTAATAAAATATGACGTGTGCTTACATAAGCTAGCATCAACCAGTTTCAACCAATAATGTCATGACATCCACCCATCGATCAACCTGCAACTTTAAGCCATAACAAGCTGGTTAGCTAGCTAGCAACAGCACTGTATGTTGATGTGTCTTCAAATGTTTGGCATCTTAAACCCCATTCATTTTCCTTACAATACCGTGGTTATGGGCCTGCTGGCTAGATTTTATTTACTTGAGAAAATCAATAGCTATCCTGCCAGTGTATGCTGTCACATCTCCATATTCATTACGACACACACACTTTTTAATAAGCAAATCAAGTCCTTCCAATATCAAATCTCGTCCAGCTAGATACTCTCAGAATCATGGATGTATAAAGAGAGTGGATACAGTGTTGGAGACGGGGCTCCATTCATTTCTAAAAGTGGCTCAGTGGCGTATGGAGCCAAAAAAGTTTAACCCATGTAAAAAATTACACAGATGATCGGAACTGCTTCTGCACTGTGTGGCCCATAGAGCAGGCGCATTCTACTGCCCAAGCCGGCTACTCCCAGTTTAGCGCTCCCCTAACTATGGGGATACAATGATTCAATCTTGCGACTTTTCTGGACTTCCAAATGTTATCGGACTGAATGGATCAAATTCTAAAAGTGAAATGAGTCATTTCGCAGGGGTTGCGAGGCTCACAAAAATGCATCCGCTGACTTACAGAGGTCTCTTTTGTGATGTAAGTCAATGGGAAAAAGTCTTTTTGGACCCAAGGGCATCATGTGACATTTGTAATTCCAATGACTGGCCACTTTGAAAATTGGCTTCAAAGCCCAGCGCTATTCCTGTGGGCCTGCTACAAATAACGATTCATTTGGACTTTAATGTTTACCATTATCTTTGTTTAAAATGCTAGCATGCAACATTTCACTGAACACAAAGTACAGCTGCTGGGTATGCTATTAGTTGTGGTCATAATTCAGTCCTTTTATTCTTTCCTTCAAAAATACTTTTATACACTGTGTTCTATCTGTTTATTTATTGTCTATTTTATTATTTTATTCTGTTCTAATTTAAAATGTTTGAAAATGCTTGCAACAAATTTTCTGTGTGTGTAGTATGGAAGGGGTTATGGCTGCATTTCATTGTGCATTCCTGTATTGTATAATGACAACAAAGCTGAAGCCTGAATGTCTAAACAGGATTTTGTGGCAATCCATGGAGTTACTGATCAACTGTTATTGCCATCCCGTAGCATGCCGCTAGTGTGGCTAAAATAATGCTAGTTCCTGCCTCTGATGTAAATATTAGCAGCTTTGCTCTATGTCACTGTAAAGTCAATCTGTGTGATTAGTTTCTGTTGTTTAGGCTAAATAATTAAACAGCAGACGTCACCTTAAATTTCAATTTAAGGTGACGCTTAATGGGCATTTGTCATTATTTATTTGTCACACACAACAATTAAATAATGCAAAATAACAGGGAGGATTCATTAAAGATGAAAATAGTAATTCGCAGCATCCCTAGTTCATAGCACTTAACACAACCCTGAGAAGGCGGCTTTCACAAACAGAAAAATATAAGCCTTCCTTAGCCAAACATACCAAAATCCACTGCTAAATAAAAATAAGAAACTAACTTCTACCTGACAATTTGACAACATAGACAGTTATGTTTTGAAGCCATATAAGCTCTGCCATGGGTCCCTTTCACCAGAAAAATCCCAAATGTCACTTCCTACCTGAGATGTTAGGTGCCCACCCGGCTGTCTGGTCCCCATTATTACTTTCATCTCATCTCAGCTCCTGATGCTTAATATGCTAGTACCTGAGGGTCCTGCCTCTGTCTCTAAACTCTGATTTGATGTGGCAAGGAGACAGAAAACAGGGAAGAGGGGGGACAGAAATAAAAGAACAAGGGATCAAAATAACTGTGCCTGGCTGGCTGAGTGGAGTGGGGCCCATCAACACCAATAACCGTTAGCTGCGAACACGTGTGTCACAGCGAGACAAGTGTCATATCACTCAGCCCACTGCTTCATTTGACTGGAACACATCAATCACTCAGGGAAATCCACTCAGACGTGCTGAGATAGGCCTCACCTCTGGCTCCCTCATTACGTTGCGTCAGTGTTAGTGAAACCCCAGCCTGTCAGGAAATCACTGTCGTCTTTCTCTAAAACAGCCTCTCTTGTCCAGTTGTTTCTATCATCCACGGGGTGAGAACAGCAGGGTGAGATGCTGCAGTGCACTGGAATCTTACAGCTATTACATATATGTCGATGTGTTTGGTGTTTTAGCTGACCTCTGCTACTACCCAAAATGCAAAAACGTCTGCATGGCTGCACACGTCATGGCCCATGAGCTGGAAGCAGATCATCAGTGCAAATTACTCATGACAAAGACGTGCTCACCAGTATTAAAGCTTCATGGCTGCAACAAATGATTGTTGTCATTATTAAGTACACTATATTTTGGACCCATTTTTTGATTCAATGTATAAAATGTCAAAAAATATAGGCTAAAGAAAAATATTAATGCCTATCACAAGTTCCCAGAGCGATGTGATGAATTTTGTCCCTGAACAGTCCCTGAACAGTCCCTGAACAGTCCAAACCCCCAAAGATAGATCATTTATATCATGATAAACAACTCATAAAAGCAAAAGTTTAATTTGAGTAGCTGGTGCCAGGGAATATTTGGCACTTTTAAATTTATGAATGACAACAAGAAGCTTAATTTTGTAAGTCCCCCTTAAAATTAGAAAATCCATGATTGAACTCCCCTCCCCATCATAATCTGTGGGGATGAAACTGAGAGGGAATCCAAAGTCTCTACTTATAAATGTAGTTAAGTATTTGGGTCAACTTTTTACATAATTTAAAATTAAATTTGTAACAGTTTTTGAGTGCAAAAATGTCCTATTATCAGGTGAGGCAAAGGAGACATTTCATTCAATAATACCCCTTTTCCACCAAAATTAGCATGTGTACGCGGGTTTTTTAAACACAGGAAAACCCACTAAAAATAGGCGAGAGTTCTTCCCATTGCTAGAGGACTGATAGGCACTGATAGGCAGTTCAGCTCATCGCACGCGAAGAGAAATGGAAGTGAGGAAAGTAAACAAATAGCTAAAGTCAAGAGGGAGTGAGAGCAAAATAAACTTGTTACATACTGTAAAGATTATTTTTCTTTAGCCATTGAGATCTTTAGCAGAAAGGTTTTGTGATGGCTTGTGTATTGACTGGCGCACGGTAAATATGTTCAGTTCTTTCAACACTGGATTGTGTTGTTGGTGTGCTAACTGGCTAACTAGCATCAAGACAGTCTCCTGGTTTCCCTCCTTGAATTAGGATTATGTCTTCTGGTGTGGAGAGTTATTTCCTCTTACGCAGGTGCAGAATATACGTGCTAGTTGACTATTGGCTGTAGTCTTTGAGGTGTTCATGTTCAACTTTTTTGGCCGACACATGGCAACATCAGGCAACACATCAGGGGGGGCCTTTGTCACAATTAGTTCTCTAAAGTCAGTTTGGTCTTTCTGGGCCTTAAATAGACAACTTTTCATGGTGTCAGAATAACAGCTGTTTTCATCTTTATGACCATGCATTTTCCAGCTGATCCAAGAGGGTTTTTAAAGAGTTTATGGAGATTTTTCTAAACACATAAAGGAATACTATATCCTTCAGTTCATCACAAACATTTAATATCAACACATCTGGATATACATGCTTTCACTGGACAGGAAGGGAATAAAAACTGTCATCTGCAAAATAACTAAAGCTGTTGGACAAATGTAGTAGAGTAAAAAGCACAATATTTACCTCTGAGATGTAGTGGAGTCAAAGTATAAAGTTGCAGAACATAAAAATTACAAGTACAAGTACCTTAAATCTGTACCTAAACACAGGTACCTAGTTACATTCCACTTTTGCCTATTGACAACTCCCCAAAAAAACCCTAGGAAATATAAGATAATCAAATGTTGTCCAATAATTTTCAGTCGATTGACTAACTGATTGACCAACAAGCTCACTTTTCTGCTCCAGTCCTCACTCATTGACATCCACAATAATCAATGGGACCGGTATCATTAATATCACATCTATGACACTGCAACCCTTTCATAATAAAACTCGTTATTTCAGCTCAAACTCTGTGTACAGAGTGAAAATGAGAAAGTGTCCCTCGGCGGCGGGCTTTAACGAAGGATTAAAGGCTTATTAACAAAGGCCTCCCTTGAAAGCCCAGCTCTCTCCCTAGCCACCGCCATGCTGCGCCCAGCTGTGTATACAACTCCGACAGGTAGAATAATAACGGTTATACATCACTGCACCTGAGAGCCCAATCATCTAAATCTTCCCCTGCCACCGCTGCCCAGACTCCATTACTTTATTGACACGCAATCTTAAGAAGGAGAGAAATATTGCACATGTAAGGTCACTTGGTTATGAAGACATATTATCATATTATCTGCATGAGGGTTGTAGGGCTCAGGCCTGACAAAGCTAATTATAATTGGACATGATACAGAGCTCAGAGCATATTACGTGCTTGGCTGCATGACAAAGTCGCAGCTGAGATATGAGGGGAGAGAGGAGTGGAGCATGAGCTGAAACTCAATGCGAGGAGGGCGAAGCTGCACAATAACAGCAGCCAGCTCTCTGATGATAATTTATGGATACATCCACTACAAGCACCAGGCCAAACCTGTTCCTGCTTGTTCACGAGGCACGAGATGGAAAGAGCCAGTTGTTCAAATACAAATTTCTTATGCACGCTGACTTGAAACAGCTCTAATGCCCAAATGTCACATTTAGTTAGTGACAACAAAAGTGGCCCCATGGCTTCTTATCTCCGCTCCCAAGGTTATTTCAGTATCGCCAGACACAAACGACTGTTTCTGTTTTTCTTCTTAAATGACTAAATCCTTGTGCTGCCTCCTTCAAAGCAGCCGTTTACCTCCAAACAGTGATGCATTATTTTTTAAAGCCAGCTCGCTCAAACTTGAAAAATCTAATCAACCTCGCAGAATAACAGGCAAAAAAATAACCGAGTCAAGTGATACTGTGCATCTGTTCGCTTCCAGTTTCCGTCCTGCAGCTTTATAATTTCATCACAGGGGTCGTGATCGGTGCTGTATGGAGTAGCTGCGATTTGTGAGCAGACCCAGAGGTCAGATGTTAACTTTAGTTTAATAGTGCCAGGCACAAAGATGAGTTTCCCCCCCCACTTATTTGCAGTGATTCATCGCTTCAGAGATGTATTAATATAATATGCATTCATTTATTCCCATGAATATGACTATTTTTACAACTGGTCTCAACTCTATTACTGTAGTACAGCACTATTTAACTTCCCAGTTCTTAAATAGCTGTCATCTGTGCACTAATGGAAACTTACTGAAATCAAAATCATTTCAGAGAGTTGACTATAAAGGTTAATTTGAGGAGTTAAATCTGCATAATGTATGATGTAGCAGGCGGTACGCTGTAACTCCCATGACTCAGTAGAGTCTCAGTGAAATGTCAAGTAAGATACACCTTGAAAAAATTGATATTTCTTACATGCCTGTACTTGGTTAGGTTAAGGGAGAGATCATATTTTTGGTTTTATTGCCTCCTTTGCGGACAGTTAAATCCCCCAAAATCAGAAATACATATTTGTCCTTTTAGCTGTAGTGCTATTTATCAGTCTAGATTGTTTTGGTGTGAGTTGCCGAGTGTTGGAGATATCGAGTGTAAAGATGTCTGCGTTCTCTCAAATATAATAAAACTAGATAGCACTCGGCTTGTGGTGCTCAAAGAGCCATAAAATACTTTTGAAAACCTCAACAGCAATGTCTCCTTCCAGAAATCATGACCTGGTTACTCAAGATAATCCACACACCTTGTTGTGAGCAGTTTCATGTAGGAACTATTTTCTTTCAACTGAACTACACCCGCCGCTAAGAAGAAGGCTTGGATCTACTGCTAGCTCACATAGCACCACTGAGCTAGCTAATTTAATAGCTCAGTTGAGGAGGATGCCATTAAAGTTTACATCCCGTGCTGTTACAAGCATAAGCCTCTCGTCCATGAGTAGATTCAGGCTTCCTTCTGTGCAGTGATACAGTTGGTGCCTGTAGTTTGGCATGAAGAAAATGGTTCCTACATGAAACTGCTCACAGTAAGGTCTGTGGATTATCTTAATTAAATGGGTCAGGATTTCTGGAAGAGACATAAGTTGTGTTTCCATCAAAATGTATCTTACATTTTATCCAAAATTTCAGAAAATCGTTAAAAAGGAAATGTGATTGAAATTGAGTATCTGTACTCCACTACATTTGAAAGACGAACATTGCACTTTTGACTCCACTGCATTTCTATGAAGGCTCTCATTACTTGTTACATTTGCTTTTAAGTTAGCAGATGACTTTTTACTTTTCTAAAATGCATTAGTCTGTAAACTGTGTGCATGCAGCTGCGTGTGGTTTGTTTGTCGAAGTGGTGTTCTTGTACATCTACCTCGCACATGCACTTCTCAGATCGCCCACCTCATTGGTAGAGACAGGGAGAGGAGAGGTTATCAGCAGGTGGTTGTATTTGGTTATGTGGTCTTACTATGACTACGGCAGCCGATGGAGATGAAGATTCCTCACCAGATCCCCCACGGCCATACCTCAAGTCCATGTTTGAAGTTTGTGAAATGAAGACTGATTCATGTTGTTTTAAATGTTTGCTTTGTTTACCAATCTCAGAAAGCATGTCAAGTAAACATTTGCTTGATTCCAGATGAATCTTTCAAACAAAGTTGTCGGTGCTTGTAGTAGTTACAGTTTTTGTGCTACATTGGTCAAATGACTGTTTGTGGATGTGTGTGTGTGTGTGTGTGTGTGTGTGTGTGTGTGTGCGGGTTCTACAAGCAAGTCAGTGCATTCAGTGGGTTGTTTTAGAGTCATTAGGTTCTGAAAATGTATTGTGACAATATACAACACCGGTTAGGATTTTTTAAAAAAAGTACTTTAAATACTTAAGTCGTATTGAAAGCAAGAACTCCAGTACTTTAACTCCAGTAATAATTTTATTCAGCAACTCTCGATTGTAGTGGAGTAATATTCAACCGGGAGTATCTATATTTTGACTCAAGCGGAGTTGTGTACTTTGTCCACCACTGGTTAAAAAACACACGGCACCATTGTCTTTAAAAATGTGTTTGTTTTTGTAATTTGGGTGAACTGAGTTTTTAAAGCAACAAAGGAACCTTTTCAGTTTGTCTCTTTTGTGAAGAAAACAGCTTTGTTATTTTGATGGAAAGCGAGAAGACTGTAAACTCTTACTGGTGGCCAGCCGCTGTGAAGCATCAACTGAAGTTTTTGGATTTAGCTTAATTAGGAAAAAGTATCTGGATAACACACAGTGTATTCAAATGTAATCCTGCGCATATGTTTCTTCTTAAAAATGAAAAATGTCTACAGCACTGTTGTGGTCTAACTTTTAAAACATACTGTCTCTCTCTCTCTCTCTCACTGCAAAAGATACTCAAAACATCTGGAAGTCCATCTGCCAATAAATCTCCCTGATAAACGATGGTGCTTCAGAAAATCCGAGGAAAATAATGAGTGGTGCAACATCTTGGCACAACTAAAAACATACTTGAAATACAAGACTACATCTCAGATGCTCAGCTCTGAGACCACAAATCACAAAGGCTCAGTGTATTAGGAATTTATTTCAAAGCACATCATGTCACACACACATTTGCAACTGTATATCTTTCCAGATACTGGCGAGTGATGCGGGAAGTCTGGTAATGCTCATAGGTGGACTGGAGTACACTGCAACATCACATCTTGAATTTGCATGCCACTGCACTCAGTATATTGTTATTAAAGGAACAGTGTGTAAGACTTAAGTGCCATTTATACTTGTGCGTCAGCTCTATGCTGAGTCTACACCTTTACTTGTGCAGTGGCGTGTTTGTGTTACTCTGCAGTTACACTTCCAAAACACTGGTAAACTGTGCTGTAAACTTTAGTTGATTCAAAACACACCCAAGACACACTTTAAACACACATTAAATATGGCTTAATGGAGACAATTTCAAACACAAGAAGACAAATTGGCTTCACTATAACTCACACCCTTCACAGACAAACACTTGTCTTTATCTGGACACATTTTCCACACAAATACAACATGCTAAAATTTTTAGCACAGGCCTATGGCATTTTACATTGTATAAATTAGCCTAGCGGCTAGCAGACTTTTCCTCTTCTCATATAAAACCAGGGACAACAGCAACATTTACAAAGGTAATGTTACAAAATTCGGCTCCATTACAACTCACAAGGTTCATCGACAAAACAACCGCAGAGGTCTCTTCCTCTCAATAACAAACAGACCAGGTGATTTAAAACTGGTAAAAACACTGAATAGGTTTCAAGTTACAAATCAGTGTTTCTCCGACTTAGTTTGTCATTTCAGAGACGAGCTGCTAGCACCTCCTAATATGTGCTCACCTATTTCCTCTGATAATTTCAGATTCAGACGTTTAGGAGGTTTTTACCAGGACCCAAATAAAGCACAGAGGTCTCTTCCTCTCCAAAACAAACAGATCCGATGATTTAAACCAGTAAAAACACTAAATAATGCAGCTAAAGCAGCAACAGAGGAGCTTCTAACTAACGCAAAAAATGCCAGTGGCCCCATTTAGAGCCAGTGTTTGGTTTATCTGTTCTGGGCTGCTGCAGAAACATGGTGGTAAAACATGGTCATCTTCTTGGAAGAGAACCTGCTCCTTATGTAGATATAAATGGCTCATTCTAAGAAAAGGAAAACGCAACGATTGTTATTTTCAGGTGATTATACACTAAAGAAAACATACTTATTATATTATATTATATTCCATTTCTGCCCCTCAAATTCTAAACACTGGACCTTAAAAGAGCACATTTGTTTTCCTGTAAATTGTTTTTCCCTCATCAAGCACACTTGCAGTGAAAGAAATTAAGCTGTAGATCATTTTCCTGACTGGAGATTGCTCAATATGTCTGAAATTAATCAAGAATATCCAGGTAATAGCAATCTGCCTATAAATTACTGAATGTTTAAAGCGTGCTGTTTGAGCATCACGGTTTTGCTTTGAACAATTAAATTCAATTACCAACTATTAAGCCTAGTGTTTCTGTTTGGAAACTCCCCCGCCAGCCGTCCAGCTTTGTCATCTGGTTTCAGAAACTCGCCATGACAGGCCATTTTTCATGATTTCTCTTACATTGGAAAAACACCAGTATTTTAATTAAGAGGCCTGAATGTCCAGATGCTTACCTATTTTTTTTAAATGATTACTGATGGGAAAGCCACGGGCAAAGCAGCCAAACATCGATGAAGGCGTGCAGGTTGCAAAGTGAGAATTCTCTTGTGTGCGGTGGAAATTGACATTTAAGGCTCTTTGAAGTTGGGACCGAACTGTTTGTGCCATTAGGGGCTCCGTGCTTCTTTAACAGCACACAGTTATCTCCATACTGCTAAAACACTTGAGTCCCTTAAAACCTATTAGATAAGATGCTCTCTGTAGACGGTCTATTATGGGAAAGTAGTGCATGCAGAGTGTTAGATTAGCATAAAATAAATCATGTGTTTCTTAGTGAGGACAGGGTCAGATGAGGGTCGGGAAGCAGATGAGTACCTGTGTGAGTTTGCGCTGCTATGTGAAGACAATCCAACAGGTGGCATGAGACCCCTGCCCTGCTCCTTAATTTCTGTCTTCAGCAGAAAAGGAGACACAGCTGCAGGGGACTGAAGCCACCTTTGTTGTGTTGTTATTTTTCTAAATTGGCTTCTAGACAGGAACTGAGCCTAATTTCCGCATTTTTGTGCTGATAATGTGAGAGGAGCCACATTATGTTTTCTAATCTAAGAAAATAAAAGACTCAGAGAGTGTAGTGTCTTCTTTAGTGAGTCCTTAAGTTGAAATCAGAAAATGTTTTCCCTTCACAATGCTTTCTTCTTCTTTGTGCGTCCACATTAGCACAATGAATATTAACAATATTGGCCTCTCAAGAATGTCAACAATTTTCTGCCTACTTATTTCAATATCCTCTTTGCACAAGGCTTTCATTTCCTTAGGTACGCTGTTAAAAGGCAGCTCCAGCCTGCCCTGACTAATTTCCTCTCAGCCTCACAGATCACAGGCCTTTCCCACCCAGTGCTCCCTTTGCTCCCACAAAGACCCTCGTAATCCTGCTGCTTGTCCACAATTAATCTTCCCAGTTGCCATATTATTAACACAACCACCCACGGGCAGAGGATGCAAATGTAAAGCCAGGAACAGGCCTCTCTGTGTGCGCACCCCTCCACCCCCCACTCACTCAGCCTACAGCGGAGTGGCAGAAGTGTCAATCACTCCGGGGGTTTAAACCGCTGCCCACTATCAGCATCAAGGGCTTTTCAACCTCCCCCCCTGTCTGCTGATCAAACAACGTGACCCCTCCTGCCTCAAACCCCACAGTTGAATACCCTCTCGACTTTCTTCTTCATCTACCTTTCCCTGTCTGTCTGTCTGTCTCTCCCTCTCTAATCTCCCCTGTGTTCTCCCTCAGTGGCACATCACTTTGATTAGGAGAAGTAAAAATACTGAGGTGAAACAAACATGAAAATGACCCTTTATCTTGGGTACAACCTGAAATTGACCATCTTTGAGTTTAGAACTGTTGATCTGACAAAAAAAAAGTTATTTAAATGTGTAGCTTTGGGTGCAGAGAAATTATGATGGTCATTTTTTTGCTGTTGTCTGACATTTTATAGACTAAATTACTGATGAATCAATGGAAAAAGTAAACAAGATATGGATAAATAGTAGCCAGTTGCAGCCTTCAGGTTTATAGTTGTGTGTTGCGCAGTGGCGTGTATATGTCGCTCTGCAATTATACCTCTGAACGCTAGCCGGTGGTGAGGTTTCTCTGCCACTGTTTTGAGTTTGTGTGAAGGGCAGTAAAGTTTGACTGATTCAACTAACACACTTAAAACACACATAAGACATAACAAGTCACAAGCTTTACAGACAACACAATTGTCTTTTGCTTTGCTATGTTTTCCATACTGATGGCTGTCTGTGTATTCCAACAACCATAACACCCACAAATACATCATGCTAACATTATTAACACAAGCCTAACACATTTAATGTGCATAAATTAGTCTAGCGGCTAGCAGAGTTTTCCCCTACTCATATGAAGCTGGGAACAGCAGCAACATTTAACAATGGTGATGTTACAAAATTTGACTCCATTATAACTCAAAACAAAACAACAAAACAATTGTCTTTTACTGGACATATTTTCCCCTCACATATGACATGCTAACATTACTAGCATTAGAGTATGACATTTCACTTGCCTAGTGGCTAGTAGACTTTCTCTACTCATGAAGCCAGGATGAATCACACAAAAGGCTTAAAATACTATTTTGTGGGGGCTTTCTTGTCCTCACAGTTTATTGTTTCTTATCTGTGAAATAAAAGCAAATAAGGCTGCCATGTGTAGCCACATGTCTGATCTGTAGGTGCAGCGTCAATTCAACATAGAAAAATTAACCCCCTTTTTAGTATTCATCCTTTTTGGTGAATGATTTGGCTCTTTGAGCATGGTATCATGGGAACACAAACTACTACACTTAAAAACTGCAGCAAAGTTGGAATTAATACCCTCCTGTATAAGAAAAATAAGAAATCTAAGTCACAGCATTATAGAGAGGTGAAGTCCTGTCCTCCATGGGACATTACTTCAGAAAAAATATGTACAGTAGTTAACAGTGAGAGACAAATAATTCTTAGATCCAGTTTGAGTTTTGTCATGAATTACACGTTTTCATTCTGAAAGATAACTTTGCAAATTAAAAAAGTCACACTTTGTCATGGTTTTTTGTAGTACTCTTTTGTTTTGAGTGAAACCGCTCAGAGAGCTACATCTCTCATCTCGCACAATATGCGTCACCAACATCAGTTAGCTAGCTAGGTAGCTTAGCTATGTTCCACACAAATAACAGTATCTTATCTTATCTAATGTGTTTTATCCAGCGACTTCAGGTCTTTTTTATCACCCAGGAAGCGAAAGAACGAGCGAGACTCGTTGCTTGTGTGAGTACATCCCATTACAAAACACACAGGCATTGTAGCTTAGGCTGACCAAACGTCCTCTTTTGCCCGGACATGTCCACTTTTCACGTCCTGTCCGGGGCGTCCGGGGGTTTTTCATAAACTGATGATAATGTCCGGTTTTCCATGTGTTTGTGTGTGTGTGTTAGAGTGTGGCACGGGCCGCATATTTCTGTCCGAACCCGAACCGAGCCCGACATTATTTAATGACCAAAGCACTGAGTCTGTGTCACACAGTGGTTACAGGCTATTTAACAGGCCCGACGTGCGCCGTGGGTGCTCAGCTGTGGAGAGGGAGACCTCCGTGTTTGAGACGGGTGCGGGAGGCGGGAGGTCCGACGCTTCTAGCGAGAGGAGAGGGAGAAATAAAACAAAATAAGATAAAATAGGAAAAACCTGTCTCCCTCTTTTATTTTATTTTCAGCATTTAATCAAGGCGGAGGCGGGCGGCTGGAGGTCCGAGACTTCCAGCGAGGAGAGAGGTAGAAACAAACAGCCAATGTGTGTGTGTGTGTGTTATGTTCAGGTGTTGTCATGTAAATAACAGTGCCCAAGCAATAAACAGGACAGACAATAGGATTTTATTTATTTTTACACTACATTTTCACTGAAAGCTGACCGGATCCGACCTGAGCTTGAATACAATTTATAGCTACATTTCTGACCAAACCCGGCCCGACCCGTCGGGTACCATCGGGCTCGGATCGCCACACTCTAGTGTGTGTTTGTGTCCCCTATCTATAGGGGCCTATCTGAATTTCTGTCTTTGAGAGATATTATTTTGTAATATAACTGAATTTTCTATCCATACATATAAATTTTAAATATATTAAAATGTTAAGGCATCTTTGAGTAAACTGCGAATATCATTTAAGTAGGCTATGTCGTGGCTGGCCGAGTGTCCTCTTTTTTGGAAATCAAAATATGGTCACCCTATTGTAGCTTTACTGAGAGAGAAAGTTATGACATCACCTACACGACTTGGGTAGTATTCTTGATGTGGAAAATTATCTTTTAAATTGACAAATATTATATATGTCATTAGAGTTGTAATTCAAATGGGATTAAAAAATAATTTGTCTCTTGCTGTTGACTACCATACGGATTTTTCTGAAATAAGGTCACATGGTGGTCCACCAGAAGGGGAGGGACATCGCCTCTCTATATCAAAGTGATAAAGCCAACATGTTTCAGCTGATGTCTCTAAACAAACTGCTTTTCATATGGCATGCTGTGATGTTGTAAATGTATCTTGTATCTTAGAATAAAAAGAGCCAGTGGTTGCTTTGGTCATGAAGGAGAATCATGTAAACAGAAAAAAAACAGAAGCAACATTCCACTTTTGTTTGTCTTGTTGTGTTAAACACATGTGATTACTGTAGCCGTCTACTGGGGCTGAGCTCTACCAGTCAAGTCTTAGCTGTTAGCATATACTCTACAAATCACAGTCCTGATCAAAGCTGCTGCTGTGAGAATAACTTGGCACCACTTTAAAAGAATATGAAATAATGTCCCAATCCAGCCAGCCTGAAAGACCAGAGGAGAGAAAGGGAGCGAGCGTAAGAGCTGAATGTGTGGAGGCTTTTTGAGAAGTTGGTCACTCTATTGCCTTCACTGTCACTTGACATGAAAGTAATGCCAGTTCTATGGAGATCCAAGCTGTTCCCCTGTGGTTGAAATGCTATTGTGTGTCAGACAAAGGGCATGGTTTCATAGCACCCCCTTGTTTGCATGCATGACCAGCACTTTCAAATAAGGCCTTTAGATCTAAATCTCAGGCTCCACTCAGCACAGAAGGCAGCAGGCAGCTTTGTTAGTGGTGAGAAATTACTGGGGATGTCCAAACTGAGAACTAGGCGTTCACATCTCCCAACAAGAGCTTTGATTATGCTGAGGTCTACAACGGAGCCCCGCTGTGAAGACAGCCCCGCTGAGCTGAGGCATGTTGTTTACCAAAGTATCATACTGAATGATACAAGACTGTCTTGTGCTGCTGTCGTCCCTTCAGAGATTAAGCAGTGAATCATCACAGACTCAAGTTTTAGTTAAACAAACATTTCTCAGAGGCAGAGCAGCACTCTCTGCTGAGTTAAACCTGTTTCCTTTGGCACCTCAGTGAAGCCAAAGGAAAAGGTCTTCAGAAAGAAGATATACTAACTGGCAAACTGAAAGAATGTAAATAAATTTAAAACAATAAATCAAAAACATCTCAACATTTTCTCTTCCTGACTGTGTGAAACAGGATTTTCAACAGTTGCTGGCTTCTCTAAAACTTTCATTACATAATCAGATTTGTCTTTTTTTTTTCCATTTCTGCTTACGTTAAAGCCGCTATGTTAAATGTTTTTCTATCAACAGTGAATCATATACTTGTGTATGAAAGGTCCATCATAGTAATCAACCCACTGGAAACTCACCTCATCAGGTTGCTATCATTACAACCCCAAATTAATTAATGTCACTCTTGTGTTTGTGGAATGTGTAAAAATAGGGAACTGTTTGCTAACAAGTTCGTCATATCAATTGCTGTAACTATGAAACGTGATGTGTCTGTTTGTGTTCAAAGCTCTTTTCTGCTGCTCTACTGGCCTTATGAAATAACGTTTAGATGAGTAGGTCCTTGCTTTTTTTTGTATCTTGTCCAACAAGCAAATCCATGCAGATGACAATAGTTTGATGCCAGGATCTGAAATTAGAACCCGCCAATTGTGGGTAAATTTTGGGCAGTGGCGGGTAAATTCGTCAGTCCATCCACCACTTTGGTGGACAGAGAAAATGCACAATGGAAAGACATGTTTAGTGAGGTTAGCATCTGACTGGATAGAGCTCAACTGGTCCAGCGACGGGGTCCAGATTTGATCCTAATCATTAGTTTAAGGTCCGCACAGTTTAATATATTCAGCATCATACTTGCATTTGGCCATGTCGTCAAGCTAGTTTGCTGTCTCTGTCAAGTAGCTGTCAGTTAGTCACTCACTCTACAGCAGGAAACAGCACTTCAAAATAAAAGATCTGTGCAAGAAATTCATTGTACTTAAAAATAAAGTGTGTTTTTTACAACATGATCACATGTTGACATGATCACAGGTTACTTGTGGTCCATTCAGAATGGACCCACGACCCACCAGTTGGGAACCAATGTCATAGACTATATAAATAACAGACATAGCTACCAAGATGTCACCCATTGGTTTGTGGACTGCCATTTTAAAGCCTCAAGTTCAGCATTTCTGCCATCGCCATCTTGAATTTAGAAGCCAGAAGTGACCATATTTGGAAGAGAGGCTGGCGCTGTGGAGGACCAAGGGGTGGATCTGACTCATAGACTGTGGTGGAGCCTTGCAGCCTGTCACTCAAGGGGCCCCACCCTTAAATATGTGGAACTTTGGGCCTCAATAAATGTTAACAGGTGAATTATTATCAAAATCAAAATCATTCCCTGTACAGTTGTCATGTAGAGGCAAAACCATTTTGGTATAAGGCTTCTGCTGTAAAGTTGGGCATTTTAACATGGTGGTCTATGGGGATTACTGTGTTTCGGAGCCAGTCTCAAGTGGTCATTCCATGAACTGCAGTTTTTGGCACTTCTGCATCGGCTTAATCCTTCAGCCTCTGGGGTTGCTGCTTGATAGAGCTGCACATTTGAAAGTCGCTTACAACTGCTATGAAAGCAATGCTATTTGCCACAGAACCTTCTTAGTTTTGACTGACAGTCTAAGTTCAATAAATTCTAACCAATATCCATCATTAAAAAGACACACAATCATACTCTATAAACTTTACTAGCTCTTGTATCAATTTCATCTGAAGGAATCGCTCGGTGTGCAAGAGTGCTGGTTCAAGCATGCAAGAAGGAGAGTAATGGTAATGCGCTCACAGCAGACAGATGTTGGCAAACAGAGCAGAGGAGAAATTAGCAGTTAAGTTGTCAACAGGTCTATGAATTGAAAAGCACTGAGAGTATATTTTTGCATGTATATTGTTGCAGTTCCCCCCATCCCAGAAAAACAGGGCTCCCCAAAAGCCAAAGCTTAATTCAAACATTTCCCATGCATGTTAGGTTTTTGTGTGAATATACTGGACACTGAAAAAATTCTTTACAATAACTTCTGTTTATATTATTGTTATGTCTTTATTTAGCGGAGTGGCAAGTTGTGAAAAAAGTTAATCCAGACCCTGTTTCAAACTATTCCATTGGCAGCAATATGGCACTAATCCCAGCAGCACCGTACACAATCCTGCTAACAGAGAGTTAGTGGCAGTAAAAGAAATGCTCCAAAGAAATGTAGCAACGCATTAGCAAAAGGCAGAGAAGAAAAGGACTGCTGGCTAGCAACAATGAGTGTAAACAATGCAGTTTTTCCTTTCTTGGAAGACAGAAATGCATTCAACACATTTGTTAGGCCTTAAGGATACAAGTGTTTTAGAGAAACACTTAGTGTTAAGTTGTGTTTGTTCACCAGAAAAGCTTGAAGCCTTGAAGTAGAAACAATGAAAGTGTCTCTCATTTGTTGTCAGTTGTCAAGAGTTCTGAATGCACACCTCCAGCCACTCTAACAACACCTTCACTTTTAACTGTTATTTCAATGTCATCCTATTGTCTTGCCTTTATCGTGCTTCCTTCATGTCATAATAAAAAGATGCATTTCTCTAACTTCTCATGCACAGAGCACATCCTCGCTTTCCACAGAAATTCAGGGGGCCAGGCTCAACTCGCTGTCAGTGATCAAAGTTATTATCAGAGAGAATGAAGAAACCATTTTTCTACAGATCGAGAAATTCTCACAGTGATATATCAAGGCCTTGGATTTGGGAAAAGACTGTCTGTCAGTGAAATATGTGATAGTGTTTCAAGCTTGAAGGGGCTCCTGGGAGCTGAAGTCGATGTGAATGACAAACTGTATCTGATGACCTAAACTTCAAACTATGATTCTGAGGTCCAAACAATAGAGTGAAACATTATACATGTGCTTTGTTTAAACATGTACTGTAGCACTTATCATTTCAGTAGCCATCTGTATAGATGCAAAGATAAGATCCAAACCTGTTAACACTGGTCAACAAGCTGATAGTAGGGCACTGCTATAACAGCTCTATACAGTTCTGACTCAGTATATATGTATGTTTGAAAGTCTTAAGGCGGCTGTCCAGCTGTTGGCCCTCTGAATCATTCCTCAAAGCATTTCCAACAACAGCAGGCAGACAGACAAAGAAAAGAGCTGAACAGCAGAGCTAAATGTGAATTACATTCACCAGGTGGACAGATACATGACTCCAAATGCAGGATAGCTTTGCTCTGTCAGCTGGATCCATAAATAAGCAACAGTTTGCTAACACGCTACTAACAACTTTAACAAAGTGGAAACAGACAACTTTTCAACCTGCCCTCCCTGGCGTTTCCTGTGTCACGCCATCATTCTGACGACCCAAAGTTCCTAAGCCACATTACTCTAAAAAATATCTCATTGGACTGAATGCCCAATTCTCCAAAAACCCATTATCCTGAAGACAAACACCCATTGCACCAAAGTCTTGTTTCTCTGAAAATACACACTCCTTGCATTTCTTTTCAGCTTCTCAGCAGCATTTAAGCCATGACCATTGGAGTTTTTTACCATCCCTTCACAACACTGCCCAGCACCATTTGGACCACCGGACTGTGGTGTTTTTCACCGACCCATCCCTGCTTCTCCAGCAGCTTTTGTGCTATCAAACATGGGTGTTTCAATCCAAAACTTTATCTTTTCCAAACCATGGCCAAGTGATTTCTGTGCCTAAATCAAACTACATATTCACCACAGCGAGTTTTAAAATTACAAGCTGAGCAATGGCGCCTTTTGTGGACTAAGAGGCCTTCAAAATTTTTGGGCCATCGGAACAATGGGCAGGCTATATATTTCCAAGTATTATCATTGGCGCCGCTGTCATGTACATAAGGAGAACGCTTTCTTTTTTCCTTAAAGCCCAGCAACAAGGTAGAGTCTCAACAGTTACTTCAGTTGTTCCACTGTCTGCCATTTTGGCTACTGGGGACACTAACAGCAAAGAACTGATACTATCTGGTAACTAAGGACAGGTACCAAAAGGAGAAAAGTAAAGTGCTGCACTTCCAGTTTTGGTTGTGTGCCGCAAATTGAGCCTTTGTCTTCCTAGGAGATCGAAATTGCAGAACTGCATGGTGAAAGCAAGGCTTATAGGGAGACAATATTAACACCGACTGTGTCATTATTCTGTAGCCATTACATCGTGCAATCATAATTTACTACCTAATGACAAAGCAAAACACAAAGCAAAACACTTGGCTCAATGTTTCTGTTAGTTTTTCTGCTCCCAGTGGCCAGAACTTATTAATAAGAAATCCCCCCACCAGGCCAAGACGCTGCCAACAAACATATTAATTAGTGATATGGGGCAATAAACAACTTTCTCAAGGTCCCTTTACCATGTTTACATCTAATGCTTGAGCTAATTCCTGAAACCAAACTGGTACTGGACTTTTTCAGGAAAGGCTGAGCTGCTTTATTCTTGCCTCACGTTTAGCCCACGCTCAAACACGTGCACACTGGTTTGATTCTACGTGGTCCCTTCAGAGAAACTCATGGTGTGTTGCCACGCTCGGACATCTCTTCCACAGACATGTGGCTGAGGACAGAGTGGGCCGTTTCACAAAACACAAAGAACAAGCACTTCTCCAGCTGCGCGATTCCCATGTGAGAGTGTTGAGAACACACAGAGGGTTAGTCAGAGCTCGCCGGAGACGAGCAGCATGGAGGTAGGCCAAGCAGACGTCAAGTGTGGCTTTGCAAGAAGCACTTACGCACAGCCAGGGCCCTTAGTAGCATTGTATAGGGGTTCCTGTAAATACATATGTCAGCGGGCAGGTAGCGAGCGAGTAAGCCGAGAGTTACTGAAAATACAGGGACAACGGCAAACACAAAGCTGAGGTGATGTGATGTGCACAGCTATTATTTACTTTACAGGATGACTGTGGGGATTTCAATGTCAGCTCTGATGGAAATGAAACCTCTGTACAATGCTGAACCAGCAACGACTGAAAGGGAATTAAATATTTTCCTTTTCTGTGGGGGATTCTTCTCGCTCCCTAAACAGAAACAAACAATAGTACAAACACAGAATGTATTACCTATAACTCAATGTCCATGGTCACAGTGAACAAGAGATATTAAGTTGGCCTTAAAAGAGCCTGACATCAGTTTTCAAATGTCAGCCGGTGAAATCAAATTAAGCTGCTTTGTCAGACCTCCCCCTATGATCCGCTAACATGTACGTCTCACATCACCTGAAAAATCATGAGCTACACAATTTAATTACAACTAAAAAAAGTGTAAACATCACTCGCTTTCATCCCTTTATGTATGTGGACAAGAAGACAATGTGTTAAGAGGAAATAAATCTGCCTTGACAGCCACATCAAAGGGTGCAGTGAGGGGCTTACTGCTACTTAAGGCACAGGAATGCTGTTGCTAAGCATCAGTCGAAAACCTATCAACCCTTTAAGGACTTTACTATTTTTGAGAGGGGGCTGAGCAGGTTACTAGAGGCCAGAAACTCCACCGTGGCACCACCCTGAGAATTCATAAATCCTTAAAAACAACAAATTTAGATATGAATCAAACACAACATTGATTTTAACTCAACATAGACTCAAATCAGTCACATTTTTTGGGCTAGTTTGTTAGATCTCTGAATCTTCACTCATAAATAAGTACCTATTTGCTGACTATGAACTCCCTTTGTCCTTTTAGGGAGGACATGCTTGTTGATAAATTAGGACACGCTCCACTGCATAAAGGCTATGAGTCAGTGCTAGCCGCCACCTTCCGGTGAATAAATTCAATTCCCTCATCCTGCCCGGGTGAGGTGCTAAATCACTGGCAGCGTTTGGGAGCAGCGGGGTGTCATTGGATGGCTGGGTAGCCAGCCTGTTATAATTCTGTCCATCAACCTAATTCATTATTTCAGCAGGAGCAGATTTCTACTCTGAATTAGAGAAAGTGACAAGTTTGAGTTCAGTTCAAAGGAGAAAGCTTTCAAGTCGACTTTGGCAAATTATCTAGAGTAGCACGTCGACTATGCCCTGTCATTCAACACTTTGACGGGCAGTGAATTTTTGGGTCGGGGCTAGGGAACGAACTGAAGCACCACTAGTCTCACTTGTAGGAAGCAGAAGCGATAGGTGACCTCTCACTAACTTGTAATCCACGGAGTATTAGTCATAACAACAGTGGATAAATCCCTTTGAGAGAGTTGAGCCGTCTAAGCATGGCATGGGGCTGCCTGGCCAACAAATCTCCTTTTTTTTCATCTCATCGTTGAGATGAAAGAGAAATGGTGCTGCGGATTACAGAGAACAATCATGCATTATTAGTAATTTAAAAAAAAAAAAGAAAAATACAGAATCGGCTTTGTGAGAGGCCACTCATTACCAATTACCCACTATGTCTGACAGCCAGGTAAAATTACCCACCATCGCCTCAGACAGATTCCATCAGTGTTCGCAAACAGCTACAACTCTGTTCTTGTCAGAAGCACCTCTTGTTCACAAAATGTAATAAATCTAGAGTAATTTACCTTGTTGACTTTGATGCTGCAACCTGTCAACAACATAGTGACTTAAATTTTATTTGGTGTTGTGTTCTCTTTTTTAGTATACAGTACTCAAATGGGAGAGGCTTCTTGTTAGGATTGTTATTCAAGACTTGCACTATATTTCCACTAAATGGTATGGTTCGACTGAACTGACTTTTGGTACCAGGCCCTTTTCTCTATTTTGTTTTCTTACTGCAAATAATTCTGCCTCAGTGTAGGCGGGATTCTCAGTTGACCACCATAGCATGAATAACTCGGGCAGATAAGTGGCAGCTTACACGCATTGCGAGATTTATGAAATCAGCAAACTTGTTTGTTTCTGTTGTCATTTTCAGCTGTAACTGTATCTTTTAGATATATGGTTGAACACACTGGTCTAACCTGACGCTTCTGCTGTGCATATTTAATGTACTGCGCTGCTTTGTTAGCATCTTTGATCAACCAAATCTACCAGCATGGACATCAAACAAAGTGCTGCTGTGGATGGGGGCCACAGCAAAACGTATTTAAGCAACCTAAAAAGACACACCTGAAAAAAATCAATATCAATTTAAGTGTACACTACATTTGGAATATTTTCTGTGCTAGACACACTAACCAATCCAGGCAGCAGTAAACCAGCAACTCCTGTGTTCTGTGAAATAAAATTACTGTTTTTGCCAATAGAGTCCGGTGGGTTTGAGATAACAGCTTCAGTTCACCATTGGACACGACTGTCTGACATAAGATAAAGTGGTGAAAATACTCTAAATATAACATACACTTGACACTGATACTGTTTTTTTCCCCAGGTGGGCCTTTTTTTTTAGGGTGGCTAAAAACTAACCAGTTGAGCCAGTGTTTTCTCACTGCTGTTTAATTTTATGTATGGGTTTTCTACCCAGGGTTGTCTGGGGGGCGGGTTTCCTAACTTATTGTAAATAAACATTGAGATTTGGTAAAAAACACCACATGAAACTACCAAGACATCATCTTCAGGATGACAATTACTGAATCCTTTTATCAGCAGCCAAACGAAGGAACATCTGCACTTGTCGAATTGTATGACATAGTGTATGATGTGTAAGTGTAGTTTTGCAGGCTGCAATTTTTCAAAATCTGGATTTAGTGGATGAAAAAAATATTGTGCCCGCTATTGATGGTGGCTTGGCTATTTCAAAATGGAAGGTTTTTACAGGCACGCTAATGACAATTATCTCTGACTAGTCAGTGGCCTGCAGTGTTTTAACCCCGCCTTCTAGTATCGGCTCAGCTCACTTCAAACCTCAACCGAGGTGGTACCAAAAAAAAAAAAAGCACCAGGTACTATTGACCTCTTTCACTCATGGAAAACCAAAAAAACAGCTGAGTAGAGCCATGCTGTACCATGCAGTGGACATGTGTCTACCATCGAAGACATAACTGGACAAGTTGCAGAAGTTCAGCTTTGTTTTCTAACATGCTGATGTTTAGCAGGTAAATGTTTGCCACCTTTACAATCTTAGTTAGCATGCTAATATTTGTAATTAGTGCCACACACAAAGGGCGTATGTGTATGACATTAGTTTTGCAAGTATTTGGTCATAAAGCACAGTATTAAACAAATCAGATTTTCACTGGATGGTGTCCTTGGATGAAAAAGTACGAGGATCATAGGTATCACAGTTCATCCTCAGGGGAACATAAATGTCTGTACCAAATTTCATAGCAATCTATCAAAAAGTTGTTGAGACATTTCACCCAAAACCATAAATGCCAACCTCATGGTGGCTCTCGAGGAAAAGTAAGGGGATCACCAAAGATTCATCCTAGGGGGAGCATGAATGTCTGTATGAAATTTCAAACTAATCTGGCCAAACGTTGTCGAGATTTTTCAGTCTGGACTGACTGAAAAATAGACATTGCAATCCATTGCTAGCGTGGCTAAAATTCCTGCTTCTCAGATATGAGGATTTGATGCTTTTCTTGGTTGAAATCGTTGTTCGTTGGTTAGACAAAACAATTAATCTGAAAATGTCACCCTGGGCTCTGGGAACTTCAACAGATAAAAGCATTTAAATAAAGAAGCTATTACATTTTCACTACTTCTGTTCTTTGCTTATTTACTGACTACACTGACTCACTCACATCGTGGCAGTCAGTGGGTGGAAGCTTCTCCCTTTATTGTAATCAGCTTTCATTCCAGCCCTTTTGATCCCTTGCTTTCTTTTGTGCGACACACCTCATCACCTTTATTTTCTGCCATAATTGCATGGGAAAGATCTCCCCTTTGATACTGTCTGCATGCCAAATCACTATCGGGGAGAGAGTGTCGAAAAGTGCCATGTGCGCTGTCTGCCGGGAGAAAAAAAGAGCTCATACACCTGTGGAAGACAAACAGGGTTTTCACAGATATGACATATCTATCATCCTGGCGCAGGATATGAACTGTTCTGTCATCTTAATGGTGAAGGGGGCTTTGCATAGTGGAACAGTAGGTGCTGAGAGACATGTGTTGCACATGGTGAACTGTCTGGCAGCTGGCATTCCCAGGTCTGCAACCCCCCCTCACCCCCTCCCAGGCCCCTGTCTCATCTCCTGGCTCTAATCTGCAGACACAGTCCTCTCCTGCAGGCTCATCACCGAGCTGCTGAGTGGAGCTGAACAGGATCCTCTGCTCCCCCTCAGGCCTCTTCCTCGTCCCCTTTACCACCACTACAACGTCAACACCAGCCCTCCACCCCATCACAAGTGTCAGGTGAGGTTGTCTACTGTCTCCTGCTAACACAGCTGCAAACAAGTGTACCAAGGAATTAAGAAATCTTAGACTTTAATCAGCCGCCAAGGAAAAACATGAACAAAACAAGACTAAAAAGAAAAAAAAAACCCTAGATATCCAACAGAAGTATGAAAAATATAGATATAGTTTTTGGCTTTGGTATATAAGTGTTATGACAGTGATTGTTTGCTAATAGTGGGTAAAAATACAAGTAAATTAGGTTCTGAAAGCAGGTAATCTCAGCAACTGTCACAGTAATTACTAGTCTCACATAGCTAGATCTATCTCGTGCTGTGCCAGCACTGCAGAATGGTCTGGCTGAACCCACTGTAAGTCTGCACTAAGAGAAAGCGCCCTGGGTTGTTTTTATTTCTAAAAACCAACCATGGACTTTCAACCAGGAGACTGTTTGTGTCCAGTGTGAAGTCAAAAGTCAATGTAGTTCTGTGACTATAGCAACTTAACGTAACTAACATAACCAATTAATTCCTTGTTCCCTAAACCTAACAACTTTTTCCCTCTTATAATAATAGACTTTGCACTAGAATTGTTTCCAGCACGTAATTTTAACACATTTCTTGCCCATCACTGCATAATGTAAGATTAAGAGCTCTTATCACTTTACGTTCTTCTGTGAGACTGAGTTGTACCATCTAAGATGGTGGCCAATGACTTTAAATCCACAGTCAACATTCTGTGAACAAGACTAAGTCATTGCTGAATATTTAGTATAGATTTTTACCCTGCAGTGTTTTTTGCTTTGGGATATTATATTTGTGTGTCTAATTTCTTGCCCATCTCACTTTGAAATAATAAAAATTTGTGTATCAATCTTGTTGAAATATGCCAAAAGCCCTAAATAATTCTCCTCGAGACTTGTTTCTTATCAAGAACAAATTCTGTAAACATTTCTCTTGAAGCATGAACTGAACCAACTCTGAAAAAAAGCCTGCATTACATCTCCCCACACAGAAAAGCAGCCACTGCCTAACAACATAGTAGGGAGATAAGCTGGGTGGATTCTACTGAGAGAATCTGTTATCAGGGATGGTGCTATGCACTGACATTAAGGATAATCATATCTATCAGCACACTGCCAAACATTCCCAAGTGAGCCTGGCAGAGAACAAAGCCTGTGTCGTCTCTTGAAGCTAAGGTTACAGGCGGATGATGATGTACTTGTCACTGGGGTGCAAATGATCCACTGCCCGGCTAGCTCAGAATGCAACGAACAGAATCCACATGAAGATATGGATATCAGCCGAACAGTTTAGATATCTGCTCATTCCCCTGCCTGATAGCTACAGCTGGCTTGCTTGTAACACTTCTGAACCAGGAAACTGTACGGACACTCCAGCAGCATATAATGAGCTGTCTCAGATAAAATCCAAAAAGAAGTGTCGGAGGGAAAAAAAAGGAAGCTGGATAATGCAGTCCTTCATCGCCTCGCTCTCTTATTATAAGAGTGATGTCTTTGTTATTCATACTCACCTTAGAGTGAGAGAGGGCAGATAATTCAGTTACACAAAGCAAAATATATTTTGCAAAACTTCGATGAAAGTAGAAACAATGAGTGCCACAAAGGAAATAATGAGTGTCTAATGTGAAACTACACACAATGCTCAGGATTATCTGTTTTTTAAGACTTATTATACCGATAAGAGCACGGGCCAGCTATTATAGTTGCACCCTGAGTATCTCATTACTGATTAGGTACACTAAACAAAGCAAAACAAAAGCAGGGTGAGTAGCGTGCTTTGGCAGCTGTGTCAATTGCTGCAAGTAAGTGCATATCCCACGTTTTGTTCAAGGCCATGAGAAAACCAAAACAAAAAGAGTTGGCAGGACAATTTGAATCTGACAAAGTAGCTGAGGATGAGTCAGTGAATGAATCACTCTCAATATCACAGACCAAAGCACAGCATTTGGAGACAAATCCACCCTTAGCAGGAAAGTGCTCCTTTGGCAGTGATAAATTGCCTCTCTCTGCAGTGTCTTCCACATGGTTCACATCAATATCCCATTCATTATGATGTATTGACTTCCATTACAGGTATCGCTAATGTATATTTTAGGACATTTCCAGGCGATTTAAGTAGTTTGGGAAAAAAAATATCCAAAGGATGTACAATATTCACATTCTGTAAACACTACATCTTTATCTTGCTTAGAAATATGGATTTTTTCAAGACGTAGCCACTGTGATGTCACCCAATGGTTTGTGGACTCCCATTTTTAAGTCTCAAGTTTGGCATTTTGGCCGTTGCTTTCTTGGATTTTGAGAGCCAGAAGTGACCGTATTTGGATGAGAGGGTGGAGCTGATTCATTTGGATCAATCTCTGTGGTACTGAGTTCCTGCCATCCATCAGCTGTCAATGGCAGCGCTGTTAATAATGAGCACACAGATTAACAAACACAGCTGTCAGCCATGACGTCAAACCCCATTTTTATAGCATACAGTAACTAATTATAACAAAACTTATCAGAAAACTTGAGCATACAGAAACCACCTTGGAAAAATTTATTAGACTGTACTTGTACATGTACTTTGATCTCTTATTTTGGCTCATGTCCCATCGGCTAATGTGGGAGGGCCAGGGTTTATGATGTATGCTACAGCCAGCCACCAGGGGGGGCCATCAAGATGTTTTGGCTTCACTTGATTATACAGTGTATGCTCCACCCTCACGTCCCAATACGGTCACTTCAGGGTTCAAAAAAACAAGATAGCAACAGCCAAGATGCCAAATGGGTTAAACAAGCAAGATACAGCATGTAAAAAAAAAAAGTTAGCCTTGGAGGTGTTGGTTATGGTATTTTTGAGCTGACAGAGTCGGACTAGCTGTATTCCTCCACCCCCGGTCGCTAAGCTAGATCTAGCTAGCTAGGCTGCATAGAGCTGTACAGTTTGGTGTTAAATAGGTGTGGTTTGATTAAACATCAGTATCAAAAATATTGCTGAGCGGCATTTAGATGTATTGTAGTGCATGAGAACTTACAGACTAAACAACTGATATGATCATGTATATACAAACCCGTGTTTCATGTCTTTGTCACCTCACCTGCCACCTAGAGCCAGAAACCCAACCAGAACAACCTCACCGCCTCTCAGGGTCACCACACACACACACACACACACACACACACACACACACACACACACCCCGTCAAGGTGTGGGCAGACAGAAAGGGTGTGGAGCTCTCAGAGCCAGACGAGGCAGCTCGTCTTGCACACAGAGAGAAACAACTATCAGTAGGATCACTTCACTTCACTCCACATGCTGGAGTCTAAACAAGTCTCTGTTTTCATTTCCATAAAGCCGCGCTCTGTCTTTTGTTCTGACGGAGATAAGATGTATAAATTATGAGCAGCTGACAAAGTATACTGGGACGCCTCGGGCAGCTCATCAGTCATGCTCGGCCTGTCAGCAGGTAACTGATGGGGGCCCTACAGGCACAAAGCCCCCTTTTAAGCAAAGGAGGGGGAGGCAGAGGAATTAAAGCTGTTGTTGGAGTCCTGAGCACAACAGCTGACTCATATTTAACAGTCTCTTTAAAGGAGTGAGGCAGACGCCAAAAGCTTCAAGCTTCAGAGTGTGTTTTGTGGCTCTCTCCTCAGGAGTGTATGTCTTGCTGTTGTGCTCTGTCTGCATTGTACAATGGCCGTCAGGAGGGAGGTAGGCACACAGAGAAAGTGGCCTTGAGAGACCACCCAAGAGGAGCCAGAGAGGGGTCTCTGCTAAGAAAGCTGTGTGCCTGTGATAATCTCCAGCTTAATCAAAACTACCAAACACATAGAGTCCTGTCTGTATATCTGCAGAGACTTCGGCTAAACTCCTTGACATTGTACCTCGTGTCGATAACGGATCATTGAGTTTCATTACAGTACTGAAGCCCAGCCTGTAAAAGAAGAGGATCTGATTTAGTGGAGCTTTTATGCACTGTGTGTATTTGAGAGATAATCGTAATGAGACAGTGTACTGGGGTAAAGATGACAGGTAAGAATTGATGTCTCTTCCTGCAGCTATGTGGGTGGGAATGAGTTGGCTTTATTTCAGTCGGCACCGCAGCTTTTATCTCCTCCGGTCACTGTCGCTTTCTGTGTTGTGGACTCTAATCTAACGAGGTGGATGTGCCGAACACAACATGAGAGAGAAAGTCAACTTAACGTCCAGAACGTTCGGTATGGTACCAATAAAGATGCTGGTCTGCGTCCAGTGTGAGGACGGATTATAGCTGGTACTACACCATTTTTCTTTTTTTTTTTTTTCCGATCAATTTTTCTGCATTTCAACTGTGAATCAGTTGCTTAAAGACTGAATACTAAAAGGGTGAAGTGGCTGTAAGGTTTGAGTTAGTTCAAGAATAGATAACAGTCCCATGTAAAGGTGGATTTATGTTCCACTTGAGAAAACAGCTATAGGACACAAAGTTCTTTTGCAAAAAGAGGACATTGAGTTCAACTGGTTTATGTCCCCTCATCATATTTCTGCAAGCCAATCTCTCGGCCGTCTGACGTCTGAAAGGACATAAAGTATCACACCTTCATTTGGGTCAGACAGGTACTTTGCTGTATCAAATGATTGGGAGTATAAAATTTTCTGAATAGAGTCTTGATACCAGAAAAGGAAAGACACCACTGCCGCTCAAGAGATGTAAAATAATACAGCTTATCTCTGATGCCCAGAAGGAAGAGATGTGTCCACCGTTGCCAAATGATGGCATATTTCCATTTGAGTAATTTAACATGACTGTTAAAGCTTAAAAACATCTTTGGTTCTGCTCAGAGCTAAAATAAGAATACCCAAATATTAATATATGTCCTTGTTCAATTTAAAAAATAAGATAAAAAAATCAGTCCAGGAATTGCACCGATTTCCTCAGTTATCCACCTAAAACTAATCCAGATCAGAACCACTAAAGTAAATCAAGCCTCAATCTCCTCAAACGAATTTCCTTGTAACCAAGAATGATAGTTTGTTTTCTTCCAGCTCTGTACAATATGACACTATCATAAGTTAACAAAATGGTTTATAGAGTTTGCTGTCAGTGCTACATGGCATGGTAGGAAGTTGAAATTTTCACAGGTCTACCTGGACTCTAGGACCAGAGACCCGGCCTGCGACCTCTATGGGTTTGGGTCCACATTTTATTATGGTCAGTTGTGTCGATGTCAGGTCCCATGTCTCCCAAGTGGATCCAAGAAGACCAGTAATTACACCGATCACAAGAGAAACACCTACAGTAAGAGCTACATGTGTGATGCAAGTAAGGTTTAAAAAAAAAAAAAAAAAAAAAAAAAAAAAAAAAAAAGCAAGCTGGAGGCGGAGCATAGGAAAGATGGGTAGTGAGCCCAATAATATTCACGACTAAGATTAATTTTATGAAAAATCTTTTCGATTCTTTTGATCAGTGAAACCTTACCGCTTCAAAAGTAGGCACTTACTTCGTAAATTGAACTGAATGAACATTTAAAATGTATGTGCAATCTAAGCCACTAAGAACTGTCATTAACGGATCACCTGCGGACGATACAGCAGCTCATATCACAATGACAAAATAAGTGACAACAGAATAAAATCAAATAAAACATTATATAAACATCAACATTATATACAGTAAGATAGGTAAGAACAGTATGTTGTGTCCGACATGAAAAACGTTTTAGCAGTAGAACAGTATATTTAGTTGCAAGTTTAGCTACTGGGTCTGTTGGGTCAATTATGTAGACCCTAGACTTCATTCCTCTCAACATACACCGGGTCGAGTCTCTAATATCTTGGGGAAAAAATGGGTTTTGTAAATCTATTTATAAAAATTATTACGTCCAATCAGATCTCAGAACAAATTTCCTGCGTCCATTAGAGTTCAGGTCTGTCGTTTTAGACCTGTTAAGACCTCCTCTTGTTAAGACTTAACAATAATAATAATAATGATAATAATAACTTTATTTATATAGCACCTTTTAAAAACAAAGTTTACAAAGTGCTTTGACAAACAAGCAAAATAAGTACAATCAACAATATAACAGCAGCAGGTAATACAGCAACAACACACAATATAGCAGAGGCAGACATATACAACATGGCAGCAATAAGGTAGCAGCAAGGAGTACAGGAGAAAACAGCAAAGGGAATAAAATAAGTAAATACAATACAACTAAAACACTAATAAATAAACAATACAAGAGAAAGAGGAGAACGACGACATCACATAAAAGCAAGTCTATAAAAATGGGTTTTAAGAAGTGATTTAAAAGAAGTCACTGAATCTGCAAACCTTAGATCCTCGGGCAGGTCGTTCCAAAGCCGAGGGGCCCTGATGGAAAAAGCTCGGTCACCCTTAGACTTCAGCCTCAACTCTGGAACAACCAAAAGGCCCCTGCCCGAGGATCTAAGGCTGCGTACAGGCTCATATGGGGTCAACATTTCTGTTATATAGCTAGGGGCCAGACCCAGACGTGCCTTAAAAGTGATCAGTAAAATCTTAAAATCAATTCTAAAACAGACAGGGAGCCAATGAAGGGAAGCAAGAATAGGGGTGATGTGATGTCGTCTGTTAAAACCAGTGAGAAGCCTAGCTGCTGCGTTCTGAACTAGTTGGAGGCGGGAGAGTGATTTATGGTTGATGCCAGAAAGGAGGGAGTTACAGTAGTCTAGTCTGGAGAAGATGAATGCATGGATAACTTTTTCTAGGTCAGGGCGTGAAAGCATGGGTTTAATTTTTGAAATAATTCGTAATTGATAGAAACAGGACTGAACAACTTTCTTGATGTGGGGTTGAAAACTGAGCTCTGAATCAAATGTAACTCCAAGATTTTTGGCTGTGGGCTGAAAATTTGAGGATAATGGACCGAGGTTGTTTTTGATGAGGCTGATTGATTTTGAGGAACTGAACAGCAGAATTTCTGATTTTGAGTTGATGAGTTGAAGAAAATTTTGTGCCATCCAACAGTTGATATCTTTGATACAGTCTACGACAGCAGCTAGGCTTCTGGGGTCACCGGGTCTCAGCGGAAGGTATATCTGTGTGTCGTCCGCATAACAATGGAAAGAGACATTGTGCCGCTGAATGATATGACCGAGAGACTTAGGTTAACTTTTAGACTCAAATCAGGGAGGAAACAAAAGAAAGTTAGAGAAATTAATCAAATCTGTTGGCTACATGAACAAGCTAAAGGCTACCACCAGAAATGGCCATGAATGTTCTAGGTAGGTAGGTAGGTAGGTAGGTAGGTAGATAGGTAGGAAGTAAATTAGGTAGGTAGGTAGGTAGGTAGGTAGGAAGTAAATTAGGTAGGTAGGTAGGTAGGTAGGTAGGTAGATAGATAACGTTATTGTCCACCTCAGTGGAAATGTGTCTTTGGCTTCTCTCAAACATCAAATGTACATGCTACAGCTTCAGTTCTAAAGCCTTTGGACAGTGTATATCACTCTGCTCTTAGATTTATTACTGGTGACGGGTACAGAACACATCATTGTGTTCTGTATGAGAAGGTTGGTTGGCCTTCTCTGGAAGAGAGGCGCAACAAACATTGGCTTTTATATATTTTCAAGGCCCTCGTTGGAAAATTACCACCTTACATCTCAATCTTGTTAGTGTGGAATGCTGGTAGCTATACAACCCGCTCTACCGATCTGTTACTTCTTAAAGTTCCTTGAGCATGTACTGAACTTGGTAAAACAGCTTTTTCTTTTGATGCTCCAAGCTCATGGAACATCCTCCAACACTCTCTAAAAATTCATGTTCTTCCTTCTCTTTCAGAGTTCAGGACTTTGATTTCTAACCATTGTGTTTCACATTGCAACTGTTTTACCTGATTCTATTTTATCTACCTGGTCACTGATGAGATTGTTGTTCACAGTGATTATTCTGTACTGTTTTTATTGTGCTGTGGTTCAAATGTGTCTGTAATCTCGACGACATTGGAAATGAGGGAAACCTCAATGTCCTTCGAGACTAAATAAAGGTTTGAAAATGAAATGAAATGAAAAACATGCAGACACGCAACACAATACACCATTAAAAAGCATTAGTCACTTGGGGCTATAAAATCAATATAATCACAATGATCACTTAAAACATGACCAAAATCTATGCTGAATGGGATTTTTAAATTCATGGAGTTGCTTCAGTGTAATTACAGTGACACCTAACCTCTCCACTGACCAGAACCTGACCTAAGAATCTGCATCTATGAGTACAAGTGAGAAAGCGTATGCTTTTGTCTGTACACATCTGTGAATATGAGGTCATGCAGGTAGCCAGGCCAGATTAGTGATTCACTGATAAAAGTGAGAGACAGATGGTGGATGGGAAACCTCCAATAACAAAGAACTCAATGCAAAACGGTCAATATGTCAATCTGAAAGGGCTAATTATAACTCACGGGCTGATGTTGATTGATCGCTGCAGAGCACAATTACCAACCTGTCCACATTAAACTGATGTATGAGTGTTTTAGGTATTACAGCTCCTGAAAGTTTAATACATTTCTCATTAAAACAGTGTTAGTACTGTATGGTGAATGTCCTTTGCAGGACTGATTTAGAGGTGACATCAAGAGGCAGAAAAACACGTGAAAGTGCAGGTGGACTATGACAAGAACAGGCACACTTCAGTATGTGCCTTTGCCTTGAAACTGCAGAGAAAGACGAAAGGTCATTTGAGTCCTTTCATCACAAGAGGTGGAAAAAGAGTCGAACCTCTGTCTGACAAGTACAGTAGCATCTTCATCGTTAGAACAACCTTGTAGAAAGATTTGTAACCTTCAGCTGCTTAACTCTGCAACGTGTTGAAATGACTTATAATCAATAATGAGGACATGTTACAGTAATTGTTCTTCATATCATATTGACACATGCTTCTGCTCTATTGTATTGTGAGGTTATTGATTGGTTGTGTAGCTCTGCAGGTAAGTTTATGTTTATGACCTAGATTTTCTTAAACTTAAAATGAGATAAAGAGGAACACTGGAAGAGCATATCGATCCCTTTTGAGGCCAAGAATTGAGTACACTGAATTTTAACTTATATTTAAACAATAATGCACAACAAGGCATCTTCATGTGCTGAAATAATGGTGGAGGTATAGGGCAACACAATGTCACACACATTGTTTTTATGTTGTGTGGCCACCATGTATGTATAAAGAGCGTTGGAGGCAGGGGCCCATTAATTCCCATAAAAGTTGCTCAGTGGTCGCTATGGTTACCATTGGTGGTTAACAATGGTTAAACTATAGTGGGGATCTTTGTTTGTGGTGTCCTGTTATATGATTTTAATGGGCACTTGCTAGCCAATCATTTCTTTGGCAATGGCATACGTTGATCTTATGGAGGCGAATTTTTAGATTTAAGGATTTCTCCATGAATGTGATTAAACACCTTGATTTGTATTAGCCAACATTATACATTTCCTCATTATTCTCCCAAAGAAAAAGGCACCATCAGTCATTTCTGCAAATGCCTAAAAACGTTTAACTGCCTGTCAAGAGCTAAGGCAAGAGTAGTATGATGTTATTGAGCCACATAGTCTACATCAGGAGGACTGGGGTCAAGCACTGATATGAGCATAGAAATTTATTTCTGTGGAAATGGGAGTCCACTGCTTATTCTCAAGCTAAAATGGCAAAGGTTCTCCAAACATCCCCAAGTCCTCTTTGTACCTAAACCTAATCAAGCCTTAAAGATGCTATTGATAATATTAGCCACTACATGTCGCACTTCCCTCCCTCCTACCATTGCATTAACATCACCACACCACTGTTGCTCAAGTCATTGCCAGTTTGTTGCACAACCAGCATGTTTTATGGTTGAATGGACAGACAGACTCAGTCAGGCCAAATGATAAATCTTTCAGGGTGGAGTGATAAATTCATTTCGAACATGTAGCTATTCGTAAGCTACAGATTTAGGTTATACTTTGTACGGTAATATTTCAACAATTATGTAACTTAATGTAATGTTATGGGAATCTTAGGATATGGCTAGCTATCTTAAGGTAACACCGTGCCAGACAAAATTGGTTCCACTTTATTGTTACTGTGTGTCAGCATATTTGGGAGGAAGAACAGCCAGTGATTTGAACTGCAGGCAAGGAAAGAAAATGCTGTTTTATATGAATGGGCTACAATCCCTTTCTTTTTTCACTCGTTTTCTGGAACCAGCCCATAGTAACGTTATTCCGCTAAGAGACTACTGCTGCAGGAGTGAGAGCTACACACCAGGGAGAGAGTCCACCCACCCACACAATTACAGGGCTAACTGTTAGCGTCACACAGCTAACCTTACCTAACAGTTATTAACAGGTTTAACAACAGCCTTGAGTCATTTTGGTGCCAGTGTGAGTTTGTTGGGAGTATTCAACAGCTTGGTGATGGATGTTAGCCACTGCTGCTGTGTTTGTGTGTTTGTTTGTTTGTTAGACATTGAACTGACCATTGCCGACTGGCAACTACAAAGACTCTTGATCACTGACGACAACAACACACCACCACGTGATACCAACGTTTTTATACTACTAGTTTACAGCCCTCGTTAGAAGCGGTAACCAAATGTCAGGCACCTTACTGAGAGATAAACAAAACATTTATTTTGGACCCATCTGAATTTTTAAAATGATTAATTCACAATCATTTTTTCTTTTTTTTTGTTTTAGTAAAAGCAATACTCTTACTCTTGCCTTTCTAAAAGCGCAACAGATTTTTTTAATTTATTACTTATCTACATAAAAATGGTATCAATAAAACAAACAACAATAACTTGTCATATAAATAATTTTGTAGAGGTGTAAATGTTTTCAAGGGACTGACAAACAATGTTGTCCTGGAATTTGGGGTGTCAGATCTCTTTCTGAAAGTAAATTACGCACAACATATTTAGTCTGTTTGGAAAACGTGTTGTCCTTACACTGTGCACAAAATGTTTCTCAGTCAATTTCCCAAAAAATCTGCATCACACATTGCTCTCACGATATAAAGTTAACCATACAGCGATACATTTTATGCCCGTATCTCTGAAGTGTTTCTATAGCGAGAGAGAGAGAGAGAGAGTGAGAAAAGGACTGCAATGGAAACAGAAGGGGAGAGCAAGCGAGTGTGTGCTTGTATAAGTCAAAGCACCCACTCTATTCAGATCCAGCCCAAAAGAGTTGTCTCAGTAACAACAATAGTGGGTAACATGATCTTTCATTACACATTGTGTAAACAGTGTAACCTATCAGCACTGTCAATCAAGATGATTGATTGTGGCCTGTCACAGGAGAAGAGTGACACGTCAGGAAAAAAAAGTTTTTTTTCTAACAAAGCGCAGTGCATTCAGGCTGCCACAGAAAGTGGTGATTAATGTGTTCTCACTGGGTAATCCCACACCCCTGGCTAATGAAGGAGGAATCTATCATCCGCACTGCGGTGGCAGATGTCGCGAGGACAGCAATCCAAGTGCCTGGGAACAATTTACTTTCTTTTCTCTAATTGTTCCTGAAAAGTGTGACAGGTTTGGAGAAAAGCACTTGAGTCGACAGCTCCTCGGGGCAGACACAACAACTTAGAACGACCGCCACTTCAACATACAAACCAACCGTTCTCCACCTGAAAGTATCACTTACTGTACTGCGCACTGGAAACACTCAGAGACAAGAAAAGCCATCAGGCCATTTTCTACAGCTACAGTTTGCATTATTACTCTTGCTCCATGCTGCCTGAAAGGCTTTAAAAGAAGGAAACTACTAAAATAAACAATGCTTGTACTGCTTTTCACTGTATAAACTAACCTTATGCTCCTCCATGCTAACAAGAGAAGGTGCACAGAGTTCATAAACAACTCATCTGTGCTTCATTAAGCTGGCTACATATTATAATCACGAGCAAAGCAAAAAATTAAACAGCAATTAGAGAAAAGGAGTTGAAGCTCAGGGATCATTGTTCATGTCCCTGAAGACTACCAAGACAAAACAGCCAATGGTGCAACATCAGCCAGAGGAAAAACAGCTTTGGATTTACTGTTGTTTGTGAAGCTGTTGTTCCCATTGGTTATTTTACTTTTATGATTTATTTCAAGCAACAACATTTCAACAGCTTCACCCGACATATTTTTTTAGCACATTCATTAAAAGCAGTGTTGGATAGACCAGCGCGTCTTTTATGTTTGGAAACATAAGCTGCTATTAGCACAAAAGGGGGGAAAGCGGCAAAGTCCAAATGTGTCACAGCTGTCTGTCCTCACATCATTTAATTTAATCTGGTTTCATGCCTGTTCGCATTACAGGCCTGATAAAACAGCAACACTTTCAAACATCTGCTTGCTCGGGGAGCCTGTTGATTATTCATTCAGCTGGAGGTCAGATGGCACTCGGCTCACACAGGCTCACACCCGAGCTAATAAATCAATTTCTGGAGCAATTATGAGTAATCGCATGTGCTTTAAAGTTTAAGTCTGCTTTACGGGCTGCAGTTTTGTGTGAATTATGCGAACAAGTTGAGTCATTGCACTAATTGCACTTGTTTTTGTGAATGGTGACCTAACCATGACCTCGGCACATACAGTACACCCCTCCCTCCGGCACTTTAGGTGGAGCTGGAGAGATTTAAGGCCCGAGCTGCAGCGTGGAGTGAAACCTTCCCGTCTACACTAAAGAGGAAACACTCCATCAGGTATTCTGCTGACTTGAGAAAGATTTAATAAGTGTTGATGGTCTGTTCTACATGTGTTTGGGGTGTTATCCTGACTAATGAGGGAACTCAGTGCTGGACCACCGGTATGTTCAGTGTACACCATGTGATGGCCTAAAATCTGTCAATGTGGCACCAAACACCTTCAAGGCCTAGGAACACATTTAAGCATCTTGTAAAATTTACTTAAATTCACCTAAAACACCTGAAAGTTGTTGTTATTCCACTTTTAATACATATACATGCATGTTCTCATTTGAAGGGGAACACCTGAAGGTTTTCCCCCACAGTCAGACTCACTGTAAGTGCTTCGCCTAAATATTGTACAAAGTCCAAATTCATGGTAGATAGCAATATCACATCAAATTAACATTTTATACGTTTTTTCTACATTTCTAAGGTTTTGTCCAGGTGCTTTTCAAAAAGAGGGTAAAACAATGCACTCAGTGTGTGAATATGAGTGAAAAACAAATCAACACACACACAGAAATGTCTATATTTAGAATCTTACTGTACCTTTAAACACTTCTAGAAAACCTCAACTGATAAGGACTGTTTCCCCTTAAGATAACAGAGGGGCTATTTGTTTATCATTTCTGTACAATTATAACAGTCTATGGTGCCAGGAAGGAGTTCAAAGTTACTCTAGATGTGAGTCGATCACTGACCACAAGACCCATAAGCCATCGGGTTAACCTCTGGCTACTGATTGGCTCTCTAACCTGAGAAGTGATGCAGGACCTTGGAAGTGAAGACAGGCCCTCATTGGCTATTACAGGCTATGGGGTGGGCATGGAAGCTCCTATTGGCCCAAGTGAGGTGTCAATCAAAAGGTCAGGAGTTTGCTTCCATTTTGGCAAAGGGCTGCAGGCTGGAGTCAAACCCCAGCCACTGCAGAGGATTCAGCCCATATGTGGCACACACTCTACCAGGTGAGCTAGTGGTTGCCCCAGAGCCGTTGGATTTCTAAGAGGTTTTACTATCAGTCTATTCCAGGGTTGCACACGACGATTTCGACATCATTATTTGTTCAACGTATAATTGTCGCTGAACCTTGAACATATGATCATGACTTCTCTAAATAAACATATATTTTTAACCATTTAAAATGGGTACAGTCTTACCTCACTGTAGAGCTGCATGCAGTGTATTGCTTCGCTCAGCGCCTCCTTGCCCTTGTTACTCTCTCTCCGTTATCCTGAGGCACTTAAGACACTACTGCTGCAGGACTGTGAGCTCCATGCAGGGGAACAGTTGGTGAGAGGCCACCTGCACACACACACACACAAAGTGACAAGGCTAACCGTTAGCATCACACAGCTAACGGTGTTTGTTAAGACCATTTAACAGCTTGGTATGAAAAGTTAGCTCAGAAAGTTTGCTGATTTTTTCATGTTAACTTAAGTAAAGCCTGGTTGTTCTACAAATCAATTGCAAATTGCACCTGTTTTGCATTGTTTGCCATTTTACATTATTATTCTTACGTTAGACATTTTTTGTGAGTCCTGGAGCACTCTTCAATAATTTAACGCAAGTACTTGAATATGGAAATTATTTAATTAAAACGCTCATCCCTAGTTTATTCATGTTTTTTCAAGTCTTTTAAATGTACTCCATTCAAACAACCCCACACGGCATTTTACCACCATTTTTATTTTACCAGGGAAGAACTGTATGAAACCGCATAATAGCTAAATAGTAGCTTGGTTTAGAGAATTCAGTGGTAGTTTTTGCAAGTTGCAAAATGCATGGTTCAGGCCTACAACTTAGAAAAGAGCAGCTTGCCCCAACTTTTATTTTTTTTTAAGTATTGTTAGACAACCACTTGCCTCCAAATTCATCCGACTGGACAATGGGAAAAAACAAAACTGATGTAGGGCACTTGTCTGCTCTGAGTTTTTCAACGTGAGGTGTAAAAGGCACTCCTGCAAAAATGAGCACCGAGTGTATTAACAAGACGCGCTCAGCAATGCAAAAGCAGCAAGCAAAACCTTAATTGTCATTGAAAACAATTACAAAAAGTTGCCCCAGGCTGCTAAAAAGCGGTCCGTCTGATCAGGGCGTTACCCTGTCCCAGCATGTCTTGGGTGAGACACATTGTTACACCCAGAAGTTCAGTCACATCCACTGTGCAGGCAATGTGGAGGATCAAAATAACTGATGGTAGAAAAATACATACCATTTAATAATGATGCAAAACATTATGGAATTTAAACTACCTTCAAAGAGCTGATATGCATTTCTTCAACTACTCTGTCGAAATGACAGTAATACCTGTGTGTGCCACTAGCAATTGTATCATCTGATAGTCATGAGTTTCAAGCTTTGATATAAAGTTTTAAATTTTAAAATTACATAATGAAATAAGCTCTCTGCCCTTTAAACTTTATTGTTTCAGAAAGCCAAAATGTCTCTTTGAGGTTCTCTGTGTAGGAAAAAAATAGCTTTATAGATTTCCCTCTCTGGAAAACAACAAAGGCTTTAACAAATGAGACCACACAACTCTATTTAAACTTGTGTAAACTGTTGTGCATGTGATATTTAGTTTGTGAATACAGCTTTACGTAGTTGTTACACAGGAAAAATTAGTGTAAGCAGTTTAACTGCAGAGAGAACAAAGGAAGGAAAATCCTTTGGTGCCAGTAACGACAGAGATAAATCTTACTGTAAGAGTCAGATACACTTCGTGCTGCTGAGACAGTACAGAAAGAATAAAGATGATGATGTAGTGGGCTTTTGGCTGTGAACATGGCTAACACCCAGCTGTTATCATAACCAAAACAACTGGACACTCTGTCCTGATGATCTCATCAAGGTTCAGGCAGATAAACACTGGTGTTTAGATAAAGCATCAAAGACCTGCCACAAAGACTGAGTACCTGGCAGAGGTGCTGAACTGTGGGCTTGTTGTTTGAACAGAGAGAGCAGAGTGAGGTCAATAACTAACTTCAAATAGCTGAAAAATGTGCCTGCAGAGCTGGCAGGTGGTGCTCACAGCATTAGAGGTCAGATAGAGCCTGAAATGTTGCCAATCCAAGACATGTGTTCGGATGTGAGCCTCATTTATATAACTGTCTAAACTTTGTCCCAATGATTGAAGGTATTTACAAATAGTATCTGACTGAGATCTGTTCTCTACAGCTTGTTACAGTGCATTTTAACTGCTTTTGGTCTACAGCCTCTCAGTTTAGTGTAACAAGAGATCAACAAAATATAATTTCACAGGGTGAATTACTGTAGCTAGCATCACAAAATTCCCTTTTTGTATGTGGACATACATCAGATGCCTGTTGACTTAAGCGCACAAGTGCACTGAATGCTGTTTATGAATGCAGGCAGAAGGGTGCATTCATGGTTGGGGTTGGGCTGTAGTATCTAGTTCCAGTTTGGATCCAGTTTCAAGTTGGTAAAATACATGGATTCATTGAGTATCATCATCAGGTCCAAATGTAGTTTGTCCCATTCTTTGCTTTTTGCCAAACTCCTGCAATACCAATGACATTCCCATCAGCCTTAGCTGTATTTTTAACATGCCACTAATCAAACTGTTAGCATGTTAACAAGGTGAACACGGTTAACATTATACCCTCTAAACATGAGCATGCTACTATTCTGATTGTGAGCATTTTGCTTAAAGCACTACAGTGCCTTGTAGGAACTACCTGACAGAGCAGCTATCATAGCTGTATAGACAACTCCAGCAACCACTTTGATCCGTCATCTAGTGGCACTGCCATTACTGCAGATGCAAACTGTGACTCAGTGTCTGCTGCTGTCTGCTGACTGCTGACAATGAAATGATGGGAAATGTTGGCCTAAAATGTGGATAATTATGACATGGTTAAAAAATAAAACTATTTACATAGGATTGCAATGTTGTGGTTAAACGAGTGACCACTTTAAATGTTGACTTTCAGCAGAATGCGTTCATGGTTGCTCGCAGCACTAGGCTTTGAAGCCAATTTTACATGGCGGCCAAACTAGAATTACAACTTCCGGGTCCATCATATGATGCCGTGGGGCCTAAAATTACTTTTTCCCATAGATTTACATTGTGAAAGAGTGGATACATTTTTTGTTTAGCGTCAGAATACCCACACAATGACTTGTTTCACTGTCGGGATTTGATCCAATTGGTCCAATAACATTTCCAAAGTCGCATGATGAAATCATTTTTATTTGAGCTGAGCCACAAGTTAGCCACCATAAGTCTCGAGTGCACTTGCTCTATGGGCCCCACAATGCAGAAGATCCCGGTAATTTCACACCACGAAATCTGAGTTTTGTCTGAGAGACACAAGTTAACTCTGTCACTCTTTAAACTGAAACACCTGTACGTGTTCTGTTTGTGATGCCGACTGGATGATGTTAACTTTGTGGTCAATAGGATATCCTTATTAGAGCAACTAATGTTATATCTTACAATACTGTACAGATAGTTGATGACTTAATTTATTCTGTGGGACCACCACATCCCACCTTAACTGTGATTTAACCCACTAACATTAGCTAGTTAAGCAGTGTTAACTTAGATGACGTTATTTGTTTCACTATGTTAAGCTAGGCAGCTGCGTGCAAGTCAATAGCGTTAACATAGAAAGTAAAGGTAAAAGTAGAAGGTCACACGTCTGAAGACAGCTTGCATTCAAACACATGCATATTGAAGGGAGATGCCACTGCAGTAATATCTACTTGTTTACTTCCTGTACTTCCTTGAAATCTTGTATACCGAGTCTTGCTATTAGAGCAAAGTTCATACGACTATAGCAAAATAATCAAAATCAAATATCACGTACTGTACATGATACTAATCTCCTTTATCTCCCCTCGTCTGTAACTTTTGATGTAATACATGCATATGGTAACTTAGAGAGACAGCTTTTTATTCGAGTTAGTACTGAGCACATAAAATACTTCACAGTGGTGAGAACATGTCTCAAAAAAATCAATGAAAAAAACTGTGAAACACAGATCCACTGTATATAAAGTTTAAGTCCCCATCCACGAAATGTCTCCTTGAATGAATGACCATGGCTACACTGACTTTTAGCATAAGTAAAATGTCTGGAGAGGGACTTTAATGACAAAACTTGCTGCATTTTTGATTACTTGAGGACATGTGTGACATCTTCACCTCCCTACCAGCTGATCTTTGGGAGCAGCATGATGCTACATGGCTAAAGCAACTATTTATGAGCTAACATTGGCTAAACGATCAAGTGGAAAAAAATTATTTCGGCCTCTGTGTCTACTGCAGCTCCAGCTCAGCCTTCCAGCGAGGACCAAATTGCATTTTATCCTCACAGCAATAAGAACAAAAGAGTCAGGACAAGGTCAAAGAATATCACAGAGACTAGAAACAATTTAAGAAGCAGATTTGACCCTTGATTCAGATTTCATAAACTGTTATAATAGTAATTTCTTTTCGCAGTGCAGATTTCAAAAAGCACTTTGGATAGACAATCCAATGATCAAACAAAGACACAGATCTCAGCTCTGTCAGAGGTGCCCTTTAGACTCTAATAATGACTGATGAAAGAGAAAATGGTAATGTAAATCAATCAAATCATACGTTTCTATGAGGGGAGCAGTGGTCCTCCTCATACAAGGTCGACCCAAGGTAAAACTGCACGGCCTGAAACTAATTAAGCAATTACAAGCTCCATGTATGTGCTTTGTCGCTCCAATGTGAAACACTGTCAAGTGTAAGAACGCTGTGCAGAGTGGACAGATGCTGTCTACTTTGATGTAGGCTTATGCATATGAAATGAGGTCAGATCCTGGTCATTAAAAAGAACTCCTTTACACGGGATATCACACTACGAGAGGCAATTTCTTCATAGGGCTTTTACTTTGGAGATTTGTGAGGGATTATGACAGGAAGGCATGTATAAACAAAGCAATGTGAGAAGAAAAGGAAAATGGGTCAGATAATGCCCTCTGTCACAGTTATTACACATCTCAATTACTCAGGCCGGGGAGAACGCTAGGAGTTACAGGGATCATTTGCCTGCGCAAGAACGCAAGACCAGTCCCACAGCCGGTCTGCTCTCATGTCATTTTGTATTTCTGCGAAGATATTTGAGCTTAGTTGATATTGTTTCACTTTGCCTGTGAGGATCAAAACTATGGCTATATAAAGTGCACGCACTGCAGAGAAAATACAATGAGGGAAACGAGCTGGAAACAAGCAAGCTGAGCAAGTGAGATTATGCAAATGAGCCGTCCAGACATCTGAAAACTAGGAAGATATACAATACTATACTGTTAATACAAACCCAAAGTACCCATTCTGCCTTGCTCTATATGGTAACAAAAAACTAAGACCACAGGAATCACAGGAATACGCGTTCACCCTATGTCACTGTACCTCGACTTTTCTTTGGTTCAGGCAGCATTGGGAAAAAAGTAGATTTACACAAGTACTGTACTTGAATTTTTCAATTTTATGCTTTGTAATGTTATATAATGTTTATGCCATGTTTTATGTGTGTAACTGGCTGGTTCATTATTGTGCAAGAGTGCTGCAGCCAGCAGGTGCAAAACAGGCTACAATGTAACCACTCAGGGCATGTTTGCACCGTCATGTCCACTATGTCCACTCAAAGTTCTTGTTTTTGTGACTGACAGGCTCAGATTTTTACTAAAAGAGTCTGTCATTATGGAAAGCATCCCTACAGAAAAAGATCATTTTGTTGAATCAGTAACAGCGATTGCTATTTCCAAACCTACCAGACTCCATTCAAATAAACAGTAATTTTAGCGTGTACAGAGTCAGCATATTTTCACGTCGAACAAGGTTAATTAAGGGTTCATTTCAACCAAACCAGAGGCGATGATTGTTGGAAGTGTGGACAGACAAACCAAGATGGTTTTTGTGAGATTTATTTTGTTTCTGTCAGCCTTGAATGACATGTGTTTTAGAATGGTAAAATTAACATTTTTTTAAATGGAATCTGGTGGGTTTTGCGATAGCTTTTTTGGGGCTTTTTCTGGTAAATTAAAAAGGTCTATCTCTGTAGGGATCCTTTCCATAATATTGCCAGGCACAGAATAATAATCTGAGCCTGTCAATGGCAAAGACGAGCACTTTTTGTAGACATAAATTGACAGTGCACAACTGATCATTAACATTACATTTCCCCATTTTCCACTGCTGCCAGCTGCTGCACAAATGAACAAGTCTGTTGATTATCCATCAAGTTGGGTTAATGTTTTGTTGATTATCGTATCAATTAATGAACTAATTTCAGCACTAGAGTATGTACAATTGGGTCAAGTGAAGGCTCTGAATGTTGTCCCGCCACTGAGTGCAGGTAATTATGAATCTGCTTTCATTTACTTTTTTATTATGCGTTTCAAAAAACTCTACTAACCACACCTTATGACATGCATTGTGCAGAGACTATAGGTTAATATTTGCTTTGGCCTGACTATCCCTGACCTGCCTCTGCTCAGCCATTGTCAGCCCCTCGTCCCTAACGTAGAAACAATGGCCCATTCTTGGCCTAATGCGCGGCTATGTGACATATAATAAATATTGCATCAGGGGAGCCCGAGAATCTGTCAGTCAGGAGATAATGCCTTTCGTCAGCATCAAACCAACCACAAACGTCTCTAAAGCAAATGATTCCTTCAAGGTATTCCTGTATGGTAAATGATTCATAGTGCCTGCATTGTTAAAAACAGCACTTAAGGGGGGGGGGCTGGTTAAAGTAAATATAAGTCATGATGAAAAGGCTTGTAGCATTATCCAGGGCTGTCTGAAAGCATATTAATGCCCAGGTTTGTTAATGGATACAAAGGGCTCAGGAGTGTTTCAGTTTGAATAGAGCTGCCCTGGCACCCTTCAAAAACTTTGAACAGTCAATTATCATGACACAGTGAGTCATTCCATATTTTTTAATGACATTATTCCCTTTTTAAGCATTAGCCGGTGCTGTATTTGAAGATAAAAAATCTCCATTCAGCATTATAGCCAAGTATAAATGTAGTCTCGCAAGTGCTTGAAGGCTAACACGGACACGTTTCATGTTTTGTTTGAATACAATCTTCAGTGTAACAGTTAATTCAATTTTTACATCACTATTTCAGACAGGAAATCAATACCCTTCTTTGAATGAACAGGAAATACATTTTAGAAGAACGATATGCCTTAACTGCTGATTACACAGTTTCATGGAGTCAATAGAATCAGCTTTCATTAATGTTGTAAGTCTATCAAACTATATGACATAATGCCGATTTAATATAACTGTCATGTTGCATGTAGTCATCTGTCATTGGAACAAGAGAGGTATGAGTAAATATCTATCAGCGTTTGGTGTTGTTAGCTATTGAGCAGTGACTTGAATAACACTGTGAACTCCAGACACATGTATTGTTCAGGCTATAACACATTTCCTGCCATTCAAAATTCACAAATCCTCTCAAGATGGTGGTCACGGACAAAAGGAGGGAGGTACAAGATAGGTTGAAAATTTGGCGTGTTGTGAAAGCAACTGACTGCTTTGTCTGTGTTACTTTCCTCTCTGGGCCAAGGTTGTATAGGTCCAAAACATTAGGGTGTTGACAAAATGATGGATGAAGCATGGTAAAGTGGTTAGCGATTGTAAAGGCTCTGAAAACTTCTTCCAAAGCACAAACAAATGACTGCTTCACATTGTATCCATCACTGATTCATTGTCCTAATTGGAAAATGAGACCCTTGGTGTCAAAACACAAAACGACAGACACAATGTGCTGGAATACAAATCTACCTTGGCTTGATATCAACGCACACACTTAACCCTTCAGTCATGCAGCCCTGAAGTACAAATCACATTAATACACTGTGTAAAATAGGATATATACATGAACCAATACATTATACTTTTTATTATTGTCAATTCTTATTTTATCAGTTCTGTTTTTGTAATATTGGAGTATTTTTTCATTTAATCTCAGGAATTATTAGTGGGCTAAAAAGGGCAATTTTCTAAATGACCTTTCCTAAAACTCTGTTTTTATTCCATGTTGTCACTTTTTATGACAGCAGTGTTGTCATCACCCTCTCACCTTTCAGATAACTAAACGCCCCAAGTCTCTCTGACACTAGCAATCTCAACAAATGCTACCAAATTTAGCCAGTAAGCTCCTGTTAGCTGAAGCAACAACAATGTCAGGTAATACTGATCGTGGATACAGTGGAGTAATGGCGTCCTGAATGGAGATGAAGTCATGCTACCTCTGTGTGTTTTAAACTGAGCTTCTCTGTGGTTTGTTGTGGTAAACCAGTACAGCTGCGTGTGTTCCTCTGCACTTTGCTCATATGGCGGTTACTGCTGATATCGTGACGACATTATCATGGAAGCGTAGTGCCCACCCTCCAGTTCCCCAAGGTAAACACTATTAGCTCTGTCAGCACTGTTGCTGTTGTTAACTATGTACATGGATTTAAAACTGTTACCTGCTAGCCACCACATGGATGTATTAAGAGACCTTGATACAGCCTTTAACGCGGGGCCCCTTTCATTCCTGAGAGTTGCTCAGTGGCACATGAAATGCCAAAATGGTTCAACTGCCCAGTATAATATTACGCAGATGATCCAGGTATGATTGGCACTACTTCCACTTACAGAGGCCTAGCACGGCCAAGTGTGGCCGAGCATCTTACTTCTGCTGGCCAAACGACTGACTTCTGGTTTAGCATGCTAACTTGAATGGGAATAAAATTATTTAATTTTGTGGCTCATCTAGACTTTCAAATTTTATCGGAGCAAAAGGATCAAATTCTGAAAGTGAAACGAGTCATTTTAGTGGGGTTGTGAGGCTAAAAAAAATGTATTGACTGTAAGTCAACGGGAAAAAGTCTTTTTGGGCCACAGGGCATCACATGGCTGACCCCAGAAATTGCAGTACCACTGTTTAGCCACTATGCAAAATTGGCTTCAAAGCCTGGCACACTTCCTGGAGGCCTAAGCCACCAGCTCAGCCACCTCCATGTTGAGAACCATGTGCAGACAACTCACAACAAGGCCGTTTAAAGTCTGCCACTGATGTAAATAAACAAAGTGCACTGACACAGGAACCTCTCCTATTATTTACCCTAACAAGGGAACACATGCTATCTACCTAGCCAACTGAGTGGCTAAGCGAGGTTGCAGCAAAGTGAAGAGCCAGTGTTAGCTGCTCACAGCCCAGCCTCGCTAGTACACCGTATGAAGTTCTAGTTTAGCTAAATAAAAGGAGGTTAATCACTGTGACTGTGTCATCAGTACCATCATTACTTTGTTAATTCAGAACTTATTTAGCACTGTTATTGCTCTATAGCTAACAGGAGCATACTGGCTAAATTTTTAGCAGTTGTTGAGCTTGCTTAAGAGAGGCTGCTTACATGTGCTTGGCTGAGGGGAGAACCCACGCTGACGCGGGGAGAACATGCAAACTCCGCACAGAAGGGCTCCCACACCCAGGATCAAACCGGGAACCCGCTTGCTGTGAGGCGACAGTGCTAATCACCACACCACCGTGCCACCCTAAGAAGTGATTCAATTCACTTATTTATATCAAGGTATGTCACTACTGGCCAGTCAGTGGGATCATTTCTTCAAAGTAAGCAAGGTAAGGAGAAGGGACACTGAGACAGTCTGACAATAATGAGTATGTCAATGTAACGTTTCCTCTCTGACAGACATAAGATGCCAAAATAATAATTTGACATACTGAAATCTACTGGTTTTAGCTAGCTACAGGCAGGTAGGCAGGTTTAGCATTTCATCCCTTGGTTGTAAATTTTGGTGCTGTTTTTTGTTGTTGTTGTTTGTTTTGTTTTTTTTTGACCTCCAGTAGGCATGGTTTTCAGAGCATGACACATTGTGCTCTGTTTCTATGTCATGAAGTGACATTATGAAATTAAAAGGGAAATTAGATTTAAGTATCATTATCTGATATTCATCTGTAAAATAAAAAACAAATTTCAGGGTATTTAAATGCAAAATGTCTACAATTACAATAAAACATGCTTCAATAAATCTGTTACAAAAAAAGTTTTAATCATTTTATTTTCAAATTATAAATTATTTTATTATGTGATTATTCATTTAACATGGGCTTCTCATTGAGCACATGCATGTCTACCCTGAGCTTCAGCCAATGCCTTTGCTTAACAAAATCTGTTATAAATATTCACTTGTAATTATGTTGACAGTTTAAAACTTATCAAGTCTATTATTATGGCAACTCATCATACTTCACACTGTAATAAAAAGCTCTATAAACTTGTAGAAAATGTGGGGAAAAAACAACTAAGACACTGCTTGGCTGTGTACTGAGCACAACATTATAGTAACAGGACTCTCACAACATACAGTGAATCAAATAATTGATATACACAGTTGTTTTCAGTTGTGTAGCTTCAAATGTATCATTAATGCTATCTTAAGGAATGGTTGCTCACAGAGGTAACATTATAAGATGTTATAAGATGAAAGTTAAAACAGATTCCTTGTCAACCTTCATAAGGCTTCTCTGATCTCCACTAGAGGTCTCTGTCGTTCACCCCCTCCTCTCCTCAGTACATCCCCATACAGACACATGTAAACACAGTCCTCTGCCTCAGTAAATGCTACTGAGGATGAACAGTCACTATTAATTTGATTTTAAAAAGGAGAAAAATACATATTGAAAGCATATAAAGAGTGGAGGTTAAATGGCACCAGATCAGCTCGGACCAAGAATAGCAAAAACTTTGTCATTTAAAATATTTCTGAAGCTTTCTGTAACTTTGAGAAATCAAATTAACCCAGTGACCCAGAATCCAACAGTTCCCGCATACCCCAAACAAACATGGTTCAAAACGAGTCACAGATTTGGGCCTCACAGAAGAATGAACTACAAGCATCAGCAGAGGTAGGATGCCCGGCATGGCAGGGCATTCTTCACACATTGGCAGCATGAGCGATGTGGGTCACTTAGCGAGTGGCAAGGATTCAAAACAAAGAAAAGGCCCAAGCAATGGGGTCCACTGGATAAATTTGTCAATGTCTCGTGCCTTAAGGCACCCAGCCTCGTCTGACCCCGACCTCCATTCTCAAGATAAATACCTCTGTCACCATTCACCTTCAGTCCCTGGACACAAATTAAACTTGTCATCCATCATCCTTGTGCAGAGGTATAATTTTCCCCCCTCCCAGTAATGAGTTTAAGACCTCTGAACAGGCCAGGGATGGGACCTCGCTGAACATGACAAAGCATTTTGGAATCCTGTTTTTTTTTTTTTTTGTGGTTATTATTTGTATAAAATGACTTGATCTCACACTCCCCACCGGAAAGCTTGCCAACTGGATAAATGATTGACTGTGACATTCATTGCAACTGTGGGTCCATACAAAGTTCAAGCCGTGGAAGGTGTAAAGCTCCGGGTATTTGTTTCCCTCAAATGGCTGTGGCTGACAACCTTGTATGATAATGTGCCCACTGTACATCAACTTAATTGACACTTAAATCTGTCAGTAGCCTTACAAATGCCGACCTTCTTTGGGGAACAAATCCTTTTTAATGTGCATTCTTTGTGAGTGATTGTGTGTGTGTGTGTGTGTGTGTGTGAGGAGGGATGGTTTCCAGAGGGGAGGGAGTGAGGATACAGAGAAAAAGCTGTCAAGATAAACAGCACCAACAGTAAAAACAGAACTCTTATCAGCCTCTTTAGCGCAAGTTATAACACAATATCGAGTGAAATATATAAATATTCCTACAAATACAGCAGCAGCTTCACTGTACACGCTAAGAAAGAAATCAAATTGCTTCCAAATCCCTTTTCACCTGTCTGATTAGGATATTTTTGCCATGTAATGTTATTAGCAGCCTGGTTAAAATGGAGCCGCTGTGCACTGGGGGTTGGCTTATTAATTGTTGTTTTCGTGTCACCGCTGCTGTGTGCACCCAGTGATTTAATCAGCTAAATTCACTGCCATGGGAGCCGCGGCCCGAGCCAGGTTTAACGCTATAGGTGTAATAATAATATATTGGCAATGAACCTGTCATTCCAATTCATTTCTGAGAATGATTTACATATATGTGCGCTGAATAACACTGATTAGCCAAATGGGATGAAGTTATTATCCGGCTCCTTCATTGCATTAATGCTGCCGTTTCATTAACTCAATTTTCACTTACTCCTTGTTGCTGCTGAATGTTTGCTCATCATGAAAGATTGCTTTGACTGGCTGACAGTTTAGGGCAAAGTAGTAACCCTATTATCCCCTGGACATTGATAAGCACTGAGATGTGTGTGTGTGTGCCTTCTGCTTCCTGCTCTAAGGGCAGTAATGACCTGGGGGCAGCAGCTTCTATCTCCCTCGCAGGTACAATCTTGTTTACCTCAATCCCCTGTAGACTCGCACCTTTCTCTCCCCAGAGACCTGATCTGGCTTCTTTAACCTCACCTCAGTCACCTTCCTGGTCCCTTTCTCTAATCACAAAGCATCTCGCTGCTCTAAAGCTCCGCGTTATCTGGAGGGGCAAGGCCTCTGGTACTTGCCGCAATTAACCTGGGGCCTTGTTACCAAAACACTCAGTACAGAGAGTCGGTCTCCATGGGCAAATAGTGCAAACTAGAGATGGCTACATCACATCCATTAATGGTGTTAACAGTGAAGACTCCAGATACGTACACCTTACAGCATTGTTCCCACAAGCTGCTAGAAATGTGAAGCTGACTGCTAAATAAAACGCATAAATCTGACTTTCTGCGTCCAAAACAGCAAGGTCAGGTGAGATTTCAACACGATGTCACAAGAATCCTGCCGCCAATATTCTAAATCCCTTTCCCAAGGTGGAGGGATTGCAAATTGAGGCTCCTGCAGCCATCTCTGCTCACAGCCAATCCACTGAATGACAACAGACAGCTACAGTGATGCAGAGACGGGCGGACAGAGATGGATGGATCGATAGACGACTGCATATGCAGACGTGCCTATTGATAAACTCCTGCTGACAACGGGCGAACACTTTGGGCTCATTGGTGGAAATGTCAATCATGCTGGCCATTAGTTTGCATGCATTTCAGGTTGAATGTCCTCAACCTGTGACCGTGGGATACTAAGGCCAGCCTACAAGGCCCGTAACATGCCAAAACACTTTTTTATCACTTGTCAGAATCGATTCCACACGGTGTCAGTCCAGGCTTCTCTACTACTGTATGTGACAAGGATAAGGCAGCCTTGATTCCTGACAGTGATGAACAGATAATGTACATGAGCAACTGAAATGAGTCTAACGTTGCCATCTTTTTCATGAACAGAGGTACTTCAAAACATGGCAACAATTACAGTTTCTTTTTTTATTTCTTTTTTTTATTGATGAACCTATTGATTTTTATCATTTATTCATTACTCAGAAAATAGTATAAGAACTATTTTGCCTTCAAGTTGCTTGTTTTGTCAGACCAACAATAAAAAACCCATATATATTCTATTCACAATTATACATGAGAAAGGCAGTAAATCTGTTTTCTCTTTCTGATTAATTTATTAAATTATAGTTTAATACATGTCAGAAAATGGTTCCCAGAGCCCATGAGGATGCCTTCAAATGATTGTTTTGTCCAAAACAAAGCCAAAGAAAGCAGCATTTTTTTATACGTGATTAGCTAGAACAAGTAAATGGTAAGTGTTTTTGTTTCATAAACGTTGTAAAGCGGCGATGTATCCTCCGCCTCGTTCCCCGCTGCTACAGACCAACTTGTTGTGAGGCGAGCAGGCAGCAGCTCTGAAGACGGACCCCAAGTTAGCAGCCACAGCAACATGAATCCAGCCAGCGCAAACCCCAGCTCTGAGGGACCAGGCAGTCCCAACTCCCTGCCAGATCAGCAAACTTTCTGTTGCTGCTGTTACACAGGTTAGACCTGGCGATGCCACTGCCCGCCAGGACGCCGTGATACCCGATGCTGAAGGGTTTGTGTTAACCAAATTTGAGCTTCAACAGCCTCTGACCAACACTCTGTTTCCAAAACTGTTGCCCACTTTCTCCCAGCGTTCACAGTGGCAGGAAGCAGGGCGAGGGATCACAGGTTAGCTAGCTATCTAATTCTTGTCTCATTTGTGGTCTGATAAACTCAGACAGAGTTCTTAAATTAAATAAGAAAAAAAAAACAATGTATGGGAAACACTTGGTTACTGTATGACGTGCATGCATATGGCTGTGGTCATCTGGTGAGAAGGTTTTGGGACAGAGAGGGGGAAGCTGGAGGAGGAAGGTGTATTTTCTTTTTGTTGTCCCGATTTCTGCCTACCCCAGCTTTACAAGCCAGATATTTCCCCACAGGAATTGGTAGAGACCAAAACAGCACTATAAGGAGACCTACATTCTCTAGCTTGCCTGAAACATGACTCCAAATGAACGCTAATGTTCTTCCATATCTGCTAGATGTGAAAACAACCAGCTGTTTGCTAACAAGTTCATTATATCAACTTAAAAAATGATGATATGTCAATGTTGTGTTCACAGCTTATTTTTGCTGACACCAAGTGGCCAAAAAATCAGCACATTTAAACAATAAATGCACCATCAAACATGGACTATTTTGAATTGCACCACCTCTTGCACATTTGCAGCACGGATGCACTTTAATGTTTCATTGTCAGCATATAATAAAATAGCAGTCTTGTCCTTTTATGCCTCTAGTAATGCTGGATGCATTTCTATTCTACACTGTGTTGTACTTGACAAATCAGTGTAAACTTGAGGCCGTGCTCTAACTGCTGACAGGTAATGGCTCATCACTGTAAGAGCTCCCAACTAGCTCCAGAGTGGAGAAGTCATGTTTGTATTCTAACAAGGCCGTTCTGGGTTGGGAATGGCAGTCAAATCTAAATTCTGCTCAGGGAGCAGAGAGAAAAATGCCTGATGAATTTGTCAATACTGCAGGAGTGATGGGCCTCATATGTGTGTAATGGACTGGATGCTTCTCAGTACAGATTGCCTGTCGAGATAGGAAACTATAATGAATGGCACAGAGGAGCATGGTCGTAAATACAAGGCTTTTTACCTTCATTTAAAAGACATGACTATGTTGGCTGAAGTCCCAATACGTTTTGTTTTGTAACCACATAAATTCAGACACATAATTCAAGATTAGTGTTCTAATGTTGTTAATCATTATTTGTGCGTTTGCCAACTAATCATAATTAGAAATGTAGGGTTGTTGTACAATAATTACAAATGTAAACATCTTTAACAACCCTATAAAATATCACAGAGAACATATATATACATGTTGCACAATATATAAAACCTACACTGTTGTTGTCTGGAATTTTTACAGACCTAAAAACCAATTTTAGAGGAATAGAGGTGTCTTGACATAGACTGTATAAAATAATGAATGTTGCCTCCTTGACATCACCCATTGGTTTGTGGATTCCTGTTTTGAAGCCTTGAGTTTGATATTTTTGGCCGTCGCCATCTTGGTATTTTTGAGTCAGAAATGGCCATGTTTGGACAAGAGGGTGGAGATAACCTTAACGCTAGCTGCTAGCTTAGTTAGCACAGTGCATTTAGAGCTATGGTTAACTGTGATAATACAAATACAAATGCTAATTTTTGCTTGCAAGAAACATGCTTAAAAAAAAAACTAAATGTATTTAGCAGCAAAAACTGAAAATCCAGCCCTTTAGAGGGTGTTTTAGTACAACCAAATACTGAACAAGATTTTTTTTAGGTGACCAAAATGTTATAATTAACTTTCATGAACTAAAACACAGGGGTTACACCATGGTTACGTTACCTAACCAACAGTGTCGCATAGTGGTGACTTGTCAAGGGTCGACACCAACCTGTCACTCTGAGCAGCAACCCTCTTAATTATGCATAACTTTAAGCCTTAATAACTTTGAATGAGCGAGTTACATATAAATGAACCCCTTGTGCAGTTGTCATGAACAGTAAAATTATCTATAGAGACCAAAACCATTTTATGTACCAGTCTGTAAACATGTTTATTTCTGCTGTAAGGTTTGGCATTATAACATGGGAATCTATGTGGTTTGATTTGCTTTTTGAGCCAGCCTCGAGTGGCCATTCAAGGAACTGCATTTTTTGGCACTTCAGCACTGACTTCATTTTGTCAGCCCCCGAGGTTGCTGCTTGGTCTTGAGTTTGTTTTTGGTTGCAATCACAATGCTGTACCATTAAAGATAGTGTTTTATTGCAAAACTATTCTAGCAGTTATGTGCTACATGTACAGCATAACATTTCTATCTCTATTGATAACTGAAAATCAATCTAAACCCAGATAAATTATTGAAGAGTGTATCCTAATAAAGATTTTGTGTTTGTCAACTATTTATAATTGAAAATATGGCGGCTACTACTACTACTTTTACTACTGTGATTGCAACATTATAATGTAATCATACACTGAAAAGCACTAGAAAATAATATTGTTAACATAGATTTAGTTGTTGTCTGACAGAGGGCCCATTTTGTTCTAATTATTTGTCCTTAGGCTGAGCCTGTGGTTCCAATTTGAATCACATTTTGTACCTTCAAAAACAGCATTTTATATATGCACGCTAAAATAATTTTGTTTTGCAAGACTGTTAGAACAGAGGACTGTCCTAAAATGTATTTATTAAAGTACAGCATTAAAATCTAATATCCTCTTATAAAGAGTGGAATAGCTAGCTTCAGAAATGAGCACTGAATTCCTACATGGTTACAGTTTCTGCAGGAGGGTTTAACAGAGAGGCAGCCCTGTGAAAAAAAAGGGTTTGAGTAAAACCTTGGATGAATAATAGACTGCTTCCCAAGCAGCAGCACTCTTGGTGGTAGGAGGTTAATATTCTCACATGTCATTAGGTCTGCTGGCTCGACTGATGGCTCATTGAATCAGGCAGCAAATGATTTCCTCATGCTGCAGAGGACAGAGCACTTCAAAGGGAAGGGGCTGAGGTCAGGACAGCACTCCGCTTTGATTAATGACCGGGGCTCAGCAGAGGTTGCCTGTAGGTAAGAATGTGACGGTGAATTGGATGTGAAGGGGACCGACTTTTAAGCTAGATTTGACCCACCTCCAGAAAAACTTGCAGATACCATCACACGGGTCGGGTTGATGGGTTGTGACTGAAAAGCTTGCTGACCCTCTGGCTTATACAATCATAAAAATGAAACTTGCTGGCTGACATCACGGTAGCATTTAATCATTTTATATTTGAATAATGAATACAAAAATAGATGCTATCACCTTTAAATGTAATGATTTCTTTTAGTTCTTGACCGAATGATTTGCATTTTCCCACGAGTATGTTTCACTAGAGATACTGCATTAAAGGAGAGGCTGATTTTTTTTTTTTGAAATACTGAAAATTGTACCATTTGATTGTTTAACTGGCTTGAGTGTGGGGATTAAACACACCACCACCTGGGTTGTCACTCTCCTGGGCCCCATTATCACCCTCCTTATTAGGTTTTGACTCAGCAGAACAAAACGTGACCGCCTCAATCTTTGATCTCTCACGCGCTGACACAAATCCTTTCAAGCCTCCCGACGTTCCTCTGCTAAGGTAATTAGCACTAATTAAAAGGTTTCCAGCTGCCTTGTGTGCATTTTTTGTTCCTCCACAACACATTGTCCTCACAGGTGCATTTCCTATGTTTACTGTGGGCACGTCACTCACATTCCTCGCTCACTTGTTCACAGAGCATGATCAAGGAGATTAAGAGTATTGTTGGAGATGATAAAGGAGTGAAATACCCAACTTTTTGCCAATGGGAAGCCATTATAGGAGTTTGAGACATTTGGGGAAAAGGGGTTGGGTTTTCCTTTGATTCAGCCACAAGCAAAGGTTATGCAAGACAAAACAGTTTTTTAAGAACTGGGGTCAGAGGTCACCTACAGGATCCTTTCAGAAGTAAGACATATGATGCTGAGTTGAAAATGTAAATATCCAGCTCTTCTCTGTTTCTTAGGCTCTCAAACAACTGGTTTATAATAAAACAATTATAACCATTAAAAAGTACAAAGGGAGAGGAACAGTTTAGATTTTTTCTTAGTTTGGCTACAACATGCAGTTGTTAGCTTTGTGACTAGCAAAAACATCCCAGTTGGAGATGCTTTTAATCTTTTCGGGGTTGGTTGACACATGTATTCTTCCTTATACTGTAAAAAAAAAAAAAAAAAAAACACTCATAGAATTTTTTTCCCATAAATTCTTTCGATACAGGAGTTGTGCTAGGTTGGTTAATTTTCATTAAAACATTCAATAAAATTCAACTTTTTACGGTCAATTTAAAGATTGCCTCCATTTTTTTATTTTTCCCCACCAAAATAACATAGGGACAACTGAACCAGGGATGTGTCAATGGTTAACTGTTATTCAGTTAACAGCTGAGAATATTTTTGACTGGTTAGGCATGTCTTTCTTGAGGCTAATTTTACTACTCTTCAGTTTATTGCACTACGCGCCATCCTGGTCTAGCTAGCTAGCTAGCTATGCCACGCATTTGGAGATTACTACTGTCAACAATGTCCCGACCAGACAGCATTGCTGTGGAAACGTTCCCCTCATGTCGCACCCATTGAGTAAGCAACAGTGAGCCACAACTCCCCTGTAGCATTGTTAAGCTCTGTTAGCACCGTTAGCAGTGTCAGCACAGCTAGCATTGCTAACATAGCTAATATTGCTAATGGAGTTAGCAGCTCAAAATGAAGCTGCTTAATCACTCAGACAACCTGTGGGAGACCAGAAGGTGACTACCATGTTTCTGCAGCAATGATATCCTGCAGCTGGGACTGTATTATTTGTGGAAAATTAGTGCCTGCTTGCTAGCTCCCAACAAGCCCAGTGTAGAGCACCAGTGGAGACCGGAGGTTGGGCAGTGGGCACTATGTTTCCACATGTTAACGTGGCTAGCCGGCTGTCAGCAAAGCCAACAGGAAATAAAATAAAAGGCAAAATATTTACATCACAAAACCACAGAATTTCACCACCTCTAAATGGAGAGCACTTTGAAATGCGGCACTTAAGTTTACTGAGTCAATGAGGCCCTGGAGTACAAGGAAAGGCCTGTTGTTTTTCACGTCTGTTTGGGAATTTTCCTCAAAATCTATTAGCTACCAGTTGATGGGTGTCAGGCTGTTGAAAGCAAAATCTACCAAAACTAACATCCCTAAACCAACCTCATAGTGTGTGAATACCAACTGTATGATGGAGATAGTTCGAGGGGGGGGGGATAGTTCTCACAAGTGCACAAGACATCTTTCACAAACCTTGTCTTTTGAACAGAATAAGCTGAAGGAGAGTAAAGTCACTCCATTCCTACATGGCACTGTAGGCTTCCATTACACATTGAAAAAGAATCTATTAAGGATATTGAGGGATTCAAATGAAACTAAGTGTGATAACTAACCCTGTTCTCCCCTATCTATTTTATAGAAAATTATGGATGTTCTTGTTTTGATTATAGATGTTTTTATTTCTCCAGAGCCAAAGTACATGAGATGTTGGATAATTTTCTAGCATGTTAATATCTTTCGCTTGACTTTCTTTCAATGATAACTGTAGCTCTGATTATGGCTTTGTGGGTTTATATGAAAACAGATTAAACTTCCTGAGATGCTTCCTGCTGCCTTACCTCTCTGTTACTTAAAAAGAACCAGTTAGCCACATGACGGCCAATCTTGTAAATTCGCTTGCAAGTCAAGGAGCCCATAAACATCATTAACCATCATTTCCCAGCCCACTTCAGTTACATGTGAAGCGTTCTTTATTGTGTAATGAGCCAAGAATCTGAAAAGATTGCCACTTCAAAGCCTCTCTTGAAAGCTGTCGCCCATGCAGCCTGCTGACATGTCAAGCTGGGATTAAACGTCCCCCCATAATCATTTCTTTGTTTTCAAATGAGCCCATTGTTTATCTGCACCTTGGGTGACAGCCATCAAGGGCGCACAGCGCTGCGGAGGCTCGAGAAGTGGCGATACAGATACTTCATGTGCTTGTAGGAGATTTACTTCAGCCCATGTTCAAAGTTTTTTTTTTTCTTTTTTAGTTTAAAGATGTTCACAGCACTTGGAAATTGTGATTTAGATCTGTACGGCTGCCAGGATTTCCTGCCAAAGAAAAGGCAATTTAGAAGATTTAGGAGAGGGAAAATTTTGATATGCATATAATTTTGGACTGGATGTGGCACTTTGTTGTATTTCTGAACAAACCCCTCAATTTATCCTTCTGTTACTTGGGCTCAGACAGAAAGAGGAAAAAACTCCTCATGTAAAGCATACAAAAGTCAAGCCTTTTTTTTCTTCCTTTTCTTATACAAACCATTTTAAGCTTGATTTAGAGCACACAAGAGTGACTGACTCATTCAAGTCTTGCCTCAATTGTTATGCAGGGAGATGCTCCCTCCATCTTGTCTTAGAAAAACAGGCCTTTGTCCAAGACCAGCAGTGTGTCATCAGCTCTGGGCCTCCAGCGAGGCAGGGACATTGAGCCCAGGCAGCAGGGGGACACTTCTCAGGGCCTTTAAGAACTACAGTAAATCTTCAAACAATTTATCCAAACAAAGGCCGCTGTGTAAGGAGGGAGAAGAGACACAGGAAACAGATGAATAAGCAACATCAATTACCAGGCCCTGACCTTGAGAGCCCTGGACCAAGGCGCACATTTCACACCAAATGACTGCAGATTGGGGCTGACAAGCCCCGAGCGGAGAGGCGAGCCCTTACAAGGTTACCCACCATGCATTTCTTTGGGGCCAGGATAAAGTAGGGGAAGAGCGGAAAGATACAGAGGGAAATGGAGGTGAGAGGTAAGGAGTTATGAATGAAAGATCACCATAATAGATGCTGGTTTATTTTAAAGTGAGACAAAATGGCTCAATTTGAGCACTTAAGTCTGACAAAATGGCCTCTAGTGAGATACAAGAGAAACATGGAAGTGGACAGCCAAATAAGTCTCTTGATAAGTACTGTAGGAGCCTGTGAAGACAAACGTCCAAAAGGCAAAATCCTTCACAGAAATACCCTTGGCTCCAATCAGATTTGTAGGAGCATGTGTCTTTAAGAACATAAACTCTTATTTTTTATATCAGACAGAAAAACAAACAGTCAAGGAGGAAATACATTTGCTGAAGCCCCCTAGTTGCGAAGGAGATATGGAGAATTTCAAGGGGTGGGCAGGGCAAGTAGTATCGAAGCTTCTCCACTCAAACAATACCTGCAATCGTTTTTGTACACAGATGTAGAAACCCCCCCAAATGTCTTCGATTTAATGCAACATGTGATTGGCCCACTTCCACAATACTTAAAACCCATATAATCTGTGGTGTGGTGAAGTCAGGTGTGGTGTATTTGACAACGTTGGCAGTTCAGCATGCTGAGATGGCACCAAAATGTTCTAAAGTATGGCTATACTGAACGACTGTGGCATCTGGTGGCCGTTTACACGACTGAATGCTTCTATTCACATGGCAAGTATCAAATGAAGTAGAAAAAAAAGCTATCAGATGAAGTACTCCATTAGCATCTGTATCACCTTAAGGGTATTGGTATGGTACCTTTTTAAGCAATACCCAGCCCTAAGAATTTCTCCTATGTGGTGAAAGGAAGTACAAAGGTGTAAACAAACAGGTGACAAAATGCCAGCAAAGTAATCATGATGGGCAGTTCAAGAAAAGTAAAATTAAATGTAACCATAAAGACATCAATGCTGCTATTTACAAAGGAGCTATACAGACTTTACAGTAGGGCTGGGCAATTCATCAATTTTATTGTCAATTACGATTTTGGCCTCCAAAGATTATGAAAACAAGACAATCATGATAAAATGATTATTGTGCCGCATTCTCTTGTATTGTCTTGTGTTATAAATCCAGTGCACCCCTTTCCTTTACATCAGTGCACTCAGGGTCGCAAACTTGGCGACTTTCTTGCTCGATTTAGTGACTTTTCAGACCCTCTTAGTGACTATTTCTGAAGTTTAGCGACTTATTTAGACCATTATGAAAAATGTGAGAAATATATTCAAATATACTGTAGTATATTCCCATGCATGCTGCTCAGAGTAATTGCAAACCACAGCTCTTAATGCCATCAGTGTGGGGTCTGTCCCTCTCCTCTTGCACTGTCATATTCACATACAGTATTTAATATTATTTATTTAATGTATTTATCTCATTTTTGTCACAATTATTTGTTTTTGTTTTTTTCAACTGAATTCTATTTAAAGTTCAAGAAAAACCACTGTTAAAAAGACTGTTAAAGTGTTTTAAAGTTTAATAATTGCATGTTGTTTCCAAAGTCAGGAGTAATCGTGTTAGATAATCATGATCTCAACACTGACCAAAATAATCATGATTATGACATTTGCCAAAATCGAGCAGCCCTGTTTTACAGTTTGTTAATGTCTGGTTGAACTTTAAAAGTTGCTATAAACATGCAGCACAAAAAAGAAGCTAATTAAGGCTCCATTTTCTGGCTAGTAGTGGGGGTACAATCTTGTAATAATGAGTTAACACTCCTGTTTTGTAACTTCTGACATGGTGCAAATGCAGCATTATTCTTTATGATGACCATTAAGGCCAAAACATACCGGCGCCATAGGACGCGCGTCAAAACAGCCGCCCCCATTATTTTCTATTTACAAACCCACACCGGCGGCGGCTCGATGCGCATCGACGTGCCGCGCTGCAGCACTTTATGCTATTGTCCTATTTTTCCAGCATCGCCGCCCTTGAAAAAGCGTTATTTTGTACTTCCCAGCTCCCGCGGACTGGAGTGTGCAATAGAAATCCGGTTGACGCCCAGCAGCGCGAAGCTTTTTGTGTGTGTTGGGGGCGACAATTGACTCGTGTCAGTGACGCCGCCATCATATGACGCCGCAGGTGTGTTTTGGCCTTTACTTCATCTTTTCCACCTTTGAGCATCATATCTACTCCACTTTTAGATCCATGACACATAATCATCAGACTGCTGGAAAATGTCCACCATCTCTACCTGAATTGAAACAACAAGCTGAATGGAACTACAGATATCAGAGGGGGGTGACCTCTTGACCTCAATGCCCTCTGTGCACACTGTACTAATTGCCGACATGATGACACGCAGTCGTTCTGAACAAAACAATAGATTCATGCTTTTTGCATGCCAGACACAGCACACAACATTAATTCAATCTGAGTCGCGTCCAATTAGCCAGCCAAGCAAGAGGTGCAAAGCCCAGTCTGACTTCTGCTGACAGTAAAAGACAGTGACAGAGGGAAGGTGCAGTGACAGAATAAGTCTGGATTGTATGATTAAGTTTTCATTTATTTTCATTTATTAATTCATTAGTTTATTTTAAAAAGAGATAGTATAGCATATATGTAGATATTGCACAATGGTATTTTTTATCTGTTGTCTCTGGATTTGGATATACTGCACATATAACAGTATAAAATGATAATTACACCTGTAGGACTGATCAGTGCATTAACGTTAAGAGAGACATTATCAGCCTTTAAATGACAACTTTGTCTTTTCACCATTTAAATTTTAAACTGAGTAAAACAAATACTCTAACATTTGTAGGGAGAGTATTCAACGTTTTTGGTGCTGTAATTGAAAAAGTAGTCACAGCAAATTTTATTGAGCATTTTCTGACTACTCACACTAAAGGACTTAAAGTTATTTATCAAGCAAAATCACAAATCAAATGCTACATCTAGTTTATCAAATGTGGGGAACTGTTGCTCTTTTTTATATCGTTGTAAACTGAATAAATCACACAAAAACAATCTGAAGATATCACATTGGATGGTCATTTTACACATTTTCCAACATTTTATAGGTTGATTCAACAAAAAATATCGTGACAGATAAATCGATAATGTAAATGATGGTTACCTGCAGCCAGCAGCATTATGAGCATTTTAATTAAATAATAACAAGATTAATGAATAGATTAACTCTCTGTCTTGTGGTATGCATGGCTGACCAGTCTCTGTATTGATTGTTTTGGAGCCATAGTAGTGAGGTTCAATGAACGTGTAAACTGTTAATAAAGCTATTAACAAAGTCTTTGCTCTCCAGGGGTGGTAACTGAAGCTCTGACTGAATTAGCGCACCCTTTAATTACGTCCAGCTTATATCAAAAGCCTGAATCCGACTTCTGCATGCCCTGCGTGCCCTCGCTCAACAATTTGTGAGAATGAAGTGACAACCTGCCTGTTTCTGCATTTGTTGTCACAACATTAACAGAGTCCCCGGACTTTCTGCTGCTGGAGCGGACCAAATTGGAAGGCATTACTCACAATAATGCATATGCTATAATCACAGAGAACTTACTTAAAATTCAATCCACTTTGGCATCATTATCATGTATCAACATAATGAATGACTCCTTCAGAGTATGGTAATTATAATTTGATAAATCATCAGCAGAAAATTAACTAGATGTCAAAACATTCATTGGGAAGGGTGATGAATCGAGGATGATTGTGGTGATGAATTGTGTTAATCTGCGCGGTATGTATCCAGTGAAATGGCTAAACAGCCTAAGATGGATGGGGCACAGAAGCTGCAAGGTCAGACCACAAAGCTGCAGGACGGCGGAGAATAAAGGAAACGTGGTGCCTATGTGCATGTTTCACTTTGGTCATTTCTTCCTGTCTGTTTGCTTCATAAATACTCATGTATTGAGGACACTACAGACACAATTAGTCAGATGATCCACTGGTGAACTGACAGAAAACTAAACAATTTTGATAAGTGATTAATATTTTTAATGGTATACCATGCTGAATTTTCCTAAAAAAAAAAAAACACAATGGACAGACTCATACTAAAGTAATCCCTCTCAATCATCACTTATGATGCACTAGGAGTGTGTTGCAGGGTATTTATGCACATGGATTCTGCCCTCTGCCTGAATTTTCTTTTTGCTGTTGTTATTGTGTTAAACGCGTTCCTTGGACTTTATAAAAGAGCAGTGACCAGGTGTCAGACCATAAGCAGCACGTATCCAAGAAGAAGCTACTAGAATAAAGACAGCACTGAAAAAAAAAAAAAAACGCAAATATAGCGAGGCAAAATGCCAAGCAGACAAAGCAGGGGCTGGCTTCCACTTTCACTGGTGCTGACAGATCCTGCATAGTATACCTTTAGGTAATTCATGAAACAACTTGAGCTTCTAAAACAAGTGGATTCGCTTTTTTAATGAACAGCCATTTCGACGAAACAAGCAACTGGGCACTGTGCATTTTTAAAAAAGCAAGGTGTCTTCGATTTATGGGAATTTAGTAGCATCTGGCAGTGAGGATTGCAGATTGGAACCGGCCAAAACTTCTCCCTGTTAGAATTCCTTTTCTCTTCATTGCTCAGGAGGTTTTAAACTTGAGCCGAATTATCCTCAGAGGTCTCCTCCTCTCCAAAACAAACAGACCAGATGATTTAAACTGGCAAAAACACTGAATAAAGCAGTTTCACATTACAAGTCATTGCTTCTCTGGTGCTGTTCGGCATGTTGGAGACAAGCTGCTACCCCACCATCTGCTAATGTGTGCTCACCTTTTTTCTCTGACAACTTCAGATCCAGACATTCAGGGGGTTTTCACAGGGAGCCGAATTATCTGCAAATGTCTATTCCTCTCCAAAGCAAGTAGACCCAGTGATGTAAGCCAGTAAAAACACTGAATAAAGCAGTTTCATGTTTAAAAAGTGTTGTTTTTCTGATGCTTTCATCATGGAGGGGTTGCTATTTACAATGGCTGACGTGAAAATGCCAGTGTTTGGTTTGTCCGCTCCAGGCTACTTTAGAAACATGACAATCCCCGGGGATGAGGACCCACTCCCTATGTAGATATAAACAGCTCCGTCTAAGGCAATGAAAACACAACAGTTCTTATTCTCAGGTGATTATAAATAAAAGAAAAATACTTATTAATATTAGGCTTATGTTTATTCCGTTTCTGCTAATATATATCTCTCTACACTGGACCCTTCAACTATTTTCTGATATATTATAGACTCATAGATTAAATACTTCTTTAAGAAATTATATTGTGGCTGAAGAGACATACTGTATGTATTGTGCACTTGATTTTGCTGCAGTAACACCTCAAGATATTGAAGAAATACAGGTCCTGCCCTCTTCCTTCCACACACCCATAATCGTGATTCCCTCTTGGATGTTTCCAGTGTGAAAGATGTGTCTGCTAAGTGGGAGAGGTCAAACATGAGTCCAGATATTTATTACATGTGCTGAAACCAGATGGAGGCAGCACATTCATCACAGCACCGTGTCACTGAGGTAACACCCGTTCCCCACAAAAAGCGGCTCTCTCTTCCCAGCATGGGCACCGGCCTCGACTGGTGTTTACAGCGACCAACCCCAGGTTGGGTCCGGCAGCCGGTCGCCTTAATCATCCCCACCTCGCTCCGCCCGGCTCCACCGACTGTGGTTATTTTTAAAACTTTTTTGCTTTTATCAATACTCTTTGCTGTGTAGCTGGGGGAGATATTAAAGCCGCGGCAGGGCAAAGAAGGGCGTATCTGACACTTGCTCCCTCATTTATCAGTCCCCTTCATAGGCCCCATCAGTGACAATGAAAAGATTTCACAATACCGCTAGGCAGAAACTCATTCCACCAGTCATCCATCATGCTCAGCCTAGCGGCCGTTCCACTGACCTAATCGGTAATGCCTGGCTGCATGCTGGAGACTCCTTAAAGCCCCCCCCCCCTTCATTAGGCCTAGTTAGAATGAGGCAAGTCATAGGGCTAACCCTGTTACTGGGTGGGACCTACATGTCTTGCAACCCCTTCCCATTTGGATCATATTAACCAAATCATTGTTTTAAAAACCCTGATGTCCGTGGCCCTCAAGCCCAGGAGAGAATAAAGTATTTCCATCCATGCATCAAGACGCTCTTGGATAAGAATTTCATATTTGGTATGGTAAAAAGATTTATCCTTTCATGTATCCTTGGAAAAAAAAAAGAGTACAACAAACGGGCGGAAAATACACACCATTAACCATCCAATACACAAACGGCACATAAAACCACACCAACTGAAACAACAGCAGTAAATATTTCACGGCGCTCCCAACAGAGATAATTTGTGTTTCATTTCAAAGTTATATTTTTGCTGGGAGGGGGGTAAATCTGCCTAAATCAGCCTCTTGCTGGCTCGGAGGGCTTCTTCAACAGTTCCCCCCCTCCCACTGAGGGTGGTAGGTAGAGGTTCAGCCAGGTCGCAGAGCTGCTGAGAGTTTGGATCCCACTCCGTGGCTCTGCCAGCCCCGAGTTCAGGCAGCGCTCTGGTGAGCGTTAGTTAACACACAGGAAGACAGCGGGGGGGGGGGTTCAGGAGTGCTCTCTGACCCAACACTGGCTATTATAGAGAGATTATTCCCTAACCCCCACAGCTGAGTTTTCTGGCACATTTCCCTTATCTGCACCACTCCTTTTGCTGCTCCATCTATTACGGCTGTCTAATGTGACCTGTCTCTTTTGTAAGTCACTCAAGGAAAACTGTGTGTTCCTCTTGCCAACATTTGGGTCAAATTAAGTTTCAACAAAGATCTTCATTGTCTTTTATTTGAGGAGAATGTAAAACACACAACACTTATCCTCCCCAATGTGGCGCCAATACTATTAGAAAGGGAAATCAAGAAGCACTTGGGGCAACAGTACAACTTCACATAAATACCCAACTTTCTTATTAAAACTAATTGGACTGAATGGTTTTTAAAGATATCCAAATTAGCCTTAAGACAGAACATTAAGAGACCCTAGCTGAACTCTCAGACCAGCTGCAAACTGGGAATGTGAGAATTTTGGAAATCCTGTCAATATGAAACCAAAAAAATAAAACAGCGTATTCACTGACTGCTGCACTTTGGAGGTTACAGTTGGCACAAATAGAGGATCAACCACAAAATAATGAGAGAAAAATAACCTTTAACTTAACTGGGGTGGGGGGTGGGGGTGGGGGGGACTGCAACTCCTGGTGAGTCTGAAATGGTGCCTTGCCTTATTTGTAGCCACAGGCAGAGCTGTTGTTTGTGGATGTTTTTTATTTTCACGCTGCATTTATGAATAACAGTGTGATTTACCTCAGTGTGATTCTGCTATTAACTATGAATACTGGTCCGGTTGTGCAACACTCGCTTTGTTTTCTATGTTTATTTATTTATTCATTTATTAATCTTCCCACATGTGTTGTTCTGAGTCTGTCCTCCAAAATTCAACAGCATAGGTTGTTTTTACAAGCAGGAATTATGATCCATATTCATGCTTTTTGTTAGGCAGCCACCTCTAGCGGCAGTAGTAATTAGGTGGAGGGGTCAAACAAACACAGGACTTTCATCCAGAAGTTTCACACTGTGTCCAGTATGAAACCAAAAGTCAAAATAGAGTTATTTTAACAATGTAGTCAGACAGAGGCCCCACAGTGGACTGTGATTCCTCTCTGTTTTTCTTTTGTTTGTCAGTGTACTTCAGGGGACATTTTGGTCCCTTGATTTAGCGACAGAGCGAGTGAGGGTAAGTCTAAGTGAGACAGAGGCAGCTGCCCGGCTTTGCCCAGTCTGGCTCTGAGCTAACGTTATCTTCAGCCTTTTGCTTAGAAGTGGTGAATTTACAGCTCACAAGTAAATGCGATATTGAATCTGGCTTGAGTTTGATATTTGGATGTTGCTTTTCTATATGAAAATGTTGTTGCACATTTCCAGTCCAACGTTTGCGTAGTTAGCATGCATTAGCTTGTTTACTACATAACTTGAATGTCACTGTCTCGCCGTGAACATCCCGCTGAACCCCATTCAAATTCTCAAACTCCATATGGAAAACAAAAGAGCAAATAGTGGAATATTTGTTTTGAGCAGCCAAATCCGGGTACGGCCATATGTCAGAGTATGTTGTGACGGATTTGACGTATGACATTAGTACAAAAGTAGTTTTTTAGCCCAAACCATGATCCAGTGAATTCAGTTTTAAAAAACTCTTCCCCATTTTTCTGGGACCCCCTGGAACTCCTCCAAGGACCCCTGGGGGTCCCTGGATCCCTGGATCATACGACCCATATGGTCATATGAGTTGGAGGTGGGGGGTACGCAACCCATGCAGTGTGGGGAAAAATAATGATTTATGTTCATGTTACTGTTTTTCCCCAAAAAAACAAAAGCACTTGTAGCACATTTGTCATCTGCATATTTCATTATTTCACCACTGAAGCAGCTCAAAGCAAAACCCAGACTGAAGGGACATCTGTATAAATAATGACATCATATACTAAATCTGCCTGAAGTGTTAACATGACAACTAACATCCAGCAGTGCAATGAGCAAATCTTGCATGTAGATCTTTTACTTAAGCTGACATGTTGGTTGTTTCAGCCTGATTAAGTTAAATGGTCTCTTTAAAAACAAAGTCAATACTGAAATGATGTGGCAAAATGTGCTCTAAAGTGTGAGCAACAAATATTCTCTAAACTCTGTGTGGCTAGTAATGCTCATATCCTATTATTCTGTTAACTATCAGCAATTATCTCCCTGTCAAAGCTCCAGGTGACAAATTCTCCCCATATCCCGCCTGGCAGTATCATCAACCGGACATGAGCTTCATGTGATGGAAACTAAATCACTGGCTCTGCTCACAGCCCTGACAGACAAATGGGGTGCCTTGGAAAAGCTAGGCCCATCACTCTGAGCTGGGGAAGAAAAAAAGTCTCTCCCTCCCAGCTGACCTTTTTTTATTCGCTGAGAGAGGAGATTAAATACCACAGATTCTGTATGTATGGTCTGTTTCCAAAATATGAGAATTATTAATGGCTTTTGCGGAGGGCCCGTTTAATCTTCTGCCAAGTTGCAGTCATCGGTTTTACCTTGGGCTGCTTTTCTCTTACAGATGGTCCCAGAAAAACAGGAACTGTGCTTTATCCTTACAGCAAAGGCAAAGGAAGTGTGTGGGCAGCGTCTGGGCGGTAATAATATGACAGAATAATCATCCCTCTTGAGGCGACGTATAACATTATGATGCTAACAGTATTGAGAAAATTTACTACTTGGTGTGAATGGATGTGAACATTCTATGGACCTGGTAAAGACGGCAAACATACCTCAACAAATGAGCTGCTGTGGACGCTTAATTGTTTCACACCTCCACCAAGGGTTTTTTTTCTTTGCTGCATGACCGTTTTCACCAGCTGAGGATTAATATCTCATGTTGTTATTAGCAGTGTGCTAGTTTGGACCAGAGACGCGAGAAAGCGCACCTCCCCTGAAGTGTACATACCTGCAGCCACATGCCACTTTTCACACTGAGGCCACAAATCAAGTCTCAAAGCCAGAGCGACGACTCAATCACAGGAGCACGACACAACTAGTAAATTATTCTCTTGTCTTTTTGACCTCGTGGCCCATTGAACCTTGGCTGAACAAGAAACCTGCTTGGCTCATTTAAAAAGATACAAAAAGTGCATTTGCAGCTGCATGACTGTATTTGCATCTCACTGAAACGAGCTCTGCTGGCTGTGTCAGCAACTCCTTTTAGTGCTTTACAGTTTACTCCTCTTTTATTCTACTTTAGCAGCAAATAACCAAGGACATTAGTGTTATGCAACTTGCTAAGCCTAAATGAAAAGACGGCTAAGTCTAATGATGCAACTATTAATTGCCTCAACTACGAAACAACTCATTGACTTCATTATAGATAATGACTATACAATATAGTCAGCAGGGTCACCTTGTGTTTAATATGAACAACCCAATATGGTGGATTTGCCAGGAATTTCATAAATTCTGATAATGCCGGTGGGAGGATGTGTCATTCATTGAGGCGGAGGCTTAGTCAGATGCCTGTGACTCACTGTGTGTTTGTGTGTATGTACATAGCTAATCAAACAACTGACTGATTCACACTGCCCTCTAAATCATCCAGTGGCGTCCCCAGAAATTTGTCACAGGGGTGGCTAGATGGGGCCACACTAAAAGTCATGGGATGCCACACCAAAACTAAACACCATGACTGAATTACAGGAATTCTATTATGCTGTTGTAGTTGAAAAGTATGTCAGTATGAGAGTAAAAGCTTGAGTAGACAGTTTAATTTTAGCATTGGGCAAAAACCCCATAATAAACTCTGAGCATATTGTGACTCAAGAAATCTGAAAGAACACCAGACTCCTACACTGCTGCTTAGCTCAGTTTTCAGGCTTTAGAAAATCTAGCTTGTGACAACAGACTTTGGCCAATTACAGGTCATTTTTTAAAGAGACCACCTTCATCGTGTCAATCACTGCTCGTGAACTGTGGTCAAACTGACTTTTTCTTGCCTCAAATGTTTTTAGAAACATATTTTAGTGTACTGTTTAGCTGTAAAATGAGAAAGTTTGTGATCCGACCACCATGTTGGAAACAGTTGAGCAAAAAAGAAGCAGCCGCCAATTGGCAAGGCCACAAACGTTCTCATCCTACAGCTAAACAGTACACTACAGTGCAATGAAAACATCTGAGGGGAGAAATAGGCAATGCAGTAACAGAATCCTGATTCGTATTTGATTGGTGCTGCCTAGTTTGACAGTCTGATGGTAGGTCATGAGAAGTGAATGATATGATTGAGACTCCTTAGCTCCGATTGGTTGGTTTCATAAGTCTTGCAAATGCCATTAGGAGCACTATGAGGAGGCAGAGGAGCATGATTTTTTTTACAGGTTATCTGCTTCATGTACTACTGTATAATGACAGTTTTAAAGCTTTTGTCATACTTGCTAAGAAATTTACCTTTTGTAGCTTTAAGGAGTCACATACTGATATACTTGTCTCTTATTAACAGTTAATGTTACTAATTTTCTGATGTGTATAAACTAAAACGGGTACAATTAACACTGATTTTCCACAAAAATCCTGTTTTGATGTGTTATACATCTACACATGTTAGGCGTTTCATTGTTTTTGAAATAGGCTGGTTGACTTTTTCCTTAGAAAGACAAAGCTTTAACTTGAAGTAATACACTGTAATAAAGAAAACGTTTACTGGGAACAAAGAGGGAAGATTTGGTGGTTTGGAGTCCATCTCTAAGTCACTTAGTTGTACATTATGTTCTCCATGACAAGGCAGCTGTGATGGTTGAATTTGCAAGTTGTGTTGGTATCTTAGATCTCTAAGATCACATCGCGATGGACAGTTTAAAAAAAAAAAAAATCTAAATCGATGCAGTAGAGCCACAAATTTGTCTTTTTTATCACATGAATTCTCTTCCTGATACCCACATTACCCACAATGCAACTCAACTGCTGACAGTTTGGTCAGAGATTTGGGTATGTTATGCTTCTACCAGCTAATGTAGTCTTGAGCTGCTGGCCTCAAACAGAGATGAACAGCAGTCCACAGGGGCCTGATAAGCTCACTTCTTTCTAACTCCACACCCCCAGATATTTTTCTTTTTCAAACATATAGTCTTCAGACACAGATGACCACATCTGGGGTAATTTATCAGATTTCACACACCTACCCATGGAGCTACAAAAGGTTTTATACATCTATGTGTTTTTATGCAGTAGTACTCCCCAAGACCTGTAACTAGACTTTGATGTGTAAATTGGTGGTTCTCCTTTAATAAAGGTGAGTGCGGGCACTGGCACTGCCAAGGTCTGGAGAGCGAACAGTTTGGCAAGTGGACTGACCTGTGATCTGTAGGTGTTTGCACCAATGCAACATGGCCAGGATGAAGATCAACATTTCTGAGGCTGAAGCCACGATTTTATCTTGAAAAACAAAAAGAAGAGAACAGTTATTTCTGTGGGTTTTGTCACAAGCAACGATGAAAAGGATTTAGAGACTGTTTGGTACAAAAAACAAGGCTTTGTTTCAGACAGTGGTGAAAAGAGAGCTGAGCTGTGACGCAAAGCTCCATCAATTAATTTAACAGAAAAATGTTTGACAGTCACCAACTTTGAGTGACTGAAAGACTGAGATGCTGGTTTAATATCACCATATAAAGAGAGGAATTCAACCATATTGGACCATCTCTGCATTAAGCCATTGCTCCTCCATGATTAGAGGAGGCAAATGAGGAAGCTTGAGCGCTTAGTGAGGATGCCTCCCTTTTCCCTGCTTCACCAACTGGGAGGATACGCTGGAAGTGCTACACCTCCCAGCTGGCCTTAATCCCCTTTCCCACTGGGCAAAAAAACACTCACACCCAATAACATCTGAATTTGTCTTTAGTAGGAAAGGTTACAATCAGCATTTACTCACAGGACAAATGACTCTGAAGAAGTGACGGGTATTTATTGGTTCCAGCTCTTTCTAGCTCAACCGTTCGTAACTTCTGCGGTTCTTGGTTATTTCAGCCACAAATCCCATCCAAGAGAAGAGATATAAAACAGAAGTAACCACCAAAACATTTTCACTGGCCTGCTCTCATGCTGCTCTCTACTGTTTACCAGCCCTGCGGTCGTGATGCTGAACGTGAAAAACCAGGGAAAAAAACAGTAAGGCATGCACATCTACTGTCAATGGTCCCCTTTTTCTAAGGAGGTTTTTTCCGTGTTTAAAAAAACTACACCAGCGAATTTTCATGTAAAAGGGTATTGGTAGCCCAGTCGCTAGAGGAAAATGTTGGTATTGTTTCTGGTAAAAACCGGTAGGTTACATATTTGTCATATGTATGATATCAACCTACCTATTACCAAAGTAATGTATGAGATGATTTTGCGATTGGGTAGTGAATGGCGTGACACCTAGGCGCGACGCCTGCCAAGCTGCAAACCACTGCAAACCAATTGTTTTTTACAGAGATATCGTTGCGTTTCTAGGAGGGATTGTGCCACAAAAACTGGGTGTTTTAAACCACAACATGATCTGTTCCTAACCGTAACTAAGTGTTTTTTGTGCCTAAACTTAACCACGTTAACCACAGCACTGTTGAAATGTGGAAAAAAGGAGTTTCAACATATCCGCTACATAATAACATACAAATGTAGTATATCCGTGGTTTACTGAAATCTACAGTGCCAACATTTAGGGTGCTTTCAGACCTAGAGTTGTCTTGCTTTGGTCCAAATCAGGGTCTAATTTTGTTACAAAGTTGTATAATTGCCTAGAGTTGGTTCGTGTTCTCACGTTAGCATTTACAAGCAGAACAGATAAAATGCCTTGTGCGAGAAAGCTGCTCCTGATTGGTCAGAATTTCCATGTGGGAAAAATCCAGGAAGTAAACAAAACACTGAAGAAGAGTACACTTGCAAGATAAATGTGACACTTTCTAATGTCACAATGGAGGGACAACTACGGAGGTTGATTTTAGCGCTGCTCATCGTGGACTATATTGCTGTCATTGTTCATTTTAGTCAAACCATACAGTTTGAAAACGAGGTGCGGCGAAAACAATGTTTTGATGCATTGGATGTGCTGAATGTGCATATTAAGGCAGTACAGGAGGAGGTGCACATTAATAATCCTCCAGGACTGTAACATGCTCATGTTTAACCCAAACAATGTGTCATGTGACTGCAGTTGGTTCAGATCGAGGTCGGAACACGTTCTCACCACAAACAAACCACACCAGAGTTTGTTTGTAACCAGACCAAGACCACCTCTACAAGAAGGTGTTGTCTGGTTGGAGTGCAATTGCTGTGTTCACACCTGCCCAAACGGACCGCACTTAGGGGGCAAATGCACCTGAGTTCTACTGAACTGAACCAAACAGAGCAGGTGTGAAAGTACTCTTAATCTGCTGATGGGGTTGGTATTAGAGAGCTTGAGGAGTAACTGGAGAAAACTGTTAGTGACAGTTATTTTTGTATTGCTTTGCTTGCCACCACGACCCTGACCAGGACAGGCGACTACAAAATATTTGGATGAATGAATAGGTAAATCCCACATCAGCAGTGACCTGTCATGAAATGTGATGCTACTAATGCCTCGGCCTTCTTCAGGTTTCCTTTGAAAAGGGATTGAGTTATTGATACAGCAAATCCATCCAGCGGCTCCCCTGTGAGGGATCAAAGCCACCAGAAACTGCCTGTTACATAATGGTCTCTTTGCCCTTGGCATTCACTGGGCTCCGGCAAGGAATCTATACGGAGGGACATTCATGTCCCTGTGGGATCCAAAACTTAATTAATAACTTCTCCTGCTCCTCCTATCTTTACCAATATATCACCTGGCAGCGTCCACACACAGCGAGAACTTCAGTAGCCTTTTCTCTCTGACCTTGGCATTTCTTCTCAGACGCCGATTATTGATAATTTTCTGGCTGTGGTGCCTCTCCTCATTTGTCATGATTATTGCTGAATTTTTAAGCTGTCATCCGTGAGCATGGATCAATGGTTGTCGACTTCCCCTTTGTCATATTGGCAGCACAAACAGCCCTTCCTCTCTAAATGAGGCTCCTCTTGCTTCTCTATCTATTAGCTGTCTGTCTTACTGGGCACTTGATCCTTTGTTAGGTCAGTCTATACATCATCCCTCCAATCAAAGCCTGACACTTTTATATCATGCATGGGCAAGGACCAAGCAGAGGAATGACTTGTCTATTGTATGATTTTTTTTTTCTATATGTATATTCACTAATGTTGCATAAATTTAGGCACACAGCAGTAATGCCTGCCTCCCAAGGTCAGAGCAGGACTCCTTAAAGATAACAGGCTTCTCTGAAATACAACAGCAGAGCCAGAATTCACTTTGAATTGCATTTATAATAGGATGCAGTTGACAATCCAATTGCTCAAGTGTCAAATATTCCATGTAATAAGGCCAGATCTGTCAGACTGATTAATGAATTGTCACAGCAAAAGGAACCAGTTGTAACTGGTAGCAGCCACTAGCGTCTGACGATCCGTCTCATTCGACTGCATGATTTGTACCTGTAGCCAGGCCACTGGCACGCCGGCTTCACCCAGCTCCACCACGTCTACACCTATTCCACCATATTCCTTCTTCCTCCCTCGACTGGCTGAACAGGTCTGACAGGCGGATTCCTTTTCATTTCAATGTATTAAAGGCACTTTCCTGCTCTGACAGCCTGCTCTGTTCTGCCACCTTCTAGCTGGGGCTTCACACTACTCTGGGCAGCCACTGCGTCTTGACAGACCACTGTCACTTCCCATCATCCTCTCTGTAGATCCTGCTCTCCCCCCTCTAAGCACGCAGACCCACTTTCCCACCAGTGCAATTATTTTTTTTGACAAGCCATCCATCAGCTTTAACTTTAAAGCACTTTCCACTGATACCCATTGTTACAGTTCTGTGCCTTTTTATGCGGGCGGCAGGAGAGAATATGATACCAGACATTCAGACTACCCGACCATGTAAATCTACTTTGTTCTGTTCTTTATTTCCAATTTTCTGTTCCATTTTTGCCAAATTATGCATATTTGTTGTGCATAATATGCCCTTGTCAAATCCAATTAACATGTCCGAGCTAGCACTGCGAGAAAAGGTTATAATTTGCCAGTTTCTTGAGAAGCGGGGGCTAAAGTCAGACTAAAATGAGCAGCTAAACTCTCGCTGTGAGTCATGACACAGTACTGTCACACTGGGGTATACTTTGTGCTATAGTCTATGAGCCGAGAGATAGAGCTAATAACAGTTAAACAACACTTAAACACACAGTTGGTAATATAATCTTGTAGCATCACCACCTCAACCGCAAACTTGTTTTTTTTTTTTTGTAGCGTCAGATGGACACAGCAGAGAGCCTTGTGGCTTGGGGCCGAGTCACCATGATTAACTGACATCAACACTAACACACGACCAAGCTGATCCATCTTGCCCTGGCCTATATAATTAGAATGACAGCTTAGAAAATTTGGTCTGATGCAGAATCTGTCTTATGCCGCAAGGAGCCCTAATTACTATCTCAGTGTGAGAGTTAATGATGAGAGGTGGGAGCAGCATCTGGGGGACTCGAGGGGACGCTCTCTCCCTCTGCCCGTGACATTTGCTATGTCCTAACAACTGGACCACCTATGGCCCTCAGTGGTCCGCCTTGCTGACACGCACTGTGAGCGGAGAGAGATGGATGTTTGGTGCCAATCCAGGTTGTAGTCCCCTGCTTGTGTCTTCATTGTCTGCCACTAACAGCAGTCTGGAGGTTTCATGCAAATAGCAGGCAGGAAATTTACATGGAAGATGGAGTTTTTAACACGAGGCATTTAAAATTCAGCTGGACTGTCTGCTTGTTTATTAAGATCCAATGTGTCTCCAAAGGTTCACTTACAATCCTGTAATACTGTAGGATTAGGGGTACGACTGCAAATGATTGTCTAATTTACACTAATTAGACTTTAAGTGAATTTTAATATGAATTAATTTAATGTTAAAGTTGTACAATGTTACAAATGGTTCTTACAACAAAGTCAATTTCAATAATTGAGGAGGTTGTCGGTGACCTTAACCCTGTGCAAATCTGCCATGTCTAAAATTTCTCATGTAAATTTCCAAAAATAACCTACCATATTTGGCAAAAAACAGAGGTCATGTGATGATATTAGTCCTGTGCCAATTAGCATCTCTGTAACTTGGGGTTTGTTGTTTTCTGCGTGCCTCTTTTCTGTTTCTTTCCTGGTTGAGCACTATGGAAGCTGCGTTGGCAATTATAAAGGAAAGTTTTGGAATCTTTTTGGGTGCAGGAGGCTCATCTTGCTACACATCATGGAGACCAGTTAGCAGAAAGAGCAAGCTCGAATCAATCTGAAGAGGGAAATCTCAAAAGACAATGAAATGGATGAGATGAGAATTGGTTCTGTTCGTTTAACCCACATTTAAAATAAGAAAAGAAAAAGGAGTTAACACTTTACATCTCCACTAGAAGTGCTGTGTAGAGTGAAATTATAAATGACTGTGTGCAAATACAAACTTTGCTTCGCCTATCCGAATGTGCCACACACATTAGGGAAGTAATTTCTAAATCACATATGGGTCCACTGGTAATACTACTCCCATGTGAATAGGGCTAAAGAAAGGCAGTGAACCTGACTTACTCAAATTTGACTTAAGCCGTTTTTGTATGAAACTGGTATCTTCAGGAGACCTTGTGATTTTGAAATAACTTCCCCCACGTTTGTGTTTCGTGCCTTGCATTCACACGGGATGCGCAAAATCAAATTTACTGACATTAACCCTCAGATATGATGTCAAACTTCTGTATAACATCCACTTCCTGAACAAGAGCAATGGCTGCTAAGAAGAAAAACAGGCACTTGGTATGTGAACAGACACTCAGTTAAACGGTTGAGTTGGTTGGGTATCTATGCTGTGCGGTGAGATGAACCTCCTGCATTTGCACCCAAAATGCTGTCAAAACTTTCATTTATAACTGCCAACACAGCCTCCGTAATTCTCATCTGGAAAAGAGGAAGACAAAAAAAAAAGACACAGAGAAAACAAAAAATCTTGCAAAAAAAAAAAGAACGCAAAGTTTTGGATGGCAAAATATGGTAGGTAATTTACTGTGGACTTTATACTTGACAAATTACAGACATGGAAGATTTGCACAGGATTAAGATCCCAGACAACCTCAACAATTATTTTAAATCATTAGAAGCCCCTAGGTAGTAATAGTCCTGTGCAAATGGGGCTTTGAACAATAAATTGATCATCCAAAATGTTGCCTGCTGATTAACTAATGCATTAATCGACTAATCGTCCCAGTACTAATACAAGCTCTTTCACCCACCATAACTACTTGGATCTCATAAGCTGTGAAACTGCAGACTTTATCGGCTCCGGCAAGCAAAAAACAAACTGTTTTCCTGAACCTGTGCAACAATAACAAAGTGCGAACATATGGCTCTGAATGACCCAGATGGTCCGATCACTCTTGCAGACTGTTAACTTATCTCCTCTATCATGAGATTTTCTGAGATGCTCAACAAGTAAGCAGGTGTTGATAAGATTTAATGAGAAAATCCTCATTCAGTCTCGAGTCTATGATTTGCTGTTTATTGGTTATTATAAGCATTAAGTGCGGTGTGTAATCTCGCCCTGCAGAGGCTGACATGCTCGGTGTGCGCGTCTGCATAATCAGCCAGGGAGCTAATAACACGCAGGTTGTCACAGCTGTTAAAGACAGAGAGACACGCTGCCCTAAGTGACAATATGTCAGTGATTGTCTAGCAGATGAAACCGTGGATATTAATAAATCAAAGTGACCCCTACCTGAAGCCAAACAGATGCAACACCTGGACATGTAAATTCTTGAGTAATGGATGCCATAAATTTAAATCGGAAGACCTCCGATTTAATAACCGAGCAGACAGCTGCAAGTGGGAGCAACCATTTGGTTTAATGTAAAAGACAGTTTTGGAATACCAAGTGTTTTCTGCGCCCATCGATCAACTCTAAAGCGTACAGTGCTGGGTGAGAAACTGAAATCCTGCACTGTCATTTCTCCTCCCTGATTATACACAGCATATATCAAAGTGCAGTGTAGTGTAGTTAGGTATGTAAGGTGTGTGTTTGTCAGGAACAGTAGCTGGCTGGCAGCAGGGGGTTAACCTCCTGGCTGCTGTCAGTGTATTAATCACCACTGATGTGTGTTGTAAAAGGATTGCTGCAGGAAATAAAGACACCATGGTGTCAGCTGCACTGCCCTGATGTGACTCCATCAGACAAGAGGATGCTTATTGACAGGGTGAGAAGGGGGGACGGACAGAGAGAGAGTGGAGGGAGAGGGAGAGAGGGAGAGAGCAATCAGTCCTCGAGTCAGTCACCTTGGCACTGACGCAATGTCATGAAAGTCCACACCATTATTCCTCCGACCGCACAGGAGCATTATTTAAACTCAAACATCTACCAGGGGCTGAATGTCAGTGGAAGGGCACCCACCTACACACACACGTATACTCTAGAGATAAGCACACATTCTGTGTCAGTGCGGCCACATCAGCGCCCAAACAATTAGCTGATTGACGGAAAAATTAATCGACAATTAGGGCTGCCCCCAAACAGTCGACCAAATTGTTAGGTCATTAGTCAGCAAGATTTCATTGGTTGTTTTGTCGCAGAAAAAAAACCCCTGAAACTCTATAAGGAGCTGCACCTTGTGAAAATAAATCAAAACCTATATGACTGGATTATATGGGAATTTAATTTGAAAGGAGAGATACAGGAAGTGGCCACACTCAGCAGTCAGACAGGAGTCAGGCTACAAATCAATCACAGCCGACAAATATCTTTCCCTTCTTCTATAAATATTCAGTCTGATAAATATGGAAAGTTGATCATGTTAGTGCAGGGCTACCCAGAGCTTTACATCTGTCCCACAGACGATAGGCCTACACACTTATAAACAGCACCTGGAAGAAGATCAGCTGAACCCTCTTCTGTAATTAGCTAGTTAGCGAGACTGTACAGGCTAACAGCTAATGGGACTCCCTAAAAACTTTCCCCTAAGAGTATTTCACCCAGGGACAGCGCCTTACGTCGTGCATCAGCCAGAATCTTGTGTGTCTCATCAGTTCGCATTGACTCATCTTGTCACATTTTGGATAAGCTTGCAAAGCCGTAACCTATAAAGTTGGTTATTAAAATCTTTGCCTTAACCCCAAGATTAACCCGTCAGGAGACCTCAGGCTTAACTGTAACTTCAAACAGAGATGATTATTTATTGTTTTTGTGATCACTGATTTACAAAGATACACATACACATATTTGTGCTACTTGTACCGCTGGCACGACTAAACTATGACTAAGGTTAGACTTCCCTGTAGATTTTCAATGACTTGACTGCTGATAAATTCTCAAATTGACCATCATGATGTTACACTGGAAAACATGTACAACTAAAGTTTAGACTGACTAAATTATATCCAACAACAAAAATCCTGCATCTGGGGCGTTGGTGGCTTAGTGGTAGAGCAGGTGCCCCATGTGCAAGGCTGTTGCCGCAGCGGCCTGGGTTCGACAGCCCTTTGCTGCATGTCACTCCCTCTCTCTCTCCCCCTTTCACACTAGTCTATATATATATATATATATATATACACATATCCTGCATCAATAGATTACAAGGCAGACAATCAGTTTCCATGTATATGGGTGTGACACCAAACATACAAACTATATGAAAACATGAATAGTATCTTTTGTTTGCTTTGTAGTTTGTATTATTTGGTCTGGTTTGCCTAATTTTCCAAGCTTTAGAAATAAAACTAGTCCATACCATTCAGTCCAACTTCTCATTTTCATCGAACCAAAATATTTATTTCTGTGTTCTTACAAAGGTGATCATATAGGTTAGAGCACAGGAGACTGTTACGGAGCTTGCCGAAGCATGCAGTGCTGCATCCTGCAGTGCTGCATCCTGCAAAGCCCCAACAGTCCGGTTGAAACACCAGTTTTTTTTATGAGGCCTCAGTGGCTTACAACGGAAACTCCCGCTAACAGGGTATTTCTGATATCCTAAGAGATTCTTACAGTCACTATTACTCTCACTGGAACTTTTAAACATTATGAGTTTTTACAGCTGACTTGTAATTTCTTTTAAAGTTTCAGTGCGAGTGTATTCATCATATTTGGACTGATAATCGGGGCATTCATCATTATTTGCTGACATTTTAAAGGCTAAATAAAAAAAACTAATTGATAATGACAACATTCAGTATCTGCCTATACTACATACACACACACACACACACACACACACACACACACACACATCTTCCTCCGCAGAACTGTCAGTGGATCAAAGCACTCAAAGCACTGAGGCCCTTCATCACACACACTGACAGCAGACACGGGCACAAAGCCATACACTGACATTGCATGACCGCTGGCATTTCAGGCAGCACACACAATTTAACTTTAACTGCATATTCCTGCTAAACACTCTGGAAACTCTACATTTCATGCTAGACGATGCCCGCTGCTCAACAAACACAAATTAAGTTCCTGGGCCAAATTCACAGAGTTTTATAGTTGGTTGTACTTTAATGAGCAATAGCTCATGACTGCCTCAGTATTCCCATTAATTACATGCTCCTCAGCGGTCTGATCGTTATTACATGCCTCAAAAGTTGAAGTAATTTAATTTAATCCATTTGATGTTATTTGGCCACCAAAAAAAAAGTCGTCGTTGCTGGGAAATGTTACACAAGAGGGGCACAAATAAAGGATATGACTCTGGAGAGGTGGACTCAAATAAAAGCAGTTATAAAACAGGGCTGGCATGTGTTTGTAAAGCTCAGAAGAAAAGGCACAGAGGGAAATTATCAAAGTGAATGAGTAATTTATCAAATTATCAACGCTGGCTTCCTTCCACATTTTATTCCGTTGTAATTCTGAAACATTTCACTAATTCAAAGCAAAATTGAGACGGAATTCTTGACCAACAAAGACAATTGAGTTTTTACATGGATCGATGCATTGGTTATTTATTGACCACAGTAATGACTGAAAGTGACAGATTAGAGAGAAAAACAATCAAAACAACAAAAATGTTGCTCATTTTCCCCAATATCAATATTATCGATACTACTTTCTTGCCATTTCTTCTCTCCGACAGCGAGCATTTACAATGTGTAACAATCTCAGAGGCTTTTGAAGATGTGCACTGCAAAAATATTGTTCTTAGGAATGTAAAAAAGTTTTCATTATTGTTACAGTTAGTCATTTTGCTGTTCTCAAAAAAAGAAAAGCCGTCATTGTCATGTTATAGCCTTGTTATATTTATCTTTTAAGGGAACAGTGTGTAAGATTTAGGGGGATTTAGTGACATCTAGTGGTAAGGGTTGCAGATTGCAACCAGCTGAACTTTTCCCAGTTAGAATTCCTTCGGTGTTCATTGTTCAGGGGGTATAGGTAAGCTGGAGTACCTGGAGAAAACCCACGCTGACATAGAGAGAACATGCAAACTCCACACACAGAAGGGCTCCCCCACCCTGGGATTGAACCAGGAACCCTGTTGATGTGAGGCAACAATGCTAACTACTGCACCAATTGTAATTGTGTTTTTGCCAATATATCCCACTGAGTCACACATGCTGGACCTTTAATAAAAAATTTACATGTTATGCTCATGGCATTGAAAATGGTTTTGAATACAGATATTTTTCAAGGTTTTGTTTCAAAGTTGGAAATTCTGGTATTCCTGCTATTAAAAGACAGCTGTGAAATAATAAGGCAGCGGTTTGTCTAATGTACTCTATTTACATGTTTATGCATTCATAGTATGTGTGTAATTAATATAAATTTACATTTTCCATGACGGATTTTCCATTTTTCTTTATTTTTATTGGTTATTTCGACTAATCAACATCTGGTTTATGTACATTCAATTATATAAATCCAACATTATTTTATATTACCTTACATACTTGCTTTAATGTCTAGTGGCTAACACTTATACACACACGTGGAGAGAGAGAGAGATGATTTTCTATAATGTTATCTTCGAGAGGCAGCGGCTCTGACTTCCTTGACCCTTCTTGGTAGACTACCTTTCCAACCTGCCTCAAAAAGGAGGGTTATTTAAGAAACAATTAGGAGCATACACAAAGCAATTTGCAGGCAGTCTAACTCCTCAGACTGAGCCAGTGAAGGGCCTTTCAGCGCTGATTTATCACGCTGTCGCCTTCACAAGGCAACATAATTAATAGGAGCATGGACTTCTAATTCCACCCGCTTCCACGGCCAGTGGATTCCATTTGATTTATGATGGCCAAGGACTTTGCATTTTATCAGTTCATTCGCTCGTTATTTATGCTGATGACCAATTTCAATGGGTCGCCATCATCTAACTCACTACTAATCAAAGAGAATTAGGGTTCACTGCATTATTTAGAAGCCGCTAATTTATCTTCGGAACAAGGGGAAGAAACGTTGGCTCGGAGGTTGCAGAAACCACACAGCTCTGCTTTTAGCTGGAGCCTTGGTATAAAGGTCTTCACAGTTTCTCTAATCAGCATGTGAAAATTGTCTTGCTGAAATGATACAATTATGGCTGAATTTAGTTTTATCTCTTATTTAATGGATCACAGATTGTTTGACTACTTACACCTACAAGCTGTTGGTATTTAAAACTGCAATTACGTCTCCTGCGTGAGATCATTTAGCGTTGATTACTTAGACTGCCTATGGTGATGTAGAATATTATAATGAAAGATAACTTCTGTTTTCCACCAGAAGAGCCTCAAACACAAATCTCTGAGATCAATCAAGCCAGGAAATTCACATTTTAAAGAGGCTGAATCACAAGAGCCCATTTCACTCTCCATAACGTTTGATGGTTCATGGATTCTCGTGCAAAAAGGCAACAAAAGGCAAACTCCCACAGATCCCACACAGCAGCTGCACGCTGGAACACTAAAGCACAACTGGACTAGAAAGATTTTCTTCAGGAGCGAGGCTGAACAATAAGAGTGAATTATTGCCCTGCTGAAATAATGGGTCATGAATGGCCCACAGATTAATACAATGCATTATAAGAAACAGAGATAAATAGGGTCACATTGCAGCTCTGTTTGTTAGAAAAATTACACCTGTTCCAAGTGTTATGAACCTGCAAATGCTATTCTGAAGGTTAAATTGTGTATTACTATAAAACAAATTGAGACGGAGAAAACGGTTGGCAGTGGGACATTATTTAACGTCCTTGCAGGCAGTGCTACAAAAGGGTAGGATTAAGATGCAATAAACCTTACCGAGTCAAAGAAAAATAGCCCTTGTAAACAATGCAGTAAAGAAACGAGTTGCTTCACAGCACATGCAGTAGGTTTAAGGCTTTACATAAGTCATTTTAATGCTACAGCAAACTTTCCAGACAGGGATATTAGATTCAAAAACACCCCTAGATTAAGATTTGACCTTCCTACAGTAGCTGCAGCACAGAGCCGAGTAAAATCCTCTGTAGTCATGTCTTAGCCCGCGTGCTTAGCAGAGGGACGTTATCTCCTGTCACTCTTATTATGTTTAATTATTCAGCAAAGTGACTGATAAGGTGTTTTCTGACAAAATGAATCACGCCGTCCAGAAGTGACACCCGCCATCGTAGGAGATGCTCAGACACCGTCATCGACCGCGCTACATCCTCCCTGTTCACAAGGTGTATCATTTATCCGGGGGGGTAATAAGATGCAGAATTTACACAGGCCTGTCAATAGGCATATCGATAGAAGGACACTTAGCATCTATCATCCGGAGAATCAATGGCATTTTTCAGCGATGAATCCTGGGAAATGATAGCTTTCAAATAAATGGTGGAAAGAGAAACACGACACTCCTCAGGGGAGAGATAGATGTAGAGCGGCTCAATTTCCCCTCGTACTTGCTCTCCCTTGCAGCTCCTCTGCCCGGCTCTCTAGCTCGATGCAAAAGGTCAGAAGACATTACAAGGGACGATCTCTAAAACAAGACGTAAAGAATCTCTGGAGGATCTGCGGAGCAAGACGGGCAGCTAACTTGTGAGGAGAGATGGATGTTTCTATCAATATCTGAGATAAAAAGTGCTAATTAAAAAGCAAGAGTGAGATAGAGGAGCCATATTGTCGTCTACGCCAAGGCAATGGACTTTTGGGGTCTTTTATTTGCTGATGCTACAGAGAGATGCATTTACTTTCTGTTGCAAGTTCTCTTCAAAATTCAATCGGAGTAATCAGCAAAACAACGTGGAACTGAATGCACTGATATGGAGTAAGGCATATGTGTAGATTTCAGGGGGAAGCATGGGACACAGCCCCCTCAGTATATGAAACGTGCATTTCCCCCTCACAATAAAAACATGAAGTACAAATGACCTTTATTTTGACTAAATTAAATGCATTTACACAATAAACTGATGCAGAAAAATTCACAAGAATGCAGAAAATGAAGTGTTTGATGCTATTTTTTTTTCTGGCAGAGGAACCCAAACCCCCCTTTTCATATGTGAGTCCCCCTCAATGTTGAAACAAAACTTGTGGATTGAGGATTAAGACAATGGAGTGTTTGACAACATGAGGGGTGCTAATGTTAGCTAGCTAGCCAAAATAGCTTCAGCTGCCTTTGCTTGCAGTGTTGCCCACACTTTTTCCCGCCTGCTTTGTGCCGCAGTGTGTCAGTACATTTTGCGAGTTTTAAGAGTTAATACCAAAATGACAATCATCATTATTTATCACAATTATTCAGTGATTTTAAGGACAAAATAGTTTAATTGCCCATTCACTTTCATCCCCATCTTGTGCTACATTCCTGCTAATGTACTTTTTACCCAAAATTAAACCAAGAGTGTTGCTTTCACTTTCACGTTGTGCTACAGTGTTGCTAATTGACAAATGTTTGCATCAAACTAGAATAAGGTTCTACTTCACCTTAAAGGTCCAGTGTGTAGGATTTAGTGGCATCTCATGCTGAGGTTTCAGAACTGAAACTTCTGTGCCGAGCATGAAGGAGAACTATGGTGTCTGACTCAACAACCCAAACCTATCTACAGCCAGTGTTTGGTTTGTCCATTCTGGGCTACTGTAGGACAACATGGCGGACTCTGTGGGAGAGGACCCGCTCTTTATGTAGATATTCTAAGGCAGGGGTCGGCAACTTCTACCATTAAAGGAGCCAGGCAGCCACCGTGACTGAAGTTCAGTAAAATTCAGAGGAAAAGGCACCAGATCGTCGACGTATGACGCACACTTTAGTTGATGAAACACTTTTTAAATTAGATAGGCTACATATTTTTACGGTTGTAGAATGCAATAATCACTCTAGGCCCACAACAATGACAAATGAAAATCTGAAGGTTAAAAAATGACCTTCATTAATTTCCATATCATTTAATGTCAAAGCCACAGGGAGCCAGTGGAGAGGGTCCAAGGAGCCGCAGGTTGCCTGCCCCTGTTCTAAGGTGACAAAAACATAATGATTCTTATTTTCAGGTGATTATAAACTAATGAAAGCAATTTTATGAATAGTATACACCATTTCTGCCAAAAGATGCCCCTAAATCCTATACACTGGACCTCTAATCAAGTGCATCTCCTAGAAGTGTTTATCGGACACATGACTACGGCCAAAATGCGATTGTATTGGTTATTTCAGTTTGTCTTTAGATATGATGATGTGCTGTATGGTCTCACTGGTATGGATGCCTGAAATGACGCTGAAATACTTCCAAACAACGGATGAAGATCCATTTTGAGGGACGAGCTCTTCGCCTTCTGCTCCAGTTGTTGGATTTTCGTTTTGCCTGTCTGTTTTTATTGTATACTTTTCTACTCTGGACTGCAGTCGCAACATTCAGGAAAGTTCTTTCACAGGCTGCTGCTGAAGGGTACACACACAGTGGTATGACAGCTGCCATGGCTGCTGGTTTAGGAAGCGCTTGATTTGATATGCAGCAGAGTTTTATATAAGTGGAGCACCAAGCTTCAAGATAGGAGTCGATCATTTTTATCTAATTGTGGGAAGCCAAAACCGTGATAAAGATTCATATTTAATTAACTGTGCAGCTCTACAACAAAATACTTACAAATGACACAAGTGCTGACCCAGACACAACTGATAAATCAATTATTCTAATGTTAATTTCTTCTAGAAAATTTTGCAGAAAGGAGGCAATTGAGTATCACAGTCCCCTGAGGGAGATTGGCAACTTGCTAAATCAACATCAGAACTACAGGACATTAATGACATGATGACACAACTGATTTTTATCTTTTGTATCATCAGTCTAGACATGGTTTGAACCCGTGCTCCTCTTAGTGACAGTTCGGAATGCTGTGGCAGCTCATTAATCACCAGGACAGCCTGGAGGAGCTATACTTAATCCCATGATGGTATCCTCACCATCCTCCACCGCTGCTGATGCTCGTAAAAGAGAGGGAGAGAGCAAAAAAGAAAATGATTTACACAAATCAATCATTCAGTGCTAGCGCTCATCGGCTGTAACACTGGCAGCCTGTCTTTACAGCTCCATTTTAAAGGGCGCCTGCTGACAGCCACACTTGATTAAGGGCTGTGGCTCCCTAACCTTTCATGTTAAGAAAGATTGTCACTGAGTGACACAAACTTTTTTTCCCCTGCTTTTTCCAGGTCGGTTCAAGGCGAAGATATTGGCATTCAAATTTGTGGCTGCAACTGTGAGCAGATGTCACCTCTGGCGGGTAAGGGTAATGGCACCAGCAGGCCCACTCTGACTCCTGGGGCTAAACAACATACCACCACAGGGCTTCAGAGGGGGCAGCAGGCAGGAGGGACAGCCTCAACAAGTGAGTGCTTTACGAGCCTGCCCTCCACACTGCTTTTCCCTTCACTGCAATTATCATCAAAGAACATCTGTTTGTTGTTCCTCAGGCGCCCTCCCCTCACAAGTGTCCTAGCCTCACCTTGACCCATACTTTCAATTGTAGTGGATGTTATGACTAAAAATAAACAGTGCGAAGGAGTGAGGCTACCCTTTGTGTGAGCAGGGCGTTCTCCCTCTCCACTGCTGCTGAGAGGAAGGATATCACCCGACGAACACAGCTACTTCCTCCCTCTGCTCATGGCTCCTGACAGGTACATGAACAGATGTGAAGTAGAGTCGGCAGACTCACTTTGTTTCCCGGCTTTTAAGTTGATCTCACTGTCCTTTCGATGCTGTCAGAGTCTGAATGACCTGTCAAAGAGATGTTCAATAGTTCCTGGCAAGAAACCTGATACACACTGAGGTTGTGGTTTGTCCTGTTTCTGTTCCTTGGCTGCGATCTATATCACAAGGCCATAGATGTCACCCATATAAAGACTGAATATCCTCACTCGCAACTGACTCAACGATTAAATGCAACATAGCAACTAAATCAGTTGAGGAAAAGGTGCAGATTTCTGAATTTGTTCATAGTCTTTCACAAGATTCCTTACAATGCTATGTAACAAGTGAACACTCGCCGTGGATGTTATAATTCAGCCAGGTCTCAACCGTCACTCGGGTCAATTAGCAGAGTTATGTGAAAGATGGCGCCTCTTTGCTACAGGGAACATCCAAAGTGCAGCGTGACTGACTGAATGTGATGTACAGTGAGTGAAGACAAGCAGAAGTGGCCCAGTTGCCAAAAGAAAACATTCGCATTGTGCGTTACTGCAAATCTCAAATACCTTACATTTTTTGTGACTTATTTTATTTAGAGCTTGTTTTAATCCAAGGGTTATTAATAAGTTACTATTTCATTAAAATGGGAAACAAGTTAAAGGACAATAATGCATTTAAGTTCATTTATGGACTGTAAAGAATAAAAAGTAATAGAAATTTGTACTTGTGCTGAGAGACTTTATTACACATGATCCTTTGCTACCCATAATGCTTGACTAAGAGTTTTGCTCACGTCTAGCAGCCAAGTTGTACCTCCGTTCACGAGCTGGAATGTACCTTTGATTATGTTCACTTAAGTCATGTTCAGACTCTAAGTAAAGAGCCTCATCTCCTCAATTCCAATCTAGACCGAATTACAACAACTTTAGACATTTCTTTTTAGCTCAGCTCATTTCATTTCTGAGCTGACTTGGTCACTGAGAGGTGGAGGGGATGGTGGGTGGCGTAACATTTAGTCAAGGAAACTGCCAATCTGCAAACCACTGTTTGAGACCACAAACAAAGAAACTGGTTGTGATTTAGCGAGTCATTGCTGTTTTTGCAGTAGCTTTATAGGCACCAAACATGGGTGTTTTGCAGTGACCCATCGCTGTCTTTCCACCAAGAACAAAGCCACAGAAAGAAATTGTTTTTTATTGAGACATCGATCTGTGTTTCCTGCCAGGATTGTGCCCCCTAACCTGGGTATTTTATGCTAAAACATGATCTTCCCCAACCATAAGCAAGTGTTTCTTCTGCCTAAACCTAACCACACGTTAACCACTGCTTTGATTTAAAAAAAACCCAAAGAAAAACAAGACTCGTCCACAAACACCAACAATTTAAACATCATCAGCATACAGGTCTGTGTTCTCAAATCCCTCAACAAAAACTGGGTGCTCCTAGCATGCTTCACAAAAGATCAAAGACTTGTCATTATAGTCTCCAATTTACTCATAACAAAATAGGCGATCTTCAGAGAGGCACCACAGAACAAAAAACTGAAGAACTTTTAAATGAGAAGTACACAAGACAATCCAATCTTGTTGGGTATCCCCTAGAACATAACAAGTAACCCAGAAACCCTTGTCAAAAAAACTTCATAAACTGTGCTATGAATCTCCTATCAGAAACCGTAAACAAAATAACGTTCCACCACATACACCAACTTGGAGCCTATGTCATCACCAGAAAATTTAGCAAAAGGAACTTGTCAAGAGGAAGGGGTGGGAGCTGTAAGGGACAATATAATCAGTGAATGATCAATTTCCTAAAAAAAAACAAAACAAAAAAAACAAACAAACAGTAAAACAGTACTCAATAATTCAGCAGCGCAGATGGAGGGGAAAACAAAGTTTCAGTCGCTCCATAATAACGTGCAAATATGTCATATTCGTGGTTTGTAGAAATGTACAGTGCTAACATTTTTTTCTGGCAACGTGATTGGTACAAGAGCAACAAAAAACCCTCCTTCTAAATCATAGGAGATTAAGCATTTGGCTAAGTTGCATGCTTTCTGTCTTCAGTAAAAGCTGTGCTTAAGGGCTTGGGCCTGCACCGTAATTGTTACCTGAAATTACTGGGCACTCTGCAGAATGTCTGCAATAGTTTCTTCTTGCTCCCTGAGGATATGTGTGCTGATTTGTGCGTTCTGTCTGCCAAATAGCCCAACCTGGCAGTGTACAGCAATAAAGACTTGTAATATAGCTCAAAACAAAGTTTCATTCTTATAGTGTCACCAAAAGCAGCACATCTTAATTCCTAATTCGAAATCTTAAAAGCACTCCAAGATATTTCTGCTGTGTACAGTGTACCCAGAGGGACGTTAAACATTTAATTTATAAAGACTTTTTGTAATGACTGATGATAACACATGAATGTATCCCGAGGGAGGGCACCAGCTGTGTGATCCTCAGGAATCATCTACGACCTGTAAGGCAGATGTGACGACTTCTCTTCCAGGAAAGCCGGGAATTCATCAAATGACGCCGTGTTCCTCAGTGATTATCAATCCTCACAGTCCTAATCACGGTGGCTCACATTGCATCCCATCAGACGGGCCATAACAGCGCCACTTCAGTGATCAAACTTAATTAAAATGCACACGTATTACTGTTCCTAACTTCTGTCCCACAGCTTTTTGCGTGCAAGAGTTTGTTTAGCATTTCCACGCAAAAAAAGGTGGAGTCAAAGTGACAGCATTACAGATGACTGTAATTAAATAATGCGTAAGGCTATTGTGCTTTGTGCCGTACTTTTGGAAACTGGACAGACTCCAAACCATCTGTGTTTATCGAACTTCAATGGGTTGCTAATGTGTAAAAACAAATACAGATATCCTGAACATTAGATATGCTTGTGCTATAGCTCTTTGTTTGAAAACCCCTGGAGAATTTTGATTATTTCAACCACACAGCGTGAGAAGGATATGTGTCAGGCAGCCCAAACACAGAGTTAGTCATGCAGTTTTTTATCAGTGTCAATCACTGAGCTGGAACCCTGCGAGCTCCAATTGGTCATCAGTGGGCGGTATCGGCACCGTGGCTCTTGAAAATTTGGATTTAAGGCTGGAAAAACACACTCAAAGCATTGAGGGTGACGGACATCTGATAACTGGGTCCCACTGCAGCTAAAAACAACATGGCTGACTATGGAGCAACAAAAACAAAACAATTACAACCCTAAATACTTGATATGTGAGTCAGCTGCTTGCATTTAAAAAAAAAACAAGATGGAGGAAGCTTGTGAGAGGGAGGGGCTCACATTTAAGATGGTCAGCCTGCTAGTATGTGGTCCGTGATGTGCCATAAATCTTCCTCTATCTTCTCTGTGGCGATGGCAGAAAAGGGATGAGTCGCTCACCAGCCCCCCTCTCCATCTCATTCACATGTCTATCTGCCTGTTATCCATGCCCTTGAGCAAAGATTACTGATGCCCTGCCTTTGATATATGACACATCATGTGCCACAACGTTTCATCCAATGAATTAACCCAGAGAAGAAGAAGAAGAAGAAGAAGAAGAAGAAGAAGAAGAAAAAAAAAACGACTGCCGTCAGTTCCCCGAATCGCTCACAATTCCTTTGTGTGTGTGTGTGTGTGTGTGTGTGTGTGTGTGTGTGTTCGTCCTCGATATTGTGGCTCTGAGTATTAACGCTCGCCTGGTTCACCGGTGAAGTGTTATCTGACCTCTGCAGGACTCTGCATTGTGTTATCTGGTGTTTGTCAACTCACATGTTATTCACATCAGGAATTAGACTGTGGGTGGGCTCATAATCCAGCACATTACCAATCACTGTGGAACAACCTTCATCCATCAATACATCAACATCTGAGAAGACTCGAATTTACAAGGATTTATGACACATCACTGATTCCTTTGTGACACATTTGATCATTTCTATCATTTTATATCACAGCTTAGTCTTGAAATTTCGATGAATTATGCAATTTTTGTTTTTAGCTTTTGTTATTTAAGAGGGTTGGTATCTTCATAAGACATTTTTAAATATTCTGTCCCTCTGAATTCCTACATTAATAAATATAACAACCAACAAGGATGTTCAATTTTAAGTCTCGCCATAATTGTGAACAACCAACTCTGAGAGGTTTGGGGGGAAGCAAAATAAAATTTACGACTCAATATTCTGACAGCGATGATACAGGAAGTTGAGTAAATGTACACTTCATCTGGCTATAAACAAGAACCGAGTGGTTGTGTCTCCCTTCATTCATAAAAGCGGTCCATTAACGAGAGCCGAGGGTGATAAACCAATCATGTGCTGCCGCGCAACTGGCGAACCAGTAACCTGCCACATTTATTATGAGCTGCTCCGTGTGACGGCGGACGTTTGCCTTTTAAATCTGGCTGTCTGACGTTCAATCACATAAACAAGAAGTACATGTAGATACCTCCGCAGGAGATATCATTTCTTTTAGATTTATTGCAGACTGATTCAGGCACAAATATACTGTTGTGCTTCATTGACACCTCATGAAGATGCAAATTACCGATTACTGGGGGTGTTCATCGGCAACATCTGTACATGATACAGACATATACACTGTAAAAAACATGCAGACAACAATTGTTTTGTCATATTCCAAGATACAAATCTATCTTCTAATTCTTCAGGATTATTTCTGCACGTACAGCCTAAATCAATTCAGCTTTTGACGAACAATGTCTCACAGAAATAATATTCCTATTTCTACTTATTTGTTTTGCCAGTTATGTTGGCTGAGAAATTGGTGCCTGAATCATTTTTACAAATGACATGAAGGATGCATTTATTTTGTTTAATCATGTTTTCATTGCTGAGCATTGACATTGCACGAGCAGATATTGTAGGGGAAAGAAAAACATGTCATCTGCAAACATTTAGCAGATCAACATTATGCGACTTGGAAAATACGTCCATTAAAAGTATACTGTGCAGGATTTTCCTGAAAGAGAAAGTAGTCTCATTTAAGAGTAATTCCTCTCAATCATCACTTATGACCCATTAGCTGTGTGTGGCAGTGTTATTTATCTGCAGAGACTCGGCCCTCTGCCTGGATTTTCTTATTTTCTTCTTACTGTGCTGTGGTCCTGAAGTTCCTGGGCACAGCGTGCATGTGAAGTTGTGACATTATAAAAAGGTTAGCGAAGTAAGAAGAAGAAGAAGTAAGAATTCCAATATGTGAACATGAGCTACTCTTTCTCAAAGCCAGAAACCAGAGAGGTAAGTCTCAAACTTGTGTTGTCATCAGGTATAAAGTCTGAAGCTGCACCATAGACAGTGCATGGGAGACTTATTTTGTGAACCCACAGAATGTTCTTTTTTTTTTAAACCCAAATGAGCTTTATTCTATTTGAGTGTTCTCAGTTTTGAAACAAAAAATGTCCCCACATACTCAGAACATTTCCCCGGGTGCTTTCAATGTCATAGAGAACATCTTTCATCATTTATTGAGTGCGGTTATATGGACATGGATACCCCTTTATGAGGCTTATCCCGGTTATGATCATATTCGCTATATGGTGTTCACATGAGAACAGAGAAATCTGGTTATCCACATTCCCCATATACATCCCGGGTTGTTTCCGAGCACTCCAGCTGGCATATTTGGGTTTCTCGTGAATGGAATATGGTGTTTAAATGCTCAGACACATCACTGGGATCCAAAAACTCGATCATAAATGGGTTATTCATGTCCATGTAAAAGCACTTACTGTCTATGGAGCAGCTCCAGACTTTTTTATCCTATGACATCACAAATTTGAGTTTTAGCACCCTAGTTTTTTATGTATGAGTGTTTGCACGCAAGAGGCATGTCTACTGATATTTTTGGACTGTCAGACAACAGGAATAACACACGAATTTTGAAAACAGGTGCAGTTCCCCTTTAGCCACAGGAAGACGTAATCTGGGTAGTATCACATTTCTAGCAGAACGTATTTGTTGCATATTTGTTAGCACATAAATGCAATTTGTAAGAGTCAGGGTTGCTTTTGATGAATTGCTAGAAGCGATTTAAAAACATTAATCCATCACTGTAATGTTATCAGTGGTGACTTAGAAATAATGGATCCAAGTACAAGGGATGAAGTGGATGCTAATCGTCATTAAGGTTATGAAAAATATTTATAATGCTACTTTTCTAACCTGAATGAAGCCATATTACTGCAGAGATTAAACCCAAAGAGAATGCATGCTGGGAGGTGGTTTAAATATAAAATAAATTAATGGTGTAAATTGAGCAAGAAGAACAGCATTCAGCAGCAGGACATAAAATCACATCTTATCACACTTAAGTTACACTTGAACTCACTGTTTTAAGTTCTGAAATGCTTCTGAATGAGGAAACTAGATTAATTTTGGGTGAAGAAGATCAGATCATTCACAATATATATCATGGCATTCATTTTTCTTTAGTTTAAATTAAAAAACATTTTAAACCCATGTCAAATTTGATCACAATTACACTGACAAGTAAAATAATCTTATAAAACTCAACATGGAAACATGAACAATGGTTTGCCTTAAACTCATGAAGAGGTTTGACAACAGGTCCACGCACAAGATGCTGTATGACAACAACTCCTGGCCCACACACAGAAAATGACACAAGCTACAGAGAGCTTCATCATCAACAGTGACAGAAAGCCGTTGTTGGGAAAAATATGGCAAAACCAACAACACATGCAGCGCAGCAGTAAAGTGCCTCTTCACCACTACAAATCTTATATCAGTCTCTGAGAACAGTTTGTATCCCACAGTGTTATTCTTTATACAGTCGAGTCACCTGCCTGATACCCTTCAGCCATTTTCCTCAGAAGCTGTCACACACGCTGGCTGTAATATATGGCTGCACCAATGAGAACAGCTGTAGCCAATCTCCATCCTCTCCCTCTCCTGGAGCCTACTGCCTGTCCAGCATAAAATAATACATCAGGATTAATTGATTTCCTGTCAGTCTTGTGAAAAATAAAATAAATTTCCATGTAGCCTGTTTCCTGCAGCATTATAATTTTGTACATGGCAAGTAATTTAAGGTTTTTAATTATGCATGAGAATGAAAAAACATGACAAAGTGCGCTGTCGCCTGGCCCCCAAGGCCACAGCTCTGGCCTTTGTATGTGCTGAGACAACAATGGCAGTAACTTAACCACACATAAATAATATATTTATGTATTTAGAGGCTACACATCTCTGTCTGAAAACTAGTGCAAGAGTCCGAGCGTCAAGGTCGAGGGCTGGTCATTTATCTTAAAAGTAATGACGTTCATTTTTGGAGCGCATGAATCATCAAACATGCACTCTGACGCCAAAAAGTCAAGAGCAGGAAAGTCAGGATTGCTACGGTTCCCAAGGCTGTGACAGGAAAACAGATAGTGCGCTAACGAAAACTCTGAACCACTGGAAGCAATAATGTGTTCCCTCGGAGTGTAACTGCCATCCGACACGAAATATATTTCAAAATCTGTTTATGACAAAAGCCCTGGCCTCGTAAAACAAAGGACAGAAAAGTAAAAGCTCCACATTAAAGATTTACGCACAACAGTGTTTGTGCTCAGCTCCTTTCATTGTTCGCTGGATTAATGAGCAGTGGGGAGAATGAGCAAGCGTTTCCCTAAGAAGTCAAACTAGAGCCAGAGATAGAGCAGGAGGAGGGAGAGCGCAGCGAGCAGGGTCATCAGTAGGCCAGGGTCTTAAATCAGACCAAAGGCCGGCCCTGGTGTCAGCTCAGGACCAGAGGGGGAGGAAACTCTCAACAACAATGAGGAGGGGTTGAAGGCAGGCCTATTTGTTGTGGATTTTTTCGGCATTACCAGCTGGGCCTGAAAAAGCAGCTGGACAGAAAGAAGCTACAGTATGAGGGGCCTGAGCACATGCCTCTGGGTCATGGGGAACTATGGGTTATTCACTAACTCATACCAATGGCATGAGTTTAACGAGGTAACACTTTGGAAATGATTACAGGCTTTGTTCGCTCAAGAAAGCTTCGAAAAAGCTGTTTGAGTGATTTATTTGATAGCTGTTGTTTTCTTACCCCCAGAACTGCTTCACATCTGCAAACTGTCTGACTCTGAAACTGTCCCGTGGCTAAAATTACGATGTGATAAATTGCATCGTGAAAGATTTAACTGTTCCGACATTAAACAGCATTCACAGCATAATGCCGTGGTGTTTCATCACGGATAAATATCTCCCGCTTTGCATGACATCTGAAAGCATTTTTGGGACTCTCAGCACCCTTTCTGCGCTTCTAGACGCATACATCATCTCCTCTCCATCGTTCTTACTTTGGTTTTTATCTGTTTGTTCACCACCGCAATCTACATGCAATGAAAAATGCATGCTTGTATCGTGAATGCACCTTCCAGAGGATCAAAAGGATATGGTTGGACAAACAATCCGATATCCAAGGTTAAGAACACAAAGATAATAAATCGCTTGAGTGTCATGTTCAATTTTCAGGACGGCATTACCCGGCATTATCCATAACAGGATTTAAATTGTTATCAGGACGCTGAACAATCCACTTTGCGTCCGGCGAGCATCCTGCCTCTAGTGATTCATAGGGAGGAAACAACTATCACATTTTCCAGTGTCCCACCGCAGCAGCAGCAGAACACCGGCGCACTTCATGTACTTGGATGATTGGTTGAATAAATTGCTTCCATCCTGGCTGCTGTTGACACTCATATGGACGAGTGCTATCAGTTTTAATTGTCTTTCTTCCTTCACTCGGCCTGCGTCTGCAGCTCCTTCCTGCCTCTCTTGAAAACAAAGCCGAGATGCATTAAGTTCAGGCTGAGATTTGGCCGTGCGAGCCGTGCAGCACAACTGTGGACAAGTACTCTAATATTTTAGAAGTGTTCTACATCTGCTGTGAGTTCACTGGGTCTGCAGACTATAAATCAGCAATTACATCATTTCCCTGACCAAATAAATGACTGTAGTTTATGTATGAGTGTTTGCATGCAAGTAGCATCTTTAATACATAATTCTTAAACCACTTTATTACAGCACCTACTTTACACAAGCACACGCTATTCAGCCTGCCCAATATCTTACTAAATATATTTATATACTCATTTGCACATACTTATCCTTATATCCTTATATAGCACCTGTCATACAGTACAGTTTATTTATTGTACACACGAGTGGTATCGACCTTCTTTTACCCCCAAGTAAAACTTTGCTGATGATATATGTTCATTAGAAGTGTTATAAAATCCTAAACTGTGCAACATTATTTATCTGCTGATATAAATTAGTTGCGTATGGATGCAGTTATTAAGGGACAGGGTTGATACAGATCATGGTCATTTAAATATATATATCTACGTTATTAAAGGGGCAGATCACACGAAATTCAAAAAATACGTATTTTTCCTCTTACCTGTAGTGCTGTTCATCTATCTAGATTGTTTTGGTGTGAGTTGCAGGAGATATCGGCTGTAGAGACATCTGCCTTCTCTCCAATATACTGGAACTAGATGGCACTCAGCTTGTGGTGCTCAAAGTGGCAAAAAATACATTTGAAAAACTCAACAGCAATGTCTCTTTCCAGAAATCATGACCCAGTTACTCAAAATAATCCAAAGACCTTGTTGTGAGCAGTTTAATAGTAGGAGTAGGAACTTTTTTTTCCTACCAAACTACACCCGGCAACTGCATCACTGCACAGACAGAAGAACGCATTAGTGTTGAATACGATACGATGAGATACGATACGATGCAGTGCGGTGCAATTCGATATGATCTGATACAATCCGATATGTTATACTTAATTGTCCCCGCAGGAAAATTTGGCAAACGTTAGCTAGCTTAGTGGTGCTAGGTGAGCTAGCAGTAGATGCATGCTTCTTTCTGTGCAGTGATTCAGTTGGTGAGTGCAGTTCAGTAGAAAGAAAATATCCTTCCTTACTGTATGAGCAGTCTGATCTCAGACAAGCACAGAGCATACTGTCTCTTCCCACTTTCTCCACGCTGAGTACAAGCTTTTACCCTCAAGCAGACGATACAGGATGCCCAAATTTAAACTAAACCGTATTAAAACTCAATTTGTGCCAACCTCGATTAAGATTTTAGATAATGTTGCTTGATGCTTTAGAGGTTGTGTTGTGTTTTGCTTATGGTGCTGGTGTAATGAACAATACATGACTAGCTGATATAAATACTGATATGTGTAGTTTGTGTTTTTATTTTTTTTTTTAAGGTGTATGCTTTTTCATTTATTTTGGATTTCTTCTGGAGTACAGCAATACTTGTAAGCCAGCAATACTTGTGCAGCTCATGAGTCCAAGACAATAAAGTGTGTCGTTCTGTATCGTATCGTATCGTGTCGCATAGTATCGTGCCGTATTGTGTCGCGTTGTGTCGTATTGTATTGTGTCATTTTGTATTGTATCGTGGCGTTTCATGTCATGTTGTGTCGTGTTGTATCACGCCGTACCATATTGTATCGTGTTGTATCATGTCAAATCATATCTTACTGTGTTGTGGTGTTTCATATCGTGTTGCATCGTGTTGTATCGTATCGTATCATATCATACTGTATCGAATGCTAATGCATGCATGCCTTCTGCACAGTGATGCAGTTGGCAGTTGTGATTTGGTAGAAAAAAAAAGTTCCTACTCTACATGAAACTGCTCACAACAAGGTCTGTGGATTATTTTGAGTAACCAGATCTGATTTCTGAGAAAGAGACATAGCTGTTGAGTTTTTCAAATGTATTTTTTTGGCACTCTGAGCACCGCAAGCTGAGTGCTATCTAGGTCCATTTTACTGGTGAGAAGGCAAACATCTCTACAGTTGATATCTCCACCACTCTGCAACTCACACCAAAATAATCTAGACGGATAAACAGCTCTACAGGTAAGAGGAAAGATGTGTACTTTTGATTTGGGGGTGAACTGTCCCTTTAAACTACAGTATTTACTATAACAAAAAGCTGTGAATATATGTACATATTTTTCTTAATTATGTGTCTTTATTATTTTAACCATTTTGATTCTAAGATACATTAAGATGCACTACTTTGCCTTACAGATTATGATTTAATGATAAAATTTGTGTTTGTTTGTTAGATGATTATAATTTGAAATTGCTATTTTCTTCGTGCTGTGTTCACAAAATTACTGCTGTAAACCACTGTGATGTTTTGTACTATGAGTCTCTGTATTAAAAGAACTTTATTTAATTTGGGAGCGATGGCAGATTGGTAATGTTGTGGCCCTTTTGTTTACATTTGGATAACAGATTGTTCCTCTAACACATATCTGGCACGAATGCATGTATGAATGCACCATTAACAAAGCATAATAGGAGCATTGATTAAGTGAGACTGATATACCTGCAGCCTACCTTTTTGTTAGAGCCCCTTGACTTATTGATATACAATCCATCCAGCTTTTTCAGAATCTGAAAACAATCAGCGTGCAGAGCAGCACAATGGCGAGGCATTAATCATGAAAGGCAGCACTTTATTCCTCACAACCACAGGATTGTTGCAACAGCTGCTAAGCATTCTGGTAAAGCGAATTATCTATGGCTGTGTAGCAGTAACGATGAGACAGAGTCATTACCATATCGACAGGCTCCCAGATGGATTATCCTCATTGATCACTTCATGGCCTGTTGATAAGTATTTGTTTGAAACGCGAATGGAGGGAGAGAAATGTGCTTGATGCTCCCGCTCTGTAGCCTGCATGGCCAGAAATATTTCTGACCTCTTCTTACCATAGCCTGGTATCACGTTTGAAGTTATTTTCAGCTTTTCATACTCTGTGATGCCAAAGTCTCCAGATCTAAAGAGATGGAGGGTAAATAGTCCGGGTGATGAGCAGCAGCAGAGAGAGTCTCACATGTGTAAGATTTCACGGCTAATCACAGGCTGCTGTGATTCATGGCGCACCTTGCTCCACTTGCACGTATATCATATGATGCTTTTTTTTCCCCCTCTCGCCACCCAGGCCTCCCATCCTGCTACCTCGCCAAGGTCAGCTGAAGGAAATGATACCGCTACACCACAAGATTTATGAGAGATTCACTCCCGTTTTCTCCCTGTTTACAGAATACATTGACTCCCACCGAGGAGCCGCTTCCGTCCCTGGTGGTTTACAAAGCAGGAGCCCATCTATTGGGTGTCACAGGGAGCAAGAGCCCGGCAGCTTGTCTCCTGTGACAGGTGCTAATTGAGAACCAAACATGGGTTGCATCCAGTTTAAACCTCAAAGTCTCTCTTTGGCCTTCTGTTGCCACACTGGCACAGATAACCTTGGACGCTGACAGTAAGACACAAATCATAAGATGACATGTCACAATACAAAAGTGTAACAATGTGTATCATGGAGCTAAAAAAACAACTAAATCTGACCTGTTGGGAATCTGAAAATGTGCTAATTTTGTTTGGATCCATTAAATGCCAGAGGGTGTAAATGAATGTCATCCATTAACACTTTGAACTGTCAGAGGCCTTTACTGCTGTTTGAATATGTTGACAAGCTTTGAGTCTTAAAACAGTGGCTCTCAAACTTTTTTTTAGCCATGTACCTCTTTGAAGTATTTTTTTAGCCATGTATCCCTGACCAACATAAAATGTTTTGAGGAAAAAGGGGAAAAAAGCCTTTATAAAGAGGTATAATACAGTGCTGCACCATCAGCATCTGATTTACTAAACCACCTTGTAACTGAAACACACTAAAATGCAGCATTTTAAATATATTAAAATATATTTTGTCATTATGCAATTATATGAAAATGACATTGTAGCTGCATTATACTGTGTATTTTTGATAAGTACCACTCACAGTTTAATGATAATATAATTTAAGAAAACTGTTATTTTTTCAATTAACATATTAAAAAAAAAAAAAATCACACATAACCCCTGCAGAACTGAAAGGTGCCCCTACATGTACCCTTGTTTGAGAAACAATGTCTTAAAAGATGTCTGTGTCCTACAGACATCTAAAACCATGGGCGGATTGTGAGACAATGGGGAAAAGATATGCAAAAGGCTCCACCACCTCTCCTACAGAGGAGCATGACACACATACTTTGTGGTTTTGCCTCTTTTTTGTCATTGTTTTGCATCTCTCTGTGGTTCTGAGTGTATTTGTAGTTATTTTGTGTCCTGGTTGGTCCAAGTTACAATAATTTGACTATTTTGCAGATAGAGGCCAGGAAGGCCCTTGATACTTATGAGCCCCTGAGCCTAAGCCTGGTAGGAACATCAATAATCCATGCATGTCTACAACAAATGAGTGTAAATCAACTTCTTCAATATTCAAGCAAGTTAGGCAAGAAAAAAAAATGTGGTTACGATAGAAAAAGTCTTGGGGCTGCTGGGAAAATGCGTCTACTAACGGCAGCAAAAAAGTCTTTCTTGGGTGCATCGGTGCAATGGACAACCACGAAAGGACGGCAGAGGAGATACCGCACAGCAATGTACCTGGGCTGGACAGCCACATAAAAGGTTCACAGGTCAGCCCAGTTACATTGGCGTGCAGGTATTTCCTCTGCTGTCCTTTCTAAGTTTAGGAAAAGACAGTGGTTACTTTTTTTTTTAAAAAAAAGCAAAATTAAAGCTACACTGTGGAGCTTTTGACCACTAGTAGTGCTGTGGAGCATGTTTTAAAAAGAGGCTCCTTGTTATGTTTGTATGCACATGCTTTCACATCCTGTTGTTGGTTTCATACTACTCAGGTGAAAAACAGTCGGTGGCAGTAACATGCTAAAACACGGATTAATGCAGCTACAAAGGCAAGGGAGACTACAGGCTTGTTAACATTGATGTAAACAATGTAGGATTTATTATATTTTTTTAAAAATGACCTTGCAAATGTTTTTTGAGGAAGGAAATGAAGTCAACACTGAATGTAAACAGGACTTTTGTTTCTTTGGGGGAAAAAAACTCTTTAGACAGGATGCAATCTCTTGTCTACACGCACCTCCACTCCCCAAACCTCCACACACACTGTAGCCTCATTACATACATACAGTAAAAGGCACACTCCTGCATAGGCCATGAGCATAAGGCATTGGACGTATATTGTGTGCTGCAGAATGTAATAATAATTAATACGAACGTACTTCCTACACTGTATAGTTACTGGACATTCATTTCTAACTTAAAGGCCCAGCACATCCACACACAGGTGTTTTCACTTAATCTGGGTAATTAGACACATCCTCACATTCTTAAGAGGTCTATTTGGGCAAAATAAGTGAAAACACCTGTGTGGGTGCACCACAGGTGCGCACAGCTGTTTTTGCATGTTTTACACCCAAGGAGGAACAAATAAGAAATGTTGTACAGTAACAGTCTCAACTTTGTTAATAATATCTTGACTGTATTATACTGTGATCGTATATCAAACCAAATCATGCAGGTACAAGGCGCAAAAATTAAGCACAATTGTTATTTATCTCAATCTGACGATCTGCCTGTGATTGAAAGGAGATCTTCAGTGGTCAGATTAATTGGAAGTGAGGTTCGATGGGTGACTGGCCTTCACATGTCCTTGGCGGCCGTAATGAGGGGATAGTGGATGGGTGCGAGTGCGTTGCCCCTCGTCAGTGACAGGGTGCTGCCCTGCCCCTTGCTCAGAGAGGACCGGGGCTTTAAATTGCTTCCATCTCTGAGACTCTGATTAATGAGAATAGTTCTAATCGGAGTTCCTGAGGCCAACAGCATTAGTCTTAATCTTCCAGGCCCCATCCAGCAGCAACACTGACATTTAATGTAGTGCTAGTGCAACGGTAATGAGAATTCATTCCCCAACAAGGGAGCAAACTCTTCTAGCTCCCACACAGGTTCTGGATTTGGGAAGGTTATTGGCCCTGAGTTTCAGGGGTTATTAGTTCTCTTCAGGCCATGAGGTACCTAAAATATCTAGTGTTTTACAGTCCACTTTGAGGCAGGACAAATTAAACTGTGCTTGAGCACACAGACGATTTAAAGCTCCTTTACACAGTCTCAATGCGGTCTCGAATAGTGCTGAAGCAAAAAGTCGATTGACAGAAAATAAATTGAGAGCAACTGTGATAATCTATTATTTTTCTTCAGGTCATTTAAATGCCAAACATCAGCCGGTTGAGGGTTTGGTGTTTTCTCTGTTTCTCATAGTCGTTAATAGGCATGTCAACATTTTTTAACAAGTTATGCATGTCGGCCTTTTGGTAAATTTTGCTGCTCTTCAGTTTATTACACTGTGCACCACCCACCATCTGGTGAGAGTTAGTTAACTAGCATCGCTGCTAATTTGGTGATTACTGCTAGTAACACCGTTCCAACCCAACAGTGTGACTGTGGAAACATGGTGGCCACCCTCCAGTCTCCTCCAAGGTCGCCCCAGTGAGTAAACAGCTCACTTTTGAGCCACAAACCTCTTTTAGCATTGTTAACTACTGTTAGCTCTGTTAGCAGCATCAGCACGGCTAGTCGTGCTAACATAGTTAATATTGCTAAAGGGGTTCAAAATAAAGCCGCTTACTCGCTGAGGAAACCTGGGGGGCAGACCAGAAGGTAGCCACCATGTTTATACAGCAACGCTGTTGGTAGGTCCCACGGTAGGAATGGCCGACGCCACCAGCTAACGTTAGCTACCACCTGACCTGTGTTGTGTGTAGTACAGAGCGACCAAGGTTAATGTAGCTAACCAATGGAGACCGGAAGGTGGGCAGTGGCCACTATGCATGTTAACATGGTTAGCCAACTGTCTGTCAGCAAAGCCAACAGAAAATAAAATAAAAGGCAAGACACTACATCACAAAATATTAAATGCGGCGCTATAGTTCACTGAGTTAATTGAGTGCTGGACTTAAAGGAAGGGCCTTTAGTATTCATCATTTTGTGTTTTTTTTCTTAAACATTAATCGGTAACTAGCTGGTTAATTTTTATCTGGCTATCGAAATCAAATTAACCAAAATTGACATCCCTGTTGCAAATTAAAAAGTTTTTAGTTTTAGACAGTTTGTCGAAGAAAACAACCTGAACAGCTCTGGGAACTTGCAATGGCCATTTTTCACTATTTTAAGAAAATGAGACATAAAACACTTCTGAGGTTCTTTTGCCAACCCAAACAAAATAACAATAAACAACTGATTGATTAATTGAAAAAGTAACTGACAGGTTAGTCAAGTTGCAGCCCTCTACTTTGGATGTGCGTACATGTTTGTGTGTGTGTGTGTGTGTGTGTGTGTTTGTGTGTGTTTGTGTGTGTGTCCAAGCTGTTTTCTGTGAGAGTGTGTGCTTGCACTTAATATGTATGAATTTGCCTATATTGAGAAACAGGCAATCATAAAACAATTGTGTAAAATCAGGCAACCCTCTATCAACTGAATGAAAGCCATTCCCGCTGTCTGCCGCACTTGTACCGATGCAAACAGTCCTCCTGTGCTCAGTTAGCAGTAAGTAAATTGCTCTGGGATTTGTATTGCCGGAATGCTTTAGCAGGTAATTCCTCTCTGTCTTTCATTTTGTTTGTCTGTGTTAAGTTCCCACTCTGGCCTCATCCATTCTCACATCCAGTTCCCGGCTTTGTCCATCCATCAATGGGCGCACTTTGTCAGTGCTGACTTCATCCTGGCGGCTGCAATCACATCCGAGCAGGGCCCGACTGCCACCGGGGAGCTTTTTCACCTCCCATCTGCATCTCCCCGATCTGCTGACGGGGCCCCTGACGTGCAGTGTTTTCTATTGCACAGGCAAGCAAAAAAACACTAATGCTGCACCTCATTTCTCCAGACCACTCCTGGCCTCACATGGCAAAGAGAAGGAGGGAGGGAGAGAAGAGAGGGAGAGGGAATGAGGTGAGATTGAGAGAGGCAGGGAGGTAAAGAGGGGGAACGTTTTCAAGAGGGATTGGCTCTCAGGTCAGGCTACAACTCAATTTGCCTTTTCTTCTCAAATACATCAATAGACATCACAGGTAGAAAATGTATCACTAATTAAGGCTTGATAAGCAGCCAGTCAGCTGTACTTGGAAGAGGGAGAGAGGAGGAGGAGAGGGAGGGAGCCAGTTACTCCACGTGGAGGTTTCAATGGACTTTCTGGGCATCTAATGCTATATGGAGCAAACTGTTGGCATTAAATAGCATTTTATCAAATCTCAATTGAATCAGCTTCACATCTGAGTCCTTTATAATCCAGTATGAATCTTTGTTTGGCTTTCAGCAATTTTAAGCAGGACTATAACTAATAATTCTTTATTTCTTGGCACTTCTGTCTTTATTTGACAGCTGTATCTTACATCATGTGATTGTGAGGTTAAACAGCAGAAATTAAGTGTTCACTTTAAAGGGATTTATATCAGATTATATCCTGCTGTGAAACCTTTTTTTTTACCTATCAACTAGGGTATCATTTAGAAAATTATGACACCATTACTAAGAGAGTATTTCATTTCGATACCTTTTTTCCTTACTTTATGCGATACCTATCATGTGAATGGAAGCATTCAGTTGCATAAAATACCACCACCACTCCATCCTATCCTAATGATTACTACAAAATTATTAAATATTTATTAACCTTAAACTGCCAACTCAATCAAATACAACATGCTCAACTTCCTGTATGGGTTGAAGCTGCTGTGAAAGTGGGACGGCGTATTAAATCAAGGAATGCTTGCAGTGATTAGCTGCAAGCAAAATCATAATAGTCTTCTATTTCTAGATCTGGGTACAAAAATGCAAATGCAGGCATTGTTTAACTAGAGAAGTTTTAATACTACTTGGTACTGAGTTTTTTTCCATCTATACCTTGAGGGTATTGAGTACTGATACCTAGCCCTTTGGACAACCCTGCATTTTTTTGCAGGAGCCCTATGCACTGACAGACTAGCCTCACTGAAATGAATAACGGGGCTGTGTGCTTTCATGCAAGGCTAAAGTTGGTCTGAACATGGCCTTAGGTTGCCAGGACACCCATGTTGATTATGGTTTTGATTAATGTAATAATTGGTCAGTCTATAAAATGTCAAATAATACTTCTATACTATAATACTATAATAATTCTTTGATCCTCACTAATAAAAACGAGAGATTGAAGAGGAAATAAAGCATTTGATTTGTAAGACTCAGCACTCGTTTAACCAACTTGCAACTGAATCCAAAGTGAAACCAGTTAAATGGCCTGAATCCTTTTGGAAAATGTTTAAATACTTTTAGACAGTATCATATTCTCTAGGATTAGTTTGTTATCTGTGTGTTAGGCAAGCTGGCTCTGTAGTGTATGAAAAGATCTAAATGGTATTCAAGAGGAATGAGGAATAATGGAAACATACATTATGATACAATTAGCTTAACGGACAAAGACAAATTCACTACAACACAATAAAGTTGATCTTATCCATAATCTGGCCTATTATTATTATTTCAAAGAAACATGCGTGACACCAGCAATGATCTTTACAGGAGAAATTCACACAACTCCTTGATTCAGTCTCGTTTACATCAGGGAGCACTAATTAGACTGCGATGGAGGGTTATTAATAGGCTGGACTTTCCACAATGATCTTGTTATAAATGGGCCCTGTCAAGACTTTCCTCAACCTCCAAATGAGTATTCTCACTCCACTGCCCCCATCCCAAGAATCAGCACCAGCGCTGAATAACAAATGATTGCTATTAACTGTATTGTTAGTAATGATGCCTGAGAACAAACAAAAGTCCATAAATAACAATTTGCTGAGGAAAAATGAGCCTTTAAAAAGACAGATACCAAGCTGAGTCGTGGTAAATGACATCTGAGGGCCTGGAGAGAAAAGAAAGTGGCTGCTGTTTGGGCAGAAGAAAGAAATGACTGATACAAAGTCTGATCTAGGGAATGAAAATTTGGCTGCCTGGTGCTTCCCATGCAGGGGTGTAATGTTATTCGCAGATTACAGCTTACTCCGCGTGCACACACACACACACACACACACACACACACACACACACACACACACACACACACAAAAATCCTGCACCAAACACTCAGCTGAGTGGGCTTAAACAACAAAGCGGCTCCTGCTCAAGTCGTTTACCCGGACACAAAGGCAATTCCTCATATTAATTAAGCGCTGTCACCGACGTGCTCGCTCCCTCTCGCCAAGCACATGTCCGCAGCTCTGATATGTGGGCTAAGTGTTTTCCCTGATGCCTCACTCTCAGCCTGCTTTTCACATAAAGCCTCTAGTGGGAGCCGCTGTTTACAGAGTCAGTTCCACTTACGCAAATCCCCCTGCCGTGTAAACAATATCCACGGCGACTAAACAGAAACCCGGCGCTGTGTGTTTACGGCATGAAAAATGTTTATCCAATTAAGTGACATTTCAATAACATAATCCTAAAACCATGAAGGCTTTTAACAAGATTACATGACCTACAGAGAGGCAAGAGAGTCACCCGTTCTGTGAGATGTGGCTCAATAACATTAAAAGCAGCAGCAAAATACGGCCATAATTACTTGGAGTACAACCTTCCCAGTGGCGGGTGCCAGTGGACGCTGCATGTCTGTAACTATGAAATATGGTATTATAAAGCCCATCTTTGAAGGGAAATAAGATAATTTTTTGATGCAAGAGGATTATTGTGTGAAGAAGCGTAATTCAATTGCTCAAAATGTCAAAGTAGGAGTCTGGCAAACACCAAAACATGAATAGAAACAGATTCTCTTCATGTTGAAGTCCGTGGAAACCGTTTTACAATAACTCCGAGGTGCACATCTCAAAGCTAGTGCATCAAAATAATGGGGCACATAAACCTGAGGCCCCGCGTTACGTGCAGAAAACAAATATGAAGAAGAAGGTATCAAAATAATGAAAGATTGTTTATGTATTGTGGCATGAAATGGGAGGGTGTGTGAGAGAGGCAGCGGCGGGGAGAGGTGATGGTGACGGATGGACAGAACTGACAGTGCGGTATTCATCCTGCACGCTAGAGCGCACGTCCTGCTAGTGGCGGTCGACAGAGCAATAAATCACAGGCCCTCCATCCTGTATCTACAGCTTATTACATCCACCATGACAAATAAATAATAATCCCTGTCAGCACGGCCCTTTGCTCAAGGATTGAGTCTGAAAGCGTTTGCTCATCACTCCTATTCCTGAGTGAAAACACCTGAGCAGGGGAATTGAAAGCCATGGTTTACTGGCCCTCTGAAACTCTGAGAGACAGTGGGAAAAAGGCACACGGCTGCCAAAGATCTGAGAAATATGAGAGGGTGCGGCGGTGTACAATAGGAACACAAAATGTTATGCTGCTCAACAATCACCATGGTTATAAACATTATGATATTCTCAATATCAGATGGATTTATAATGGCTCCATCATGAATTTCCACTGGTGGGACATCAATCTTGATCCTTTACTCAAGCATTCAAAATGTTCAGTAAGCAAAAGTACATCAGTATTAACAGCTAATTGTACCTAAGTATCAAAGTTAATGTAATCATTATGTAGAGCATTATATTGTATTACATGATTATTGTAACTGAGGCAGTAACATGTAAGCACCTTTGTAGCTGGTTGAGGTAAAGCCCATTCATTTCTAGTTTTGCATTATATCCTATATGATAATGGAGGGTATCATGGTTTTAGGATTATGAATATTTTTGGCACAATAGTTTTAAATTATAGTGCTTTAAAAAAATAACATACATTTACGGGGTTTCGCATTTTTCCATCTAAAACAGCACTCAAATCATTATCAGACAGAAAGATAAACAACTACAGAAAATATTAAATGAATGATGAAAGTTAAAAGTTAAAATTCAAATAAGTTTTACTGACTTTTCAGAGTTCTGAATTCTTAAAAGATTGATTTATAGTTGTAGTTGTAGCCTCTACATGGAGCCTATGCTGTAGCCCAAGCTCTGTCCAACAAGTCCAAAACACTAGTTGGCGGTGAGGTTTCTATGCCCCTGTGAAGAGCAGTAAACTCTGATTGATTCAACTAACACACCCACAACACATATAAAACATGACTTCTTATCGACAATGTTAAACAAAAGTATACAATTCAGCTCCACAAAGTTCACAGACAAAATTATTGTTTTCCCTACAAAAGCAACATGCTAATTTCACACGCAAAATTTCGAAACTTTTCAATGACTTTTCAAGGACCCATAATATATTGTTCCTTGCCCTACTTGCCCATAATTGTAATTTCAGTTGGCTGGCGTACAGAGAGAGAGAGAGAGAGAGAGAGAGAGATGGAACACTGGGAGAAAATGAAGAGACGTACGTGATGGTAAACAGACGTCACATATTGACACATATTAGAGCTATGTTACTTCAACAGTTTCAGAAAATACATTTGCCGTCATGTTACATTATGAGAAGCTAATCCGCAGTAGAGTACTGTAACCATGTCATTACTTTTTCTGCCCTGGAAAATGTGATTGTAAATTCCATGACATCTCCAGGTCTTCCATGACCGTAGGAACCCTATACATTGCATAAATTAGCCCAACGGTTAGCAGACTTTTCCTCCACTCATATTAAGACAGGAATATCAGCAACCTTTAAAAAACGTCAAGCCACAAAATTCAGCTCCGTTACAACTCATAAGGTTCAATGATAAAAAAAAAACTGTCTTCTACTAGACACGTTTTCCACACACATGCAACATGCTAACGTTATCAGCATAAGACCAAAGACATTTCCTGTTGCATAAATTAGCCCAGTGGCTAGCAGACTTTTCCTCTACTCATATGAACCAGGACAAATCATTCACAAGATTACAAATGCATTTTTGTGGAGGCATTATTGTCTTCACAATTTATTGTTTCTTATTTGTAAAATAAAAGAAAATAAAAGTTTTGTTTCCACTGAAGGAAAAGGTGCTTATCAGGCTACAATATAGGCTACGTGTTTACGCAGAGCCTATGCCCTTGGTATGGTTTCTATTCCACACAGAAGTTCAAATCCCACTTTAGGGTGACTGGGCTGCTGTGAGGGATTTTGGACTCATGACCCTGTGTAAAATCCTGAATAAGGATTTGGATGCAAGGCTGTACTGACCTATGAGGGCTGCTGGGCAAAATTTGCTGCACTACATATCTATTTAGGAAAATGTAACATCAAGGCATAATATAAACTAAAATGACAAAGATATTAATACATGAAGGGCCCCTCGACAAATTTCTGCAAACCAAAACACAAACAGTGCACCAAGAGTAGACTATAGCTTTTAACTGCCCATTGTACATTACTATCGGGGAGTAGAAGTATGAAGTAACAGACAAATCTACTACGCACACTATATGCATAAATAAATTATGACTGGATGGGTAAAATGTAAACACTTAAACTACAAGTACCTTAAACAATATCTGAGTAAATGTATTGCATACATACGTATATCTAATAAACAGATCTAAAGGCAGAGGACATTAAAGTATGAACATGGACGATGAGGTTTGAGCTAAATCAAATATAATTTTCTATTTGGATAGATCCAGCAGTTATCTAATTGTTTAATCAATGAATGTGCAGAGCTGCTGGCTGTATTGTTTGGATCAATACAAATTGATTTACATGTGTCTGCAGAGAAACACATCCTCCTCGCAGCTCGTCTCCCTCTGCGCCTTCACCTCCCTTCGCATTATTTAGAGGACATGTGGCGTAAAGCTCATTCCGGGCCTTTGTCCCTCATGCCCTCATGTTTCTGTAAATTGTATAAGACCATTTAATCTTCCTTAGATGAGGAACCATTTACTTTGCGCCGTCCTTCAATAAAAATTAAAAGCTCCCATAAAAACAGGAATGGGAGTGGAACGCCCTCGACTAAATCAAAGAGCGTTGTTCTTTCAAAAGCCGAGCCTGAACACTTCACAGGCCTGTTTTATTTTGACATTTGTAGATGAGTTGAAGTGTTAAAAAGAAAATAAAATGCAGATGAAAGCCCGCCATCATAAAGGTTAGTGAACTGTAAATGGAGCTCTCCATCTTGTCTCATAATAGGTGTAAAAGTGTAAACACGCTGAAGAGTGTGTGAGAGTATGTCCTGCAGCTCCTTTAGGGATTGTATAAACATTAATCATAGAATCACTCGGCCATGGTTAATCATGAGCACTTGATCACACTGATCTCTGAGAGGGAATAAGGAGCTCATCATTGCTGTCTCATAACACCGACTGTCACCATAAAGATGCAGCTGCACACAAGGCTAATTTCAATCTCAAGAAAGTGACTTTATTACCGGATCATTTACAAGCCTGAATATGTTGCCTATAGGACAGGTGAAAGATGAGACATCAGTTTAATGAGTTTCTGAGCAAATAAACTCAATGCAATACTCTATAGTTTTTCATAATTTAAATTAATGCTCAAACAATTAGCTGATTAATATAGAATCAACAGAAAATTAACTATGTCTTTTTTTTTTAGCAACAAGACTAAGGGACTACAGCTATGCTAGCTTCTCTATCTACCTAAGGGACTGTTTGTTCCTTATGAGGTGGAGCTCTGGAGTGGGACATATGTTTTTTTTGTTTGTTTGTTTTGGCGAAGGGGAGGGGCATACAAATTTAAATGGTTGTATTTTGTATTTATCTTACTGCTGATTTTTAAAGAAAAGATGCCTTCCAAAATCACACCATTTATTATGGATTTTCAAATTTCTGGTGGTCCTGGGACACATCATGTGCAACAAAAGCTTCCATCAGAAAAAAAAACATCAAATCAAAGCTGACCTTAAAGTAGTGATACTTCATAAAAATCACTTTATTAAACGTCTCATTTAAAATTTAGCCAAAAGTAACTGTTTGCACTAACTAGCCACCATGCACAACAAAAATGAAAAACTGAAGCTTTTTTAAATAACTATGGTGGAGGAAGGGTCATGCATTTTCACTCCTTACTCAGGGAGACTCAAGGAAATATATTTGTAGCTTCAGGGGGAGTAAAAAAAACACCCAAATAACACCTCAACCACCCCCTCCTCAGATAACTAAAGAACAGTCCCTAGCATATAGCTCCACCCACAGTGGTGGGTGGAGCTAAATGCTAACATTGGCATGCAAACATGCTCAAAATGACAATGCTAACATGCTAATGTTTTGCAGGTTCAATGATCGCCATCTTAGTACAGCATGTTTTCATAGGCCAAAGTACTGGATAAATTAAAAATTTGACCTGGTGATGGTGATAGATTAAAAGTTAAAGTCCCCCTCACATTTGAAAGTACGTAAAAACACTTGACTAATGCTAACAATTTGTTTAACATGTTTTTCCCACATGTTACTTTAAAAAAGGCAGATTTACTCTTTCTCCCTCACTGAGAAATTCTGGATTTGGCCTCCACTTTTGCTTTTGCACTACGCTGATCAGTAAAAGAGCAATTCCCACCAAGATGGTTCCTATTAGTGTAAAAGGAAACATCAGAGAAATTCAGCCATACATGTTTGAGCCTCAGTCAAACCCAGACTCAGATGAGGAGTCTGGTGTGCACCAAAGTCTGAGACTAGCAGACGTATCACAATGGTAAGTATAGTTAGCATCTTTTTTTTTGGTTTATGTTGTTTGTTAGCTTGTAACTGGCAGTGGCTGATGGTGTTAATGGTTGGGGAACATACAATAATATCTGCTACAATGGGGTTTTTGGTAGATAGTGGAAAGAAGCTCCAGGGTCCGGTTTACATCCAAAAACTGCACGCTCTACTACGTTTGCTGTCCAGACTTCACTGTGCTAATGCTAACTCTGTCTGTACTGACAAAGAAAACTGACAAAGCTCTGTGCCGGAGGTTTCAGGTTTCTTTGTCGGTGTTGTGTCCAAGTCTGTTCCCCTATTGATATGGGTTTCCTGTATTAGACAGCAACTAGCTTTCGAATTTGTGACGTAACTTATCTTGACTGCCTGTTGCGCATTTGAACCTGCGATTTTAGGGAAATGCACAGACATCAACCCCTTCAGAAGAGAAGAGTGAAAACACCTCTCTACTGGCAACATTTCCACAGGTCCAGGTCAGTGAAGTTAAGGTTGACATTTTAGGGGACATAAATGTAGGAAAAACACATTTTTGAGTGGAGGAGGACTTTAAGGGATCACAAAAGTTATTTCAATTTATCCCACATTTCATAACAACACATTCAGTAGATGTTAAAATAGTGACATTGCTATTCATAGAGGCACTTGGCTAAAAATGCTTTAACATTAGCTGTGTCTGCTTTTCTGTCTTTTACATCACTGCAAATTGAATATCTTTAAGTAGGAGCATCATTCCTGACCATCTGTAATTTCATATTCTTAACATTTTAGGCCTCAATTATTAGCTTCTTTCTTAGCTTTTCATTGTATCCCACAGTGTTCTTCAGCAGATGGAAAATCTTTGGGTTTTTGACTGTTGGTTGGACAAAAACAATTTGAAGATGTAACCGTACAGTATACAAACCTATCTAAATCTAATCTAATCTAATCTAATCCAATGTGACGCTAAGAAAACATGATGACAAGATCTACCCTCAGGTTTTGTCAAAATGCTCCAGGACCTCAGGCGAGCACATGTTAATGACCTGACGACCTCTGCCTGCGTGAGTTAAAACAGTACATCACCTAGAAAAAGACAGAGCCCAATTAGCATGTTTTTGGGAAACACTAAATCTTTCCCAAGCAAACACTGTGCCTGAACTCATGGGAAAGGCAGAAATTCCACACAACAAGAGAGTTGGTGCAGTGAACCACGTGTCAGGCCTTTAGCTTGTGCTTGACACATATGAGTCAGCTGCTTTCAATCAGCTTCATTTCAGTTTTTCTTGTCAGACTTAAGTAAATCATCTCAGATGGTGCATTCTGGTTGAGCCATGTGGGGAATCCTAAAATCATTTTGCACATAATACCAGGAATCCCATTTATCTCTCTGTTGATGGACAGAGCAGGCGAGCACCTGGGTGGGAGAAGCCTGATAAGAACTGGTCTTCTACTGCTCGCCCTGTTACATTAGGGGGGTCGGGAGTTCACGCTCCTCTGGCTGGGCTTTGAACTCCTGACCCAAAGTGAGGGGGAGGCCCTCCATGCACAGTAGCCGCATTTACAAATGCATGCTGACTCCATGCCAGCAAAGCAGAATCGAGAGGAGTCTGATAACATCTCGCTTTAGAAGGAGCTGCTCAGCCAGCCCTTTGTATTTATGGGCAAGTCTCATGGTTACCCCGGACCATAAATCATGTTAATTGGTTTACTGATAAAATGTCTGTCAGGCTCCATTCACACAGTGCTGTGGCACCCCCAGTTACTGTTTAATCTTTGTCCTGCAATAGTTCATCTGTTTAACTGACTGGAGGTGAGGAGGAGTGGAAAAGGGAGTTCTCCTTCACATCACAGCACTGCACGGTGTGATGCTAATTCCAGCCCCTGCTTAGCTGACTTGAATGATAAATGACACAACTTTCACTGGAAAACAATCGACAACAAAGGTTAACAAATTGACAGATCACCTTTCCAGGTCATCAGATGTGATTTTTCTAATTAAAAGCTATTTCCTGAAACAAAAACAATCTTCTAATTGCTATTCATCCTGCACGTCTCATCAGTATACTGAATGGTTGCTCTGTGATTTGCTCAAAGATGGCGATATGTCATTCTTCAGGCTGGTGATGACAAATAAAAAGCGCCTGGGTTAAGACTTCTCAGAAAATTGTATTGCCTTTCTGGCAAGGACACTGAAGCCCACAGGACTAAACTGTCCCTCGTCAACAGATAGACCGCACACAGACGCTCATTTACCTGTCAGATTAACATTAGGAGTGACTCTGCTCCAGGCCATATGGCAAGAAACCAGGAACAGTACTTGGAGAAAGAACTATTTGTCTCTGAAAATGTCAACGCTCGTTAATGCGAAAAATCAAGACACATTAGCAGGCGAGACATACGAAGACAACTCTGTTTATCTTTGAAGACTTTCTGCTTAAAGTGGACGACAATTTAGTTTCTTCTGTGAAACGTGTCTTAAAGCTGGGTTAGAAAGAAAATTTGGAAAAGGCAAAAAAAAAGGGCAGAATTTGAAAATACATGCTCCTCCTGCGGCTTTCTGTCCCAAGCCCCGCCCACCAGACAACCATAGACATATGTGTATGCTACATACAGTAACTTAGTGTTTTCCATACATTGCTTTCAGCTTATTTCATTATTGAGTTTCACACAGCAAATTCACTCAGCCCCCACTTGCCCTGCTCTTTCTCTCTGTTTATCGGACCATAAATGACACAAGAATTAGCAAGCTAATGTTAGCCACCCGACCGTCCCCCCCCCCGTCTCGCTCCCCACCAATGTGGACTGCTTACTTAAAAAGAAAGTAGGCAGCAGCTCTGACTTTCGCTCAACAGCTGTAGCGGGTCAAACTCGGCCAGCGCAAACCCTCCAGCGTTGGGTGTCATAGCAGTCTGGTGGCCAGCAGCAGCACCGGGTCTTACCTGTTAGCTGATCCAGCAGGCAGTCGGGGCTGACCCGTCCAACGGAGCTGGGGTTTTCTTTGGCTGAATTTGCCACTGACAGGAGGTCCATCTCCACAGCTGCTGCTTACTCTACTCCCGGTGATCTGTCGTGGCGGGAAGAGAAGCCGAGGATACAATGTGATTCAAGGCTCTAGCTAACGTTAGCTACGTAAACTTGAATATGAAGTAGCAGCTGTGAGCAGAAGGCTAAAATATTAGCAGCATTTTCTCTTGATCTCTGAAATGCTTCTCCAACATAAAGACGTGTTTTATTTTGTTTATTGACAGACTCTCTTTCAAATAGGTCTGTCTTTATTTTGGGTTACTTCGCAGTGTAGGATTCTTCGCCACTGAATCAGGCTTTCACTGATGACGTGTCTGTATGTGTAGAGCATAGACAGGTAAGGCACATTACAAGCCTGCGACAGCCACAGATACTGGATTTTTCCCCCCCCCAGAGCATTTCATTTATCGATTGCAATAAAGCTGTAAAGAGAATTTCAACAAATACAACAAAAATGCCCACCGTAGCTTTTACTTTACTTTTTAAATGCAAGTGGAGAATAAGAAAACCAACTGTGCTGCTGGTTCATAGTTGCAGATAATTACACATAAGTAACTTTCCAAGTAGACCAGGAGCTGAGGCAATGCAATGCAATCTACTCTTATTTGGCTGGCGTTGATCTTTGCATGATTAATGGTTTGAAAGGATCCAGAAAAAAGGTCAAATGCGGAGTAGGGGATGGAGCAGCTATGCAGGGTAATTAAGACAAACATGATTAATAACCTCAAGCTGCCACTGTGTTCTGTAAACAAGATGCAGCCAGATGGGATGCATATTTTGAATACTGTACATTAGTTTTACAGAACATGAGGGCATACAGCTATTCAACGCACTTTTAAATAAGCCTAATATTAATGTTGTTAAAATACTGTAATAGCTTGTGATGTATGATGAGAGTGCATTAATGTAACAAACTTTATACCTTATTGACACTGCACAATCCATCCAGAAATAGCATTCAATCAATGACTACAGTAATGGAATAGAAAAGTCATTGGACTTAATTGCTCCCGAGCTTTATTGTCTCCAGAATATGAGCCGCAGATAACACGAGTACAGTATAATAGCTCCATCATGGAGACTTTCAAGACAAGCTGTGATTACAGTCCTGACTGAGAGGGGAAAAGTCTCCCACTCTTATTCAATCCATTATCCTGCCTGCTTTCCTCTCTCTCTGCCCACCAGTGTGACTGACAGTATAGAGGGATCAGGTCCAGCTTCCAGGGAAAGCAGGGAGACAGGTGTCAAAATGGTCCAGCAAGCAAATCTAACCCTCGCTAATCAGCCCTGTTGTTCCTCTACAATCCATGTCTAGTCCACGGCTCTCATTCCGTATGAAAAACAATTACGCCGGTTTGAAGTTGAGCGCGCACTAACTCACCTGTCTCTTCTGATAAGTGTAAAGATGGAGCAGAGGGAGAGGAGGAGGAGAGAAGGGATGGAGAGTGTATCGCTTCCCAGGCGTCCCAAAACAACAGGCCTACAGAGATATGTTGGAGACTTGATTAAAACCTCAAGCTAAGACACAACACCGAGAAATATTAAACCATGAGAGGTTAAAAAACGTGAGGATGAAAAACAGTGTTTTGATTAAAGAGTAGGTCTGAGCTCATTGGCTCCGCTGAGGATATTATGTTTTTCTCATAACTGTTACTTAGTTAGCAGATTTCAATAAAATTTGGTGCAACATTGGACCACGAGCAGGGATGAAATGGTTAGTTGTTGGTGCAAATCCAGGAAAGATTTCTAAACACTGTAAGATAAAAATGTCCATCAAATTCTCTTTAAAAAAAAGTCTGGTACATGTATCACTTTCCAGGAGCTAACTGAAAGTCAAAACATGCATAATTGTGAAGTTTTTAAAGTTTAAATGACTGTATATTTTCAGTATTGTATTTAGGACCAAATTCACTTGGATAAATTAGTGTTTTGAATGTCATCCTGTCACCTAGAAATTGCTTTTGTATGTTACCAAACCGGTCTCTTAATTAAGTTGACATAATTACTGCATGGATTATGTTCAAAGATAACATTTCTTTCAGGTCACGCAACACTACATACATGTACTGTGCAGGCTTTAGAAGGAGGTTGGCTGGGGAGGATGGCAGGTGTACAAAGTGCAGGACCTTGACACTAGAACTTTGGGTTTACATCCCAGACTCCTGTCTTAGGTTTAGGCCACTAAGGCACTTTGGTTAAGATTTCGCTTAAAAAAAATGCTGCGAGTGTATCACATAACTGCCTATTTTGGTGGAAAGCAACTGAAACTAAAATACACTGATAGTGAACATTTTACTAATTGCTGAAATACACTGTCAGCAGTGGTGTAGTGGTAGTTAGAATAGAATAGAGAGCCTTTATCGTCATTGTACAAAGACTATACAACAAGATTAGGAGTGCTACATCTGATCAGGTGCCAACTAGACAATAAAAAAGTAAGTAAAAACAGACAACAAAATCATTCATAAAACTGGAAATAAATTGTGTAAAAAATGCTGTATCAAGCTGTTGAGCATGTAAAATAAATGGTGGATTGCAAGTTGGTTAATGAGGTGGGTGTACTACTAGGTGAATGAGTAGACGGCCAGTGACTGACTATGACTGATGGCCAGTGGTGCAGTGGAGGGTATCTGAACATTTAGCTGTCACATTCAGTATCAACATTTTTGCGACTCGCCAGATATGTTAACTAGCAACACTGCCAATAATGCTAGTAAATGTAATGCACTCGCTGTGATGTATCTCTCATATCATATTTATTGTTTCAAATTAGCTGTATATAAGTGTAATTTCTATCAATCAATCAATCAATTTTATTTATAAAGCCCAATATCACAAATCACAATTTGCCTCACAGGGCTTTACAGCATACGACATCCCTCTGTCCTTAAGACCCTCACAGCGGATAAGGAAAAACTCCCCCAAAAAAAACCCCTTTAACGGGGAAAAAAAACGGTAGAAACCTCAGGAAGAGCAACTGAGGAGGGATCCCTCTTCCAGGACGGACAGACGTGCAATAGATGTCGTACCGAACAGATCAACATAATAAATTAACAGTAATCCGTATGACACAATGAGACAGAGAGAGAGAGAGAGAGAGAGATGCAGGTAATGACAGTAGCTTACAACAACATTAATGAAAGTAATAATATTATAGTTATAGTTCTGGCTACTGTGGTACAATATGTTGAAAGTATGTATTAATATCTGACAGTATACTTGTGTGACAATAGTCATATGTGTATAATAACAGTAGAAGTATGACTAATGACTAATGATGGCAGCAGCAGCAGGAGGCATCTGGCAGGACCACGGCAGCAGCACAACCACACACGTCACGCTGTCCAGGCACCGCTGCGATATGAGTTAATTTCTAGGAGACAGGATTGTTTGAATGCTGTTGAAACAACAGTTATCTGTGACTTAATATTTAAAAAACATTCATATTTCAATCAAATTTATGCCAGTTTGTTTACATGTCATTTGACCTGCCAAAAATCATATCAATGTGTTTGGGACTGTCTATCATGATGTGTATTTCGATATAGACATATCCAGATCAAAATGATCCATTATCTGTATTTGTATCTATTGTTAAACTTACATAAACCTATTAGACTGCAGCCTTGACGGGCAGGGTGCTCTCTCAGTTAACATAACACCTCCATAAAGACTAAAAATAAAAACACAAGGTTAATTAACTATCGATATCCGAGAGCTTGTTCCTTCACTTCAAAGGGGAATCGTTCCAAGCAGGAGGGGGAGGATATGTGAGCTTCAAAGAAACTGGGATGGACAAGGCACCACACACTCATGTATTGAAATAATAGCTGACAAAGATCCTCAGCATTTGTGTCAGTGTAATGCTCAGTGGCACCAAAAGCAGCGCCACTACCAGAGCCTCTGGTTTAATTCGTGGTGATGGGCCTGGGACTCTCTGCGGGCCGAGGAGGCCCACTGATGCGGTCTGCAGTCGGCCCTAATGCACCGGCTTGATGGGAGATGAGCGAGGGGGAGCGATCGCAGCCAATGGGCACTTGCTGAAGTAAGACCACAGTGACAGTTAGCAGCTGTGAGAACTTTCATTCTGACTCGGCGGGAGTCAGCGCTAAGTAAGAACGTTTGAGAGGTTTGACAGAGGGGTGTCGCAACGCCGTGATTAAATGGCAACTATGTGCAGACCTCTGCAAGTGGCTGCGGGTGGACCATAGACTTTGACCAGTCAGGAGGATGGTGATGTCATTCATGGGACTCTTTGATCTACGATTCATGTGTTTGGTGTGGGTCCATCAAAGTCTTTCACCTCTATTCACCTTCTCTGACTGTCGCCTGATTTTAAGGGGTTGAAGACAAAAGATCTCATCTATAACTTAGGGAAATGTGCCAATAAGGTAAAGGCCATTTCTAAAGCTTTACCCATTCTTAATGTTTTACTGATTGCATGCTTAGAATCAGGGCTTCAGCTTACAATTGTTTTCATTATCAGTAGTTCTATGATTTTCTCCATTAGTCTGTAAGTAACGAGAAAATCAGAAAACATGCCCATCACAAACCCGTAACCTTAACCCAGAGCCCAAGAAGACGTCTTCAAACTCACAGTGAAATAAAACAGAGATAAGCAGTGTCACATGGCATATACCACAGTTTGAAAAAATAAAAATTGAAAACTCTGCATGAGAGAAGCAAGAAATCGCACTCACTACTGATCACTTGCACTCATTCATTTTCAGTAGACCGCTTATCCTGTTGGGGGTCACGAGGGGGCTCGAGCCTATCCCAGCTGACATTGGGCGAGAGGCGGGGTACACTCACACCTACGGCCAATTTAGAGTCACCAGTTAACCTGCACATCTATGGACTGTGGGAGGAAGCCAGAGCACCCGAAGGAAACCCACGATGACAAGGGGAAAATATGCAAACGGAAGGGCCCCGCCACCCTGGGGTTTGAACCCCCCACCCTAGGCTCGAAACAGGAACCCTATAATGCTAACCAGCGATGTGCAGTGATATACAGGTTTTAAAAGTTGACAGGTATGATACCATGTACATGTGCTTATCTACAATATTGAAAAACAAACTCACCGGCTTTGTTTCTTGGAGGAAAAGACGTTTATGGGGGCAACCTCTAGCTCACCTAGTAGAGTGTGCGCCCCATATAGGCTGAGCCCTTTCCAGCAGCACAGCAAAAGCTTGATTTACCAACTGGTTCCACTAGTGATAAAGAAGATGTTCCTTAGTGGTTATTTTACGCTGATTGGCCTAAGGAGCTTGTCTGTCAAGGCAAGTTCTCCCGCCCACTCAAAGTGCTTAGGGCGGCACTGAGGCAAAACTAATACAGGCAGTAGTCTGTATTTCTCAATAAAAAATGGAGATCAGAAGACCAACAAGACGGATTTCAGATGCTAGTTAGCCAGTTAGCACATTAACAACACAACCCAGTGTTGAAAGAACAAATATTTACCATGCACTAGTGAACAATAATACAAACAATTACAATTTTAACTAAGGAGCTAAATAGCTAAAATCTTCCCACATGTAACAAGATCTCACGCCCTCTTGACTTTAGCTGTTTGATTGCTCTCCTCGCTTCTATTTCTCTCATGTGCTGAGCTGAACTGCCAATCAGAGTGATTTGCTCACTGATGGGCTCTGCCGGCTCCGACACTGATTCAAAATGCTGAATCAGCCGAAATAAAGTCAACAAGGCCTGTCTACTGTCAACGGTGCGGTACACACCACAAAGGACGACAGATGCTCACCAACAGCCCGACATTGACAACAGCCAACAGTCTGCCTGGTGTGTCAGGGCCTTAACACTTCCTGGCGTGCAGGACCTTTATCAGCTGGACATTCAAAACAATTAACTATGATCTAGTTTTGCTTCACATGACAGCAAATACTTAATACTTAATAGCTGATTTTGTAAGTTTCAATTAATCTGTCTCTGAATCGTTCAATTTGACATCTGACATTTCTAGAATAATAACATCTATTACACTGAATTATCTGCCAGCCATATTCAGCAGTACCTACAGTATACAGTTATAAAATTGTAACAAATTGCCGCTGACTTCACTTCAGTGTGTGCTACTCAACCCCCCAGGAAAAAGAGCAATAAAAAAAAAGCCACAACTCCCTGCGTGGGATGGCTTCACTTTCAGGGTCAGTAGACTTTCCAAAGTAACAAGCCGAGCATATGCCGCAGCAGTTCCCCTTATGTCCCAAGAAAGACCCAATTAATTCATCAATCTGTACACCTCTGTCACTGCCTAGTGCATTTTAGCCCCTTGCCAGCAGAGCTCCATCCATTACTGGCCAGGTTGTTCAGTTCCCCCCCCCAGCCTGCCTGCCAAACAGCCAGCCAGGGTGGCTGCTGGGTAATTACACATTGCCTTGACAACGCACATGATTGTTTTCCTAGCAATATATTACTTCATTAGTACTTCCCAATATGCCGTATTTTTTAAATGTCACTTTTTTTCACCCAACTCAGTCCAATCTCGACTCGTCTGTATATCATAACAATCATTAATAACTGTCAGTCGGCAGCATCAGTTCAGCACTGGGGCTGCCTCATTAGCATGACCCAGCATTTGTTCTGCGGAGAGGCTGATTATTTTCTACAACAGGCCAGGCCAATTACTTTAGTGAAATGGTATCACATAAATCAAAACTTAACAAGGTGGCAAATTTGAAGTTATCAGATTCCAAGAGACACCGTAACTAATATGTCACTGTCACAAGTGCTCTCTGCAGGTATGCCTGCGCCATACCAAATATATCATCCCACAGGATCTCCGAGGCTTTCTCAAGGAAATTACCATATTCAGAAAAGTGGGAGCACAAGTGGTATGAAAATGTAAACGCTAAAGTTCAAGCAGGCGGGCTTTGGGCAGTGGAGAGGGTGAAGTGGATGGAAAGAGACTGGTCCCGCTGTAATGTCTTTTCAGGCCATCCTGAGCAATATAACATGTCGGGTTTCTCTTGCAGATCTCCTTTTGCTCTTTACATGATGATGTTCATCCATCACATCATGACAGCTACATCAAACCAACAACAAACATGCAAACCCAGCAATCTAAAATATGCTGACGCCACGCACAGACACATAAATACAGACCACTTTAGCGCCGCTCTGAGTGGCTTTTTTTTCTCTGTTTAAACTAGATTTTCCATCTACTGGGAATTCTCACAACCCAGAATGTGTGATAAAGTACACTTCTGTCCGTTAGCCACTGACACGAGAGCGATTGCAGGAGCCGTGTAAATGGGTTTCTGTTTGTTTGCCCTTGTTTCTTCTCCCTCCACTCACAGAAGCTACAGTATGTGCTGCACAACGACCGGTTTACACTCGCCGTTAGTTAGAGAGGGATTACCTCTCACTAAAACATTCACCCTCATCTTGATGTTATTTGCTCCATTTGTTTTCCACTGTCTGCAGCATCGCCTCGGCTCATTCCTCATTTTTAAGTAAGGATTGAGGACAGATGGATGCGAACTCAAAGTTTCTGATCTTTAGCAGAAGTTATGGAGGGTTATCTTTGGCTGTATATCTCTGCTCTGGCAGCGCTCCCCTGGTGATGAAGGATTAACCACCGCAGCTGTCTCTTCCCCAGTATGATGCAGTGCACTGCTCCCCGACATGACAGCATCACTTAATCTTAATGTCCGCTTCTCCAGAGCGGCCGCACAGGACAAAGCCAATCAGCATCACATGCCATGGGGATGGACCTACAGCTTGGCCCTGGAGTTTCTCACCCTCGCAGGCCTATTCATCAACTTCAGCCACACCAATCCCAGAGTTCTCCTCTTGCAAACCACAGCTGAGCCGGCCAGTGATGTATAGGACGATGAAGGAAGGGATTGGGGGGGGAGGACTGGCGCGCGCAAGAGAACACTTATCAGATTGCACATTATGCACTGCTTTGTGTTCCTGAAGAGAAAAAAGGAGGGAAGAGAAGTAATGAATGCACTCAGCCTTCCCTCAGCCCAGACCACCTATTTGCTGTGTTTAAAGAGATATCTGCTCAATAGTGCTCTAGCATTAAGGATGGGGTAGATCTAGAATAATGATCACTGTTCATTTAGATAAATTGCACTCAGGGAATCCATTTGTAAAGATCTGAATTCAGCTGGAAGCAGAGGAGGGGATACTTCATTTGTTCTGCATCCTCCCAGTAACCATTACTGGGTGTGCAGGATGTGCATGCATAGCTATACAGAGAAAGGTAATCCCATACAGATTGATCGTCTTTATGATATGAAAACACACAAAGGCCATATGTAAGACACATGTTACTCATCAACTTGAAAGCAAGAGCATGCTCCTTTTCTGGTCATATGATGTTAAACATGTAATACATTTAAAACTAGAATATAAATCAAGTCAATCCAAACGAAGCAGATGTAAAACCTTTAGGAGGGATCATTCAGGAGACGTACTCATGCAATATCAAAGAACAAAGTAAGAAAAGATACAGCTAATCCTTTAAAGTCAAAGAAGCTTGATTGAGAGATACTAATAAAAAAAAGCGATATCTCTGGCGTATCGTGACCCAGCCTCATAATGTAAAATTATGCTAAACAATATCATGATGATAGCCTTCCCGTAGCAACACAAGTACTTCGCCAACACCAGCCATCAACCCCTGTTCTGAACCCGATAATAAAGAGATGACACTTTTATGATACCATAATTAACAGCGCTCTAGGATGAAATTAAATCAATATGCCCATCTAATATCATTTTCTCTAGTTATGCAAATCAAACATTCAAAGCCCTTGGAAAGTGATATGAATTGCTTTCACATTTCAGTTCACACATATTATCATATCAGACCTCTTGGGTTTGATGACACGGAGGATGGGGGGAGACTTAACGATGTGAAGACTGAACTGGAGAGAAGAGAGCAACTCTGACTGCTGATTAGCTCGCGGAGACAAGAGGATGATAATGCTGGTGCTTAGATTAAAACAATTCTACTTATTTCGAAGATAAAATAGTAAATCGTGGCATAGTTGTGGATCAGTGTGGAAAAAGAAGCCTGCAGAAGGATAAAGAATTAAAAACCTCTGCTGCAGAGTAACAAAACGACACCATAATGAGGTAAATTATAACTTTTAATTCCCCTGAACACATGCTAGCACCCTTTTTAGCATCCCTGTATCGCTGCAGTGGGAGGCGAGGTGAAAGTATACAGCCTTTCCCTTTATGGATATGAGACAAAAGGGAGGCTGTGATGGCTGGGCGCAGACAAGGCGAGCAGCGGTGGAGGGGGAGCCTAATGGCCGTGATTAATGACAATGGGCCAGAGGAGAGCTGGGACACAGGCGCTACATATATCATCCCTTCTCATCAGTCTATGCACCTCTGTGGCCTCTTCTCTGCAAACCAGCACACTACAGTAAGACAAAAAAAAAGAATGCCTCATCTGCTCTCAGTCAGCATACCACCAAGAAGCTTCTCGTACGATTCTTTATGGGCCTCGTAGATGATAGCTGAGCAGGGAAATGACATGTAGAATAAGATATAATGAGTAAAGGGGAGACGGCTGTGTGTGTGATCACTCATGTTTTTCATGAACTGAATACTTCCTGCGCTTAAGTCACATTTCCAAGGTCTAATCTTCCATATGGAGCGAGATGAGTTATTGGCTATTTATGAATAGAAGTGATGATGAATGGTGCTGCATTTATCTGCATAAGTAACTCCAAGGGCTGGCACGGAGGTTCAGGCAGCTATAATAAACATAGTTTGCACTCAGGGGCAGCTCCTTATTTATGAGGCTCTGTGAATAGACATTATGTGGCCATCATCAGTTCCTCTCGCTCCCTTGAGAAGAGGACAGGAAATAGCTCCTATATATGAAATGGTTTTTAGAGTTTAAACTCATCTGACCAGGCTCACCACCCTCGCTGTAATCAACTCCACACAGGGTTTAGTTATGACCAATTAATGGGCTATTCTTATGGGAATTATAACACTCTCAGGGACTTGCGGTTTTAATTAGGAGGCACCTTGTTGGATCCTTGTTAATGCCTTCAACTTGCTGAAAACATGGCAAATTAATCCCCAATTAACACTACAGGCAGATTTAGTCATTATGAAACTGCTTTCTGCATAAAGAGATGAAAATATCTCGTATGTAAAAGGTTTAAGCTTTATCCAGTGATGGGAACATGGAGTCTATATCCTGTGCTACCCCCCCCCCGCCCCTCGCAGGGCCAAAACAAGTTCAGCTTCCTCCTGACCTCCACATCTTTTCTTTTATGACATTACAGAACACACAGAGCTGCTTTATGATGCTGATTTATGACTAAATGACTCATCTTTTACCCAAAATCTGTATGTCAACTTTACAACCTGCACACCTGTGCCACCAGTGCTTTTATCACTTATACCTGACAAGCATGTTGTGATTTGCCTCACAGGTCTGCTATGCTCTCAAAAAGGCAAATAACATCAGGAGTGTTAATAGCCAGGGGATCAAAATCAATACAGATTAAAAGGAAACTATATATCTCAGGACTCCTCAGCTTTATAGCACTTTATTACCAGGTTACTGGGTAGCAATGTTGGAATTTGCTTAAAGATATATATGCAGAATTGTCAGTTACTGTTTGTAAACATGTCTGCCAGCTAAAGTGAAAGTAAAAGCCAATGCAGATTCACTCTCATTTGGCATTTCAGCTCACTATATTTGCATTTTTCTGGCGCTTTGTCTGGTAGGTGCCTGGGGCTTATGGTCTTACACCTGGTAACTACCACTTTGTGAAGCCCTGACCTCACCTGAGCACTGTGGGGATACACGCCCAGAAATATCTTGAACACAATTCAAGTTTCAATTCAATTTTATTTATAAAGCCCAATATCACAAATCACAATTTGCCTCACAGGGCTTTACAGCATACAACATCCCTCTGTCCTTTGGACCCTCACAGCGGATAAGGAAAAACTCCCCAAAAAATCCCCTTTAACAGGGAAAAAAAACGGTAGAAACCTCAGGAAGAGCAACACAGAGCACATAAAGAAAATAAAAAAATACTAGCAGTATTAGGAGTCTCTGCAGAAAAACACACAGTTACACACTTCTAATGGTTCATGTTGTGTCTGTTGATGGCTTTACCTCCTCTCAATCATCTATGTATGGGGTGCCACAGGGCTCTATTTCAGGACCAATGCATATTCTCTTTTTATTTACTTCCCTATTCAATTTCACTGTTATACAGAAGACACTGTACTTATGTACTGATGTACACTGTACTTGTCCTTCAAACCTTCTGAAGTAGCTAAATTATCAACCCTGTATAATTGCCTAGTTGCAGTTAAGTACTGTATAATACAACTGAAAATTTTCCTAAGCTTAACTCCTCTAAAACTGCAATCCATAATATAGGTCCTGAACACACTAAGGGCCAAGTTTTGCCTGCTCTTAGTGCTCTAGCTTAACATGTCGTTCCTACTTGTAAGAACCTTGTAACAACCTCAATCTCGAGCCCCAAGTTAAAAGACTAGCCCAGTCATGTGTTTTCCATTTGAGAAATATCACTAGAATCAGATCTTTTATTCATTTTAATTGTCCCTTAAGAGCCATTCATGCTTTTATCACTTCTTGTCTGGATTACTGTAATGCCCTGTTTACATGCCTTAACCAAAACATGATTACACGACCTTAGGGTGTCCAAAACATAGTCGCCAGACTTTTAGCCAGATCATATCTCCCCTATTTTAGCTTCCCTTTGCAACTGATTTTAAAATTTTAGACTTGACTTTTATGACCCTGCGGGGAATTGCACCAAGCTACCTGGCTGAGCTTCTAAATCGTTATTCGTCATCCCACAACCTGAGGTCCTCTGACAAGGCCATGCTAGCTATTTCCTGGTCAAGGCAGAAGACTAAGGGCTCATTCATCAGAGATGGACACGGACGGAGCCTTCTATCCATACTCTGCATTCATTTAGTCTGTATTTGTGCACATATTCTGAAAGCTTACAGATATCGATAAAATGGAGCAGTACCACCAGAGAACGTGGAGGCAGTGTAGCTTAGTTCAAGCAGGATACAACCATAAGAGACTACAAAGACATTGAAATAGTGGCAGAATGGAACGAATCGATTATCTATACTAATATGTAGTGATCTATAGTGAAAAGAATTCACTGTATACATGTTGGGATGTATATAATGGTCGCACAGACCATGGCCATCTATAATGCTGCCTTTGTTTAAAGGTACAATTTCCGACCTCCTCCACTGACACCTCATTTGTCCTTGTGTGAAACTTCTGACTCTGCCCTCTAGTGCCATTTATTGGCTGTATCAATGCTAACATAAGGGATGCATGGAAGTATGAGAGCAGTGACTGTCACAACATTTGAAAAGGACATATCTATTTTGGTATGTAAGGGGAGTATAAATGAGCCTTAAGGGTGGCTGGGTGTTTGCTGTCAGGGCTCCAACCCTTCGGAACAGCTTACCTGAGGAACTTCAACTAGAGAATTCACTGCCCTCTTTTAAATCGTCTCTCAAGACTCACTGTTTCCGTCTGGCTTTTTCTTAACTTTTCTTAATTCTGTTTTATGTCCCCTGTGTCATCTGTTCTTTTATGTGCACTTTTATTTGCTGACTGTGAATTTATATGTGACTGTTTGCTGCTTTCTTTTATGTGTCCTTGTGTGTGAAGCCATTTGTAGCGTTTGTTTTGAAAGGTGCTATATAAATAAAGTTATTATCATTTGTAATTATAAGTAATGATGTCTATACATGTTTTTTTTTAGGAAAATCCTGCAGAGTATATCTTTAAATTTTAAACGTGCATTGTTTTCCAAGGGGACTGTTGAATTTATTTACAGACTGATCCCAGTTTTAAACTGATCTGCTGAAAATTCCATTAGACAAAGTATTGTTCAAGTAAGGTTACTAATGGTACATTTTCATGCAAGTCATTCAGGAGGTTTTGTAGTCTAGGACAACATTATCAGACATTACACTGGGTTTAAATTTCTGCACCGAAGCACTCCCAGGAGAAATCTATTTTGCATCTACTTTTTTTTCCTAAGAGCAAATTGTTTAAGAAAAAACTGCTTTAAAGTTCTTCTCCTCAGGAATAGTGTCTAATTCTCACACTGACTTCTTGATTACTTTTGGAAAATGAGCCGATAGGTTGTTAGTCATTACTCTGGTCATCCGAGTTTCAAGACTGTTTGCTGCTGGCACTGGTAAGAATTTATTTTTTTCCGTCTTTCCTTCTTCTGTTTATTGCTTATTAAATGCTGGATGCACAAACAAGGCATCTTGTGAGAAAACAAGGCGTCTTTTGTCTTACCAACTGTTTTCGCTTATTTTCCACGGGTGCTGCGTATAATTAATATCTCAGCAGTGCCGGGGGTTGTCATTTTTCAAATGGTTTCCCTGGAAATGTTCTACACCTCTTAATGGCCCTGCTAATGCTGTAGCTGTCATGTCTTGGACAGCTGCACTTTTACAAGACAAACTCAGCTGTGCCACGGGCCTCTCTGTGGACTTACTCACTCAAAGGCTTAGAGGCTGGTGCTGCCAGCTGGTGATAGTACACATAACATTTGATTAATCTTTACCTTGTGCCCGTGACTGGCGAGTCACCTTCCAATGGTGTCCCTGGTGTGCCGAATATTTTTGCTATTTTGTGATGGATGACGGATCAGCCAAATGGCCCCAAATACAAATGAAACCAGATGACCACTTACAGGTGGCCTCCAGTGTGTCGAGGCAGTGAGCTGAGAAGATTTAGATAGGGCAGGTTACACATTTACATAATAAATTACAACATAACAGAGATTTTGCCTGACAAAAGAAATTTAAGTATTTTTACATTGAAATGTGTAAACATACCAAATTACACAAAAAATATATATGTGAGTGTTTTATGGGCTATCAAAAGCTATTTCAAATGTCTAATAACACAGTGATTCACAGCTGGGGGTTTGGGACCTCTTAAGAGATCACAAGATAAATCTGATGGGTTGGAAAACGATAAACAAGATACAAAAGGTGAGGAAAAATCTTTCTTTTCTGTGATTTTTTTTTTTCCAAATCTTTGCTTTTTTGTAAGTTTTTGTAAGATACTGGAGAGTTCTACATATTAGAGCCTTACAGAGAAACACAACCTTTTTGAATGTAGAAGAAAAATTAAGGAATTATTTGACATTTTGGGAAATACCCTTTGTGCTTTCTTGCTGAGTGTTAGATGAGAACATCGATATCACCCTCATGTCTATATCATAAACTGTGTATAAGTAATGGATGTAGCCACCAGGACAACACCCATTTTATGGCCTCCCGTTCTGAAGCCTTGAGTTTGGCATTTTGGCAGTCGCCATCTTGGATTTTTGGAGCCAGAAAGACCATACTGGGATGAATTTAAAAGAATGAGCTGTATAAAAATTAAGGATACACCGATACATCGGCCGGCCGATATATCGGGCCGATATTTGAGTTTTTTACTTGTATCGGCATCGGCCGATACGCGCATGGGTTCGCGGATTTATTTTTCCCTGGCATGATTTACAGACAGGCATCCACGGGCAGCTCTGTGTTGCCGGAAGACCCTGCAGCGCACATGCAGCGAATCCTACTGTGTACAGTAGTTGTTGTTTTATTTATGCTTCAGCTTAAATATTTGTTTATTTTATAAAGACATTGCTGGAAGATTTAAGAGCACTGAACTCTTTTTTTTTATTTGAATGTATAATAATAATAATAATAATAATAGTATTCTACCTGTTCTACCTCAACTTTCCATCTTGTTTTAGTATTTTTTACTGTTCAATAAATGTTTCTTATTTTAAACTTGAGACCTGTAATATTTGTTATCATTGTGTCATTTTTTTATGTAAATTGAGGGAGCAAAAGCAGTATCGGCCCCAAATATCGGCCCAAGAAAATCGGCAGTCCATAATCGGTCATCGGCTAAGGGTGATGGAAAAAAATCGGCATTGGCCCTAAAAAAATCCATATCGGTCTATCCCTAATAAAAATTCACCACCTGTACATTTATCATGACTGAGGAAATTAGCAACAGAGACAAAAACTATATTTTTGGAGTGACTTGCTTTTGGAGTCAGCCTCTAGTGGCTATTTGAGGAACTGCAGTTTTTGGCACTTCTGTGTTGGCCTCATTTTCAAGGCCCTGGTGAAGCTGGAGCCAGCAAGCAATTAGCATAACTTTGCATGGCATAAAGGCCTTCCTGTACCTCTTAAGCTCACACACAGTGTAAAAACAACATGCTGTGGTGTTATGTGTGGAACAATAATTCATCCAAGAGTAGTGAGTTCCCGAAGTCTCCATTTGTTGCTTGTCTCACAGTGATGACAGGATATCAGGAACAGATTCGAGAGGGCTATCCTTTGGCTATCAAAGTCTCGGCAAGAAAACCAGTAAGTGTCCCAAATATGCCAAACTATTCCTTTACATGTTTGATCTGTAATGATCTGTTTAAATTCAAAGAGGGCATAAGAACATCTGTCTGTGCCTTATACTCCATCAAGGGGCAATAAAAAAAATGCACTGTCCCCCTTCGTGAACACAAACAACTGTGTTGTGCAGAGTGGACACACATCACACCAAAACCACTAGAGAAGCAATTTGTCAGAGTATTTTGGATCCCATACCACAGATGTAAAAATCATAGATGAAAGTGAGGCTGTTTGCTGTCCTTTCAAAGAGCAATTGCCTACAGTATCATTAACACAACAACAAATCTGAAGTCACCTGTTAGCTTGTCGCTCAGTAAGGCACCTCAAATGAACGGAGGCTAGGCTGAAAAAGTCACAGTTGTACCTGTAACAAGGGGTTACAAAGCAGTAGTGCTTGGGTATAAATATCCATTATGCTGTAGCAAGCTCACAGCTCAAATGATACACTTATTCGAGGACGGTATTTTCAAAAACACACATTTGACTTAACTCAGTGGCTTAAAAGTAAACCATAATATCAAAGAACTGACAAAATTGACTTTAAAGGTCCCATAAAGTCAGATTTCCGTGTCTTTTTTTATTACACAGCAGGTATAGATGCTATATAAATACTGTGAAAGTATCAAAATACTCCATTCATACAGAAATGCACACACTCTGTATTCAAAAACTGTGTTTTCAATAAGCAATCAGGACTTTTGTAAAGATGTGATGTCACAGCTATATTATATAAAGATATTAAGTACTGCTACAGTGCCATTACAGTCATTCTCCGGCCAGGAGTGCTGATATGAAAGCATGTTAACATGTTCCAGTAGAAAATAAAATACAAGTACAGACCTGAAAATGAGCATGATACGGGACCTTTAAATTAAAATCCAGTCACTGCATTTTTACTCAAACAACACATTCTCACACAACAAATCACACAAATCTGATAAATGCTCACAAAAAAACTAAAAACTAAATATATAAGGCAGTAAAAGCAGAGAAAGCTATGATTCTTACTTTGATTTACGACCATAACTTCCTTTGGGAGCACATTTGCCTTCTAACCGTCCTCTTTGAATTAGCACTAACTGATATATTTGGCATTTTCACATGCAACGCTGAATAAAAGCTCAGCTAACATTCCTCCATCACAGAACACAAAAACAAAAGATCCACTGAAGTCAAGATATGCCTGTCGTGATAAGTAAATCACCATGATGTGTGATATAATCACTCGGGGAAGCACAAGTGCTGCTATTTTCTTCATTTCAAACACTATCTCTCTATTCCTTTCCTGAAAGCAGATATTGTTGACTGTGTGATGGTTATCATAATTCATGAGAGTTCAACTCGAGTTCAGGACAAACACTTCATACGCTTGTTACTTCCTAATAAGATGACACGGCACAGATAAAGCCACTGTTTGGACATGTGGATCATGCATGCGGTGTGTGTGTGTGTGTGTGTGTGTGTGTGTGTGTGTGTGTGTATGAACAGCGGCGGGATGACGGATATAAAGAATTCATTGTTAACACCCAGGACTCGCTCGAGGTTAGGAGCCTGTGTAATAGTGTTTTACATAGAGCAGTGAGCGTTCGGTCACAGGACATAAGACGCCGAAACACAACAAGTTTGCATAAAGGACATGAACCTGGAAAACCTTAAAAATGTCCCTCTTGGGGTTTGATCTAACGGTTACAAACTGCAAGCCAGAGCTGGTTTACGTCTCCATCTTTGTTTGAAGCACAGCATGATGGTGGCCCTTCAACCCCCATTTTCCAGAAGCTTAGACCTGGTTGTTTGATGAGGGCTTATCCCTCAGCTGACATATTATCGCTGGACAGGCCTCTGACTGCGCCAAAAGAACAAGCTACGCAAAGGATTAGCCTGCACACTCGTGCTAATGCAGTCAAACTGTCAGAGAGATCAAAGCCACTCACTCCAGATTAAGACCAATTAAAGTAGGTGGCCCTACACAAATTAATAGCTGGAGCACTCACCTGTTAAAAGGAGGGAAAACAGCGAGGGGCTTTGTTCTCTCAGCTGAAGTGAGAAAATGTCTAGCTTTTTTTGTTGTCAGTCAGTTATGTGTTATGGCAAGCAGTCAGCAAACAAAATCATTTGTTTCACGGGGTTATGTAAATCTACACGTGTTTATTACACTGCAGTTACACCCACATGAACTCCAACCACCAGAAGTGAGCCGTTATGTCCAAATGCTAACATGACAGTTGTGATTGCTGCCTTTAATGGAGCAATTTAAAATAATTGGCACTTTGCTTGAAGGCCACCTTCCCATTATTAGACTTTGATTTGGCTTTTACAGGGCTGTACATTCTGTTGCAGAGTGCACATACCCTGTAGAGTCTGGAGCTGCTGCCAAATCCATTAAAATCTAGGCTTATTTCCTCTTTAAAGGGTCGTTCATCCAAATCACAAAAAAAAAGATACTTTGAGACTTGCCTGTGATGGAATCTAGCCATACAGATAGTGTTGTTTAGTGTGCCAAGGTTTTTGAGATATCAGCATCCGTACAGTGGAAATGAATAAAATTGTGTTTGTGGTGCTCAAAGTGTTCATAAATTAAATTAGGGAAAACTCTGGATAATATGGAGATCTCACTGATTACACTTTTACTTTAACAAGCCATATGTGACATTCAGAGCAAATATGTAGGCGTTCTCGGACCCAACACTTCTGAATACATACCTTCAGGGATTTTTTTTTTCTACCACCAATGCAAACAGGAAGTTGGTACAGCAACATCCCTTTCACTTTGATGATCAAAATTACATTGTATTTCCACCCTTACATATATGCTCAATCTGCATTGTCTGTTGTTTACATGGCTAACAGGTTTTTAAAAATGGCGGTTGCTGGTGCTGCTGTATTGGCTGTGTTCAACCAATCACTACACACTTCCACTCATGGTTCCTCTTCTGCTGGGAGAGTAACAACTCTAAAATAGGAGCTAAAAACCTTTTTAAAAATGGCGTTCTAAGAGATAAGATCGTTGCTAGTTCTTGTGGTGCGGGCACAACAAAAAGAGGGGTTCTTAGATTGACGTTGTTAGAACTACGAAAAAGTTCCTCCGGTTTGAAAACGTCTTATGATACAGAGTCTAAGTCGGGATTGTCTACACACGGCTCTCAACATGGAGGTGGCTGAGCTGGCAGCTAGCAGCTAATGGTGCTAACAACGGCAACAGTGGTGACAGAAATAATGGTGTTAACCCGAGGGAGGAACCAGAAGGTGGGTGCTACGCTTCCACAATGACGCAGTGGGTTGGAACGACATTAGCAGTAGTAGAGAGTGCAGAGCAATAGCGATTAGCTAGCAAGCCACTCACATGCACTAAAATGCATGTGCGGCCTAATTGTCTACCACAACAAAAAACAGAGAAGCTCAGATTGCAACACACACAGAGGTAGCATGACTTAATTCTCTGCTCAGGACACCATTAGCCCACTTTATCTTTACATAGCAAATAGTTGTTTGCTGTTGTATTAATGTTCTGAATGTTGTATGTAGCGCCTTTAAAACTAGTTTTTACAGAAGAAATAGTCCCTACAAAAACTGTCCACATTGAGATTTCTGGATTATCCAGTCAAGAACATGGTTTTCCATTCACCTCCATTATATTGTGACAGCGACACATTGTTAAGTGGCACTATCTCAAAACTACAGAATAACCAAAGGCTTGATTCTACTAGGGCTAAAGAAGGGGATGTGTTTTTTTCATTTGAGTGAACTGACCCTTTCATGTTTACCCCAAATATCTAAATGATCTGCATTTCCTGCCAGCTCTGAAATAAGACAGTGACAAAAAGATGACTTCTTGTTGAGACTGCTGTAGTGGAGAAGGGGTTAATAGTCTCAGTTATTACAGTAATGTGAACATCTCAGACTGAGGCATCTGAACCACAGCTGGTCAGATAGGCTGCGGGTCATCTGAGGGCCAATGGAGGCTCCGCTGATCAAGGCCTCTGCTCTCGACAGGGGGATGAATGATGACTGCAGAGTAAATGCCAAAACTATAAATTTCATCCCACACTGACCCAAAGCTCCTCTAAAGTTTATTTACATTTTCACATAGCATCCACCCTCGAACATCAATGTCAAAGGATCTCCAGGCAGGATGAATTAGTGATTGCAGTGCGTGTGCTCTAAAACACACATTGCCGGGAAAGTTCATTTCACTTCGACATGTCTGTTGTGAGCACCGCTGAGGAGCAGACTGAAAGGATCTTTCATTAACTTGTCTTTTCTTGTTACTCGCTCTGAATCTCGCTTTCGACTTGGTCCAGAGGAGTTGAGTACAACCGGGTGCGATGTCAAAACCGCTCTTCAAATACAGCTTTGTGCCGTCAATTACAAACGCTAATGGGTGAATATTTCTTTTTAAAAAAATGTGAACAAATTTGAAGCCAGACACATTTTTATATGTGGAAAATAAATAAATAAGCCTAGCACCCTGTGGTTAACTTTCCAATGGGCTTTGCAGAGAGCTGTGTTTGATGTGGATGCCTAGAGTCAACTGTGTTTGGACAGTCATGGGGTGGAGCTGCCAGGCTTTTAACTGCTCCAGAGAACACAACCCACCACAGAGCAGCACATAGGAGTCCCTCTGTCCTGAGGCGGGACACAAACTATCAACTGAGAGAATGAGAGAGAGAACCACAGTGGGATTTACTCCTGCACAGGCCTGGAGGCTAACATAGCAGAGCAGCTAAAACTGCCCCGAAGACATTTGATTCTCCAAAAGCATTTCATTAGGTCTGCACTGCAAAGCTGCAAGAGATGAATATTACATCTTTTATTCAAAACATTTCATTTCCCAACACTTGTCAAATGCGGGTGAAGTGATATGGCCAACAAAAGCAGATTTTGTCAACTAAAAACTGATTTAAACTCTGATCTGTCAAAGCGGGGTAATATATACTAAGATATATATTCAGAGAATGTGGAAAGAAGTCATTGCTCCTGTTCTGCGGTGGTGTGGGAGGCATGCGATGCCTAATTTAAGAGAACGAACGTGCTTAAGATATTACTGCAGGAAGGCAATCTGTCAAAAGCGGGCTGTTTTGGCATGTTGCATACCGCTGCTGAGATCACAGAGTCAGATTCCGCTTGCAATTACTGCTGAAGGACCTTGGATGCAGGCAGGCGGCCATTAATCCTGCTTCTGGCCCTGGATGCTTTGACAAGTCAAAATTCCCACTGTCCTCCGTGCCACAGCTCCGGGAAAAATGCACCACAGTGGCCAAACCGCACCAATGGAGTAATTGATGCCATCATTAATGTAATTAGGTTCACTTAAGTCAGCAGTACGTTATGACTTACTTTGTACTGTAATGTATGGGAATCCACCGGGGAGACAAGACCACTGAAATTTACTTTATGAAGAGTTAGAACTGTAAGTTACTGGGGCTGAGGATGAAAAATGAGCCATAATTTTAAAAAGCAGACCGGTGGTTTATCAAGTATTCAAAGCATTTGCTAAAGTAAAAGTAGCCGTACCACAATGTTAAAAAAAATCAGCTGCAAGTAGCCTGTAAGTGCATCCAGAATTTTCCTTAAAGCTTTCCTATGGAACTGCTGAAAGACACAATCTTCTGCCAACAAATGAGAAGTTGAATTCACAAGCAACCAAAAGTGCGCTCAGTACAGCGCAGATGAGCGTGACCACTGTAAGTTTAAGTTTAAGTTTATTTACTTTATTAATCCCCCTGAGGGGAAATTCAATGTTTTCACTCTTGCTTGTCAATTACACACAGGTCCGAAAGACACACACATGCACAAACAGGACCTATACATGCACAAAGTGGAGAGATGTCAGAGTGAGGGGGCTGCCCTTGGTGAGGCGCCCCGAGCGGTTAGGGGGGTTGGTGCCTTGCTCAAGGGCACCTCGGCAGTGTCCAGGAGGTGAACTGGCACCTCTCCAGCCACCAGTCCACGCTCCATATTTTGGTCCGGACAGGGACTCGAACAGGCGACCCTCCGGTTCCCAACCCAAGTCCCTATGGACTGAGCTACTGCCGTAGAACATCTTGTACAGTGAGAAGATGGCGGCAAAGGTAACAAAACAGCTCTTCATTTTTTAATCTCATATCATGCCTAACTTTGCCTCAAAATGGGATCAAACTTTTCTATGGATGTCAATTTTTGAGCCACAACGAAGGCCAAAATGTGGCCTACAATGGACAGTAAGGCTTCTTGTTTTAAGCCAAGCTAATTTCCACAATTGCCTTTAGCTCTATGCTTCTGCAACGTGATTTTTGTTGATGACTTGCAGCCCTACCATCCAGTTAAGAGGAGTCAGGACTCAGCAGCCAGTGAAGGTGAAACAGTCAACAAAATAGATTTATTAACAAATGTGAATCACCAAAACCACAAGAGGTCTTTGAGCATACAGTTATTAATGTGTGCACTAAAAATTAGGCTGGTCCAGTAGTGTGCGAGACTAGTTGTAGACATACAACCAAGCCCATGATCCCCTCCAGACTTACACCTAGTAGAGATAATAAACCTCAGTTTATGTTCATTACAATCAGGGGTTTTGAAACTAGAGCCTCACTTATTGTGGCATGACCAGTACCTTATCGTGGCTAATGCTAGCTAATACTAGTTAGCTAGTTAATTTTGCTTTGTAACTGGCATTACTGAGTCAGTTTGCTGACTTTGTGATTCTTCTCTGTATTAATGTTAAAAGTTTTAGCATTTACCATTAAACTGTAATTGCGACTTGTGGCCGCTGTTCAGCAAACAATTCACTTTAAGTAAAAATACAAAAGAATTGTCAGCAAAATGTACTTATTAAAAGTAGTAAGATGAGTGCAGACCGAGCAGAAAGTGAAGTCTTGCCTTGGTTTTGGCCTTAAGTATATGACGAAACGTTTGGATCTTTTACATGCGGTTTCGCCTCCAATATTCTCCCAAACTGTAGGGGACAGTCTATCAAAAACTCACTTATACAGGATGGCTTTTACATTTGCAGGTAATAAGAAAATGTTGGATATGCACAGACAGGTGAAATCCCGATGTATGGGACCCTCACAAAGGGGGCGTGCCTGATGGTGTGACATCACTTTGGCTGTGTGGACACTCACAAGCCCTCTCATCAAGGACAGATAAAGCATTACTGCCAGGAGTAATGCTTTAGTCACTGGTGCCAGCTGTGCAAACCGTTGTGCTAATGGCAGATAAACCAGTGCGTCACGTTTTATAAACTGATCATACATGCAGAGTAAAATGTGACTTTCTATCTGCCAAATAAGAGACAGAGTAAAAAGTATAAATTTCTCTGTAGTGGTTTAAGCATAAAGTATTCTGACATGAAAATGCTAAAATAGAGTTCTGTACTTAAAATTGTGCTCACAGTACTTGAGTAAAGATATGCTTTCCTCCACTGAAGCAGACTACATTATACAACTACACTATGTAAGTAAATAGGACTGCTCAGTGTACTCGGTGCCCTTCCAGTTGACATCCATATGTGCGCTAACAATAGACTCCCTTAAAAACCTCCACTCACTCTTTGTTCTCGTCACAAACCCGTCTTGTTTACCATACAAAGAGTGTGGTTTCATCTGAGTGAAAGCAACACAGACACGATGAAAAGAAAAGGGCTTCAAAGGAAGAGATTCATCATCGTGTGTCGCCCCTCCTACCCACGCTACACCTACACATCGCTGTGATCAGGTCATTTAGCTGTTTAATGTGGTATGACGTTTTATCCACCACCTTAAGCATCTTAAAGCAATGTGTTATGCACAGAGTAATTTCAGTGTCAGCAAATGCCTCAGAGTTTCTTTAACCCTCTGATAGGTTTAGTTCAAGAAAAAAGGAAATAAATGTCCTGAACATGGGAAACTGTTGATGTTGCTATAACTTGTAGCTGTAGAGGGATTAAAATTAGAAGCTCTGAAGAGGATGAAGTTTATTTCACAATCAGGAAACACTGTGAGTTCACACTGACTAAACTTCAAACTCTAAAGGAGATGATGATAATTTCACAAAAAGGCAAATGCTGTGAGTTCACATCAAGAAAAGAAAGCAGCTACTTGGCAAAAAAACACAAATAAACCTGTAGGAAATGCTGGCACGTCACAATCCACTTGACATGCCATGAACTGTGGCACTAAACATTTTGTCACGCGTCCAAATATCTGCATAGAGGCTCGTGTTATGCCCGAGCATCTGTGTCCGATCTGAATAACTAGCATGACTCCCGTGCAGATGGTCACAGGATGTGACCACCTCATATCGCCTGTTCCCATCCATCTACCAGTAAATAGCTCCTTTGACACCCTGTGCCCGCTGTGCCTCACATGATTGCCGCCATTTTGAAAATAACACAAGGAAGAGGAGGTGAGCAGGAGTGTTTTTTTCTCCCCAAAGTTTGAAAACATAACACCACACACACGGTACATCCCACAAGAACTTTTGACCCGGTTGTGGCAGGCCATGAGTCACAAGTTAGTTGTCTTGATATCACTCCTTTGAAATCTTAATGTCCAACTGCCCTTCTTCATGGCCCCTGCTCAACAGCTAAATCAGATTTATAACTACTGTCAAAGGCAGGGATGACAGATAAATTAATCTTCCCTTCACGAGTTTACATCTTGGGCATCTGGACTGCTGATCTTGCCCTAACAAGCGCAGAGGTCTCGGTGAGCTGTCTTTTAATGTTGATGTGTTCATGGCTGGAGATGAATGACTCTGTCATAGGAATCTATTTATACAGCAGTTATATGGCAGTGCCACTAGATCCAGGACATTGCACTTCCCCAGGACGAGCACCAGCATCTGTTAAGAGGAAGCCAGCAAATGACACTCCTTTGGATTTGAAGCACTGTTCAATGTAAAGCGTGTCAATTTCTGTGAGGTTGGAAAAAACCTCACCTTCAGCAGAAAAGCCTGTAAATATTTTCTCTGCTTTCTCGTTAGTGAGTAGCTTTGTTTGTTGAAGAACTCGGAGGATGCACATTTCTCCATTGCTTTTGGTTTATTTTTGGTTTTACCATGTGAATCACCCATCAAATTATCTTATGAATCATATCTGATGAAGACAAGTTGACATTTGTGGTGAAGACTGGTTGAAGTTTGTTGGAGGTATGGGCAAAAAAAAAGGAAAAGCTGGCAGCTGTTACACTGATTTATTTTTAAACCAGCAAATTCTGAATATTTTTTTCTGCTCTTAAAATGATGAGTCTGGCTCCTTTCTATAACACCAAAACCCGCAATGCATTAGCGCATCTCATAATACGTTGTGACTTCCTTCCCTGTCTGTGGCTCTCAGCCCCAACCCCACTGGTTCCTTTTGAAGAAATCAATCATCTGAAACCGCTCACAAATATATAATTTAATTTTGAGAAATGGCTCAGTAATTTCTTTTAACAGCTGGGCACAGTAGTTTTTAGCAAATGTTAACCAAACAGGAGTATATCATGCATTTGTTGGAGACTATTTTCAGTTGCGGATTAATACACATTTGGTTCTCTATTTACAGCAGCTGAATGCATATGTCAATTGACTTAATTTAGTACAATGCCCATGCTCTTGGTAATGAAAGAAGATGTCGCCAACAGCAACAATGTGGATCACTGGTATTTGCACTGTACTGAATAGTTTTAGGAGCTCTATGGTAATGAGGAATAAGATATATCAGGCTTTTGACACACACACTCACACACACAATATGTGTTAGTAAGATCACTTATTCTATATGTTTTATATTGTTAGCAATGTCTGAAAAGGCTGAAACCAACAACATCACCACACTTCAGGACTTCACACTGGGGGTGTTTTCATTTATATCTCAATGTATTTTTTCAAAGTGCTGTTTTTGTCATTAGTATTTTTATATAGAATGTGAATATGTCACGACAAAAAAGTGACGTAATATTTTTCTGGAACAAAGTCATTTTTCCTAAGCTTTTGCACTGCAAATAAAGGCATGAACATATCACATGGCACCTATACTTATTAGGATTGTAAAACAACAATATGGAGACTCTGTAGTTTGAACCAAGATGGCAACGTGTATTTCCTTTGTTTAAATCCTTTACACCTTGACAAAGGCAGTACGTACCAGATCCACTCCTTCTGGTCTTACTTTTCACAATAAAAGCCCTGGACATACATTGGAAAACTGTTAACCAGAGGAAATTCAAATTAACTCGGCCATTTCACTAAAACTAAACTCAATAAACTCAATAAAATAGCATACAGTAGTCTAGGCTCTACAACAAATTCAAATTCATATTCCTGCCAGTATGATTGTATAGATGCAAGTATTTGCAGGCCAGTATTCGGCATTTTCATGTTGTTTATCCATCAAGCCCCCAGTGTGTTAAGGCCTTTATACTTTAAATTTTGTCTCATAATCTCTGAACTGTCAGAAGTTTTTAGAAGTGTGGTGAATCTAAGGGGTGGGCTATCTACCAAGACGTTAGTCACACAAAAAAAAAACTCTGAGATGAACATGTTACTATCAAACGTTTTGTAGAGGCAGAGTAGAGTTATTACAAGAACAGCTGAAAGACAGGACCACCAGGACTGCAGAACTCAAGCTTGTCATTGTCAGCCCACCCTCCTCAGTACCTACCACACCTCCTCGCCCCATCACATGAATCACAGCCACCACCCTCCACTGCCTCTGCAACAAAAGATGCTTTGAGGTCATGCTCCTCTTCTTTGTGCCCACCACAGCGCATGAACAGAGAGAGAACAGAACCACTCGAGACAAGGGCGACTTAAGAGCAGCTTATAATGAAAGGACATCATAAAAGAAAACACATGCCATTGTTGAAGAGCCATTATGGTGGTGATGTTCAAATAAATTAGCTTTTGAAGGGTGTAATATTTTTTCTAATTCTTCCAGGTCTTAAAATTAACCAGTGAAGTACATCAAAATCAACTCAATTGACTTTCATTGATGATAATATGCCTGTGCTTTAAGCTGTACCCCTTTTTATATTCATCGCCTCAAGAATCCTCGGTGGGGGTTTAAAACTTCAAACACTACCTCATGAAAAAGTCAGGAGGTGTCAGACATGCGTTCCCCCTCCTCGCCCCCAACCCCGCTGGCTTGCCAACACCAAAGGCCAGAATTGATTTTATGTGAAGCAGGACCGGCTCCACCCCCGTCAGGGATCACCTGCCTCACCCCCGCCTGTGGCCCTGATGCACCACGAACAATTAGGGAAAGACAGCGAAATACTGACGATGTATCTGTGGTTTTCACAGTAAATTTTGCAATTATGTATCAACTGCAGAGTGTATTTTGTACGACGTGATTTCCTTTCTGAACATCTGAAGGAAGTTAAATTGTCACGGGTGCATTTTTTCCCCACTCTAATTCCACACGGATGATCCTTGTGTATGAGCTAATAAAGTGAGGTTTATGGAAGATTCAGGACAGATTATCTTAGGTAAGAGCACTGTCCTGCGACTCGGCAGGCTTTAAAGTTAGTCCAGCTGTACATAAAAAAAATGCAGTATGAAAGGTCATACAAGAGCCAACGGAGATAAAAGTCTGAGGTGGCTTTCTTGTATAGTGATCCATTTACGATCCCCTTTAAATTAAACATTCCTTCCTGTTTGTCTGCATGTGCTCATCCCAGCAGGCAACAGTAACACGGTGCAGGTAAATTTCTCATTTTCATCTCTCATCCTTGTGTTCTTGATTTTTGGAATATGGCCTTGATTTGTCTGAACTTACCAACATCCAAGTTTAGTCTCTTATCTCTTTTTTTTCCTGCCACCTCTATATATTATTCTAATTAAAGCCAAATTTTATTTTAAAAAATTAAATAAAATCAGTATGATTGTCTTAACACGTTCCTGTCTTGCCCTATCTGGCTTTATTTTAGTGATGTCAGTATGTTCCTAGTCTCACGTAGTCAGACCTATCTCCACTGCACTGTATGTGTAAGCACTCGAGAAAGGTCTGAAAGCACATGCTAGCTGTGTCTCAATTCAGGGGCTGCAGCCTTTGAAGGACGCGGCCTTAGCGGTCTACGTCAGCCACGTCCTTTGTGGACCACATTAGTCAAACCAAACGGTCTCCGAAATGGAAGGGTCTAGTCTGCAAAGGATTTCCTGGTTGCATCGCCAGTTGTTCTCGCCCCGACCCGTTGGTGTTTCTGTTACCTAGCAAACAGCTGTGTTTGACGAAAGACGGGGTAAGCTAGTTAGTTAGTTAGTCCTTTTTGGTTTAGTAGATGGTTCACCACCATTTGATATATTTCAGGCTGATGGAGGACCAGGTAAGGGTATTAAATTAAGCCTGTTTAAGCTATGTACTTTTAGCTAATAGTAATGTTAACAGCAGCTAGCCATTAGCTAGTTAACAACTGTTAGTTAACTTCAGTTGTTCTTACTTGAATATTTAAGTTTGATGATGACACAAATCAGATATGCAAATCTCTTGGTGCAGCAAGTGCATGAATAAAAACACATCAAAAACATAAATAACCGAACAATGATTCAGCCTGATAAAGTGTATTTCTCACGTCACATAGATCCGTCTAACATTGGAGTCTGAACATCTCCAAGGTCTTGACCTCACAGTATCTCAACCTTCAGACACCCTGGAGCCTCCTCACATGCCTGAATGCAGTGAGTGAAGGACTCTGAGGTCTCTGCAAATACCTAAACATGACCATGGATGAATCACACATTCATACAATTACTATTATCATACATGATAACATTCAAATACTTTAATGTTGAATAATCTTTCCATGACACTGGACCCATTAAAAGTACAAACAATTTGCTTTGCTGTATGTGGCTCTTGCAGAACGTTATTACGACAATATCAATGAAGCTTGTGTGCAGTGGAATATATCGGTAAATTGGGGAAATCAATGTCTCATGACTTGCTAGGGTACAAAAATGTGGCAAATCCACTCCGACTGGCTGTGTCACAAAATAACATTGGGCATCTTCCTCCTATGAGACAGTCTGGGCTTTTCCGAGGTGCATTTACAAGATGTTTTATCCATTTTTAGTTTGTAGGTTGTTAGCTCAGAAGTTGTTCTTGTTTCCCGTAGCGAAGAGGATTTTAAAAACGGTACCCTGCAGAGGGAGAAAGTAAAGAAGAATGGCGGCCTAAATAGTCAGCCAATTGCAGGCTTATACATCCGGTGAGTCAGGCTACCATGTTTCCAGATCTTAGCAATTACTCTGTTGAGTACAATGTTATTATTACTAATAAAAATGATGGCTATAGCTGTAACAAACTGGAATTAACCTTTAAGTTTGAAAGGTGTTTGCCATGTTTAAGTGATGTCAGCGCCGGTAATCCTCATCTATGTGTGGGTGACTCATACTGTAATTAAGTAAAAAGGATACCACCCCACCCATAAGACATTACAGAATCAAAGCTGAGAATAAAATCCTAATGACAAACTAATATTTAATGATGTGTTTAAGTGCTAGGACCACGGTTTATGCACTATAATAGAGCACCCATAAAAGCACAGTTTAATGTAGATGACTCTGAACATTAAGTGTTAATGCATGTTAATGGATTTGACAGACTTATTTTTCCTTCTACTGTAGGCATGTGTCATTTCTGCCACTCAGAAACAGTGCGATGTTTGTCTACAATAAATGAGTTAATACAAAGTACAGGGGCAAAAGACAAACAGTGGAAAACAAGCAGCCAGGAGTCTGTTTTGGAACAGAGGTTTTAGGAGCCTGGCGTCTATGTGTGAGACATGACTTCCTTATTTTTAACACTGGGCACTTCAACCACTGGCTTGATGTCAACCTCCCGTTCTAATGGACAGCCACAAAGCTGACAGGCTGTAAATCAGAGTGACTATAGAAAGCCATTAGTCCAGGGATACACAATAAAAAGCGGTAATGGTCTCATAAAGCCTGCAACACCACAGCAGACATTCTGATTCTGTCTATTAAGGGCTGCACAGAGCCTCAGATGAGTGAAAATAAGGAAGCCATTTTTCTTTTGTGCATTGTTGCCTGGGGTCTCGTGCTTGTGATCAATGTACAGTGAGATGCTCTGCGCTGAGAGCTATTTATTTACACTGTACTCCAACTGAGTGAATATTAGAGGAGAACATTGTGATTAAGAGGTGCCTCCATTGAGCCGCATGTTACAGACGCCTCATTGATTTACTGTGAGCTGGTTATATATGCCAGATGTGCTCAGAGTGCGAGTTACAGCATTAAGAGTTTACATTAGTTGTTATGATGAGTGCAGTATGGTTCTCAAATCATATTAAAAGGACAGTTCAGGACACATAGTCAGATTTTTATTTCCGACCCAGTACCATGGAGGTGAATACAATTTCTTCTGTCATGTTCACAGCATTAAAGAAAAGACAAATGCTGTGTCTCAAATCGAAGTACTTCTGTACTTACACTTGCTATTTTGAGTGCATTCAAACTGAGAAATAGCCTATGGCGAAATACACTGCCCAGTCCCTGAATGGTGCACTCATAACAGTCAAAAAACTGATTGTGGAACATTGGACACTTCTCATTCTCAATGGTCACCATGTCCCCACATAGCAGAGGGGGTGGGAACACACACATCTCAAACTTGTGAAAATGGGAACCCAAGGGGAAACTACCACAATGAACACTGAAGCATTGCACATTGTATTTTAGTACAAATTTACCACCCTATACTCTTGTCAGATGATAGCCATCAGTTTGTTTATTGGGTGAATTCTGTAATAATGATAGCCTGAATGTTAACGTTAGCTTGCAAGTCATCTAGCAGTGGCCCATTTTATCACTAAGCATTGACCTTATACGAGTTGTGCAGCTATATTATTGTTGGGCATAGTTACATGTTGTTGGTGCATGTTAAATTTTCATTCTCACTGTAGAAGATTTTAGTATTAGATGTGTCGTCAGTTGCTTGAGAAGCTGTAAATATTCGCAAAATGCAGCTGCTATCATTAACTCAGTAGATCAGCAGATGAAAGACCTAGCGGGAATCAGCCACAGACATTCATAAATATAAATAAATATAATACAATAGATAAATATAAAGAAATCGAATTAGCAAACAAGCATATATAGCAGGCATATATTTTGGCAAATGACAACTGTTCAAATCTGAGAACTAAACAAGTAAGTACAGAGTGTATGCAGTGTACTTGGCAATCCAAGACACAGCACAACAGCCATGCTAGCAGCTCTAAGCTCCAGTAAATGCTAAGCATCAGTATGCTAACATGCCCACAATGACGATGCTAACATGCTGATGCTAAGAAGATATAATGTTAACCATGTTGACCATATTGGTCAATGTTAGCATGTTAGCATGCTAACATTGACCAATAAGCGATAAACACAAAGTACAGCAGAGGCTGATTGCCTTTAATTTTGCAGGTATTTGATCATAAAAAAAGCACTGTAAAAATATTTATTTTTAACCTGATAATGAACAAATGGAGGGATCTCCAAAGATACTGCACTTGAGGTTGGACATTTCATGACAGTTAATACATTATTTGTCGAGATATTTCACTCAAAACCACAAATATGAACCTCATGGTGGTGCTAAAGAAAAAGTCTGGCAATCACCAAAGTAATTAAGGTTCATCCTCTGGGGGTCATGAAAGTCTGTACAAAATTTCATGGCAATCCATCCAAGAGATATTTCAGTCTGGATTAAAGTGATGGACGGACTGACCAACTGACAGCTAGCATGGCTAAGTAAGACATTGTGGATTTTTTTCTTGGACAAATCAACCCTTAAATTCTGTTTACTTGCTATGCAAGAGAATCAAATTTCCAGTGAAATCTGACAAATAAATAATGTGTTGAGAAACACTGCAGCAGATTTAGGGCTACAGATCTTAAATGTGCTCCATCTGAAGGCTGGAAGCTTGTGATAGCTCTCTATGTTCGACATAATGAATCTAATTTACCAGAGAGAATCATCTCTGAAACTGAGCCAACTTGTTCTAGCTATTCAAAATCCGGACGGCAAATGTCTAAATAATTTCAGCTAAAATTTCACCAAATTTCTCTCCTCAAAAGATAAGAAAGTCTGCTGAGTGACATTTCAACAGGCTGTTCCTAACTTACAGCGAGATTGAACTTGCCTGAAGACAATGACAAGCTCCTCTCTGTCTGATGTCACCTCTCATTTCCAGGCCGACTGCTATCTGCTACTGGCTTCTGCCAATAATAGCTCATCAAAACAACACAACCCTTCTTGGCACCAAAATAAAGGCAGCGGTCCACGTCTGTGCCACTCAGTTGTCAATTAAGACTCCTCTTCACACTGACACTTGTGACTTAAAAGAAACAGTCGAGAATGTGATGAATTTGAGACGACAGATGAGAAGGCAGTACACTGCGTCGCAGTACCATAATGCGCTTGAGATATGGATAACAACTGACACCACTGGCAGGTCTTATGAAGTTTGATTTCATTTGTCAGGCCCCTTCTACTTTGTCTTTTAGCTCGCGCGCTCCTTCACTCTTCAATCATCGTGGTAATAGCTCATTCTGATAGCCTGAAGACACTCACACTTGCTTCCATTTAAAATGCAAAGCCACAAATATAGTCGGTGCTGCTGTGGGCTACACATCAAGATGGCATCATGTGTTGTATCTAATGCTGTACTGTAAATATACATGTCTAATTGCATGTGTGGAGCATGTGTACAAAGAAGCTAAATTAACCCGGTTTGAGATGTCCTGGATCTCTCAAATGTACACAATTTCACAACATGTAAAGGCATACAGATGAACACGTATCATATAAACCACAAACGACAGAGAAATAACCATCAACCTCGGTATTTGATCACTAAGTAGACAAATGGAGCAGTAAGTGTCCAAGCCTGTCTCGGTGAATACCTTGCATGCTTGTCTCCAGCCGACCACATGACGCTAATTCCTGACTGAAGCGCTCCTCCTGCGTACCCCTAATCCTGCCTGTGAAATGTGACAAGATCATTCTTTAGGCCTACTTTAGTCTGAATAATCTGCCCATCACAGACATTCATCCCGACCTGCACAGTGCTTCCAGTGTCATAACACGCTACCTGTACATTTTCACCCCAGCTTAGGCTCCATAAATTAAATCTAGACAAGTAAATGTGAGGGATCAGCATCGAGTGCGGCATGGATGTCGATGTCGAGAATGTTGATTTTACACTGACTGTGTGTGGTGTCTGTTTCAGCTAATTTGAGATTAAACAAAGGGTTGCAACGGTTAGTCATCTAATAAAAGAAACTAATCAACAACAGTTTTGATTGATGATAATTTATCAAGCAAAACACTTAAAACATTCTGTTTCCAGCTTCTCAAATGTGAAGATTTGCTGTTTTTTTTTCTTTATTTCCTTGTTACCTGAATATTTCTGGGTATGGAACTGTTGGTCGGACAAAACAAGCAATTTTAAGAGATCAAATTGGGCTCTAAGAAATCATGATGGGCATTTTTCGCCATTTTTTGACAAAAAATTTATCAATTAATCAAAAGAAGATCCAACAGATTCATTGATAATGAAAATAACACTTAAGGTAATCAAACTTAACGAAATCGATTCACACACAATGGTTCGATGTCGTCAAAAGTCAACATGATTGCACTTCCTTCATTCCTAAAGCTACTAGACAAGTAGATAGAGTACAGCAGGTCTTACAGGAGCTTCTTGAAGTTTCCACAAAGTTCTGAACCACTAATATGGCAGCTGTCAGGTTGAATTGAGCCATCGGTTCCAGTGCTAACAGGGAGGTTAGGTGAAATTAACTCTTCTCTACAGCATGACTACAACCCGCCAGGATCCTCACCTACCTGATGGCAAGTGGACGACAGCATATAATCTCCATAGGCTTTACTTCCTACTCCTGACCAGCTTTAACTAATTGAGGAGACAACGTGAAAAAGACCCTTCACCGCTGCGATCTTGGCTGCACCTCAACTTTTCTAACTCTCTCCGTCATGCTGCGCCGCAGTCGTCTGACTTCCGGCGAGATAGTGCAAGTTCTCCATGTCAGCTCCGAGTTGAGCTCTTGCAAATGAAGTCAGCGCTACAGTATTTGACACAGATGTGAGGGGGGAGTAAAATATCTTGGGTGTAGTCAAGGGGAATGGGTATGACTTCTAAGTATCTGAAATGTCCTGTCTTAAACACATAATATCCGTAATACTTCCTGACACTTTCTCCTATAACCTCTTATTCTCTGCCAGCTTCTGTGGGGCCCTTTTTTTCCCTCTCTGGGCACAGAAGAAAAGCAGTCTATTTTCTTGTCATATTTGGTTGAAAGGCGACTCTCAACTTGGAGTCTAATTTCCTGCACTTTAAAGACGGTCCACATGCAAGGTGCATTACCATGCTATCAAGGTGATGGGAGCAATTTCAAACTGTCAGTCAGTCATGGAAATATCAGAGGGACTTAATGTCTACTGCAACCTGTCAAAGGCTCCTGTGAAGTGGCGGAGAGCGTAATCTGAGTCTTATTCACTCAACACCATTTACTTGTCAGCAGAGCTCACTGTTTTACTCTGAATGGTAGTTCATAATGATGGTATAGCCATATAGATAGCTAATTAAATGAGATTGGTCAAACTGTGGCAGGCTTTAAAATATATATATATATATATATGGGGGGGGGGGAGAAAATGTACAATATACCTACAGAGAGCAGTTATATTATAAATATCACAGCTTCAGACTGCATCTCATATGATCACACAGTTCTTGCTTCACAGACAGCAGTTAGTTAAGGCTGTTAATTTCCCGATAGACGCACCACTCTGGGTGACACACTGGGGCTGTACTTAACCATTATTAATGTGACAGGCCTCAGTGCAAGGCAAATCAATTAAACAGGAGCAATCACCATAGTCTGGATAACGGCCTTTTAAGACTGTTTTCATGTGACAAGGAGGTCCTCGATCCAGGCCTCTGCGCCAGGACCTGACAGGTCAAGAAAGCGGCATGAAACAATAGCACCTTCTAACCATCATCTCCCCTTTTTACCTGTCAGATCCAGTCGGCCTGTCTGGCTGCTGACGTGGCGCGCCCTGCGCCGGCTGCCACAAGGTGAATTTTCATGTCATGTCGAGGGAATTTCTTATTCCATTTGCTCGACATTATAATGCAGCATTTATCGACCATTTTTTTCCCAAGCTATATGTCAAGGGCTTTTGCACCAGAGTTTTCCCCCAATAGTTTCAGTTACAGGTCCTTCGTGATGTTTTTGATGTACATGTGCGTGTCTAAAGAGATCACAATAATAAGACTGGAGCAGTGACTTACCTTCATGCTGCCCACTGCTGCCTGACGCCTCCAAAGTGTCTGGAAAAGAAAAGCAGATATCACAGAAATATTACTTGTACACTTCATTGTGAGGTCAGTTATCATTTCATTCAAGGGTGTAGGTTTCGTTTCAACACTGGGGGGGTACACATATGAAACAGGGGGTTAGGGTCCTCCCCCTGGAAACACTGAGCATCAAACCCTTAATTTTCTGCATTCTGGTTCATTTTTATGCCTTCTCTGTATCAATTTAAGGTGGAATTTTTTTTAATTTCATCAAACTCGTCTGCTACTTTCACGTTTTTAATGGGGCAGACAGATGCACATGTTCTAAATATTGCCCCTCCCTGAAATCTACACCTTTTATTTTATTGAACAAATACTAAGAAGGGCTCAAAATTTGATTCAAAACAGACTGAGCCACAGTATCATATGCACACATTTGTTTAATCAACCCTTTAGTAACATGCAGAGCTGAATTATACAATACACATTATAGAATTATACATTATACAACACAGTCATAATAGCAGCTCCTGTCACTGTGACTCTAATTGCCATTATTTTCAATTTTTAATCAACTCCGATGATAAATTGTGAAGTTGTCTCTCTCTCTTGCTGAACAGGCTAATTACTGCTGTACATAAAATCAAGACTGGAAGTTAAACTAGGTGCTGGAGGCAGGAGGTGGATAATCTCACCCACCAATTTAGCTCATTTAGATTTTATATGAACCTGAAGAAATCCAAAGAAAACACTTTAAGGAGCAAAACTTTGTCCTTTCAAGAACTAAATAAGATTCTGAGAGCGATTTGGAGTTTTTGCCAGCCTCTGAGGTGTTCACTATTTGTCCAGTGTTTTTGTTTATCAGTTTGTATTTTTCTTTGGCCAAGGACGAGGGTAAAGATAAGGACAGTCAGTGGACCCATAACAAAAGTATAAAAATAAAATAAAAAAGAAAGTTTAGAGGTTTTTAAAGGATCATTGCTGAAAATGTGTCTAATAAACACAATTTTCACATTTTTATAAATGGAAAATATCATTTCTAGGGCAGAAAATAAGTAGTTATATGTAATAAAGTCACAAAATAAATGCAATTGTGATCAGTTAAAGTTGCTGGAAAGAATGTAGTTAAACTACAGTTACTAAATGTTGGTGATTATAACTGGGTTACATATGAATTCATTTTTTCAGTAAAAAGTATATGTAGAATATAACATTTTGTTGCTTTACATCTTTTCGCTGTGCAGGTATGACTTCTTTTGACATAAAAGTAATCAAAAAGTAATCAGATGGGAAAAAGTTGCATTACTTTAATAAAGTAACTAAAATAGTTAGATTACTTATTATTTTTATTACAGGGTAACTAGTGATCTGTTACTTATTACATTTCAAAATGAACCCTCCCAGCACTGAATACTGGTGACAAACTGACTGACAAACTGATAATGATTAATAAAGAAACTTTGCATGTTGTAAAAATGATTCCTAAACTCAGTCTGCTCCCCTTTTTTATTTGCAAATGTTTATTTTCTGGCATTTTTTCTTAATTCATGACAAAATGGGAGCTCTGGGGGGCTCTCAAAGGAAAAACACACGTATTAATCCTTTAATTATAATATTAATTCTTAATCTTTAAACGTATAGCCCAGGATAGAGGCTTGTGTTGTGTCTAATCACCTACCTGCCCACCCCTGCTTGTAAATGGCTGTGTTTGCACGGACTCTGGGTGATTCATAAACGTGTCCTTGTGTGAAATACTAGCAGGAGATTTCGAGCTTTCTGTTTAAAAGTAATGAATTACGGCGACGAAAAAAAATGTGCAGCCATTTAAGGATAAAGCCGAGAATTTGGTGTCTGCCGCGGCGAGCCATCCATCACGTCCACAATAAAGGAGTTTTTGCCTGACGGTCGAAATTTATGGTCGCCCTTCTCTGCCCTAATAACTCAAAGCGCTGTGTCAGAGCCTGACAGCCGTTGCCGAAAACAGCACCCCTGTTATCAATCAAAAAACACTTGCATATGTTTAACTTTCGCCTGATCAGCAAGACATTTATAGGCTATTGAGTAATAAGATAAGTGGGTCTATTTCGATGGGAAGAAATGTGGAAGCTTTAAATGATTAATGGCGGCCACAAAAGGAGTTTTTTTAAGCGCTCTTGGAATATAAAGAAAGAATTTTTGGCTTGAATGTGGCGGAGATGTGGAGGAATATTTTTAATTTCCAACACAGAAAGAGACTTGAAAAATTACATGCTATTAAATAGATGTCTGCAACAGAACTGGGGCTCTGTAAAAATGCCTCAGAGCTTATCTCCAATTAAACAAATCGCAGTTTTGAGTTTTACCAGGGCAGACAGACTAACAGGCCTAAATTATGATGGAGGAGTGAGGGAGAGACACATCACTTCTTCACTCCGCTTCTCATGGATTCACTTTACAGTAGTTGACCTGAATATGACTGAGAGGAGGCACACACACACAAAAAACTGCAGACAGCTGACAGATAACTGGCGTGCAGGACAGGGAACTGACAGATGACAGGCTGCGTGATTGAGAGGAGAAAGTTGCAAAAAATGTGAAACATGCCGATGTATATCTGTGCATGCTGGAGGGAATATCTGACCAGAGAGGCCTTCTCTTGGTTATTTTTCTCTTTAGGAGTCAAAAGTTATTCATTAATGAGTCACTGTGGTGCAAAGGCTGCCTGCTCTGTGCAAGAATTTTGCAATAAAAGACAATCAGACGGCTTGAACTCGTGTTTCCTAAATGTATTTCACGTATGCAAAGAAAATTAGCTCCAAAAGACTCCCTTAAGGGTGGAAAAGGATGTGTAAACGTGCAATATTTGGCTAGAGGTCTCGTTCGCCTACTTCTTACAATAAAAGCATTTTCGGACTCTGCTGTCTGGAATAAATTGTGTTAATTAATACGTATCACTTGATATAAAGAGGTTTGGGTCATCATTATCCCCTTGGTCCACCTTCCCCAAAACCACACAGGGTGCAGGGGCGGCGCATGCACCCAAGTTACGCAAAGACGCATATAAAAACTCAAAATTAAAAAGCGCTCGGAGTGGGTGAAATGTGATATACACACCCGCGTGAGAGGGAAACGTCACATTCACTCGAGCCTCCGATCACCTCGGGATGTCTTTTTGATTGGGAGGCGGCACAGGCTGTGATCTGCGGACTAATTCACAAGCTGCTTGAGGAGGAGGAGGCGGAGTGATCTCTCCTGCCCACTACCCACGTAAACCGAGTCAGCTCTCGGACCCGCAGCCACACTGTCAGAGCGACGCCGGGGATGAAGCAACGCGGCTGTGATACGCACGGATTCATGCTCTCGCACTGCGCGTCTCTTTTAAGGATTTAACATTTTTATCTCCGCCAAAGGCTTTAACCGTCTTGACGTTTGGCTTTATTTACCCTACACATGTATTTCTCAACCATTTCCACGAGAATTGGGTCATGATCACATCGCCCACGGTCTCTGTCCTGAGAAATAGCACGAATCCAGCGTGGGAGAGCGGCTCCTCGGGGGAGAAGGGCGCAGTGAAGATCAGCCGGCCAGCCGTCCACAACTCCGTCTCTCCTGCAGACCCTTCTCGCCAAGCCAGTCGTCTTCCCATAAAGGTTTTGAAAATGCTCACCGCTCGGGCAGGACACATTTTACACCCGGAGTATCTTCAGCCTTTGCCGTCTACTCCTATCAGTCCCATCGAGGTAAGCGCTACCGAGGTTTATGGGAAAATGTTTGCGCACACGGGAATCAATTCGCTACATATGAAACTATTTCAATGTGAAATCACGCCCAAAGCTCCCAAACCGATTTTTTCGGGACAAATTTGGTGAATAACTGTCGACAAACATGACTGTATTTAAGGAAAAGCCTCTCCTAATACTGCACAAATGTGATTTTTAGACCTGCTATCCGAGTTAATTTCTTCCATTTTCGGTTTTCAGCGGAGGTGTCGAATTTGGACTCGTTATGAAAATTAATGACCTTGTTGTTGCAAATTGATGCCCGTGTTTGTAATGTCATTTTCTCCGTTGTTCGGGCTTATCTTCTATCTCATGTGAATCAGCTCTGTGTGTACGCTCCCTCTTTCAATGCCTCTTAGTTGTTTTGAGTTTCATCCCGAGACAAGTTCATGCGCAATGCGTAAACTACGCGGAACGCTCATGTGTGCGTATTTACCACACAATATAATATGTACAAGTGTGTTTTTGTATTTTATTAACTGTGTTTTGTCTTATTTTTACAGCTGGATGCCAAGAAAAGTCCACTCGCTCTTTTGGCCCAGACGTGCTCTCAGATAGGCAAACCGGATCCGCCGTCCTCCTCCAAACTGTCCTCTGTGACCTCAAATGGATCTAGTGACAAAGAGACCAAATCCGGTCCGCTGAAAATGAGCGACATCGGAGCCGACGACAAATCCAGCTTCAAACCTTACTCCAAATCGTCGGAGAAGAAGGACTCGAGCAGCAGCCTCAGTGGAGATAAAACCAGTTTCCGAGTGCCTAGCGCCACCTGCCAGCCGTTCACCCCCAGGACAGGCAGCCCCAGCTCCTGCACATCAGTCTCTCCACTGCCGGCTGAAGGCAAGGCGGGGGACAAGGAGGAAAAGAAGGAGTCTGATAGCAATAAAAGCAGTACGACTGAAAGTAACGGCAGCCATAGGATAAGTGGAATTACCTCTGATGGCAGCCAACACCAGGAGAACACATCTGGATCCAAGACTCTTACATCAGACTCGCCATCTGTAACCTCATCGTCTTCCTCCGTCCTCGGCTCTGGACTGGTGGCCCCCGTATCCCCCTATAAGCCCGGTCATACAGTTTTCCCCATGCCTCCTGCTGGTATTTCCTATCCTGGAAGTTTAGCGGGTGCCTATGCAGGTTACCCGCAGCCGTTCCTCCCTCATGGAATGACCCTTGACCCCACCAAATCCAGCAGCCAGCTGTTAAGTGCACAGTTTGCTGCTGCCAGCTCGCTGGGATGCAGTAAAGCAGGAACGAGTCCCTTAGCAGGAGCATCCCCGCCGTCTCTAATGTCTGCCAGTCTGTGCCGGGACCCCTACTGCCTGAGCTACCACTGCACAAGCCATTTGTCCGGTGCATCCAGCGCCAATTGCGCACATGACTCTGCGGCGGCTGCTGCTGCGGCCGCCACCGCGCTCAAGTCTGGATACCCGCTCATGTACCCGACGCACCCGTTACACGGCGTGCACACCTCGGCCCCGTCTTTCAGCGGACATCCCTTATATCCATACGGGTTTATGCTGCCCAATGACCCCCTGCCGCACGTGTGCAATTGGGTGTCTGCTAACGGACCTTGTGATAAGCGCTTTTCCTCCTCCGAGGAGCTGCTCAGCCACTTGCGGACTCACACGGCCTTTGCCGGCACGGAGAAGTTGATATCTGGGTACCCGGGGTCGTCTTCTCTCGCCAACGCCGCTGCCGCCGCTGCTATGGCGTGTCACATGCATATGCCTCCTAACGGCAGCCCTGGCAGCCCCAGCACGCTGGCCCTCAGGGGCCCACATCACCCTCTCGGACTGAGCAGCCGCTATCACCCCTATTCAAAGAGCCCGCTGCCAACACCCGGGGCCCCGGTGCCCGTACCCGCGGCCACAGGGGCATATTACTCCCCATACGCCTTGTATGGACAGAGACTGACCACAGCCTCGGCCTTAGGATACCAGTAGAGACAAAGAGTTATACATTTATAAAGGAGATTTAGGCCCAATGACTTTTATATTGTACTTCATGCAGGGACTGGATCCATGTGGGGATCAGTGTATTTATTTGCGATAGCTTCAAGCTGACTAAAATAAAAAATAATATAACTTTAAAGACTCAATGTGCATTATTTTACACAGGAGGGAGTACTGAGTTGTGTTTACCTGATGTGCATCAAGCCTATTTTTGTGCACATTTAAGTGGGACCTTTGTATGGATTTTTCTCTTCATGATGAATCAAGTCTTGCAAAAGTTATTTTAATTCTGCCTCCCTCAGACGGGTTAGAGGGCCACCGGTGCTGAGTGATTTGACAGGATGATGGACGTGGAAAATCAATCAGAGCAGCTTCCTCAGAATTGTCATTGATTTATTTTGTGTGCAGCACAACGTTTCATGAAGCCCGTTTCTACCTGGATGGCATTTTTAAAACTCCAGATAGCTCTGACACTGTTCACAGAGGTCTATTTTTTAATTTTAGACAGGAAGATTTAAAAAAAAATACATGTACTATAACACACAGACTGAGCTTTCAGATAAGTCAAACCATCCACTTATTTTTATGTAGTTTTTCTTTCTTTTACTTTGGGGAATTAGTTTGGCTGTGCAATGAGATTGTAGGCTTGTGAGGGGTTTCTCTTGGTTTTTAAATTAAATAATAATTTATTTAATTGGTCCATATTTTGTTTGTGAGGCTGTAGCACACACAAATGCATATAAAGGTTATATATATTTAAATTTATTGAGGACAGTCATGGCAAAATCTAACTCATTTACTATTATTCATAACCCTAGTTTTGTCTTTTGTGGTTTGGTGTTACCACGAGGCTGAAAAACAAAGGGGTGTACAGATAAAGAACTCATTATAAAACTGCAAAAACTGTTGTATGTTTTTATATTTAATACAAGATAATAGTGAGGCTTTTGTAGGGGTGCATATTTTTGTTTTATTAACTTTACAGTGACAAGAAGCTGAAACGTCTTACAGGCCCTGGTGCCATAGCTACAGTATGTACAGTGTGTGTGAGTGTGTGTGTGTGTGTGTGTGTGTGTGTGTGTGTGTGTGTGTGTATGTTCAGATGCATTATCCCTGAGGCTCATCAAAACATGCTGAATCGTCTCAATCACGAGGTCGTGGATTATCGTTTCATTAACGAAGACAAACGAGCCACTGATATCAGTGAGGAGCTGGCTGAACAAAGATTTATGATGACACCAGATGTGGGACGTTTCCACAGCTTTTGTGATCGCTGTAATGAAGCCATGAAGCAGAGAGCATGAAATAAAGCGGGGCCTTACTATTTAATCAGCCCCTTTAAAACAAATCAACTAAATCAAGCCAACAGTGTTATTATCCATCCTCAGTAAATCAGGCTGTTCTCCAGCAATAAAATCACCATCATTAACGGTCAGATGTCACATTCATCAAACGCACCCATCCTTCATGCAGATGAGTCCTAAACATAGCTCGGTGCTAGATGGTAATAAAGCCCCTAACCCACAATTCAGCACTGCAACCAGTCAGCCATGAAGCCAGCGTAGATCATATGTGACGCATCTTTTTTCATTTACAGCAGCACATCAACGTGATGTGGACAAATGGAATTGAGATCTTTGTACATTAACTTCTTAACATTTTATTGATGTGTGACACTGCAGTGTGGACTCACACATCCTTCTCATGTATGAACAGATAAACCAGGCAATAAATTATTCAGCAGATTTGATTATATAGCATCACTTGCTGGATTATTTTTAATTTACGGACGACATAGAGTCTGTGCACAACAGCAGAGGATCTGTGCTTGTGACATGTGGACTAATTTGCTCAGAAATTAACATTTAATTAGCAGTTCTTGGATTTTATAGCATTAAGTTGTCCTCTAATTCTGTTTTTTTTTAATTTATTAAGAGTAAATTTTCAAGTCACTGATTTTAAAATTAATATAATTTGTTTCTTTTTTTTTTTTACAGGAAGTCCAACTAAAAATCTTTCCCAACAGAGACCTGAGAACAAACTACAAACACCAAAGTGACATAAGACAATCTTGTAAAATAGCTATTACACACAAAAGAGAGAAATTTAAACTATGTAAACTAAATAAATGTCAGTAAAGCCCAAAACCCCAAAAAACTTTTAAGAAGTGTTTATAACTTTCTATAATGTAGTTATCATTTATTTCTAATTGCTTGGAGATAGATTTTCGATAAGGGAATGACCTCTGATTTAGTCTGATTCATTCTATATCCAGAAATCTCTGAAAAAGTATCAACAACTAAACTTTTCTGCTGCTGCTTGGGGGCTGCTGGAAACCAACAAGACATCATCTGTGCACAAAAATAATTTGTGTTCTTGTTGGCCTAATAGGACATCTTTAACATTAGGATTTGTACATAATGAGATTACCAGTAGGTCTAAAATAATTGCAAGAATTTGCGGCGACCCTGCCACATCCTAATTTGAAAGGAGGAGACATTATACTATCAGTCAATACAGTCACCAAATCAGAAGAAACAAATCAATAATGTAGCTGTAAGCAGATATTAAAGTTTATTAATGTAATTGTCTAGCCATACAGTAAGTGGAGGCTGATGTATAAACAGACAGTGAATGACAGTATAGGGAAATATGTCCTCATAGAAAACCTTTACATGATTACACACTGGAAAATGTGTTACATCTGCATATAACTTTATTGTGTATTATAAAACATTTATTTAATGTTTATTGACTGCTTATGAATGCTGCCTATGGGGGGTTAAAGTAAAGTTTTCTTAAGTTAAGATTTGTTGCCGTCATTCCAGCATTAAGGTGCATAGTACTGGAAACCATTTTTCCCCAGTTCAATGTCGGTATAAGTACGTATGTTAAAATCTGCTGTCAGTAATTTGAATTTAACCAAAGGATAAGAAAACGGTCTTAAAGATGTTGTCAAGTGCAAATACACTGCTGTGGTAAACAATATTAGGGCTGCAACTAACATTTATTTTCATTGTCGATTAATTTGTTGATTATTTTCTTTATTAATCAATTAGTTGTTTGGTCTTGTTTTGTCCATGGCCCAAAGATATTCAGTTTACTGTCACAGAGGAGTAAAGAAACCAGATAATATTCACATTTGAGAAGCTGGAATGAGAGAACTTGAACTTTTTTTGTCTCAAAAAATTACTTAAACCAGTTATCAAATTAGCTGGCAATTAATTTAACAGTCGAAAACTAATTAATTGTTGCAGCTCTACATAAGCCTACAGTACATGGGGGTTGATGTATAAACAGACAACAAATGAAAATAAATTGAGAAATTATAATTCTTGGCAAACACTGTACATTCATACACACTGGAATATGTGTCCTTACCTGCAATATGATGTGTTATACACCATTTGTAACATGTTTATAAACTTCTTATAAATGCTACACAGGGTGGTTTAAAGTAAAATGTCTGTAAAGTTAAGATGTGTTGCTATTATTGCAGCAGTAAGATGCATATATGCATAAGAACTTTTATTATAATCTACTGTTATTAGCTTTCAATTTAGTTTTTAAGATAAAAACATCCTTAAAGATGTTGTCAACTCACACAGCACACTCTTATAATTAACAAATTGTAGATGTGCTGCGGTGGTAAATGCTATCCAAAGAAAACTCAGCAGTAATACTGTGCAGTAGACTGTGTAATGTTTTTTTTTTTTAAGTTTTAAAAAGGAGAAACTAATCTACAGCACAAGAAGTTTTAGTTTACGTGCAAGTTGAGTTTTGTAGGATTTTTAACATATATTTTCTGTTAAGAGCTTGAGTTTAGAAAAAAATAATTTAATTACAGAGGTCTTGAGGTCATCGGGGGCAGCTGCTGCATCATATGGACAGAGGTAATTGGTACGTCTGTTTATTACATTAACCGCGCTTGACATATATCTATCCTACCATGTTAAAGTCTATCAATCTTTACGTAGTAACAGAGGATGTCTTTCCCACATGTTTGAACGTAAAGTACTGTCAGGACATGAGACAGTGGACGGCTTTGTGACTCCATGTTGAATCACGGTGACGCCCCCACCTGTTCCACTTTGAAGTGCAGCATGAGTAAGACTCATGGCCTTTCACCTGAGGGGGAACAGATCAGCTCAGGCAGACACATTCATGTTAAAAATGGTCACTTTCTCGCAGCTGCACGCCATGTGTTACACTGTCTGTTATGCTTGAAGGTGGTGGATATCATCACTGCCACGCTGAGCTGATGTTCCTCCTCACAATGCCCACAGCCACGTGCGGAAATTGGACTTTTTCAGAGACCGGTTCATGCATCAAATACATACATCAAGCAGCTTTCAAACACTTATTACACATGTTGTGGCCGGATAATGAATTTAACACCCTTTTGTCAGCAGTATTAATGATCCAATCAAGGGATTTCCCCGTTGTTACATAAACTTTTGCTGCTTTGAATAAATCTCCCTCAGTGCTTATGTACTCTGGAAAGGCAGGCGGATCTCTGTTTACAGAAGCAAGAGGGAAAAAAAACGACGACTTTTTGCACGTTCAATCAGCTGAGAAGTGTGTCTTCCATCATCCCAAGAAAACATGGTGGTTTATGTTTGCAGGAGAGAGGCTTTTGCTTCTCCAAACAAGCCCCATATTTATCATCACTCCATCATTTCCTCCCTCTGACAAGCAAAGTAAACGATAGGAATACAGAGTTAAAGCTGGATTTTACTGAGCCGTTGACCTTTGGAGCTTGTCTTCTTCTACTGAGGCATCATAAAATGAAGGAAGTGGTTCACTGAGATTATCCTAATGTGGTTGACTTGTGTGTGTGTGTGTGTGTGTGTGTGTATTCTGTGTACTCACAATAAAGCGTGTCTTTTTGAGTTACAAGCTGGCCGATGGGAAATGGAGAAAAGGGGAATTTTCCCTCGAAGAGAATCTGTCAACACACAAAGCAAAGGAAAGAGCAACAGTGAGTTAAACAGTGGGCCCTTGTCTTTCAGCACTCAACATGCCCTATAATTTACACACCACTGACAGGGGCCATTTTGAAGTCTGTCATAGGCGGAAAACTTTTTGTCTCCAAACGTCTTGCTCACAGTGAGTCGACTCCTGCTCGGGTCCGGGTGATTAATGACTTATGGCCTTATTGTGTGGAGGTGGCTAATTACCTACAGGCTGACTGAAGAGACACGCTATGAAAACCCTCCTCTGATAACCCCAGCTTTTTTTCCCCTGTCCTAGTCTTGGCATGTGGAAGCTCTTACTGACAAATTTGCAAGAAGCAGGCTAACGTTGAGTAAGATGAATGGCCTCTGAGAACAGTAAACAGCCTTTAATTTAACAGTGTTTAAATGTATGACACACTGGCATTGTGCTTCCATGCTGTTCGTGCTCTCTGGTTGGGAAACGGAGCCAAAGTTCCCCCGCTGTTGGTTTAAAATTAGGCTTGGCATATTCATGGAGGGAGTTTCTGGATGCTCGGGCTGGCAAACATGTGTTCATTGCCTCTTTAAGTTTTCTGCAGTCCCGTCAGGCTGACATCCTGAGACAAAGATAATCAGTTTCTTTAGAAAACGGCTCTTACAGGAACAGTGTGTAAGATTTAGGGGGATTAAGTGGCATCTAACGGTGAGGACTGCAGATTGCAACCAGCTGAAACTCATCCCAGTTAAAATTCCTCCTCTGTTAACTTAAGATCCAAAAGGTTTTTACAGGGAGCCGCATTATCCACAGATCTCTTCCTCTCCAAAACAAACAGACCAGGTAATTAAAACCAGTGAAAACACTGCATAAAGCAGTTTTACGTTACAAATCAGTGTTTCTCCGACACTGCTCAGCTTATTGCAGATGGCCCACTAGTCCAGCACCGTCTAGCGTGTGCTCACCTTTTCCTCATTGAGATGTCCAGGAGGTTTTTACCAGAGCCGAATTATCTGCAGAGGTCTCTTCCTCTCCAAAACAAACTCACCTAGTGATTTAAATGGGTAAAAACACTGAATAAAGCAGTTTCACGCAAACCTAATGATTTCTCCGCTGCTGTTTGGCTCATTGGCAATTAGCACCCGCTTATGTGTGTTCACCTTTTCCTCATCCAGATGTCCAGGAGGTTTTTACCAGAGCCAAATTATTCGCAATGGTCTCTTTCCTCCAAAACAATCAGACTAGGTGATTAAAACCAGTAAGAACACGGAATGAATCAGTTTAACATCCCTAAACAGTGTTTATCCAGATGCTGTTCAGCTAGTCGGAAACAGGCCGCTATCTTAGCACCTGCTAATGTGTGCTAACCTTTTTCCTGACCCAAACATTCAGGAGGGTTTTAGTGGGAGCCCAATTATCCACAGTTGTCTCCTCTCCAAAACAAACTCACCCAGTGATTTAAACTGGTAAAAACAGTGAATAAAGCAGTTTCACACACAACTCAGGGTTTCTCCGTTGCTGTTTGGTTCATCGAAGTAGGGCTGCTACCAAAGGACCAGCTAATGTGTGCTCAACTTTTGTCTCTGATAACTTAAAATCCAGACATTCAAGAGATTTTTACCGGAAGATGAATTATCCACAGGTAATTTAAAAGGATAAATACAGTGAATAAAGCGATAAAAGTGTGAAGGGCTAGAGTCAATGTTTTGGTTGTCCATTCTGGGCTACTATGGAACAATTTGGCGGACTCCATGGAAAAGGACCCGCTTCATATATAGATATAAACGACTCATTCTAAGGTAACGAAAACACAATAATTCTTATTTTCAGATGATTAGACACTAAGGAAAACATACTTATTGTATTCCATTTCTGCAAATATATCCCCCTAAACCCTACACACTGGACCTTTAAATGCACAGAGAGAATATCTGATACAGTCATAAACAAATACAATTCTTTTGTGGAGCCAGCAGAGGAAGAAGACAAAGAAAATGCTGCACTTTAAGTAACAACAAGCCAAAGCCACATAAGCTCTTCTTTAAGGTCAGTGGCTCGTTGCACCAGACACACCACTGGCCAGAAATTGTGCAGCCATCCCCTCCACTTTATCTCACCCTCCCGATTATTAGGTTTGTTAACATACTGTATTGCCGTGTTTGCAGTCATGTCGACAGGCTAACTTAATCAAGTTACTATCGAACTTGTGTGCCTTGCCCAGCGCGACAGTTTTAGTGCCAGAATTATTGCCTTGACCTATGAGAGGAAATTAGCTGTGGACACAACTTGGGGACTTTTCTGCCTGGTGAGAAAAAAAAACATATTTACCAGAACAGTGACAATGATGGAAAATAGCAGGGAACAAAAATGTTCCTTCAATAAGGTTGCAAATGAAAAATGCCACGTGGACCCAAAGTGGTGCAAAATGCATAATGCCAGCTGGCAGACCATTACAGGTGATGGACATTTCACTTACCTAAGTCAAATATAACAGACTGCTGTTCATTAATATACAGGAGGGCCTGCAGAATCGAGCCTGCCATCTGGTTAAATCGACAGAGTAATCTACAGCTCGTGATTAGGGCTGAGGAGCAGAGTTTCTCTTTAATCTCTCTCAGCTTTCAAAAAAAAAAATTCCATCTGCACCATGTGGCACATCATTTTTCTTTAAGACAAATGGACTGTTTTTGTATGATCCAAAATTAGATCAGCAGAAAACAATCAATCTTGTTACAGGCCTGGGAAAAGAATTGAGATTTGGATTCTGTTTTCCCTCCACTTGTCTTAAGCGTCTCACCTCTCACTTCTCATTGCATGACTGGCTTTGCAGCCATCAGCATTCTTCCCATGATGCTCTCTGCCATCACATGGTGTATACCGGCCCCTGGACTAATGATGAATATGAAAATGTGCCTTAATATAGTGATTTCCCCTTCAGCTTTGTTCCCTGTGGCGCTCCACAACAGATGGTGACCTGTGAGAATCTGTGACACCAGAACCAAAATCCACACTGAGGCAAAGAGGAAGACAAAATACTTCAAGTCATCCTGTCTGCAAATTAGTGAGATGACACAACTGTCAGGTGCCAGCCTCCTGTGACAGTTGCCCCCCTCCCCATTACAGGAGCAGCGATGCTTTCACTGCACGACAAAAGGGAAATGGGTGCATGTTTTTTTATAGGAGACCTGTCTGTCAGCTGGCTCTCAAGTCATAACAAATCACCAGCACTCAGCTGAGGCTGAACATTCAGGGCGTCAGGAGGAAGACGGATGACCTGCAGGCCTTTGAAGTGCTCTGGCAGTTCAGATGGCTCAGCGGCGCTGACAGAGAAATATACACAACAGAGCAACCAATAATGAGAACATTAAACATTCCAGCCACCTGACAGGCTGACAAAAACAGCCTGGCCTCACATCAATCATCTGCTGAGACATAACCTTGACAATTAGTCCCCTCTGATACTCCCCATAACCCCTGGGCCTGCACTGCAGTGTGACTCCACTTAAGCAACAGAAAACCAAAGAGCTTAATCTAATTCCTTAATTCTGATTGATAAAGACATAGTAGTGACAGAGACCGCAATATATTGGTTCAACAAATGATGGATTCGGAATCAGTTGGCAAGCTCTTTGTAGAGTAATGACTCTCCAAGGACAGATGTGAAAATAGAAAAATGCGCATACTGTGGTTCAATTATTTTCCTGGCTGCCTCTGAAGATGTTTCGGCTAAGAACACAAAAATGCATCCAGCATATGTTTATGGCTCTGCCTGCTCAAATATGTGTTTTAATGACGCCCCACAGGCATTTGGAAGCTATATAAATACTTGTAGCAGAGCCAACAGTTAAGTTTCAATATAAGGCATAGATCAGCATAAAACATGAAGAGTTCTTTAATGTGGGCCTAACGAGGTTACATATCTTACATCTGTATCTGTGTAAACATGTGCTAAATGTCAAGTCCGCTATTAAAAAGCTCTATAAATTCTGCTCACTAAAAGACTTAATATCATTAATGTTCTAAAAAAAATAACTCTAGTCCTTTCTCTTTTCAGCAAACTCCTCATTAGCCACGTACAGAGTACTTTTAGTCTCGCCCACACTCCACAATCCAAATCCAGACCCTCCAAAAAAAAGCAAGGGGCCATGTTGTCATCACTCTATTCACTCTAACTATGTAGTTACCATATGACAAATGAACCATGTGAAATGACATTTCCCTTTTGCCTTCACACCTGTAGAGAAAAAGCAAAGCATCCGACAGATGGATGGATGGCAGAACCTCAAAACTACTGTATCTCTCTCTCATTTGGCGAAATGGAAAGAGCAGGGCCAGCGACTGTTTACAAAAACTACCTGAGACGAGCCGCGGAGTTCCAAGCCCTGAGGATGATAAATGGCTTCGCTAACCCTGTGGGACTGCAGACCCAAATGAGGACGGAGCTAATTGCCGTGCGAAATACTTTGGCATGAATGGAAAGAAAACGCAGGTGAGCCGCAGCCAAAAAAGGGCCCAGTTGCTGCTCTGAACTCCAAGTTGGCTTTTGCTTACAAGAGTTCACTCGGTGTCCATAAATCATGGACGGCTTACAGCTGAAACTGCCCTTAGTCATCAACATGCAATAGACTGAGTGACAGATTCCATCCTGACTACATTAGCCCCCAGTTCAAACGAGGCTCCTTTTTTTAAACTCTCCTACCATCTTGAAGCTCACAGGAAATGAAAACCAGATGGCTGCAGATCGCTGTGTATAACATAAAGCTGAGCTCATATGGGAGAAAAGACGCAAAAGGGTAAAAAAAAAAAAAAAAAGTATATACATTGTTGAAGGAAATGACAGGGGTCAATTTGAGGTATCATGGGTTTTTGATATCCTTCAGATACTGCTTCAGATATGACTTTATCCTGAGGCTATGGTCTGCAGCACATTACTCATTTTCAACTGACAGCAGACCTGAAATGTGGTTTCAGTCTGTGTTACTCCCACACAGGTGACACAAGTGCAAACTCCACGATCGTTCTTAGCTACGTTCATGATCTCTAAACTCCATTCATAGACTAGACAGCACTCTGAGGGCACATGCTGCTCAAAAGGCTCCAAAGAAAGATTATTTTATATTTTAATGAGAAATGATTTTTGTACTGCACCAGGATCCAAATCTGCATTAAAAAATCATGGTGATAGACAATAGTGGGATACATGTGCCAGATTTTATTATTCAAACTAGAAGGGTACTCAAAGAGGGCAGACCTGTGCCAAGGCCAAATGCCCTACCTTGCAATGTTAACAAAAGTGAAAAATAATTATTTTCTGCTCCATGACTAAGATCCGCTCCAAAATCTAACGGGCCCCTCCTTGGCCCAGGCTACACTCTTGCAACGAGTTTCATGAAAACTGGGCCAGTAGTTTTTTGTAATCCTGCTGACAAACAGACAAACAAGCCAACAAACCAGACAGAAAACATAACCTCATCGGCGGAGGTAATAAGTGCAGTAGTCTAGAGGAAGTAAATGAGTAGGTGCAAATGTTCAAAGGTGCCCTATCTGACAATTACTTTCAAAAATTCCTGGATCTGCACCAAAACGAATCACTTGTTACTTGGCCCATTCCCAAACCCTACTCCAACTTTTATTGAAATCTGTTGTGTGTTCTAAGGGCATCTGATGAGGTACAGCATGACATTTCATTAAGATAACTTGGTGATATTCTGTATTTTTGTTATTGTCTGTAAATCCCACATAGAGACTAACCCTAACAATACCTTCGCCCATCTCTCACTTTCAGTCAGCCTGTTAATGGAGCAATGGAGCCCTATGGCACAGGCGGATATGCTGTATCAGGCTGTGGCTACACAGGAAATGGTCTTTTCATGGGCTTTGTTGAAAATAAGTTAAAAAATGTGGAATATCACCAGAGTTATCCTAGAAGTGTTATAAGGTTTACCTTTGTCTTTTGTTTGGAAATCACAGTCACATTTGGTCATTATTTAAAGTGTCAGTTTACCCATAGCACATACAGTATAAACGTCTTAGAACTACTTCATCACCGTCTCTGGGGGAAAAAATTGCTGTTTCATTTTTAGCCACGATAGCAGCATGGCTCTAGAGTTGGCAATGTCGTTCTGTAGGTTTGGTCACCATCAGCACCTTGGCCCTGACATTGTGAGCAGGCTGACGTTAGCATTTAGCTTAAAACACAGCCTCACAGTGCCAGAAGCATTACAGTAGACTCTTAACCTTGTTTGATTCAATGCTATGAGCATCCCAAACAGACTTCTGTTCAACTTCATTGTACTGAAGTGGACACAGAAAACTCACAGCCAGATATATCAAAATTGGAATCTAAGCAAATCCAACCATAACTGTCTGCATGGTTAGATTCTAAAGTCCCCTTTGTTCATAGTTATCCAACACACGTCCTGGGACACAAGTAAGGCTGAATCCAAACTGTATTCAGTCCAATCTGGTTGTTTAAGGGCCGTTGTATTGCAGCAGGTCTCCGGTGTCAATATATATAACACCAAAGTGCCGCAAGCAGAACTGCTATAACTCTGCTCATGTGATGTGCCAAAACAAAAAAGACATCTGCAAGTTAAGTTATAATTGGTCTTCTGTGAGTGTACTACTGTAGACAGTATGGGTGGGAAAAATTTGATTCACATATACTTGTACTTTCCATTTTAAGAATTAAAACAAAAACAAAGCCAGAAAGCAGAAAATGGCAGACGATCCAAGGACACAGGCCTTCAGTGGCTCAAACAGCAACTCCAATTCAGCGAGCTCACACACTACCTGCAGGATCAGCAAACTTTCTGTTGCTGCCATTACACAGATTAGAACCAGCCTGCTGTAAATCCCGGCGTTGAATTCAAGTTGCTACAGCCACTAATGGAGCTTCCGCCTGCTCTCCTCCTCGCAAAAAGTTACCTAGCAGCGGAGAATGAGACAGAAGGGTTGTGAGGTGCACAAGCTAGCTAACTCTTGTCTCATTTGTGTTCTGATGAACAGAGAAAGTTATAGCGGGCTGAGTGAATCAATGTGCTGTGCGCAGCCCTACAATGGATTAAGATTTTATCCATTGTAAACAGTAAAACAATAAAAAAATCAATAAGTGCCAGTCAGTGTTGATATTATGGCGGCCATCATAAATAAATTGATGTATGGGAAACAGTGCAAGCTTGATCAGCAGGGACAGCGGATTTATTTACCACTTTACTTTGCAGTATATGATGCTGCTAAAATAAAAGTCAGAAAGACTGACTGACTGAGATGTGCATTGTTTTTTGAAAGATGTCTCATGATACTCGGTCTATTTCCCCATAGTCTAGTGTTAAAAAAAAAGGTAAACTAAAATTAAATTACAATTGTAAATGATGCAATATGGCCAATATTATACAACCTTTTTACTGTATCATAAAACATTTATACTGACAGTTTAAAGATCACAGGTTATGATGTTCCCAGGAGGAAAAAACTATCCCTCAGTTTAGTACTAATGAAGGTAATCAGCATATCTCACATAATAGCCAATATTTATCACGTGTTTTGTAATCGGTTTGAGGAATTGCTCCCAGTGCCTCCTGGGGATTCCCCTAATGAGTAAGCTTTCAAATATATTTAATTCTTAATAGGTTGAGCTTATAGCTGGTAAATGTTTGCTCATGATCCTAACTACCAGCATGATTAGAGCTTTAAAGGAATCCTTTTGTAATCTATAATGTAAAGGCCATGAAGCACATTATGCTCAGCTGGTTAAGTAAACATCAAAGTAAAATCACAAAGAGCCTCATGTGGACATGGTGAGCTGCACTACAACAACAAATGGCTGCAATATACTGGGAGGCAATTTATAGTGCAAACTTAGTAAGCCTTTGTTTTTAATAGTGGTGATTTATATATATTTATCCCAGGAATCTCACAATAGATTCCTTATGTGAGCTGCAATTAATTATATTTTTTCGCTTTTTTGCCACCATCAAGCAGACCCATGAAATATTCCCACCTGTCCTTCATGCCATAATATTATTTGTGATGTTATTTTATGAGAAAAGCTGGTGGTGACTCATTTTAATTCAATTGCATGAACCGGAGGCACAATCTGTTTTTCATGTTCTCTGGCTGCGGCTGAAAAACACCTGCCCTGTTCTCACAGCTAATACATTAAGTAGTAAGTGCCTGAGCAGATGTTGTGAGGTCAGCAGGGAGCCCAGGGCCTATAGAGCTCTCAATATTTATTGGACTGGATCAGAAGGCAATGACATGAGCCGTCCTCTCTCTTGATAAATCACGTTTTACATACAGGTAGAAGACGGAGCATGCATTACCTTCCTAGAAACACCTTTTCCAATTTGTCAGCCTCTAAATCATTACTGGCCTGATATCAGCAGGTATAGCCCTGATTCCTAAAAAGTTGGGATGCTGTGTAAAATGTGAATAAAAACAGAATGCAATGATTTGCAAATCCTTTTTGACCTATATTCAATTGAATACAGTATAAAAGCAATAAATTTAATGTTCAACCTGATAAACTTCATTGCTTTTTGAAATATACACAATTCTGAACTTGATGCTTGCAAAGGGACATGTTCAACACTGTGTGACATCACCTTTTCTTTTAACAAAATTCAGTAAGTTTTCGAGAACATAGGATGCTAATTGTTGAATTTTTTTTTTTTTTAAAGATATTTTTTCAGGCATTTTTAAGCCTTTAATCGATAGGACAGATGAGCGTGAGGGGGGGAGAGAGAGGGAGTGACATGCAGCAAAGGGCCACAGGCTGGAGTCGAACCCGGGCCACTGCAGCAACAGCCTTGTACATGGGGCATCTGCTCTACCACTAAGCCACCGACGCCCCAAATTGTTGAAATTTTGACAGTAAAATTTCTTTTTCAAGATTCACAAGTGTGGCCCCCAAGTTCTTTAGGCTTTTAAGAATGTCTGTGCTAAAGAGAGGGCCAAAATCCCATCTGAACACTGTGAGAGATTTATTTCTTTCATGTAGGAAGCGTCTTGAAGCTGGCATTGCAAACAAACATTTCTTTAAGTATTTAATAAATTTAATTTAGTATATTTGATACTTTTTTCCTGTGTCATTCCACTAGTTTACTGTACATAATTTGTATGGATTTAAATGTCACACTTTATCAACGGTGTTTGTTTTTTTTGCGTTAAGGGAACAGTGTGTAAGATTTAGGGGGTGACTTAGTGACATCTAGTGGTGAGAATTACAGATCGCAACCAGCTGAAACTTCTATGTGCAAAGCATGAACTCCTGGTTATGAGTCCTTCAGCATTCATTGTTCAGGAGGTTTTTACCAGGAACCTAATTATTTGCAGAGGTCTCCTCCTCTCCAAATCAAAATAGACTCAGTGATTAAAACCATGAAACACTGAATAAAGCAGTTTCACATTAAAAATACATCAGTATTTTTCCAATGCTCTTGTTGCAGAGGGGCTGTGAACTAGTGTAGCTGATGCAAAAGCATGAATGGCCCTATATCTGGAGCCAGTGTTTGGTTTGTCTGTTCTGGGCTACTGTGGAAATATAGCGGTGCAACATGGTCAACTCCAGGACCTGCTCCTTATGTAGATATACAAGGCTTATTCTAAGGTAATAAAAACACAGTGATGCTTATTTTCCGGTGATTTTACACTAAAGAAAACATACTTATTTTATTATATTCCATTTCTGCCCATATATCCACCTAAATCCTACACACTGAACCTTTAATACCAACATCTGGTCTAAATTTCTAGTGAATAGTTGCATTGAAATTATGTGTAATGGATAAAAAGTTGATGTCTTGGATACTTATTCTCTCCACTGTATGTGGAAAAGGATTTGCAAATCATTGCATTCTGTTTTTATTTACGTTTTACACAGCATCCAAACTTTTTTTGGAATTGGGGATGTATTTCTAACTCTAGAGATGCCAATCAGTGAGACCTCTTGGAAAATGTTCAAAAAACAGTTCAACTTTCTCACTGGAAACTGTAACACACTGGAATCTTTTATTTGTGTTTGCTTTGCAATCATTCACAGAGATCAAAGCCCATGCTTAAGGCCTCGGTGTCAGCGCAAGACATCAATGACATCTCCCATTCACACCGCGTCTTCTCCTCACATCTCACATGCACTCAGTCGTCACATCCCACAACAAAGAGAGACGCCCCGAGTTATCATCCATCAAACCGAGCCTTTTATGGCCCATCAAAAGACAATGAACTGCCAGAGTGAAAGGAGTGTTTGCAACATGAAGTGACAGCGAATACTCCAGACACAGATTAAACAGCGTTGGAAATGAGAGAACTACATAATGTTTGGGTAATTTGTGAGAATTAGACGTTATGATTCATCTTTATGAAGGGAAGGAAGCTCAGATATAAGCACAGCACGGGCCCCCGCTCTGATAGTTCAGGCAGCTCAATTTACTTTGGTTTTGAAGTATAGGCTTCATATGGTTACAGAGTGGAACACTTTGTTTTCAAACATCGTCAAATGTCTTTAACGCCTCAGTTCTAAGGTATGAGCTACATGTTAAGATATAAAACAGACGCTCTAGGCTTATTTTCCCTCAAAGGCATCCCATTTATTCCATCTTCTATCAAAGCAAGGGAGGTTTTAAAATAAAGGGGGCTACTGGCAGTATAGTACATCATTGTGTACAGTACAAGCATGGCAACATATACCATCAACGGCTCTTTGTATGTTATCTCCCATGGATTATTCCTCTCAAGTCAACCATCAAGCTCTGCGGGTATGGCAACGTATGCACCACCACGCCACCACGTGCAGCGTAGATTCTGCTGAAGCATTCGGCAGAGGCCGGGTGAAACGGGACACCCACATGATTATACTGTATCCTGTCTGTTCCTGATTTATTGTGACAGCAGAAACTCCCTGCAGAGCCATGTCGTCAGGTGCTAGGGCTTGTGCTGTGTGGGACACTTGATAGGCTTCAGGCTTTTAGTCAAGACCTTGTGAGAAAGTCTCCTGAGACGCTGCTGAGAACACTCAAAATCCTCATTACTAAATATACAACCGCATATCTACTAATGGCGAACGGAAACGGACCACTCACGTTTGGCTGGAAAAGTAGCAGCTGTGAATTTTTTTTGAATTAGGAATGCTTAAAGGGGTAATCCTCGAGATTCTCATCCCTCATCCCATTAGTTTTCCGCTCTGTTTTTGTTTATTATTTCACAGAATATCTCATGAACGAGGGAAAAGATTACAACAATATTGGCACTAATTGGAACATGGGATTAGTTTTAAGAGCTGATCCATAAATTCTTTAAATTATTCAACATTATGATATCGTATGTTGGAACAATGTTGCCCTATACTCATGAACACTGCACTCACTTGTTACTTGCCATGTATTTTATAACTGTTTATGTATATTTTCAATACATATCATGGTACAAACTCAGATTAAAACTGTCTTAAATGTTTTTTCATCATTACAACAACTGATTTAAAGGAGTGTGCAGCCTTGGTGGAGGCATGTGCTCCTTGACTTTGACACATTACTGACTCTTTCATAAGGTTAATTGGGTATGGCTCCCCAAAGTCGCAGTGAGATTATCATATTCCACACATTTCCTGTTAGTATAAAATGTGAGGTATGTTGATATTTTTGTATACAATCTGCACAGTCTGCATCTATCACAGTACAGTGGAATGATAAGAATGTAGTACATATCTAATGAATGGATGGGACATAGCTCAGGTGTTAAAAGAACAGTTATCAGTCTAGGCAGGATAGTTGGAGGCGAGCAGGGTCGTAACCGGGAGTTCAGGCAGAGAAACGCTGGAGAGTCTGGTGCAAGCATCGAGAACAATCTGGCAATGAATGAGTGTGGAGCAGGGGCTTAAATGCAGCCAGAGCAGAGCAGAGAGCACAGGTGAGTGGAGTTGGCTTGATGAGAGGGGTGTGTCTGATTGGCAGATTGAAGCAGGCAGGTGCAGAGTAGTGAGGCAGAGATGAACTGTGACACTGATATCATGCAATCATAGCTATTGAGTTTTTCAAATTTATTTTCTTTGAGCACCACAAGCAAAGTGCCATCAAGTTCCATTGGAAATAAGGCAGACATCTCTACAGCCGAGATCACCAACACTCGACAGCTCACACCAGAACAATCTAGGGTGATAAATAGCACCAAATATAAAAAATATGTATTTTTGATTTTGGGGTGAACTGTCCCTTTAACTATGTATGTGTTTGCATGTGTATGTATTTTCTTTTTGTATTATGGTGAAACCTGGGGACCTTGGGACGGCTCTATCCCAAAGTTATTAAGGTGTTTAGCTGTGGTTGTCAGCGCCATCTATCCTCAGTGATTCACTCAATCAGATGTGAAAGTGTTGCTTTTAAAACTCTGTCAGAAGTGCTTTCCTGTGTAAACCTGAGTAAACAGGGGTTTCTCATTGGTGTGGGGTCGAGTGGTGCCGGGTGGGGTGACTCTGGGCCTTGGCGTATTGTGTGTATTATGTACTGCTGTCAGCCTCCAGAGGTGCAGATACACAGCTGTCTGGGACACTTCAGGAGTCTGGACAGAGGGATTACGCTCCACAGCAACTGCATGCAATCCTCCCTTGTGTTGTACACTGGAACATCTTAATCATCGCTTATCGCTCCATTGTCTCACATCACATGGCACCATGCACAGCCCCGTGTACTATATCAGGGACGCCAGTGAACCTTCCTGCATATGTTGTTCCTCTTGTTTAGTAATTCTCTGCTGTGGAAATTACATTAAAATAGTTCTAATTAGATACTCTGCAGTAAATTATTCATGATACTATCTTGGTTTGTGATCCCCTTAAGGAATAATTGAAAATATACTTAATTAACACTTTCATTAAAAGCTTCCCTGAATAATGTGCAATTGTTGCTTTTCTTCTGTCAGCCATTACATGTAATTGTTGTAATATATGTTTGTCAGGGGGGAAGGGACTGAAGAAAAAATGTTACAGTTTATAGCGGTATCACCTGAACACAGCACTTTGAGCATGAAGGGAGGCATTATTCAGAATAAATGGATTATCAGGGAAACCAGCATAAATGACTCAATAAAACTGTTAAGCAGCCAGGCAGCCAGTGGTGGCCAACATGATTAATCACAGGCGTTCCAAGATTGGATTTATTTTGTCTTTTATTTCTCCTTTAATGACTAGCCGTGAACACCGCTCTTAATATATCGCCCATGTTTCTAGATTACCGGTGACTAATGAGGATTCAAAATGGCCGTTATCTACATTAATGTCTTTTTATTTGAAAAGTCAATACTGCCCATATATGTGTGTGTGAGGAATATTCTAGTGAGAGCGACTCGCAGTGATCCGTTATAGGCTTCCCAATTAAAAAGGGGTTCGGGAAAGCATTAATGTATGCTGGCATTTATGAGTACACAGGTGTATCGTATTTATAATTTTCTACCACTCTTGGTATTATTCATTCAAATAACAACCAGATCCACTTATCAGTGTATTTACAATCCCTCCACATACATCTGAATTATTAAAATGCTCCAAGAGTATGTTGCCACCTATTTTCTCCACAGAGAATCAATGTTCTGCATTCGTGGGATAAATGAAGCTATACTTTACATGTTGCTGTTTTCAAAGTGGTTTCACCCCATGGAGGTACAGTATATTCTTAGTGGAGGGCTCTCCGAAGGCTCTGGGTTGACGCAGGAGATATAGCTCAATTTAATGAAAGAGTCTGGCTCAGTAATGACCCCAGTGATTCATATATTCGTAAAGGAAATCAATCCCACATCAGCTAAGTGCAGAAACAGGATCTTCTGCAGCCTTAAATCTTGGCATTGGGTAATATACGCTAAACTGTAGGTTACATTAAACTGGAACATGTCATTGATGTGCAGAATAAGACAGATGAAGTTCATTACAGAGCTGAAAACAGGTATGAAGACAAAACATTGACTCCAATAACGGGCTGTAGAGAGAATGTAAAATGCAGGCCCAAGGCAGTGCTTTGTCAGACTGGACCGTTGTGCCACCAGACTGTTGTTCTTTCCATCTATGATTTAACACAGCCGAGCACGGCTAGATGGCACCCAGGAGAGGACTTGATTTTCATGTTTGCCAATCTTCCTCTATACCTGCCCGTGGTGACCATAAATATACTTTTATGCCTCCCGGAGAAATGCTTAAAGAAGCAGTTTGTCCAAGTCCTGTATGGACTCGCATGGCAATATTCTTGATTGATGACAACGGCAAAAGTTTAGAAGACGCCCCGGAGACTTTTCCAATCTCGTTTGTTTGGGAGTTTTACATTTGAGCATAATTCCCCCTCCGTTGTATTTATGTGGGTTTGGACTCCTCTGCTCTAAGTCTTTTGTTCCCACAGTTCACTAATGAGGCAGAGCACCACCAGTGGCCATGGTCATCTCAAAAGGGCATTTTGTGGAGGTCTGAGACGCGGTCACCCCAGAACAGCAGAGTGTTTAAAAAGATTTTAAAAGATCTCCAGGAAACCTTTAACATGCTTGGCCAGCTGGTAATGGGCAAATAAATTGCTCTTGGTCAGTTAACCCTTTTCAGGATCATTGATGGATTTAGGCTGCATATCATCACTGTTGGGCAAAACTGTAGCTGCAACTAGCAATTATTTGCTTTATAGGTTAATCTATATTTTTTGTAATTAAATATTTTGTTTATATTTTATCTCAACATTGTCAAAAAAACTTACATGGAGATTAAAAGTAGCTTTCATGATTAAAAAAACGGACAAGTGAAGAAGCTTTTGCATTTAAAAAGTTAACCAGGATTAGTGTTTAAATAAGAATAACTTAAAATGCAGAGCAAGCACAGTGCACACTAAACTGGCACTCACTTGTAAAATTACTGCTCCATAGGGTTACTCGTAGTCAAAACCTCCACATTAGTTACAATAAAAATTAGAGCTCAGTTGACAGAATATTAACTGGGGACTATTCGGATCCTTGAATAACTGTTTTAGTAAATTTTTAAGCAAAAAAAGCTAAACATTGCTGGTTACATGCTTCTTAAATGAGAGACTTTAGTGCTTTTCTTTGTCAAACATGATGATAAACTGAATAATTTTGGATTTTTGCACTGTTGGTCAGATAAAACATACCATTAGAGCACATGACCTTGGGCTCTGGGAAAACACATTGAGCATGTTTCACTATTTTCTAACATTATGTTGACAAAACAAATTCTGTCTTCTTCATAACTGCTGTTTAAAGGAAGCATATTTAATAAAAGGACTAGTCTGAGTGTTGTTACCACCTTGCCACCTGCTTAACCCCTCTTCAGTCTGCACTTAACAAAGACTGACCAACTGGGAGGTCCACATACTAAATGGAATGACCCTCCGCCAAAATAAAACCCAGCAGTACAGCTAAACATAGAGAAGAGGCCCTTTAGCTTTTTCTGGAATTGATATATGGTAGCAGCATGACGTAGTGACGCAATCCCACCCAGCAGATCTAAACTCTCATAAATACCTCCCTTCACAGGGCAGGGTGGGTCAGTGCTGGAATTGGTTGGCATTATTTTTATACAACAAACTCTCCCCTTATGCACAGTATGTAATTTCTGCTGTGAGTGGTCTGTCAATCAAAACAATAATAAAATCTTACCTTGATGACGTTGTGAAGAAGCATGGGATCATGGGAGTTGTTGTCTTCGCTGTTTGACAACCACCATTGCAGATGAAAATCTGTCGAAGAAAGACAGAAGTCATGTCTATTGACGAGTTAATGTATTAAAGTTTTATTCATGTTACGTCATTCCTTTCTAATGAAACAGCTGCATGTAACATCAGTCAACATGATGTTTACTTGCTAACTTTTCATTAGATGAGTCGACTTCCCATACAGCTACTGTTGCTAATGCTGTGTAGCAAATTTAATTATGAGGTTGTCCTGCAATCATACTAATAATAACTGAATGAGCTTGTTGTAATGTGATAACTTCACCGTAGGCATTCGCTTGGGGGCTACAACTTGCAATCAAAGACTAATAAACTGAGATATTTAAGTGTTTGTTTTCCTTATGTTTTGTCTGCACAGCACCAGCGTTATTACTTTGTGTGTGATTTTCATACTTTTCCCATGTTGTGTTAAATGTCATTATTGGAAAAATATTTTTATTAATAGAGATACTGATTTCAATCACTGCACTGACCCCTAGATTCAAATTTAGTCTAACTTTTTTATCTATCAAATGTCACTAATGACACTCATCAACAACTTGGGCCTTGATGTCACCACTTTATTCTTATGTGAAAGCTATGTTGATTAGGCAGTGACACAAACAGGGCTATTTTGATACACAGGATTAAATTCATTAATTGCTGTCATCACATCAATCCAAGGCTACATTAAAGAAGATGACACCCGGGCAGAAATAACAGCTTTCAACAAATACTGTATAAACGATGTCACTTCTAAAACAAGCTAACAGCTGTTGGAAAGTGAAGTGAGTGGAGAGTGTATTGTTCTATAGGAACAAATAGAAATGAATGTCGCAGTGCCCAAATTTACGTACTGGTGTAAATCAGTCTTTTCCTGCACTGCTGATGTTTCCATGACTAGGACTTAATTAATAACTGTCCACGCTAAGAATACACTGAGGGGAGGAAAGTTCATTAACCTGACCCACGTGTTTCTAAAAGCAGTAGGATGCCAACTATTCACGATTGCTGATATAAAAGGCCACGTGTAGGAGGAAAATAAACACACAAATAGGCTGTTGCGTTTATTTTTCCTTCCTTGTGACATATGAGCATTGCATGCTACAAGTTAGAGTATGTAAAAAATAGTTAGCAAGCAAGCAAGTCAGAATAAATATCTAAAAGTGTAGGATACATTGCTAGAAAGCACAAATGCAAACTTGAGCAGACCTAATGGAAACAAAGTTTAAAAAAAGAGACCAAACCACAACATAGACAATTTCAGGATTACCACGTCTTGTATGAAAAAATGGCATAGAATGGGCATTACAGTACATACTATGCAACGGTAGAAATGTGCCCACTGGTAGAGATTTGGCTTTACCATTTATACTCAAGCCCTCAGTAACAGCACCAGGCTCTGAAGCAAATTAGACATAATGGCCTAACTGTGGAATAACAACTTTTCAGTTCGTCAGGTGATGTCACTGGGCCCAAAGACATTTTTCCATAGACTTACATTGTGAAAGAGGTGACTTTAAATCAGTGAATATCAATCAATCAATTTTATTTATAAAGCCCAATATCACAAATCACAATTTGCCTCACAGGGCTTTACAGCATATGACATCCCTCTGTCCTTATGACCCTCGCAGCGGATAAGGAAAAACTCCCCCAAAAAAACCCTTTAACGGGGAAAAAAAACGGTAGAAACCTCAGGAAGAGCAACTGAGGAGGGATCCCTCTTCCAGGACGGACAGACGTGCAATAGATGTCGTACAGAACAGATCAGCATAATAAATTAACAGTAATCCGCATGACACAATGAGACAGAGAGAGAGAGAGAGAGAGAGAGAGAGAGAGAGAGAGAGAGAGAGAGAGAGAGAGAGAGAGATGCAGGTAATGACAGTAGCTTACAACAACATTATTGAAAGTAATAATATTATAGTTATAGTTCTGGCTACTGTGGTACAATATGTTGAAAGTATGTATTAATATCTGGCAGTATACATATGTGACAATAGTCATATGTGTATAATAACAGTAGAAGTATGACTAATGACTAATGATGGCAGCAGCAGCAGGAGGCATCTGGCAGGACCACGGCAGCAGCACAACCACACACGTCACGCTGTCCAGGCACCGCTGCAATATGAGTTAATCTGAGAGACAGTGGAGCACAAAGGCTCCGGAGAAGAAGCCGAGTCAGTGACATCCAGAATGGCCGAGTTAGCAAGATGCAGTACCAGAATACGAGAGAGAGAGAGAGAGAGAGAGAGGAGAGAAGGTGCCCGGTGTATTATAGGGGGTCCTCCAGCAGACTAGGCCTAAGTCAGCCTAACTAGGGGCTGATACAGGGCAAGCCTGAGCCAGCCCTAACTATAAGCTTTATCAAAGAGGAAAGTCTTAAGTCTAGTCTTAAATGTGGAGACGGTGTCTGCCTCCCGGACCATAACAGGAAGATGATTCCACAGGAGAGGAGCCTGATAGCTGAAGGCTCTGGCTCCTGATCTACTTTTGGAGACTTTAGGGACCACGAGTAACCCTACGTTCTCAGAGCGCAGTGTTCTGGTGGGATAATATGGCACTATGAGCTCTCTAAGATATGACGGAGCTTGACCATTTAGAGCTTTATAAGTTAACAGTAGGATTTTAAATTCAATTCTGGATTTTATAGGGAGCCAGTGCAGCGAAGATAAAACAGGAGAAATATGATGTCGTTTCTTAGTTCCTGTTAGTACACGTGCTGCTGCATTCTGAATTAGCTGGAGAGTTTTTAAGGACTTACTAGAGCTACCTGATAATAGAGAGTTACAGTAATCCAGCCTAGAGGTAACAAAAGCGTGGACCAATTTTTCTGCATCTTTTCGGGTCAGGATAGGCCTAATTTTCGCAATATTACGCAGATGAAAAAATGCAGTCCGCGAGGTTTGTTTTAAATGAGAATTAAAAGACAGATCTTGATCAAATATTACTCCGAGGTTTCTTACGGTAGTTCTAGAGGCCAGAGCAATGCCATCTAGAGAAACTATGTCATCAGATAAAGAGTCTCTGAGTTGTTTGGGGTCAAGAACAATAACTTCAGTTTTGTCTGAATTTAACATCAGGAAATTCGTGCTCATCCAAGTTTTTATGTCTTTAAGGCAGTTATGGAGTTTAGTTAATTGATTACTTTCTTCTGGCTTCATCGATAAATACAACTGTGTATCATCCGCATAACAATGGAAATTTATAGAGTGATTTCTAATGATGTTACCTAAAGGAAGCATATATAGAGTAAATACGATTGGTCCGAGCACAGAACTTTGCGGAACTCCAAAACAAACTTTGGTATGTAAGGATGATTCATTATGAACGTCAACAAACTGAAAACGATCAGATAAATTAGATTTAAACCAGCTCAGTGCAGAACCTTTTAGGCCAATTAAGTGATCCAGTCTCTGCAGTAGAATTTGATGGTCAATTGTGTCAAACGCCGCACTAAGATCTAATAAAACAAGTACAGAGACAAGTCCTTTGTCTGAAGCAATCAGAAGGTCATTTGTAATTTTAACTAGTGCTGATGCATGATGCACTCTAAATCCTGACTGAAATTCCTCAAATAAATTATTATCATGTAGAAAATCACACAGCTGGTCTGCGACTACTTTCTCAAGGATCTTTGACATAAAGGGAAGATTAGATATTGGTCTATAGTTGGCTAACACCTCTGGATCCAGGGTGGGTTTTTTAGTAGAGGTTTAATTACAACTACCTTAAAAGACTGTGGTACATAGCCTGTTAAGAAGAATACATTTTTTTAAATGTCACAACCCCTGCTAATTGATCAGAGTTTGATCCAATGTTTCTGATATCATTTAGAAATCCTACAAGAGTCACACAATTAAATAATTTCATCCCCATCTGAGTGAGCAAGCTAAACGGAAACCACTCAGAGATGCTTCATGTACCACTGAGCAACTTTCATAGGAATGAATGGGCCCTGCCTTTAACGCTGTATCCAGTTCTCTTTATACATCTATGTTTCTACCGTGGCAGCTATGTACTGTACCAGGGGCTGGATTCTAATGTGATCTTGGGATTCTCGCATATCAATCCGCCTTGCCAGGTAACATGATTTGGGCAGACATGGAGTGAAGTTGTAAATACAAAAACCTGAAACACTTGAAATTGTTGTTCTAAGGAACTTTACCATTTCTTAATTGATTTGATGGAACAATTATTGTATTGTGTTTTATACTATTACTGTGATATCAAATTTACATACATATAAAATACATATGCTGTGATAGGAGATTTTGTCCATATCGTCCCACCCTAAAGTAACAATATCAAGTTTTATATAACAAATAGTGACGACTGGTGTCCATCCTGATGACTGGTATCAGTGAAGAGGTGCTTGAGCAGATGATGATGATGATGGATGTACATCAGACAAAAAAAGGATATGAACCACTTAGGGATCAGATAAGCTTTTAAAAACCTACAGGACTACAGCTTATTTCAAAATGAACAACTGTACCTCCACCCTGATATTTCTGCAATTTATGACATTACTGACACATAATCAGAGATCTGCCCTGACGCCTGTTGGGTGATCTGGAATAGAAACTGACAGCAGTGCTCTGAGCCGAATGAACACAACTGAATCAGACTGAATAACTGGCCCACATGGTTACCCACATAGATACACTGTAACGTAGCATTTAGAGTCACATTACAGCGCCTTGTACTTTCCCAGTCAATAACAAAATGATTGGCTGGCAGTGGCACGTCTAGTTAGCGGGACATTGTTGCACTTGACATTTATCATAGCTCCGGGGTCATGAACTTGAAGCTAAACAGCAATTGAATCGTTAAATATGAACAGCTGCAACTTGGCCGTCTCGGAGGCACTGACATAAGTGTTTTCATGCTGAAACGAGTGACTAACTTCCGCTAAGCTAAACACGTCTTTGTCCAAACTGGGGCATTATGCGCTAAGAGGGACATATACTCCAGGGTTGGTGAGACAATGGCGGCTTTAACAAGCAGATTATTTGCTGCATTTGATATTAATACCAATTATAGATGGATGTCTTCCTGTATATCAAGTCATGTGTTTTGTCTAGAGAGGCCAAGAAGGGACAGTCACTCCTATTTAGAATGGATATATTCAGTTATTGTGACTGTAATGTAGAGGACCATTACAGCTGCCCAACACAAGAAAACAATTGGCATAAAGATCAAATTGTCCTCAACCATATAAAACAATTGCTGCAATAGCCTTTCCAAGAGCTCATTTACCTCTGCTTGGCAAACATTCTGACTCTAATACAGCAGATTTCTAATGGCAACATCTTCGTCATGTTTTGGGACTCTACATTTGAAAACATTTCCACTGTGAAATTAAACAAGAAGGAGGCTCTGTTATCAGATAAATTAATTCAGAGTGCAGAATCTGTAGCTCAATAAAACAATCCAAATAGCTCAATTTCCACTCTCAAGCTTAAAGCAAATAGGATGCTCAATAAAAACATTGCAGTGGCCCTCTCTGTTAAAAAAATCAATAGCTAGAGGACAAAGAACCTATAGCCATCACTTAATTCTCTTATCAGCGTGATTTAGGGGACAAGCATGATGTTAAATAACTGTAAATCCTTATCTTTGACTTTGTGGGTGGTTTATGGCAGTTTCAACAGCAGTTCAGAGACAGAATGTCCATACCTTCTGCCGGATACACGATTTATAGCTTTATTACTCTTTGTCTAAAAGAGCAGAGAAACATATAATTGAAAGGAAGAGATAGCAGCTAGCGGGTGGGGGAGCAGGAGAGGGGGCATGCAGGAGCCGAGAATCATCATTGCTGGAGACATATCACAGCGACAGTTTTATGGCTAAGGAGTCGGCCCTCTGTATTTTGGGGGCTCGTTTTTATGAAACAAGCGAGATCCAATTTTCTGATTCATCTGCAAACGGTACGGATTGAGTTTAGTATTCTGACGCCGGGCCTCAAACTGGCCCACATGAGCGTAGAGGTCACCGAGAGGGCTCGAAGAGTCAGAGTCATGAGTTTACGCTCACACTGTCAGAGGCCCGCTCATATTTTTGCCCTCAGTGACAACAAGCCTATTGTTCTCCCTGATAAGGCTTCAGTGTGCACAGTAATGGGAATTAAGCAGGGCATAAGTCACGGAGAAATTGGGTGACAGCAGATCAATAGATAGTGGTGAAGCCTCAGGGACCATTAGTGAAGAGGACCCCTTTGTTTGTCCACTGGTGGGGAGACTTAGTGGATGTTCGGTTCAGAATTAACTGTCGAAACTAAGAATACATTGAGCTCATAAGAGAAGGGGGAAAGGTGCATGGTGACACGAGTTCATTAGCCTGAACCGTGTGTTTGTGAAAACACTGGGACTGGGACTATCCCAGTCACCAGAAGAAAATGTTGGCATTATATGTCTCTGCAAACTATGAACACATTACATTTGCACGTTTCATATGTATCATGTCGGTGTAGGATTTAGGAGGACATATAAGCAGTAGCCCAGAATAGACAAACCAAACGCTGTTGAAAATCTGGCATTATACTTTCCTGCAAACCACAAATGCGTTACATTTGCTCATTTCATACATATTATATCAACATTTTTAAACTAACGCTGTTAAAGACAAACAATAACGGTTATTTTCTAGCAAGTCATTTCTGTGTTTTCATCGGCTTTTTAGGGGCCAGTTGTGGGTGTTCTGTAGCTACCCGTCAGTGTGTTTCCATCAATTTTTTAAGCTCTTAACATGCATGTTTGGGAGCTACTCTTCTGTGTTTTTCCATCGGCTTTTTAGGCTCCAGTCTTGGGAGTTTTGTAGCATCAAGCCACACAGCCGCAGCAGCTGTGGGTTAGATTCCAGCATGTGGCCCTTTGCTGCATGTCATCCCCTCTCTCTCCACCTTTCATGCTTAAGTCTGTCCTGTCTAATAGAGGCAAAGAGCCAAAAAAAATAATCTTAAAAAAGAAACCTGAAGGCCAACAGAAGACATTCAAGGCACTAGTTAGCCAATTAGCACATTAACAACAAACCCAATGTTGAAAGAACAAAGTTTTTCTTCCTATCACGTCCTCTTGACTTTAGCTATTTGTTTACTTTCCTCACTTCCATTTCTCTTTTCGTTCACTGAGCTGAACCACCAATCAGAGTGACTTCACAGAGAGGCTCCACCTGGTCCAACACCAATTCAACATGCTGAACTGGCTGTAAAATAGATGACAAGGGCAAATTAGTGCTAACAGTGCAGGACACACCACAAAAACCAGGGCGACAAGACGCTCACCAACAGCCTGATGTTGACTGTGGACTGACCGGCTTGGCCTGTCAGAGCCCTAACAACACACGAGTCAAAAATTCAAATATATTCCATGATATAAGGATTTAAAACAGATAAAAGTTGTTATATTTGAGAAACCAGCATGAAAAATGAACAAATTTTTCATCAAAATTGTGTTTTTTTAATTTTCTGTCAATTCCTCGACTAAATGTTTCAGCACTACAACCATTTTAGTGAGTAATCAAAATATCTATGTGCTTTCTTATGAATGCTGTTTTGAGTTTCAGTCTCCCTTTGTCTACAGGGCAGAGTGTGTGTCTGACAGCATGTGTGGCACATGTTTTCGTGGACTGTGGGAACAGTGTGCAGCACGATTAGTGACGCCCTGCAGCCCTACGCGGGAGCTCGAGGATGGAAATGCATTAGCCCTAATCTTTACAGTGTTCAAAATGATTAGCCAGAACGTGACAACTCCGATAAAACAGATTCCCCCATTAAGTTCTTCGGGCAAATGCATATTGTGGCCTTCACTCCGAGACATTCCCACTTAAATGCACAGATAATTTGTTGTTGCATTGCATTATTCCTGCCCCATAACCAGACCCCAGCTGAGTGAGCAATGTGCCAATGATAACTAAAGATATTAATTAGTATATCACGATGGCGGCACATGCATTTTCACTATTAATAAATTCCAAGCCATCAGGTTGTGATTTAATTATGAATTATGTAAGTGGTTGCCATGAATCATTTAGGTCTATGCATTTTATTAGCTAAATGGGAGAGCAGAGTGTAGGCATATCACAATGATGAGGATTTACACACTTGAGTGATGACAGCACAAGAACAAGAATATTTAGTGACTTGATCACAACTTCATGTCGGCCCCCTGCTAATGGCAGAAACATTTCACAGTGATTAATAATTGACTAGAGATGTTTTTTAATGGCTATTAAAGGGTCATGTTTACCCAGAGGTCTTAGGTTTTAAAAGTTCTTTGGTGTGTACATTAAGCACTGCATTATACATTATTAACAAAATAATTCACATCATGTATTCCATCCATTTAAGTTCCATGCAGAGCAATGTGACAGTGTTGCACCAGCAAGAAGAGGAGCCGTTTTGACTTTTATTTGTCTATTTTTTAAATCTAAATGCTTTCACATGGGGAGAATTTTGATAATCAAGTCATTTAAGTAATAATAATGATAATAATCTTTCTTCAGCTTCTCAATTGTGAATATTAGCTGCTTTTGTCCGTTTTATGTAATTGTAAATTAAATACCTCTAGTTTTTGGACAGTTGGTTGGACAAAACAATACTTAAATACATCTCTTTGGCCTCTGGGAATGTCTGATGGTTAGCTTAGCCTGATTCCAAATACTAAACTAGGGCTGCAACTCACAATTGTTTTCAGTTAATTGATAGTTACATGATTTATCCATTAAGTGTTTGGTCTAAAGAATGTCAGTAAAAAGTGAAAAATGCCCATTATAATTTCCCAGAGCCCATCGTAATATCTTTAAATGTCTTATTTTGTCTGACCAAGTCCAAAACCAGAAAATATCCACATCTAAGAAGCAGATATTTTGCTATTTTTACTTAAAAATTGAATATTCAAACAATGCTGATTGATTTTTTGTCGATGACCTTATCCATTAATTGACTTTAGCTCTATTCTATACAGCTTGCCTGGGTCCAGACCTTTGAATCCACCCACTCCACCAGGTTTGAGTTGACTGATTTGTCTGGCATCATGGTATGAAACAGTGGTTTCTCAGTTAAAAAAAACGACCAATGAGCGCTGCAGGTGGACTTGATTAGCAAATCAGTGCCATAAGAAGGACTAACACCATTGTCAAGCTATTGTCAAGCAGTGCAGTGGAACCACGGAGGAGTAATAACAGCGAGCACTACAGTCAAAATAGATGCTGCTATCAAGGCTGTTCTAAATTAACATGTCTGCTCAATATAGCTCCACATCATAGTTTTTTTTACTTTGCTCCGCTCCATACTTAAACCCCAGCAAAACAGGTATGTCGCCACACATAAGTGGACTTAAAATGATGAAGATTGAGGCGGATTGAAGCCTCTTGTGATCAGTTAGGGAAAGTCAGAATCCCCACTCTCCCTCGGAAATTGGTTATAGTTGACACACAGACTCAAGATAGAAACTCAGTGTAACGAGTTGACAATTCTGTCTGATATCAGGCGACTGAATGGCTGCCAACATCGCATCTCTATGTAATTGGTGTTTATGTTATTGACTGCTGTTTTCCTTGGTTGGAGAAGGACCAATCAGAAGCCTTGTCAACTAAAAAATTATAGTGGCAGGGCAGATGTGTCACTCGGCCGGGTGAAAACAAAACAAAATCACTCCCACTACCAAACAGACACTGGCTAAAATGAAGAGGAAGGCTAAGTGAATGGAATGTACTGAATAGCAAATGAGTCTAATTGTCAGTCTAATGTTTCACTTTTTTTGACTAAACAATTGATTTAAAACATGAATCAATAGATTAATCAATAATGGAAAGGTGGTTGCAGCCCTAGAACAATATAAGAGATATTTCAATCACTTGCTGGACAGGCACAATCACTGTGTAACAGCATAAATGACAGGAGAATGATGGGAGAGCTAAACACTAGGTGACACCATTGTAAATATGGACATTCATTTCATTATTTCATAGTGAAATCTATATCAGACTATAGATATCTCCATCTTTTTTTGCCACTTTTCTTCTTGTCAAGTTGATGTAGTGCCAGGAACAAGGAGTATATTTGGTTTGAAGAGGGCTGTCAAATCGAACTGTCAGGCTGCACTTTTTGATGGAGCCGTATCGCTCGCTCATCTGTCAGTCAAAGAGAAAGACTGCTGCCAAAGTCAAATTCGAAGAGTTGAGGAGCTGACTTACATGGCATTTCATTGTCTGGGAGAGCAGAGAAGTCTGACGAGCACAGTTCAGCTCTGATTTAAAATTTGTAGGGGCATGTTTGCTAAGTAATAAAGTGTAGTAGCGGATAACCAGACGGATGGTTGATACAGAAGGTCACTTAAAGCTTAACAAGTACTACATATAGGAGGATAATGGACTCATAAAGTTCACTGTGGTCTATGATAAAAACTGAATATTGCCTCATCACGCATACAAAGAAGGCCTACACATTTCAGAGCACATTAATCATCCCGGTGTCATAAAACAGTTCTTCTCATAGACAGTAGACTCGAGTCAGGCTGCCCTATAAAATTCAATCATCACAACAGTGTCAGACATTGTTCTGGCATACCAGAAAATTCCCCGACCCGGGGAGCGTGTCTCTCTGCTGGATTGTTATGGTGTTTACTCACACAAGAGGCTTACCCCGAGGCGAGCTCCACACCTCAGCTGCCCAGCTGGAAGTGTCCCAGCCCCCCGGAGGAATGCTCTACCCTCCCCTGCTGTCCAGACTCTGTCAGTAAGAGGCAGCGGCGGCGGCGGCAGGGCCAGCAGCCAGAGCTTCCTGAGAACTGGAGACCAGTGAGAAGAGAGAACATCAGATTGTAAGTAGTCCATCAGGTAGAGCGGGTACAAGGAGGTATAATTTACAGCACTTGATCCAAATCTTGTTCTCTGCACACAGTCAGAAACCTGTGCCATCACTGTGGCCTTCACATGCACTGGGTTTGTTGACACTGTTTGCATATGACACAGTTTCTCTGTTATTGAGAAATATTAATGTACAATACAGCACTCATCAAAAACCTGGTAGTCCTCATTACCACACTCTAGTGGATGCATTTATATCTGCATCTTCCCTATATTCACCAAGTTGAAAATAGGAAAATAAAGAAAACAAAAAAGTGTAAACGCAGTACCTCCAAACTGAGGGACTGAAATACATTTACTTTACCTTTTATATAACCTTTTCATGCAGTGGACAGATATTTGCAGCCCATTTTGAACTATTTACATGTAGCTTGTAATGTCTTGTCCCAACCACCAAGAAGTGGACTCCCAGAGAGTTGTCTACAATTCCATTTGATTCCATTTTGATATTTTGCATCATGTATTCAAAATGGTGGAGGGGAGAGGACATGCACCTCAGGAATAACTGTTAAATCCTTTTGTTCTCAGACGGGCAAAACAAATATTTTTAACTTGATAAGATGCTAGAAAACAAATTACAAGAAAAAGGTGACTAAAATCTGGGTTAAAATATTTCTGGGACTGACATACATCTGTCCACTCCAGTTGACGTTAAGTGCAAAAGGCTACAGAGTGGTGCAGGAATGAGTCCTACAACCCAGAAATAAGTTAGCATTTTTGAACTCCTGTTTTTTTTGAATGGCATTTTGGTTAGATGACTGAAATAAGGTCTGTGGTTAACACAAGCTCGAGATTTTCACGTTTTGTTCCATGACATAAAATACATTAGTAAATACCTCTTAAGTGTCTTAAAAAAGGCAGTTGTTAACGCGTAACTAAATGAAACTACAGAGTGTCATCACACCGCAAGGCTTGAAAGTGTTGTTGTGGTGGTGATGTTAAGTCATGTGACCCTGGTGTAGTTCGTTTATAGCCTAACATTAGCTTTTTGCTTCTAGCAGTTGCATTTACTCTTCAAAAGTAATAAAAGTAGTACTCATTTGTTAAGTTTATCTTGCTGAACAGAGCATGTAAGTATCATAAACCTTCATTTGCCACAGATCTTATTTTCAGCAGTAATCCAAATCCAAGTAAAAAACCCACTGGCTTTTTGATGAGGAAAGCGACACAAATTTCCACGTTGGCCTACAAAAAACATCATCCCTGATCCCTGATTTAACTTGCACTGCTTTATGTTTTAGATTCTTTTGGTTTCTACTTGTGATTTTCTTTTTATACATATTTAATTGCATTGTGGAAGTGAGCCTGAGTCCAAAGATTTTCAGTGGCAATAACTGCTATTGTACTTGTTGTACATTTGACAATAAAGAACTTTTATCTTCTGAGCATTAAAAACCTTAAAACTTTTTATGTTAGGATTAAAATGAAATATGCATGGAAGATCAAACAGTAAAACAAAGTGCAGCACTAAATGTTGCTCCTCAGTCTTATGTACATAGATGAGATTTTTTAAGGATAGTTTATCTGCTAATTATAAAGTGTTTTATTAGGTAAGAATATTTATTAGCCACTGAGCTCTTTAGCAGAAACGGTTTGTAATTGTTTTATTATTTGCTGTCACACAGTAAATATCCTACTCTTTCCACATCCGGTCATGTTGTTAACACGCTAACTGCTAACTAGCGTCTTTAATCAATCCTGTTTTAAGGTTTCCCTTTTTGAATGAAGAATACAGACTACCACCACCTGCTTGTGTGGAGAGTTTCCTCTCCCTCAAGTGCAGAACATACATGCTGGTTGGTAGTCTTAACGGTGTGTTCAACTGCAACTTTTTGGCCGAGACATGTGCAGGCAACACAACAGCCGGCCTTTGACGCCACTAGTTCTTGGATTTCTTCTATTTCCTGACACTAATACAATGTTTTTTTGTTTGTCTAGCACAAATATACCTCTAACTCTGCTTTGTCATTTGGGTTGAAGGTCTCCAGCTATGCCTGCTGAATGCACTGTAAGTTTATAGTAATTTTAAGAGAGAAGTCAAAATATGAAAGCATTTTGTTTCTGTGTGTGACTTAAGGTTTTATGCTTAAACCTGATTTTTTTTTTTTTTTAAATGAGAGAGAAGCTCAGTGTCTTACTTGTGTAAAGATTTATATTATATTTGAAAGGTCAAAAGCTGCACATGTAACAGTTAACCCAACTTATACATTATATGTTATACATTTAACATGTGATTGATAATAACTATGAGAGTATAATGTTAGTGACAACAACAATTAGTAACAGCTGTCAGTGGCAATGGGCGATATATGCTTAATCATAACACTTTTAACTTCTGCTTTTCCCAAAAATGTCCCAGTATGACACAATAAAAAATGTCCCAGTATGACACAATACAAATATCCCAGTATGACACAATAAAAAATATCCCAGTATGCAATAAAAAGGAAGAAGGCAACTCCGGTCTCCTTGGTTAATTGGCAAATACTCTCCCTGAAGTCAATTATCCACAGCACTTATCCCTGCACTGTAGTTAATAATGTGATGTGCCTCTGCTCTGACCCCCACTTGTGTGTCTTACACAGATGTAACGAAGCGACAGCCCTCATCATGGCATCAGACCATGGTACAGAGCTGAGGGGATCATGTCAGGGAGGTAGCATGACAGTGGATACACAGAGCACATTTGTCTGAGGACCTTTTTGTAAACATACCTACATGTAACACAAACACACTTCCTTAGTTTAAAGGTGATGCCAGAAACACAAACAGACAAAGTGACCCAATAACAGAAACAAACTACCAATAAAGGCAGTGGTGAACCAGCAGCTCCTTTGTTCAGTGAGGTAAAATAACTGTTTTTGTCAATGGAGACTGGATTTGAAGACCACATAGATGAGCACCACCTCCAGTTCAGTTCCCCGTCAGAAAGGGCTATCTGTTTGGAAAGTACTAAGCATATGACTGGATAAATGAGACTTGGATTATACTGAACTGAACGAGTTGTGTGAGAGTTTGTAAACTGATGAATTCATATAGTTTTGCTGTTATTCAACACAGTCACCTCATTTTTAAATTCTTTACTCACCAGAGGCATGCAAGGAAAGCAAAGTTTTCTTCACAGATTCACCATAACATGATGTAAGTATCTGATATACAATTGGTCATTTGGGGGGTGAAGTATTCCCTTAAAGGTCCACTAGATGATATACTTGCAAATAAACTAAAAGCTTGCACCAAAAAAATACTGAAAAAGGGCACAAAATGTTGGTTATCGGGTACAATTATTTAAAATCATAAAATTAAATGCACTTATCAGTCAAGCAACCAACTATTTTCTCCATATATTCAGTGTTATTTACTGGAGACAAAGTGTGTAACATCAGCATAAGAGAGCTTCACTGCCTTGACAACACTGCCCCTCTCTGTATGAACACCTTTATTACATGTCTTCAACTTCAACTTATTTAGTGTCCATTTAATTCCATCCAGTAAGGAGAAGTCCCATATATTATCTGCAAAGTCGATTTATCAGCTTTATCACAGTAATTATATTATCATCTAGTTATAAAAGCAATTTTTATGTCTTATTTTATCATACTCTGTTTGAATTTTAAATGCTGTCTAAAATGAAGTCTGCATGCTCATAGTACAAGTTCAATACTGGAATTGTATTAATGGTCAATTGCTGTGTTATATAACTGCAGTTCCTCACTAATCCCGCCTACTCTATATACACAAAGTCAGTGAGGATTAATTCACTTTTTATATTTGATATTTTAAAAACTAACTGTTCTGTTCTCTGTCAGTTAATTCCTATTTGAAAGCATGTAAATGCATCCTGCTGCCACCGAACACGATGTAGCTTGTAGAATTGTTGAATATTTTTGTAAAGAAATTAAGCTTGGAAAGTTCTATTGTGATTAGATGGTCTAAAGACAGATTTTCATGTTTGCTATGAGATACTTGAGTCTAAAGCTGTTTCTAACAGGAATTAAATACAGCTATTAGGCAAATCCCAAACAATTTTTCTTTGGTCCATCAGTACTAAAACTCACTCAAAGTTCTAACCTAAACTCTACAGAGCCAAATAATAACTGTGAACATTATTGGCAAATATGTGAAATATCCAGTTATACTTAACATACATAGCCATTTATTCCCTGCAGGGGGCATACTATAGTAAAGAGTTAGCAAACCTGGCAAACCAGTAAACTGTTTGACTCTCTTTATAATATTTGATCTTTAGTTTCATTTTGACATTGTATTTCTGTGTATTAAACTTCCTAACCTTCACTTGCAGTTCAATAATGATGAAACAGACAGTGAAAGAAAATCACAAATGACTGGTACTTGTAATTAAGAGGATAGGCCTACATGTACTTTTTCCACTACATTAACCTGACAACTGTAACTAGCTTACTAAATTACTTAACGGGCCTACCAGGCACAGGCCCAGGGCCCCCTGGCCTTCACTTGCGAAATGTCATATGTCAAATTAACACGTACTGACCAAGAAGAGACTCAAAATGACCACAAAGAGACACAAAACAACCACGAAGATACAAAACAGGGGTGCCCAGTAACTCAGTGGGAAAAGTGGGCATCCAATGTACAAAGTCAATGTCCTTGCCGCAGCGGCTGTGGGTTTGATTCCCACCTGCAGCCCTTTGCTGCATGTCATTCTCTTCCCCCTAATGCTTAAAAACTGTCCTAATAATATAATAAATAATAAAAGCAAAAGGCCAAAACAGAAATCTTGAAAAAAAAGACTCAAAACAGCCACAAGGAGATACAAAATTACTACAAAACAACACTTAACAACCAACAGAGACACAAAATTACCTCAAACAGACCCAAACGACTACAAAAAGATGCAAAACCACCATGAGGAGACACAAAACCGCAAAAGATGCATAATAACTACTAAAAGATGCAAAACCACAAACTCTGAGTGTCTTGCTCCTACAGTAGGAGCCACTCAAAAGTTCCCGTTTCCATGACTGAACCTCGGCAGGTCCGTGCCAGATCCGTGACGGCTCCGTGCAAGGCTGCCGCCTGCTCTGTGGAGTTAATTCAATCCCCCGCGATGACGTAGGAAATGCAGCCCTGACTTGTAACGCCCCTAGAGACCTGTGTGAAAACCAGTTGCAATGCTTCATTTGTCCACGGGGAGGAGCAGTGATTATCACCAAAATACTGTAATATCTGCAGATTTGGGAAAGACGGCTTATCAGCTGGTCCATGGCTCCACGGAGCCACTATTTAGCCTTGTAGGATTTTATGACTAGGTCGAATTACAACTACTGTATGCAACCCATATTTTTTTAAAGTAATATTACCATGTGAAAAGGCAGCCGTGGACCACACTTGGCCACAATGACACACACACACTCACTCACTCAGGCGTCGCGGTGTGTCACGGCTGGTAAAAATGTTATTTAATAAGCTCACCAGCAATTTGTCTTTGTAGAAAGAGTGTCCCTGGTACTCTGGATAATCCACAGACCTCACTGTCAATATTTTATGTCATAGGGACTGTTTCTGAAAAGATGTGTTGCTTTTGAATCTGTTAAATGTAAATGCCTTCCACCGTATTGGAGGGTGGAGGCATCAATATCAGATATCTCCGCATGGCGAGATAGCCATGCGTCAGCCAGGACGCGCATCTCTACTGTGTAGCCTCCTGCTCAGACGCAGGCAGCATATATTTCCCTCTCTGCACAGAGATGCATTTATTTATAGTAACCACGTTTTATAGTGAGCAGCATATAGCCTACATGTCCTCTACAAATCCTGACCAAGTTTGGATGAACGAGTCACACGCAATCTGACAGGAAACGAAGGCTGTTTATTTTACAATATCAGAATAATTAAGTTAATAAAGCTACGAAACGAAAAATCACAAAATCATCGAAAAAACTCCATATAGCCTTAAAAGGCTCAGGGCCGAATTCACAAAGGATTGTGTGGCTTTTGCGGCCGCTAAACCGGTAAAAATGGAGCAAACAGATACCGCCTAATTCACAAAGCACGCGCAGAGGGTGAAATGCTCCACTAACTGCGCTGCCAAGCAGATTGCGTCTCGGTGCTCCGGTGTTATTTGCACGTATTTAAATGAGGTAATATGCATATATTTGGCGGAAAAATGGCCCTTTCTATGCAAATGAGCCTCATTGATACACAACGTCTAATTCACTAACACCAGCGCAAATAGCCACACGCAGTTTGAGTGAAGTAAATAACGTCTTTAGAAAGCTGGTGCAAACTGGCCGCTCCTCTGTGGAAGCCTCTTGCCCAGACTTTCCAGTGATCGTGGCAGCAGTGATCGTCAGTTAAATCAGTTTGTAAATAATATTTTGACATTATTATTATAATCATTATTACTTTAATGGCATCCGAAGATACTGATGCGTTGAACAGATGACAGTCTGCGGTCATTCTCAAAACGCACTTCTGTCACGCACTTCAAAAGCGTAATAGTCAGTAATAAATAACTACAGGCCCATATCAAACTTACCATTTTTAGGAAAGATCATTGAAAAGGTTGTTTTTCAGCAACTTAACACCTTCTTGGAGCAAAACAATTCCTTTGATGCCTTTCAGTCTGGATTTCGAGCACATCACAGCACTGAGACTGCACTTGTAAAAGTTTTAAATGACATTCATCTGAGCAGTGATGCATCAAAGATTTCGGTTCTGGTATTACTGGACCTCAGTGCTGCATTTGACACAGGTGACCATAAGATACTGCTCAACAGACTAGAAAAGTTTGTGGGACTTTCTGGCACTGTGCTAAATTGGTTTAAATCTTATTTACAAGACAGGGATTTCTTTGTGTCACTTGGCAATTATGATCTGTGCGAACAAAAATTACATGTGGAGTTCCTCAATGGTCCATTCTTGGGCCTCTTCTGTTCAACATCTATATGCTCCCTCTTGCTCAGATTATGGAATATCATAACATCTCCTACCATACTTATGCAGATGACACACAACTTTACGTAACAGTGTCACCAGATGACTACAGTCCCCTACATCTGCTAAATAAGTGCATTGACAAAATCAATACATGGATGTGCCAGAATTTTCTACAACGAAACACAGACAAAACTGAGATAGTTGTTTTTGGCCCCAAAGAACAAAGATCAATAGTCAGTGCTCACCTTGATGCCATGACAATAAAACCTACAAATCAAGCCAGAAATCTTGGTGTAGTTCTGGACTCGGACCTAAATTTCAATAGTCACATTAAGACAATTACTAAATCATCCTACTACCACCTTAAAAACATAGCAAGAATAAAAGAATTTCTGTCTAAACAAGATACAGAAAAACTTGTTCATGCCTTCATTTTCAGCAGGCTGGACTATTGTAACGGTGTCTTCACAGGCCTGAGTAAAAAATCAATCAGACAACTGCAGCTCGTCCAGAACGCTGCTGCCAGAGTCCTCACCAACACCAAGATAGTGGAGCACATTACACCAGTGCTTAAGTCACTGCACTGGCTTCCTGTGTGTCAAAGGATAGACTTTAAAATCTTGTTACTTGTCTATAGAGCACTAAATGGTCTCGGGCCTAAATACATCTCTGATATACTTGTACGTTATGAAGCATCTAGACCCCTCAGATCATCTGGAACAGGTTTACTCAGTGTTCCCAGGATCAAAACTAAGGTGAAGGTGAAGGTGAAGCAACCTTTAGTTTCTATGCTCCCCGCCTGTGGAACAAACTTCCAGGATGTCTGAGGTCGGCTGAAACTGGCAACTCATTTAAATCAGGGCTTAAAACATTACTATTTACTGCAGCTTACCAGTGAACTAGATATGTAACTTATTGTTGGATAATCTGTAGCTATTGTTTTTATATTTGTCTGCTGTTGCTTTTGCTTTATGTTTGCTTTTTAAATGCATTTTCTGCACTGTTTTTAACTATTTATTTTCTTGCTTTTAGCTCTTGTTTTTAATGATCAATTGTTTTTAATGTATTTCTCTTGTAAAGCACATTGAATTGCCTTGTGTATGAATGGTGCTATATAAATAAAATTGCCTTGCCTTGCCTTGCCTTGCCTTGCCTTGGTATATCATTAGCCCAATATCCTTTGTGAATAGGACAACCTGATCTCACAGAAATATGTGAAATGACCACGACCTCTTAACACCGCATTCCGTGGTGGGAGCACGTACAGTAGGAGCCTCTCAAAAGTTCCCCTGTTTCCATGAGCCAGAGCCTTCAGCTATCAGGCTCCTCTCCTGTGGAACCATCTTCCTGTTACAGTCCAGGAGGCAGACACCATCTCCACATTTAAGACTAGACTTAAAGTGATAGTTCAGGTTTTTGGACACGAAGTTGTGTGAAACACTGACCATCTGTTCTGATGTGATGGTGTCACTACTGTCAACGAGCCTCCTGCCCTGAGAAATCGCCCGTAGCTTACCGGAGAAAAACTAGTTCTGAAGATGTACAGGGGACACGTAACCAAAAGGTTTTAAGCTACAAAAAAGTATGCATGTGTTTTGTTAGACTATTTCAATAATTTTAAAACATCCCCGCATTACGTCAGACCTTGCTATCAATTGGGACTATTTTCTGGCCAGTATCACTCTGCCGTGCAGGCCTGCAAGACAGCACGCCAACAGAAATCAATAAGACAGTTCATCACCACGCCATGCAGGTGCGCAGGATAGCAATGGCTAACGAAAACTTCATCGGCTGTTTCCAACAGAGAACCAGTAGGCTATTATTAGTGAGGAAAAAGCTGTACTAGCCCTATATATACCTACTACTACAGCGCAAACACATGATAGTTCGGCTTTATTAGACATTTGATATAATCAGTAGATCTATCTTTTACAACTCTATTTAACAACAAGCCGCAAAAAACCTACCGTCCCAAAAACGCCGTTTTTAGAGTACTATCGAAAATATCTGAAATTTGCCAACATCCTTGCTTTTTTTCTTAACATAGTTCATCTAGGTGCAGTGTAATAACTACTTCAGCTTTACTAGATATTAGATATATTCAGTAGATCTATCTTTTTACGACCCTATTTTACAAGCCGCATACACCTACCATCCCAAAAACGCTGTTTCTAGCATATTAGCTAAAATATCGAAAATTAGCCGACATCTTTACTTTTTCTTAACATAGTTCATCTAGGTGCAGTGTAATAACTAGTTCGGCTTTACTAGATATTAGATATACTGGGTAGATATATCTTTTTACAACCCTATTTAGAGCCCTACTTTGCAAATCAGAAGAACTACAACTATGTTGCTGATATGTATGAAGCTGCATGGCGCGGTCCCAGGGAACTGTAGTTTTAAAAAAATATAAGTGTTTTTCCTAGATTTGGAAGTTGTAAATACTGAATTGAGAGTACACTGTGGACTTTAACCCTTGTGTTCCCCTTCAAAAAAGTTACATCCATGACCCTTCAAGTGGACAAAAATGTCCATTTTCTAGAAACTTTTGTAGTGTCCAACAAAAGGTCACAGGGGGGTGATTTTTTGCATGGGGGTGTCATTCTGGGTGAAATTTCAAAATCCCAACTTTCAGCACGAAAATCCATTATTTGACCCTGTCATGCTTTTTTATCCCATCCATTACCCTTCAAGTGGACAAAAATGTCCATTTTCTAGAAAGTGTCCAACAAAAGGACACAGGGGGGTGATTTTTGGCAAGGGGGGGTCATTTTGGGTTAAATTTGAAAATCCCAACTTTCAGCATGAAAATCCATTATTTGAACCTGTAATGCATTTTTATCCTATCCATGACCCTTCAAGTGGACAAAAATGTCCCCCTGTCATTTAGCCATTTGTTATTGTTGCTGGGTTGCTGTTACTGTTGCTCATAATCTGCCCATAGTCACTAGTTACTGTAATATTCTGTGTATAATAATAAAAAACTGAATAGGACCATTCTGCATAAAAGGTACTTTCACTTTTGTTACTTTAAATATATGTTGCTGATAATATTTCAGCGTTTTTAATAAACTAAATAATGTAATATTTTGTTCAGTTGGACACATAACCATTGCAATACTTCTTGACATCCACCACGATATGACATGCACTTGCACACAGCAGTGAGTCATTACAATGGGCGTCTGTGTTGCAGTCTTATCATCAGAGCTGCAGCTGGTCATATGACTGTTATTATTCCTACATGGCTCAACCCATACTTCGGTTCATTTAAGCAGGAATTTATAAAGACGCTCTCTCAGACCCTAGAGGGCACCTTCTTGGACGCAACTTTGTGGTGAGTCGTTTTTTAAACCCTTAACAGCTGCATGTAGGTTTCATTTCATGTCTCAGCTATGCAAAAATATTTTTCATATTAAGGAGGTCTGTCTGTGTTTATTTGGAGTCGCTACACTCTTAACTTCCGTAATCGGCGCTAAGCCCCATAGACATATATACATAGACGCCGCATCTAGTGCCTGAGCGCGTCCTTGGCCGGCCGCCATCTTGGATGGGTCTCGCTTCGCCTCCACAGTGCATTCACTTCTATTGAGGAAGTAAAATAGAATAACTCACTGAATTTTCAACTGATTTTCACGCGGTTTGGTTTGTTACAAACAGCACACATGTAGTTATGATACAGGATGCTTTCGTACATTAAAAATGCGGGATTTCATGCTTTAATACTTTGTGCAGATAGCAACAGCATGTTATTTAGGTCACAACACAGTTATTTTATTCACCTCAACCCCAGAGTGCGATATATATATATATATATATATATATATATATATATATATATATATATATATATCCATCGCACTATATATACTATATAGATAGATAGATATATAGATATATAGACATAGATACACACACACACACACACATATACATATATATATATATATATACACGTACATACATACATACATATATATATATATATATATATATATATATAGGCTATACTGTATAAACACAATATATACAATACAAAACATAGTATAGCATATTAATACATTTATTAATATATTTTAATAAAGAAAAAGCTTGATTGAGTTTATTTCTCACACACACTCACTCTCTTTTATACCCACAGCCATCAGACTTAATAATTCTTTGTTAAATAGATGATCTTACAGACTTCTTTAAAATTTCCTTTGGGGATTAATAAAGTTCTTCTTATTCTTATTACACTGACTGCTGTGATCCCTCAAAAGTAGTAAAAAAAACATTTTCAATATTTACATAAACACTGAAATTAATTTTGGTATTGGTATTATAACTATGAAAATGGGACTGTGGTCAAGATAATCTGAAAAAAGATACAGAAGGATGAGCAGCAGGGGATATTTGCAGCACAGCTGGTGGAAAAGTGAATATGTGCACAAAGGTGCGCTATACATAATATGCTATACTATGTTTTGTATTGTGTATACAGTATGTTTATAGTATTTATATACTGTGTAAGCATGAAATCCCGCATTTTTAATGTACGAAAGCATCCTGTATCATAACTACATGTGTGCCGTTTGTAACAAACCAAACCGCGTGAAAATCAGTTAAAAATTCAGTGAGTTATTCTATTTTACTTGTGCATACAGATCCTTCCTCAATAGAAGTGAATGCATTGTGGAGGCGAAGCGAGACCCATCCAAGATGGCGGCCGGCGAGGACGTCGGCTCTGATAGGCAGCGGCAGTCAATGCGGCGTCTATGTATATATGTCTATGCTAAGCCCTATGTTAGTCACATGATGGTTTTGGGATGGCTCATAGTATGTCGACGGAAACACGACATACGTCCGCCACACCAGGTTGGACATAGTGTTTCCATCGCAGTGTTGCTTCGCCTCTACTCGCAGTGTTACGGTAAAGCGCTAAACCAACACGGAAGAGCTTGGGAACAGATTAACTGCATGTATCGCAGTTGTCGTTGAAGGGATGGCTTTTCGTAATTTTAACAAAGAGGCACTGGCTGGATCCATCACAATCGGAGTTATTTTAGTCGCAGGTTATGTCTTTGGTAAGGGCGAAGCTGACAGACCTGACTTTAAAGCTTTATAACGACGCTAATACACATTGAGGTAACCTAGCAGCATATGAAAGTGTGTGTAGGGGGATTTAAACCTGGAGATGGCAGTGAGAAATAACAGTGTTAGGATTATTATAGTTACTTTAATTCGCTTTGTATTTTCATTTCGTTCCTTAAATTTTTGTTTTCAGGTCAGCTTAGTTAACGTTACAGATGATTTCCACAGTGGGTTTCCTTGTTTCAGTTTCATTTTAATTGTTTGAAAGTGTTCAGATTTAGTTTAGTTTAAGTTAGCCATATCAAGTTTTAGTTTTTTCAGTCAGTCTTAATTGTACATGGTTGTATTTGTAAGGGGAAAGAAGTAGTTCAGAAACACTTTGTTTAGGCAGGTGACCGACAGTCATATACACATATTAACAGCTGCATGTGGGTTTTATTTCATGTCTTTGCAACATGTTTTTAATTTTAAAGAAATCTGTCTAGTCCATTTAGCAGTTATTAAATATGTATTTGACTTATAACACATGTCCCCTGTGTTTAGTTGGAGTCGCTACACTTTGCGTAATTTTTACAAAGAGGCACTGGCTGGTTCCATCACACTCCAAGTTATTTTAGTCGCAGGTTATGACATTTCCTGTAAATTTTTACACAACTTTGACCATTACTTTAGTTTTTACATGACATACACTTTAAGTAATAAGTGGATCTTCAGGTGTTTATATAGATCAGTCTGACCGGGTTATGTGAACAGCATACAATCAGGTCCATAATTATTTGGACAATGATACAGTTGTCGTCATTTTGGCTCTGTACACCACCACAATGGGTTTTAAATGAAACAATGAATACCTGCTTAAAGTGCAGACTCTCAGCTTTCATTTAAGGCTTTTTTCAAAAATGTAGTATGAACCGTGTAGGAATTACAACCATTTCTTCACACAGTCCCCCAACTTTAAGGGCTCATAAGTATTTGGACAAACTAACATAATCATCAATTAAACAGTCAGTTTTAATACTTGGTTGCAAATCCTTTACAGTCAATGACTGCCTGAAGTGTTGGACCCATAGACATCATCAGATGCTGGGTTTCTTCCCTGGTGATGCTCTGCCAGCCCTTTACTGCAGCCGTCTGCACTTCCTGCTTGTGTTTTGGGTGTTTTGCCCTCAGTTTTGGCTTCAGCAAGAGAAACGCATGCTCAGTTGGATTCAGGTCAGATGATATGACTTGGCCATTGCAGAACATTCCACTTCTTTGCCTTAAAAATGTCTTTGGTTGCTTTTGCAGTATGCTTCAGGTCAATGTCCATCTGCACTGTGAAGCATCGTCCAATGAGTTTTGAAGCATTTGGTTGAATCTGAGCAGATAATGTAGCCCCAAACACTTCAGCTTTCATCCTGCTGCTCTTGTAAGCAAGACAAGACTTCACTAGAATAAATACAGAGGGTTTATCACAAGATGCAAACCATTGGTTAGCCTTAAAAATGGAAGGCCAGATTAGAGTTTGTCAAAAACCATCTAAAAAGCCTGTACAGTTGTGGAACAGCATACTATGGACAGATAAAACAAAGATCAACTACCAGAATGATGGGAAGACAAGAGAAGGAAGAAGGGAAGGAACTGCTCATGATCCAAAGCACACCACCTCATCAGTGAAGCATGGTGGAGGTACTGTTATGTCATGGCCATGTATGGCTGCCAGTGGAACTGGTTCTCTTGTATTTATTGATGATGTGACTGCTGAGAAGAGCAGCAGGATGAAGGCTGAAGTGTTTGGGGCTACATTATCTGCTCAGATTCAACCAAATGCTTCAAAACTCATTGGACGATGCCTCACAGTGCAGATGGACATTGACCTGAAGCATACTGCAAAAGCAACCAAAGACATTTTTAAGGCAAAGAAGTGGAATGTTCTGCAACAGCCAAGTCATATCATCTGACCTGAATCCAACTGAGCATGCGTTTCTCTTGCTGAAGCCAAAACTGAGGGCAAAACACCCAAAACACAAGCAGGAAGTGCAGACGGCTACAGTAAAGGGCTGGCAGAGCATCACCAGGGAAGAAGCCCAGCATCTGATGATGCCTATGTGTCCAACACTTCAGGCAGTCATTGACTGTAAAGGATTTGCAACCAAGTATTAAAACTGACTGTTTAATTGATGATTATGTCAGTTTGTCCAAATACTTATGAGCCCTTAAAGTTGGGGGACTGTGTGAAGAAATGGTTGTAATTCCTACACGGTTCACACTACATTTTTGAAAAAAGCCTTAAATGAAAGCTGAGAGTCTGCACTTTAAGCAGGTATTCATTGTTTCATTTAAAACCCATTGTGGTGGTGTACAGAGCCAAAATGACAACAACTGTATCATTGTCCAAATAATTATGGACCTGACTGTATATCTCAATCCTCACTCAGAGAAAAAACAAAGCTTTGCGGAGCAACGTTCCTGTGGGCTTCGGCAACACTAAACCCCCGAGCTTGCCTGAGGCACAAACCCACTACTTTTAAATATCCCAATGAGAGAGACTCTCACTGCAGCCTGTTTTAGTTTGTTCTGAAAATGTCAGCACGTAACTTTTGGTTTTTAAAAACAGTGTACCAAAAATGTTTGCTGGAAACAGGGCTTAATAGCCTTGGTGGACAGAGGGGAAAACGAGGCAGTTAGAAAATAAATATTCTCCCTTAGGTTTTGTTTATGCGACAATAATATACTACCACCATTGTGGATTTCTTTATACTTTGAACTTTTCCATTTTCCATAAAAATATGAGCAAAAGTATTAAGATTTATGTAGGTGTTAGTAGGTGAACTAAAACAAGTATGCATGATCATATCAATCCTATTTTTCACTTCATACAGTGTGGTGTGACTTCCAGAGACACTGCCTGAAGTTTACAGAGTTGTGTAAAATAAAAACCCTGTACAGCGCTGCACAGTACGAAATCATTATTACTTATTCACTGTCCTTTCAGCTTCTGTTGATTCTTGTAATGGTAAATACAAAGCTGCAATGCCTCTGAAAAACTTAAATATCCAGTGATGACCAGGCAGTGAAAGCATAGGGACACGGACATACTCAGAATGTGTTAGACTAGACTGATGCATTGTATTTTCCTCAAGACATAAAGCTATATTGTCTTACAATTTCCAGTCTTCGTGTCTTTAACTGGATCTGTTGCTGCTGGCACAATAATTACATTTCCCCTCTGAGATCATTTAAGTTAGATCTAATCTAAATCAAATAACCACTGTACATTAACTAGACAAGACCTCAGTTTCCTGTAAGACCTCTAAGCTGGATGGTAGGTCGAATGGCATGATGTTAACGATTGTAACATTCTTATAATTGTTTCCTGGTTTATCATGTTTGCCCTCAGGGAAAAAGAGATTTCTCAGAATGAACACCTTCAAAAGTCACAGCGGGGGAAAAAACAACCCACTCATTCAATATGTCGTCAATCACTCTTTGAGGGAACATCCGGTCCTGAAGAAACTCAGACTGGTAAGCACGTCTCTCTGTCTGGAATACAGATGTGCTCTGGCATAATTCAGCACTCTATGTCATAAGATGCAATCATATTTCAGGGTGTAATTTGTGAATCTAATGCAACTGGTTTCCGCTCATTACTTTCAGAGGACAATGGAAGAGTCCATGAACTTCATGATGGTCTCCTGTGAGCAGTCGCAGTTCATGGCCAATCTTGCAAAACTCATCAAAACCAAGAAAGCATTAGAGATTGGTAAGGGCCATCACATCTAGTCTCTGAAGCATGTACACGTCGTGATTAAGATTCAACAATCGAACTTGTTCAGCCACACAAGTAACTTTACATGCACAGAGGAAGGATGTCCATCCAATCAACCAACCAACCACAAGATGTCACATTACATTTTGTAATGTATTTTTGCCTTATCTTAAAGACAAGGACACAACATAGTGTAATGACCTCTCCTTTCATTGCGCTGCAGTGCTGTCACAGCAGTGCTACCACTTTTCTTAGCAGACCATGACCCCTCTGCTCTAACCCTAACCACTTCCAACCTTGACACGTCAACCTGGCGAGTAATAGCCAATCACACCAGCACAGTCCTACTGCTTTTCCAAGACAAGTAGCAGGATCTATAATAACAAGTCACACCTATACTTCCCCTGTCTGAAGTCTTTTTCAGGCACATGCACATGTCTAAAGCTGATTAGAAACCTAGGTACACTTTTGTGGCCAGGAAACCAGCCTTCATGAGAAATCTACTTGGGGCAAACAGGTTTCTCTATTTCCCTATCACGACTACAAATCCAGGTTTCTTGTATGATATTTAAGAAATCAGATAACTTCAGAAACCTTACTGTAACCTGATAAATTAAGTTTAACACACTGCCTGAACAAAACCAGAATGTTATTTGGATTTACTTTTTTTGCCCTTTCTGTTGTCATCCATCATGCTGATTTTAGCGCCCTCTCATTGCAGGAGTGTACACAGGTTACAACACTGTGAACATTGCACTGACTTTGCCTGACGATGGAGTCATAGTGGCATGTGATATCAGTGAAGACTTCACCAACATTGGCAAACCTTTCTGGAAAGAGGTACTATTTATATTTATGTTTAAGTATTTGTCAAGACTTTGTATGATGGGATTCAGTGTATGATGTGTAATACTGCTGTATTGTTTCATTATTACATAAGTGCTGATCAGTGCAGAGGATTTTTGATACACCACAGGTAACAGATGTAACTCTGTGCATCTGCATGTGGAGCAGACTTAAGTGTCTGACAGTATTTTGTGTGATAAAGACTACTATTGGACAATCCTGCCAAGACTTTTAAAGGAATATTTAACCCACAAAACCACCATTTCTAAATCAAAGTGATGCAGTGTCAACTTGAATTCCTGAAGAAAACTTCATGAGCATGCCTGCATGGAAAACAGTGAACATATTGATTTATTGATTAATTGGGGACCTGTACAGCTCTCATGTTCAACAAGGTAAAGTCTGGCTTTGAATAAAGCTTTTCTAAGGTTTGCTTTCAGTTTTAAATAGTAAAGGTTTTGCAAAAATGCATGTGTTTGGGAAGTACTTAGGATTAATACGACTTGGATTATACTGTACGAGTTGTGTGAGAATTTGTAAACAGATGGTTTGATATAGTTTTGCTGTTGTTAATTGTGGTCCTCAATCAATCAATAAATCCATATGTTTAATAAGTTTTCTTCAGGGCTTCAAGGTAACACTGCGTGACTAATTGAAGTACAAATGGTCACATTGTGAGTGAGGTATTACTTTAATAATCATAAAACCAGTCATCTTAAAAATGATTTGAAGAGAGACTGCTCATTACAGGGTTATTATTTTCTGGTATTTAATGGTAAATCTGATTACATGCTTGTTCATACACATTCTTGTATTTCTGAGCAACTAAAAAATATATATATTTTAGCTTATGTTCAATACGTAATCCTACAGTCAGCTGTAACCACGCTGATAACTCAATACCTAATTCTGATTAATTCAGGAAAAAGACAAAACCAGGGTACTGCAAATAGCATGTTTGCAAAACTGATTAAAAAACAGAATGAATATTGTCATGCATGTAAATACATTAACAAAAGACATCCTGATATACTGCAATACATAATTTCTTATCTGTCACCAGACAATGTATCTGCTGCACTTTTACTTTTAAAAATATTCTTGTCTTTGTTTGTTTACAGGCTGGAGTCGAGCAAAAAATTGACCTACGTATCCAGCCAGCAGTGAAAACTCTAGGTACAGTAATACATCTCTTTTTTGACTTACTGTTATAAATTTTAAAGGAGATATACAATTTCCCAATGAAAAATTAATAAAAGTCATTCCAGAGGGCTTGTATGAAACTTAAATGATTTTTTAATAATGAGTCTGACAGAACTTATATACCACCATCACTGTGGCTTTCTTCATACTTTAAACTTTTCAATTTGGGGGTTATGATATTTATGAGGTTAGAATGTAAGTGATGCATTGAGGGTTTTGAATTTGTTACCTAACCTTGAGTCCACCGCTACCTTAAAGCACCTTCCATACATGAGTTATATGTTAAATCCTTTGCTGTACCAGGGTGTTACATGGAGAGAAAAACATTAGCAAAAGAATTAACATTTATGCAGTTTTTAGCAGTTGAACAAAAAAAAAGTATGCATGACCATGTCAGTATGGTGTATTTTCTAGAGACACTGCCTCAAGTTTTTAGAGTTGTACAGATAAAACAAAAAAAATATCAAAGTCATTCCAGAGGGCTTGTATGTGCCTTAATTTGATTTTTGAAATAACACATCTCAATGTGATTCATGGTATTTCTATTTGCTACAGTCTAAAGTCCAGATGTGATTTTGTCTAAACCCAGTGTGTCATCTAAATGCCACTTGAGGTCAAAATCTTTCATCATATACACCAATCAGCCAAAACATTAAAACCACTGACAGGTGACGTGAATAACTTTGATTATTTTGTTCCAATGCATTGTTCTGCTGGGAAACCTTTGGTTCTGGTATCCATGCGGATACCACCTGGCATGTTCCACCCACTCAAACACCATTGTAGACCAAGTACCCCCCCCCCCCAGTACTACAGTCTAGACCTCAAGCGGACTTCCTGCAGACTTCCAGAGAGTCCTCTTGAGGTGCAGATTTCAGCAGACTTCACTGATTTCATAACCCACAATTCATTGCAATATGGATGTGATGTTGTGGGTTTTTCAACTGCCAAAAAAGAAAAAACTTATGAGCGTGTTAAATAGTTATTGATAATTAGGCCCATTAAAATTCTACTTGAATTGAGTAGGCCAGAAATAATATTCAACCACATCATGATTAATAGATATCTATAAGTATAGGCTGTAGAGGGAATGAAAATGCATTTTATTATTGCCTCCTATCAGGCAGGCAGTGTAATGGGCTGAAAAACTGTCCGAAAAACAACAAAAAAAAAGGTCTTCTAGTGTAAGTAATACCCAATATATTGAGTTATAATCTTGTTCTTATTTACAAACATTTCTTTTTTGAAACATGTACATGGGATTTATATCTTGTTATCTGCAGGAGCGGATGAGAAGTACTACTAATCAACTTCTATGACATATATATGAATATTACAACAGCTATAGTTGAACGTTTATAAGTTCATATACAGTAAATTGATGAACAGTGCCTACTCATTAGTCCCTGCAGATAACGAAGATATAAATCTCATGTATAGCCTTTTTGTGACTGAACTTACAGTACCAGTCTAAAGTTTGGAACACACTTTCCCATTTACTTGAATGTGTCCAAACTTTTGACTGGTACTGTAAATGTAGTCCAGAGGGTGTCATTTGGATTCAGCTTGTCAAACTTTGTTTTTTAAGTGTGGGATGGGCTCATTATTGCCCCTTGTGGCGGGTGGAGGGAAAACACAAACCACAACTGCGTTTTCCACAGACTACAAAACTTCCTTAAACGACGCAAAGGTGAGATTAAGGGTTCATTTTAACTACAATTAAAAGTTCAGCTACACTTCAAGTAAGATAAATAACCCTCAGTGTTTAGTTTCATGGTTTTTCTTGAACTATTTCACTCGCAATTAGCGGTAGAAGCATGTCAACTTGCTCTGACAGCTGAAATCAAGTCCCTCAATTAGCCAGGTCCAACAGTGCGAGCAGCTGCGTTGTTGCTAAACCCAGATGCTAATTAGCACAGCTTGTTTTACCCACTCATATAACACGGTAAGCTACCAAAATGTAGCATAGATAACGGCAGCTAACGGCTACGTCAGTTTAGGTAACTTACCAGGGTAACGTTAACGGTTGTCCCGTCAGGAAGTTACGGGTGCTGCTCTTCTCTTTATCCTTCGCGGTCCTTAAAAACTAAAAACTTAATTCTTCCCGAAAACACTCGAATATTCGTGATTTAGCATTTTAGCTTTAGTTTCTGGAGTTATTTTTTCTTTACGTGAATCAACTGTTAAACGGCGGAGTGACCGTGACAACGTATGGTGACGTCATGTGCTAATCATCAGCATCACCTGCTCAGCTGTGTAGAAATATGCACACAACAGACCCTGAATGTAATGTAAGCAAATAACTTGTTTGTATTATTTATGTTGTATTATTTATAATTTTTATTTAAATTTGTATCGGTTGAGTATTTTATTTTTCCCTTTATTTTGGCTGACATCCTTTTTTTTTTCTTTTTTTTCCTACTCAGTTTCATTTTTTATTTTATTATTTTTCTTTTAGATTTAATGCACATTCAACAAGGGAAAACCAGAGTATGAAATAAACAAGACACACACAAAAAAACAGTACAAACAGTAATCATAGAGAAAAAAAAACTATATATATATATATATATATATATATATATATATATATATAAATATTTTAAATTGAATTGACATATGACAGAGGACAGCACACTGACGTACTACAGTTAGCATACAAACTGATAAATAATAACACAAGGACACTACACACAAATACAAAATCAAACTAAATGGTGCAGCAGTGCAGAGTAAATACAATAAAGTTCATTCATAAACCATTTTCCTGAGATAAATCTTGTAGAAAACCAGGGTCCATCTTTTCCATGGTGATTCACAAAGAGCTGAAGCCTCTAATCAGTTATCTACACTAAAACAATTTGATTTGTGTGTTTTCCAGGTCATCATAATGATTCGTTTAACTGTCATAAAAGCTAGAGCAATAATGCGTTAGACTGATGGACACCAAGGTATTTTCACATCCAGGATAGAAGACAAACTTAATATCACCTTGTCCCAAAAACATCTCACTGGGGGACAATGCCACAACAGATGCATGGGTGATCCTACCTCACCACAAACATGCCCATGTAAATGTGAAAGGGAGTGATCAATTTTTATTGGTGTAACTCAAAATTTTTGAATAAGGTTTATTAAACAATAAAGTTATCAGGATCACGTGGCCTTTCCGTACCTGGAGTGCTTATTTATTTTTATTCAGCACTGATAATTTCACTCATCAAAATTAAATGTCATTATGTCATCTAGTGTTATCACAAAAGATTTGCATCCATCTTGTTTCAGATGATCTCTTGTCAGACGGCCAGGCGGAAACATTTGACTTTGCCTTCATCGATGCAGACAAAGTCAATTATGACAGCTACTACGAAAAGTCTCTGCAACTGCTGAGGAAAGGGGGCGTCATCGCCATCGACAATGTAAGGCCTTCACCCAAGAACGATATTTGACTTCTTGCAGTTAACCACCTCATGGTCTGAGCTTTGTTTTTTTCTGGTCTCGCAGGTGTTGTGGGGTGGAAAGGTGTTGAATCCGAGCCCCGGTGATGAGGACACAGTGGCCATTGACAAGCTGAACAAGAAGTTGCACCGAGATGCTCGAATCAACCTGAGCATGCTCCCAGTGGGAGATGGGCTCACAATAGCAATCAAATTGTAGGACATAAGTCTGATAAGTGCAGTGATTCGTAGGCTCTGGAAGTTAACTCTAAGATCATGTATGTCCTTTTAATGTTAGATGACACATGGTGAAGGTAGCTGAAACATCTCACTAGAGATTAGTGTGGAAATTAATGAACACTATTGTTAAGTGTGATCATTTGTTTAACATTAATAACAGAAAGTGCTGTAATTAATGGCATCGTGAAAACATTTTATTAAAAAACTAACTGTACACTCCATTTTGTTTTCATCCTGCATTATCATTTCCCCAAATTGCTTTCTGCTGTGTAATTATATAATGTTGCCAAATAACAGGAGAGGATGAAGATTGACTTCAGGACTTTATTGCAAAGGTTAGACACACGCCAACACACAAATCGCTTCCTGATTAGTGTCACAGTCTTCAGAAATGGGAAGAAAAGTGAATGATTCACTCGGATATTCTTTCACACGAGTCACACTGAAGGAAAAAAAATAAACCCATTTAGCATTGTCTTGCAACTTAGAAGCAGGTATTTAAGGTAGCTGAGGTCTCAAAGTCGTCATACAGCGTGATTAAGCCTCTCTAGGAAGATAAGTGAAGACCAGCTGCTAAAGTGGCTTCGATCTTGATAAGCATATTTTGTTGGGAGTAAACCTCCCAACAGGTAGAACATCACTACTGAAATACAAAGAAAATGTGCAAATAAAACAGGAGAAAGAGCTTAAATAAAGATATATTCTACTGTGCAAATTAACGGCTCAGATTTACATTCTACATTATCACACTTCAGCAAAATAACAAGGTTTTTTTTAAACCATTCCTGGACAAGGTGCACCCAGAGGAGAGTTTATCACTATTGAGGATATATTGGCAGAAGGAGTAACTGACAAATACATGTGATTGAAACATGATTACTTATTGGAACCACGATAAAAGGAGGCTGGTAGAAAGGTCTCCGTTTTAACAGTGCTCGGGAACTGGGCTCCTTTTTTTTGTTTTGGCCTCATCTCTTTAAAATATCTGTTGCTGAACAGGCGGGAACGCTCAGGATCAGACTTAGCTCATACTTCTCTTCTTGTTATGGAACAACGGAGCAAATCCTCATGCCTCCAACTCCAGGCCCAGACCAAGTTTGTGACCACCAGCGTTGATGTTCTTCCCATCCACCAGTGCAGAGAGGGTTAGTTTCATACCTGAGATACAAAAATAGAAAAAAATACATTTGTATTTAACAAAAAAAAAGGGTCCATTGCATTTTTAACTGTATATTAGACAAGGGACGGTTCTTACCAGGCCGGAGAGTCTGGGTGTACCCAATTCCTACCAAGCTGGCATTGTTCACCTTAGCCTGGAGAGAAAGCATCAAATTGTTAAGCCCAGTTCAGACCAGTGATTCGTGACAAGAGGAAACCATTTTAGAACACTGCAGAAAAAAGTTGCAGCAGAGTGAACTGGCTGTCTGAGTTCGACTCAAGCTGGCTGATGATGTCACCTGCAACTTAGCGTGCCAATTCACCAACGGCTAGTTTTAGAACATAAGGCTTGTCACTTGTTTCTACAGCCAATCAGCTTGTAGTGAAGTCCGCTGGTCAAATCAAAATGACTGCAGACGGCATGTTCGCTTGCTGCGCTTCGCATCAACTAACTAATTGGCGCTGCTTACTCATATTACTCTGCTGTATTTATTATGAATACAGTCCATCTGATGCTCATTTTGTTTGTGTTTTTCACCATTTCATCACTACTACAAATGCAACTGTAGCCAGTATCTCACTATCACTATCCTCATTCATATTTTAAGAAGCTACAAATTATTTTCAGCCACAAAATAAGCCTGAAAAGCTGCAAACAGAGCGGAGCTACAGAGAGTTGTTGCATCAACTTGATACACCGTCTCATTGTATTGGTGTGAACTGCCAGGTTTTTAGAGCGTTGCAGAACAGCGCTTTGCAAGTAGTTGTGTTATTCAACTAATCCTGTCATGATCTTTGGTCTGAACTGGGCTTTAAGCTAAGATTAAGAGTGTCACAATCAGAACCAGATTCAGAATGAGGTTAACTGTCACACAGGTTTTCCCATTTACAAGGAACTAACCTTGGTGTTTGGTGCATACAATAAACATACTAATAGGGACGTAAAATAAAAAGTGCTGCAAAAGAAATAAAAATACATACAGAACCACCTGCAAGGCTACACAAACTGCATGTACTTCAAATTTGAGAAGCAAACGACAGTTGAGAGAAAAAGTGGAATGTTCAAAAATGTCCTATCTGGCTGCAGATAGGATAGGCAGCACAATTAATCAAAATGTTATCCAATTCACAATATGGCCAAGTGCAATATCCAAATAAGAGAAGCTGTACTTAAAAATGAAAATGCAGAATCACTGTAGTCGCCAAATAATTTTCATGACGTAAGGGAACATGCTTGTTTGGTACAGACCCCAGCAAAAATCACATCACCTTTTTTTTTTCCAAGTGAAAATGAAATGTAAAAATTACCATTCCCACTAAAACTGTAACTCATATTGCAATTGCAATTTTTTTTTTTTTTTTTTACATAGGATGCAGTCTTACTATCTAAACATTTTTTTAAATTCTCACAAACCAAGAAATCCAAAAATAACTGAGCAAAAACCTCCCTTTTATTTATATTTATTTTACATTATCTGAATTTTATTTTTATTATTTATTTATTTTTACGTTATTTTATATTATCTGAATTTATTTATTTTTCTTACTATTATATCATCTAAATTTTATTTTATTTTTTCTTTATTTATTTTTTATTGTATGTTCCTTTTTTGTTTTGTTTTTTCCCTGTCCTGATATGCATGTGTGTGAATGAGGCTCCTGGAGAGGGACAAGGAACCGGTGTGGTCTACGATAATGGGTGGGAGTGGGCTGGAGTGGGGTTTGCAATGGATAACCCCAAAACACTTTTAAAACTAATGCCAATTGTGTTTGTTATTGATTTCTGTGCAAAGAACAATACAGAGATTTGGAGAAAAAAAACCTTGCAAACACCAATCCCTTGTTCCTTGGCTCATGGCCTACTGTCTTACAAAATTTCATGGAACTGTTGTTAACACATTTTTCAGACAGCCCGCTGGCAGACACGGGGGAAAACATAACTTCCTTGGGAGAGGTAAAAACAGAAGAAGACACTTACTGATATGGAGGCACTCGAGTCTAACTGGTATTTGGCAGCAATTCCAAAGCGTGTGCCGTTGCTGCCTGCTGTCCAGGCAAGATTCACAGCAGTCTCCAGTTCGTCGTTCACCTTCTGGTAAATGGATCCCCCGAACTCTGAACCATCATTTCTAAGGGGAAAAAGCAAAACGTGAGCTACATCACTTTCAGTTAATTTACCCATCTTGTTTGAATATGTGTTGATCCTAAAACATACACATTAGTGTGGAGCTGGAAGTCTCCGGTCTTGTAACCGACTGCAAAGTTACTCTGAGTCATCTTTGATTTGGCCGAGTCAAAAGTCATCTGGTAGCCGGCCAGCCAGCCCTCATAGCCAGCCACTGCTGCTCCATGAATGGTAGGACCAGCGAAATCTAAATCCACATCAACACCGACATTTAGGTATTCCCTTTTGTAAGCCGTCTTGACCTTGCCGCTCTTCTTGCTGTGAAGTTAAAAACAGAAAATAAAAAGTAAAGAAGTTAGAAGGGGCGTTCTTTATACAACTATTGCATGTCATGATTTTACAATTAACATATAAACTGCAGCTCACCCAGTGTTTGGTGAAAATGTAGTGTCAAAAGTAAGTTTCAGCCCTTTGGTGATCTAAAGAAGATGAGTCCATCAGTCACACTTAATTTAGAGCTGTTGTATTTGTGGGATGATCAGCAACAGAGCACTTTCAATTTACCTGATCCTCAACACAGACTTCAGTTCCAAGTGTGTTTTCCGTGGTCCACTTCTCAGTGAACGTCAGCCCGTACTCGGCCCACTTGTACTTGGTTTCCAGGGCTCCAGTAACCTTGCTGGTGTCCACGTTGGATGAGCCGGATGTTTTAAACTCCTAAAGTAAATACAGGAGGAAATTAATCAAACGTGGGAACAACAGAGCAAGTTGGAGCAAGTTCATCCACTACAGCTGACAATCATTCTCAAACATTAATACATTACTTAAACAAACATTTTCCACTGTGAGCCCTTAAAACTGGTTATCAAAGCACTGTGACCAAAGTATGTCCTGAACACGACTTGTCAGTGCTCTCTGATGGACAAATTATGACATTACACACATATCTGGCATTTAGTACAGCACTTTTTTGATACTTATTCACCAACATACATGCTGATAACATCCTATCTGTGATAACCTAAAACCAGCTGATAACACCTGCATTGCATTACTGTATATTAATAGTAAGAACTAAACTCACCACTCCGCTTGAAGACTTTGTCTTCACATCAAGCTTAACCATTCCAAAACCTGCAAGGACAATGACAGTGAGGAACAACTTCTTGTGCCTCGTAGTGCATGTCAAACAGCCTGCCTGTCCTCCGAGGGCCAATAAGTACACACTTATAAAACTGCCTTTTATCTTGCTTCCAGTTACCATATCCCTTATTGAAGATGTCCTTTGCTGATTTTCCAAGGTCTGCGTATGCTGGAGGAACTGCCATTTTGCCTGTCAAAAAGCAAAGAGCGTAAATGATCAAAGCATGCATGTGTGTACAGACATGTCAGAAAAATATGCATCTATAAACTATAAAAGGACAGGATTTTTTGAGTTAACCAGGGCCATGGCTATAAATAAGGATGTTGGGGTCATGTTCTCTGCATGTTGTCTGGAATTTGTACATTATAGCTGCTTTGAGGGAATTTACATTATATAATTTAAAAAACGAATTGTTCAGATTGTATGATTTAGGGGGATAAATTGGCAGAAATGGAATATAAGTATGTTTTCTTTACTGTATAATCACCTCTAAATAAGAATTGTTGTGTTTCTGTTACCTTACAATGAGCCTTTTATATCTACATTGGGTTTGGATCCTCAACTATTGAGTCCGTCATGTTGCACTGCCATGTTTCTACAGAAGCCCAAAACAGACAAACCAAACACTGGCTCTAAAAAATGGCCATTTGTGTTTCCGCATTTTTGCATTTTCACGTTGTTCACTGTGGTTAGCAGCCCCTCTGCAAGGAGAGCATCAGAAAAAACACCAATTTGCGTTGTGAAACTGCTTTACTCTGTGTTTTAGCCAGTTTTAATTAGTTGGTCCATTTGTTTTGGAGAGGAAGAGACCTCCATGGATAATTCGGCTCCCGGTAAAAACCTCCTTAATGTCTGGATCTTAAGTTATCAGAGCAAAAAGTTGAGGGTGCATTAGCAGGTGCTGGGCTAGTGGCGGTTCGTCTGCAATGTGCTGAACAGTGTAGGAGAAACACTGTTTTTTGGGGGGTTTTTTAAAAGATATTTTTTGGGACTTCTGGCATTTATTTGACAGGACAGCTATAGCGTTATGGGGGAGAGAGAAAGGGTGAATGACATGCGCCAAAGGGCCGCGGGTTCGAAACAAGCCCGCTGCCACAGTGGCAAGGACACAGTCTTTGTACATGGGGCGCCTGCTCTATCAGATAAGCTAGTGGGTGCTCCAGAGAAACACTGATTTTTAAATAAATCATAAAACTGTGTTTTAATTTGTTTGAATCACCTGGGCCCGTATTCACAATCATTCTGAGAATCCTCTCAGAGAGCTCCTAACTTAGCCTAAAAACTTATAGTAAGGAGTCCTAGCTTAGGAGTGATTTAGGAAAGTTCTCAGAGCGACGAAGGTGCGAAGGTGTGATTGAACCTGTTGCTAGGTGTGATGCTTGCTTTGAACAGATGTGACTGGTTGTCAGCGACACACCCTTTTTGTGAGCCTGCAAGGTGTGGACACTCAGTGGAAATGAAATGAACTGCTGCCTGTAAAAGTGATGTCATTGATGTCATGTGATCACTCTGCTGATGGAAGGTTGAGACAGACCAAAGTCATCACTACTGCACTGTTGCATTTTTCCAGATTTCCAAATATCTTAGTGTTGTGATAATTTTATTTCTGGCATTAGAGCATTAGGTGGGAAATGTGTGCATACCCCTTACGAGATCGACCACACATATTATACCTGCACGATCTGATCTGTGGCATTTAATTAACTCACTGTCATCCAGAATATTTCTCCGACCTCTTTGTGTTTCCACCATTTTCTCCTCTGCTTAACAACCTCTAAAGTCTCTTAAAAGTCCTCCTCCCTACTCCTAACAGTTTTATACCTTAGGATCTCTTTTAATGTCTATAATGCTCTGTGAATAACTTTAATCTTCACAAGGACCTAGTCTTAACTTTAAGGGGAAATTCTAAGAAAACGTTCCAATTCTAAGAATCTTCTAAGATCATCGTCACTAGGAGCAACTCTTAGCACTAGGAAGCTTCGTGAATACGGCCCCTGGTCTGTTTGTTTTGGAAAGGAAGACACCTCTTTGGATGATTCAACTCCAGGTGAAACCCTCCTGAAAATTAACACTGCAGGAATTCAAACCGTGAGAACTTTCAGCTTGTTGCAATCTGCACTCCTCACCACTAGATGGCACTAAATCCCCCTAAATCTTACACACTGTTCCTTTAAGTCATAATGGTAATTTGTAGGCAGATTCCATTAATTTTTGGACTACATTTACTTACAATTGACTGTTTATGGGCCAACAACAAAACATAATGGTTAATGAAATAAAGGAGACAGTATTTAAAACAAAATTTGGGGCAATAATTAAACACTGCATACAGAAAACTTATGATAACTGAAACTTGACTGTATTTCTTAAGTCTTGGCTACAGCTTAGTCAACACTTATTCAAAGTTGTTTTTTAATAATGTTCAAAAGTCCAACATGACATATTTTACTGAATAGTTACAACGTGTTGTCACTGGTCTTATTAATGTTTGTGTTGCCAGACACCTGCACCAGTTGACTCAGAGTCCTACAGTCTCCATTACTCCCAGATTGTGTCGTCACGTCTCCTCAGTTTCAAGGTTAGACCGGAGGCTTTTCTCAAACTGACTGCTTACAGTAAGCACGAACACGACGGTAAACAGCATACCTGACAACCCACCATTTGATATGTGTCTTCTTATTTACAATTTCTAGCATAATTCGACATGAATATAGTTATTAAATCAGCCGGTTGTAGAATAACATCTTAGAAAATGGGGGAATAACGGTGACACTTGACAGATTAGAGGAATTTACTTTGAATTAGATGCGAACACGATTGCAGGTTGTTCGTTCGCCATTCTGATTATTCAAATAGTGAATTATAAGATATACACACTGTCACTGGTGCCTGCTGCAGTATTTTGACGGAGTTTGAACACATGAGGGTGGTAGGGGGCGTCTTCTAGCTAGCAAATGGGACGTTTGATAACCATCTTGTCGACATCCAAACAAAATACAACTTAAGCAGCCCGTGTAATTACACGGTCTGGTACTTACCGAGTGTTACGGTTGCCGATTAAGTTGCTGTGAACTTGAGAGTTAAGAAAAGAGGCAGAAAAGCGGCAGGGGCCGGTGTAGGACGATATGGAGGAGACACCGCAACAAACACCCTCCTGACCTCCGCGCCGAAGGACCCCGAATATAGCTGTTTGTTTTGTGCCTGACTAAAATAAAAACAAGATGACAGTTTCGGATTTTTCGGTCGAGTAGTTAAGTATTTGTTCTATGGTTTGGCAAAGCAACGTAATTCTTGCCATTTGTAAAAGTCAACTTTAGTTGTGGCAAGTGCGTACTACCGGCACACCGGCAACCGGAAGACCGCTACATCACCATGGTAACCGATACGCTATGTAACGTTAAAGGGGAAGTTCGCCCATTTTCAAAATTCATACATTATTCTCATGCTCTCAGACACTACAAAAATATTAGTAAAAATGAAGAACTATCGCCCAAATCCAAAAACTAGAGTGCCAAAACTCAAATATGTGATGTCACAGGGTATGAATACTGTAGCTGCTCCATGGATAATGAATTGGGAAAAGTGACCTACTACACTAAGAGCACCAAAGCTAATATTCTGAGTATATAGGCACATTTTCTGTTTCATAAACTGAGAACTCTACAGTATAACAAAGCTCATTTGTGTATAAAAAGAAAACAATCGTTCTGTAGGTTCACAAAATCAGGCTCCCATTCATCAGCCTCTTTTACACTGCCCGTTCAAGGCGGAAATATCACGCTATTATGCTGCCTGGTGGCTTGTCAGTCACTTGTCAGTCCACAGATCTTCTTGCTTATTAAGGTAAATCAGGGCCAAAAGTTTTGATACTTTTGGGAAAAAATGTAATTAAAAAACTAAAAAGAAGTATAGAAAAAAATCAGGTTAAATATAATTTTGATTCAGTTCTGTAAGTCTTTAAATTAGTTGTTTTAATTTTTCACTTTCATATATATTTTGATACAAGAGGTGTTATGTTTTTTAGATACAAATTTTATACACCTTATTTTTTCACTGTTTTATATCTCAATTTCTACTTTGAGGTCTTTTTTCATGTTCAGATTGTATTCAATTTCAGATTTCGTGGCCTTGATCTGGCTTGGGGGCATGGCATCAGCTGAGAGGGGAATCAGACCATGAGTGACCTCCTGCAGAAAATTTTAAATCTAAAACAAAATTCCTGCATTTCTACACTACCAGCATCAGTCTAGATTAGTCAGATTGAGGGTGATATGAAAACCAAGAAGCATCAATACCAGTTTAGTTGGATTGATTTTTAGAAAAATGGCTGTTTTATATTTGAAATTATATTCGTAAAAATATTATGTAACCTAAACTGGTAGTGGGATGCTATGAGAGCATCTTCAAGGGCAAACAATTTGTGTAAATGAAATAGCCTAACAACACATCACAATATAATTTCAACCTTGTTAAACAATATTAAACCTGAGGGGTGCTATTTTCAATCATCACATGGCCATCTTCAAAGTCTAACAGTTGCTTTAAAGGACAAGCACTTTGGATGAATTAAATAATAAAATAAAAAATAATAATAAACTTAATTTATATAACGCTTGTCATAAATGGTCTTACAACAACTAATCCCACAGGGACTGTTTGATGAAAATGTCGCAAAGTTAGCAAAACCATAACTTTACTCCCCCTGACTGAATAACGGGGATGGCATTTGCTCCAATTGCTCCATTGCTCAGGTGTCTATGGAGCTATCCTTGTATAAATGACACTATTACTAAGAATAGTAAATCTAAGTGTTTGGAAAACATAAAAAATGTCCTTGTACCTCAGTGTTACACTTTAAAAAATAATCACCATATGTACAATTTTTTTGTGCATACCAAAAGCACATATTAAAACATATGACTAATAGATTCTTTTTCTAGTTAAAATCCAACCTGAACCTTTTCTGACACATTTTACTGGATGGCCTGTACAATCAATATAAAATCCTAAAACTAAAGTACCTTATATATGTCCACTCATCATCCACTGCTTAATACTGGCTAAAATACACAGCAAGCATCAGCTTTTGACAGTTTTATAAACTAATAATCTCTCATCCTGAAGATTTTGCACTGTATCAGTCTATTTATAATGCACATTCATTATGAGGTAGTGCAGTGAGTGGAGAAATACACGAGAAACTGGTCTTTGATTTCAGCTCTTTAATGATGGAAATGAATGAACGAGACATGAAACAAGTAATGTGGCTTTGCATGAGCACATGAGCACAACACCATCATTCCTCAGTGACAGGACGTGTCGTATACTGTCAGCTCCCTTTATAATAATCATGTTTCTAACATGCTGTAACGATCACATCAATTACAACATCCCTCTCACGACAGTTTCACTCGATGAAATGTCGAGGCCAATCTGAAATCAACATTTACACTTAGAAAGCACATAGTGTTTCAAATAAATAGTTAAGAGCAACTGTAAACATATTTCTTCGTGTGCATGTTGCTGTAACATCATATACGAAATATAAAAATACCTATTGACTGTTACAAAATGAAATAAATTAATACAAACAAATACATACAAATTTAAGGATCCTTTTGAAGAACCATCACTACAGATTAATGTGAAAAAATTATTATAATTTACACTGTATGATGATTTAAAAAAAAAAAAGCACTATACAACTATCCAACAGTAAACATGAAAGATTTGGGACATTTCTACACAGAGAAATCTATCGTAACACTCAAGGTAATTGGCAACTGGAATTATATTTAAGACAGCTGGAAATAAATCTTTGATTCAACGTTTTTGGCTGATAATGACATTATCATACTTTACTGTATCTTTCAGTGAGCTATGAATTCATCTGTTAACATTTAGTAACACTCAAAATGAAAGCATTATTTGGAGGAATGAAAAAGACTTCAGTCATGGCAAAGAAATAACATGTTTGTCAACATGATGAACGACAGTTAGCTGTACAGAAACAAAGCAACAGTGTAAGGTAGATCTTTACATATTGCTTTAACAGTGGTCCATTGAGTTATTCTTTGATACATTACAAAGTGGGAGGTAAGACAAAACTGTCAGTCATGAATCCGGATACAAACCTTGAAATGATCAGGTGTTTTAATTGCACAGGAAATGGCAAACTGCTGTGAAGGGTTAGGTACACCGCTGCCTGAGATTTTTCTGATGTGGCTTTATGTTATGTGTTATGTAAATATTCTTAAAGGGACAGTTCGGATTTTGAGGCAGAGTTGTGTGAGGTATGTATCCATAGTCAGTGTAGTACGGCCACAGAAGCTAAGCAATGTACTGCTGTGGACAGGGGCAGCAGCTAAACTTCTTTTAACCACTTAAAAAAAAATCAATATCAGTTTAACTGTACACTGTATTTAGAAGATTTTCACAGCTTTACCTGTGACATGTGCCCCTTCTGACATGGAACTGAAGCCGTCATATCCATCTATGATCTCTCTGCAAAGCCACCAGACTCCTTTGACAAAAGCAGTAATTTTACCTCACAGAACACAGGAATTGCTGGTCTACCGCTGCCTTAATCGGTCGGTTAGTTAGTGTTATTGAGTGACACCGGTGAAGCCAAACTAAAGGCCTTTGCACACAGAGTCTGTTTTTTTTTCCCCGTCCAAAATTGTCACACATCTTAAGAAAATAAAGACAAATTCACAGTGTCAATCACGTTTACACAATGAGTCCAAAACTTTTGTGTCTTTAAAATTTTCGGAACAATTTAATTTTCTACGTTTTTTTGTGTCCGTCAGAAGCCTTTACAGATGTTTGACCAAGAATTACTGAAGAAAATGTGGCGGCAGGACACAGCCACGACAAGACAGAGAAACAGGGCGCACAGAATCATTTCATAACTCAGACAGCTCACGTTCAACAGGTCAGATCGTAATATTCAAGGGGATAATGACGAGGAGGAGGATGTGAACCACACACGGAATGTGGAGGACAGAGAGGAAGGAGAGCTCCACCACTTGGTGCAGTTGTGGTGCCAAATGGACGGCCAGATAGGTGACTTTAGTTGAGAGACAAAGGAGGAAATGTGTCTTTTCACTTTGTCACATGTTGTGAATTTTCACAACGAATAGAACAATAAAACGCATCAGAATCAGTGTACGTAACGATTTTTTTAAATTAAAAAAACGGATCTGAAACAAACATACTCAGTGTGCAAAGGCCTTAACTCTTTAAAACACTGAAGTCAGACAATGACAAAAAAAAAGTCTCGCTAATCAAGGCAGGGGTAGACCAGCAACTCCTGTGTTCTGTGAGGTAAAATTACTGATTTTGTCAAAGGAGTCTGGTGGCCTTGAAGAGAGCAAAACAACAGCTTTAGTTCCCTGTCAGAAGGGGTTGGCTAACAGCAAGGTAAACCGGTGAAAATAATACAAATGTAACATACACCTAGTCTGATATTGATTGTTTTAGGTGGGCCTTTTTTTCAGATGGCTAAAACACATTTTCCTGCTACCTGTGTCCACAGAATTGTATCGCTTAGCTTCTGCGTCAGTACTCCTGTCTGGGTCTCCAACCTGGGGGGGTGGGGCATCTACTTTAGGTAATACACTGACTATGGATAAGTACCTCATACAACCCAACTTAAAAAAATCTGAACCATCTCTTAAAGTCGGGAGGTACTGATAAATGCACTTTATGCTACATAAAATGACATTCCTATTCCTAGGAAAAATAAGCAACCGTTGAATGAAACATATCTCCGCTGTGTTCACTTTTCAAAGTCGAGCAAAGAGTGTCGATGGGGCTTTTTAGAAATTCTGTATGGTTTTGTGGATTTCGTTTAATCCGCCTAAAAATGATGACAGAGGAAGCAACTTTGAAGATAAGTCCCAGAATATAAGAAGGTATGGCTCTGTGTATCCCATCAGGCCTCGGTGCTAACAGGATCACAACAGAAGTCTTTGTTGATGAAGATATCACACACCGCCTCAGTTGGCAACTTGACAAAGCAGACTAAACCGCACAGGCTAAGAAGTGTCTGACAGTACTGCTGCTGCTGCTGCTCACTATCCAATAAGCCTCCTCATCACAGCAGGTCTAGAGAAGGGCCAGCAGTACTCATTGGGGACGGGCCCGTTGACATTGCACTCAAAGAACGAGAACATGGGGAACCAGATGCGAGCTCTTCGACTCTGCTGGTAGGCCCGGGTGTTGGCTAGAGTGTGGTAGTAGAGGAAGAGTCTGGTAGTGATGTAGAAGGCTATGAACACATCAATGGAGTAGTGTTCATGTGCAGCCAAGATGAAGAAGATGCCGAAGAGATTCAGGACCCAGGACAACGTGTGAATGAAGTTCCAGCTTCGTGGGGTGTCTGTTTGTAAAATTAAAAACAGGAGAAGATGAAGATAAGTTCAACAAATTATCTTTTTTTTTGGTTGTTGTTTTACCACTAAACCAATCATATTCTTTGGAGACAGACTATTTCTGTCCAGGTCAGACTGATGGAGGCTTGTTTTTATTTCAGGTGTAATACCAGCAAAGGACACTGGATGGCAACAAAGAGACAATGTTCCCAACTATGGTCACAGTGTTTGTTGCTCTTCATATGTCTTCCTCATTATTTACTTTAATACTCTGATGTCACAGCTTTTAATTATAGCTCATAATTAATCATGATTTTCATGAATGAATGTGGCAACTTAAAGGGAACTGAATGTCAAAAAATATTAGTGAAAGTCAGATTTGAGTTTAAAATCCCAAGTCAAACAAAATAATATTCTTCTTTTGAAGTATTTCTTTTTTTTAGCAGATAAAAACTTAAAATATTGCAGAATGTAAACTTCAAATACATTTAGTAGACCTCAAACCTTCAATTCAGACCTTCAACCAAAATGACAATGCTGAATTTGTGCTTTCAAAACTTTATTTTGGGTGGTAAACAAATACCAAACCTAATCACCAGCAGACAAACATCTCCTGAAAAACTAAAAAATATACTTAAAACGTAAAGGAATACTTCAGCCCCCATATGACCATTTGCTTTGTTTTTCTTGCACGCCTCCACATTCAGCAAGGAATCAAATAACTGAGAAAATTCTTGATGAATTCAAGTAAAAGAGGGTCCGCATTTAACAACAGCAAAACTATACCACAACATTCGTATATAAACTTCAACATTAGTCGTGCAATATGATAAAAGTCTCATTTATCCAGTCATATGCTGAGCACTTCCCAAACAGACAGCCCTTTCCGAATGGGAACTGAACAAAAAGTGAAACTTACTGATGCTCTCCTCAAGCCAGACTACATTGACAAAAGCAGTAATTTTAACTTGCTGCACAAAGGAGTTGCTGGTCTACCGCTGCCTTAATCAGTTAGGTAGTTTATGTTATTGTGGGACTTTGGTGAATCCAAACTAACCCTTGAAAACACCAAAGTCACACAATAACACAATTAAACAAAATGATCGAGGCAGTGGTAGACCAGAAGCTACCATGTTCGGTGAGTTAAAATTGATGTTTTCATCAATGGAGTCTGGCTTTGACAACAGCATGAATAAGTTTTACTTTCAGTGCAGGCCCCCATCAGACAGGGCTGTCGGTTTGGGAAGTAGTGAGCTTACGACTGTGTAGAGACTTGGATTATACTGCACGAGTCATGCGTTTTACCGTAGGTTAGCTTCTCTGAAACACATTTGCCTATGACATCATCAAGAATTTTCTCAGTTTTTTGATTCTCACTGTAGATGCATGCGAGAAAAACACGTTTCTTCATGAACTCAACATAACACAGGGTGAGTAACTGATATACAGATGGTGATTTGGGTCGTGAAGTATTCCTTTTTAGTTGCTGTGTTCCCCCCTAAATATAACACAAATTTACAAAGACAACTTCAGATGTAAAGGCAACTCACACTCTGTGACAAAGAAGTTGAGCAGGGTAATGACCACAGTGTGGCCGCTGAACATGTAGTCACCACATGTATGCACTCCCGTCAGCGTCATCCCGAAACCGCTCCAGATGGCCACAGCTCGCTGCAGCTTGGCCCACATGTCACCATACATCTAGACGGAGAGAGGAAGTGGAATCATCAGCAATGTGATCTTTTTACGGAGGCAAATACGCTGTGTTTAAGATACAGAAAATTCATTACTGTAAGTGTTACCTTTCCTGAGCATTGCAGGTGTTGTCCCGGCACAGACAGGGAGGTGACAAACATGGTGATGCAGCGGAGCATGAACACCGTCCCCATGAGGCTGCACATGCGCCGCAAAAGGATAGACCTACAGGTCGTGAGAAAGAGTTAACCCAGATCTCCTATGGCGTTACATATGAAATAACACATAAGTACATGGGCAATAACATATAAATATCCTTTGTGCCACACTTTGTGCAAATATCTAGGCTTACAGTATATAACCCACAGATTAACAACTGCTAATTTACGAGTTTGCCAGTGTAAACTATTATTATATGTTTGTAATGTTTTAATTCCACCTGCCCTATGGGTTACCATTATATTACCCTGTGTTTACAGTTTTACCAGTCGATGTGTTGCTACTCTACACTCGCTGAAGGTCAAGGTTGTTATCACCTAACTGTAATGCTTTGTCCTAGTTTTATGTACCTTTTTTATGTTGGTTGGTGAATAATGATCCCTATTTTTAGCCGGTAGATAGAATGATGCTTTCCAGTAATTGCCCAAGGAAAGTGAAACTGTCATTTTCTGCGACAATATTTTGGTTAGTGTGGACTTACCCTATGTCTCTGTGGTGCAACCAAACATCAACACCACTGTATAATCAAATCAACTATTTCCCATGATTGTTTAGTGTAAACTTTGCAGCCTAACTTCAGGAAAACTTGTGTATAGCTGGTGCAACAGGCTGCAGGACTCTACCTGTGTTTATGGAGCAATAGAACCAGCAACCAGACATTACAGAGGATCACTCCACATGCTTCAGCCATGGCAAAGGCCCAAGGTATTCTAGGCACACTGTTGAAAAGAGAAAATAACGATTAACAAAAAGTTAACTGGCAACTATTACTAATCTTTTAATTCACTCAGGTCATTTCTAAATGAAAACTAGAATTACTGCCTCATTGTTGTATGTCACAGTTTACATTCATGTCTATAAATTCATGGATGTTTCACGCACATCTTTTCCCCTGCAGCACAGAATATCTGTACAATCAGCACAGTTTCAACGCGTGCACGCAAGATTAGGGTCACCAATTCAGTATCTGACCACATGTCTCCCTTCTGTTCCTGAGATATGGTGCTGAGTAACGGCCAGAAAAATGTTTTTGCAGAACATTATGATGTCACAGTGAAGCTGACCTTTGACCTTTTGGATATAAAATGCCATCACTTCATCAATACATCCTATTAGACATTTATGTGGAATTTTGTCATAATAAGCTTATGAATTCCTGAGTTATGGCCAAAAACAAACAATTTATAGACTGAACCAGTGATTAAAAAAATGCATTAATTTAAAAAGCGGTAACTTACTAATTAATTAGCCATTAGTCTCAGACCTATAAAAGACCCTTGAAACATCATTTGGGTTAAAAAAAAAACTACAGCTAAAGCTTAAATATTACAAACTAATTTCTATGTTCTTACTTTCTAACATCACAATTGATTTTAAGTAGTAAAACATGGACCCTAAAATCACTCAATGGTGCTTCTACATGATCTATCAAACCAAATACACATTGGTATCTCCCCTAAAATCAGCTCTCCCACTAAACATGAAAAGAAATTCCATGAAAAGCTCAAAGCTGGTCATAAACAATGGGTCACACTACAAAGTAGGTCACTTTAAAAACACCCTCAAAGGTCTCTTTGAACCAAAGCTAACCCATCAGGAATATGTGAGGACAATAATAGAAACATGCTACAAGGAAGTAGGGCAATTATAGTGTCCACCATCTGGTGTGATATTCTGACAGTTGATTAAAAAAAAAAAAAAAATCACTATTTTTGGCCTTTCACAGCTGACAACTGTTTGTGTTGTTACCCAGTGCCCCAGGTCAGAAAAATAAGACGTTATAAGTGTCTTTCCTGTCTCACACCCACCTGTCTAGGAAAATATCTGGCAGTGGAGGGTATGTGCGCATGTCAGGCACCCTCTCATGCACTATGACCATGACAAAGGAGGTGAAGCCAAACACAAACACCACGTAGATGGAGCTAAGTGCTGTCTTCCAGTACTCTGGATCCAGGCGCCTCGTCTGCTGTTTGTACTTCCCATTAGTGTACTGGTGATACTCCTCTCCCACCGGTGCAGTGTCAGTGCTGTCACAGTCTCTACCTGGGTCTCCATTACACAACCAGTCCAAACTGCCTCCTGAGCCTGTGGGAGAGTGGCCGTCGAAGGGAAGACCCAGCTCCTCCAACACGTCAATGTTCTGTTTCTGTAGTTTGCGAATAGACACCATCAGACGCTTGATGTCCCCCAGCACCTTGAGCTCCAGAGGTGGCGAGCGGAGGTCATACTCGCTGAGGGCAAGCAGACTGGTGCCATCCAGTCGGTGCTTGTTACACAGCAGGTCCACATAGTCACAGAAGCCTTCTTCCCTCAGCCACTTGGCGACGTGTTTGGGCGTCCAGCGACGGACACTCAGCTGGGTCATTTCCTCCTCACTCTGAAGGCTGAAGAAAAGTACAGAATATCAACTCAGACCACTGAGCTCCCCCTCACTGTCAGTATCACTTCCTCTCTGACTTCCTCCCCCAACGATTAAAGGAATCTTAAGGAGAAGGAAGCACTCATAGGCACACTTTATTTCCACTGAATCAGCAATACTAATTCTAAACCAACCATGCAAGAGTGCCACATAGACAGAAAAACAGCTTCACTTTGAGAGAAAATTAGAAGTGATAAACAAGTTTAAGACAATGCTTGAGCTACACGGGCAAGCTGAGCAGTCACATCTTGAGCAAACATATGAGGCAACAATTTGCCAAGTTTGCACACACCCTAAAAAGTAGGTAAAAGAGCAGACAGACTTTTGCAATAGTTAAAAATAATGACTTGTGGCTATTATGACTAATCTTATTATTAGTCAACACTATCCCACACACTAAATGGAATAATCCTCATTTAAGATTAACTTCAGTGTCAGTGGAAACAACAACAGATATCCATACCATGTTAGCATCTCTACCTGTTGAGGGACTGCATGGTATGATAGCTTGTATTGTACACAGAGCAGCTTTAATGCAACAGAAGGTCAGTAACTTTGTCCAGTGGAAAACACCCACCTGCACTAACCTACATCACCGGCTACCACTAAGGTGGAGCCAGGAGCTAATTGTGCTAACTCCTCTCATTATCTTAAGATAACACGCCAACCTGGTGGTTAACTGTGCATGTAACCACACGTACGCCTGAGGCAGACATGAAACCAAGCCAAAGCATCCTCTCTTTTTTACCAAAACAACTCTTCCCAAGCAAGCTAATTCAGCCACAGCTAACAGTGGTTAGCTAACAAGCTATTAGCTAGCTAGCTTAATCAATGCGTGCGCCTCACGCTCACTCACCCGGACTGAGATGTGACAGAAGACGACACGGAAACTTATTTATTCAGCTAGCTAGCTAAATGGCATCTCACAAGAATCTGGAGAAATCGTGTTAGCGTTTGCTGCAACAACACGGGCTTGGTGGAAATCATTTCGCCCTGGCTTCGCGCTGGTTAGCATTATGTTGACAACACAGGGCGGTAATGCTCAGAGTAGCTGCGCAGGGGAAAAATCAGCCACCCAGTGCTTAGCTCTAGCTTACCAACAGTGACACCCAATGGTTAAAACGGGGTACTGCAGCGCCTTCAATTGTGCAGTAGTGTTATTGTTAACATGCAAAAAGCTAAGTATATGTGCACTTAAATGCTACAAACTACCATAGATGTATATTATAAACATTTAGAAGCATTAGGTTGGCCTACATTTAGATGTTGGGTCACTGATTTAATTTTAGACCAGGGACACCTGTCCTTGTCAGTACCAACATGGTTGTAGTAAAGCCTCAACAGAAAACAAATGGAAGAAGAACTCTTACAAATAGGTAGTTTCAGAGCAACATGTTGATATGTAGGTAAATGCTGTCAACTATGAGCAATCTACAAGAAAGTATTGCAGCTTCACCCGCCACTCCATCTGTGAAAGACTTGGTGAAGGTTTTGTACGGAGGAAAAAGGTTTGACAACCATGTGGATGAAGTTTGGCCTAACCTTTTCCTTGGCGACATGTAAGTTTTTGACACAGCCTATAGAATAAAAGTAACCCTATGCGTTTCTTGCTATAACTCCAGTTTCCTTTGTCCACAGGTCAGTAGCCAATGATCGCTACAGTCTGTGGAAGCTGGGAATCACTCATGTTCTGAATGCAGCTCATGGAAGGATGCACTGTCAGGGGGGTCATGACTTCTACGGCTCCACTGTGGACTATTATGGGGTGCCTGCAGATGACTCACCATCCTTTGACCTCTCTCACTATTTCTCTCCCTCTGCAGAGTATATTCAGAGTGCACTTGACACAGCTGGTGGTAAATACCCATTGTGTTGTTTTATTGTCACTCAGTTTTGTCTCAGGCCTCTCACTCTGAATAAAATCCCATTATCAACTCGTGCTTTAAACTAATTGTAATCTTCTCCTTCACCAGCTCGGGTTTTTGTCCACTGTGCAGTTGGAGTGAGCAGGTCTGCCACCCTCGTCCTGGCCTACCTAATGATCCACCACCATTACACCTTGCTAGAGGCCATCAATAAGGTCAAAGAGCACAGATGGATTTTCCCAAACAGAGGATTCCTCAAACAGCTTCGTGCTTTGGATCTGAAACTGCGCAAGACATCCTGAGTAATCCCCTGCACCTCAAAAAGAAAGAGATTTTCTAAATTACAGAGCCTCAGATGCCTGTTTTTCCTCAGTATAAATTAAGAATTGAGAACCTGCCAGTGGAGGGAGATACTGTACTTTGACTTTAATCAATTTGTTTCAAGAATGGTATTGAACTATTATTGAGCCTGGCGCTGTGTTAAATGTGAATCATGCTGCCTGTTCCCAGGATATTGACCCTTATATTAGTAGGAGATCTGTGTAATCAACTCACCCTCAGGCAGAATCCATTTTATGAGACAAAATGACTCATTTAACCTTTTGTTTTATGTTAAAGAAAATATACATCCACTATGTTGTGCTGTGTATTTACACTAGAACAACATGAATGATCATTCATTCATTCATTCATTCATCTTCTAACCACTTCATCCTCTTGAGGGTCGTGGGGGGGCTGGAGCCTATCCCAGCTAACATGAATGATCAATAAATGGTTATTATTTAGTATAGTTTAGTTGTAAGAAAAGTTTAGCACATTTTAACTGTCTACAGATAGGCTATACCTCACTATATGAAGCATTCATACCTGGCATTTGATCTGATAATGAATGATTGATAGCATTGCATTTATAATCATATATAAAAAACATGTTTGTATCAGTTCTGAATCATGTATTAGCAGCTTTAAACATATCCATCAATGATTTTTAGGGAAGCATAAATCATTTACTTGAGAGAAAAAATATTTGGCCTGCTTTTCTGAGTTAATGAAATTTATTTTATTAGAATTCTGAAAAAAGGGATTTATGGAAAAAAAATTCTCTTGCTTTTCTGAATTAACAAAATAATCTCCTAAATTTGATTTTTTTTTCTGAATTAGCAACATTATTACCTCATTAATTTAGAAAAACGAGCAGATTTTTTCCATACTTTTTTGTCTCATAATTCTGAGATAATAATCTTGTTTATTTAAAAAGAAAATTAAAAGTATTTTTCCCCCCTTAAATTGAACACATTAAGCTTCTTTAGATTTGTATGGGTATCAAATGTTAAAGCTTTATAACAGGTCTTGAGGATTTGTTCAATATTGTTATCTAGTATTGTTACATAAGATTAATAGTTGACAAATACATTAATAAACTAGTTGAAATGTAATATCTCTGGGGAAAATTTAAGAAAATAAGAGGTTTTGTATTCTCCATCACAATCAGATTTTCAAACAGTATTTACACCAAAATGTGGGGAGATAAAAACTTTATTTGCACATTTGCAAATTTATTTAAAATATAATTCCACAGTTAAATAAATAAATACATTGTGCAATTTTATGATTTGATTTTCCCCCTTAAATTTGTCCAATATGTTTAGCTGTGCTGGTGTAGAATTTGTACTCGTGACCTCAGTATTTGGAAAATCATCATGATTCTTAATCATTCTGGTTCTTAAAACCATGAGAAACCAGTCATCTGTGTCTTTAGTGGTCTTGCTATGCAGGGCTGGGCAGTATATCCATATTATATTGATATCATGATATAAGACTAGATATTTTCTTAGATTTTGGATATCGTAATATAATATAAAGGCTGCATCACAGTAAAGTGATGTAACTTTCTGAACTTACCAGTTTGCTCTAGCTGTTCTATTTATCCTTACCCACTTATGCTGCGTTCACATGGAATCAGACAGATGGTGGGCAGCAGATGGAAAACACCTGGATGACACAGGAAAAAACAAATACTTTGACAGAATGGCAGGGCAGCATAACAAAACATGCATGCCGATATGTTGTGATGGTGATGCTGCATTGTTTAACACTTCAATTAAAACCCTAGTCCCAATTAAACGCCCAGTCCCTTTTACTAGCCTGGTGTGGCTACACTTTTTGACAAATAAAGGCCTGTCTCAATTAGAAGCCTGGTCTGGTTGCCAAGCAGTTCATTTTTCAATATAAGTTCTTCAGATGTTTAAAACCGTGTCATTGGCTACCTCAAATTATTTGTCTATTCCTTGATTACCCTGTAAGTTACTCATATTCCTTTAGTCTGTAAGGGTCCTCAGATTGAAAGAATCAAAAGGCATTTTCATAAAAATTAATCCAAGTTGTGAGGATTGTTTTAACAGGATAAAGTGGCGTTGTGTCAGTGTGCCGAGTGCCGTAGCCCTCAAGTGTCATAACTCTCTCTCTCACATGTGCTGTCTGTCTGAGCTAGATCAAATGAGTGATTCATACCTGATATATTATCTGAAGACTAATCTTTATAAAAGTAATATTCATACTGGTTTAAATGAAATTTAATTGTATATCCTGATTTTTGCTGAGCAACAGTTTTGTGTGAAAGGAATTAAAGGCCTGTCCTAAATGTAGGCCTGTTGATTTGAGTGATTTAAGCAAATAATAGCCCGGGCTATTAATTGAAGTTTTACGGAATTTCATGTTTATCATTTCATGTAATCTTTTTCATCTTGTAACTCCCATGTCAACAAAAATTTGAAAGTTTCGGAATATTTCTAGTCTATACTCAATATTTCTAATAAAGGCTTTAATAACAGCTTGTTCACACACAGCTACACTTTGTCAGACCACACCTGCATCTGGATCTTACCAGAATCACACATTTACCAGCAGGTCTGGATTTTATTTTTGTACGTACATATCAGTCGGAATTTGGTCCCCCCACACACACCACTGGAGATACATCAGTAAGCAGAAGCTGCACTTTAAATAATGAATCAATAACTGTCTGCAGGTTGGAATGACCCGGAGACATTTATTGACTGATATTGTATACAACATCAGCACTGACTTTTCACAACACATCATCACACCCACATTTTACAAACACAACCATGACCCCGTATGAAGAGAGGTCATTACATTTCATGGAGGTTAATTATGTTTTTCTTCAATTTGAAACCTGGGATGGTTGAAAATTGACCTGCGACATAATAGGAGGGTTAAAAGAGACACTTGCAGCAGTGTGAGGGCTGTTTGATGTCATGTGCAGCCAGCGGCAAAGCTTAATTTTTTCAGCCAATTTGCTTTCACAAGATATTTATGTCAGAGCAGTAAACCAGCTGCATGAATCTGTTGCAGTATTTCGGTTCCATAAACGCCGCATTACCCCGGACTCTCTGTCATCTAGTATAAGCAATGCACTTAAACATTTTTGTCCATAATTGCATCCAATTATCACTGCTTTATGGGATGATTCATCTCTGTTTGAGGCTTATTAAATTAGAGTCCCACCGTGGTGTGAAAAGCAGAGCTCAGGCTGCTCTGTTTGTTGTTCTGCCCTCTGCACGAGTAAGACTACACGCTAGGTTAAGCACTAAATTGGGTAACTGTCCAGTGACAGCAGACAAACACCTGCTCGTACAGATCATCCTGCACCGGAGTTGACGGGAACTGCTTTGATACAACAAACATTTGGACCGTAATCGATCCAAGACGTGGGGATTTGGACTTAAAATGTCAAACTTGAAAGGCAAAAGAAAAGAGTATCTAAGTGTGAAGGATCTGCAGAAGGTTTTGGACTCATGTAAGCTTCATCTCAGTCAAGTTGATGAGGTCTGGCCGAATATTTACATAGGAAATTTGTAAGTATACATTTTATTTCACACTTTGGCTCACAAGGATATATGGAAACCTGTGTATTTTTTATATAGCTCTTGCAAATGATTGTGTTATTCTGGTGCAAAAACATTGTTCTGTGATGCTTAGCGTTCACATACATCTTGAACCTGTTTCTGTCTCTTTGTGTTGCTAGGGCAGTAGCCCAAAACAAGACTGCCTTGCAGAAATTAGGTATAACTCATGTATTAAACGCTGCTCACTCCAAGCAAGGCAGCATAGGGAACCAAAGCTTTTATGGCAACAGCTTTGTGTATTGTGGCATTCCAGCAGATGACTCGACACACTTTGATCTGGATGTTTACTTCCAGCCTGCAGCTGATTTCATTCATAAGGCTCTGAAGTCACCTGATGGTAAGACTCCTCAAGGCTTCTTTTTTTCACACGAATTGTCCTATTTCTGCACTGTGAGGTTTAATTGCTGCAAAAATGTGGTAGTTTTTTTGAAGTTCTGCACATCACACCTTTTATTTCACCCTATAAATCCTTAATAAACTCATAAATTCCCCCATCTTGCTGTTTTCAATGTCACCTGTCACCACACTAACACAACTTGTAAAGGTATGTAAGTGTATTTTGAGCCAGCAGTAGTAATAAGGGTCTTACCTTGCAGAATTTAAGTCTATAATGTGACCATGGCTCCTTTCAAAGAAGCTATCAAGCAGAGGACGAGTTGGGATTAAAGAGACAGTCGGGCCCAGCCTGCAAAGGGACCTTAAATGAACAAAGGCGATGAATTGTAGGCACTATTTTTAGCTCACAGCGGGAGAAAAGAAAGGCCACAGCATGAGACGGGCAGTCATGTATGATATTAATAAGACTGAGGCCTCTCACTAATCCTTCCTTCACACCCCCTCCTCTCTGCCTTCATTTTGTCTGTTCTTCAGGGAAAGTTCTGGTGCACTGCATCATGGGAATGAGCCGGTCATCGACCTTGGTGTTAGCGTACCTCATGATCTACCATCACCTCCCGCTCAAACAGGCTCTGCAGAAACTGATCCAGAAGAGAGCAATCTACCCCAACAGGAATTTTCTGGCTTTGCTGTTGGATCTGGATCTACAGCTGATGAGAAAGAAGAAAAAAACATGTCAGATCTTGTAGTCAAGGGAAGATGACATTTTTCAGCCCCACAGCAGCGTGGTGTTTGTAGGGACGGTGGGGCTGGTCAGTCTGTTGGTCAAGACTCTAATATTTCTGATGGACGGTCATGAAATTTGGTGCAGTTAATGACTGAATTTCTGTCAAACTCAGCTGTACTTTGACATTAGCTAATATGTTGGCGTGTTAAACATTAAAGGTCTAGTGTGTAGAATTTATTACCATCTAGTGGTGAGGTTGTAGATTGCAACTGACTGAAACTTGTGTGCCAAGCATGCAGGAGAACTACAGTGGCTGACGCAAAAACACAAAAGGCCCTCTGTAGAGCCAGTGCATGGTTTGTCCGTCCTGGGCTACTGTAGAAACAACATGGCGGACCTCATGAAAAAGGACTCGCTCTGTTTGTAGATATAAAGCTGATTCTAAGGTGACAAAAACATGGCAGTTCTTAGTTCCAGGTGATTATACACTAATAAAAACATAATTATTAATATAATCTGCCACACTGGGCCTTTAAGAAAAAAACAATAGTAAAGTTGCTCATTTAACATTTATCTCACTCAGCCCTCAGTTTTTTATTAGCATGCTAAAAGCTGACATGTTAATTTAGCCAATACAGTGGTTCCCAGCTGTTGGGTTGCGGTCCAAAAGTGGGTCGTGGGTCCACTCTGAATGGACTGCAAGTGACTGGCGAATGTGTCAAGTTTGTAAAAAACACACTTTATTTTTAAGTACAGTGGATTTCCAGCACAAAGCATTTATTTTGAAGTGCTGTTTCCTGCTTTAGAGTGAGTGACTAACGGACAGCTATCTGACAGAGACAGCAAACTAGCTTGACAACATAGCTAAACGCAACTATGACGCTGAATGTATTAAATTGTGGGGACCACAAACTGATGACTAACGCTGGACCAGTTGGGAACCACTGGCCTAATAATATATTTACATGCTAAAAGTTAACAGAAGGAGGCTAAAGCCCAATCCCAATACCCCCCAGACAACGGGGACTTCTAGCTAACCTGCTAACATTATGAGGCAGCATAGTTATACTAGCTGGCATTTTATCGTAATGTGAAAAATCCGACAATTTTGCAGAACAGGACAGATGACAGACGCCAGATAGTGCGAGCTAGCGAAGGGGGGGTATTGGGACAGGCCCTAAATCTGCACACTCATAACTATTTTCATTTAGCTTATAATCATTGTTTTAGCCCATATTACCTTTTTGAGGCTATTGTTAATATTAGCATGTTACACCAACATGTTAAAGATGTTAACATACTAAACATTAGATGCTAAACTTTTGCAAATTCACATGCTAATGTTGGCATCCAGCATTCACAATACCAATAGCATGCTAACAGGTATGAATGTTCCACTGACATTTAGCATGTTAATATGTTAGCATGTCAACATTTAACATGCTAATAAGAACTTAGGGCAGAGCAGCTACAGTAACTGTTTGTGTGCAACTTTCTCATTTGCCTTTGTATCTTAACATCTTCCATGCTAACATGATATAGCTTATTGCTAACAGCACATTAACATCATGGTTATCATCCAGTAGGCTCATTGTTAACATGCAATGGAGTAGGATGGAAGTTAGCATGCTAACACAAATTAGTATTCAGCTCAGTGTACAGCTGAGCCTAAGTGCAGTAAAGGTTTACAGATGGCATGTCTAATTCATAGACTGTATAGTCAAACTGGAAGAAAACTGTGCCAAATCTGACAACACAGAGATGTGGCGATAAAAACATACAGTGGCTACAACATGGCCTTACCTCTGGCGCCACCCTCAGACCAAGCTATATCTTGTCTTTCTAGTGGTAAAGATCTCACACAGAATTGGAGAGTTGTCTTTAAGTAAGAATCCAGTTTTGTTGTCTGTTTTTTAATAAGGTGCATAACCTTCTTGTGGACCTGCCACCATGACTAGGCTATAGACTTTTATGTATTTTTGTATGTTTTTGGAGGCAGCGATGTTAAAAACAAACTGTATGTATACTAGGACACAATCGAAAAAAAGATGGTTCATTTCAAGGGGTTTATCTTAATGAATAAACTTGTACAGCAACAACAAAGAACTTCTTAACAAAAGACAGTTTGGAGACTTAATGCAATGCAAAGTGAAAACAGAGACTGAACAATGAATGCTAATGATAAGGAGATTTTAAAGCTACAGTATTTATATCTTTCCGTTACCTCTCATTCTTGTCAGATGTCTTTTTCTTTAGCACCTCACTTTGTATTACAGCAAAATGGACCAAATGTCTTTTCTTTTTTTTTTGTAAACTCTGTAGATGACTCAGAAAAGATACTTGTTTCTGCAATTCAACGGCCAAACTCAAAATGGGAATCAATCTCATCCGTCTCTTTAACAAGACAAAACCCATCAGTGTTCGCAGTGTGAAATTCCTTTGGTGTATTCGTCAAGCTAGTTGATTTGATCGTCGCTGTAGATCAAAAGGTTTCAGATCTTTTGATTGTCTATGAAATCATCTGTAGAAACATTAGGAACGTCAGACACAAAAAGACACACATGTCTATTGTAGAGTAGTCTGACAGCAATGATTTTAGGATGGTTCATCAGTTGATTGCATACTTAATAAATAGTCAGTGTAACTTATATGTTTACATGTGACAAATGAAAATTGACTGGGTTGACGGACCTTTTAGAAATCATTATCTCCCAACATGTGATACACAGTTGGGGATTTCTTTTATGAATATTTTATTTGGGTGCAAGAAACAGAATACAAGGGTGTTTTGCAAAGAATGAACTTTGCATGATAAAAATAAATGCTTGTATTGTTTGTACATGTCTTCATCTTTCTTGAATAATTCTTCTTGACGTACTATTTTTATGCTTTAGGCAAGATTTTATATCTCTATACTGCAGTTTAAAGTGTGAACCTTTAATCAGTGTTTATGCTTTAATTCTCATATAAAGTAAAAGAGATCAGAAGCTCCTGACTTGACCAAACATCCAGGTGTTGATTTAACACACATTTAACTGTGGAGCCGAATCTCAGTGGAGACTGTGTGAGATTTAAGCTCAGCAGCACTGATCTAATTCTCTTGCTATTGAAAAAGCCGTGTCCTATCCTCCCTCCTGTGTTGCCTGGTAGCTCGGGTAACCTTAAAGGAATGCAGAAGATGATGCCAGAATTATTTTGGGCTGAGATTCAGATGTTAAAATAGCAAAAAAGGTTGCAGGGTAGATTACCAAGGAGAACTCAGACAGTTGTGCTGTCGACCTACATGTAGCTCTTGTACAGAGAGACCTTGAAAAGCAACGTTTCCAGCCAAGGCAAGTGTCTGCTAACAATGTGTTGTTACAAATTCATTGCAGATATTTGTTGGGAAATGTTTATTAGACTGTAGTGTGTGGATTTATGATACTGTATACCTTTGTTTGCAAGGTAAATATGTTTGTAAAGCACTTTAATAAACAAGGATGTACTGTGATGCATTGCCTGATGGATGACCACACTTTCTGCTTTTATTAATTTGCTCACAAATCCAGACGAACCACATCCGAAAGGCTAAAGAGGGAAGTGTAATTCATAAAACCACCAAGAAGAGGCCCGGAGGAGGTAAAAAAAAAAAGAAAGAGAAAAAAAAGCAGTTTTTATTTGCCCTCCATGTTAACCGTGGGCACTTTCCCATACATAGCATCTTTAATTACACAGAAGTAGAGCAGGAAGGACAGGTTAGCCTAAGGGGGGGAGGCTATGAAAGCAGTGCTGCAGCTCAACATGTGCACCAGGGAAATCAGTTCTCTGCCCTGACTGTGGGAGGGAGGGAAGGGTTGTACTTATAGATCAATGAGGAGAAAGAAGAGCCTCAGGTACTCCGGGCACATGCTGTACTTCTGCAAAGACACACTTTACTCTATGCATGGAGCATATGCTGGGTCAGATGCAGCTTTTCTTGCATACACATGCAACCATGCAGAGATGGATAAAGCCATCATGATGTTTGAGTGCACCTCCATATGCCACGGCAGCTTAACAAAAGGTCACTGAAACAGATTTGGTCTCAACGACTCTTCCCTGTGGACGCGACAATACGTCTCCAAACCCTGAGTGCCACATTATGTCTCCGCGCACCAGCAGAATGCAAATAAGAAGCTGAGCCGCTGCCATGGGTTTCTTTACTATAACAATGCATACACATCGTTTGTACGTCCTCAGCCTGGAGCAGAATCACATAGCTGCCTAAATGGATGCTAATGTATACAGTATGCACAGTATAAGTCTCTCACAAGCCCAGTGTGTAAATTGTAAATGCACAGGTTGAACTTGCCTGCAGGAAATGAAAAGCTGATGTTTATAGGCCTTGAATACCAATTTTCTGTATCTCTGGAGATAAATAAACCTAAGTGCTGCTGAACTGTAGATAAAATAATGAGAGCATCATAAGGTCATCTTACAATTATGTGTTCTTGTGGTCCTTTGCTGCTGTGGAGTGCATTTATTGGTGTAATTACAGTCTATATTTAAAGGCAATAGCCAGGCCTCTTTACCTGATGTCCTAATTAACGATCCTCACTGTAATCCCACATTGTATTTCTCTTTCAGTGCTACTTCTCTTTAGTTGATAAAGCCTATTAAAAGTCATGAGTAGAATTATTAAGCATTCAAAGGGGCATCAGATGGTGTCTGAAACTGTTTCTGTGTTTCCTTTCTTAACTGTTAATGAGTGGAGCAAAGAAAAAATCATCTCCAAAGCTTTTGACGACTTCTCAGCTTCTTGTGTGGTCAAAATTTCACATCAATGAGCAGTTTTGTCGGTTTCAACAATGATGTTTAAACTCACAGTTGATATCATGTGTGGTACTTCTTCACGACAGGTTGTAAAAGTAGAGACTGCTGCATCCAGACATGCCCAGAGGCTTCAGCTGCTTGGGGAGCCCTGAGGGGGCAGACGGCAGGTATGAGACCCCCCCGGCTTCAGAGCTCCAGAGGCTGATGTGGACAAAGAGTGGGAGCAGCAACCGTCTGGATGAGGTTCAGCCCAGGATCTATATTGGAGACATGTGAGACCAAGCGTGCTGTTAAAGGATACACCAATTGTCACCAAAGGTTGAGAAAACAATTAACAATAATGCATTAATGGTAAAAGTCAGCCCAGTCCCTGAATAAAATGTTGGTATTGTACATTTCTGCAAAGCACAGATATGTTAAAGTGACATAGTTGTAATTACATGTGACATCAGGAGGGAGAAGGTGATGGTGGATGGGGTGACACGAGGCAAGATGGCTGCCAAGCCAGACCATTTTTCAATGACAGCAGGATATTTCCGGTCCTGTTTGTGGTGACAAAACTGGGTAATTTTTAACGACATGTTGGGACATTCCCGCCGTGTTGTGGTAACAAAACTGGGTATTTTTTTGACAATATGTCTGGACATTTCCAGCCATGTTTGTAATGACAAAACTAGATATTTTTTAAGTACACTTCGGGACATTTCTGACTGTGTTGTGGTGACAAAACAGGGTATTTTTTAATGACACGTTGGGACATTTCCGGCCACGCTTGTGATGCCATAACATGTCTGGACATATTCAGCGATGTTTGGGACACAAGACCAGATATTTTCAACAACACATCATGACATTTCCAACCGTGTTGTGGTGACAACACAGGGTATTTTTTTCAACAACACATTGGAACATTTCCAATCACATTGTGGCAACAAAACCGGGTATATTTTGATGTCAGGTCTGGACATTTGCAGCCGTGTTTGTGGCAAAAAAAACATGTGTTTTTCAACAACACATCAGGAAATCAACACATCGATATATTTCCAGCCGTGTTTGAGGCAACAAAAACAGGTGTTTTTTTAATGACATGTCAGGACATTTCCAGCCGTTGGTGGCAAAAACAGGTATTTTTTGACAACATGTCTTGCCATGTTTGTGGCGACCAAACCGGGTATTTTTTTAACAACACATCAGGACATTTCCAGCTGTGTTTGAGGCGACAAAAAAAGGTATTTTTTAATGACATACTGGGACATTTCTGGCTGTATTTGTGGAGACAAAAGTAATAGTAATATTGAAGACTGGGTAAGGAAACATAAAGTAAAGATAGATACAAATATAACATATTTGTAGTTTGCAAAAACATACTATGCCAACATTTATTATGGCGTTGGTGACATTAAGCTACACGCTAAACCTTAAGACTTTAACTTTGCACAAATTAGCCATGGATGTAGCATTAGCACGTGAACATGCTATCAAGCTAATGTGCTAAATGTTTGCAAAAGGTACAGAGCAGGTGCACTCACACAGAAGATAGTTAATGTTTTATTAGTTATATCTGTCTCTGGGATTCTTGTCACCACCCTAATATGATGGAGGTGAATTGAAATTTGTTAGTGGTGTTTAACAAAAGAAAAACTGCTGAAAAGAAAAATTAAACTTGTCTGTTGTTTTATGTTTTATTAATTATGAATATGACAACTTCTTAATAATTAGTATAAGTATTTCTTATTGCACAATGGTCATATGTTTGATCATTAAAAGAATGAATTCTTCTATCACTTCTCTGCACTGACATGATTATTCTTGTTTCAATTTAGGTATGCAGCCAAAGACAAGAGGACACTCCAGGCTCACCGCATCACCCATGTGCTCAACGCTGCTGATGGGAAGTACAGCGTGAGCACGGGCCCCAGCTTCTACAGAGACACCAAAATCACTTATCATGGAGTGGAAGCTTTTGACATGCCATCCTTTGACTTGAGTCCCTTCTTTTACCCAGCGGCCAATTTTATCAAGAATGCTTTGAGCTCGCCCACAGGTGAGGAGCTCTCACTGGGCTCAAGGTATTTCTCATCATTTTTACACATTAAATTGAGGGAGACTTTTTTTTTCCTGCAAGCCAAAGTACAGAAACATTTGTCAGTCAATTCCCATTACAGCAGCCCCCAGTTGTATTAGTCATTAAAATGCAAATCAAACACTAAACATAATATCAAGCTAATATCTTTCCCCCACGGTAATCTTCTCATAAGCTCAGACCTTGGCCAGGAAAATTGGTTTTAAATGGATTGCCCTGGTAATTTGTAAGCAACACTTTTATTGGACATGGAAATTACACAATTATGTTTGTGGCCTGTGCCTGCCTGGCCTGTTATGCAAAGTGAAGTCGGTATCTGACATGACAGTAATAAGATGAGGCCTCCTCATTCACATGCTGGCTGATCGGGGGCTCCAGTGTGTGGCGGGGCCTACAGTAATCCCCAGCAGAAATACACAGACGCCAAGACAGTTCAATTACGTGCTCCTATGCGCCCTAATCCTCGGGCCCGATAAGCAACCAGGGATTACCGCGTGTAGAAACATTTGTTGCAATATTGTTGAAAACTTTCAGTCAGGAGTTAGAAGGACTCCTCTCTGTGATGTGCATGGTTTTTAATCCACAGAGGAGTAACAAATTAGACAGTTAGAATAAAGTTCACCACAATAATCCAGTCATTGCATGCTTGTAAATGTAGACATTGAGCTGGTAGGGGATTGCTAAGCTCTGGGTGGATGTTGAGTTTTTGGTTCTTGCAGGTAAAGTGTTTGTCCACTGCGCGATGGGAATCAGCCGCTCGTCCACCTTGGTTCTGGCCTACCTGATGATCCACGAGAACATGACACTGGTGGACGCCATCAAAGCTGTCAGTGCCAACAGGAACATTTCACCTAACAGCGGTTTCCTGGAGCAGCTACGAGCGCTGGACCAAAAGCTGTACTGCCAGGGATCATCGAGGAGCTGGAGTACCAATGGGCGGACATGAGATAAAATCCATTGCTGAACTTGAGTTTGAAGTTGAGTAGATATTACAATGAATGTCAAACAATGTTCTAATTGTAGTTTCTCTGTAAGACAAATTCCATTTTTTGTGATAGAATTAAAGTGATTTATATTACATTCAAGGCTTTTTATTGTAAGGAACAAATACTAACAAAACCAATGATGACTTTATCCAAGAAAGAGTACTGTCTTTGTAGACATAGCTCCATTATTTTTGAAAAACTAATAACAACAAATAAGAGCACCGTGAAGTTGCACTGGGTGACATATTACGTCAATAAACACAACAGGTAATAAACACAACAGGTATAAAGAAAGAGCAGCTACTGAATGGACTTTACAGTGAAATAGTTTTGGCTGAGCTGGTGGCCAGGAGCTAATGGTGCTAATTCAATGCACAGTGCTAACAATGGCAACAGTGCTGAAAGAGCTAACATTGTTAACCTAAGGGGAGCCAGAGGCAGGGCTATGCTTCCATTCCAACACCTTCCTGATACCAGCGTTAAGTGGCGGCGATTAGCTAGCAGGTGGGATGCACATGCAGGGACTCATATGCACTAAAAGGCCCTGACACACCAAGCTGATGGTTGGCTGTCAGTCAATGCTGGGCTGTCCGTGAGTATCTGTTGCACTTGTCTAATGTCTAATGATAGGCAGACAGCACATGAGAAGAGAAATCGAAGTGAGGAAAGTAAACAAACAGCTAAAGTCAAGACGACGTGAGATCAAAACAAACTTGTTACATAAGATAAAATTATTTTTCTTTAGCCACTGAGCTCTTTAACAGAAACAGTGTGTAATTTTTTGCGTTATTTTTCAACAGCACACAATAAATATCCTTTGTCCTGTCAACATTGGGTTTTGCTAACTGGTGTGCTAACTGGCTAACTAGTGCCTTGAATCTGTCCTGTCATGCAGGTGCAAAACATAAGTTGGCCATCGGCTGTAGTCTTTGCAGTCTGTTCAATTTTAACTTATTGGCTGACGCAGTCGGCTTTTTTTGCCACTAGTTCTTTGATGTCAGTTTTAACATGCACGCGTGGCCTACAATGCTACTAAAACAGATCACAAAGAAGCTTGGATCACAACACACAGAGGGAAGGTAACTTTATTCCCTGATCAGGACACAATGCTGTATTACTGCTCTGAATGTCACATCTACAACCTTTAAGTCCCTGTGAAAGAGAAGCCATTTAAAGAATAGTTCAGCGTTTTTGGAAATATGGTCATTAGCTTTCTTACGGAGATGAGAAGACTGATATCACTTTTTTTCTGTATGCTAGATATTACTATACTACTATATTCTCTCTCTTGCCAGAGTCCTCTTCTCTATCAGATCGGCAAATAGAAAGGAGCCTCCTGGTTGAACAGCGCTTTCCTGTATTTAGGCAAGTTTCTCTGAATCAGAGGATATCACAGTTCTGATATCCTGTTGGAAACCGATGTGGCATGGATGTCATTCGGTTTAATTCCAATGCCTGTCCAATGGTTAGCAGGATGCTAGTTCAGCTGGTGCTCATTTCTTCTCCATCTTTTCCCCAATGTTTACTAATGTTTACATATTAAAACCTCGACTTGGCTAACTAGCAGCTAGCTGAGTGGCAGACGGAGAGTTTACAGATTTGTGAGTTGATTGCCTCATCTAGATGAGTGACTCGACCCACAAGCCAGTCACAAAAAGCATCTCCAAAACATACAAAATAGACATAAGAGTCTAAATTTAGTACAAATTTAGCGAAGCAGACAAAGAGGCAAGAGGCAAGCATCCATGTCTATGCCAGTAAGTGATCTGAGTCTGAGACTCTTTCCGATTCTTTCACTGTGAGGTGATTGGTTTACTTAGTGTACCACACAGTAAACGTGAGCCGTGACTGAACCTCTCACCCTCTCCTTCCCTCTCATGTCTTGATATCTTGAAGTGGGAGGTAGTACCAAATATTTTGTTTAAACATTAGGTGTCGTAAAAATCTGTGTTGTACATAACACAGCAGGACTCAAGCTTTCAGTTTGCAAACGTTATCTTTATCCAACTGAATTCTACATTCTCAGCTCACTAGTTAGCGAGCTGAACTGAATGTTCAGCTGTGTTTCAGTTGCATGAGTGGGAGTCGGAGCTGCATTAAAGCACTGATGAACAAATCTTTTAAACAAATCTATTTAATGAACAGGTGTCAGTGATTCAGTACAATGATAAGAACTCAATTGAATTCAATACAGCTTTATTGTCATTTCACCATACATTCATTGTGCAGGGCAGAATGAGAGAGCGTTTCTCAGAGATCTCAGGTGGAAAATACAAACATAAATATCATCACAACAGAACAATAGCACTGAAAACAAACGCTGAACACTAAAAAAAACCCCTCAGCAATAAAACTAGTATGAAAACAGACAATTGCAGTAAAAACAAACACTGAAACAAAGACAGTCCCTAAAAACAAATAAAATTGTTAAAAGTGCCCAGTACAGGTATAAGACAAAAAGTGCCAATGAATTAAGGCAGTGAATTAATAGTCCAGCACAGAAATGGGGATAAAAGTGCAAATAAAACTGTGTTGTTCATCACTACAGCTTCCTTAGCATGCTTTCCATCACTAACACTATTACAACTGTAATCACTGCTGTGATTCTGTAGTTAAAGTTGTCACAACACAAGCAGCCTGGCTTCTGTCACAGTCATCTGAGGAATAAATAGTCCACATTGCTCCTGCCCCAGACTCTGGCATCTTCAGCTGTCTCGTTCCAGCGGGGCTCAGCCTCTAAACAACACTGATACTCAGCTCAGATGGCAAACAGAGCGAGCTGTACGAATAAGGTTAGAGTTTACCCTGTTTCCTTTCCAAATGCCTACAGGAAGAAGAAAAACTAGCAGCAGCAACTTCTCAAATCTTCCATCCAGGAACATCAAGTCTTTGGGAAAAGTATCAAACTGTTATCTAAGTGTTGAGCTGAATATATTTTGTGATAATTATACAGCGACACTGGAGTGAAAGATGCAGACATGAGCCCAGAGGAGGAGCCAGAGTATCAGACACCGCCCACCTGCGATCTGCTCAGCCTTCTGCTGAAGAACAGACGCCCCACTGGAGCTGTCAACGAGGTTTGGCCCAACCTCTACATCGGAGACGCGTAAGTGACATTCTCACTTCGGGACCCCGCTGCAATATGGTGATCTGATTGTGAAACTGTTGCTGCAAACAAGTCCTGTATTTGGCCAGCTCATGGGACAAATATAAAATCTGTACATTTGAGTCACCAGTGATGCATTTGCAAACATACGCTCATAGAGCTGGCCACAGGCGAGAGAAACCGCTAAAGGCTACACTTGTTGTATCATCTCTTGTGTCGTTCACAGGGCTACAGCTCAGCATAAAACCCTGTTAGTGGATCTGGGAATAACTCATGTGGTGAATGCTGCAGATGGCCCCCAGCACATTGACACTGGGCCACATTTCTACAAAGACACCGACATACAGTATCATGGAGTAGAGGCACCAGACTGTAAAGACTTTGACTTGAGCCCATTCTTCACTGAGACGGCTGATTTCATTCATGGTGCTCTGAGTCAGAAAGGTACCATTTGAACCCATTAGATCCAGAGAAAACAAAAGACACATTGGTATAGGGTGTAATAATAATAATGTGTGTAATAGCACAAAATACTGTGGTATAAAAATGTGACAAGATGCATCGTCAGGCTGAAAAAATCTTTTTATATATTAAAGGGATGGATCGGATTTTTTGTGTGGGACAGTGGGACTGTGTGAGGTACTGATCCATGGTCAATGGGTTACCAACAGTAGATAGCAGTTGGCACCCCCAGTTTGGAGAAGCAGGCAGGACTACTGCCCCAGAAGCTAAGCTATGTACTGCTGTGGATGAGGGCAGCAACAAAATGGATTTTAGCCACCCACAAAAAGGCCCACCTAAAACAATCAATATCAGTTTAAGTGGACACTATATTGAGGAAATTTTCACCTTGCTGGCAGGCAGCCCTTTCCTATATTTCTCAACCTTACAACTTCCATATTCCTACTCAAAAGTGCAACTGTGCCGGGCACTGTATTACGCTGCAGGTCAGCTGTTGTTTGTGATCAGACTGAAATGAAACTTCACTTTTGTAAAGATTTCTAAGATGGCGCATGCAAAAATGGTGCCATATGTATATTTAAACTGGCTGAATAAATCAGTTGCAAGACTGAACCTTGTTTAAAAAAAGTAGTGGAAGCTCTCTGGGAGGTCCGTCTCCCCTTAGAGGCGCAAAACGATTTAGTCTGCCCTTGCACTAGGATTCATCTCTAAACTCAGCTACAGCCAAGTGAGTGACTGCTTATGCTGCTTATTTCTTTCCCCAAGAAACAAAAAAAATTCAGGGTTCTAAAAAAGAAAAGAAAGAAAGACAGGAAAGGGAAATAAAGCAAACTGATTGTAAAACCAGTGCCATATAAGCAAGAGAGACACTTGCTAAAGAGCACTGCTGTACCCAACAATCAGAAAAAATTACACCTACCTTCAAATAAATGTAACAACTTACCAAACAACAGGCAAAGTGTGAAGTGCTGGGATTCTCTGATTCAGAATGATCCTGATGTTTTGTTTTAACAAAGTCCCACTAATGGCAGCAGCAGCTCTCTGGGTCTGTGAGCATGCATTTACAGTTCACAGTTAGCTTCTACTCTCTCTGGGCCTCCAGTTTCTACAGAGAATATTCTAAATATAGCGTACACTTAAACTGATATTAATTTCTTTTTAGGTAGTCCATTTTCAGGTGGCTAAAATATGTTTGCTGCAAACCCCCATCCACAGCTGTGTATTGCTGAGCTTCTGTGGTGGTGGTGGTACTCCTGCCTGCTTCTCCAAACTGGAGGCGTGCCGACTGCCATCTACTGCAGGTGATACACTGATCATGTATCAGTACCTCATTCTACCCCACTTCAAAAAGCTATCCCTTTAAATGCCAGAGGGAGTATATAGATATCAAATAATAAAACTCAACCGCTGCTGGACAACGTGTACATGAAAGATCTCCTTCTCCAAAAAAGTCTAAAATAAGTTTGGGTTGCAGGGTTTAAAAGGGAGTTTGTGGCCAACTGATGTGATTGGCAACTCCAGAAACTCAAACTTTGTTCTTTTATCTTCATGAAGATGTTTTCATCCAGACATTTTTTATTACTTTAACTTATTTTATGTCAGTAAAGATCTGCTTTTTCATCTAAGAAAATCTAGTTTTTACATTTAGCACCAAAATCCATGAAAAAATCAATTTTAAAAAAGTTATGAATGGAGAAACCTGACACTTGAGTTTTGCAACATCAGATTTTTCACTTTTTATGCCTGTACAGTCTTCATCCCAACTTTGTTATATTGAAAATATTAAACCACTGTCGTGTTACAAACAAAAGTAAAATGTCCTTTCCAATTAGTTACATTCTGATTATCTAGCAATTTAGCTGCAGTAAGCATCCTGACATTTTAAATGACTCTCTTTCTTGTCTGTTTAGGTAAAGTGCTTGTCCACTGCGCACGAGGAATCAGCCGCTCAGCGACTTTAGCACTGGCCTTCCTCATGATCAAAGAAAGACTTACCCTGGTTGAGGCTGTGGAGGCCATTCGCAGACACAGAAACATTCTTCCAAATGTTGGATTTCTGAATCAGCTCTGTCGGTTGGACTCTTCCTTGGCCCTGCAGAGGAAACAACACAACATCAAGGAGTGAAGAAATAGAGCACTGTGGAGAGAATTTGGAAGGTCACTGCAGTACAGTGCAGTTTAAGCGCAGATTCAGTTGAAAGGTCTCACACTGTATCACCTCCTAAAAATATTGTAACTGACAAGTACATGCAGGCATGACTCAAGCAAGTTACAAGAGCCTGCTGAAGAGAAGAGTGCCGTCGACTCAAAACTTGAGATTCACAAAAGAAAAATGAGGAATATCAGGACTGGTGATTATTTTCATGGCTGTCCTTGAAACAAATTCATCTCAGATTAAAACAGCTTTGAAGAGGAAATGTTCAAATGCGGTGTTATTTTCAACATTCAGAGCTTCATTTGATTTGAAATTTGCTTTTGAAGACCTTTATATTTTACTGCAAAACACCTTGAGTTTACCTGTATATGAAATGTGCTGTACAAATAATATTGACTTGAGACTTTACATGGACTTGTCTCAGATTACTAGTTTGACTTCTCTCAGATGACTTGAACTAGTCTTGAACCACATGTTGGTGAAGATTCTCAGCCATCCAGGTCATGGTATTCTTAAGTGCTATATTGTAGGCAACTGGACTTGCTTGAGCATCTTGAAGACATTTCACCTCATCCAAGAGGGTTCTTCAATTCTAATGGACTGGTGCGGAGTTGCAGGCTTTGTACTCTGTGTGGGTGTGAACCCTTACAGAGTCGTTGAGGTCACATGTGAGTCATTGGTCCACCCGGCCATCACCTGTGTTGTTAGGGTTAGATGGGTCCAGGTGTGACTTGGACTCATCTCAAATGACATGTGAGTTGACCTGGACTAAAGTCAATTTACTTCTGACTTCATCTCTATAAACAGATATTTGCATGTGAATACAGAATCTAAAGGCAATGGGACAAGAATTTGGTATCAGAAGTGCTCTGGTTTCCGTTAGTAGTCCGAATAGTACTGACTGACATGTTTGAGTGGCAGGTAAACAGACTGTGGAGAGCAAATGAACTGGAACTCACTGGCTGAAACTTAATCTCAGAACCCATCAGCTACGGTTTGATAGAGATTTAGATTTTTCTTACTAGTTGCGACAGGAAAGCCCAGGAAAGCTGCTAAGCCGTGTAGCAATTTTTCCCAGTGGCCATTTGTGGTATTGCAGCAAAAAATCCCCTGTGGCCCAGAAAGCATTTTTTAATCTAGCAGTAGGATTTTGATACATAGTTTAAATGCAAAAATTGAGTCTTTGTTGAATCCAAAACCGCTCTAATACTAGATACAGAAAGTTCAAATTCAAAAGCTTTATCGGCTTTGAGACTTACCAAAATAGCAGTAGATTTGTATCGAGTTGAAAATCTGTCCTTCTATTGGTGTCTTGTGTTTGGTGTCCTACAATAAAACCAGTTAGCAGGTGTCTTGCTTGCATGATGGGCAGCAGGTGTGAGCAGGAGAGGAGGCGGGAACAAGCAGAGGGAGTAGACCTGCCAGCCACACCCTGCAGACACACAGATGCACTCACAGACAGATGGAGGGACAGACAGGATACACAAGGGAACAGCAACATGATAAAACAAGTAGTGTAAAAAGGATGGAGGAGAAATGCTTATCTCAACTGTCACAGATCGCTGTATCTCTGCTGGTGTGATGTCATTGCAAGATGATCACTAGTGAGCTTTCATTAGTTTATCTGAATTCATATGCAGATATCTGTTCAAGTTGCTAATTGGGCGTTAGACAGTGAAAAGCGCATGAAGGAGGAAGTCTTATCTGGGTAACTACTGGCTGCACCCGCAAACCCCAAAATATTGGCTGTTCCCCCAAAGGCTATATTGATAGCTGAGGGGTTCTGGGATTTTCTGTGACCAAGCGGCAACCTCTAAGGCTGAAAAATGAAGCCAACGCTAAAGTGCCAGTGCAGTACCTCTAATGGCCACTTGGAGCTGACTCTAAAAGACCCCCATGTTAAAATACTTTGCAGCAAAAGCAAACATGTTTACAGCCTGGTAATAATAGCGGCGATGTAAGCAAATATGCACACACTTGAGTATCACGATCTAATTGGTGATAATGTATTCTCAAAAACACTGTTTTGATTTTTAATTAATAGTTTAAATGCAAAGATTCATCGCAGTGCTTCATTTTTGTTTTGTCTTTAAACCAAGTGGCAGCCTCTGGGGCTGAAAAGTGAAGCCAATGCTAAAGTGCCAAAAACTGCAGTTCCTCTAATGGCCACTTGAGGCTGGCTCCAGAAGTGACTCATTCCCCAAAGACACCAATGTTAATGTGCCCAACTTTACAACATAACCATGTTTACAGCCTGGTATAAAAAACAGTTGTGGTCGATGTTGCTAATTTCCCCATTTATGACAACTGTACAGGATTTGAATTTTTATGTAACCCACCTATTCAAATGTTATTAAGGCTTAAAAGGGCAGGTCGGGCTGCTTCCAGTGAGAAATGGGTTCTATTTGTTGACAGGTCGCTAGCTATAGCTATCACTATCACTATTTCAGTTCATGAAAGTTAATTGTAATGTTTTTTAGTTGCCTAAAAAAGTCTTGCTCAACATTTGGTTGTACTGAAACACCCTTGAAGAAGTCAGATGTTTAGTTTTTCTGGTAGGTGGATTTTCTTTTAATGGTTTTAAGCCTGTTTTGATAGCAAATATTAGCATTAGCATTGTCACTGTTAACCACAGACTGTAAATACACCGTGCTAACCAAGCTAACAGCTAGTGTTAAGGTTGGCTCCACCGTCTTGTCCAAATATGGTCACTTTTGGCTACAAAAAAAAATCAGACTTGAGATTTCAAAACGGGAGCCCACAAACAAATGGGTGACGTCATTGTGGCTATGTCTATTATCTTATACAGTCTATGCTTGTGTCTTGACTTGGACTTGTCTCCAAAGACTTCACATGAAAAAATGATAAAGCCAAATCTGCTGTGGACTGGTTCTCATATTGTACAGACAGATTTGAAACCACTGTCTGTTTGCAATGTCAGGAAAAATGCATCAAATAAATGTGTAGAGCATGCATTTGAAAACAGTCAGCAGAAATGTAAAGTATACATGAGTTGTAGTTAAGGGGCTGAAACATACAGAAATGCAGCTGTGGTCACACACACAGCACAGTCAGTATCACAGAGGCCATTAAAACAAATGTAGCACAACTGCCAAAACCCCCTGCCGTTCTTGAACAACACAAAGACAGTGTACTCCTATAAATAAACAATGCTCCACTTATATATTCACATTTCTCAAAATACTGCGTCTTAACTGCTGCAATCCAGTGTCGTACAGTTAAAACTGTGATGTCTAAAGAGGCTTGATACAAGATGATAAAAATATGCCAGCATGGTTCTGAGTGTGTATACAGATTCAGGTCAGACTTTGAAAAGAGATGAAACGCTGAAGCCATCTTAATAAGAGATGCTCTCCAGAGCACGCTGAGGGAAAGAGAGAGAGAGACGGAGAGATGCTGTCAAAATAAAAGGAATTGGATATCACAGGTTTAATGATTTCACTGTCAGAATGAATGATGGCAGAGTATGAAGATATGAGGGAAAAATAAAGGAGTCTGATGGTGTGAAAACTCTGTCTGACATGTTAGCAGCTTCATCCAGCCATTCTGCAATACAGTCATCATCACACTCTCACTTTGGGGGCTCGCATTTAGATCACTGAATGGACCATGCATATCATATAACGGGGAATCAAAGACATGTGCCATCCTGTGAAAAACCTCATCTGTCTAACAGTCTGACACATTTCAGTTCTCTTTTGGCCCTGAGAGGCTCCAGAAAATGCAGAACATCCTTAACGGGTGTTGTGAGGCAGCGCTTACACGTTCTCTCCCAGCGTCTGAAGATATGCAGAAAGGCTAAAAGAGACTGACACAATTTCAAGGAGTCACTCACATGGCTCAGAGTGCCCTGTTCACTCCAGTGAATTTGGGTATCCTTTGGCAAGTGCAAAGTTTGGGTTAGCACAGCTTCCTGCCAGCAGTGAGAGATTAAAGTTGTGTGTTTAGAAGTGGATGGCTGCGACTGGCTGGGTGGAAGTTTTCCCCACAGGCAGGGAACGTGGCAGCTAAGGTCAGGGCCCGCCACATCACAGCCCTAAAAATATCCTCAGCATTTGATGCCCGTCACAGAGCGGTTATACAATCTGTGCCCTCGCTTGAGCCTGCCAGAATTAAACCTTACCATGTTCTGCCTTTAAGGACTGCTTCACAACAAGCTGCCAGAATGATGAAAACAAAATTTCCAAGCAGGAAAACGGAGGACCTCAGTCTCTTGGTGAGTGGCACTGTGGAGATGCATGTGAAAAACAAAACTGTATTTTGTCACGATTGCAGAGGGAGAAAAGTGGAAGGGAGAAAAAAAAAGCAAGTGTGGTATTTCTTTTCCCCCCTTAAGCTAATAAATCATGTGTGAAAGGAAGCCACAGTGAGAAAATGGCTTCTCACAAGTCAAAGAGTGGCACCAAGATAAATGTTAGAAAGGCAGCGGAGGAATCCAGTCCAGTGGATGAATATGTCACACCTGGGGGCTATGAGCTGGAGAAAATCCTAAACCGTGGGAGTGTGGCTTACACTCATGTCAACGAGGTCTGGCCTAATGTCTACATCGGGGACGAGTGAGTAAAAATGTGTTAAAGTAATAAACTGAATAAAATAACAGAGGATTAAAATAATATTCACGCCGACTCCTTGCAGGGACACTGCGAGGGACAAGTATAAACTGAGGAGTTTGGGGATTACCCACATCTTGAATGCAGCAGAGGGGACATGGAACAGCGTGGACACTGGAGCTGGTTACTACAGAGACATGGACATCATCTACTACGGAGTGGTAGCAGAAGATGTCACAACATTTGACCTCAGCCAGTATTTCTTCTCTGCTTCCCGGTTCATAGAAAAAACGCTGAGCAATCCTCTGAGTAAGACGACACATTGAGTAAAAGTTAAAGGGTCATTTCAGCCACATCCCAGAGATTAGCTCAATCAGGAGACACAGAAGAATGAAGAAAAGATAATATTTCATACAGAATAGCCTATGTGTACAGATTAGCAGATGATTTCACGGATTAAGATTGAACAGAAGTCTTATTTTGTGATCGAGGGACATCTGAGCAGCAGCAGAACAAATTCCCCCATGGAGTCCAGACACTGGTGGTGGCTGATGACTCTGAGGCTGCTGAGGCAGATGAGGCTGATGAACCTGTAAAGACTAGGTGGTGATGGGGAGGTGGAGGGCATGCATGACTGCAGCAAGAAAGAACTACAGCAGAGAAAGAACCAAAATGAGGAGCTGATAGGCTGACAGAGAAGGTGTGCCGCCGTGCTATTGGCTGATTGTGAATCAGCTGATGACTCAATTGACAGACTCCGACAATGGCACCTAGAGATAGTGAGTGAGCATGTGTGCAAGGAGACAAGTACAATTTAGGTCCAAGTAATTCAGGACAAGTCCAAGTTGTGTCTAAGGTAATTTATGAAAAGTCAAGTCTCAAGTCAAGTTTAAAGTCATTTGAAACAAATCCACGTCAGGTCAAAAGTAATTTGGGACAAGTCCAGGTGGAGTCTCGAAACAATTTGTGCCAAGTCCAAGTCAAATCCTAAGTAATCTATACAAGTCCAATTTAGGTCTAATGTAATTTTAGATAAGTCCAAGTCGAGTCTAAAGTAATGTATGAAAACTCAAGCCTCAAGTCAAGTTTAAAGTAATTTGAAAGAGACAAGTCCAGGTCAAATCCCAAGTAATCTACACAAGTCCAATTTTTGTCTCAAGTAATTTAAGACAAGTCCAGGTTGAGTCTCAAGTAATTTATGAAAAGTCTTGTGAGACAAATCCAAGTCAGGTCAAAAGTAATTTGGGACAATACCAAGTCAAATATCAAGTAATAGATTTAAGTTTTAAATCTAGTGTAAATCCAGTTTAGGTCTAATGTAATCTGAGACAAGTCCAAGTCGAGTCTTAAGTAATCTACGAAAACTCAAGTCACATTTCAAGTCATTGAGGACAGGTCCAAGTCAACCCTATGTAATCTGAAACAAATCCAAGTTAAGTATCAAGTCTGTGTAAGTCTGTGTCTCTGTCAGTGTAAATCTCATCAAGTCCGAGTCACGTCACAAGTCTAAATAATCAAATTGCAAGATTTCAGGTTTCTGAATGCTGGTTTCTATGAATTGTGCTCGGACTGCTGTCAATAGTTTCAAAGGGACTGTTCAGAGGGACCGTTGTGGATTGTCCATGCAGATATGGCAGAAATCTCACTGATGGATATTTCTAAACTGAAACTTTCTGCGTGGTTCACACTACAAGTAGAGAAATGAAACAAGTGATTTGGGTGAACTGACCCTTTAAATTGACAAAAATAAGAAGCAATGTGCACTGCTATTACCTGACTGTATGATTCATGTATGTACAGATAAACTGCTGGTGCACTGTGTGATGGGGAGAAGTCGGTCCGCCACGCTTTTCCTCGCCTACCTCATGATCTGTGAGCACATGACGGTTGTCGACGCCATCGAGCACGTGAAGAAACGCAGGAGGATCATCCCCAACTGGGGCTTCCTGAAACAGCTGAGAGAGCTGGACATGCAGCTCCTGGGGAGAGGGGAAGACTCGACAGAGGACAGCTGATGTTAGCACTCCAAGGACTAGTTGAACCTCGAGTCTATGGAGACGAGTCCAAGTTGGGTTTCAAGAGATTTGAGACAAGTTCTAGTCAAGTTTGAAGTTGTGTCGGACTAATAAAAATCACATGAAAAGTTATTCAGGACAAGTCTAATTCTCAAGTATGTCAAGCTAATCTCAAGTCAAGTCTGAAGTAATTTGACACAAGTCTAAGTAAAAAGTAATTTGGGACAAGTTCAAGTTAAATCACAAGTCGCTCAGGACAAGTCGTCAAAACTTAAGTACATCAGAGCAAATCTCTAGCCAAGTCATAAGTAATTTGAGACAAGTCCAACTTAAGTAACAAATTATTTGAGACAAGTTCAAGTTAAATCCCAAGTCATTCAGGACAAGTCAAAGTCAAGCCTCAAGTATATAAGAGCAAATCTTAAGCCAAGTTTCAAGTAATTTGAAACAACTGAAAGGAATTTAAGCCATGTCCAAGTTAAATCCCAACTAATCCCAAATCCTAGTCAAGTGCCAGATCTATCACAACAACCCTCCAGTTGTTCAAAACGTGTCAAATTCAGTCCTCAAGTAATTCAAGACAAGTCCAAGTCAGGTCTCAAGCAATTTATGAAAAGATTCAAGTCACTTGAGACAAGTCAAAGTGAAGTCTCAAGTAATTTGTGACAAGTCCAAGTCCAACCATAGTAATTCAATACAAGTCCTTGTCAAGTGCAAGGTCTATCACAGCAAGCATCGAGTCATTTAAGACAAGTCCAATTTAATTCAAGACAAGTCGAGTCTCAAGTAATTTATGAAAAGTCAAGATTTAAGTCATTTGAAAAAAATCAATGTCAGGTCAAAAGTCATTTGAGTCAAGTCCAACTGGAGTCTCAAGTAATTTGTGACAAATCCAACTCCAACCCCAAGTCATTCGATACAAGTCCTAGTCAAGTGCCAGGTCTATAACAGCAAGTCTTAAGTCAATCAAAACAAGTCCAATTAAAGTCTCAAGTAATTTGAGATAAGTCCAAGTCGAGTTTTAAGTAATTTATAATAAGTCAAGTTTCAAGTCATTTGAAACATATCCTTGTCAGGTCAAAAGTAATTTGGGACAAATCCACTTGGAGTCTCAAGTAATTTATGAAAAGTCAAGTATTAAGTCATTGAAGAAAAGTCCAAGTCAACCCTATGTAATCTTAAAGAATCCAGGTTCAAGTCTGCCAGTCACAGCATTTGAACATTTTCCTTTTTAAGTTGTATTAACCATGTTTTTTTTTTTCAAGTAAATCAAGTCTCAATCTCAAGTCCAAGTCGCCCCCTTTTTCAAAAAAAAACAACGTATTTTTATTTTAAAATCTGTCCCGCAGAAAAAAAAAGCTGCCTGAATCACCACGAATTCAAAATCTATCACTGCATTCTCATTCTGTGTCACGCCTCAGGCTAGGAAACTTTTCAAATTAAAGGAGAACAATCAAGTACATGGTCAATCATAATTTATTCTTATGCTAAAATGTACAGCATTTTAAGTGACTGACAAAAGGAGAAAAGTCATAAATACAAGAATGTCATTCTGTCCGATTTTTGTGCACATAGCCAGGTATTTCCCCCCTGTTCTTACCAGCAACTCTGTACAGGTACAAAGGCTACAAAAGAGCAATATAAACAAAAACACAAGTACAAGTTGCGTTTTACATGCAATCCATTAGCTTAGTTTGGTCTATTCACAGGCTCTATTCTTCTACACTTCGGTAAAATATAAATCCAACATTTTATAAAGATAGAAAACAAATCTACAGATGGAATGAAAACGTAGCTTTAAAGGCATTATGTAAAATATCAACTTTGGACTAAATTTATATATTCTTTATTGTTATTCATCGTTATAATCATTTAGTTCTTTTTAAATTCTGCCACACTTCTGGACATTTTGAAATGTTTTAGAATTTTCAGGGTACAAACACTGAGATATGCTTTGTTATTTTGACAGAAATCAGTCTGCTTTATTAAACAGAAAGCTGCCTCAAGGAGATCTGTTACAAAAAGACTTCAGAATTATACATACATAGCAATAAAACCTCTCAAACCGAACAGAAAACAGGACTAAGTTTACATTTTTTTTTACATTATTAGAATTAACAAAATATAGTTTCATCTTTCTCCCTGTGCAGGGAAACCTAATAAAGGCCAGATATCTTTAAAATGGCTTGCTATTAAGCACAACACTTGTACAGTACTACTCAATGCACTGTCACTAACAGAGACTGAAGCATGCTAGTTGTCACTTTACAAAATAAGTACAATAATTTAAATATACAAAGGCATGAGTATAGTACAAACTAATTGTCAGCACTGTTAGACAGGTACACTGAACAGGTTCAAACAGCCACTAACTCCACTTGTAGCAGGCACATTAAATGGCTTCATTTGAGGCTGCTACACGACTGCAAGACCACTGATGAAATCTCTACCGCTGAGCTCTGAACCCGCCTGCTCTAAAGACACATCAGAGACACTAACACTAATTAAATAGATTTTCATCATAATGATGTAAGGCTTCCCATCTGGAGAAACAAAAATACTTTTTAACATTAGCTTCAAAGTTTACTCATTGATGAAAATTTTTGCATTCTTTCCAAGTGCTGCTGCTGGTTTTTAAGTAATAAACAATAAGAAAAAGACACCAAAAAAAGAAAAGGGAAAAAAGGCCAGATCAGTGCATCTTTAAACAGCAAAATGCACGTGAGAAGGACCAGCTCAGTCCTGCGGAGAGTTACCGCCTGATGAAAGGCCCTTTCAGGGACTGCTTGGACATGCCTGTGTTCATGTAACCATGGTGACCAGCTGGAGTGTACACCATGTTGCCATGTGGTGGAGCCTGCATGGGCTGCTGGGGGTATGGCTGTGTTCCCATCATGCCCATCTGCATAGAGTACTGGGGTGACTGGTTCATATAGGCATGGTTGCCATGGTAGCCGCTGTTCATCATGGGCTGGCTCATGCTGTAGCCATTCATGGCGTTGAGGGAGGGCATGTTCATGGAGTTGACATTGTAGGCTGGTGCCGGCATGATGTTCACGCTCATGTTCATGCGCGGCATGGCGGCCAGCGTCCTGGATGGCGCCTGCATGGCCACAGTCTGCGGCGGCCGGGCATACATCTGCTGCTGGTGGTGTGACAGCGGGGCGGATTTGGAGCGTGCAGAGATGTGACTCTTGGAGGCCATTTGGGGCTGGATCCGCTGCGATGGCGGGATGCCCATGTTGCGCTGCAGCATCATGGGTGGTGGGGAGCTGAGATTCGGGGGCGGGGTCATGGTGGCCTGCACCTGTGGGTTGGAGACTCGATGCGGGGTCTGGGACAAGGAGACCAGGCTGGAGTGCTGAGATGACAGCGAGGGGGTGTTTGCATAAGATGTGATGGGGTGTGAGGCCGAGTGGTTGAAAGGCAGCGAGTGAGGGTGGTCTATGAACGTGTTGGTGAACTGCTGCAGTTTGGCCAGACTGAGGCCAGACGACTGAGAGTAGTGCCCACTGCCGTACTCCCCCTGGTGGTTGATCCTCTCATAGAGGGCGAAATTTGGGTTGCCAGATTCAGGAATGTCTGCCAGCTGCATGGTGGTGGTAAAGTTGGTGGGTATGGCACATTGTGCCATGGGCTGCTGCTGGCTGTGCTGACTGTGTTGATTGTGAAGGCTATGCTGAGCGTGCTGATTGTGCTGGCTGAGCTGATTGTGCTGCAGGTGGTGATTGTGGTGGTGACTATGCTGGTTGTGGGGATTGTGTTGACTGTGCTGGCTTAGCTGATTGTGTGGACCATGCTGATTGTGTTGGCTGTGCTGATTGTGTGGGCCGTGCCTGCTGTGGGAGTTGTGTTGACTGTGTTGGCTGCGCTGGCTGTGTTGACTGTGCTGGCTATGCTGGCTGTTGCTGGGAGGCCTCTCTACCACTACGCAGCCCTGTGGCGATTTGACGTTGCAGTGCGGCGGCGAGCTCAGGCTGTTCTGCTGAATCATCCCGCAGCTGCCGGGGTTGACGGCAGCCATTTGCTGGCTCACGGCACAGCTGCTCTGGGCCAGGCCGCTGGGGGGGATGCTGCCGTAGGAGCAGCTGTTCTGGGAGGGGCCTGCCCCACAGATGCTGCCCCCCATGGTGGAGTCGTAGCTGCTGGGGTTCTCGTAGTTCTCGGTGGTGCTCTCGATGCTGCCCAGATCGCTGAAGCCACTGTCCACCACCTGCTGCGAGTGATCCGACACCGACGGCACATCCATCATGGGGCTGGTCTCCATGTTGTGGAGCGAGGGCACTGAGATGGCACTGTGGTCAGGGCTGATCTGAGTGTAGCCGCTCTCCAGGATGGAGACCGCCGGGCTGTTAACGGAGCGTACTGACTGGCTGGGATGGGACTGCGCAGAGGAAAGGGGACTGCTGTGGTCTGACTGGGGGCAGTCATCCAGCGAGGTGAGCTGGGGGCTCTGGGCCACGTGGGCATAGGTCTGCAGGGTCCTGCAGGGTTCCTGGCTCTCCACACAGTCCTGGAAAACATTCTCCCTCTCAGTCTCCTGCGTCAGTGACTGAACAGCTTGGGCTGTCTCTGAGTCAATCTCTGTGCAGATTGGGGGATCCTCCCTCAGCACGGGACTGAGCGGTGGCCTCTCGGCAGGCTGAGGAGGTGGGTGATCCGGACAAGGACTGGACGTGCTCTCTTCCTCTGACTCAGAGTCTACAGGATTATCAGAGTCTACAGCTGCTACTGAAGCGACTGCTACTGCTTCCGGTGGTGGTGTTGCTACTGTCGTTTCTGTCACTGCCTCCTGAATGCTTTCTGCAGCGGTAGCTGGTTCCTCTTCACTACACGGCACTGTAGAAACCTGCTGACTCAACTCGGAGTCATTGTCTTCTTTTGGATCTAAAAAAGGTGGGGTGCATTCGGGTACTTCTTTCGAGCTCTCTTCCAACTCCTCCTTGCTGCTCTCAGGTTCGGCTGTCTTGCTGTGACTATCATCTTCATCATCTGCATCCTGATCCTCTACTTGAGTTCTCTGCTGCTCCTCCTCCTCCTCCTCTGCATTTTCATTCTCTAGTGATTCAACACCCGCTGCACTGTGTTCCACATCTTTGGCTGGGGAGTCCTGTCCGTGTTCACTCTCTTGCTGTTCGTCTTCAGGTGGTTCTGGGGAATCCCCTCTGTCCTCAGGCCTGGGAGACATGGCGCCCGGTGAGGCAGCAGGCGAGCACACCGGAGAAGCCACAGGCGATCCTTCAGGGGAGCTTGACTTCTGTGAGCCGTGGTCAACAGGACTCGGGGGCTCAGAGAGAAGCCTCTCTTGTGTTATATCTGGACTTGCTGGGCCTCTGCCTGCTTTGCTGCCCTCGTCCGCGCTGACAATATCCTGGTCTGGTTCCTCTTTCGCTTCTTCAGTGTGAATATGGTGCTGCTCTGCCTCCATTGGGGTTTCAGGGGGTGTGTAGAGGTTGAGCTTGAAGCCCATCTTTCGTTCGTTCTTAAGCCGCCATTTGGGAGGGCCGCGTTTCACTCCTTTGGGCCAGCCTTTCTTCCGTTTCACTGGACGGGGTCTGCTGGGTCTCTTAGAGAGGACGTCAGCTCCTACAGATCAGAAATAAAAATATGCTTTACTGTTCTGCCAGAGAGATAAAACAATCTGTTATAAAACAATTATGAGAGATAATTTAGTACAGAGTAATTCTACGACAGTCAAGATGCAAATACCTTCATTCCAGTGTTCAAGATTGTCTTTCTGTGCATTTTTCTCCAGCCTTGGGCGACCTCTCCGCCGTTTCATTGGTGTAATTGGTGTCTTGTCCTCCTGTTCCTCCTCCTCCTCTTCTTCTTCCTCCATCTTGCCCACTCTGCAGGTGCGCTCCAGCAGGGGCATAGGACGCTCGTCTTCGGAGTTGTCGAACGGCTCGTTCAGCACCTCTGTCGTCTCCGAGATGGTTTCTGTTGTTACACTGCTGTTTATTCTCTTTCTTTTACGCCCTCTCTTCTTGAGCACAATGGTTCTCTGCAAGACAAACAAAGGGAGAGCCAATGAAAACAGAATAAAAAGCCCCATCAAAGCGGTTTTGTAGAGACTGAAAACAAGGGCACTAGGTGGATGACCTCCATGAGGAAATAGCAGAAATTCATTCAGGCTTTTGTGCTAAATGTAAAATGTTGAAACCACACTGTGAGACTAAATGTTTGAGCGATGCAGCCTGGTGTGGAAAACCACAAATGAGATGGGCAGAGTAAGCAGAAACCACAGTCTATACTTTACATTCTCCAGTTGTTTCCCACCGGCTGCCTACGACTTAACCGCTTTCCTCTCCGAAATCCTTCGCAAGAGGAATGTGAAATCAATACTGTAACTAATGCACTAAATAAACTCAAACAGCCAACGTCGTTCTTTCCTGGTTTCCATACTGTTTTTGTTGAAAAGGTCTCCCTGACATCATGCAGCCGGCTGTAATATTATCTCCAGCACAAGGGGGCAGTGCCATATAGACAGAACAGATGTGAGAAGCACAGAGGAGGGCAGTAAATTAACCATGACCATTGACAATAGTACAAGGTTTAGCCTGCACAGTCTCGACACCAGCAGTGAAAACACAATCTATTATCTACAGCTGCAGCCACACAGGGAGGCTCCAGATGACAGGAGGAAGCCACTGAACCCTCCACTGAATTCATGAATATTTATCAAACCTTTCCATCTCACCAGAATACACAACACAGCCTCTAATGAAGGAAAATATCTAATGATATACATTCAATTCCACTTTGTTCTGGAACAAAACTCCAGATTATCAATGAGATAATCCCAGCAGGAGGAAACAGCTGATTTGTGGTGATGCAAAAGAGGTGATTCACATCAACAAACAATAAAAGTCACCTTTCTCTTGGCTGCAAGCATCGCATGGGCTTTTGTTAGGATGGGTGGTGAGCCATCGGAGTCATCATCATCATCGTCGTCGTCATCATCGGCTTCGTCATCGCTCACTTCCTGCGACTGCTGGATGCGTCTGGTCCATGACAGCGCGGGGCGACGTTCATAGGTCCTGAACGGAACCTTGCAGTGGACCTTCGTGAGAGGTTGCCTACTGCCGTGAGTCATCATGAAGCCCTCTCTCTCCTCCTTCTCCCAGCAACTGGCCTGCTCCTTCAGCCGCTCAGCCTGGTAATTAAACAGACAAGACGCATTATCTCTGGGAAAGGCGCACGCACGGCTCCAACATCTGAGCAATGAGGCTAATGGGAAAACAAGAGATTGGAATTAACATCATGACAAATGAATCACTGCAGGTTCCTCCTGATAATAAGAGCAGTGTCCTGATTGGATGTCTGCCCGTCATGGAGGAAATGTTCCCCGTTAAGCAACCGTGGAAAGATTGCATTTCATGGAATATTCAGCACTATCAATTATGTAGTGAACTGATTTAGGGCAATTTTGCACAACATTAGATGCCTGCTGACAGTGATAATGCTTTCCCCATTAATGGCCTCTATTTGAACTCTCCAGCTAATCAAACAAACATCCAATAACAGCATTGTGGGCAAGTGTAAACAAATAACAAGTGTCTCCTGATGAACGAGGAAGCTTACATCCATCTCTGCCTCCCTCTCCTCCTCAGACAGGACAGCGTTGGGAGTCGTGGAAGGTGTCCATCTCAGGCTGTCGGGGTCTACCTCATTCCGACGTGGGTTAGCCCTCAGGTTCTCCATGTGCCTCTGAATCAATCGCTCTCTTCTGATCAACACAATCCTAAGTCACAGCGAGAAAAGCCCATGTCAACAAAAGAGTGGAACGCTAGACAGAAGGTAGACAGAAGGTGATGTGTGGTTAAACGCGAGCACAAAGACGAGCTCTTTGGGACAGCAGGTGCTCCGTGTCCTTGGGGGTGCTTAACCTGACTTACTTCTGTCAATATTCAGCTGCATTAATGGATACGCTGTTAAAAATACCCGCTGGCCTGGATAAGTCAGACAGCATACAGAAGCAGCAGCGCGGGCTGAAGGAGACTGCGGCTCGGAAACTGACCTGCCATCCTGTCTGTCAATCATGCCGAGCTGCTGGAGAGTAGCGGCGATGTCGTGTGGACACATCCCAGTGGCCCTGCTTATTCCTTTAACACTGATGTGTTTATCTGGGTGCTTATAAAGGTACTCCAGTATGACACTTTTCCAATATGCCAGGTAGGATAAGCGACCCAGATCTGACAGTGGCTTCTCCGGGGAGCCGGCTTGTCCTTCTTGCCTGGTGAGAAGGTAACCTAAAAAGACAAGATTCAAACAAAAACAAAATGCTTTAGTCAAGCTGGAGGCTGCTGCTGGGTTATTTCAGATTGCAATTCAATCCCTACACCAACCCCCCCTCCTCCTCCCTTATGGATTACATATTCATGTAAGGATGTGACACCAAACCCTGGTTGGGATTTCACCTTCAAATAGTATAAAGGGAGGCGAGGCAATCAGTTTTCCTCTCCTTCAACCTCCGTCAGAAGCTATGATACATGCTGGCAAGGGCAACAAAGGAGGTTGAAAGAGGGGAGTAAAGAGGAAACAAAGCGACAGAGCGAAACAGAGAAGCAGCTGGATGTCATTGCTCACAAGAGACTGCACTTAGGAGCGATAACAACAAGGAAAAAAAAAACTAATACTAATATGTATCTGTGTGTAATTAGTTTTATAGCGGCCCTGTCAAGGGTCATCCATTATGAGCGGCATGAAATTAATTAATGCCTTTTAATGTGCACCCACTACCGAGAACCAAACAAGCAAATCTAATCACCAAACAGTGAACACATAATATTCCAGTAATCATGACAATATTCATTACTAAAGCTAAGAAGAGGAGCCCGTGATAACAAACACTTAGCGATGAATATTCAAATAAATTAATTGAAAAAAAGTCATATTTCATTCTGTGTCACTTTACAAGTATATCATCATTAATATAGCAAAACAAAAGAGCTGCTCTGAGCCCTTTGAATTATGATTTGAAAGGGAACATTTTTCACACAGGCGCCCGCTAATGCTCCGCTCTCACAGCTACCTGAGACAAAGTGTTCCTCTAATACAATCCAATATAACAGAAAATCTTAATCTAAACAACTTCCAGCTCCAAAGCTACATTTTCCAATAAAGCCTTCAAAGAGCTCAGAACTCAGCTGTGTTCAATCTCCCTTAATCCCTGTCTTTGTTATCAGCACACTCTCAATATCACAGATCCTCTTGCATCTCCGTGTCTCAATGGCTCCCAAAGTGAACAGGAAATCAAATGCTCCATTACCAGCGCCCGCCCTCCCCACGCTCGCTCCCTTTTTTCCTTCTCTTCATCACACACAAACTCGGCAAAGAGACAACTCTTCAAAAACAATAAAACGCCTATAATGACAAAAAAAACTGCCTGCCTAAACACAGAAATCCACTCAAGGCAGCAACTGTTTTCAAAAGTGGACCGCAAGGCTTTAAATATTGTATGTGCTGCATTTAAGGGGCTAAAACATAAAAGCAGTATCTACACCTCATCACGAGTCAAGCAGAGAGAATCAGGGGCATTTTTCTATGGAAACGCTCTGCAGGCAGTGTTTAGGTGAAGTACTATTGGCTGTCGAATAACGTATGCAGCCAGAATGTAATATTTCTCACTCCTAATCTTCTGTGATTGCCTAAACACTGTACATGAAGGCTCTTGATTAGGCTACTTCAAAGCCTTAACCAAATAACAGCACCTTGCCACAAGCTACAAATTCACCCCTTAATCTGAAATTGTTTGTAAAGACCAGTGAAAAAAAAAAAACTTAGTGCAGTGGTCTAAAAAAGCATTAAGGAACTTACTGAAATCAATAAGGAACCTTCCAAATCCTTGCCTTTGGTACTGAGGCATGATCATTATGCAGGAGACATTGTACTTCTGCTGGCAAAGCTTTTCCTGAGGGAAGGAGAAACAGATCAAGTATGTCAGAGCTCTGCTGAAGCTGGCAATTTACTGCACCTGCCATTGTCCTTGTCTAAAGCTGTGCACACTCACGTGCACACCACACACACAGGGTGATGAGCTTTCACTAAAAAGTATCACTCTGTTCTGAACTGTAGCTACACGAATGATAATTGTGTTTTTGCTCGTTCATCTGTCAGTTATTTTTTTGATTATCTGGTTACTTGTTTGATTCAGAAAATGTCAGATAATAGCAGGAGTGTAAGAAAATATGCACACATTTAATTATTGTGATATAATTGGTGGTACTATATTCTCAAAAACACTGTACTGATTTTTAATTAATAGTTAACATGCAAAGATTTGTGGCAGTGGTTCATTTTTGTTGTGTCTAAACCAAGCGGCAGCTGTTGGGGCTGAAAATGAAGCCAATGCTAAAGTGCCAAAAACTGCAGTTCCTTTAATGGCCACTTGAGGCTGGCTCCAGAAACGACTCAATCCCCACAGACACCCATTTAAAATGCCCAACTTTACAGCAGAAATAAACATGTTTACAACCTGATTTTCCCATTTATGACAACTGAATGGGGGGTGATTTTTCATGTTACTCACCCATTTAAATGTTATTAAGGTGTGAAGTTATGCATAATGAAAGGCAGGCTGTTGAGTGTGGGCGTAGCCATAGCTACTGCTATTTCAGTGTGATGAAAGTTAACTGTAATGTTATTTGGTTGTCTAAAAAAGTCTTGTTCAGCATTTGGTTGTACTTAAAAACCCTTGAAGGAGTGAGATGTTTCATTTTTGGGAAGCGCATTTTTTTCAAAATGGTTTTAAACCTGTTTTTGCTAGCAAATATTAGCAGTAGCATTGTCACTGTTAACCACAGACTGTAAATGCACAGTGCTAACCAAGCTAGCAGCTAGTGTTAGCATCACCCTCTTGTCCAAATATGGTCAAATTTTGGCTACAAAAAATCCAAGATGGCCACTGCAAAAATGCCAAACTTGAGACTTCAAAACAGGAGTCCACAAACCAATGGGTGTAATGCCACAGTGGCTACGTCCATCATTTTATACAGTCTATGGTTTAAACCCTTGACAGCGAGAAGTGTTGTAATCTAACTTCAGCCATTTGACTCTTCCCCTCCAATGTAACAATATATTGCTAGTGTAAACACAAGGAACACAAGCCTATGAAACAGGCAGAGTCCAGGGTGTCTACAGGAATCAGATAGTTAAGTTCAAAACACCCTTTAACCAAATTTAGGACAGAGTTTTTGATTACCGGTAATTATGTCTTAATTATTTTCCGCATCGCAGGTAAGCATTGCAGGTACGTGATTTATATGTCTTGTGCAGAGGCAGGTGTTAAATAGGAATATGGTTATTAGAGTAAGTTAACTTCATCTACATTTTGCGAACAGGTAAGTGCAAGTATAAAGTAAAATGACTAGTATAGTTTTTTAAAGATGTGTAACATTAGAAATGTGGACTTTTACATAGAAAGGCTTCACTCATGTTCACAAAAAGACAATAAAAGATGTATAAATTGAATTAGATAAAATGTTTGTAGTAGTTTAGACCTCACAAATTCAAATTTAAGACTATTATGACTTTCAAGGCTTTATTGTTGTAACACTGAAAATGAGACATTTTAGGACTTTTAAAGGACCTGTAGACACCCTGAGAGTCATAAGGGTGCAATGCTAGCACTGACAGTTTTCCAAAAATTAGGTTTAAAAAACAGAAAATGCAATATACCGAGTCATAACCCCTGTATTATGATACATATCGTCTCGCCAGATTCTAACCAATACACAGCCCTAAATAATTGCAAGGGTGCAATTAATGTTCATTTTTATTGTTAATTAATCTGTCGATTATGTTCTCTATTAATCGATTAGTTGTTCGGCATATAAAATGTCAGAAAATGGTCAAAAATGACAGTGTTTCCCAAAGCCCAAGATGATGTCCTTAAATGTCTTGTTTTGTCCACAACCCAAGGATATTCACTTTACTCTCATAGAGGATTAAAGTAACCATTATTAAAACTGATTAGTTGATTATTAAATTGGTGATTAATTAAATAGTTGACCACAAATTGATTAACTGTTGCAGCTCTAGATAATAGTGAAAAATGTGCATCACAGTTTGCCTCAAAATCTACTTTTTTCCTACATAATTGTTATCAAATTACAACAATGTTAAACAAAAACAGAAAATTCTCACAGTTCTGAAGCTGTAACTGACTAATGTTTGGCATTTCTGCTTGGCTAATCGATTAACTGACTCATCATTTAACCACCACCACGAATAAATTCAATCCACGTTACAAAAGTGGACAAATTACAGCGAGGTCTCACTGTATCAGTATCACCATTCAGAAATGATGTGCGGTGTTCCTTCATTTCCCATATAATCAGTCTGTAATTCTTACCTTGGAGAAATAGCCCACAAGATGACAGCCTTTCTCATCATTCTTTGTAAGTATGTAGAAGAGGAAAGGCTCCACATCATAATACAAGGTCTTGTGATCCAGGAAAAGCTTGGCTAACAGGCAGAGGTTTTGGCAGAATAGTTTGCTGACATTTCCATCAACCTAAACACGGAATAAAAAGACCAAGAGGACACTGTTCAAACAGTTCCCATTTTTTCCCCTCCTCCTCCCAGAACCCATTCAGTGGAAATCTCATGCAGCATACAGTTATTGCTTTATTGCTGTAAAGGGAAGCTGACCTCAAATACAGAAAGGTCGTCCTTTCTGTAGATTTCATTGGCTGGTGGGTGGAACCAGCCACACTTCTTTGTGTGTCTCTGGAGAATGTTTTTGCTCCTCATGTACTTCAGACAGAACTCGCACAGATAAAGCTTTTGTAATCTGACAAAGACAAAAGAAAGAGCTGCAGCATGAGAGGTTTTTTTTTAAAAGGACACTGAAATGAAATGCAACTCAAGTAACAAAGACACTGGACATTATTCGTCACGTAAAAGCAACATTACCTTGAATATTCAGGAGGGTAAGGCGACGAGTACCAGGTTTGAATCTCATACTTTCCAAATTCAATGAGGGCAGGGCATCGCACGGAGTCTGTGTTCATCAGAGATCCAGTTCTCTGTGAAAAGAGGGAATAAAAGCAAATGGATAAATGTGGTGACCCAGATAATTCAATCTCACAGTGTCTCTAATAACCAGTCCATAAAAATGATATTGTGACAAAATTCTCAAATCAAGATTGTGGCTCACAGTGCTCGTGTTTAAATGGAAGATAAATTCAGTCTGACCAAAATATGTCCCCGGTAAGATCTTAAATGCTCATTTTTCAACTGCTTTAGCTTCAGATCGACTGGCTTTTAGAATAGGGATACATTAAAAAACACATGGGATGGACATGAGTAATGTAAACTATGCAAGATTTTACATAAAAACTACGACTCATGCAGAAGTTCTCTCTCAATCATTTTCCCTTTTTTCTTCTTATTTAATGTACTCAAGATGTTTATGGGCGTATAGCCCCCAGCTAAAAACAGTGTACAGGTGATGTAAGGACCTTATAAAACGCAAGCGACCAGGTGCCAGACCATGAGCAGTACACATGCAAGAGGGAGCAACAAAAATTGTGAACACAGTGACAAAAAACGCAAATATTGCAAGGAAAAATCCAAAGTTCGTCCCAAAACGAGAGTAAATCTGGGGTTCCCTTTCACTTTCCCTGGCGAGCACTGAAGGACAGGATGGGGACGTAGAGCAATGCAGAGTTGGCCTGTTTTCTTTTGGACATGAAGGTGTCAGCAGTTAGCTTAGCTAGCTTGCTAAAGCTAAACACACAGCTAAAGCTTACAGTGTACGTGCTAGCAGTGGAGAGAGGAGGGGCCAAATTTGGATGCTGTGTTTACAAACAGTAACCGACAACTCATGCATATACCTTTAAGGGTGCCTCAGCCGGCATTATCTTGATTTACAGTAAATCAAGATAATGCCGGCTGAGGAACCTTTGTTACCCACTCCTACCCTTAACACATCAAACTGTCCAGTTACCCAAAAAACTAATGAACAGGAGAGAGAATCTGTAAAGGAAATAACTGAAGATGATTGTATGATATTTTGGGGGAGCCACACTAGGACTACAAACTGGAAGAACATGATAATATTTTGTAAAATTTTACACAAATAGGTTCTCAAGTACCAAACCAATTCTGGTGGTAGTGTGATTAATAAAAAACTTAAATAAATAAACATGAGGCTGCTATTTCCATATTTTTTGGGCTTGTGATTTTGGCAAGAGAAAATGAAAATATTTGGAAAAGAAGCTGACTGCTCTTTTGTTACATTATACCTGTGTAACTGTGTGGTTCAGCATAAATATCTCTTTCAAATTATTATTAAGTATTTTGGGTTCTACTAGAACACGTTTACATGCTTTAATGTTCAAAAAACACTTCATTTTCCTCATACTGTCTGTACTGGAACACCTGTCTGAAACGCTCTATTTTAGCACCTGTGTTTTTAAGCCGGGGTATCGGGTATCGTCATTGCATCTTAGGAATGACTGTATTGGCAAATAGCGGCACTTTCTACCAAGACAAATCACTAATTAAAGCTTGTTCCAGCAGGAATCAGATCCAAAAACACTGGCAACCAAGATTACATGTTTCCTTGACATTAGCATGTAGCTACATGTAGCAGGGTATGTCATGTAAACACTTGGAGTTGCATGCTTGGAGCAGATGACCATGTAAAGAAGTCTGACACAATCTTATGTCAGCTTTTCACAAAAGTAGGAAATTGTTGATGAAATACACTTTATCTTCAGTAAACTTTAAGAATATGACTTGAATATGTAAAATACTGCAAATATTTCACTACATAAATGTGTCTGTAAGATGTAAGATGTAGATATGTTATTGAAAGACCATGTTCCTGCACATGTTGCCCATGTCAACCCCGCTGTTTAATTTTAAATAATCAATAAAATTAAGTTGCAAACTGCTCAGTTAACCCTTAAATTCCTGTTGATGTGTAAGACGTTCAGCCCTTTCCCCGGTTTTCTCACCTGCACGGCGAGTTCCTGGACATGAGTGAACATCTCAATGTCCTCCTCTGTCACGTGGTCTCTGGACATGGCCGCAAAGTCTGCCTGGGCCTCCTGCTTCACACGCAGCTCCCCGTTGTGGCCTGTTACAGGCACAATAACAAAACATCAACACATCAGATAGCACATCAGCACCGGTCTGTTTGAAGCAGCCGTGGCTGAATAATCTCATAAATGCATTCTATGCAAATGTGCTTATACTGTGAGTGCTGCTGCTGAGCCTGTTTGAGGCCGTGTCTCTGAGGAATTTCATAATGTATCATCTTTGCATGTTTATATGAAAATCCCTAATGTAATGAAGTGAAACTAAATCACTCTAATTGCGTAACCGCTTTCATGTGCTTAGTCATCCACCAAGACAGTTTCCCATGAATGAAGAAGCAGATGCAGTGAAGGGAGCGAGTGTCGACATGAAAAGAAACTGATGTTGGAAAGCAGGCAGTAATTTTATGAAAGACATCAACACCATGACATAACCACCAAAACAAAAAACCATTATAAGTGGACGTGATGTGTCATTAACATATTTATGGAAATGTGCTGCTGGGCTAAGTAGTGTTTGTGCAGTATATTGTTTAAAACTGCTTGAGAGATATATCCATTTGTTTTTGCTGCGTGTTATTTCTTTAAACTGTGACTTCACCCCTGAAGACAGTGAAATGTAAGGGTTACTGCACTTCTGGCTATAATCATCATGTCAGCTCTGAGTCAACTTGGGTGGGTGAATCACTGGGTTGTATATGTCTAATGACCGCTGGAAGTGAGGTTGAGTGGAGACAGTGATTTCAAGAGTGAGGGTGGGATGAGGAAGAGCGCTGATGTGACTACAGCCTCTACTAGGTAGTGATCACAACGTGCGCACTACTGCAGAGGGGTCAAGGACAGAGCAAAGAGCAACATGAGGGAGTTAGTGGGCCATGCACTATGACAAAAAGCCAACGGGCGAGAGGATGGAAGCCACGTCAACTCCGCAGCCAAGTCAAAAAACGCAACGAAACTGGGTTAAGAAACTAAAAGAATTCAAATTAGGCAGAAGATTAGTAGTCTGTTAGAATGTTGAGGGTGTCTTTTCAAAGAAAAAAGATTAGCTCTAGTCTGGAAAAAAAATAAAAAAATAACTGCGAGTGTCAAGCTTTAAAAAAATAAAGAAGAAGCTTAAAGGTGTGGAGACGCAGGTCTTGGCTGGAGTTTCGAGCCTTGCTTACCATGATTATTCTCAGGCTTAATTCTTCCATCTGTCATGTCTCCCTTTCCTGGCGAGGGGGCTCCCTTCTGAGGGCTCACTTTATACCTCAGCCTGCCTAGTGTCCTGTGCTTTTTAAGGAAAGGGTTACGTTTGAAATGACTGACCATCTTAAATGGGTGTCCTCTGGGTCGGCCCGGCCCAGCAGATGTGGAGTGTAACCTATTTTTATTAAACTCGTTCTTTCCAAGGCGCTGGGGCCCCGTTATGGACGCATGGGGTGAATCCTGCTTATGGTGCATGCGCTTAGGCGGCGCGTAGCAAGGTAGTCTCTTTTTCCGCGACTGTCCCTGAGTAGTATAAATGTGAGAGAGTCCGTCAAATAGTCCCTTAAGTTGGCTGCTATTGCAGAGACTGCTCAGGGAAGGAACACTAGACTGGCTGGAGGAGCTCTGTGGCGAGTTAGCAGAGGTGGAGCTGCTGGAAACCTGCGAGGGCGGGCTAAGTCCCGGCAACGTGGGAGCGGGAGGAAGAGCAGAGGACGAGGGGGTTATCTTTTGAGTGGCGTCAGCAGCAAAGGCAAACGGCTCTGGTGGCTTGGACAGTTTGGGCGGACCCTTGTCTCTAGAGCTTAACTGTCTGGCGGGCGACTCTACGGCTACAGCTCGCGAGCGACGGCCCACGGGGGAGGGGGTAAAGAATTTGGAAAGCCCATCGATAAGCCCTTTGGTTTTCTTGTTAACGGTGAGTGTAGCTGGGGTGGAGGTGGGCGTGAGGGGGGGAGTGGTGGTGGGGGTGGAAGTGGTGAATTGGGTGGCGTCGACCGCACAACAGGGGTCTGCAACAGCCAATCTGTCTCTGGCGTCCTTCACAGATGCAGCATGACCAGATGAAGGTGTGGAACAGACGGTAATCTTTTGACCCCTACCAGGTGACCCCCTTCCTCCCAGTGCTACCATGGAGCCGTCACCACTGGTTACAGACCTGTGAAGACAAGAAATTGGTGTGGAAGGTCAGATCTCACTGCCAGATGTGGAGTGTAACTTTTATACAAATACTGTACTTACAGGCACAGTTCACCTGAAAATCAAAAATACATATTCTTCCTCTTACCAGTAGCGCTATTTATCAGTTTAGATTGTTTTGGTGCGAGCTGCCGAGAGTGAGTTTTCTTTCTACCAAACTACACCTGCCGACTGAATAGTTGCACAGAAGGAAGCATGCATCTACTCATGGACAAGAGGCTCATGCTCATGACAGTGCAAGTTGTAAACATCAATGGCGTCCTCCTTGGCTGAGCTGTAAGGTTAGCTAGCTCAGTGGTGCTAGGTGAACTAGTAGTAGATGCACACTTCCTTCTGCATGGTGATATGGTTGGTGGGTGTAGTTTGCTAGAAAGAAAATAGTTCCTTCATGAAACTGCTCACAACAAGGTCTGTGGATTATCTTGAATAACCAGGTCATGATTTCTGGAAAGAGACACTACTGTTAATTTTTTTAAATGTGCTTTTTGGCACTTTGCACACCACAAGCTGAGTGGCATCTATTTTTCATTATATTCAAGAGAAGGAAGACATCTCTACAGCTGATATCGCCAACACTCAGCAACTCACACCAAAACAATCTAGATCGTTAAATAGCACTACAGGTAAGAGGAAAAATATGTTTTTTTTTTAAATTTTGGAGTGAACTGTCCCTTTAAGCTCAAATTTTAGGTACGTGTATTACCATTTTATGCTGCTTTATGCTTCTACTCAACTAGTTCTTCTTACTCCATTGCATTTTTCTGACATGTAGAGTTACTTCACAGCTTAGGACTTTACAGGCAAAGCATGTTATCAACTACTAAAATATGATGCAATGCTATAGATAAACCTACCAACAAAATATTAAGTTGTTTAACTTCGCCTCAAACAGCTACACTGCTTACACATTCATGCATCAACTATATTAAAAATCAAACAGTGTAATGTATTATAAATTGTTGCTTCTTTAACTCTTAATTTCTGCGTGAGTACAAGTGTTTCTTGGAAGAAACTGACGCAGTTTGAATCCAAAAAACTGTGAAGTTTAATTGCGCCTCAGTAAATAAACACTAAATGATTTTGAAAAGATTTCACTGTTGTTTTTATTACTTATTGTTTGGTTGGTGTGTTCTTAGTCTCTGTAAAGGATAATTCTAGTTTATTACAACATATTTTAGTAGTTTTGACCATAACCTTTGACTGGTATGATAACATTGGGCTCACCAAAGTAAATGCGCAGCACACAGCAATGTTTTTCAGCAGCGTTGCCAGATTTTAGCAATTAACTGAGAATACAACGTTATTATTACCAATACACCTTTAACAAATTGAAACTGCTAATATTCAGATTATTGCACACTTACATTCTTTGTTTGAGCTTATTTCTGGGCCTTCCGATTGGCTTTGCATATCGACGTTTGATCTGATCGGCTTTCTTGTGCAGCAGTTTCTTCCCATTCTCCTTCGGCCTGCACACTTGGCAGATCCAGGTACCTGGAGGGTGTCCAAACACAGAGAGTACCGTTTGAGTGGGTTCATCAATTCAGAGGACATACAGTACATTCATTTGAAACATTTCCTTTAATACCGAGAGCTGGCGAGAATCCCGCCAGCTCACAATGACAATCAATTACTCAGCACAAAGCGAAAATCCATAAGAAAAACATTGGGTCAATTCTCTGTCCAGTGAAATAGACTTCGTGTCAGCTTGTTGAGCAAAGCTATGTGACTTGTATGAATTGCCTGCCAAATGTCCTACTACAGTACGTGCGCCATCATTACAAGCCTCGCTGTAGGGTCAGTACTGTAATCCAGAGATAGCGAATCTCCCCGGGGATGCTGGAATAATTTGATATGCATGCAAAGCTTCTAATAAGCCATCGCTGCCTCTCTGTGTGCTGAGTGACAGCCCCAAACGGCCGTCTGTGAAGAAAAGGCTTTGAATTGACAGCAGAGAGGGAAACAGAGAAGCCAGACAGTGTAAACACCTCACCTTTTGGCATTCTTGAAAGCGGCGGGTCGCAGCATTCCATGTGAAAGCCCCGATCACATGAATCGCAGAATAGCATCTCATCCTGAAAGGGAACAGCAGGCATGTGTAAGGGATGTCCCTGTTGCATACATGTTAACACCCCCCCGTCATTTAAAGTCTTTTGGAAAAATAAGCACAAGAGGGGCTTTTCAAATCTGAGGGAAACCAACAAATCCTCAGGGATGCACAAAATGGGATCTACCTCCAAGCCAACGACACAGATAATGGTGTGTGTTAAAATGTATGCAACATTATACTTACAGCATTTTTCCCCTGTATTCGACAGGAGCTGCAGGTTTTGCATTCAATACACTGCCATCGTAATCTCTTCACATTTGAGGTTAATTCGGGGGAAAACTTCAGACATGATGGATGCCCTTCAGGAGCAATCGAAAATACATATTAGCCTGACACATTTTTCACCAGCGTTGACACACACAGCTAGAGACAAGGCTTTCCATTTATTCACACTGTAAGGTTAAATATTAACACATTACATCATCAAAAACAATGCCGGGGCCTGTGTGTCCGCAACACTTATTTTCCCCTAGCCACAAGTTGTGTCTAAAAACAGTATGATCAAACATCTGAGCTGCTAATTACAGATAATTTGATCTTAATGAGGCAGAAACAGTAGCAGCACTCATTCTAATGGAAGCCGATCCATGAAAGTCATGTAAAAGCTTGCCTTCACCCTCACCCGGCTCCCTCTCATGGTTGTAAAACAGCTGTTTTACAGTGAGAGCACAATTTGTGTACACTACGAGCGGTTAATGAAAACCACCTCGACACTACTTAGTCAAATTTGAGCTATAAAAATGTCACCAGGAGAACAATTCCTTACGGCATTTAAAATAATTGTTCAAACATAAATGACTCCTTGGCAGAGGTAATTTTATGGGGGGTTAGCAGTTTTGTCTGGAACAAAAGAACAGTAAAGGAAATGCCACCAATCTGCAGCGGGAAAAGGGTTGATCTTTGATCCGCTGTGCCTAGCGCACTCTATAAGAAGAATTTGAATTGAGCGAAAATGACTTGGGCGATTTCAGATTCTAATGGCCACTTATAGAGCATCTGCCCTTCTTGAGCCCGCTGAGGGTTGCAAGCAATTTGTATCCCTTCAGCCACTCAATTTGAACATTGTTCTTCCAATAAATCCCTTAAAGGGAAGTGAAAAATGTGGAGCAAGAATGTGACATCTGCCTAACCGATGCTGAGAACTGCTGCTGCTACCAGCGTCGGGTGACACTCTAATAAGCTGTATATTGTCAGATAATACAAGAGAGATAGCTTTGATAAATCTGGTTGTATAATGTTATTGCAGGCAATTTTGAAAATCTATCAGCAGGAGTGCTTTGTGGAAAAATTGGATTTGGAAGATTTTTGCATCAGTGTGATTATGGACAGATAAAACAGACAATTTCACTTGGTTTTATAAACATTTGGACAAATAAATGTCCAAAAAATGCAAAATATCATTAGAGCTGGGTATTTAAAAAAAAAAAAAAAAACAGTACTCTTAAAGTGATACCAATACCAATGTAGTATTTAATTTGAGACATTTATTTTCTACCTTATTCAATAAATGGAAGCATTTACTTATGTAAAAAAACCACAAGATGCCACAGGTGTGTAGTACAGCCATACTTTTGAATGTTTTGGTGGCATGTCAGCACACTGAACTTAACTTAACCACACCAAAGACCATATAGGTTGTAGCTGATGTGGTAGTGGGCCAGTCACGTCACATTAAATCTATTCACAACTGCGGTGAGTGGATGCAAGCAAAACCATAACAATATATATATTTTTTTATAAATTGAATGCAGGTATAGCTTGACTGGAGAAGTTTTGATACTGCTTGGTTTATTTCAGTCGATACCTTTAAGGTATTGGGTACCGAAAAACAGCCCTACACATCATGCTATAACTCCATAGCAATACAATAATTGCAAATATAACTCTATTGTGATATTAAATTACCATAAGAGATGGAATAGAAGATGTAATCTAGATCACCCACCTCTACTTGCTGCTATTTTTAAGTCACCATTTCTTACTAAGAAAGGGTATTAATGTAATATTACTGCCACAAAATTACAATGATATAAGTTTATGTCTTTACATGCTGTAGAAATATTGTGGTCCAAATTATTTCAAGCAAATTTAAGTTAAAAACTAGCAAGATTTCGCTTTATACGTTTTAAGAGTTTTGTCTGATTTAATGCAGAACAAAGTAACACAGTAACCCTGCACTTAAAGGAGCTGTATGTGACAATTAGAGCATTAATATAGCAGCAAACCGCTTTTGCTATATAAAGATTTAGTGCAATAATGGCAACCTGAGCAGAGAGAAGTCACGCTACCTCTGTGTATGTTGGCACCTGCATGTTAGTGCATGTGAGTCCCTGTGAGTGTATCTCACTGGCTAGTTCATCTGTGCTCTGCACTGTACTCATACAGAGGTTACAACTGATATTGGAACAGGGCTGTTGCGAAAGCATAGCGCTCACCCTCTTGTTTTCCCTCAGGTTAGCAATGTTAGCCCCACCAGCACTGTTGCTGTTGTTAGCCCTGTTAATGGGGTTAGCACTGTTAGCTGCCACCTCTATGTTGAGAACTAAGTGCAGTCAATTCCACCCCAGACTGTGAATGATAGATATGCTCCCAATGTCACATACAGCTCCTTTAACACACTATTATAATATTTTACATGGGATTTTGCATATGTTCCCTAATGTGATGTATACTGAATAACTGCCTTTAATGAGTCTAACTATATCGGCCACCTCTATTCCCAACATGCATGGACACTGTTGCACATGAGCCTTTGCTGACATACTACCAGCTCTGTCCAGACTACAGTATGTTGTATGCTTGTAAGAACATCCAAGGCGACTTACCACTGCTCCCACAGTCTGCACAGGACAGCAGCTCTTCTGGCCGCTTGTCCCGATTTGACTCTTTCGTTCCAAGACAGAAACTGCATATTGGGATGGGGTCGACCCGGAGCTGGGTGGGAACACAAACAGAGACAAACTGTTTAAAAAACAGAAACGGGCACAGGCTGTGTATGAAGTGGCTGAAAAAGCCTGTTTGTTTTCGGATGTTTTATCATGTCGGGATTTCTGAGATCACTGTGGACTTATTGCTAGCTAATGCAGGATGATAACGCCAGTGTGTGATTTAATGAAATGGCCACGGAAATATGAACTACAAGCATAAGCTCAGAGAATGAAAAAAAAAAAAAAAGGAGTTCTCACAGACCAGGAATGAATAATAAATGAGTCTCATCCTCAGAGATATTGAGATCCACCTCCTTTATCCATTACATCTGAATGGGTAAGTGATCTTAGTAATCATAGTTTAAGGGCTTAATCCAATTCTTGAAGCTTGCACTCCAGTCTGAAAGGATTAACCAGCATGTAATCAAATTACCTCAATAATAAAACATGCTCCCATTGTTGCTGCCATGATCCACTGTAAATGTTGCAAGTCTCAGAACAAACACTCATTTAAGGGCTTACGGTTAAGTTCAGAAGAAGTAAAATATGAGCTCAAGGTTTAAGAGGATTTCCCCATTGATCACTCGCAATGAAGAGAGGCTCGCTTCACACAGAGGAAACTGGAAAAGACTTAGTGTCATCTCCTCGTAGAACGGCCAGTCAGAATCAGACCAATCTCTGGCTGAAATCACGACCCACGTTGACACAACATGGCTCTCACAAGGTGTCCCTTTAAATATGAGATCACATACACAAGTCTCTAGAGGAGCATCAAACACACTGCTGCCTCCTTCCTTGCTTAAGATGAAGTTCTTAACGGAAAATAATACTCACAGGGTGTGACCATAAATAACCCACCTCATCATCAGTTTACACACTAAGTCCTCGTCAATTGACTGGAGCTTTGAAGGGCACTCTGGGGATGCCCATAATTAGTTCCTGGTTTCTATGACGCAGATCAGCATCCTGACCTCAACAAAATCTGCAACCTCCAAATCACTATCGGTCCCGACCTCCTTCTGACCCACAGCTAAATTACGGTACTTTTTTTCCCTTTTACATTAGTCAACAAACACAAGACAGGAGCATCCTTTTCAACCTGCCACAGCATCCAAACAAACCCCAGGGGGAAATGCAGCAAGGACACAGCAGGGATTTGGTCATTGTTCCTGGCTGTTGTATCAATTAGTTGTTACGGAGAGGGGAAGCAGTTTACTGCCACATCAATGATTACTCTATTTTCCAACCTGCCAGGTCAATATTTGAAAGTGGGCACTGGCATTAGAAGCTGCTCATACAGCTGTGATTATGGACGTAAAAACAGTGAAATGCTACTGTGTGATGAGGCTGCACCTGTAGAGTGCAACTCTGTGGCTCAGAGCTAATCGGTGATTGTGGTATTGTTTCGTTTAACAGAAGACAAATAATGTAATGATTGCTTAGATTGACGTTGGGCAGGTCTGCAATGGCAAACAATGTTGCTGAACAGGCCTGGTGGTGAGCAGGTATGTGGGTGATTTGTCAACTAGTCGATTAAACTTTGCTACATGTAAATTAGCACCAGCCACCAGTCAAAGGCTGGTGAAATATGCAAGTCGCTGCTAGATCTGCTTTACTCACCAGCCATTGGTAATCGCTGGTAGATTTTGGAATCCACCAGCCACAGTGGCAGGTGGACACAAAAGTTAATTTCCAACGTTGGTTGCTACCCTTGGTAGTTGACACCAGGAATACTAGTCGGTTAAATCTATTATTAAAACTATTATTACTTTATGCAACTGCAATCCCCCAATGAAAATGCCTAAATATATATTTTCCTAAAGAATATTGTTGTTAATATATTGTTAACTTTTATTTGGTGAGTTGTTGTCATGTTTTGTAGGATATGTGCTATGTTCAAAAGACATGATGCAAAGTCTGCTGCATTTAATATATGATTTTGTTACTGAAAAATGTGTTTTAAGATTTCAAGTAAAGTACACGGTATATTTTGTGGACAATGTTTAACATTAAAGTGCTTTACATTAATTTTGACTGTTTTATGAGGGTATTCCTACTTTTAGACGACTCGACTAGTCTAAACTTCAACTTCACTTTAAACATCTGGGAAACTAGTCCTAAGTAACATCCCTAAATGAAACTATTCTTCATAATTCAAATGGACATAACTATTGCTAATAAAGTTATAAATGGTTTAGGTCACGTATCAAGCTAAAATGCTAAACATACTCTGCTTTCAGCTTCTCAAATGTGCTGATTTTTGTGTTTATATTGTAATAAATTGATTTTTAATCTGTTGGTTGGACAACAGACTCAGTTTGAAGAATGTTTTTACTATATTCAGACATCACATGGACTACACGAATTGTAAAGATCAATTAATAATGAAAACAATTGCTAAGTAGTTGCAGCCCTACTTTTGTTTACTGGACTCCACAAAGTCTGTCCATTTAGCGCTTATCAAATCCCATTCGCCCAGAGCAGAGATACATGGAGAAAGATTATTATTTTGCCCTTGATCACAAGCTGTTCTATGCTATCATTGCTTAAGGATGCAGCCAAACAAGGCCTCAGTGTTGTGGCTATAACTTCTTGTTTATGTACAAAAAGTGTGTTTGATTTTTTTATCATTTAATATCATCATAATATCAATGAATAAACAATTTTCTTGAGAGCCTTCAAACTCAGATTTGGGGCTAACAAACATCATAGATATGATTTATACAAGAGAATTATAGATACAAGCAAGAACATTAATGTAAAGAGATTGAAATTAATAAGACATCAGTGCTAATATGCAGCCTGTGCATACTGCTGATGAAATGCTCAGTGCTGATAGGCAAGCTTTTTTTTTTTCTTTTTTTTTTTTTTTTAATAAGACTTCACTTCATAACACAGTCTCCGCTGACTGAGCTATGAAGTCTAATCCAGGAACTGGAGAATTAATTTCCATCAGGAATATTCTCAGGCCTGGTGATTAAAACCAATAGCAATTTGCAATCTGCACAGCACAAAAAAAAAAATGCGAAAAATAGAGAAACAAACACAGCTGAAGAGATGCTGATGATTTACTTGGGGATTCTAAATTAAGTACATTACAGGAAATTATGCTGCTTCAAAAGAGCAGGCTGTCCTGAGTGAGGGGGTGGGGTCCTATTAGAAAACTGCTGGTAGAGAGAGAGAGAGAGCTCAAGTGGTTGCATAACGCAGCAAGGGAAAAAAACTCATTCCTTGCCTTTGTTCCTGCCAGAGTCTCTTCAGAATCTAATAAACTCTAAACCAAGACTGCTCTTTTTTACCTCAAAGTATCTCTTATTCTCAACACACACACACACACACACACACACACACACACTTCAACAACTGAACAGGCAGAGATGTCTCATCCTTTGAAGTGAACGGTAAACCTGGACTGGGCTAGGTGATGTCATCAGGCTGGGAGCAATAGGTTGAAATGTTCTAAATGGAAAACAGCAGGCCCTCCTCAGTTATGAGAACCATCGCAGGACACTGTGTCTCTAAACAGTTCTCAGTTTCACTTTTGGCCTGACCACAGACACAGTCACAGTTGTGGCTGCAGTATCAAGGTGTCGCTTCCTGATTATTCACTGTGAAACTGGTGGGGAGCAGGGTGACATCTCTATAGCCTGATGCTGCTAGCCGCTTCAGCTGCATAACTTGTGCATAAGCTATTAGACCGCACTTCATCTTGACACACCATCTGCAAAAAACCCTCACGACAAACTATCTAAATGACTGTACACTGCACTTTAGGGCCATGCAATGAAAACTATTTTCCATGAAACACTTTTCCTGTGCTTGACAGTGTCTTAAAATTGCAAAGCGAGTACAAAAGTGCTGTAATTTTATAGACTTTTGTCTACAGTGTGTGTTATAGCTAAGTGCCAGTAATAGAGACACAATCTCTGCAAACTATAAACCAGCCCTGAGGTGCCAAAAGCAGCAGAAACAATGCGACCTGGAAGTTTGTTTATATGGTTTTATTTCCTCTCTGGGGCATCTCTGTTAGCAAAAAGGTCACACCAGCTGCATGCAGCCTGAGAATATTCTGTCCTACCACACAGCTGCCATTTCTCAGCGCTATTTGTGACGGCTAGTTTCGGCTTGTGCCCTTGTAAATAACCGAAAAGAAATACCCCAAATCTGTTCTCTAATGCTTTGCTACTCACAAGACAGCCAGCCACATCCCTTAAGGTCATTAGGCTAGAGTTACATAACCTGTGGGAAGCCTACAGCAGACTGCCTACCACACACTGTCAGCATGACTTTCTGATTATCCAAGCTCTCATATTATGAAGACCAACAGCAACACAGCCCCAAAGGGACACGCTCTAGATGGCGTTGTTTCTGACCTGCCAAGCTGGGGTTGCAAAGATTAAAACCACAATCATAAAATTCCTATTAAGCAAATGCTGCTCAGTGGTGGCCCAAACTTTCAAACTTCCTCCTTGGTAATGACATCATGGAAATGCCAGCGTTTACCCTCCAAAACAAGTCTTAAGTTCTCGCGAAACAAAGCTTCCCTACATGTGAGGGCTGGGTAAGGGGTTGAAATCAATAACACATTACTAACAAGAATATTTAGGCAGACATGTTGTGGCCTTGTGGCTATGACAGACCCAAGTCCAGGGTGACATGCAGGGTGAGAATGCAGAGGCCAAGGTGTGTGTACCTGGTCTCGCTCGTGAGGGAGGAGTGTCACTGATGACAGGACCAAGGGGGAAGCACTTGGACACCTGGAGCCCCTTCCCTCCGCACTGCCATGGCTGAGCTTATACCGCGGGCCATTCTTTAGCAACCTGCCATTGTTGACTGACCGCTTGGCCGCCAGTCGTAACCTCTGCCGGAAAGCAGGGTTATCGACAATGTTTGAGAGGTCGTCCTGGTTCCTCAGGTACCTCTCAATGTTCTTTAGCGAGGAGCCATGGGTATCATCCAGGCCCTCGATGGCCCTCTTAAGTATTTTATTCCAATCAATATGGCGCAGATCGCTTGAATTCCATATAGATTCCTTTGATGGCACAGACACATTTGCAGGCGGGATTGATCCAACCCTCCCGGGATTCCCTGGGTCCTTGTAGGAGGCGCTCCCCTTATTTGTAACCTTGAGAATAGAGCCATCGTGAACACTTAATTCCAACTGCTCAAGGACGGTCTTCTTGTCCAGTCCATGCGATGTGGCCACCGCATGACAGATCCTCTCCTCCGAGGGCCTCTGCTTTTGCCTTTTGATTTTCTGTATTGCTTCGAGAATCCACTCCGTGTACAGAGGGTTTGCAAGTTTTACCATGATTGAACAATTAGACTCACAAAAATGTGATCCATAAAGATTCCCCCTTTCTGCTGCTGAACACTGGGTACATCCACATCCTTAACAAGGTCAAAAAGTTATGTTCCACGCCTGCATCCACATCTCAATCCTGGGGTGTGTGACGTAAAAGTTGAGGAAAAGTTGGCACAAGTAAATTCCACAACGGTAGCTGACCTGGAGGTTTATTTATTTAATCCCAGCTCAATTCTAAAAGAAGGAAACAAAATATGGTCAAATACATGTGTAAAATACAACCTCCCCTTTAATTATTTCCTTATAGTCACATTCACAAGCTATTTTACAACATATTGGACATAAAGACGAAAGCAGAGGAATGCAGGACGTTAAAAATGTGTTAAAACATGAGAAACAGATGGATAAAAACAGATGAAGGAGCTGTCATGGTTGCTAAAGAAATTCGAGTGACTTAATCCACAGTCTGACACCATAATCCACACACCAAACCAGATGTCCATTTCAAAAGAGACTATTTTCGTGAAAGTAATAAGTTTTAACAGTATGACAGGTTGCTAGAAACTTCTACTGACTTCTGGGAAAGTACAGTCTGGTTGACACGTACATATTTTCAAATTCCCTTCGCCATTAACAAAAAAAAAAAAAAAAAAAAAAACCCAACAAGTTCACCTTTATTTCTGCAGCACGCAGTTTTCCCAAAATGTCACCGTAACATTTCACACACAAACTGCTTTAAAAAACAACACACAAAACAAGGAAGATGGTATCAGACGTAAAGTTTAACCGTTACTTGTCCGCACGCGACTTTTGACAGCTCGACGTCCGCAGCGACGAACCGATCAGCGCGAGCCTCTCATGACAGATGTATAATCAATGTTCACTTCCTGACAGCTGCCGTTACGACGCTCGAGGCACGTCCGCAAACAACTGCGCGAGCCGTTTAACGACGGAGGGAACCGGTAATAACTACGTGACAAACCTAGAGTTGTGTTCCGCTGAGTTGAGCTGATAAATGACAGTGTTGCCAGCATTACTGATGTCACCTAAACAGTCGCCATTTTGTTACAATGTTGTAGTTTACATGAATCCGACATGACGCTGATTACAATCCAATGGAGTCTCATTAAACCTTACCTACACTAATGTGCCCTCCCTAGCAACTTCAATATTGGCTGTAAAGACAAGATCCGATTTCTGGTTTGATAAAGCACATGTCAATCTTTATGTATGAGCTCACTCTAAGAGGCACGGCACTGGCTGTATGATCTGTCACTTCACTCAATTGACCCGCCTCTTAAGGTGCCTTCAGTGATGAATTGATATCATTTACCTCCAGCGCTCATAATGTCGGAACTTACAGCTCCAACCGCGGCGACGGGACATTACTAAGTCATAAATACGCTATAACGGGCGTGAACTGCTCGAGTAACGATTAAACGGGATAAATATTTAACCTCATTTGCAAAGCGTTTAACGCCGGCCCACCTTTACTTAGATTCCTCCTTGAAACAGTTGGTTACACTTGAAAGTGATTTGGAACATTTTAGACTTTAATTGGCTGTTTGTTAAATCTATCATTTGTTTGCATAAAGCTGCGGCGCTGATTTAAAGTGGCACACGTTTAATATTTTCAATAAAAATCAGCTTCCAGGTAGCATATTCAAGACTCCTGCAGGCTAAATGTGTCTAAGCTATCGCCTTTTCCTTCCCCCTTCCTCTTTATCTTCCTCCCCTTTTCATTATTTCCCCGAGAGGAGCCGTAATTCTCCTGATATTTAACGTTTAAACTGTGTGACGTTCAATTGGCGGCGATAAATAAACCTTCCGTTAAGCTACAAAAAAAAGTAGCTTCGCTTCCAACGTCTTCGCCAGGCGGTGTTATAAACGTCCTGTGTTGCGCTGTGCAATGATGGCATGACCTCTTTATCACCATTAACTATCAAATATCTCCAATGAGGGAAAATAGTGAGCCCTGGAGGGGGGAAAAAAGACGTTCAGGGGGGAATACAAGTTAACACGACTGCCGGGAGAGTAGCTCCTTCATCACTGCTTCTCAATTATGTATCGCTAGTTTCTTTAGCTCCCATTTCTCAGCTTCAGCTCCGCTCTCGTTTTCCATATTTTATTAGGAAATGATACACACAGCCTCCTCGGGATTTTTCCACATCGTTTTTTTGTGTTAGATGTTACGCAAAAAAGCGACCTACCTATGTAATGTGTCGCCGCCGTGGGCGAGAAGACACAACAAATTCCAAGTTTCATGCAAGGATGAACATATAAGTAGTATGAAAGAAGAGATATTAAAAAAAACGAGGGCACAGTGTAGCGTAAATATTTGCTGGTAGTTTACCTCTTCAAGTTTTTCCCCCCCTCGGATACTCCTCTTCATTATCGGGGAAACGTCGAAGGATACATGTGCGGCGACATATCCGAGCGATTTCGTGGGATTTGATCTCTTGAAACGAAGGCTGAAAAGCTTGCGCCGAGACATGGAGAGGACCTGATAACAACTAATTGAAAGGTTAATCTACATAGCAGCCTGTGACAAAGTGGTACCCTCCCCCTTCTTCTTCTTCCACTGTAGACATCCCTACTTCAGTGTAGTGAGCGGACCGTCGCCCCTTTAGTGCGCTCCTACAATGATATTGTCAATTTCACTTTTTTCCCCCCTCCATCAACACATCCACTGATCGAGCCAAGTGGGACATTTTTAACACCTCACATTTTAGGGGGGTTGGATTAGCTTCACTTTTATGTCATATTAACATTTATCCCCCATGGGCATTTTTAACTTCCACTGATGTGCAGTGAGTGATATCAAATGTAAATCTGACATAAACACATATTTTATTTGAAAATGAACCACTCCTCGCACTGTCCAACACCACCCAGGGCAGTATAGGATATCATACACTAACACCATAATCTGCTAATTAACTCGCCCAAGGAAGAGCAATAGTTGTTAGCAATAATGTACATCATTAAATTTTCAGTCTTTAGATTTGGCGCTCCCCCCCCTTCGCTCAGTCTTCGGCAGCATTAGAAATGCAGGAAAGCTCATTTTTCATGCAGTAATACAGATGTAATTAGAGAGATAATTGGTAACTTCCCATCAGATTCTAAACATAGTGTACTGTACAGGCGGCTTCAAATGAAAACATTTAACCCTTGTAGGAAAAAAAGACATATTTGATGTGTAATTTGATTTGCATTCATTTAATTCACGTGTTAATAGTCTTGTCATTAAGCTTCTTATTACCTTCTATTGACCTCATTGATGTTTGCTATTTACCTGCGTGCCTTTTCCCCATTTATAGTGCTTATATCACTCAGAGTCTTGCTGCCATTCAGTCCTTGACATTTATTTCAGTCTATTCACTGATAATTTGTTGTAAACAAGCACAAATAAAATTCATTGAGGCGCCCGCTGTAAAATCCTGTTAAACCAGGTGCAATGGGAATAAAAAGGGGTTTGGTTTTCCTTGCGTTCAGGACTGGTGTCACGATGGAGGCACTGACCAAACCTGCCTGTGTCTGGTTATAATGAATGCCACCCTGGGCCCCAGCAGGTCCTCCACTGCTGCATGGGTCCAGGGATAATTTGAATTGGAGCATGTGCCATTGCAATCTGCCCATCCCCCTCCTCAATCCCTGCCAACTGCCACACTGGTGTTCACAAACACTGCTGCCCATCTGCGGGGCAAAACACTGGCCAGGGCCCCAGTTACTCCTTTGCCTGCATTCAGAAAAATATATTCTGGCTGTGAACTCACTTTTGTAAGCGGATATCACAAAGTCAAGTTTTCCCTCACTTCAAAGTCGTTAACAGCGTATTTAACTCAAAACTGTGAATGAAAAGAGATTGTGTATATTGCTGCTATACAATAAAACTGGCGTTAAAGATTTTCAAAAGGCCTCGGGCTCAGTAGATTACAAAACACTAAGCATAGTATAGTAAAATGTAAATTAAATGCACACATTTAACGTTTGATTTTCAACCCCTTGCATTCATTGAGCAAAGCAAAAGTTTACCAGGAAAAGTGAGAAAAGTATGTTTAGTAGTTTCCTTATTGTGGCAGGCATTCTCATTACTTGATCATGGCTCCCTCTTTTTGTGTTTGTGTTTTGCCATCTGTCATCTTGAGAAGCAAATGAACCAGCTGCCATGGAGTGTGATCTTGCCCAATCAGAAATGTGGTCCTTTTCAAAGCGCATCTGTGTGAAACCTTAAAAAATGCTGATGAAAAAAAAGTGTCTCAAAGTTGTTAATAACATTTTGGCTGGTGAATGTTTTCACCTAGATGCCCCTGATTAGCATAAATGCATAAACTATGCCTCATTAGAGGAAAAGGAGCTCTTGTGCAGGGAGTGTAGAAACTGGATTCCTCCTGTCATGCTCAGAGAAAATAAAAGAAAATATGATGTAACAGGTTGTTCTAGGGGAACAAAAAATGTTATTCTCAATCACACTTTTTTGTAGAACAGATGAGTGTTGAATTGTTTTCCACAAAACACTTGAGACACTGCCCAACACTTCTGCTGGCCCACAGTCAGTGGGAGGGGAGGGGAGGGGCCTCCCTCTGATCCTCGTCTCCAACCCCCAGCGACAGCACAGCTGGGTACGAAGGATCAGCCTAATTTTCAGGTCCCTCTAATGATCGCCACGAAGAGCAACCACTAATCCCTTAACTGAGAAAAATGATCTCCTGTAGCCCTGCAGTGCAGCTCCAGACCCCGAGAGTCCAGTTAGGACCCAACAAGCATGAGTGGGGGTGACTGAGCGGAGCCAGGACACCAGGCTGGTCCTGGTCCCCCCCTCCTCCTCCTCCTCAGTCCCCTCCATAATGGAGGGTGTTGAGCTGTCCAAAAGTGATTAGCATGAGGGAGCCTCTGGCTGATTAAATGATGGGGAGATACACAAACCCTGTTGTTGCATTTTGGGTTTTGGGTATATTTAAAGAAATTTCAACAAATCTTATAAGTCGAAACGTACTTTGTTTTAGTATAGGGGTATCTCAGTAGGATGAGCGTGATATATTTTATTTGCAATATTACAACAAAAAAATCTTAGCAGTTTTGTCTCATTATATACCATCACTTTTGGAAATGTAATCCCAAAGAATAAAGCCCCAGCCATAAATTCTTAAAGGAGCAGTTCATGCCAAAATCAAAAATACATATTTTTCCTCTTACTTGTAGCGCTGTTCAGTCTAGACTGGTTTGGTGTGAGCTGTTGAGTGTTGGAACTAGATGGCACTCGGCTTGTGGTGCTCAAAGCGCCCAAAAAATCCATTTTAAAAACTCGACAGCAATGTCTCATTCCAGAAATCATGACTTGGTTACTCAAGATAATCCACAGACGTTGTTGTGAGCAGTTTCATATTCAACTGTTTTCTTTGTACAGAACTACATCCGCCAATGGTATTACTGTGCCGAAGGAAGCAACGCATTCTCACTCGTCAAATATCTGCGCTTGATCAGTGGCCCTACACGTCACACTATGACACTCTAGGTATCCCTCCAATGTCACATTTGGCAGCTCATGGACAACGTGTCAATTTACGCTTGTTACATGCAGCGTGTTGTCTTAAAATAAACTTCCATTTTCACAGGAAATGTACAGTTTCTGCTTGTTAAATGCACAGAGTCTCTTTTCTGAATAGACTTAGAACGCAGGTAAAAAACGTAGGTTTGGGCAACAAAAGCACGTGATTAGGTTTAGAAATAAAAGTCACAGTTTGGCTTTGTTACTAATGTACTTACTAATAACTTACTAATGTATCGTCATGTGACACACATCACTGGCATAGTACGCTTTACATATTAACACACTACACGATTCTTAAAATAACTCAGGTGACTTTTGGTTCCACACAGGACACAGCGGACTCCCGGGTGAAAGTCCAGAGTTGGTTTGGCCCATTCACCAACCCTTCTACTGCCCCTCTGCAGACTTTACTCTTTATACTAAGGCAGCTGCTCTAAGGGTCAAAAAATGCAGCTGCCCGATGTGTCTCATATCTCCACTAAAGGGTGCCTCAGTGTGTTGGTATCTGACTCGTCTTTGACGAGTTGGGAGTGAGATTGGGCTGAAGGAAGCATGCATCTACTGCTAGCTCACCTAGCACCACTGAGCTAGCTAACGTTACAGCTCATCTGAGACGGACGACATTAATGTTTACATTTCATTTAGATGCAAGCTTGCTTCTGTGTGGTGATACACAGAAGCAAGCTGATAGAAAGAAAATAGTTCTGACATGAAACTGCTCACAACAAGGTCTGTGGATTATCTTGAGTAACCGGGTCTTGATATCTGGAAAGAGACATTATATTAATTGGCTCTTTCAGCACCACAAGCCGAGCGCCATCTAGTTTCAATACACTTGAGAGAACGCAGACATCTCCAGAGCCTGTATCTCCAACAATTGGCAACTCACACCAGAACAATCTAGATTGATAAACAGCACCACAGGTAAGAGGAAACATATTTATGATGATTTTGGTGTGAACTGTCCCTTTAAAGGAATACTCAACTGAAAATGCACTATATTTAACAGTATGTAGTATCACAACATTCACCCTCTGCAGGCTTGAAAGAAGTCTTTAAGAAGTTTGTAGCTTCATGAAGGATGGCACTCATGGGTTACACTACTACAATCAGTACCTCTGTGGCACACTGTTGCCTGCTCATAGCTCAGAATCTCCAGCTCAGCGTAATTAGCAATTTATTGGCAAATTTGTTTGGAAAATATTCAGCATGAGAATCGGCGGATTATGCAACAGGAATGGTTTGAGAAGTTTCTGTCAATATTTTTTGGCAAACCCCTTTGGGTCACCATTAAAAATTGATCACAACTTCTGTGACTCAAAGCCAAATACAGCTGACGTACAGGAGCAAACAAACTTTTCAGAGCCACATGTCCACAGAAACTTTTCAATTCTATCCTGCAGGATAATGCACTTTTCCACCATTGATCCATTTTTTCAGTATCATTGCAACAATCGTCGCTTTGCAAACAAATCAATAAATACAGCACGTGCAGCCAAGAATCAGAGCTATGAGGAGCTCTGTTGTGGAGATCTTGAGTGTTTGAAACATGCAGAACATATAGATCAATGGTGGAGACGTGGTGCTGATACATTTTCAGGCCTACAGGCGTTGAGTTTTTGATACTCAAAAGATAGATTTTCAGTGGAATGCCCCTTTAAACAACCAGTTTATTCCAATATTTGATACTAGCACATTATGTGAATTGTATTAAAACATTTGAGCTGCTTATTCGAGCTTGATGAAATATTCAAGCTGCAGCACTTAGTCCCATGCAGTCAGTCATTGTAAATAGAAAAAATGTACACAAAATCCCAAAGCATACATATACAAGTATCTTGTGGAAAAGACGAGTGTGCAGTGCTTGGATGCATCAGTGAAAGTCGGGCTTCTCTGGGAAGGTGCATCCGACCCGTTGGATGATGACGTTGGCGGCGTAGTGTCCAGCCCGGATACACTCCTCCAACGGATGCTCTTGGATCAACGCATAGAGGAATCCTGGGAAGACAGAAGAGCAGAAGTCAACCTTTAACCCTCCATCACCTCTAAATTGTTTGGGGAGCAGCATTAATATGAGTCAGGTACTAATGGTTTCTGGAAGAAAGGGACAATGCTGGTTCATCCTCAACAGGACCCAAATGATGACTGTTTTATGTGGTGCTATGATCAGCTCATACCGAGTGAAAACAGCAGGCTAAATGTCACGCTCATATAATCTGGAGGCATTACTACATTACATAGTTGGCCGGTATCAAAGGTTAATTGGGATTGTACACAGAAATCAAGCTGTGTAGAGGGTGATTTTCGTGCTGTACCTCCCACAAAGGCGTCTCCAGCTCCGTTAGTGTCCACAATATCGTTTTGATCGATGTCCACAACTGGGAACATGACCGCCTTCTCACCTGTGGTCAGGAAACAAGACAGTCATTAATTTAAGTTGAGCACCAGTTTTTCTTTTCCTCTTTCCTCTTTTCCTTCCTTCCTATAGCTGCCCGTGATCACAGTTTTAAACACACGGTTAATATTGTAAAATAGTCGCAGTTGCACCAAAACTAAGCCAAAACGTTAGTTTGTTTGTGTTATTGTGTGATTTTGATGTTTAGCTCAACTACGACCAAGGTTAATCAGCTCCCATGTTCAGTGAAGTAAACTAACTGTTTTTCTTCATGGAGTCTGGCTTTGAAGACATAACTTTCACCTTCAGTTCAGCCCCTCATCAAAAAGGGCCTTTCTATTTGGATGGTACTGAGCATAAGACTTTGTAATCAATGTTTTGATATATTTTTGCTGTTGTAACCTATGGCTTAAAATCATCAAGACTTTCCCCCCATTTCTGGATTCTTTGTTCACTGGAGGCATGCGAGAAAATCAAAATTTTCTTCATGATTTCAACTTAACACGTGAGTAATTTCTATACAAATTGTCATTTAGGGGTGAGGTATTCCCTTAAAATAACTCAACACTGACTTTTGTTTTTACACAGGACCTGAACAGCTGTCTCATGGGTGAAAGTCCTGTGTTTGTTCAACCAATTCACATCACGGCCTCCTCATATTCAGACTTTGCTGCTCTTTATACTCTGTCACAGAGAGGTCGCTGCCTAACAACAACATAAATAGGGGTCTTATTAAGCTGTGCGTACAAATAATACAGTTTACAATTTATAATACAACAAAATAACACAATTAACAGTTAAAGAAGTAAAAGATAGTCTTAAAGGAAGTCAACATTAAACATTTAGCTTCGGTAAGACAGGAAACTTCACTTAGCATCATTATGGTCACCAAAGCGGAATATCTACTTGCAGTATTTAAAGTGAGGGAACTATGAACCACACAAGCTTTGATTCAAAACACATTAAGTCTAAAAATAAAAAAAAAAATCCAATGTATGAATCTGAAATGATACAGTGGTGCAAAACTCTCATTTACTTTCTCATAAGGCTACTAATGATTATCGTTTTTAGCCACGCTAACTGACCCTAACTTATCCTCTCGCACCACCATGAGGTTGATGTTTGTAGTTTTGAGTGAAATGTCTCAACAACTTTTGGATGGGTTGTGGTTATTTTTGGGACAGACCACAGTTACCCCCTCAGGATGAATTGTAATAACGTTGTTGATCCCTTAACTTCATCACTGATTAAAACATTTTACTTGTCCAATACTGGTTTACAACCAAATACCTGACAAACAAAGGACGTTGCCATCAGCCTTGGCTGTACTTTTAGTGATGATTAGCAGATGTTATCATGCTAAGATGCTAATATGCTAAACCAAGGTGGTGAACATAGTAAACATTAATGACTGGTTTTGGAAATTAGCTTCAGCTACACAAACGTGTTCAACACATCGGACACTGCTTCTGCAACTGCCAATGTTTCTCTGTACTCGTCCCTTACAAGTGAACTGAACTTAACATCAGCATGTTAGCATCGTCACTCTGAGAATGTTAGCATGCTGATTTTAGCATTTAGCTCAAAGCCGCCACACAGAGTCGCTACCATGGCCATAGACTCTTATCTTATCTTTCTGGATAAATCTTTCGGTCTACCAAATGTCAAAAATAGTGATAACAAGTTCCCAGAGCCCATGGCTGTTTATTTTGTTCAACTAACAGCTGAAAATACAAATATAGGCTATTAATATACAAATATCCATAATAAAGAAGCAGCAGCAGCAAATCCTAGCATCTGAGAAGCTGTTTTTAGTGGATGTTTGCTTTATAAATTACATAAAGTAAACAATTTAATATGAAAATTGTTCTTTTCTGTCTGTAGACAAATTGACATTTAACTATTTTTTCAGTACAAATTACTATAATAATAATTATAATAACAATAACAATAATAATAATAATAATAATAATAATAATAATAATGATGATGACGATAATAATGACAAACATAATGATGATAATAATATTAGTAGGACTTATATAGCACCTTTCAAGGTGCCCTAGGCTGCTTTACAGAGTAAGAAATAAAAAGATAAACAAATGCATAAGCAAAATAGAAATGGGGAAAAAAGCAACAAAACAAAACAAAGAAAAAAACAGAATTTTTAAACGTTAAATTAAGGGACACTTCTGTATAATAAATAATACAACGTCCTGCAGTGGCTTGAATAAATGCTCCAAAAGCAACAGATGATCCAATTCAACATCTCCAAAGCTTTAGGTGCACGCTCTTATAAATTAAAAACAATGCAAGAACAGTTGCTGTAAGTCCTTTCAGTTCAAAATGGAATCCATTAAATGAGGGCCTCTTTATTATCTTTAGTGGATTATATTGCTTCAATTATCAGTAGCATATGCACTTCAAAGGGACTTTCAGTTTAAAGGAGAGGGGGGAAAAAAAGAAACAAAAAATCTACCAGATGACAAAGTCTCGAGGTGTAGAGTGACATTAAATCAGCAACTTATGTCAGAACAATCTAAACCACACACACAATCTTCAAACAATCCGAGGGCTCTGGTGCCGACATGAACCTTCAAAAAGGTGCAGGAGACAAAAGACTGACATGTGGATAAAAGGAACACAAGGAGGCTGACAGACCTCTTATTGAGAGAAAAAGGTTGGAAGTTTAAGGAGAACACGAGGAAAAAAAACTACAGAAAGTTGTTTAATGAGGCTCCCTGCTAATCTAACAATGGCTCACAGAATATCTGTGCAGCAGATAAGATGCCCCCCGCCTTATCAGTTTTTGAATACATTTCTGCTCTTGTCCTACAGGGCAAAAGATACACAACCTGCAGCCGCGCATATGCTCAACACCTGATGTCAAGAAAATTACTGTAATACACCAACTGTGAGAGAAACGGTATCAAGTTGCGGCTGAAAACGACATCTTGGAGAGCAGAATGGGACTGTATTCCAGGTCAGGTACTGAAGACGCATCAGATAAAGACTCAGATTGTGTTTTCATAATGACACATTTTCTCTTTAAAGGGGAAAGCAGGAGATTGTCACTTTGATAATAAATTACAATAAGACAAGAATCCTTTTAGGATCTGCTAATTAGTAGCATAACGACTTTGCTTAATTAATGCCACAGATGAAGCTTGAGAATCCTCCTCCCTCTTGAAACGATTAACCGCAATGGAAAATGTGCTAATAATAAATCACAGTTATGTCACTTATTCCACAGTTAAGAAACGTTAGATGTGGTTGTGCTTGTGCGGCGCACTTTGCGGCTATAAAACCGGATCTTTTAAAACTTGAAGCTGCTGCACTTGTTCGGCACACAATCTGCTGTTCATTAGACCCCAGCAATCAGATACAAATAGCTGTGTAAATATGTTTACAGTGGTTAAAAGAGACGGTTACCCTCTGCAGCGTGGGTGGTGCAGGAGGAGTCGGGTCTTATTAGAAAGACAGTATGCATCCAGGTAACCTCTCGCATGAAGCACATCTTTGTGATAACACTACATCCAGAGGTGTCAAAATTCACTGAACAAATCTAAATCTGTTAGACCTACTGCTATGTTGTCGCAACCAACAGTTCGGGATGTGGTTTCTTTTAACCTCTTACACTCCGCTCTTCCCTACCATAGACCCATTTTTGTCTTTTTTTGGGCAGGACAGAGGATCTTTAGCAGCAGATCACAGATTAACAGTATATTTCACACAGAAGTAGAATACATCATCTGAAAGCTGGGCACCTGAAGATTAATTTGAGATGCAGTATGGAAGTATATGATGGCCATGTCCATGCTCAATTATGTCTCATGAGTTGCTGCAGCACGTTTTGGGTTGATAACATTTGTTACATAGATTTGGTGCTAAACTTAACGAACTTATAAAAATGTTTACAATTCAATTCAAAATACCACATTGAAGACCTTGAGGAACACAATTGAAAAGACGTTTGACATTTGGAGATTTCTGTAAGAACTGCATTTTTCGGTGATTGGATGGTGAGCACTTCTGTTCAGGAGACTGCTGAGAAACTGCCCTATTGTCAATACACCTATGAAAAACATATATCTTCCTAATGCCCAAGGTCTCTAATATGTGTTTGTACAGTTTCATAAGGCTGTGATTACCGCAGAGGTCACAACAGGTCATTTTATGCAGTTATTTTCATTTCTAAAAAATGATTTCACTACAATGACATGGTTAGTATGGAGGCTAACATCATTACACATAAGGAAAATGGGCTCATTGAATCCAAAAGCGCCTTAGCTTTCCAATCATACACAATATATGCAATTCTAAGACTGTTAAGCTGCATACATATTGTAAAAATGTTTTATTTTCGCCTATTGTGTTGGAATATTTCTGCATACTGCATATTCCAATACAATAGGCAAAAAAAACCCACTTGTACTACATTAGAAAAACTGCATAGGACTAGCATAAAGTGGACATGACTGTAAAGGGGAGACATTCAGATATCTTGAAGTTAGATGTCAAGGGACCCCTGCGAAAATGGCCATACCAGTTTTGCCCTTGCCAAAATTTTACCTACCTTTGGAGCGTTATTTATCCCGTTATTCCATCCATCTTTACTCTAGCTTTAAAATCAGCCCGCAACAGCATTTACTGTAGCTCAAAGTACTAATTAGTTTTGGAAGTTCACACCAGACGACTTTCAAAGTAATCAGGCCGCTGTAGTGTTCAGGCTACGCAACTTAACGTCTTGTAATCAGGAGTCTTGAAGTCATTGTGGTTTACACACTAGTCCCGTATAAATATGGGATGTGTGGGTCAAACCACAATCTGGGCACGGACAGGTGCTTACTAGTAAATAACAAAGTAAAAATGTGAAAAGGCAGTATTCCAAGTATTTTATTAGGCTGATATCTAGGGTTGGGTATTGTTTAAAAATATCAATACCAGCACCACTACCAGTTCCCTTAAAATGATACCGATACCAACAGAGTACTTCTTTCGATACCCATGATGTTAATAAGTTGGTGAACGTTTTGGTGGCACCTTGACACGCTGAACTGCCAACTCCGTCAAACACACTGCTCGATTCCACTACACCAGACTGTATGGGTTGTAGCTGCTGCAGGAATGTGAGCTCTGCGACAGAGAAAGCTGCGAGACTCGGCCTAGCCGTGCACACACTCAATGACACAATGAGTTTAACAACAAAGTCAAACTGTTTCTGTGTCAGTGTGAGTTGGTTGGGACGGTTTGACAGCTCGGTGTTAAACGTTACCCGCTGCTACGTTAGCTTATGCTAACTGGGCAGACAGTGAACTGACCATTCACAGAGGAGAGCAGCTCCAGAGACGGGAGCAACAGCAAGTTTGTTTGGATTGTTTAATGCCTTATCTAACGATGTTAGCTGCTGCGTTAGTTCTTGCTAACTGGGCAGACGTTGAACTGACCGTTCGCTAACAAGAGCGGGACTGTCTGGGATCAGACCCCCAACACAAAAAGGATCGAATGCAGGTATTGTTTGACTGGAAGCATTACTTGGTACTGGGTTATTTCAGTCAATACCTGAGAGGTACTGATACCCACCCCTACTAATACCTTACGGAACAATTGCCTGCAATAATCCACCTTTCACATTCTCTTTCCTTGTCTCTGCGACTTTCTGTCTCCCTTTTAAATACACATTGGAACACACACCTTGGAAAATGTCATGGCACCAATTGTCTGTCCTAAACTTGTGTCTTGTACTCTCATTGGCGGTAGTTTGCTGACATAGTCCCCTACAGGTCTACATATTTAGCATGCTAGATATCTGGGGAGAGTCTGCATTAATGGGTGAGACCTTTTAGCTCATGTCTTTGAACAGTTCACACATTGTGCCTGAGTGCTGCTTTGCAAGCGCATAGCCAACGCCGATTCGCCTCTGATCTGGGGCTTTTGTCAGGGCGCTCCAGAAACTGTCGGCGAGTGGAAAATCAGGGCTAAAGTCATGTAGTGTGAACTAGGCATAAGAGACATACTTTTCAACATTTCTCTGTTATTGATGGCCTTTACAGAACTTTTTAAACACGGTTTCTAAAAGCATGGCACGATAGACGTCCAATATTTCTCCTCCTTCTATCATCGCGGCCAAAGTTAAAGTTTGTGCTCTGCTGTGAGGAAAGTTCACATAACCTCATTGATGCAAATTATTAAATTTGACTGACATGTTAACTCGGGTTACAGTCCAACAAATCCCCAGCTGCCTGTAACAAAGATCTCATTGGCAAAAATCTGTCATGGAAATGGCAATAAAAAAAAACATTCCTGCCAAAATACTCAGACTCTGTTGTTCCTGGCTTGTAGAGGGTCTAAAAACATCACTTTGCAGAAACTCATTTCACATTTCACTGTAATGAGATCGGCAACATTTATTTTCAATCAATACAACTCTGCTGTACTTCTTCACACTAACATATTCTTGTTCCTAGAGTTTGGTTTGACAAAATGAGTGAAGCAGCAGATTGGTGCTGGATATGTGGGAGTGTAGTATGGCTGTGCTTTGACAGGTAACCTGCAACAGCGAGAAAAAAAAAACTGTGAGAAAAGCCTAGAAGGAATTCAAATACTTCCTTTGAGTAAGCTATAATTGTGTGCTTTTGTTAATTCGCTCTTCATAATTCCCTCATTACAACTCTTGAATGGTGGTGATTAAACTTAAGAAATTCTTTCAACAGGCGTCTCTTTGAAATGAGTATCAATTAAGTCCTTTATTATTGGCTATTCTTTTTAACAATGCCAATTCACAGCACAACAGTGACTGAGAAAATGCTCTCCTGTTAAAAAAAAGGCGACTGTACATGCAAATAAGACGACCTCAGCTTTATTGGAAAATGAGCATATGGAGGGTTGTTCTGACTCTCAAATTATTACATGCTCCACTTGGTTGTGTTCCAGAGCTCACTATTGTTGCTTTGACAGAAAGCAGGTAGATCAAATAGTCGGCACATCATTAAAATTAACTTTGATCCTGTCACACTTTATCATCTACAAAACAATTAATATGTCATTTTAAATCCTGCTAAATGACTGGGAATTACACACGACTATTAAGCTGAGAGCCATGAGCTGAAGTACTCAGAGTTTAAGTACATCTTTATGTGAGAAACTTCCCCGAGAATACGTCGTCTTCTTCTGGAACGCTTCCTCTTGCGTTTCAGCCAAACTCGGAGCCTCGGAGAGGAAAACAAACGTTACCACTTTCTTGGCAAAACGCGACAGGTTAGAAGCAAGTTGACATTCAATCTGTTTCCCTATCATAACCAGCATCTTTGTTCACAATTGAGTTAGAAAGAAAAAAACTACATATGCCTGTAATTACCGTAACCACAGGCAAAAGATCATCGCCAACCAATATCCTTTCAGGGAGACATGAAAGAAAACACTTCAGCGTGAGATGCCAAGGGAAAAGAGAGGAGGTCTTTCTTATTGCGCAGGATGTTAATTGATTTTGTCCTTCATGAAGTACAGAACATAAACATCCCGCTTTTTAAAACAGACTACTAAGATTTCTTCAAGTAGATAATTCTGCGACGTTTCATCTACTGTAACTTTGGGGAGAATGACAAACAAACTGGCTTTAAAATAAAAAGAACATTTTGCTTTGCAGCCAGTATTCACTCCTCAGGCTGCCTCATGTGATTAACATGTATAGATCGGGCCTTTTTTCCGAAGTTGAAATCTGCCTGCTCGGCCCCCTTGAGAGCCCTAAAACTCGCCGAGGAGCGGAGTCAGGCTTTATCAAGTCCTTATCAGCGATTAGAGCAGCAGCCCCCGCTGAATGATCGTTTATTAGATCTCCTCACTGTTAAGGTTCAGGGCACAATGATCTTAATTACTGCTTTAATGGGTGTATAAGCAAAAGCCCAGTGTAGTTCGGCAGTGTCAGTGGCAGCTAAATAAAGGGCCATTTCCCTTGCTCCCACCTCTTAAAAGGCACGTTTGAAGCAATGGTGTGATGAAAGGCTCCAAATGAACGGCAGGAAAAAAAGAACAATAACAAATTGACATCTCTTTTTGGAGAATTATACCACGGGGGAAGGCATTCTCCCATCCTTAATCACTATAAAATGGTTTAACATGACATGCAGAGGCTGGCAAATGATCAAATCCTGACAGGAGGACAAATTGCAAACAAAATGAGAGATCAAGTTTATTAGAGCGCCGCCGCTGGGAAATGAAAATCTTTAATTCTCTTTTTACATTGACATTTATTTGGCTGGCATGAATAGCGATGTTCACACATACTGTACACACACACACACACACACACACACACACACACACACACATACACCTGCGCGTGCACACACTGATTCTGCTGCACCTACTACTGTAACTGCTCCAGTGCAATGATAGCACAGTCAATGACATTTATCATGTTTGCCTTTGTAGATGACATCTGAAACACATTGTCTTTCATCCCCCCTACATTCATCATGTATTTTATATAAAGTTCACAGCGGCGCACAGCTCTGTCTTCATGCAGGAGCAATGAGAGCAGCAGGCAGGAATTATCCATTACCTCCAGGACAATGGATTGATTCTTATTCTTTTAAACTGTCAGGCTTCTGCTTAAAAATCTCTTTTCAAATTCTCATGAAAGGAAATGTACTTCCCGGAATTCCACTTTGAAAATGAAAATTAGATTAGCGTAATTAAAATATACGCTATTAATTAGGATTGGGCAATAACTCAGTGTTATAATTTATTGATAAATGCAGCCTCGTCACCAGAAGCAAATGTTGCCATTGTATGTTTCTGCAAATCACAAATACGTTATATTTGCATATTCTGTATGCATATCAACATTTCTAAATTGATGTGGTGTATGTTTGCCAAGCTGTAGACTGCTGCTCAAGACCAACAAAAATCAAATCATTGCTGAGTTTCCATCGGCTTTTTAGGCACCAAGCGTATTTCTTTTTAAGGACTCGTAGCTTTTTTAACAGCGTCTTTTTCAGCACCATATGTGGGTGTTTTTTTTTATTTTTTATTGTGTCCTATCACTGTTTCCTGCAGATTTCAGCCCCCAAAACTTAAGTATTTTTTAAGGACCTGTCGCTATGTTACCAGCGGCTTTTTAGGCACCAAATGTGGGTGTTCTTCAGCGACCTGTTGCTGTTTTCTGCAGTATTTTAGCCCCAAACCTGGGTGTTTTTTAGTGAACTGTAACTGTTTTTCTGGTGGGGATAGTTCAACTAGAAGTGGTTGTTTTTTTACAGAGACATCACTGCATTTCCTGCTGAGATAGTGACACAGAAAGCAAGCGTTTTTTTTTTTTTTTACCAAGACTGCTGCTTTCCATTGGTAATAGTGCCCCCAAAACTGAGTAAACTGAGTATAACACATGACCTTTTCCTAACCTTAACCAAGTGGTTTTTGCACCTAAACCTAACCACAAGTTAACAACGTTAAAATGTAAAGTCACTACGTATCCGCTACATAATAATGTCCAAATACAACGCATCTGAGGTTTGCAGAAACGTACAATGCCAACATTTTTCCTGCTGACTGGGTTGATTAATGTCAACCTAATGCATCATAGTCCAATAATCTCTCCTTTCAGCTCTGTTTTTGTTCTCCACCAACACCTGAGGGAAATATCTTGCTCTTTAGTGGCCATGTTACAGTCTTCACCAGCCAATTGCTAATGTGTTGCTAAAGTGGCCTGCTGCAGCTGTAAACAACACTGAAGAGAGCAAACCAAAACTGTAAAGTTGCGGGTTGTAAAACAGTGAGTTAAAAGATTAAAAATCATTTGTAGAGCTGAGGAGAACTGCAGAGACGGATAATAACTCTGTGGGTTCCCTTTTCAGATTACACACAGTTATTTTATCCATTGTTAATATAAAAATATTGATCGCAGCCACTTTATTATACCAAGATAGTCTCTTGAGCGTCCTGGCCAAAATGGCAGCTCACTCTACTGACAATAAAAGAAAAATCCCAGTAGAAAATACAGAAAAGACACAATTAATTTTTGCTTGCTTAATAATGCCATTGGTGACACGCTGTACAAAGCTTCAGCTGGTAAATACTACTGCCAGCAGTATGAAATTGAGGACACTGTACACATGTGAAGACAGTGTCCTATAGTCCTGCTGTAACTGTGCCTCTCTGCAGTCCCCAGTGATGAGTGATATGTTGGAGTCTTTACCTGAGGCCATCTCTCCCCGTGCACAGCTACTCTGAACTGCAAGGGCAACGAGGAGAGACACCCTGTGGCTCCAAACAAAGGCGAAGGCTCCCAGCAGTAATCGGAAACTATCGTCTCTCCCCACGCCGCTTAAACCCGCAACCCCTGCTCAGTTATGATGACACTGCCTTTTAATGTCCCACTAACAAATATGCCCCCGAATCAAAGGAAATTGGATTGATTTCAGCACCAATGTTGTCAACCTCCTCTCAAGGTCACTCTGCCAGCGTTTTGCAGGAAGAAAAAAAAGGGCAGGATGTAAGAGTTGAAGCATTAAAAATTGCTGAGGACCAGTCTGGAGTCTGTCCAAGACAAAGTTAGAAGTACTTCACAAATCAATGCCTGCTCTCTGCATCCCCCACACTTCTTTTATGCTCTGAAATGACAGAATGTAGTGCAAGCATTCTTTTTTTTAACATCTGGTGTCAATATTTCAGGTTAACTTCAAAGAAATTACTGATAGCATTCAGCCCTCTTCAGTCAGCGATCTACCGTCTATTTAAGGCTACGTTCTGCAGTTTTTGAGATATGAGGTTTAAGTGAAGGGTAAAGATGTCCAAAAGGGGCCAAAGTTGGGATGGCTTCGAGTGGTATTCAAGTGGGAATATAAGCAGACAAATACGGAAAACAAACATGGCCTACCAACAGTTGCAACGGTGTCGTCCTTGCCCTGGGTGAACACCACCACTCGCTGCCTCTTCATATTCTCCTTGGGGAGGTTTTGGGTCTTCTTTGCAATCTCTCCAATGTCATCTGTCTGTAAAAAAACACCAAACCACTGTTAAACTGAATGAATGCATCGTGAAGAGCTATTTCTGAGGAGTTAATCAAAGATCACAATTGTGACTGAGAGAGGTCAGATTTTTTTTCCCAATCCTAGCAGACGGATCAAGCGATAATGAAACCAGATGGGCTATGAAACCGCTTCGAAAAAGATCAATAGGAGTGCTCGATGATGTTTCCATGCAGTTACGGGCGAGCTGTAAAATATTAGAATGTCATATTCCCTAAGTGAGATGAAAATAAGCGTGTGAAGATATGCTGTTGTCAGATAAAGCTACTTCTGAGCTGAAGGGATAGGTGGTGCGTGTACTGTATCATTCTCTTCCTGAAACAGGCCATCTCTCCTCAGCATCTGCACAGAATGGATATTCTCGCCTGGAGACGACAGAACTCTCCGGAGTGCTTGCCTTTGATCATGAGAGGGATAAAAAAACCCACACCTGTCAGTGCTACTTTATTATTAACTCATCATGATGTACTATGAGCAGGTGGAATGTCTTTATCGCCCGTCTCGCAGTGGGGTGGACTCTGCTTTTCCATAATACAGCACACTGAGGAGCTAGCATTAAGGGTCGCCGATGCCTCTAGCATCTGTGTCAAAGCTAACACTCGAGCACCTTCAGGGCGAGCAAATACCGTGGTTATGGGAGTAATCAGAGAGATAGGCTCCAGCCCGATACCACCAGCCACACTGGCTCACTCAAACCAATGAGCTTTTACACCTCTAAATGCCTCCCAAATGTCCTTTAATCAGCCCTGAGAGGTCCGGGGAGACCCTGGGCCGAGGAAAAATGGGTGTAACACTCTAAGTAAGTGCTAATGGTGAGGTTAATACAGAGGCTGTTAGCAGGCGATGGTGAAAAAAAAAGGCAATTTGTCACTGTGACTGGATGTAACCACAAGCACTCCTCCAGACACTGAATGCAAACCGCACAAGGCTTCGGCACATTGTCACCCTTCGGTTTTATGTTCCCCGACATAAAAAAGGCGCTCTACTCAGGTTTAGGAGCTAAAAGGTTCTAAGGGCCAGAGGTGGTAGGGTAAGCATCATGGCTGTTGAGCAGGGTAAGCTACGCTCACACAAACACACACGACTTGCTCCTTTTTGCCTGGCAGAAACACTTACCTGACGAGTTCCTGCGGCAAAACAATGCGGAAAAATAAGTGCAAAACAAATGAATTGACAAATGATACGGTCAATTTAGTTTACTGCTGACAAATGGCAATATTTACGATTGTGCGGCAATTGATCAGACATAAATCAACAAAGCGTGAAATATAAAAGCTTCACGAGGGTGTTAAATTGTGTTTCTGTGTTGAAGCCAGTGAGAAAGTGATCGTCTCCACCGCAGGCTGTTTGACAAACACTGCCAGGGAAAGATTCAATCAGAGCTGCGATGTAGATAGTTCTTTGAGCATTTAAAGGAAACAGATCACAATCAGGGCGACTGTGTTCAGATCTGCTGATTGCTGTTTTGGAGAGGATGAGCTTTTTTTGTGTCTTGTATTTATACTGAAGAGGTGCTGCTGTCATTTCTGTTAGTCATCTATAATATGAAGATGACACTTTCAGAATACATTATGAGTGCATCATGTCAGATATTGACAACTGGGCAGCAACTACAACAAAATCCAATGATGGCATCACTCAAAAGTGCCCCACTGACCAATATACTGGACTTTAACTGAATATAAATGAGCCTCACTGCCCTAAAAAGAGTCAAACTGCATATAGAGACACACTCCTGTACACTGCATTTCTTACTGTTAGCTGTCTTTCAGATATTTAGTGTACATTTCTTATAGTAGATATATATTGTTGATGATATGATCAAATTGTGTTACAGTTTTACAAAAGTCTGCTGTCAAATTTCATGATTGACCATGTCTCAAATTCCATCAAACATTCTATTTAGTACACTGTGTACACTAAACACTACACTAAAATCTTAGTATGAAACCAATAGTACACGAATTGCATACTATTTTAATCTACCAGTTAGCTCTGCTGGTAGCGCTCTGGATATGTCACCCCGTGTATTGTTCTGATTGGTCGTAGTGTTATCCAATTGCGTGCAGTGATATTTTCAAATGGACGCTTGGTGCCGCCCCTCGAGTTGGGCCATTTGCATTAGTCATAGCCAGACCCTAAATCTTTCTAGATTTGGGTCTGGATTTCCAGGCTACCGGAAATGTTAGCTAATGCAAAAAAATTGTCAAACAACTACTTCCAAGATCGGTCACGAATCTTATCGCTAAGTAGTTTGGATTATTGCATGTGACTTTACACACATTTAACACATTGTATATTAGGGTTCAAAAAATATTCTTATTATACCAGTTATACTGATTTCAGCTGTATCAAACAGGTTTATTCTGTACTCATCGCTGTGCACCGAACTTCAATACTTTTATGGCTCTGACCAAAAATACTGTCAATTGGTATTACATATCAATACCCAAGCGCCCCCACCTTGGGTTTGAACCAGGAACCCTCTTGCTGTGAGGCGACATTGCAAACCACTGCACCACCGTGCTGTAATGTAATCTTCTTTTTTTTGTAATGGTTTTAATAAATTTGGAATCTAAAAGTATCGCTCAGGAACTGGTATTGAAGTCTAGGTATTGGTACCTGTAATGAAATTTTTCTGATACCCAACCCTAACTGTGAAACTAATGTCCTCCTCCAATAAATCAATAATTTGTCTGCTGTTTCCAGCTTTACATAAAGTTCTCAAAATAACTATATATATTCTATATATTGATATTGTGAAGACTTGTCAGTGCACAACTGCAGCATGTGGGCAAGTAAAATTGTCATCAGAAAGTGACAGGAAGAGAAGACAGTTGTGAAGAGCCTCTTTGAACTGCAACCATGTAGAAATGCAGTAAGTACAGTACACACCACTGATGTTATCTGAGAAATCACATTCATCCAATGCAATTTCTCAGAGTGTTCTGGCAAATCAAGTTGACATGGAAAATGTCAAAGAATTGTAACTACTAGGAGAGTCTACACTTTGCCCTTTGTGTTTTTTTTTTTTTCATGTGAGGCCCCCTCCATCACTACCAGCCGCCCCCTCCCTCTTTCCCTGCCTTCATCCCTTCTCCTCTCTTAAACCTGTCACTGCCATCAGGATTGCATTTCTATTCCAGTCACGTTGATCACACCGTTAGTGATTCTGGATGACAATTATTCACACAGTGCAGAGCCATACTCAAGGCAGCTCTACCTTTGAAAGAGAGAAGGCACTTAAAATACCTGAGCCCATTTGAAAAACACACACACGCACCGGCTATTTGTGTTTTTGATTTCACATTTAAAAAGCAGCGCGAGGAATATGCAAAATGCAAGCAGAAAATAGACCAAGGGAACATTCATTTTACACGTAAGAGGCAGCCCCACTTTAAAAGCACATTCTATGGGGAGACAAGCACTGTAATTTTCATTTCCATAATCTAAAACCACAGGTGGCTGTAATTTGGTTATTAAAAGACTACAGTGTGTTCCAGTGTGGTGTAATGCCATAGCAGTGAAGGGAAGACATACAGTATCATCCCTGAGTGCAATGAAGATAATGAGGAGGCTTTTTAACCAGGCAACCTGATGAGCCCCGAGCCTGCAGAGAAAGGCTTGAAACCATGCCCAACTTCTCAGCTTCCCAAGAGGCTTTTCAAAATTCAATAAATAACATCTGTAGGCGATGTTGGGTGCAGACCTAGCAGAGTGCGTCATAACAGAGAGCTGGCTGAACAAAGAAACCATGACGACTGCCAGGTTTCCATAGCAACTGCTGCAAGGCCTGGAGAGTATAATAGCACATCAATCACTGTCCAAAAAGAACTTCATTATCAGCAAAAATAAACCTTTAGGATCTGTTTAGTGTGCAATTGCCGGTCAACTCACCTCAAAGCCCAGCTCTTTGGCAAATGTGGCCGCCTCCTAGAAAAGAAAAAACACACACACATACACACAAATGAGCAGTTAATTACAGAGTCACAAACAGAGCAGGATGTCACACTCCAGACGTGAAGTAAAGACATCTCGCTTGCCTCCGCTCCTCACATGTGCGGCCATGTCACCTGAGAATAAGTAACCTGAGTTAGTGTTGCTCTGCCAACCCCTGATTTAATAGGCGTGCAGCCCACCCATTTAATCTATTGCCCCACTTCGTCTCATCTTACCACTGCAGCGTGAGGTAACACCACGTCAGCCTCCAGCCATGAAACCGCCACTGAAACCATGAATATGTGCTGGTATGTGGGATTCCCCAACACTGCAGGCATTCAACACCCACCATGTTTTTTTCAGTCTCCCAACAGGTGCACTTTAAAGGCTCACACTAGTGTTTATGCAAGTTTGTGCTCCTAAGCTACAAATCGTGTACACTTCACATTGATGCTTAACTTTCTCAAATACATGCTGTAGTTTTAGATTTTGAGATATATTTTACAATTTCAGGCACCCATTGGTTTCCATTCATTTAAGCATGTTATGAGAAATGGATGGCAAACTCTTGAAACTTGCTAAGTTGTGGAATCCAAATTAATGTTAAATAGTTTTACATATGTGGATGTATTTTTGCAACAGTTTAGGTAGCCACTGATTTCTATTGATTTCCATACAATATTAAGACATCATTCACAAACTCTTCAAACTTACTTGAGTTATCTAATCTAAATCCATGCTGTGCAGTTTTAGATGTTTAGATGTATTTTTTCCCACTGTTTGTGGTGGTCACTGATTTCTATTGATTTCCATACAATATCAGGAAATTATTAGCAGACTCTTGAAACCTGCTTGAGTTGCGCATTCTGAATTCATGTTGTATACTTTTTAACATTTGGATGTATTTTTCCCACTGATTTAGGTAGCCATTGGTTTCCATTGATTTCCATACAGTATTATGAAATTATTAGCAGACATTTTAAACCTGCATTAGTTGCATTATTCAAATTCATGTTGTGTAGCTTTAGACATTTGGATGTATTTTTGTTACTGTTTCTGGTTGCCATTGATTTCTCAAGATTTCCATACAATATTAAGAACTTATTAGTAGACTCTTGAAATCTGCTTAAGTTGTGCAATCCAAATTCATGTTGCATAGTTTTGGATATTGGGATGTATTTTTGCTACTTTTTTAGGTAGCCATTGATTTTTATTGATTTCTATATAATATAAAGAAATTATTAGCAGACTCTTGGAACTTGCATTAGGGTGTGTAATCCAAATTCATGTTGTGTTGTTTCAGATATTTGGATGTATTTTTGTTACTGTTTCAGGGAACCATTGGTTTCCATCGATTTCCATACAATATTAAGAAATTATTTGAAGACTCTTAAAACTGTTGTCTGTGTTATCTGAACTTAGTCCATGCTGTGCAGTTTTAGATATTTGGATTTATTTTTCCCCCACTCTTTTTTCCCTACTGTTTCAGGCAGCCATTGATTTCTATTGATTTCCATACAGTATTAGGAAATTATCAGCAGACTGTAAAACTTGGTTGGGTTATATAATCCAAATTTATGCTTTATAGTTTGAGACATTTGGATTTATTTTTCCAATTGTTTTAGGGAACCATTGCTTTCCAATGATTTTCACACAATATTAAGAAAATGATCAGCAAACTCTTAAGACTTGAGGTCTTTTTTTTATCCATCACAGTGAACCTCAAGTCCACATCCGATGGTACAATTCTGCATTATTTGCATTTTGGTTTTTTTTTTGTTTGATTTACTGGATTTACTAGATTCCACAACTCAAGAGTTTCAAGTTTCAAGAGTCTTTCATTTGATTTACATGTTGTATGAAAATGAAGGGAAACCAACAGCTGCCAGGGAAAAATGCACCCAAAACTTGCCCCCTAAATATAGAAAGTTCCACCAAAAAAAGTTATACGTGATTGGTTTTCTCAGCTTATTTCTCAGTATTTGAGGACACATTTCAGGTCTGCTTTTTATATCATTCAGAAATGAATGGAAATCAATGGATGCCTGGAATGGAAGGAAAATGTATACACTAGAACAAACTTATACTAAAACAAACCTTTACATCATGCCTGTGAATATGTTTGGCAAATGTGTACCATATGAGTGGTTTTAGAATGTTTCAGGGTCTGCTATTTGATTTCTCAAATTCTAAAGAAATAAATGGAAACCAATGGATACCTGGAGTGGTAAGAAAACACTGGACAAAAAAAAGAAGCTGTACATCATGCATTTGAATATGTTTGCCAACTGTGTACCATATGAGTGGGTTTGGAATGTTTCAGGGTCTGCTAATTGATTTCTCATATTGTAAAGAAATTAATGGAAATCAATGGGTGCCTGAAATGGTAAGAACATATACCACAAAACAAAATAAACCTCTACAGCATGCATTTAAATATGTTCAGCAAACCACACACCAGTGTTTTGGGATGTTTTAGGGTCTGCCAATAGCTCTGTCAAGCTGTACAGAAAATAATGGAAATCAATGGACTCTTGGAATAGTAGGGAAAACACATCCAAAACTCTAAAATGCACCAGCAATGTTTGCAATAGCTGTGATGTTCAAGAGATGTAGGCCAAAACACGCAACATCTTTGGCATGATCCTTTAACTGGTGACAGAAGCTGTTGCTCGTTGGTTCAGAACGATGCCACAAATCATGACAGACAACCTCGTGCACTAAATTCACTTCTGACCCCAGACGGGGCAATAAGTTGATGCTATGATTCTAAACAATCCAATTATCTGCAGAGGGGGGGCTGGTATTTGCGTGACCTTGGGGAGAGGTTGACAACCTGGTCCTCAAACAGAAGGGGAGGAGATGACATGGAACAATAAGGTTACTGGTCCCTGGAGGAAAGCCTCATGGCTCTCTGCCTTGGATCAACATCACAGCGCCAGCAATATGTCAATTCATCACCCCCACCCTCCACTTCTTCAACACACACGGGGGCAAAGAGGCTAGTCAATTAGCTGCTGTACTCAAGAAGCAGTTTTATAATGAGTAAAGGTGAGTAGTCTATTCCTTCCCCCTCCCTTCACCTTTTTCAATCTATCGAATGCTTAGGTCTCACATTTGTTTTCATTTATTTACAACCACATATTGACTTTTCTCCTCAGGAACGTTTCATCACCGGCGAGCATGAGGCATCTCACAGGGACACGAGCAGCTTGGAAAATGTCTTGTCAAAACAGTGATATTTCATCTGAAAGCATTTAAAAAGAGACACATGAATGAAGGCTGGAATAACGACGGTGCTGCTGAGCGAAACATGCCTCTATCTCACCCTCCGTCTCTCTCTAGTTAGCAGCTATAATATTTGTGAGAAAAGCCTTTGGAGAGAGTGTGGGTGTTAGAAGAAAAGATAATTGAAGCGATGTCTATGAGCCACATGTGTACAGTGTAATCCCTTTTAGGAATTTATTAATTTCTATGAGCTGCTATGAATGCTAACATCAAAAATATTTGGTACTATAAGCTCAGCTAAACCTAATATATTGCTATGATAAATACTGTATGGTGGTAAATATGCAATTACCGGGGCTGCAGAGGGAAGCCAATAAAACTGAAATGATAGGCAATAAAAGTAACAATTTCTTAAGGGGCTTACAGCATTAATATTCAGAAATCTTATGTTTCAGGCTGTGTATGTTTCACATTTGACGTGTGCTGTTTTGGTATGTTGTTGTAGACGCTTTTCAAATGACGGTCCATGTGCTTCTACAGCTGTCGCAACAATGACAAGTGCTTCGAGTGACATCTGGGCAAAATCCTCTCGTGCTCAAAAAAGCATCTCGTTTGTTCGGAGATTGCTGTGATTGCATGCTCGCCTTTGATGATCCGCTCCGAGTCTGATTTCCGAAAAGGAGAGAGGGCTGTTGCAGATTTCGGGGGCCCGTAAGTTCTCCTCCTTCTCCTCCTCGGGCAAACAAGGTAAAAGATAACAAGGCGGGCTGAGTGCATGAGCCCTCTGCAGCCATAGTTAGTATAAAGCTATCAGAATGTGTGAGATGTTGCTGCTGTCAGAGGCTTAAACAGTCAAAGGGATATTTTTAGAGAGCTTAAGCTAATAATCCAGAGCCCAGTCAGGGGGGCGGGAGTCTACAATTTCTTGCCAAGCAAAATGAAAGAGGAAATACACACTTCATGCAAAGGGCAGTTTTCAAAGCCTCACACTTTGTTTTCCTTGACACTGTATGTGACAGGAGCATAGCAGGCCTGGTCTGTGCAGCCACGGTTGGTGGGCATGAAGCTTCCCACTGCTATATAGACTTCATTTTCTCCCTTTTATAAAGCTCAACTACTCAATGTGCATTCAGTCGTCGTATGATATTTTATCATAAACAGAGGCGCAACGTGGGCATTCAGGGCTCTGGAAGAGAAAACCCTATTCATTTCCTCATAGATAATGTTGGTTGTCTCGCGGTTTGGGACCTCAGGGACTTGAAGGGACACAAAACTCTTTCAATTAAATCCTCAGAACAAACAATGAGAAACTGTGTGTTAAAAGTTCAGTGATAACAGGCCAAAAGGCACAAGACTGTGTACATAAAAAACAGAAGGAGAGAACTCAACTACAACTCCCAGTGAACACTGGGGTTAAGACACATTCAGTCACTGAGCTTTGCGATGCTGATGGCAGCAGAAGCTAGGAATTACACTGAGCAGAACTCCGAAAATGCATCTACATCCATACAAACATGCTAGAATTCTTTTTTTAAATCAGTTTTGTTGTTGTTGAGTCTTCTCTATAGCAACAGCTGCTGAAACACAAACTGTACCCTCTCTGACCCCTTTTACATCCACACAAGTAGTCATTTGATCACTGCTGATATAAAAATATTGGCGTTAGTTGCTTTAAATATTTATAATTAGTGGCCATAATATAACATAACAATCATCCAATCCTATTGTTTGACACAGTGCTGTGTTGAGGAACACTGATCATTCATCAGGAAAGAACTATTTACAAAAACCTTTTGAAAAAACCATGGCCCTGTCCACTTTGCTACTCTGCATCTCTGCAACTGTTTTAGGAGCACACAGCTGGGACACGCTTGTTTTTGGATCATGAAGTTATTTAAGTCAGCTATCCATCAGTGGTGTTAGGAAGGCACCTAAGATGTGTGGGTTTTTTGGCTTATTTTAACATCATGATCCTGATTCAAATTTGACCGCAAGTATCTACTGTTAACCTAGCGTTAGCCTTTTGCGTATTATTAGCCTGCTAATTCAAAAAAGTTTTAGCGCCATAGGCAAAGTTATCAATGTATCGTCCAATTGGAAATTAAGTAATAAAAGGATTGTCAGCTATAGTTACCTAATTGTTAACTAATTAAAAAACTGATTGTCCCGTTATGGGTTCTGAAAGTAACTACTATAAAATTTCAATTAAAAGCCAAGTCCCAATTAAACGCTCAGTCCCTTTTACTAGCCTGGTGTAGCTACACATTTTCACAAATAAAGGCCTGTCTCAATTAGAGGCCTGGTCTGGTTGCCATGTCATTTTTTTTTTTTTAACAGAAGTTCTTTGGATGTATAAAAGCGAGTTGTTGGCACCACAAATTACGTGTTTATTCCTTGATTACCCTGTAAGTTATTCATATTCCTTTAGTCCATAAGGGGCCTCAGATCGAGTTGTGAGTATTTATTTAACAGGATAAAGTGGTGTTGTGTCAGTATGCTGGGTGCCGTAATCCTCGAGTGCCATTACTCTCTCTGATGTGCTGTCTATTGTAACTAGATCAAATAAATCATTGGTAAGTAATATTATCTGAGGCCTAATTTTTAAACAAGTAATATTCATACTGCTTTAAATAAACAATTTGATTGTATTTCCCGTTTTTTGCTGAGCAACAGTTTTGTGTGAAAGGAATTAAAGGCCTGTCCCAATTATAGGCCTGTTGATTTCAGTGATTTAAGAAATAATAGCCCAGGCTATTGATTAAAGTTTTACGGTATTAATTTTTGCCAGCTAACATAGCATTAGCATGTTTAATAATTATTGAATGTATGTCAGACTATTTGAATAGGTAGTCTAAAAATGAACAAAAGGCTAACACTGGATTGACAGCAGATTTGCAATCCGTAATAATATCTGAATCAGGATCATAATGTTGAAATAAGCCAAAAACATTGTACATTTTAAGTATTCTTTCAACGCCACTCACGCATAGCCTACTTCAATAACTTCATAAACCAAAAAACATGGCAACCATGGATGTCTGAAGAGAAATGGGTACAGCGTTGGAGGTGGGACTCTGTTCATACCTACAAAAGTTGCTAAATGGCGAATGAAGCCAAACAAACATTTCCGTGGTATGAAACTACCCAGATCTTCTGCATTGTGGGGCTCATAGAGCAAGCACACTAGAGACTTACGGCGGGCAAGTGGCTAACTTCCAGATTAGCGCTATGCTAACTTGAATGGGGATAAATTGATTTAATTGTGTGGCTCTTCTAGACTCTAGAAATGTTATCGGACCGAATGAATTGCTGAAACTGTTTACAGACGTGCTTTTCACAATGTCTTTTTGGGCCTCATGGCATCACATGTCGGACCCAGATGTTGTAACTCCACGTTTGGACACTGTAAAATTGGCTTCAAAACCTGGTGCTGCTCCTGGGGACTTGATGGCAACAACAACGTGTCCCAGTTGGGTGCATCACTTTTTAGTGTCCCGTGGAAACAGTTTCTGTTGTGTTGTGGGATTCTTGCAGCATTCTTGTCATGTTGTTTTGTGTCTTGTGAAGTTGAACATTTTTTACATGCTTTGTATGTGTTGCCAAGTTGGTGAAGGTGTTTCTTCATTTACTTGAGTTGTGTCTATTTGCTCTTGTCGGCCCACGTAAACACAGCGTACACAGACATTTTCCTGCTGGCTATAACATTTAATGCACATCTGCTCTTAATAAAGCAGCAGGGTAGATGAGGTCACTCAAACGAAAATGAATTAATAAAAGTAGATAAGTTGTTATTGGCACTCATGATAAAATATTCTCAGTAACAAACTAAAGCAAGCATTTAGTTTTTGCCTCCTGTGTAACAAGTTGTTGAGCATATGTCACAGCAGGAGTGAGAGTTGAAAAAAAAAAAAAAAAAATCCAATTTCAGTGTTTCCCAAAGAATCTAAATCAAAGAGCAAACCTCAGTGCTAAGGTTAATAAAAGTTGATAAGCTGAAAAGCGTAACTCCCCGAGGCCATTCAGAAAATAGGCATTTGCTTGACCGTGTTAGCCCAAGCTGATGCTGAGGCAGAAATTGAATTGTATTTGACATTGTGTGTGTGTGCGTGCAGGGGGGGGGGGGGGGGGGGGGGGGGGGGGGGGGGGGGTGAAGATACAGAGGAGGGTATAGCCCTGACAAGTTGTTTACAACAACACCCGTGTTTTCTTCTTCCTTTCCGGGCATTTCAATACATGTTCATTTCAAAGGCATTAGAGTTTTGTGCCTGCAACCATTTAACAGAGAACTGACTTACACAACTGTAGAATTAACTTAATAATATGATAGCTGGCTTAGTCTGCACACTGTGCAAACCGCAGAAGAACAGATTATCAGGTGTGGACAGATCGGTTGGATCTGACAAATCACTCGCTGTAGAGATCTTTACAGCTAAACTGAGCATGACTGGGTCATGACATCAGAAAATAATTCAGCCAATTACCAGTACTTACAGATATATATATATAACAATGGCAGATGACATGTTTTCCTCATTCCCTGCATGTAAGTGTAAGACATCACTGAGGCGAATCAGACAGCTTCCATAAATGCCCAGTAAAAACAACATCTGGCATTCAACTCAAGCGTTTCTAGCCAGATTACAACAGCATACATTACAGGGCGGTGGGTGGGGGTGGAGGATGAATAACTAATCAAAGCGATGGCATCGGTGGGGATCGTTAGTGTCCTTGACATGGCCTTGGGGGTCACAAAACATGACTCCTCCTGGATGTCAGGACGTCGAGTCCAGGTGCTACAGAACAGGAAGCTGCCACCTCGAAGATATGTGGGCTGATAACGACCGCAGGTGACTATTAATATGATCATGCAAGCTGATAGTGCTTCACTCATGCTGGGTGGAGGGAAGGCGGCCGCCTGCTACCGTGCAGGACAGATTAGGAGGAATAAATCACCTGTACCGAGCCCTCCTGTAGCTCCCAGGAGAATGCAGCAATCCTGCTCAAGCATGACATGCCACAAACATGAGGGTAAACACACACACAAGCAGCAACACACTCCAGAGAGGCAGGAGTCGCTTTTACTGCCTCTGGGAATTTACTCAACAACAACTGATGGCATTTCACTTTAGTTTTTACCGAGCCATTAAGTGGCATGTTTCATCTCTACCTAGTTATTTTCCGGCGTGCGGGTGTGATCGTACAGGGTTTTTGTGATTTACATCTGCCACACACAGACAGTTTAACCGGATTCCAAACTAGGACTTCCTTTAATTCCCAAATGCATTACCTTAAATGTATCTTCTTATCAGCATCTCTCTAATGTCTTTTTTTTTTTTAACAATTCCATTATTTCCCCCTCTACTTTATACAACTTTGTACACTGTTCACCAGATGGTGTATTGTTGCGAGATAGAGCATTTACATTTGCAGTACCTTCTGCACCGCATAAGATGGTATTAATTTTCAACTTCTGTCAAACCTCTCCGCTTGCCTCAGGATATGTTCATTATATAATGCACTGCTATAAACTGCAATGTCACTTCTGCTTAAAAATAGGAATCTCCCCATTATGTTATTTCTGCCCCCGATCCATATCCATTAAAATTCTGTTGATCTGATACTGACTCAGTATTCATTCAAATTACATGTATCTTTTATGTATTTTTTTCCTACATACTTCAGCTGCATTACATTAAAACTAAATATGTTTGATGGCTGAATAGCTCTGCATTATGACAATATACTGCACATAATGTTTTCCCATGATGCTTTGTGTAATTGTGTTTTGTAGACTATTCAGGCTATTCAGTGTATGTGCCGATCAGGGTATATTTTAACATTGTTATCACCTAAATAAAGCAGAACAAAATCTGATCCTTTATTATACATTCAATCAACATTTAAGGAAGTATAAGTGTCAGATTGGACTCTGTATCACCAATATTAAGGGACGCCAATCAGTATCTGGGCTGAAAAAGAATTACTTAACTGGGACATCCTTCATACTTAAAGAGATAGTTTGAAGTTTTTGAAGTGGGGCTGTGTGAGGCACTTATCCATATTCCGCATATTACCTACAATCACTGGTGGTCAGCATGCCCCCAGCTTAGAGAAGCAGGCACGAGTACCGCCACTAGGACTGGATAGTAACTTTTTTGTCCAAATGGCACAGCAGCTGGTGGATGGTGGATTTAAAAATCCACCAGCCACTTAATGGATGACCATTGTTTCTTGGCTGGTGAATGAAGCAAGTCTATTAGCCACTTGCATTGTTTTTTATACCAGCATTTGGCTGGTGGCTGGTGCTAATTTCCAACCCGACCACCATGGAAGCTAAGCAATGTACTGCTGTGGACCGGACTGCAGCAAAATGTAATTTAGCCACCTGAAAAATATATATTTACAATGTTTTCATCACTTTACCTTGCCGTCAGACAGCCCTTTTGAAGGGGAACTCAAACTTCAAAGCCAGAGTCAGTTGACAAAAACAGTAATTTTACCTCGCAGAACATGGGAGTTGCTGGTTTACCACTGCCTAGTTTGTTTGTGTTATTGTGTTACTTTGGTGAATCCAAACTAACCATTGAAAACACCAAAGTCACACAATAACAATCTAACCAATCAAGGGTGCGGTAGACCAGCAGCTCCTAAGTTCTGGGAAGTAAAAGAACTGTTTTTGTCAATGGGGTCTGGCTTTGAAGAGAGCATAGACAAGTTTCGTTTTCAGTTCAGTTCCCAACTGGAAAGGGCTGTCTGATGAAAATATCCTTAATGTGACTTACACTTAAACTGAAACTGATTTTTATTAGGTTGGGCCTTTTTGTAGGTGGATTAAACACATTTTGCTGCTGCATCCTGCCAGCTTCTCCAAACAAGGGGCTTGCCAACTGCGGTTTACTGTAGGTAATACACTGACTGTGGATAAGTACCTCCAAAAACCCTACATCAAAAGATCGAATCTATCCCTTTAAAATAAAAAAAAAAAAATTATATTTATAATCCATACTGGTAACCTGTTTTTGGCAGTGTATAAAGTATACTGTATATACTGGATAACACCTTATTTGCACCTTACTGTTATCTAGGTTTTATATTTTGCACCTACTGTTGTTATTTTAGTCTTTTTGTATTATTTCACTCTTTGTATTTGCACTCTCCCAACTCTGTATTGCAACTGCTGTACAGCAATTTCCCTTGGGATGAATGAAATTCTATCTTCTCTTATTCTACCTTGATAACTGATTACAAGTATTTGATGTCACTCACAAGGGAGATGTTTTTTTTTTAATGAATGGCTATAAAGTTTTATTATATAGCAGAACAGGGTGTGTCATATCCTCAGCATTAGTAGTGTTAGTGGATGCCATTTCATTAGTGCTGCAAATTGAGACAGAGTCGAGGAAAAAACAAACAAAAAACAGATTTGGTTTAACATTTCCCTTCAAGTCCATTTTGATGAGATATTTCAAAACTTGAAAGCAAGTGCAGGGTTGACCTAAGGTTTCGTGTGACCAATTTCAGCAGTGCCCTTTCCTGCCAGTCCATTACACACCTCTCGCAACAGCCTCTGCTCCCATCTATCTCAGCCTGCCTACAAGGGCAGGAGAGCAGTCTCTTAGCAAGCCCACTGGGACGACAGCAGCACCTACAGCACAGGTCCAAAGGTTAAACAATCGGAAACATGTGCAGTACATAAATATCTCCGCTGATAGCAATCTCAGCATGGGAAAGCAGGGTTTGCATAAGGGGCTCAGAACAGAGGATGTAACCCCAGATAGAGCAGGCAGGGAGCAGGCAGGCATTCAGCCGGTCTGGTGGGGCTAATGGAAGCTGTGGCAGCGGTAGTAGCAGCTTTGTGCTGGGGGGAGTTAGTTATCAATCTGATGGCCTTATCAGCACCAAGGGCCTCTATCACACATCTCACCTCTGGGCTCTAACAAGGGGTCAGCGCACAACGTCAGACTGCCAGAGACTGGCTATCTCTCAAGGAATGACACTGGATAAAGGGGAGATGGTGGATGAACTGGTCTGCTCAACAAGCAACAGCTGTTAACTAGTTCTTCCCATTCCACTTCAATTTCCAGCTGATTTTAGGCATTAAAGACTTGATAGTTTGACCTGGAGTCAAAAGGTTGTCAAGGAACTGCAATTAGGCCCCTTAAATTTACCCAGATAACTTACTTAAGAAAACACAGCCTGCTAACACCACTGAACTAATTTTGTTCCCAAGTGAAGTTTTACTTTTGCCTCCGTTAGTTTTATTGATTGTCTGGAAGTTTGTTTGGTCAAGGTCCACCTTACTGAATTTTTCAGGATCCAGTATTTCACACAACTAGGAGATTACTGTTTTTTAGTCACGCATATGAAAGCAACTGAATTGTTTGATTCCAGCTCTTTGGGGCACATACCCAAGGTCAATACACCAATTTATCTTAAAATGTAAGCGTTGGAAATGATGTGTTTCGGTGCAACAGCAAGTTAAGCAATTGTATAGCACTCGTGGAGTTTAAATTCTCTGAATACACTTAAGTCCCAAATCTGCATAAACCTACATGAACACACTACTATCTGCCAAAGTTAAAACAATGCTGGTTATTTTACATTTAAAAAATCATGCTTTTTTGCATTTTGCCTGTTCTCCTCTCTCTGGTTACAAGTGTTAAGAAAAAGGAGATGTCTGGTTTTTCCATGCATCAATCAGAAAGTAACAATACAACAATAAGAATCTACAACACCTCAAGTTGCTTGATTGCAACTGAGTCAAATCTGATATAGATTGGCAGATTAGGTTATGTTGTTTGTTTTAAAGAGAAACTTTTTCAACCTGGATCCTATTAAGAAATTGTTTCAGAATTAAGTGAGAGCACCACAGCCAGCAGCCACAAAACAGTTAATCAAAATGTAATCTTTGGGGCAATATAGCACCACGTCAATATATGTCACCTAAAAGTGCTTGTTGTTGCCACTGACAGGCTCAGATTGTTATCAAAGAGTCTGACAAAGAAATAAAACCTTTCACTTGATCCGGTCTGTTTGTTATTGTCTATTCAAGTTTCCCCCAAGGAGAAGCCTTGTTTTGAACTCTTCCAATTGAGTTGTTGCAGGAAAACAATAAAATAGACTGCCTCAAGCAAGAGCTAAAGAAGAGGCTGTACATACCGCATATTTTGCGTGCTCAAATTCCCTAATGCCATTTTTTTTAGGCCGTGACAGCTGCACCCTGAGTTCAACTTTAGGAACGCAGCAGCGTGCTCGCATGTCATGTGATAAGGAACAACCAATCACAGCCAACAGATATCTTTCCCTTCTTCCATAAACCTCAGTCTGTGATAAATACGTAAAAGTTGATCATCTTGGTCCGGGGCTACCAGAGCTTTACATCTGTCCCACAGACGACAGGCCTGCACATTTCTAAACAGCACCTGGAAGACGATCAGCTCTGCACTCAGGATTTCAGGTATTAGGCTACGATCCAGTACTTGTTAAGGTTGCTCACCAACCTCAGATGCAACCTACCGATGTGCTCTTGAAAGCTGGGTCAAAAAGTGGCAGTTGAAGACGCGGCATGTGTACAACCTCGCGTTTTCCTGGCAGTTGAAGACATAGCATGTATACGGCCCCAAAAACTGTTTTATTTCTCTGTAGGCATCCTTCCCATGATGTTGTCAGACACTTAAATAACAATCTGAGCCTTTCAGTGGCAAAAACAAGCACTTTTAGACAATGTATATTGTTGGTATGCTATTGCCCTGAAGATTAAATTTCATCCCATTTTGTGGCTTTCAGCTGCAGCCCTCTTGCTCAATACTGGACTAGTTTCAAAATCTGTTGTCTCCATTAGTCACTTTGACACACACACACACACACACACACACACACACACACACACACACACAGGGAAAAGAGGTCAAAAAATACAGAAGTTTCCCCAGTATAAATTTGCAGCATAAATATGTTGTATGTCTAACTTTAAAGGGGAACACCACCTAAATTAAGAATTCCAATATGTTAATTCCATGGCTTAGGAAAGATCAATCAATATTTGTGAACATTGGCTACTCTCTCTTAAAGCCAGAAACCAGAGAACAAAGTCTCAAACTTGTGATGGCATCAAGAAGTTAGTCTGGAGCTGCTCTATATTGTAGGCAATAAATGGGAGACTGATTTTGTGGACCCACAACATGTTTTTCTTTTTATACCCAAATGAGCTTTACTCTATTGTAGTGTTCTGAAACAGAAAATGTACCCATATACTAGAACATTCCCCTGGGTGCTTTCGGTGTCATCTGGAACATCTTTCCCAATTCATTCTCTATAGAGCAGCTCCAGACTTTATACTTAATGACATCACAAATTTGAGTTTTAGCAATCTAGCTTTTGGATTTGGAAGTATTTTTGTACTGTCTCAGACCGTAGGAATAACATGTATGAATTCTGAAAATGGGTGAAGTTCTCCTTTAAGTCTGCTGTTGTTTTTTTTAGTCACAAATATTTAGTATTATAAAGAAATACAAGATTCTAAACCTAGTTTTCAGTTGCTGTAATTTGAGTCCATCATTGTGCAATTTTGCTGTCATGTTTGTGTCCTCCAACATGGTCATTCTATTGTTTCCTCTCCGCTCCGTGTGAATAAATGCATGCATATTTGATTTCTTTGCAGATGTTTTATTGTGTGTAAACTTTGAGCTGTGAATGGTGATGATGATTATATGTTTATTTTTCACTCCGGGTAAAAACAGTCTTTGTTGAAAAGTCTGCCGTAAAAACTTTTGATGAGGTTGAACCCAACTTCATCGCAGTCCATCAGTTTTCTCGCAGCTTATTATCCAGTAAATTCAACAGACATTTGGTTGCAGGCGCTGCAAACAAAAGGTCAAGAAAGCAAACTGCTTTTTTTTTTTTTTCTCCCTCCTGCGCAGAACTGTTGAGAACAGTGACCATGCCCTCCTGTGTATAATAAACATATGAGCATTTGGCCTGCTCTATTTACCCCCTAATGAGAAACAAAGATCTGCTCTGGAGGGACTTGCATGCTTCAGACAATGAAAAACCCAGGGAGGGAAAAAAAAGCTCTCAGAGTAATTCAAACCATTTGTGTGCACAGGGGACATGAGAGCTTTGTCTGAATAAATTGGCCATACAAAAATTGAGATGATGTCCAACGTGTTGATGTGGCATAAGATGGCCATTTGCCAGATGAAAAGCTGCATGGAGGGCAGGGGCCCTTCAACAAGAAGGCTAAATCATTTCACATTTATGCACACAGCTTACATGTGATAGATGTTGCAGGGGGAGTGAAATAACCCCATGGCTCTTCTAGAAGGAAATATTTACATGATGCAATCAAAAAAGCCATAATAAATCAGAAAAACAATCATTTCATTCAGTTTAAGCGGGAGCAACGGGGAGATGGAGCTACGCAACATTTCTAACATAAATCCCATAGGGTTTTATTATCCATGGCCAAATTAAATTGGTATTGTTGATTATGTCTTTGTCACTTATCTTATCCAGTGTTTTCTAACCATGGGGAGAATAGGGGAGTCCTCCAAATGACACTGGAAAACATGACTGCATAGCCTGGACTGTGGGAATACAATCATGTGTAGACAAAGGCCAGTCCTGCCGCCAACTCTGTGTGGATAAGAGGATTGGAGATGGGGGGAAAGCAACCAGCCAAACTCCAAGCAGCAGTGATTTGGAGGGGGAGGACAGGCATGGGGGTTGTAAGGCTATCTGGGAAGCCCGCCGGTGTTCAAACTTATGCGAGTCCCTCCAGCAACAAGCTGATATCCTGCACTCTCTCCTGCTGTGACAGAAATACACTGGCCTCAGCGCCAGCAGAACGTGGGCACTATTGATCTGCTCCCAGCGCAATATCTCCTCTTACATCCATAATTATTCTCCTTCAGAGGACTCCACCGTGTGCCCTGGCTGCCCGACTCGCAGGCTGGCTGGCTTTCTATCCGCCTCCTTGTTAAAGATGCTCTATGGTCTCACATTTCACGTTACACTGCCAAAGACCCCCCTCTCTTAACCTCGGCATTTTCGAATATTTCATGGTTCAATCCCAGGGTTGGGGAAGGCGGCTTCAGCACGGCACAATTACAGTGGTTAGTCGGACTCCTCTGGTGGAGCCATGCTGGCTCCCAAAGTACCATGACTCGCAAACAGACAGGCCAGGAAAAACAGAGGAATGTTGGAGAGATCATTCTTCTTCTGTACTGAATACTCTCTCTGCCTCTATACACACAGAAAAAGGCTGATGGTTTAATTGTAGCAGTATCTTGTAGCGATGCTTCATTTGATCGAGTAGTGGTTCACAACCTTTTTGGGCTAGTGACCCTTTAAAGTGACACTATGTTAGTTTTGAAAAAAAGGAAATAACAAAATATTCCTCTTACAAAAATAAAGTTGGTTAAGCAAACTTACAGAAAGAGGGTTTGAATCCAATGGACGAACAGGGCCCATGTTTGTTTGTCCTCCCCTTTTTCTCTGGGTTCTCTGACTTCCTCCCACGATCCAAAGACATGCATGTTCGGTTAATTGGTTACTCTAAATTGCTGGTAGGTGTGAGTGTGAATGGTTGTCTGTCTATGTGTCAGCCTTGTGATAGTCTGCCGACCTGTCCAGAGTGTACCCCGCCTTCCTCAGTGACGTCTGAGATTGGCTCCAGCACATTCTCGACCCTTAACAGGATAAGTGGTTATGAAGAGCGAACGAATGAATGAACGTTTATTGTGACATCAAACGTAACTTTTATTTGTCTTGTAGCAGAGACAAGGGTAGAAGAGATCTGATAAATATCTGGAGTTGGCTAGTTTTCTTGCCGACTTTGTGTTTCTTATCCTGCATGTGGGATTCCACTGCCTTGATTCCATCCGTGCCAAGTTTGAGAAAGTTTTTGCATAAAATACACGTAGTGTTGTAAGCTATACCTTATGCCAATAAAATCCTACTTTCCATGCAGGGTTGGAAGTTTACTTTTTTGTCCATCTGCCACTGTAGCTGGTAGATTCCAAAATCGACCAGCCACTCAATAGATCACCATTGTTTTTTGGCTGGTGAGTGACGTAAATCTAGCAGCCACTTTCCAACCCTCTTCCCATATCTTAGCATTTTTAAGATTTTTGAAAGAAAGGCAACTCTGTGCATGAGTTTCTGTTGCTGCTCCCAGGCTCTGGAACAACCTCCTATCCCACATTAAGTCCTGTTCCACTATTAACAATCTAAATCAAATTTAAAGACCCACCTTTTTCACTTGCTTTAGTTCAGTCTGAGACTGCCCCATGGCTTTTGTCAAGTCCCCTTTGGCTTTGATTTTATCATGTTAGCTGCTTTAGGTTTCCACTTGTAGTCTTACCTTCTCTCTGTTATTGTTTTATTGTATTACATTGTGTATCACTGCCCTTTATGTAGCTTTTATTTCTTTAATCATGTATGCCTGTATTGAGGCAGATTCTAACCCATCTGTCTCGACTGGAGAGCACTTTGGGTCAACTGCTGTTGTTTTTTATGTGCTATATAAATAAAACTGACCTGACTTGATTTAACTGATATAAATGAGTCAGTTTGCTAACTTTACGACTGTTCACTACTTCTGCTTCTGTTAGACTACAATTAGGCATGTCCAACATTTCAACTGTTTTATCACAACAATAAAACAAACACCACAGCAGGAGGCATGTTAGTTGTTTCCTGCTGGTGGCATGGATGACTGGATAAAGTGTTCCAAGGAGGCAACCTATTTACTCCAATGAAAGATGCTCACTGGGCACATACACCGAAAAAGTTTTTCAGGCTTCCTTTCACACATGAGGATTAGAGTTAGTTCTCTGGCTTTACTGCTGGCTCCTGTCCAAATGAACTGCAGGAAAATAATTCACTGATACAACTTAGAGTAGAGTCCTGTGGTGGTACAACTGAAGTAAGCTGTACCATGAGCTATCCAGTCCTAAGTGAGAGCTGTGTGCGTATACTCGACACAGAATCAAACATGTTTCATTGGGTGTTGGCCTTCGCCAGAGCTGTCCCTTGTCACAAATTCTGTTTGTCATATTCATGGACAGGATCTCAAGGCACAGCTGGGGGAGGAGAGAGTCCCGTTTGGGGACCTTAGAATTGCGTCTCTGCTCTTTGCAAATGATGTGATGGCTTCCTCAGACTGTAACCGCCAGAACACACTGGGGTGGGAAGATTGGGATGAGAGTCAGTACCTCGAAGTCTAAGGCCATGGTTCTATACCGTAAAGTGAGTTTCTGCCCCATGCATGAGTTCCATACCGTCGAATACCGTCCCTTCTTCACATTGAAAGGGACCAGTTGAGGTGGATTAGACATCTGATCTTCCTGTTAGAACTTTTGCGGGGACATTCAATTGGTAGGGGGTCCAGAGATAGACCCAGAACATGCTGAAGAGAATATATATCTCTCTGGCCTGGAATGCTGGAGGATCCCCCAGGAGGATCTGGAATATGATTAGCCTGCTGCCCCTATGAGCCGACCCCAGAAAAACGGAAGCTAATTAATAGATGGATGGAACCATTCACGTGAGTTTTCCATTTTTATTAGACCCAATAGCAAAAAATGTGATTGTGAATACAAAGAGCCGTGTTTGTGATGTGCAGAAAAATATATTAATCATTTTACTGTCACTTTTTATTTGGTTCTAGTGGGTATCATGTGGCTTGCACTTGTGGCTACAATGCCAAAATTCATGCACACCTGAGTGCTGTTTCTGGGGGGCTTCTTTGACTTGCTCTCAGTCAGACTGCCTAATGATGTAATTCTGTGGTTCCCAGCTAGTGGGTCATGGCCTAAAAGTGGACCACAGGTTCATTCTGAGTGGGTCACAATATGTGGGTCAACTTCATCCAAAAAAAAAAAAAAAAAACCTTTCTTTTTTTGTAGCCTGAATGAGCTGAATTAGCTGTAACTACAATAGTTTGTGTTTGTTCACAGTTGGCTTCAGCCCTAACTTCACTCTCCTACTGCAATACCTCTTATTTCATTGAGCTTTAAGCCCAGTTGTACTTTTGTTATTTTAGTAGTAGTAATAGTTCAGTTAGAGCAACACAGTGGTTAGCAGTGGCTCCTCACCACAATAAGGTCATGGGTTTTCATCCATTCATGATTCAGAATGGATGAATGGAAATGAGTTAATTGGGTGTTAAGTGGGTCTGTGAGGATTATGTGTGGACTGTGACCAGAGGCAAACCAGTTGGGAAACTCTGATGTAATTACAACAAAGTCAAGACAATCTTGGAAATTCAATGTCAGCAAAATTTGAACAGTCTCACCTTAAGGACAAGCTATGTTTATTTGCAACATATTTGTGACTACAGATACTTTTCAATGTTGATTAATACGTCAATTTTTTTACCAATAGTTGTTTGGTCTATAAAATGTCATAAAATGGGGAAAAATGTCAAAAAGTGTTCCACAGCCCAAGATGACATCCTCAAAAGTCTTGTTTCGTCCATAACTCAAAGATATTCAGTTTACTGTCATAAGGCCCTTTCACACCTACCTCATTTAGTGCGGACTGTTTGACTTTTTATTTTGATCCAAACCAAATTTAAGGGTGTGAAACCTCCTTCAGACCACAGTCCAGACCAAAAAGTCGAACCTTGGTCCACTGAAAAGAGGTGGTCTTGGTATGGAACAAACTGAACCATGGTTCGGTTCGTTTTTGGATGGTTCGGACTTTCAAGCCAATTACAGGAAGTTTTGGCAGGCTATTGTTATGTGATAAGAGTAGTGTAGCACCTTGGTTTGTAGTGTTTAGTTTATCAACAGAGAGAGTGACGGTGGCTGACCTCAGAGCAGACAGGTGTAAGCAATTGGAGCACAGGAGAAATCAGAAGTGAAGTTGTGGAGTGGTAATAAATGCACACTGTTGGTTTCAGTTTGTCCATGACCAATGCAACATAACAGAATTAGCCGCAGTAGCACAAGGGAAGAGTCGGAGGTGGCTTTATAAGGAGTCTGTTGGAAAAACTCACTAAAACTCTGACACTTTTTAATTATTTTCCCAGAGGATGTGAGAGAAGGGCTATAAGATGATGGAAGCGTCCATCTACAGACTAATCAAGGTACAGTATGGGGACACACAGCTCATTTAGATGATGATGATAGAACATAGCTATGTTATGAGTAATTCTTCAGTGCCCTCACATAATTGCAATGTAAAACCAAAACTAACCAGATGAACTGTATGCAATGTAACAAAAATGTGGACTATGGATCAGTCTTTTAGGTGTGAAAAGGATCATGGAGGAGTAAAGACACCAGAAAATATTCACATTTAAAAGGCTGGAATCAGAAAATTTGACTTTTTTTTTTTTCTTAAAAAACTCAAACTGATGAATTATTATCAAATTAGCTGGCAGTTAATTTAATAGTTGACAACTACTCGATTAATTGCTTCATCTTTGCAGCTCTATTTGTCATAGGGCTGCAACTACCATTATTTTCATTAACTATTAATCTGCCCATTATTTTCATGATTATTTGATTAATTATTTCATCTGAAAAATTGTTAAAAATGCTCATCACAGGTTCCAGAGCTTTAAGTGATGTCTCCAGATTGTTTCTTCTGTTCAACCAACAATCCAAAACCCAACGATATCTACATTGACTAAATTAACTACATCATACATCATTTACAATCATAAATGACAAAGAAAAGCAGGAAATTCTCTCATTTAAGGAGCTGGAACCAGCAAATGTTTGACAAACAGTTGGCGATTCATCTTATTCAGATTGACTAATCGATTAATCGAGTAATTGCTACCGCCTAATTTGTCACGTTTATGAATTGAGAGCAGTTCAACTAATGACAGATTAGAGAAAAGCTATTGAAAATAATTATGTAGCACTTGCTTTTCTTCTTTCTTTCCTGGTCTTGGGATTTGGGATCCACTAATATTCAGCAAAAAATAAAAGGAAATAAATAAAACAAGGCAGCTTTTGCATTTAGAAAATCATCACAGCTAATGTGCGCTATGACTCATCACACAACTCACTGACTGTACGTCACACTGAAGGTCAATGTACTCTGGCGCTGAGCGGAAGGCATGTGACTCACCACAGAAATAGCACATTCAATTAAAATTAAGTTGTGAAAGACACAAAGGAGAGCAGCAGCTAATACTTCATGTCTTTTCCTCCAATGACACATTGTGATTGTTCCGCTTCGCCAGCTTTAGAGATGGTTCTGTGTTCATCCTCCCAGTTGGCCTGTGGGGCCTTGTGAATAAACACATGGAGGTTAATGTCTCATGTTCTACCCCGTTCTCTGCAGACAGCTCTGACAGGAGGAGAGAGAGAGAAGAGCCTAAAAGGAAAGCTGTTTCGGTAATACGCTAATCTGGCTCTCACATCTCTTTGTTTTAGGCAGTGAGACAGGATATTTTCCTCAAGCTACCGTTGAGAAGTACATCTCCAGTCCGCTGTGGGTGAGCTGTCAAGGGGAAATTCTTCCTCCTATTCTCTTTTTTTTTTTTTTTTGTGAGAACACCCCTCATACCCTAAGGGGCCTTTAGTGAACTTGCCATCACCCACACATACTGACAGCAGAGAGCACGCACTTCCACGGTCCCGCTCACGTCACTGAGGCGATAAACAGCCACGGGCCTCGCCACAGAGATAAGGCTTCCAAGCAGTCTCTCAAACAAACAAAGCCAAATGACGAATCTGGAGAGATGTTAAGAAATGACGCCATATTGCCCATGTATCTCCTCTGCCTGCCTTTTTTTTCCGTCCATCCACACAAACACACATATATATACTTGTACACCCACTTCAGCGTGTCCTGGAAAAATCATTAGAGCCCCCACCACCCCACACACACTGCATGCAGATGGAGAAAAGTAGGGCTGAGAGCCAAAACGCCTGAGGGGCTTTTCATGACAATAACCTTCTGTAGAGCTGCTTGTATCCCTCCACCTAGATCAGGGAGAGGTGCTGAGGGATGGATGGGAAAATAAGCGAGATAACCATACAAAATATTAGGCGAGGAACATTCACACAAAGTACAGAGGAAGAAGAAATCCGTGTCATTTTGCTCTCATGGCCTGGAGAGATGGCAGGCTAAATGCTCTTTTAAAACAGCTTGAACATTGAAATGATGATGGCTCCTTTTGCCTCAGCAAAGCACATTAATACATAGCCGAATGCCATTTCCACTTTTGTTAAATGGCTCACCTATTGAGTATTCAATTACAATGGCTGTCTCTCGTTTGGAAGACGGGGCTGGGACCCATAAAAATAAGCTCCCTCTGAGTGTGGAGCTGCAGAACACATTGGACGGCAATGGGAGGCACGAAGAGCTCCTGTATGGGGGTGGTATATAATGTTAATGGCAGGGGAGCGAGGAGGTTGTTGGGTATTGGCTGTGGGGCAAAAAAACTAAGCTCCTCATCTGCGGTACCGTTTTATTAAGGAAGCATATTTTTAAACCATTTGCGCAGATAAAAAAAAAAGAAAAAAAAAAAGAAGGAGCCCTAGCTCATGAAATGATCTAAATTGAGAAAGCCATGAATCCTGGCTTAAAAAAACATCAGTCAGGGTGATTAATTCAGTCTTGATTAATCGTTCCATTTGTCTATGATATGTCTAAAATTCCACAATACAAATCTGGCAGTAATGGTCCAATCCTTCCCCCCTATTGTGTGGTTTATCTCTTATGCTCAAATAGCAAAAGCAAATTGTGGCTAATTTTATCGGCGAATCCACTGGCATGTGGTTTTTCCAGCGGTAATGATTCCCTCATTCGGGCCTAATTAACTGCAGCCATTAAATGGAGGGAAATGTAATGCCCTGGGTTCCATGTCAGGTAGTCAGAGGAGGACAGCGCAGGAGGACTCAATTAGGCCTGTGCTGTTCCCAGGTTATCACACGACATGTTTGCCAATTAAGTGGAGTAGCGTCTGATGTCTATGTGCCTCTGTCGGCACCATCTCAGAGGCCTTGGCAACGCAGAGACGGCGTCGCTAGCCTCTCCACCCCCCCACCAGTGAAGGAACAGACACTACACTATGCCCCAAAAAGGCAGTAATTACAGGATGGATGGGAGACTGTTATATAAGTACGAGGCTGCCGATAGGCCAGGCAGGGCCTGCTGATGCCAGGTTTCAAACAAGTACCAGCAGGATCGAGTTACAGCAGAATTACCAAGGGTAGACTCAGTCAGACACACAGACACACTTCAACATCAGAAGCAGGCTAAAACAAGGGAGGAAACAGAGGCTATTGACATATTTTTGGAGGCTGTGGTGTTGCACGTCTGATTTGGAATTTCAAACGATCAAAAAGGAAATCTGAGTGAAACAAGATCCCCTAGTCATGACAAATAATGCAGCACTCCATTCTCAAAATCTTCCCCAAAATTATTATTAGTCACTTTCAAAACATGAAATCTTACAGCTGCTTTTAACATATTCCCCCAAGTGTGTGCAGCTCTGTATCGTGACTCAGTAAGAGTGGGAGAGGGAGGCAGAGACAGGCAGACACATTAGCCTCCCCTTATGGCACATTCTGCAAGGCTATAGGAGTCAGTCTGCGTGATCCTGACTGTCACTGACTTGTTATGAAAGCATCGCTGGCTGAGGCTGATCCATCACTTTGGGGGGTGGAAGTTGGGGTGAGAGGACGGCCAGGGGGGCCGGAGGGGGGCGAGCGTGGGCGAGGCAGCCCTGTTGCCTGTCACTCACCATGCACCACTGCATGACCGCCAACCTTGTCTGGCTTGTGCACAATGGGAGGTCTGGGGCTCGACTGTATGAGCAGTCATTCCCCACTCCCTCCTCCCAGCAGCCAACACAGAGGAAGGCCAAAAGGAGTCAAAACACTCTGGACAGGCATTAGTCCTATATAGACCCTGGAAGACCTCACTGCTTGAGGCAGGCAAGCTGTGAATATCTGCTCTGTTTCCCACTGAATCTCTTATTTTGGCGGTCTTAGCCGGGTTCAATTCCGGAGAGCAAGCCCCGACAGAGACTCCAAAAGATAATCTCCTTCAACAAACATGCATTGCAATTATCCAGAGTCATTAAACTGTAATGACTGGAGGTGTGAGCAAACTTCTTAAGCAAACAGTTACAGTACCACCCACCCGAAAATACATAACGCTTGCAAAATGTACACCGTGGTTTAGGAGACAGAATCGTTCCTCACAGCAATTAGGGAGCGAGAGAGATGTGCATATGTAAAAGGGAGGTCTTGTGTTGGGAGAGGAAAGAAAAGAGGAAAAAGCTGAAGTCAGCAACAGCAATAAATCCTCAAATGCTGAGCAGTTTCTTCCAGCTCTGTCCTGGTCTGTGGACCCCATCTCTAACCCGAACACAGGGCTCTGTTTAGTAGCTTTAGCAGTGGGGAGGCGAGTTCAGTCCAGTGATCATCCACTCCCCTCCTCCCCTCTCTCCCACCCTGAAGGTGCAGTTTGTCCAGGCGGTGCCTCAGAGTCAAGCTCAGCTGGCCTGTTAGAGGATACTTCCCAGCAGCACCACGGTCTGTGACCACAGCTTGACCCCCAACCAGCCGCTCACTTCCACAGAGGCGAAAAAAATCAATAGATCAACTGGCATGAAATGGTGACGCGATTGAGATGAATGATTACTGGGGCTAATTCTTATTCATCTCTTTATGGGGCAGTGATAAGTGAGAAGTTAAATGGATACTGAGGAGAGCAACGAGTGGAGTGAAACAGTGAACATGACATTTTGATTTTGCTTTAAACAAGGTGAGTTGAAACATATATATAAACTTTAAAGCACTTAGAGAACACATAACCCTACTGCGACTGCAAAATCCTTTGAATTTGTTGTATAAATAATGGAAAATACTCAGAGGTGTTTAATCTGCATCCAGCAGGTTTGGCTTTTTTGGGGAGAAAACCTTAATCCTGACTGGGAATATCAGGGTTTGTACAAGGATGAATTGTGCTTAAATTCAAAACACACTTATGACCGCTGAGTCAGGGCCATTTAAAGACTCACTCCAGTGAAAATCAAGTTTTTAACCTTGATAACATGTCCATATGTTGTTTTTTATATGCTACAAGACATGTCATTAGCGAAATAAGCAGTCAACACCAGGGCTGAGCATCCCTCCCCTAAGCTGCCATGTATCAGTGGAAGTCTGTTACATCACAAACCAAAGGAACCAATCCTATAACATTACAGTAAAACAATAGTTACCAAAAAAGGAGCCAGATGTAGCTACCTATCAGTATTTTGTCAGCTAAGTTTCACTTTTGTTTCAATTGTCAGAGCTGGTGATCAATTAGCAACACATTATCAGCTGTTTGATACATAGTCAAGTTACCTATTACCGTCTATAAGCAGAGGTTTGTGTGTCTGATGAGCAGAGTCAAAGGTGAGCAGGTACGCTTGAGCTTCAGGCGAGTTGCTGAGGGGCAGGTGGAGACAGAAGCAGGGACTAATTGCACATTCATAGATCCACCGAACTACATGAGGAAAGATGTGAAGTTACATCTAAGCTATTACAATATGTAATTTTTTTATTTATTTTTTTTAGAGATATTTTTTAGGGCATTTTTCTGCCTTTAATTAATAGGATAGTGAAGTGTGAAGGGGGTAGAGAGAGAGGGAGAAACATGGAGCAAAGGGCCACAGGCTGGGGTCAAACCCGGGCTGCTGCGGCAACAGCCCTGTACATGGGGTGCCTGCTCTACCACTAAGCCACCGACACCCCACAATATGTAATTTTGATGAACAAAGATGAGCTTTTAGGGGTTTAATGAATATCAAGATTGGGTTTCAGTAGTGCAGCCTTTAACTTGTCTTATCTAAGTTTACATCAAATAGGCTATGTCTACAAGAATCTGGAAAATTATACTTAGGTGCCCTGACACACCAAGCTTGGTCGGCTTTTGATTAATGTCGGGCCAACAGTGAGCGTCTGTCTCCTTATTTCTGTGGTTTGTCATGCACCATTGGCACTAACTGGCCCCTGACGGCTGTTTTTTGGCTGATTCAGCATGTTGAATCGACGGCGGAGCCCGACGGTGAGTGAAATCACTCTGACTGACAGTTCAGCTCAGTGCCCACGAGGAGAAATGGAAGTGAAGAAAACAAACAAGTTGCTTTAGTCAAATTAACTTGTTATATTAGGTAACATTATGTTTTTAGCCATTGAGCTCTTTAGCAGGAACAGTTTGTAAGTACCCTTTGTTCTGACAACATCTGGTTGTGTTGTTAATGTGCTAACTCGCTAACTAACACCTTGAATATGTCCTGTCGATCTTCCGGTTTGCTCTTTTGAATGAAGAATACAGACTATAGCTTTCTGCTGGTATGGTGAGTTATTTCCTGTCACACAGCTGCAGAACGTACGTGCTAGTCGACTGCTGACTGTAGTCCTTGCGGTGTGTTCACATGCAAGTTTTTGGCTGGGACACAGGCGACATGAGGCGACACAACAGTCGGCCTTTGCTGCCACCGATTCTTTGATGTCGTTTGGGTATGGCTGAGGTAATGCATAATAAAAATCATAAAAAGAGTTGTTTTTCTTTCAGGCTCATTCAAATATTTACTTCATTTGTAGCAGTAATAAAAAACAAGTATAAGAGTCTACAGCCATGCTAGCAGCTCTAGCACCTAAGTGCTAATGTCAGCATGCCAATATGCTCACAATCACAAGCGAATATGTAGCAGGTATAATGTTTACCATGTTCAACATTTGAATTTAGCATATTAGCATGCTAACATCTGTGGTTTTGACATTTCAGTCAAAATGTTTTTGAGACATCTGACTAAATGACCAAAAACACAACAGTCAGAGACAACTAAAAATATAACCTTCATTGTGAAGATAAATGTAAGCGTGCACATAGAAACACGTGTACTATACATCATAATCAAAACAATGTGTTAGCAAACAGACTATCTGTCCTAAAGAGGCCTGACTGAGCACGTCTCGTTTTACTTACCGTCTCGTTGCCAAACAAGATGTCGACGTAAGGCATGACCTCCATCAAGGGCTCTTTGAAGAACTGGCTGATGAAAGGTGCTGAGAGGTTCATGCAGAAGATTTTGTTGTTATCTGAAGCATGCTTCGCCACCTTTAGGATGGACTCCGGGGACACGGTCAGGAAAAACCCCTGAAAACAAGAATATTATTTACTTAAGTGATGTCTTCGACAGTTTGACTGACCTCAGCTGAAACACATTAATCTGTACCGGCAGCATTATCTGTGTTTTGACAGCACAACATGAGCCACAATGGACTGAACTGCAGGCTCCTATGGACTGAAACTCTTTAAACTGCTAATTTGTGGGTTTTGGATCCTGACAAGGCAATTTTAGGGTGACAAAGCTTGGTATTATTGAAATAACACAGGAGCCAAAAGAGGGGGGAAAAAAAAAAAGCAGTGGTGCTCAAACATTTATCTGAAATGGTTTCTTAGAGCACACACAGAGCAACAAAGAAGAGGAAAAAGGGCAGGAAAAAATCCATCCAGGACAAAGCCTGTGGCTGGGCTCCAAGGCTCGTACTGGAGGAAGCAACATGCACGTATCCGATGATAGGGCGAACAAAAGTCTCGTCTGGACTCTCCTTACTTGGAAACAAGAGAAGCAGCTCCACTCATTGTGTGAATGAATACAAATCAGGTAAGAAAACACCTCTGTGTTTCAGGTGGAAACCTGAAGCGAGACTCTCCTGCAAGCCACACAAAAACACTCCTCCTTTGATACTGATCTTCTTAACCTTGTTTTTCAGCAACAAGCTGCTCTGTAAAACCACTGTGTCACAATAGGGGCAAAGGGGCGAGAGAGGAAAGGAAAGTTTCAGCACAGTGATACATTTAATCTGGCTGAAAAGCTTCCATTGTGGGCTACAGTGCAGTTCTCATTAAAGCACTATGACATTTGCAGCGACGGAGGAGCGACCTCCATGAAAAAGAAAAGGGTATAACACCGATGAATAGAGGGTGACTGTGTAGTCAATCAAATGTACAAGGCATTACAATGCAGCCGTGCTAAGCAGGTGAATTTTTTATTACACATTCATGGTGTCATTCTCTCTCTAGGAAGACATTCTTGTCCCTCTGCGGTGCTGCATGTCCTGTGGTTTTTTTGTCTTTAAGTTAAGGCCCAGGTCAGCGCCTGTGGTTGCTGTGTCACGGTACCATCTGTTGAAGACTAAAAAGGTGTTTTCAATGGACCTGGGAGCACAAAAGGAACTCACTCTGGGCTAATGGCCCATCACTGACCCTGACATTTTTCTTTTGCGGCGTGCCAACATGTCAGAGGAAGGGGAGATTGTTTTCTGACACAAATGGTCTTTTTTTTTTTGGTAGTTGAAAATAAACTGTCATGGTTACCGTAATGTTAACACTGATCAAAGGCCGGCGGCTTGATCAAATATCTTGAGGGGTGGTGAACTTTAAAAGCCATGTCACAGCTTCTCTAATCACACACTGGCTCTGTGTAATTTACTTCTAACTCCACTACCACTGCCAGTGCCATCACATTAAATAGCTCAGACCTGATTCCTGAACAAATTATATCCATGTAATACTAAAACAATACTCAAACACTGAATTCTTATTGAGCACTCAAGGTTCATTTCAATTTGATGTGATGCGTTTACCAAAAACACAATCATTCCAATCCAAACGATAACATGTTACAGTGTGAATGGATTTAAAATGCTAAATGTGAACTATACACATTTATCTTCAAAACTATATCTGTGTTTCTCCTTAAAAGTTGTTTAGCTAACAACATCTTGATTAGGTGACTAACAAGTCCGTCAATGTATCGATTCAGTGGTCAGCAATCCAATATCATTATTGCTAAGTGAAAACAATAATTCATATTGTCATCTTTAAGATATGCCTTTATTTTGAAATTTGCATGGCACATCTGTGTCACTGTCAAACAGTGCCAGGCAGATAATGGCAAGCAGCCAAGAAAAAGACAATGAGGATATTTATTACTCTCGGGAATAAATCAGCAGTGTGAAAAATATTTTGGATATATTTTCAGAAAAAAGACGGGTCAACAGACAAAACACATGCCACTTGTAAACAATACTGTTGCGAGACAAAATACTCAGGAAACATGATGCACCTGCCTGACCGGGCATCTTACTTCGCTAACTTCAGCTCAGCTGCTCTGTTTCAACAATGTTAGGCTGAAAAACATGCATGCAGTGACTTTAAACCAGATGCATAAGGAAAAGTATAAATAATACATGTAATTAGTTAAGCTTTGAGTCAAGATAAAATTCGCTAGCGGCTAGGCTAACTCATGCAGTGTGAAAATGCCACTAATGGTGACTAGCAAAAAAACAATTGTTTCTTCTACATTAACAGTTATTTCTTAGCCACATTTCATACTTCTATTAAAAGTTCTTGTAGTTAAGCCATGTTTTATGTGTGTTCGTGAAATCAACTTAAACTATACAACACTTAAAGGAACAGTGTGTAAGATTTAGCGATTAGCGAGCAGCTAGTAGCAAGGAGGGCACGCAACTCCTTGTCTCCCCAGTTGCTCATCTTTACAGTGTCTGTCAGGTTTGTGTTTCCCTCTTGCTACTAGCTGCTCGCTAATTCCTGCTATCAGCTGTTTCCCGTTTATCCACTGCCAGTGGCTCACACATGCAGCGTCATCAACAGCTCCTCCCACAAGTCTTCAACAGCCCCTCCCGTTGCGGAAGGCCACCTCGGTCTTTTTAAACTAAACGTCCCAACATTCGCCAAAAATCTGGCAGTGTAAAACGGACTAGTGTTTCTCTGACGCTCTTCAGCTCATCGCAGACGGGCAGTGAGCCCAGCACCTGCTAACATATGCTCACTTTCTTCTGATCCAGACGTTCAAGAGATTTTTACAGTGAGCTGAATTATCCACAGAGGTCTCCTCCTCTCCAAAACAAAGGACCAGTTGATTAAAAACACTAAATAAAAGAGTTTTAAGTTAATACATTAGTGTTTTTCAAATGCTGTTTGTAGCTGAGAGGCCACTAACTACAGTGGCTGACACAAAAAGACGAATGGCTCTGTCTAGAGCCAGTGTTTGGTTTGTCCATTCTGGGCTACTGTAGAAACATGACGATGCATCATGGCGATATCTGTAGACGAGGACCTGCTGCCTTTGTAGAGATAAAGGACTCATTCTAAGGTAACAAAAACACAACGATTCTTATTTTCAGGTGACTATACCCCCCCCCCCAAAAAACATACTTATATTACGTTTCTGCCAATGTGTCCCCCTAAATACTACAAACTGGACCTTTAACTGGCTAGAATTATTTATGTGTTGTTTGCATCTTTAATGGCCAAAAGCCACAATGAAAGGGATGGCAGCTTGTTCTTTGACCAACTGTGTTAAATGACCACATGACATCGTCTCATGTGGACTGCAGGTCCCTGAAATGAATCGCATTGAAATCGTATTATAAAATACTTATATTGGTAAATATGTATCATTGTCCAAAGAATAGATATAATATCATATCATGATGAAATAATGGTTTACTATTGATGCACCATCTCATGATCAGTTTAGTTAGAAAATGAAGACCTAAACAATTTTCACACCTATTAAATATATTGCATGTACTGTGTTAAACAGTGCTTCGGCAGTTTTTCTCCTGGGTTTTATGTTTTAATTCAATAAAGTGTATTAATTTATGATGTTAGGTGCACCTCCACTACAAAACACTTCGCGACACCGTGAAAACTAACTCAAAAATGAATATATTTATATCAAAAAAGCTAAATGACAACAACAAACATCTAATTGATGACTCAAAGAAAGTGAAGTCCAAATCTGTCTTCCAGTTTGCACATCCAGATGTAGCCTCACAACATCTGTCAAAATATTTTATCAGCTTTGGTGCACAAAAACTAAAAAAACAAACAAAAACACTCCATCTACACATAAAAACTTTCTTGTGTGTGTGCTTGTGTTTTAAGTGAAAGTAAAGCTGCAGGAATCTTGTTCATAAAAATCATACAGGCCGTTTTTTCCACCAGGCTTTAAATGTTGTGACTCCAGTGGCTTGTGGGGAAAAAACAGCCTCAGTCTGAGCCATGTGAAATTCCAGTTCCCATCAGTAGTCTCCGCCGACTCAGAAACAGGAGAAGTTAAGTCTTTAGTGCTGCGGTGCAGATCGTGTATCAAGAATATCAGATCCAGTTTCCCAGGTGTCAGAGAGTCCTGTGAAGTGGGGTGACTATCACATTTCCAGGTCAAGATGATCAAAGCACTGGGTACACTTCGTACAATTTCCACCCAGCCAAAACATTCAATAAAGCATTCAGAAATGCATTTTCCTGGCAGACAATAATGCGGAGCAATGTTTGGCCATGTCAAGTGGTAATTTGAGGGAAGAGTTGGAAAGGCAGGGCATCCATTTTCAATGTTTACCCTAAAAAGAGGAATGACTTCCACTTTACTCGCACAAAGAAAATGTCTAAATGCTACTTTGAGATGAAATTAGTGGTAATCTAACCATAGAGGTCCTAACTACACAGCAGCAGCAAGCTATCACACTTTCCCCTGCATTGTATCAGTGTTTTCCCCGGGGCTGCTCACATCTGAAAAGCTGGGTGTGATGGATGGCATGGTGTCACCGGGCTTAAAATAAAAGTGGACATCTGAAGGGTAAAAATGATCTATTTTGGGAAGGGCATTTTCATTTGCACCCACAGCAGAGGTGGTCATGGAAAAGGAAAAGCTTTTTTTTTTCTTCTCAGGTCTATTTTAATTCTGCAGGGATAAAGGGGAGTGTTCAAAGTACTGTGTCATCATGAAGGTTTTGTTTGACACTTCCTATTACTCAGGAATGATGGAGGGAATTTAAGCCATCACCACTTCAGTGAAAAGAATTTTATGGCCACTGCAATCATACTAAATTTTATCAAATCCCCAGATCTTAGTCAAGTTTATTTATATGGCCAGACATCACCAGCTTCCCACAGAGGGTTTTAAAAGTTGCTCTTATCAATATTTTATATGAAAAATGGATGAAATTACAGCGCAATATCAAAGAGGTCACTGGTGGGGATGAAACCACAGAATTAGCCCTCGACTCATCAGTTCCCTTCAGCTCTTGTAGCTTTTTAGCGTCTTTCATCTCATTGTTTCTGCTTCATGGCATGAAATTTTACTGTTTAGGTTTAGCCTCTCATCAGTTCTTTCCACACAAAGCTGGCAGCTGTTTTCAGTTAGACAGCTCTGATAATCCCACTTTACACTACCTGCCCAGCACCAAACAGCAGACAGACACAGTTAGCAACTAGCAGGTGATCACAGTGGAGCATTTAGCTGCTAAAGAGCCACATATTTCCCTTAGGACTTGATGAGGAGATAAGGGGACTAAATCAAAACTAAAAAGGAAAGTGTATATTGGACTGCCGTTTGCCAGGTGGCCAGAGACACAACTTAAAATAATTGCTGATGTTGCTGTGTGTCTGTTGGATGTGTGAATAGGACATTTTTTTGCTGCTTTTGCAATACTCTCAAACCTAAACGTCAGAATAGGTCAATTTTGATGAGTGGCCCCAAAACGACATATATTACCGGTCTAAACACGTCCTTAGTGTCGTAAAACGGTCACAGTTCCCCTTTAAAATTACCTGGTTAGGCAACAAAGCTAATGTGGTTAGACTTAGGAAAGACATCATGGTATGGCATTAAGAACTGCTTTTGTCAGTAACCTAACATGACAAATGTATGTGTGACGTACATACGTCATATACGACACATCACGTCACCGTAGCATGCAACACATAATAGCATACGAGGTATTATATGCTGTTGTTAAAACAAATCAACCTTCACTTTGGGATGCAAACACTGGTCTCCTGGGTGAAAGTCCTGTGTTTGTTTGACCCAACCACGAACCCCCCACCCAACCTATCTGGGCATCTTTGACACCTGTACAACATTACATGGAATTTGTTGCTTTTTATACTCACCATGTCACTTCCTCCTCTGCTCCTACAATTACTACTTCTGCCACTAGAGGGCACGGCCTTAAATGTAAGTATGGGTCACGATAAGATACTTACTCAGTCATCCTATGTGGTCGTTTTTTCGGTGAAAGCAGGCTGTACTTCTGCCATAACCACCTATAATGTGATATGTCAATGTTGTGTTAACACCTTGTTGTGCTGCGTCCATGTGGCCAAAAATAGTTAATGCAGGTTTAAAGGTGTTTTCAGACCGATTTTAGTCCCACTTCAGCAAAGGCCAGTATGACTGACAAATTCATGGATTTGTTCCCTGTTTTGTTGCAGGCTCATGTGTTGTAGTTAACCCTAGTTCAACTCTTGGCCTCTGTTGGTTAATGGAGTGCTACAGGGAAGATATTTTTTGTAGACCAACTTAGACGTTAGCATTGCCCTAGCTCCCTCAATGAAAAGCCGATTAGATTTTTCCATTGGATTTTTGTTTATTGCAGAAAATAAGCTCTGTGACAAAAGTTTACAATACTTAAACATTGTTTTCAGCAAGAAAATCTCCACAAATGAGCATTGTTATGATTTTTGAAGCGCAAACGCAATCTCTAAAAATAAAAAGCTAACGCCTGGTTATAAACAAAGTACACCACTGTTGCATACAGTGACCAGGCATGACCAAACATTTTTATCCCTTGTCCCACATCCCACATATTGAGACGATGTTTTGCATTTTGATTGGCTCTAGTTTTCAAAACTCAAACCACTGCAGGGCAGACACTTTTTCTGAAATCTGACTTTTATCCAATGACTGTTAAGAAAGCAGGGAAAATGGCCATTACAGGGCCTCTGTTTGATGTCAATCAAAGCGCGCACACCTGGGTCAAGTGCAGGTGTAGCGGTCATGGTCGTGTAGCCTATGCCACAGCCAACGAGTCACCACAAAGTCACAGACTTGGTGAAAATACTGTATAAGTGAAACTACACCAAAGAAAAGGAAATGCAACTAATAAACAATCACTATGACATGAAGCGACACAGTACAATTGAGGCAGAATAGAAATGTTAATTTTTAAAGTTAGATAGACATTAAATAAAAATTTCAGACTACTTCTCAGCATCCGTAACATGTCCTACATTGTCCCACACAAACATGCTCTTTGTCCCACATTTGGTTTGTTGGGATCTGGTCACCCAACGTTCGTGTGACTTCAACGTCACCACCACATCGCAGCTGTAAAGGCAGACTAGAGACTAGAGGAGTTTCCATGTGGTGTGATGACATTTAATGTTCCTTGACAACCTCTGTGGTCTCATTTAGCCACATGTTAGCAACCAACGTTTTTAAGACACGTATCAGCTTCAAAATTCACCAGTGGGGTATTTACTGATGTATTTTATGTCATAGAACAAAATGTTAAAAAAAAAATCTTGCTTTCACGCCGTACCTTATTTTACCCATCTATCTGTTCTTCAAGACGAGGAAACCAGACGTGGGTTTTAAGAGTCTTTCCTTCACACTACTAGACTACAAACTGCATCATTGCTCTGATACTTATCAGTTGGAGCTGTTACATCACATCCTTTTTCTGATTTCAGCAGAAGGAGTGGTTAAAAGACTGTGCCCTTAATTCAGGCAAGACAAAGCTTCCATTACACAAAAACTTGTATGAGAATAAAAATGGCAGAAACCTGAGGGAGAGCAACAGAGGAGGCATCGCTATTCAAGGACGGACAAGCATGAAATAGGTGGTGTTAGTAGAGAGCAGAGAAAAGTCACAATAGTAGCGCTACAAAGTAGAGAAATGGAAAAGCAGGCGTTTGTTCTAGTGACAAATTCGTCGCTGTCAGGAGAGCCCTGCGAGCTAACCGGCAGTGTTTCAAAGCTTTTCAAAAGCCGCCCAGGCCATGCTATCCCTGTCATTACCATAGACAGCCCCCCATCATGCTCTCTGGTGCACAGGGTTCATTACACAGAATTAGATGTCACACAGATCAGAGCGCGCGTGAGGCCACACACTGCTCTCCTCCTCAGTTATCTCTGTAAAGCACCATTGCGAGGTGGATCGATAGCTGAGGTTTGGAGCTTCATTAGCTCAGTATGACTCCATCTCCATCAAGACACCTCTGGCACGCTACGCTGGTGTTGCGAGATATATTTTACTCCCCGATCCTGAAGGTCCTGCTGTTTTTACACACAAACATACGGGGACAAACAAGACCTTCACACATGATGAGGGGTGGGGGGTGGAATCTGTGTCAGTCTCTGGCTCGATAAACAGGAGAAAGAAAGAGGACAAACAAACAGAGGTAAGTGATAAATGGTGTCACAAAGTGCCTTGAGTGGAGGAAAAAAAAATTACAAGGATGAAAAGAGCTCATTTAAGGCTTTTCATTTCAAAAGGGGAATGAGTGGGAGAGACGCTACAAAGAGATTTCCACAATGCTAATGATGTTTTGTTTGCATCGAAACGGCCAGTTGGTTTCATTTAGAAGCAAGTTCAATTAAACCAACAGAGAAGATAAATGTGTAACAACCTCGCGGCATGATTCAGCATTCCCTTGCACTTTTAGGACGTTTGATCTGACTGCAAGGCGATTCAACTGCGCTGATAGCATCTGCCTCTTCTTCTTCTCTCTTCCATTAAGAATCATGTTCTGGTGGAGCTTATCAGACATCTAGGAATTCATCCACTTCTTGTGAGGGAGCTGGAGGGAGGCCAACTGTACTGGAAACAGAAGGGAGGGCTGTGCTTTTAAAGGCCGCTTGGAGATGAGGAAAAGGGGGCTATCATGTCAGCCAGGATCTCTGGGGCAACATAAATGTGCCACAAATGCTGGATTTAACAACTGGGCAGAGACATCACTTACTAACTCCTGCAGTATTTATTTCTAAAACATTTTCTCTGGTTTAAATATTACCCGATTTTAAAGCAAAGCGGATATTTTCCCCCGATGCTGTGCAGGTCTCTTGTGGTGTGCGTGAAAACACAGAGATGCAGCTCGAAGGCTGTTGTGGCGATAACCAAACATACCTGGCCAAGGTTGTCTTAATGAGCGCAGATAAAACAAGACATTAGAGCCAACCACAAAGCACTTGAGGGGAGCGTGTGTCACACTACCAGCCTGCAATTTGTACAACCATCAGAGACTGTAATTACATTAACCTCAGACGCCTCCACTCTGTAAAGCAATGAAGGAAACTACTTGCATGGGAGAAAAAAAAGGGTTTTAACCTCAACTTGAGGTTAAGGTTTTGTTGGCATCACAACATTGGATGAATTGGTTTGATTTGAGTGGTATCTCACTAAAAGTAATTCGAGATCAGCTTCAGGGTCTTTTCAAATGGCTGCCTTTTGCTCTCCTGTTAAGCTCTACAGTTTCAAAAATGTGTTGGCCGGGGGAAGAGGCCAGCCTGAGCGGGAGAGTGGGATGCCAAGGAATGTACTTAAGATCTAAAACAGACAAGATTTAAAGCCAAGAGCATTTAAATGCCAATACTAATCCACAAAATAATTCACCGCATAGCGCAAACTGACTCTCCCTTACAGATACCATATGTTACCTCTGTGAGGAGATGAAACGGAAAAAGCGATGCCAGAAGAGATGCTTTCTTCTCCTAAAACTGTGTTATCTTGGTAATGAAAAAGAAAACCATGCTTCTCGCTCTCTCCCTTCATGTTCTGAAGCCAGTCTATATTTCTACTCTCTGTGGTTCCTACTGTTGTTCTTGCCTCCATCATTGGGAGATTAGCCAAGAACAAACTGTTTGGTTTGCAGGGAGTTAAAATTTGCTAATGCACACACTCTCAAGTGTCCTTGTCTGCCACACTGCACTTAATTAGCATTTTAGTGCGAGCAGTTCTCTCTCCTTCAGTACCTCTGAAGGGGAAACATCACTCCGACTTGCACAAAAAAAGAAACCACACATACACTTATGGAGTAAGCTCCTGTAGTTTCTTACACGATTTGGGAACAGGATGGGGAATGGAAAGGGGAGTGATGTGGGGGTCGATGGAAAAATGGGATAAAAGTCTGCGATGTGAAAACAGATGTCGGGGCTTCAGAGTTGTCTCTTCTGAACCGGGCTTGAAAGGACGTATTAATATATGGGTCAGATGTATAAAGCAGAGGGTGAGTGTCGGAGTGTCGACGCTGCAGAGGGGTTTCCAGTTTCAGTGACGCGGAGGTTGTGCACAGACAGAAACCAAACCTCCACAGACATTCCTGCTGCCGGGAAGTGAACATTTCCAAATGTGCCACTCTGTGGATGTAAATGAATTAGTGCACTTAACTTGAACACTAAAATGAGGAACCGAGGAGACAATCTTTCACTGTTCGCAGTCGCGCCGGTGAAAGCTAGCGCACCAGGTTGGAAAATTACAGGTAATTGCTGAAGCCATTGAATCCAGTTTGGTTTTGGTTGAAAGACTAAAATAACAAAGCTCTGATTGCTGAAAAGACAAGGGCAGGGAGCTCGGAGGCCCTGTTGCTAAGAGTTAATTTGATACATATTTCTCCCCCTTGAAATGTCTGAGGTACTGGCAAGAGACGGCGAAAAAAAAAGAGAGTGAGAGGGAGGGTGAGACCCCCGCTCTCCCTGCAAATACTATCCATCTGCCATATTACATTTAACCAGCATGAGAAGCTAAGGGAGCGCCCTTGCACAATATTGTGTGAAGGCTGTCAAACTCAATGCAGGAGCTCGGTGCCCACTGCTCAGAGCCGAGGACACGGGGCCGCTTAAATTCAGTCTAATAATAACTTCTGACTGTGTGCGCTCAGCACCAGCAAAATAGGAGAACACGCAGCAGAAAAAGGAACTTTTAATTATTCATGCTTGTTTTAAAAAAAAAAAAAAAAAAAATCATGTTATTGAGGCTGTAATATGATGCCCCCCGGAAGAAAACACCAACAGCTATCAACAGCTTTTTGCCTAATCGCCAAATTAGGATTCTCAATGAGTGAAGAGAGGAAGAAGCTGCAGCAGATTTTAAGGATGCAAACAAAAATATTTTCAGCCTAACATGCTTGAATACTTGCTGGTGTCTTTAAAGTGTGGCTTTAGGATGTGTGTGATTTTCATTCAAGATTTCACGCTCAATGTTTAGAAGGGGTACTCCACCTCCAAACTCCATGACCCCAGTACGCCAACATATTTAGGGTTTTAAGTTAATGTATAGTCTCCAAACCCAAGCTGAGAAAATAACCCCCCGATGACATCATCAAGGGTTATTTTGAAAAGCCTCTCCAGAGCCACAGAAGGCATTATAAAATAAACTGTTTTCATAGGCTGAGTAGTATTCTTCACTACCAGCAAACAGACCTTTATGAGTCAAGTTAGTGGAGCGCCCCTTTAATTTTGATCTTGTAATAGATTTTGTGTTGTATGATTTACGTTGGCCAGAACACCCACACTGAAAAAAAAAAAAAAAGATTTTCAGCTGTGACTAGCAGCTCTATAGGTCGCTCTGTCGGTTGGTCGGTCTACAAAGATTCCCCACCCTTTGGCGGCTACAAGAGGCTAAAATGTGGCATGGAGGTCAAGTGTGTGAAGGTGTGTGGGGGCCTGGCAATGGGACTGGCCTACCAGAAAAAGGCGCATGTTTTCCAAATTAAATATGCTGCAGAATATACAAATATGCAAGATATACAACATATTTAATAAAACTAATGCTGCAAATAACAGTAACTATATTCATCATCGATTATTTGACCCTTCACTAAGCCCTGAACAGCCACTGTCCAATGCTACGTTTAAAAATCATAACTGGGCACAGGAAGCCTGCCAAGCTTTCAGAACGAGGAAAAAGGCAGAAATGGTCTGCATATGAAACCTGCAAGTCCGACAGAGGATATCCTCAAAGTTTAGATGGGGGTATTGTATTTTGCACTTTCCTAAAGCTACGAACGCAAGAGGAGAGATGTCTTTAAGGGATTAAACAGTTCGGAAGACCTCACTCACAGCTGAATCCATCAAAGATCAACAAAAACAGCTTGGCTTTCTCCAAGGTACGATGCTACCCAACACTAACAGGCTCAGCAAGTTAGCAAACAGAGTTGGTTAATTATAAGTTACTCAAGTTTTAAC